>NC_057390.1:3210489-4583140 GCF_019320065.1 Cervus canadensis
CTCTATGCTTAGAAAATCAACAACATTCAAAAAAGGACCAATTCTCAAAACCCACAATGCTACCGAAACTCAGTGAAGATGAAACTAGAAGGCCACATTAACACTGTACCATTAAACACTGAATTTGGCAATAAGAAAGATTCCCTTAAAAAAAAGAAAATTCTCAAACACAGATGGCTTTACTGGATAATTTTATCAAACATTTAAAGAGGAGTTAGCATCAGTTTTACATAATCATTCCAAAAAAAATTGAAGTGGGAATACGTCCCAACTCATGTTATAAAGCTAATATACCCTGATACCAAAGCCAGAACAGATATACAGATTTTAAAAATTTTAAATTTTCACAGCCCCAATATCCCTCATTAACCTTAGAACAACCTTCAAAAATACTAGCAATCTGAGTCCAGCAATATGTAAAAATAACCTATTACCAGAAACAAATGAGATTTCACATATTGCAAAACATTTGAATCAGTCAAGAGGAATTCACCATACCCAAGAGTTAAATAAAAATCATACGATCAAAACAACTGATACAGAAAAAGCATGTGACAAAATCCAACACCCATTCATGATACAAATTCTCAGCAAACTAGCAACAGAATGGAACTTTCTCCACTTGATAAAAGAGCATCTGCAAGAATCTATGGCTAACATCAATACTTAATGGTGAAAGAATCAATGGTTTTCCCTGAAGAATGGGAAAAAAGTGAGAATATTACTTTCACAAATCTTATTAGAGCACAGTACTAGAAATTACAGTCACCGCAATAAGGAAAATCAGTAAAATGCATACAGATCAGGAAGGAAGAATGAAATTGTTCCTATCTGCAGATGACCCGATAGTTTACGTACAAAACCCAAAGGGATCTACAGAAAAAAAAAAAAAAAGGGAAAAAGAAAAATCACCAAACTCCTAGAATAAGTGAGTTCAGCATGGTAGCAGGATATGAGATGAACATACAAAAATGAGTAACATTTGAAGCAGCTTTTCCCTTCTCTAGGGCAACTTAGAGCCTGGCAGTACCTAGAGATACCAAACTGGGAAAGGGGCCACAAGCCAGGTCGGGGCAGGAGTAGAATGCGGCCCCACCACATGAGCAGGCCCGTCTGCCCCACAGGTGAAAGGCTTTCAGCACACACAGAGGTGCTTCCCTTTCTCACTCACTGACCTTGTTCAGTGTGTTCTGACATTAAAAATCCTAGCAGTCTGTGTAAACTTCATCAATATCTACAAATGAGAACGCCCCTAATTGGGCTCTTTATTTTACTAAGATGATTATCCTGGCATCTTAGGTAAGAAAATAGATAGATATCTCAATTCCCCAAACCCATTCACTATATCTGAAGTTTCATTAATACTAGTCAGCAAAGGTAACTATAGCAAGAATTCCATTAACAGTAACACATTTATTTCTTCAAGTTTTAATTCTTTCCTATTTTAATAATGTTTAAGATTAATCCTTACTCTGAATATAGAGGAAAAGACGATAACCTTAATACATTTAAACTAATGCTTTTAATGACAAATATTTGTGTATTCTCCAAGATTGTAACTTTATGTAAGTATACACCTTCCATTTTCTAAAATATGCCTCAAATCTTATTTTATAGTAGTGTCATAGTTGGAGAAAGGAGATAATAGACATTAATTTAAAATCAATTTTAATAAAAAAAATAAAATCAATTTTAAGTATCAAAAGGAGAAGACAAAAAGGAAGGAGGGGAGGAGGAGAAAAAGAAGAATCAATCAGAACAATTGCAAATAATGTTTTCCAATAAATATCTCTGTATGAGAGGACTATTTTAACATACACATAATAGAGTTCTTTATTTCAAAAATACTCCTAGCACACTCTCAAGATTGGAGTGATTTAAAACTGCATGTTTTTAATAGTTGTATCCAATAACTGCATGTAGAAACAACTAAACTCATTTTAGAAGCAATCAGTAAGCAGATGAGGAATACAGATTAGCTACCTCTGTTGCAGACTCTGATCCTATCAATATTTTAGCCAATTTCGCTTCCTGTCTATCTCACATCCTATCCAATAATCACTGTTTCTCAATGGTCAGAATCCTTGACAATGTGGTATTAGATGTCTGTATCCCAAAGTTCCCTGAGGGAAACTTCTGGCCAACAGAAGAACAGGGTTTTTTACCCGTATGTTGTGATTAACTTTATAGTTAACAGCTTTTCTATGTGTAAACAATCAAGATGACTCTACTTACGCACTTGGGGCAGGTACACTCCAGTTTCTGCAGGACTGACATCTTTATTCTCTCTCCTGTCCTTATGTTCTCTCCAGACTCTGGGAGTGGGGCTGAAGACCCCGGTCCTCCTGGGCTGACATATATCACACCCTTCTGCTGCAGAGAATGGGTATCATCTATCGCCCTTTATAGCACACTCATCTCCCTTAAGAGTGATCAGGGGGCTTCCCTGGTGGTTCAGTGGTAAGGAATCTGCCTGCCAATGCAGGAGACTTGGGTTCAATCCGTGGCCCGGGAAGATTCCACATGCTCCAGAACAACTAAGTCTATGAGCCACAACTATTGAGTCTGTGCTCCACAGCAAGAGAAGCCACTGCAATGACAAGCCTGCACACCACAATGAAGAGCAGCCCCTGCTTGCTGCCACTAGAGAAAATCCGCAGCAACGAAGACCCAGCACCGTCAAATATAAATAAAAAAAATGATCAAGCCAATTGTTCTTTCCCTCTATCTCATTTCTCAGGTATATTTTAATCTAGAATCTTTGTCTTATGCTACTGAGATTTAACTCATCCCCTGGTTGTATGGTATTTTTTAAGAAATATCTGCTATATTCAGAACTGTTTTCTTCTATTTTGCTTAATGTTTTGCTTCCTCATTCTTCGCTATAAAGAAGTCCCAAGTCAGTTAAATTTTTCTTCACATTTTTGCTCTGAGATCTCATTGTCATCATTTTCTCACTTTCTGTTTCAATGGATTCGTCTACTTACTACTTGAATGTTCTGCCTTCTATTTTAGGCTCCAGTATCAGAGCACAAACTAAATTAGATTGGGGCACTGAAGAGAAAAGTGTATCTTCTGACAAAGTGGGAATTAAGAGACTTTAGAAACTAGAAATCTATTAAGTTTAAACTCAGCTAAGGTTTTCCGTAGACTACAGAAACAATTCATGAAAGAGATAGCACGAAAATTCTCCATGTCAGTGGAAAGCTGATCCTAGTTGATCAACGGAACTAACAAGTTTCATTTACTCAAGTCTCTCACACAGCACTAAATTTTTATCTTCAATAAGCACACTGCTGGTGCTGCTGCTAAGTCGCTTCAGTCGTGTCCGATTCTGCGACCCCATAGACGGCAGCCCACCAGGCTCCCCCGTCCCTGGGATTCTCCAGGCAAGAACACTGGAGTGGGTTGCCATTTCCTTCTCCAACGCATGAAAGTGAAAAGTGAAAGGGAAGTCGCTCAGTCATGTCTGACTCTTCGCGACCCCATGGACTGCAGCCTACCAGGTTCCTCTGTCCATGGGATTTTCCAGGCAAGAGTACTGGAGTGGGGTGCCATTGCCTTCTCCGCAATAAGCACACTACTCTAGTAAAAATCTATTCTTAAGTATCATTATCTAGAGTTGTGAACAAGTGAAAAATAATCCACTTTTCTATCAGAGAACTGATTAAATGTTTGTTTTCCGGGACAATAACTTGCATAAAATTCCAGTTTCCCCACTGTATGTGATCTTAAAAATGTACAACCCCCCCCTGCAAACCTCGGTTTCCTCCTCTATAATATGCACACAAGGACACAGTGTATATCCTCAGGTTTTTGTAGGTACAGCAGTGCACACAAAATGCTAGTTTCAAGCACAGAGTAAGATTTATGATATTAACCTTATAATTATTTTATCATTATCATTGATGCTGTTGCTATTTTTCTTTCAGATTTCTAGAAGACTGGATTTCCTCCCATCTTCCAAGTCATTTAAGGCAAGAAGGAGGTGAGCACTGGAGTCAAGAGAGTTAATTCACATAAAAAGAACTTGTTTATATATAAAATGTCAATAGTCATCTATTTTGTGTGTTGGTCTTAGAATCTAATCTTCTAGGAGATGAATAATTTAATTTTTGCAGAAGGTATATCTAAGTAATGTTTTTTCATTAAAATTTAATTTATACTACTTTTTAAAATTAAGAAAAATCTAATTTCAGTGATGAAAAAATCATGAACACTGATGTTTTTGTTATCCAGCAAGCAACCAGAGCCATCTTCTTGTTTTAAAGACACTTTTTTTTAAAAAAAAAGACAGTGGAGCTTCCATTTAGGTTTCCCTCTCACTCCTTTCTCTCAAGATCATTTGGCCTGCTGTCCTGCTAACGCTTTTATTAGCTCAACTGGCAAGGGAGAAACATCAGGGCTTTATATATCAGAACTAGATAAAGAAAAATTAACCAAATGGATTTTTTAACTGGACACTCACAGTTTCAAAAAGAATCTAGAGTTGAGAGAAGGAAAAAAGGAAATGAATATGGATGGAGTCAAGTCTCTGGGGCAAGAGTAAGAGCCCCATAATTTAACTACAACACTTACAATTTCTAAAGAAAGGAAAATATAGAGCTAGTGGTACTCCAGGTGGATTTACACAAAAGGCTCTTCTTAAACGTATGGCTAAGAAAATATCGGAAATGAAAAGGAAGACGGCGACTCAACAAGCAATACTGTGTCAGGCTGCTGAGGTTACAAAGGAAAGTATTGTTTAGGTGAACCCATCTCAAGGGCAAATAAAAAGTAGTTTGAGCTAATGTTAGCCAAAGGCCTTAGAAAACAGATGATGTATTTTCTTCAAATGTTCTATCACACAAAGGAACATACCACGGTAAAGTAAGTTTGCTAATAAAGCAAGAGAAACATTAAATTTTATATTAATTCCCTTTACGATCAGAGGGAGCGTTTCTGTTTACCTGAATGTGTAGAGAATTATAATGCAACTGCTTCAATTTATGTGAAAAAAGTGTGCCCAAAGAGACTAATTCACTTACCAAAAGCCACAGAGATAGTTAAGGTGGGAGAGGGGAAATAATCTGTTTTCAACAAGCTAGAAAGTTTTAATAACATTTCATGGGAGAGAAGCATGGCAGACACTTAAGAGCTCTACTTCAAACTCTGATTCTGGGATGTTCCTTAATGTTCTGATAGAGGGCAGGAAAGACACAGATAGGTCTGATTCGCTCTATGGCATTCCTGGGAAGTTTCTGCAGAATGGATTATATGGATATGCTTCAAAAATACATATGTATCCTAGTCCGCTTGTCCCTAACTGACCTAATATTAAATTAAGCATCAGGAGGCTTCCCTGGTGGCTCAGTAGTAAAGAACCTGCCTGCCAATGCAGGATACATGGGTTCGATTCCTGATTTGGGAAGATCCCACATGCCGGGGAGTAACTAAGCCTGTGTGCCACAATCACTGCACCCAGGAGCCGCAACTACTGAAGCCCGCCCACCCTGGAGCCTGTGCTCCACGAGAGAAGCCACCACGACTGAGAAGACCACTCACCGAAACTTGGGAAAGGCCGGTGCAGTAACGAAGACCTACAGCAACCGAAACTAAGTAAAATTGTTTTTTAAAATTTTTAAACAAATTCAGCATTAGAAACTGTTAGGTCCTTGAAGGCAAGAAGTTCACTCTTCAGATGCCGAGCCAAAAGGAAAGCTAAGAAGGACACGAGGGCCTCTATCTCTGGCCCCAGCATGACAGGCGTCAGGGATCCAGGCACGTTTAAGACTCTCATCAGAGGTGACAGCGGCCTGAGTGACTGTCTCTGAGAGCACGTTGCTACTCCAGGTAGTTGCAGCCCATCTCTTGGACCGGTTATCCTTCATGTGTGCCTGCCATGTGTTCTATCCCAAGCAAGGAAAAAGGAACAAATCTGGATATCAGGAAGTCAAGGGACAGAAACAGTCAACATTTTTGAGAAAACTGGGATGCAGACATGTTAAGTAACTTCTCTGAAATAGCTTCCCTTTTCATATCTCAGGCCTAAAGACCTGACAATCTTAACAAGAATTTAAGATATACAATAACTATCAAAATAACTGTGACTATTTCAAGGGCTCCAAACCACTCCTACTCTATTAGGCTCCAGAAATTAACTTGATTTAAGTCAGAATAGTTTAAATAACATTTATTAATGTGATTGTCTCACCATCAGCAAGGGGAATGCACGATATGAAAACAGGGGTATTTTGCCAGTCACTCCCCTTAATGAGGTTACTGAGTTTCAGCTGTAGGTTTTTACAACTCTTAGAAATTTTCATTATGAAACAACATGAACGGTTTAAAGATTATTAACAAAGCCATCAGTATACCCACCATCCAACTTCAGAAGTGTATTAGAAACCACTTTGCCATCACCCAGGTGTTCTCTCCCACTGATACTCCTTCCTACCTGCACCACCAAGGTAATCACTACCCTGCATTTTATGTTTCCCATTACCCTGCTATTCTTTATAGTTTTAACATATGTAGAGAGAGCTCTAAAAAAACATCATTTTTAGTTTTTCCCATTTCTAAAGTTTTCATAAATAGTATCTTGCAGCAATATTTATTTTTCCAACTCACTCTCTTAACAGTATGTTTTGAAATTTATCTATGCAGCTGAAGCTTATGCATTATAACATATATTGTACTCAAATATATGAATGCATCATTGTTTTTACCTACACTTCTGCCCATAGACACACACAGCTTTTGATTATGTGTGCTGTTACATACAATACTGCCAGGATCATTCTCAGACATGTCTTCTGTTCTGCATGTGCATGAATTTCTCTTGGGTATATACCAAGGGTAAGAAATGGATCCAGGTTTTGCAGATCAGAAATTTTTACAACTGCCTGCCAATGCAGGAGATTCAAGAGACTTGGGTTCGATCCCTGGGTCGAGAATATCCTCTGGAATAGGAATTGGCAACCCACTCTAGTATTCCTGCCTGAGAAATCCCATGGAAAGAGGAACCTGGCAGGCTACAGTACATGGGGTCATAAACAGACACAACTGAGCACGCACGCACACAGTCTTTAATAGCTTACTGCCCACCTCCAATTTAAATTCTAAGTTTAAAAAATTGACCAACAAAATTAACTTTAAAATAAAATTGGATGTTAGAATAAATGTGAAGCTTTTTACAAGAGTAAAAATTAAGACACCAATTTGGCAGGTTCCAAATTAAAAAAAAAAAAAACCTACTGTACCCAAGTATTATATATTTTACTTAAATATAAATTTTAATATTACTATGAATTTTTATATATTTTTATATTTATTCATGTATGTTTTACTTTTGATTACATGACTATAAAAATGTCATTATGCCTATTCTCTCCTCTCAAGTAACCAAGCACAAATCTTAATTTACCTCTATTCTGCCCGGCTTGCTTCTAAGCTAGGGATACCATTTTTGGCATTTTAACTACTCGCTATAAACAGAAAACACCAACTAACTCCTAGGATGGGGAGGGGCAAGGTTAATTTATGATCTCATTGTGGGGTGAGTCAATTACAGACTCAAACAAGAAACAAGTTAACTCTTCAAAACTAGGGGGGGAAATGTGCTGAAGTTGCTAAAACGTGTATTCCAAAAGGGCATACATTTTCTGTTTCAAAAATGTACTGAAAAGTTTTCTGCCTGTTCACAAAGCTGCCAAGTATGTTGACAATCAAATGAGGAAGAAAATTTCAGAACAGGGCCTCCAAAATACAATTAGCTAAGTGATAGAAGGTACTATGACAATTTATTTAAAAGAAAGAAAGAAAGAAGACTTCTAACAGGAAGCCACTACCGCAGGCACTGCGCGAGGGGAGGGCTACACGCTGCCTGTGCCCACGGAGCTCACAGACTCGGAGGGGACAGGAGCGATCCGAGAGCCCGGGGGCCAAACGCAGCCACAAGGCTCCGCACACGCCTCCAGGCAGCAATTCCTGTGAAGAGCCCGGGAGAGAGAAGGCTCCGGCAGGCCCCACCAGAGAGTACCATAGGGCACAGGCGTTAGATGTGTAAGAAACGATGACACTCTCAGAAAACGCCATCTTCATGGGTCTGCATTTAGGCAGCACTGGAAGGAATCAGAGAAGAGACTGGAAAGGAAAGCTGAGGCTGAGCCACACCCCCATGCTAAGCCCTGAAAGTTATGTGCTATTTTTCCCATCGGCCTAGTAATCGCTAAGGTCACACAGCAGGTAAACGACAAGGTCAAGCTGAAAGCTCAGGTCTCCCCGTCTGCAGAGTTTAAATTCAGGCTGCTTCTCAACAATCTTCCATACTTCCAGGGTATCCCTCAGCAAGACTGGCTTCTTGAAGAACCTACTGAATAGCACAGGGAACCCTGCCCAGTGTCACGTGGCAGCCTGGAAGGGAGGTGAGTTGAAACTATCACAACATTGTTTATTGGCTAAGTTGTGTGCTAAGTCTTCAGTTGTGTCAGACTCGCTTAGACCCCAGGGCCTGCAGCCCACCAGGATCCTCCCGGCGAGAATACTGGAGAGGGTTGGCATTTCCTTCTCCAGCGGATCTTCCCGATCCAGGCATTGAAACCACATCTCTCGCGTCTCCAGCACTGGCAGGTGCGTTCTTTACCTCGAGCACCACCTGGGAAACCCTGTGGGCTGTGCTCTGCTCAGTTGCTCAGTCGTGTCTGACTCTAAAGAGATCCCACGGGCTGCAGCCCGCCAGGCTCCTCTGTCCATGGGATTTCCCAGGCAAGAATACTGGAGTGGGTTGCCATTTCCTTCTCCAGGGGATCTTCCCCACCCAGGGACTGAACCTAGGTCTCCCACATTGCAGGTGGATTCTTTACCGTCTGAGCCACCAGGGAAGCCCTATACCCCAATGCAAAATAAAAAGTTAAAAAAAAAAAAGACTTCTTGAAGGTAGAGGAATCCCATGGTGAACTAGTACAAGAACTAACCTTTAAATTAATTGCTGAAACAGCAGTTCTCAAAGTGGCATCCTTGAATCCCTGCATCAAAATGGCTCAATATTCAGTAAGATGGAGATCCTGGGCCTACTTCTGAAGAATCACATTCCTGGGATTTTGCATTTTATAGTATTACACAGAAGCTTTGCAGGATGGTGACTGAAATGTCTGTTCAACTAAAGCCAAGTGATGACCAGCTTTGAGGGGAGTATGATGAAAGGAAAAGGCTTAATTCAACTTTGGGCATAACAGGACTTAAGATAACAATGGAACATACATGTGAAAACGCAGTCCGAAAAAAGTGTTATAACTGTGTATGTTTGTGAAACTAATCACTTAAAACTGGTGTATTTTATTACATGCAAATTATACTTCAATACAGCTGCTTAAACATAAAGAAAGGGAAGCTGGTGCAAGCTCAGTGAAGTTTACAGGGCTGTTTTGGTGCCTATCACTACAGCCGCATTGCTCTAAATGAATACCCCTAGGGCATACAGCTTCACCTAATTTCTGTCTTAATCTCTTCTGTGTCAAGTGGAGAGAAAAGGAGTTGTGCTGCTTCTCACCGGCTTTTTTTTTTTTTTTTAAGGTCCCAGTAAGCAGTCAGCTCTAAAAAGTTTTAAGATGTGCTAGAACAATATGATTTTCACTAAAAACTAAATGCTTGTACTACACCAAGTATAACAAGGTTTTCATTTTATGCAAGTGCACTGTGGTAAATTTCTATTAAGAGTACAAGCTGTTCAGGCACGGAATTAAAGTTTGAAAGAATAAGTTGTCCTTTCAAACATAAACATTTTCCTCAATCCAGTTTTCTGACCCACAGGCTTACACAAAAGTGACACAGGTGTAATCACGTTCTGCAATACTCCAACTACTTCCAAGAACACCAGTAAACGAAGTGCTCACACTCCTGACGGGCCTGCCAATGGGGTGGCAGCAATCCTTGCACACCCATCACCACATACAGCTGCGTCAAAGGTTTCCTCTTCTTTCTCAATCAGAACTCCTAGGTCCCCAGAAAAAAAGAAAAGAAAGGATACCACTGCTGACAAGTTCAAAAATACTACTGTTAAATTTAAGAAATTGGGAGAATTGTTATGACACTATTTTTACACTGAGTTTTTTCACAACTGATCTTTGACCTCAATTTCCTTGCAACTTTGCTCATGTCATTTCCTATTACTGACATCAGTATGCAAGTCACATACCTCCCCTCTAGAGTATATTTAGTCCTACACAGGGGAACACAGTTAAGGAAGAAGTCAATATTTTCCATAATTTCCTTAAAACAGTCATATACATGTTGCCGAGGAAAGCAAAGATCACAGGTAACTCAGAATGGAGCTTGTTAAATACATACTTAAGAAATAATGTCCCTGACTAAATCAATCCTTTTGCAATCAGATTGTGCTGCCTTACACACCTTCACTTCCAGACAGAAAAACACTGGAAGATAAAAATAACCAGAGTAAAATATCTAACAACTTCTACTGAATGTCTTGTACATACTGAGAACTGAGCTAGACAAATGTGCACGCACTATTCTTATGTAATCCCAACAAATCCAGGGAAGGAAGATATTAGTCTCTAAAATAGGAAGGCATGATTAACTACTATCAGGAAAGTTTGGGAAAACACTGACTCATGGTCTTTAAAACCCAGTTTCCTCATCTATAAAATATGCATTTATATTTTTTGTTTAAACAGGCACTGCTGGGTACAGTGCCCAGCACATAATAGCCTCCACCTACTAAGCACCAACTATCAGGGCCACTTCTGGGGCCACTCAGCTGAGCACCCAGTGGAGACCAGGAAGAATGAATGTGGATGGTGTGACAAGCTCTATGACTGGGCAACAACTCCTCTGGTCTCACAAATAGCACAGGTTGTTTAAATATTCCCCAGTGTAATGAAAATAACTGCTTCTGGACATCTGAAGAAATTCTCCAATGAATTTAGACTGTAACCTAGTTAACTCTGAAAGCTAGTTTCTACCTTTCTTGAGTCTGCCCATGGAGAAATGTTTTAAACATAATTCTGAAAAGATAGAAACAGACGGCATTAACCAAGTTTCCTGGTGTGGCTTTTTCAACTGGATCTAAAAATCTAAACAGGCAGAGAAAGAAGAGCAATGTAAGGAAAATTCTGTAAAGCATGAGAGAGAATAAAAAAAGAAAAAAGTGAAATTAGAAACTAAAGAGAAGCTTTATAAGCAAGACTATTAATTTTTAATTGAACCTGTCATCATTAAGTTGACAGGGGTATATTTTTCTTCCCTTGTCACAAAAGAAAATTCTACCATGGATATCTAGTATGTCAAACCACCTGATTACTAGAGCTGACAGAATGCACATACTGAACACAGAAACCTCAGAGGAAGTTCACTGATTTTCTGCCCAATGCAACATTAATTCGGCAAATGTTAAGCCTGCATAGTGTCTGGCATCCAACTCAGATGAAGTCCTTCTGGGGTGGTTAATAAGGTCTGGAAGGAACAATTTTACTGACATTACTTGGTATTGTCCTTTGAAAGAGAGAGTATTTTGCTACTTTTCTTATTTCTTCCACTTTTCAAATCTAATTCTTTGAGTGTCCTGATCTCAAAAGTACTCTGGCAGAGTCCACTACTAATGAAAAGTGTAAAGTATCTGAGGCTAGAAATCACCTCTTATTCATCTCCACAGCCTCAATGACCAAGCCAGTGTTTGACACACTCCTTGGTTCTCTATAAATGTTTGCTGTGCTGAATACGAGGACTACCTTGAGACCAAGGAGTCAGTCTGGCTCTCTTGGGATTACCCAAGTCGTCCAGGCTGGTGCACAATAGGAATGTGTGGCAGCAACAAGGGCCAGCAGTCACCCAGCACTTACTGCATGCCAAGATGACCCAATGCAGCCCTCGCACCAACCTAGAAGGGAGGTACGCCAACCCTGCTCATTAAAGCAGAAGAGGAAGCCGAGGCATGAGGGCTAGAAAATCCTCTCAAGGTCATGGTCAAGGCGGTACTCCCAAGTCTAGTCTCTACAAAGGCAGCCAGGCTCCTCAGGCAAGACGACAAGACTGATCACTTACCAGAAAGATGGGCGCTTGCTGTGGCGGACTTCTCCAGGGGTGTTTACAGGCTTGAACTCAGCCACACCTGCCCACAGCGCGAAACAGCAACAAAGGTGCACATGGCCCGACGGGACAGGACGGGCGGGACGGAACTACAGAGCTGTGTCCTGAGTCACCGCAAACCCGGGGCCACCAGACCAACAGCCTCCCTGGCACTGTTCTCTCCACTGCACACGGGGAACAACACAGGCCTATACACACGGTGCACCCAAGCCCCTCCTGTCACACACACAATCCTGATACACAGCTCTAACCTTATACTGTACTTACTTCTTTACGCCTGTCTCTCTAGCAAGACATTCTTGGAAGCCAATGACTATGTCTTACTCCCAAACACACTCCCAGAGCCCAGCTGCATGCTCACTGAGCGCTGGTTGCAAGACAGATGTATACTGATGGAGCAGGAAGCACTGCTGAAAACTGGACGGTGTGGGAACGTTCACATGTGTGACGACAGGATGGGAGGCTTGAGAGGGCTCCCTTACTTATATTTTCTGGGTAGAGACCAACTGGCAGAAGAGGAAAGGGAATAAAAAAATTAAAGTATTAAAGACCACATGGAAGTAAGGAATTTTAACAGGTAACTAACAAATTACCTACAATTAAAGACTGTACACGTGCTAATCCAAAGCTTACAGGAGGGAAAAAAGGTGACGGTAGACAGGTCTATTAAGCAACCTCACACCAGAAGTTTAATCTCTTCAACCTCTCCTAACAGGAAACAGGGTTAGGAAGCTGACCAAAGTCACAGGAAGAGTTAAGAACTAGAGCCTTATTGCTTTTCATCAAATCATGCTGTGTTCCCATATGAAACATCCTGTTGGGATGTCTTACATCATTTTTCAGGGTTGTTTTTTTTTTTAAGTTGGAAGGAAGTGAGGAGGGAAGAGAAATCTAAAACTTCCTCTGGGAGACACATCATAACGAAGCTACAGTGTCAAGCCGAAGACCTTGAAATAAATTACTTACTCTAAGCAAGGTCAGTTCAAAATGTGTTGATTTAGAGACCCCAAAAGCTCTACTCAAAACTCAACATTTTGCTTATGAGAAGCAATGGTCCTGGTGAGAGATATATAAACTGGACCACAATGAGCATCTTTTCTCACGGTTCCCAGCTGAGGTCTTCTGTCATGTACACTCGGACAGACCTACCCAAATCAATTGGCCTGGCCTGAGCACCTGTAACCTGGAATGCGAGTGTCTGTCTGCAGGCCTGCTCACTCCTGACACTGGAGGCTCCTGCAGGACCAGAACTGTGTCTTTATCTTTCTAGACACCGAGCACATGGCGCCCACTGCATAAAAATTAATAAATGAATGTGCCGGTGTTCAGCCTAATCTGGTGATCAAAAAAGAACTGAGATGTGACTACCAGGTAAAAGCGGTGTTTAAAAACAAACCAACCAATGTGGTGTTTGAATATTTTAAGTACGAATCTTTTAACAGATTCCTAAAGGAGATCAACTGAGTGTTCACTGGAGGGACTAATGCTGAAGCTGAAGCTCCAGTGCTTTGGCCGCCTCATGCGAAGAGCCGGCTCACTGGAAAAGGCCCTGACGCTGGGAAAGACTGAGGGAAAAAGGAGAAGGGGTGACAGAGGATAAGATGGTTGGATGGCTTCACTGACTCAGCGGACATGAGTCTGAGCAAGCTCCGGGAGACGGTGATGGACGTGGGACCCAGTGTGCCGCAGTCCATGGGATCGCGACGAGCTGGACATGACTTAGCACCTGAACAACAGCCACAACTTTAAAGAGATCAACATGAAGTTCTGAGATGAACAGAGAGGTTGTGAACTGGCCTGTCAGCTTGTGATTCAATTTCCCACTGAGTCACATGTACTAAGCACGTGTCAGTTCATGCACAAGGCAGATAACAGTGGGCACTCCTATCTCCCTGCGACCAGACCTTGGAGAATGAGTTCCAGCCCAGAAGGGAGATGTTCAGACGAAAACATAAATCAGAAAGTCTGCCACTCAGTGCTGGCATGTGCCTGTGAGAAAGCCTGCATAAAATAAGAGTGATTCCCAACAGCTTCCACTGGCCTGTGTGTGGTGAAGACAGAGAGCAGCCACCACGGGGGACGGGACCCCTCCCCAACTCACCACCAGGCTAGTTTCCTAGGTGTAGCCTTCCCATGAGAACAAAAAGGAAATGACAACACTTACGCTGCTGAATTAGCTGACTTAATTTGATAAAGTGTACTTTGCTGATGTTATGACCAGAGAGTATGTATAAATTAAGACTTTTATTTTCAATCGTACAAAAGCTATGAAGAGAAATCACCTCAAACATCTGAAGACCAGCACCCCCCTGTCGGTGGGGGGAGGGAGGTCAGACAGAGAGTTGCTGCTTTGTGACCACTTTCTTCCGGGCCCCAGGCCAAGCTCATCTTGTTGAGGTCTTTCTGCTACCCACCCAACTCCTTCCATGGACCACCCTCTGCCAGCCTGTTATTTCTTTCTTCCCCTCTGTCTGTAGACACCCAAATGCCTATTTTATGTTTCCGAAAACACTTCCTTTTCAAAATCTGATGAAAGACACTTTCAGGCCTTCTCTGATGTTTCTGGATGTATCTTTCGGCACAGATATGAAAGGGCTTAGAGCACTCATGCAATGATTCAGAAATCTATCAACATACCCATCTGATGAAAATCACCCATGTATCACTATATACAACCTGCTCAAATCAAACAAAAAGACAAACAGAAACTGACGTAGGAAGAATCTATAAGAAAAGAGCCATGAAACTGAAAGCCAAACTCCTTTTCCCACAAGCAGCTGGTGGCCACCACACGCCTTCACGTCCAGAACAATCCATCGTGCAACACTGGACTGCCTGAGGTCACCGTAAGGGATGCAGAATCGCCCACTTTTCTAAACTTTACCGAGTCCCTCATGACTTGCCCAATGGTGAGTTGTGCAGGAAATGGAAGGGTCCAGGTGATACGCCACTGCAAACCAAGGTCCTGGTAACGTTCCATTCCTTGCTCTGTGCTGACTGAGAATCACTTTAAAATAGTGCTGCTGTAGCCAGTAAAGAAGTGCTCCCAGGAACGTACAGCTGTGAACCAGAAGTAGGAAACAAGAAACATCTTCCAGGAACATTCACTTAGGAAAAGGTGTTTTCAGCATAAAATGGAATGCAAAATTTGCATTAAAATATAACTCAGTACCTTAAAGAAATCACCACCTCTGTGGGGTGTCCTTGGGCTTCCCTTGTCTCCAAGGAACTGCTCAATAAGCAGTAAGAGGGAATTAAGATCTGACCCAAGAGACAAAACCTCCAGGCACAATTTCTTTTTTAGTACATGGGGGAAAGGGGTGGGAAGATGAAAACAGAGACAAAGGCCAAAGGAAACAGCCTAGAAAAAGAAGAAAAAAATGTAAGAAAGTAGGAAAGATACAAAAAACTAACATTTGAGTACCTCTGTAAAGTGCCTTAACAACTCTATTAAGCATGTGTGTGCCAATTTTATAGTTGAGAAAAGCCCCCAGGACACAAACAGTTAGTAAATGATAAACTAATATGTGAAGAAGAAGTCTGCAAAGCTTTCATCCTGTCTATTTACCAGGCACCAGACCCCAGGCAGAACCCAGCCAGGTGGAAAAACAGATTGTTCAGTCAATTGAGACTGCTCTGCATGATAAAAAGCAACATCACGAGGAGTTAACTGTGTTAAGTGTGTATTGGGGAGTGGGGGGTTGGACAGATATATTATTATACGATTTTAAGAGAAAAAACACTGCTGTATAAGGTAGATTGACACCTGCTTAAAATTACATTTGTGGCAAGAAACTACAGATTGCCACATACAATGACCTGAAAAGTTCTCAATTCACAACTTGAGCAAGGGATCCATACAAATTAACATACAAATTGTACCTGAAATTAAAATAAATTACTTTTAAATATTATGTATGGTAGACAAGCTATGTACAACACAATTTTAAAAGTGTAGGTTTATGGAGTTCCACTGTTTCTTCCCAGGTGGAACTAGTGGTAAAGAATCCACCTGCCAATGCAGGAGAGGCAGGTTTGATTGCTGGGTCAGGAAGATCCCCTGGAGGAGGAAGTGACAACCCACTCCAATACTCTTGCCTGGGACATCCATGGACAGAGGAGCCTGGCGGGCGGCAATCTGTGGGGTTGCAAAGAGTTGGACATGACTGGGCACTCACTGTTTCTAATAACTGTTTTTTAATGTATGTAGGTTAAGGAGAAAATCCTTAGATTTTTCTTCACCATAAAAAGAAAGAAAAATGTGTGAGGCAGAGAAGGATGCTGAAAGCCATCTATCTGTGGGAGAGAGAACAATGCACTCCCAGCCTGGCCTCAGACGCCCATGTCCTTACTCAGGAAACTGTGAATATGTTAGATCACAAAGCAAAAGGGAATATGGTTGCAGACGGAATTAAGATGAAGTCAGCTGTTTCAAGATAATAAGTTTATTCTGGATTATCTGGGTGGGTCCCCCTCAGTATCCTTAAAATTGTAAGAGGGAAGCAGAAAAGGAACAGAGAGATGGCAGCATAAGAAGGACCTGGCTGAAGCCAAGGTCTGTGGTGGCTTCAAGAAGCTTGAAAAGTCAAGCAAACAGTTTCTCCCCTTGAACCTCTGGAAAAGACACAGACCTACCAACACCTTCAGTTTCTCCTATGGTATCCATTTTAGACTTCTGATCTCCAGGACTGCAGGATAATTAAGTGTTCTTTTAAGCCACTAAGCTTGCGGTTATTTGTTATGGCAGCAACAGGAAACTAATACACTACTGTTGTTCAGCCATGTCCAACTCTGCAACCCCATGAACTGCAGCACGCCAGGCTTCCCTGTCCATCAACAACTCCCAGAGTCTGTTCAAACTCAATGTCCATTGAGTCAGTGATGCCATCCAACCATCTCATCCTTTGCCGTCCCCTTCTCTTCCTGCCCTCAATCCTTCCCAGCATCAGGGTCTTTTCCAATAATTCAGCTCTTTGCATGAGCTGGCCAAAGTATTGGAGCTTCAGCTTCAGCCCTTCCAATGAATATTCAGAGTTGATTTCCTTTAGAATTGACTGGTTTGATCTCCTTGCAGTCCAAGGGACTCTCTAGAGTCTTCTCCAGCACCACAGTTCAAAAGCATCAATTCTTTGGCACTCAGCCTTCTTTATGGTCCAACTCTCACATCTGTACACGACAACTGGAAAAACCATAGCTTTGACTATACGATCTGATATTAATTGTTGTTGTTCAGTTGCTAAGTTGTGTATTACTCCTTGTGATCCCAATGGACTGTACCCCACCAAACTCCTCTGTCCATGAGGAGAAGACAAGAATACTGGAGTAGGTTGCCATCTCCTTCTCCAGGCGATCTTCCCGACCCAGGGATCAAACCCACATCTCCTGCACTGGCAGGCATGTTCGTCACCACTGAGCCACCTGACATTAATTATCAAAATTTCTTCTGTAGTAACAGGCTTGGGAACATCACCTGAAAGTAATAATACTGGCTACACTGGAGAATAACTAACACAGATGTCTAGACCTCTATCTCTGGGCATGAAGGAGTCACAGGAACCATATCCTCTCACCTAAGACAACCAAACACCCAGATAAAATACATGAAAAGACCCTGAATATCAGTCAACAGAGAATGACGACCTCTAAGAAATGGGAAACAAACAAGGTGACCCTACGACTGGCCCAGCTCACTGCTTTGAGTTACCAGGCCACAACGAGAGGAATCTGTGACGGAGCCTGGTGGACTCTCTGAGTTGATAAGACAGAGATGAAAGTCCAAGGAAACTAAGGCAGTGAGCGTTCACAGAGCTCTATGAGAGTTCATACCAGGAAGGAAAGAGCCTCGTAGAGAACTACAGAGGGTCTCCCTCCGTCCTCAGTAAAGTACGGATCAACACCTAAGGTGGGAAAGAGCCACCCAAAGTATTTGAAACAGTGCTGGGCAGCTCACAGAGCCACTTACAGCACCTGCTCCCACCAGTCAAACCAGAAAACACACATCATGGGGTTCTGTGTTGAGGACGCAGGAAGGTCTCGCCTCAGCTGTGGAAAATGACCAGTTGGAGCCTGAACACTGCTCGTGACCCACCTAGCAAATCTTAGAAACAAGACCCCAAAAAGATCACAAACTGTTCCCAACGAAGTTAACTGCATTAGAGAACAAAGCTCTTTCAAGAATACTCCTCAGAATCCAAAAAATCGCACCCAACAAAGTAAAATCTGAAACGTCTGGCATCCAGTTAAAGATTACCAAGCACACAGAGAGGTAAGAAAACATGAACCGCTGGGATAACGACCAACTGAAACCAACCCAGAGCTGGCACAGATGTTAGAATCGGCTGACAAGACCATCTAAAAAGTATTGTAAATGTGTTCCATAAGTTCAGAAAGTTAACAAGCAGAGAAGTAAAAGATATAAAAAAAACAAACACTTTAGGAGATGAAAACAGCAATGTATGAGATGAAAAATACACTGGATGGAACAAAAGGCAGAAAAGAAAAGACTGATGAACTTGAAGGCACAGCAATAGTACCCATCCAAAATGAAACACAATGAGAAATACAGAAACTGTAGTACAGTGAGCTGTGGGAACGACTTCAAACTGCCTGATGCATGAATACCTGGTGTCCTCAAAAAGTACAGGAAAAATGTTTGAAAAAATAACACCTGAAATTTCCCCAAAACCTAATGAAAAACAAAGCCAGAGATCAAGAAATTCAACAAACACGGAAAAAATAAAACAAAACTATACTAAGGGACATCAAGTCAAACTGCTTGAAACAAGTTACAAAAAGGAAATCTTAAATTCATCAAAAGAAAAGAAATGTTTCATACATAGGAACAAAGACAAAGAGGAACATCAATAGGCACAAAGTACTAAAATTATTTTGCAGAAAAAAAAAAGATGAACATCAAGGTTCTCATGGGAAAGGGAGAAGAAAGTGAAGGTCACTCTACAGTACTAAAAGAAAGAAACATTTCAACCTACAATTTTATACACAGCAAAAATAGTTTTTAAAAATAAAAGCAAAGTAAGGACATTTTCAGACATACAAAGATCAAAGAAATCATTATTAGCAGATACACTTCAAGAACTGTTATAGGAAATCTTTCAAGCAGAAGAAAATGATACCTGGTGAAAATACACAAAAGAATGAAAATCACTAGAAAAGGTAACTATAGGTTAATTATATAAATTAAATTATACAAACTAAATGTAAATAAACATATACAAATAAATGTATATATGCATATGCACGTACATACATATGCAAATCTGTCTAAAAAATCATTGACAGTTTAAATGAAAATCAAAAATGGTAACAATGTATTGTTATAACAAAAAGATCCCTGGTAAATCCCCAAAGGCATCAAAACAAAGATCTCAGTTTCCACCTTAAAACACCAGAAGAAATGAAGTAAGCTGAAAAAAGGAAACAATAAAATCTTAGCAGAAATAGACTTTTAAAGATTAAGGGAGAGAGAAAAAAGGTGAAATCTATTTTTAACAAGAATACTGAAATCAATAAACTTTAGCCAGATCAAGAAAAATTTGAAAAGACACAAGTTAAAAATATCAGGAATGAAAGAAGTGTCACAGCACAGACTCTACAAATATTCAAAAGATAACAGGAGAACACGACATACAACTTTTTAATAAATCTAATGACTTAAACTGAAAAATCTCTGGAAGATTTTAATTATCAAAGCTCACTAGAAAAATACAGATAACCTAAATAGCCCTGTGTCTTAAAAGTTGAGATTATGGTTTAAAAAAAAAAATTGAAAGAAATTCCAGGCCCAGACAGTTTCAATGGTATTATTTGATTGGTAACCACATACTATGGGCAAAATCACCAATTCTATGCTGACTCTTTTTAAAAATTAAAAAGGAAAAGATACCTTTCAACTCTTTCTATGAGGCCAGTATTACTCTGATACCAAAAGCAAAGATATTACAAAAAAAAAACCAAAAAAACACAGAATACTATTCCTCATGACTACAGACATAAAAATGCTAAACAAAATTCTAGCCAAAAAACCCAATAATATATTATAAGGATAATACATCATGGTCCAGGTTGAGAAACTCAAGGTTAGTGATTCACTGTATTATTAAAAACAAAACAAAATCCGAACAGCTACATAAAAAGCTGTTTGATAAATGCAACGTACATCCCTGTTAAAACCGTCATCTAACCAGACATCAGGGATTTCCACTCTTTCTATTAAACACTGCACTGGAGGTTACAGCCAGTACAATCAGGCAAGAAAGATAAAAAGTATACAGACTGGGAAAGAGGGACTGCCTTTATTTGCAGACATAATCATCTATGTAGAAATTTACAATGAAATCTACAAAAGACCTATTAGAATTAATAAGTCTTTTAGGAGGATTAGAGAATACAAGATTAATATATGAGAATCAGTTTATGTCTATACTCTAGCAATCAACAATCAGAAACAGAATTTAAAATACCATTTAGAATAGGATAAAAAATATGAAATGCTTGGAGACACATCTGACCAAAGAAAGATATTTAAGACCTTTAAACTGCAAACTACAAAATATTGCTGACATATTCACACATACACACACACATCTTTATTCATTCATCTACTGATGGACATTAGGTGGTTTCCATGTCTTGGCTATAGTCAACAGTGAAGCTATGGATACTGGGGTACATGTATCTTTTCCATTTAGTGTTTTCTGCAGATATATGGTCAAGAGTGTGATTGCTGGATCATATGGCAGCTCTATTTTTAGTTTTTTGAGGAACCTCTATACTGTTTCCCACAGTGGCTGTACCAATTTAGTTCAGTTCAGTCACTCAGTCATGTCTGACTCTTTACAGCACGCATTCCCTGTCCATCAACAACTCCCGAAGCCTGCTCAAACTCATGTCCATCGAGTCAGTGATGCCATCCAACCATCTTATCCTCTGTCGTCCCCTTCTCCTGCCTTCAGTTTTTCCCAGCATCAGAGTCTTTTCCAATGAGTCAACTCTTTGCATGAGGTGGCCAAAGTATTGGAGCTTCAGCTTCAGGATCAGTCCTTCAATGAACATTCAGGGCTAATTTCCTTTAGGATTGACTGGTTTGATCTCCTTGCTGTCCAAGGGATCCTCAAGAGTCTTCTCCAACACCACAGTTCAAAAGCATCAATTCTTCGGTGATCAATTTTTTTTATGGTCCAACTCTCACATCCATACATGACTACTGGAAAAACCATAGCCTTGACTAGACGGACCTTTGTCAGTAAAGTAATGTCTCTGCTTTTTAATATGTTGTCTAGGTTGGTCATAGCTTTACTTCCAAGGAGCAAGCGTATTTTAATTTCATGGCTGCAGTCACCATCTGCAGTGATTCTGGAGCCCAAGAAAATAAAGTCTCTCACTGTTTCCATTGTTTCACCATCTATTTGCCATGAAGTGATGGGAACGGATGCCATGATCTTAGTTTTTTTCTGAATGTTGAGTTTTAAGCCGGCTTTATCACTCTCCTCTTTTACTTTCATCAAGACGCTCTTCAGTTCCTCTTCACTTTCTGCCATACAGGTGATGTCATCTGCATATCTGTGGTTATTGATATTTCTCCCTGCAATCTTGATTCCAGCTTGTGCTTCCTCCAGCCGACAATTCGCATGATGTACTTTGCAAATAAGTTAAATAAGCAGGGTGACAATATACAGCCTTGACATATTCCTTTCCTGATTTGGAACCAGTCTGTTGCTGCACATCCAGTTCTAACTGTTGCTTCCTGACCTGCAATACAGATTTCTCAGGAGGCAGGTAAGGTGGTCTGGTATTCCCATCTCTTTCAGAATTTTCCAGTTTGTTGTGATCTACACAGTAGAACACTTTGGCATAATCAACAAAACAGAAATAGATGTTTTTCTGGAATTCTCTTGCTTTTTCAATGATCCAACGGATGTTGGCAATTTGATCTCTGGTTCCTCTGCCTTTTCCAAATCTAGTTCGAATATCTGGAAGTTCTCGGTTCACGTACTGTTGAAGCCTGGCTTGGAAAATTTTGAACATTACTTTGATAGCGTGTGAGATGAGTGCAATTGTGCGGTAGTTTGAGCATTCTTTGGCATTGCCTTTTTTTGGAATTGGAATGAAAACTGATCTTTTCCAGTCCTGTGGCCACTGCTGAGTTTTCCAAACTTGCTGGCATATTAAGCGCAGCACTTTCACAGCATCATCTTTTAGGATTTGAAATGGCTCAACTGGAATTTCATCACCTCCACTAGCTTTGTTCATAGTGATGCTTCCTAAGGCCCACCTGACTTCTCATTCCAGGATGTCTAGCTCTAGGTGAGTGATCACACCATCGTGATTATCTGGCTCATGAAGATCTTTTCTGTATAGTTCTTCTGTGTAGTCTTGCCACCTCTTCTTGATATCTCTACTTCTATTAGGTCCATACCATTTCTGTCCTTTATTGTGCCTATCTTTGCATGAAATGTTTCCTTGGTATCTCTAATTTTCTTGAAGACATCTCTACTTTTTTCCATTCTATTGTTTTCCTCTATTTCTTTGCATTGATCACTGAGGAAGGCTTTCTTATCTCTCCTTGCTATTCTCTGGAACTCTGCATTCAAATGGGAATATCTTTCCTTTTCTCCTTTGCTTTTTGCTTCTCTTCTTTTCTCAGCTATTTGTAAGGCCTCCTCAGACAACCAATTTGACTTTTTGCATTTCTTTTTCTTGGGGATGGTCTTGATCACTGTCTCCTGTACACAAACCTGATCACAAACCTCCATCCATAGTTCTTCAGGCACTCTATCATATCTAGTCCCTTAAATCTATTTCTCACTTCCACTGTATAATCATAAGGGATTTGATGTAGGTCATACCTGCATGGTCTAGTGGTTTTCCCTACTTTCTTCAATTTAAGTCTGAATTTGGCAGTAAGGAGTTCATGATCTGAGCCACAGTCAGCTCCCGGTCTTGTTTTTGCTGACTGTATAGAACTTCTCCATCTTTGGCTGCAAAGAATATAATCAATCTCATTTCGATATTGACCATCTGCTGATGTTCATGTGTAGAGTCTTCTCTTGTATTGCTGGAAGAGGGTTTTTGCTATGACTAGTGTGTCCTCTTGGCAAAACTCTGTTAGCCTTTGCCCTGCCTTTGGCCTTTTGTACTCCAAGGCCAAATTTGCCTGTTACTCCAGGTATCTCCTGACTTCCTACTTTTGCATTCCAGTCCCCTATGATGAAAAGGACACATTTTTGGGTGTTAGTTCTAGAAGGTCTTGTACATCTTCATAGAACCGTTCAACTTCAGCTTCTTTAGCATTACTGGTTGGAGAATAGACTTGAATTTCTGTGATACTGAATGGTTTGCCTTGGAAACGAACAGAGATCATTCTGTCGTTTTTGAGATTGCATCCAAGTACTGCCTTTCGGACTCTTTTGTTGACTATGAGGGCTACTCCATTTCTTCTAAAGGATTCCTGCCCACAGTAGTAGATATAATGGCCATCTGAGTTAAATTCACCCATTCCAGTCCATCTTCTTTAGTTCACTGATTTCTAAAATGTTAATGTTCACTCTTGCCATCTCCTGTTTGACCCCTTCTAACTTACCTTGATTCACGGACCTAACATTGCAGGTTCCTATGCAATATTGCTCTTTACAGCACTGGACCTTGCATCACCAGTCATATCCACAATTGGGCGTTGTTTTCACTTTCGCTCTGTCTTTTCATTCTTTCTGGAGTTATTTCTCCCCTCTTCTCCAATAGCATGTTGGGCAGCTACTGACCTAGGGAGTTCATCTTTCAGTGTCCTATCTTTCTACCTTTTCATACTGTTCATGGGGTTCTCAAGGCAAGAATACTGGAGTGGTTTGCCACTGCCTTCTCCAGTGGACCACGTTTTGTCAGAACTCTCCACCATGAGCCGTCTGTCTCGGGTGGCCCTATGTGGCATGGCTCATCGATTCATTGAGTTAGAGAAGGCTGTGGTCCATGTGATCAATTTGATCAGTTTTCTGTGATTATCCTGTCAGGGACAGGATACAGCTCTTTATTTAAACTGGGCAGTGTGGAGGTGTGTCGCAGAAAGATGTAGTACTTAAATTTAAAACAGAAATATACAAATATATCTGTGAAGAAAAAAAACCCCAGAAAATCAAGAAACAGATCCAAAAATGCAATACAATTTACATGAAAAGGAAATACTGTGTATAATTCAATGAGTGGTGTTAAGACAACTACGTACTTGAGAAAAATAGCAACAAACTGTGAAGAAATAGAGATCTGCATTTAAAAATAGAAGCATGAAGATATAATACTGATGAACTTATCACCTTTATGCACAGAGCTTTTTAGACATAACAACAAAAGCAGAAACCAAGAAGGAAGAGAGTGACATATTTGGTCAGTAAACTTTTAAATAATAACAATAAATAGAAAATTAAAACAAATAATCCAAATGTTAATGGAACTGGGAAAAATATGAACTCCTTAAACATTCATTTAAGTCAAAAAGAAAAATTCAAACACCAATGGAAAGATGTGATTAAACAACAGAAAAGAAATACAAATGGCCAGCAAATGTGTAAAAGTGTTCAGTCTTACTAATTTTTTTTTTTTTTTAATGTGCTGGGCACTGTGCTAAGGGCTTGACACCCAGTACCATGGTAAATTTCTGCAGTAACTCCATGAGCATGCATGCTAAGTTGATTCAGTCATGGTTGACCCTTTGCAACCCCATGGACTATAGCCTGCCAGGCTCTTGTCCATTGGATTCTCCAAGCAAGAACACTAGCATGGGTTTCTATGCCCTCCTCCTGGGGATCTTCCTGACCCAGGGATGGAACTCGAGTCTCTTAGACTCTTACATTGGCAGGCGGATTCTTTACCACTAGCGACACCTGGGAGGTTCAACTCCATGAGAGAAGTACTATTTTCTATTATTACCCTGATTGATTGGCTCCAGCTTAAAGTGAAAGTGAAGTCACTCAGTCATGTCCGACTCTTTGCAACCCCATGGACTGTAACCTACCAGGCTCCTCTGTCCACGGGATTTCCCAGGCAAGAATACTGGAGTGGGTTGCCATTTCCTTCTCCAGGAGATATTCCCAACCCAGGGATTGAACCCGGATCTCCCGCACTGTAGGCAGACGCTTTACCATCTGAGCCACCAGGGAAGTCCAAAAGATGAACTTGAGACAGATAGAGATTATCTCTACTTACCTGCCCTCACACAGCCAGAAAGCAGGAGATGACCAGAGCCACACTCTGAATCACTGTTTCTACCTTCTCTGGACTTCCCTCTCATTAATGTAGATAACTCACAGAGTGAGTCTGGTATGTTCTTCCTAGCCCGTCTCCTTGCCATGCACAGTGGAATGGTGATTCCCAGAATTCCTTTCTCGTGATACACTTCAACTTGGGTTCATAAACAGAATCCTGCCATGGGTCACCCAGAATTTCGAGCCTATGTGATCTTGGTATCTCAGCTGGAGCTCTATCCCTCCTCTCTCTGAACCTGAACATCTTATACCTACTCCATCACTCAGCCTGATAACCATGGTTAAGAAACACTAGCAATTTTTAAAAATCAACTAAACAAAGGGGTACCTTTTACTGCCAAGTGAGCAAGGACTTTAAAGAAGTGCTTCCCCAGTGGCTCAGTGGTAAGGAACCTGCCTGCCAATGTAGGAGACACAGGTTCAATCCCTGGATCAGGAAGATTTCTTGGAGAAGAAAACGGTAATCCACTCCACTCCAGGATTCTCTTCTGGAAAATTCCATGGACAGAGGAGCCCGGCAGGCCACAGTCCATGGGGTTGCAGAGTCAGACATGACTGAGCACACACATAAGAGCTGATGTGGGAAAACTGGCACCCTCACATGTGTTGTTGAAATGTACCAAGTGATACATCCAAGACAACACGACAGTATCTGTTTTTTTAATGGGGAGCAGGGGGAGGAAAAGGGGGAAGAAGGAAGAGAGATTATGACTGATACTGGCTCTTTCTACTTGATAGATTACAGAAATTTTTTCAATTTGGTGGTGGTTTAGTCACCAAATTGTGTCCGACTCTTACAACGCCATGGACTGTAGCCTGCCAGACTCCTTTGTCCATGGAATTCTCCAGACAAGAATACTGGAGTGGGTTGCCATTTCCTTCTCCAGGGATCTTCCCGACCCAGGGATCGAACCTAGGTCTCCTGCATTGCAGGCAGATTCTCTACCAACTGAGCTACAAGGGAAGCCCTTTCTCAATTTACTCATCCATATTTTACAATGCTTCATTTTTATAACCAACATCAAATTTTTTGTGAAATTAAAAATTTTCCAAACTGATCTCTAAGTTGTATGCACAAGAAGGACCATTACATATTATACTGTCTCATTTTACTGGAGATTAAAATTCTGTTTTATACTATCACAAATAAGCACACACACACACCACAACCACCTCCTTCCCCCCCAAGCAGTACTGATAGCAACCAGGAATTGTAGTCAAGAACAAACAGATTTAGGGAAAGTAGGAAGAACAACTGTGGTGGTCCCCACACGGCACACACGTGAGGATGAAAAGAGATAAGGCTTGTAAAGCAATCAGCACAGTGCTTGCCACAAAAAAAGTACTAGATAAACATTAGCAATTATCATCAAGTAACTCTAGGCATCACCAATCACAGGCAATAACTGCTTACACTAATATGCTCCTGAGATGGTACACAGCATCATCTTTCAGGATTTGACATAGCTCAAGTGGAATTCCATCACCTCCACTAGCTTTGTTTGTAGGGATGCTTTCTAAGGCCCACTTCACTTCACATTCCAGGATGTCTGGCTCTAGGTGAGTGATCACACCATCGTGATTATCTGGGTTGTGAAGATCTTTTTCATACAGTTCTGTGTATTCTTGCCACCTCTTCTTAATATCTTCTGCTTCTGTTAGGTCCATACCATTTCATACCATCAAGCCCACCTCTGCATGAAATGCTCCCTTGGTATCTCTAATTTTCTTGAAGAGATCTCTAGTCTTTTCCATTCTATTGTTTTCCTCTATTTCTTTGCATTGATCACTGAGGAAGGCTTTTTTATCTCTCCTTGCTATTCTTTGGAACTCTGCATTCAAATGGGTATATCTTTTCTTTTCTCCTTTCCTTTTCGCTTCTCTTCTTTTCTCAGCTATTTGTAAACCCTCCTCAGACAGCCATTTTGCTTTTTTGCATTTCTTTTCCATGGGGATGGTCTTAATCCCTGTCTCCTGTACAATGTCACAAACCTCCATCCATAGTTCATCAGGCACTCTATCAGATCTAGTCCCTTAAATCTATTTCTCACTTCCACTGTATAGTCATAAGGGATTTAATTTAGGTCATACCTGAATGGTCTAGTGGTTTTCCCTACTTTCTTCAATTTAAATCTGAATTTGACAATAAGGAGTTCATGATCGGAGCCACAGTCAGCTCCTGGTCTTGCTTTTCCTGACTGTATAGAGCTTCTCCATCTTTGGCTGCAAAGAATATCATCAATCTGATTTTGGTGTTGACCATCTGGTGATGTCCATGTGTAGAGTCTTCTCTTGTGTTGGAAAATTTGGGAAACTCAGCAGTGGCCACAGGACTGGAAAAGGTCAGTTTTCATTCCAATCCCTAAGAAAGGCAATGCCAAAGAATGCTTGAACTACCACACATTTGCACTCATCTCACACGCTAGTAATGCTCAAAATTCTCCAAGCCAGGCTTCAGCAATATGTGAACTGTGAACTTCTAGATGTTCAAGCTGGTTTTAGAAAAGTCAGAGGAACCAGAGATCAAACTGCCAACATCTGTTGGATCATCAAAAAAGCAAGAGAGTTACAGAAAAACATCTATTTCTGCTTTATTGACTATGCCAAAGCCTTCAACTGTGTGGATCACAATAAACTGTGGAAAATTCTGAAAGAGAGGGGAATACCAGACCACCTGACCTGCCTCTTGAGAAACCTGTATGCAGGTCAAGAAGCAACAGTTAGAACTGGGCGTGGAACAACAGACTGGTTCCAAATAGGAAAAGGAGTACGTCAAAGCTGAATATTGTCACCCTGCTTCTTTAACTTATATGCAGAGTACATCATGAGAAACGCTGGGCTGGAGGAAGCACAAGCTGGAATCAAGATTGCCGGGAGAAATATCAACAACCACAGATATGCAGATGACACCACCCTTATGGCAGAAAGTGAAGGGGAACTAAAAAGCCTCTTGATGAAAGTGAAGGAGGAGAGTGAAAAAGTTGGCTTAAAGCTCAACATTCAGAAAACTAAGATCATGGTATCTGGTCCCATCACTTCATGGCAAATAGATGGGAAACAGTGGAAAAAGTGGCAGACTTTATTTTTGGGGGGCTCCAAAATCACTGCAGATGGTGATTGCAGCCATGAAATTAAAAGACACTTACCCCTTGGAAGGAAAGTTATGACCAACCTAGATAGCGTATTTAAAAGCAGAGACATTACTTTGCCAACAAAGGTCCATCTAGTCAAGGCTATGGTTTTTCCAGTGGTCATATATGGATGTGAGAATTGGACGGTGAAGAAAGCTGAGCGCCAAAGAATTGATGCTTTTGAACTGTGGTGTTGGAGAAGACTCTTGAGAGTCCCTTGGACTGCAAGAAGATCCAACAAGTTCATCCTAAAGGAGATCAGTCCTGGGTGTTCATTGGAAGGACTGATGCTGAAGCTGAAACTCCAAACTTTGGCCACCTGATGGGAAGAGTTGACTCATTGGAAAAGATCCTAGTGCTGGGAAGGATTGGGGGCAGGAGGAGAAGGGGGCAAGAGAGGATGAGATGGCTGGATGGCATCACCGACTTGATGGACATGGGTTTGGGTAGACTCCAGTAGCTGGTGATAGACAGGGAGGCCTGGCGTGCTGCGGTTCATGGGGTCACAAAGAGTTGGACACGACTGAGCGACTGAACTGACTGAAATGGTACAAAAGCAAACTTGTGTAAGAATTATCATTTCATATATACTTTTTATTCATTCTGGTTCATCTTTATGAACCATCTTTACGGTTTACTGCTTCTCCTACCAAGTCAGAACTCAATGTGTAGAACTCCCTAAGATGCTAGGTCCAGGAGGACTATGACCCTACCCCTTAACCTCCAGAAGCTCAAGATCCTATACAACTATAAATAAACTCAGATGCAGCCGGGAAGAAATTGACAATCTTCAGAAATTATTTTCTATTTACAAGAATCTTCAGGATTCCAATAAAATAAGATTTTATTGCCAGCCTGTTCTCTTCTTACTCTCGTGTCTTATCAACACTATTCTCAGTAACCTATTTCTGAGTCCAGCCATAACCCAAGAGAAGTCCCCAGCATGATGAGATCAACTTATAAACATGAAATAACTTCCTTACCTGTGAAACATAACTACTGCTGCACTAACCCCAAAAAGAGACATTACCTCTCGACGGTGCTAACTGCTATTCCACTCTCCATCTGCATCAAGGAGCAATGCTTCAACATGAGCCCATGTCACCAACTCATGCAAGTATTTTTTAAGTGATCCAGGGCTTCCTTGGCGACTCAGTGGTAAAGAATCCACCTGCCAATGCAGGAGACACGGGTTTGATCCTTGATCTGGGAGGATCCCACATGCCCAGGAGCAAAATGAAGCCCGTATGCCACAACTACTGAGTCTGTGGTTCTAGAGTCCGGGAGCCACAACTACTAAGCCCACGTGTGCAACAATGAAGACCAGGGCCTGCGCTCCCCGGGGCCTGCGATCCGCAAGGGGAAGCCACGGCCGTGAGAAGCCCAGGCAACACTAAGGGAGAGCAGCCCCTCCTGCCACACCTAGAGAAAGGCCTGAATAGCAAGAAAGACCCCTCACAGCAAAAAACAACTTTTTCTATTTTTAAAAGAGCCACATCTAAAAGTTTAGTAAGGCGATCCAGTCTGAAAAGCACACTGCCCTCTCTCACACATCGCTTAGACACCAAGAAAAATTTTAGAATGACAAATGTAAACCATATTTCAAAGCTCTTCACATAATACAGGTAAGTTTTAGAAAGCATCTTCGTACCAGAAACAATTCCCTAGGAAAATCTGCTGCTTCCAGTGTAATCATTCCCCCCAAAGAAAATCTAGGTAGAGCCTGTGCTATACCATGAATGCAAACTGCAAATTAATTTGTATCAGCAGAGTTTGCTTAGGCTATTTCTCACATTTACTGCTGAGATGGGTTTTTACTAGTGCACGTTTTGATTCAAATGTATACTCCAAGTACACAGGAATAAAATTAGTTGTTAAGAATCAAAGTTAGAATGTCATATCATTTTATAATCATAACTGATTAAAAACACAGCCACAAATTGTTAAAACTTGAGAGGGCTTAAAATATATTTCATTTTATGGGCAAGTAATCTAAGGAAATAACTTAAGCATGCATAAGTTATGTCTCAAAAGCAGAGCATAATTCTTTTAATCAAAAACTAGAAGTTCACAATTCTTAATCATACAATGCACCTCTGATTTAGAGTAGCATCAAAAAGAATGAAACATCTAGGAATAAATCTAATAACCAAGGGGGTGAAAGACTTGCACACTGAAAACCACAAAACACCACTGAAAGAAAACAAACGGGACACAGACAAGCGGAAAGACTATCCCATGCTCATAACTCCAAGATGTAACACTGTTAAGGTATCAGTATTACACAAAGCCATCTACAGGTTCAATGCGAACCTACCAAAACCACAACAGCAATTTTTGCATAAATAGAAAAATCCATCCTAAAATCCATATGGGATTTCAAGGGAACCCAACAACCAATCTTAAAAGAGAACAAAAGTTAAGGTCCCACACTTTCTGATTTCAAAACACAGTTACAGTAATCAAAACAGTGTGGTTGGTACTAGTAAAAAGAGAGATATATATATCAGTGGAGGTAACAGAGAACCCAGGAATAAGCTCTCATGTACATGGTCACAGGATCTTCACACAAGGGTTTTAAGACCACTGAACAGGAAAAGGACAGTCTCCTCAACATATGGTGCTGGGAAAACTGGACACCCATGTGCAAAAGAATGAATCTGGTCCTTTATCTTATATCATGGAAGAAATTAACTCATAATGAATATCAAAATGTTAAGACCTCAAACTGTAAAACTCCTATAAGAAAATACTATAGGGCAAAGCTTCATGACACTGGACTTGGCAATGTTTTCTTGGAAATGGTATCAAAAGCACAGGCAACAAAGGCAAAAATAAATAAATGAGACTACGTCAGACATAAAAAATTCTGTGCATCGAAGACTACAATCCTAAAAGGCAACTTACAAAATAGGAGAAGATACCTGCAAATCATCTAACTGATAAAGGATTAATATCCAGAATATATAAAGAACTCCTACAACTCAACAAAAATAACCCAATTAAAAAATGGGCAATGGACTTGAACAATTATTTCTCCAAAAAAGATATAGAAGTGGCCAACAAGCATGTGAAAAGCTACTCAATATCAATTATTACAGAAATGCAAATCAAAACCACAATGAGATATCACCATATATACATTAGGATGGCCATTACCAAAAAAAAAAAAAGAACAAGTTTTGGTGAGGATGTGAAGGAACTAAATCTTTGTGAGCTGCTGCAATGGAAACCAGTATGGCAGTTGTTCAACAAATTAAAAATAGAACTATCATATGATCCAGCAAGCCCACTTCTGGGTATATACCTAAAAGAATCAAAAGCAGGATCTCAAACAGACATTTGCCCACATATTCACAGCAATATTATTCAGAACAGCCAAGAAGTGGAAGCAACCCAAATGTCCAATGTCCACTGATGGATAAATGGATAAACAAAATGGAAAAATTACACACACACAAACGATTAACCAACCTTAAAAGGGGAAGACATCCTGTCACGTGCTATGACATGATGAACCTTGAAGACAATATGCTAAGTCAACTAAGCCAGTCACAAAAAGACAAATTCTCCATGATTCCACTGACACTAGGTATTTGAAGTAGTCAAATTCATAACAAACAGAAAGTAGAATGGTGGCTTCCAGGGGCTGGGTGGGAGACACTGAGAGTTGTTGTTTAATGGGTACTGAGTATCAGTTTTGCAAGATGAAAAAGTTCTGGAGACCAACTGCCCACTGATGTGAATTTAACTTAAAATTACTGAACTACAAGCTTTAAAATGGCTAGGATGGTAAATTTTATGTGTTGTTGTTTTAACCACAATTATACAGAGAAATAAAGAAAGAAACTGGGTCTGACGCTCTATCATAACAGATCATGTCAAGGATCATCTTAGACCTTAGACATTTTTCAGACCTTTGCTCTAAGTGCTATATTCAACAGAATGAAACAAGCAAAGAATAATAGTTTTCTAAGTATCTTTCTAAAGAAATCATACAGGAATGAAAGAAAAACTGACCTACTACAGATAATAATGATCACCTAACCCAAAAAATCCCTTCACCAGAATGAACAAAGCACCAGGAATAAACTTCTGGAGTCCCTTCCAAGACTTCTAACAGAAGTCTGAGGGATTTCCCTGGTGATCCAGGGCTAAGACTCTACAGTACCGATACAGAGGGCCCAGGTTCAATCCCTGGTCAGGGAATTAGATTTCACATACTGTACCTAAGGTCTGGTGCAGTCAAATAAAGAAAAGAAGTCTGAACGAGATTTCACCATTATCAAAAACTGATGCCACTACTAGCCTTTGGATCATCTCCATTTCCTTTTAATACAGGTCCAGCTTCTGAGACTATCCACATGTCTTGACTAACTGGTCATACCAATCTAGAACTAAGGAGTATGTGAATCACAGAATGCAATGTCTTTTTTTAGATTTCTTTTTTTTTTTTTTTAATGTGGACCACTTTTAAAGTCTTTGTTGAATTTGCTACAATACTGCTTCTATTTTATATTTTGGTTTCTTGGCTGAAAGGCAAGTGGGATCTAACCCACGACCCCTGGGTTGGAAGGCGAAGTCTTAACCAGGGAAGTCCCATATGCAATGTTAATTTTAACCTAAGCAATATACCGGGTACCTAAATATCAAGGGCAGAGAGTCGAGTCAGTGGCTTCCAATATCAAATACGTGTTACATGGATTATTCATTCACGGGTTTTCCCTGGTTTCTTTTTAAGAATATGCACAATCCAGATGGCCTATGATCATTTTTTTTTCCATTTATTTTTATTAGTTGGAGGCTAATTACTAATAACCTATGATCATTTTAATGGTTAAGAAGTTGATAGAAAGTGTTATGGATGTTTATGGTTTTCTTTCTTAAAAACTGCACCTCACTTGAATATTTAACATGCTGGTTTTGCACAAACTGGCAGGACAGTTCTTTTTTTTTTTTTTTTAATAATTTTTATTTATTTTTATCTTTTTGGCTGCTCTGGGTCTTTGTTGCTGTGTGAGGACTTTCTCTAGGTGCAGTGAGCCGGGGCTACTCTTCATTGCAGAGCACTGACTTCAGTCAGGTGCAGCCCCAGCCTCTAGAACACAGGCTCAGTAGTTGTGGCGCATAGGCTGAGCTGTTCCTCAGCATGTGGGATCTTCCTGTGCCAGGAACTGAACCCCCGTCCCCTGCAATGGCAGGTGGATTCTTACCCACTAGACCACTGGGAAGTCCAGGACTGTTCACTAACCAGTTGGTATACAACAAAACCTACTACCTTATATACCCATGCAGGATTGAATAGCTTGTCTCAAGGGAAAGATGGCCTGCAATGGAACCCGAGCTTAAATACCTACCAGCTCTGTTACCTTGGAAACATTCCTTAATTTCTCTGTGCCTGTTTCATGGTCTGTAAATTGGGGTTTTATGAGGATATAAAATCTTAAAATCCAGAAGTAACAAAAGTGATGGTTTAGATAAGTGTATGTTACTCATTTTAGTTACAAGGGAAAGCAACATGTAGGGAAGAAAAATGTGGTGTCACTCTATGTCTTACCAGAGCAGAACTGCTAATGGTACCTGAATCCAAGTTCAAGTACAGGTTTCCTGTACTCTGGACTCTCAATCCAGAACTCAGATGTGAGAACAGGAGGATGAGGTCATTCAAGGCAAACTTCCATTTAAAATTAAATGCCTGCCTTGTCCACACTGCAGATGTTGATAGAGGTTCTGCCCCACAGAAATTCTGGCCTGGGTGAAGAAGGACCCCCACAAAGGAATTTAGGTAGCTCATTGAGGCAGTACCTGATTAAACACCAAAATGAATGACAGCTGAATAACAAAGACAATACAAATGTGGAGAAGGGATGGCAAAATGAAGGGAAGTGGAGACAGCTGGGAGGTGAGGACCCCCCAGCAATGCCCCAGCCTGGAGGCTGTGGGCAAGCTGCCCAAGGAAGTTTACAGACACTGATGCCACTTGGTAAATGACATCAGTTTCTTGGTCAGAAACGAGACCAACGTGGCAGACAGAATAATCAAGGCGTTAACAAAAACTGGGAAACTGGACGTGGCATCAAACAATTCTGCTCTGGACACAAGCAGTGTGTGCTGGTCACCAGACATGCAAGAGAGGGAAGACAGCCAACGGGCACCCAGAGAGCAGTGACTGAGACCGGGGCAGGATGACGACCAAGAAGTACAAAGTCACAGAAATGAAGGGAGAGAAGTTCTAAGAAGAAGCTATCGACAGTGCCCAATGCTGTGTACTACAGATAAGGAAAAACTCAGCCAGAGAAAAAAGGCATCTCCCATTGACGGGGCCAATCAGAGAGCCTAAGCCACAGGCAGATGAAGGAGAACTTATAAAATATCAAGCACCTGGCAATGATTTCATTTTTCTCCAAGAGTAGCTTGGCTTATGACTCTACTCTGGATGATAACAAATTAATGATTTTACACCTACTCCCCAAAAGTTGATTTTTGGGGGGCGTGGATCTCTGAGGATGGTGGCAAGGATTACAAAGAGGAGGAAAACAGTCCTCAGCAAGAGAAAGAGGGAGCATACTGTTTTCAACTACAGTATTTCATTACTGCCCAGTACAGATCTGGGCAGTAATGAACAGCTTTTAGTAAAAACCAAGTGACCAAAGTTCCTTAATGGAGCACTATGAATGAATATGGGCTACCCAGTGGCCCAGTCATAAAGAATCCTCCTGACAATGTAGGAGACCTGGGTTTGATCCCTGGGTTGGGAAGATCCCCTGGTGAAGGGAATGGCAACCCACTCCAGTATTCTTGCCTGGGAAATCCCATGGACAGAGGAGCCTGGTGGGCTACAGTCCATGGGGTCGCAAGAGAGTCAGACAAGACTCAGAAACTAAACAGTAACATGAATGAATATTCTACTTACTAGGCTCTAAATTAAAAAGTAATCACTCTACCCTCATGCAAAGGATAAAAACATCTCACTCTTTAGAAAATCACTCTTAAAAAACATGTTTACATTAGAAAGTAAAAATTCAATAAAAAGAAAGTAAATACCACTCCTGATCAATCTACCATCTAAGACAAAAATCCTCACCAAATTAGGTTTTTAATCTCTTTTCTTCTGGCTTTTATTCCTAAGCACTTTCTGTTCATATGCTTTGGAGACAGAACACTTTTGTACCCTCCTTCTGCACTTCTGTCACAAACACAGCTTAAAACAAAAATTTGTGCATGAAACAAAAGTATCTGGAAGACAAACTTAAAAGTCCTAAGAAAGACTGTCAAACTTCACCCTGCCATAAATCGCCAATTAGTGATAATAACATGTGAAATTGTCACAGACTTAAACAATCACATTTCTGAAAATTTACCCAACTTCATATTTACTAGATACAAAAAATGTAGCTTGATATTTATAAAAAATTAAAAGACAACAATGCCCCCAAAATACATTTTACAATGAAACTATATTATAGATGATATATGATGCTTTTTTTGAAGAGGGCATGGCAACCCACTCCAGTATTCTTGCCTGGGAAATCCCAAGGACACAGGAGCCTGGAGGGCTGCAGTCCAGAGCACCACAGAGAGTCATACACAACTGAGGAGACTCTGCATGCATGATGCTTTTTTAAAAAGTTTTTATTTGTTGGTAATAATGAATGGGCTGACTTACAAATAAAAATACTACTAAATGTTAGATGTTTAACATATACATACATATTTTCACTATGTTTTTAATATATTTTCACTACACCATCCCCCTATTTTCACTCTTCTCAATATCTAGATCTTAGCTTCAAGGAATGCTGGATGCCAGCAATCCAGAACAAGCAATTAAGTTGTAATAATTACAGTAACTTCTACCTTGGACAACTCTTTCAAAGTCCTTACAAACTACAGAGCACAGCCAAAACATCCTCAAAGGTCCCCTTTTCTCTAGACTAGTGAAACACACCCTCAAAGATCAGTGAAGACAGATGTTAAGATATAGGAGTGTTAAGACATATAGGAAAGCTGAGCGTCAAAGAATCGATGCTTTTGAACAGTGGTGTTGGAGAAGACTCTGGAGTCTCTTGGACTGCAAGGAGATCCAACCAGTCAATCCTAAAGAAAATCAGTCCTGAATATTTACTGGAAGGACTGATGCTGAAGCTCCAATACTTTGGCCATCTGATGTGAAGAGCTGACTCATTTGAAAAGACCCTGATGCTGGGAAAGACTGAAGGCGGGAAGAGAACGGGACGACAGAGCATACGATGGTTGGATGGCATCACCGACTCAATGGACATGAGTCTGAGTAAACTCCAGGAGTTGGTGATGGACAGGGAGGCATGGCACGCTGCAGTCCATGGGGTCACAAAGAGTCAGACACGACTGAGTGACTGAACTGAACTGAAGACATACAGGATGTTAAGACAAAGATTGCCGCATGCTTCTGACTTAAAATTAACAACACCAGGTCCAAACATGAAACCTGCATTAGGTAATCTAGGAATTTCTGCTGCTTTTCTTTAGAAGATGATGAGTTTTACTTAGTTTTGAAGATTTTCTAGTGAAATTCGGCTGCAATAGAAATATACTAACATATGAGATACCCAAAGAACCATCGTTAAAATTGCAGGTAAGTCTTAGCTTTAAAAAGTTAAGGTAGTTTATACTACCAAAATAAAACCACACAAAAAATCCTCAGGATGTAAATGGACAGAGTGAATTCAGCTGCCTTCAGAAGTCTGACCAGATTTGCTGAGAAAAAATTCAAAACAGCTCCCTTTGGGGGGGCAAACGGGGCCAAACTTGCAGTATCACATTCAAGTAAGAAAATCAATCTCACTTCTCCTACTTAAACAAAAACTACTAGAATTTGATCACCAAGGAGTCTGAAAGCACTGTCCAATTTTGGAGCTCTCTTCCTGGAATATTTGATTAGAATCAGATCCATTTATGATGGGCAGAGTCCTATGCTCTACGTAAGTACTGTCAATATCTTGAATAGCGAGTTTCTCTGTTCAAATAGTTCATATTGACACAACACAGGCCACAAAAGGTGTCTGATTCTGCCAGGACCACTGGCTGATTCAACCCCGTCTTTTCATTCTTGTACACCGGGGCGAATTCTCCTCCACTGACCCTTACATTTATGGGTATTAGAGAGATGTGCTAAAACTTATAAGCCATACAAAAGGGAAATTAGCAAATATAAATTAGTCTGATACTTCTCAAACAAAGGATTTTTCTTAAGTATACACCAAGAATTAGCATAAAAAATAGCTGCTGGAAAAATAAGCAGAAGGACAGTACAAACTTAATGTTTTACTGGACTCAATCATTTTAGTTCCCTGTGTTAATAACCCATGAATATAATTACTCCCTCAAACAAATGTTAAATGCCTATTGTGTGCCTGGCACTGTGCAAAGTAATCCAAGGAAGACAAAAACCAGGACACCTGCCAAGCACTACTTTAAACTCAAGGAGACATTAACTTATTGTACCATTTCAGATTTACTGGACACACAAACTACATGCCAGGCTGTGCTGGGTGCCATGGCCACACGAGAACCAATCAACTGCAGATCTGTAACCAAAGATGAACTGTGACAACTCCAGGCCTGACTAGTCCTAAAGCAGCAATATTTCATTCAAGAAATAATCTTGCCTCTGTAGATGAATCCTTTCTACAGACAGCAATTCTTTGAATAACTTCTACCTATGTTAACCCAAACTGCTTAAGAGTTAATTGTACCGTATTGAACAACAACAACAAAACCCCAGTAAACTGAAGCACCTGGCACTTTAACATGAATTTGCTTTGCTTTGCTGTTGCCTTCTTTAACAATAAAAGTGACTTTAGGTGTAAAGTAGAACTCAACCCTAAACTCACTGTGGCAAGAAATTATTTTCCTTGCAGTGGCGGTTTAGTATGAACCGGAAGCTAAACTAACAAATTTTGCTTAGCTTTTTAAAAACCATTCACTTTTAATGATTTCTTCATGAAGGCTCTGTGGTCACTCATTTCCTCAGGTTCCAAAACAGGTAGTGCCAACAAAATTACAGATCTGGGCTTCTAGGTTACAAAATCATTTTTAACCCCAGAAAAGCACCGGGTTTACTGTCATACAATGCTAACGAGAGTTTTCTAAAAAATAAGACTTAGCCCTTAATTGTAAATTACAGGTAAAGGTTTGCAAGCTAGAAACTTGACATTGGTTTTTAAAGTCTTTCACATTAAAAACCATGGCACCCAGTTACGTATCTTAAGACATGAAAAACTATGAGAACTGTTAGCTAAACAATCATCAATACTGCAAAACGATACTGAAGAGGGAAGCTGAAGATACAAGATTCCTCCTCCAAAAACGTTTAAACAAATCTAAAGTAAAATTTGGCAAGCTGTCTTGAAGCCTCTCCCCGAGTCTCGCTATTTTTACAATTTAAAGTGAGCTCTGTTTGCACGCCGTTATTAAAACCGCAACGAAAAAAAAGTGTCCTGAAATTTGCTTATTAAAAACAATCAAGTCTAAAAATATGCCCCTCCTACCTAGTGGGCCAAGTGGCAAGAATATACGAGAACTCAGGAAGTTTTGAAATGGCAGTGACAGGAGACAAGGGGGAAGACGGGGGTGAGACGAGGGGAAAGAATCACGGAGAACAAGAGCAACTCCGTGCGGTCAAAGCATCCGAACTGCGAGTTCCCGGCTCGGGACGAGACTCGACCGAGCAACTTTGCGCCGGACCGAGCCCTGCGCCCGGCCGCCCTTCCTCCCCGGTCGCAGCCCGGCAGCGGCCTCCGCGAGGGCGCGGTGACAGCCGCGGCGCCGGGCCCGGGAGATGCCGGCCGGCTGACACCCACCTTCCTTCTCGGCCCGCGCCGCGGCCACGACGAGGGTCATCACCAGGTGCAGCGCTCCCAGGAGGCCGGCGGCTGCGCTCCGCGGGCCCCCGCCGCGGCCGGCCGCGGGCTCCAGACCGGCCACGGCGGACGTGGAGGCAGCGGCGGCGGATCCCGCTGCTCCTTCTCCGGCCCGCTTCCCCATCCCTGCCGGCCGGGGGCCGCCGCGCTCGAGGTCCGGCGCGGTCCTTGTCGGCTAGGCGGCGGCGGCGGCGCGGGAGCCGTGGTCCGGGATCTGGCCGCGGAGCCGGGGGGAGACAGCGGTTCCGGGCCCGGGGCTCGGGCTCCGGACGTGGGTCTGGGTCCGTGCGTGCGTGTGAGCGAGCGTGTCAGTCACGGCCTCCGCCTCAGCATCGCCCACGGGGAGTCGAAGCCGAGAGGCCGCGGGTCAAGCACGGCGGGCGGCCATACTGGAAACGGGCACGGGCCGCGGGCTCTGGGCGCTGGCCTGCGAGGGGCGGGGCGCGGCCCTGGGCACCGCCCTCGCCGTGCCGTCACCTGGGCAGCCCGCCGGTCCGTCTGTCCGCCCCGGAGTTGGTCGGTCCGAACTTCTCGTCCCGCTCTCAGAGGCCCACGGCTCCAAGGGCCAGACGGGACGGGTCAACACAAACCCAACCTGTCACCGGTGCCCCACCGGGGAGGGGGAGGTGGGAGGCCGGCCGGGGCCCAGCCGCCAGGACTTGTGATGGCGGCTCACGCTTCGCCGAGGCAGGGACGATGATCACGTGGGGACGGGGGAGGCCTGGCCGCGCAGCCGCCCTGGGGCGGGGGCGGGGTTTCGGGGCCCTGGGGGAGGCAGGGCGGCAGCTGAGAACCAGGGAACAAACCCCTGCATCCCCTGTACTGCAATGCGAGAGCCTTCCAGAGAACTGAGTGCGCATCCGGACCTCGAAGTCCAGCGCGGAAAATCCATTCCAGTGACTCCTCCAGGCCGCACCTCCGCTTCTCAGCCGCTTCGAGAATACCCAGGACCTGATTCAGTTTCCCGGTGGCGCTGCCTTGGGGACGGGGACCTGCACTGTTCATCTTTGCACCCTTGAAGATACAGCACTCTGGAACGCTTCTTTGAATCCTCCTGCCTTTGGATTGTGCCGAGTTTGCTGTGGGAAAGCCCTTTGCTGTGTGTGTGTGTGTGTGTGTGTGTGTGTGTGTGTGTGTGTGTGTGTGTGTGTGTGTGTGTGTGTGTGTGAAAGCCCTTTGCTGTGTGTGTGTGTGTGTGTGTGAAAGCCCTTTGTGTGTGTGTGTGTGTGTGTGTGTGTGTGTGTGTGTGTGTGTGTGAAAGCCCTTTGCTGTGTGTGTGTGTGTGTGTGTGTGAAAGCCCTTTGCTGTGTGTGTGTGTGTGTGTGTGTGTGTGAAAGCCCTTTGCTGTGTGTGTGTGTGTGTGTGTGTGAAAGCCCTTTGCTGTGTGTGTGTGTGTGTGTGTGAAAGCCCTTTGCTGTGTGTGTGTGTGTGTGTGTGTGTGTGAAAGCCCTTTGCTGTGTGTGTGTGTGTGTGTGTGTGAAAGCCCTTTGCTGTGTGTGTGTGTGTGTGTGTGTGTGTGAAAGCCCTTTGCTGTGTGTGTGTGTGTGTGTGTGTGAAAGCCCTTTGCTGTGTGTGTGTGTGTGTGTGTGAAAGCCCTTTGCTGTGTGTGTGTGTGTGTACAGTGGCAGTGGCTGACTTTCTCCAACTTGGAATAATTCTTAATACATTTTATTCACCTATTTCCTTCAAGGCCTAGCACAAATCAGGAAGCCACCTCGTGCCTCTTAGATGCCCTTTTCATCTTAGATCAAGGTTCTTCGTGGGCGTGGCTGTTCTCTACAAACTTTCTCTTTAATCAATTAGTAACTTCCCCTCATTCCTTATTTAGTAACTCTCTTAGTAACTTCCCCTAACTACAGAGCCGTTCACTTACGCGGAGCTGGATTTGTCGAGTGAATGTTGTACTAAAGCCGAGTCCACCGCTAATACGCCTGAAACAAACTACGTGGGAAAAATAAAATTTCAAGAAGCTATACAAAAGAAACTCAAAAGTACTATGCTCTGCAGTCGTCTTATTTGTCAAGCAAACACTTTATATTTTAAGAACCTTCACCCTGATTTTGAAAAGCAATTTTACTTTTCTGATTTTTACAGTAAGAATTTAATTGAATTTTGTTCTTGATGTAATTAAATAGGAATGATTAGTATCATCTCTAAGTGGGCGATTCCATGTTTGTAGATCGAAGACTTTCAACTCACTGAAGAAATCGAGTTCAAAGATAAATAAGTATGTGAGTGCAGGGTCGAAACTTATCTTCAACGTGCAAGGAGTCTGTAGCTCCTCCCCCATTGCCAGTTTCAAGGCAGACAAGCCTCTTCAACCATTAAATGCTTAGGTTCTCTTACACAGAATCAACCAAGTCCTCTGATTAGCCTGAGGCTCAGGAGCCCCATGGGAACTAAGCATAGCTCTGTAATTGGAGCTTAGACATATACAGACCTGTTTGATCAGAGGCTGATTCCCATGAAGCTAATGAAGCTTAAGCTTTAGGGCCTCTCTCTTGCACAAGTTTCTTCCAAAGGTCTCTGCATCTAACTGTGTTTATAAGCTCGAATTCTTGTTATTTAAGCCCCCAAACCCCAGTAGCTGTGTAGGCATTTAGGGCCTACGATATCTGAACCTCCCTGTGACTGATGGACTTGGGAGCCAAAGCAGTGATGATGGAAGTTTGTTCCCGGAGAAGGGCATTGAGACTGCTGGGAGAATAATAATAAAAAAAGAACTGACTATACAACTTGGTAAACTGTATTGGAGAATACCCGGAGTTGCCATCTTTCTCTTTCCCCTCAGAGCCATGTTCTTTGGGAAGGAGAGAATGAAGGAACTTGGAATTCCCTGGCAGTCCAGTGGGTAGGACTCACTGGAGTCTTCACCACTAGTGGGCTCCAGGTTCATCCCTGGTCAGGGAACTAAGATTCTGCAAGCTGTGCACACATAAACACGAAAGAAAGAAAAGAAGCTGAAGGAACTATCACCAAGGGCCTTTCTGAAGTTCCAGTTAGCAACAGGCCTCCCTAATCCCCTTTGGGGAGCTAGAGAGACCTGGGCATTTGGCAGGTGGAGACAGGCTATTTAGCTGGCAGAATCAGGGAAAACCAGCTAAACCTGTGATTCTCCATGTGTCATCCCCAGACCAGCATCACCTGGGAACTTGTTAGACATGTAGACTGCAGATCACATCCAAGACATGTGGAATCAACCTCTGGGTTGAGGTCCTGCAGTCTGCGTTTTTACAAGTCACTGGGTGACACACACTCAAGTTTGAAGACTGTTGCACCAAATTGATACATGCAAGGAACAACACACTGTTGGACTTTTCACCTTCTGCTCACTTTGTTGTCTACCCAGATTAATAAACTATTATTGGAAGCAGAGTTGAAAGGGACTCAAGTGAATTTAAGGCTTAAATCCTAGTCCTGCTTTTATTAGTTATAAGAGGCTAGGCAAATTACTCAACTATTCTGGCCTCAAATTCCTTATTTGTAAAGTGATATCTAATAAATCTGGAGAAATTATAAAACCATATTAAGCTCAGTGAAAATTCCAAGGATCATGGATTGGTTTATGGTGGTGGTGGTTTAGTCACTAAGCCGTGTCCAACCCTTGCAACTCCATGGACTGTAGCCTACCAGGCTCCTCTGTCCATGGGATTTTCCAGGCAAGATTCCTGGAGTGGGTTGCCATTACCTTCTGCAGAGAATATTCCCGACTCAGGGATTGAATCCAGGTCTCCTGTGTTGCAGGTGATCTCCTGCATTTCAGGTGGGTTCTTTACTGACTGCACTGGGAAGCCCTTTTATTCGTTTATAGTCCCACTTTGTTTATATTCCCACAAAATATTTGAGGAGGCTTACAAGAATACTTTCATTGTAATAAAAATATATATGAATTAAAATTTGGGACTTGGAGGGGGAAATACTGTCGGAGTCCCCAGGGCTCCGTCTCACTGGCTCGTTGGTTGACTACACCTGGGTCTCCTGACATTCAACATCACCTATACTCTTTTTCAAGTCTCAAGTTTATATCCCCAGCCAGACCTCACTGTCTCAATTGCTGAAGCTAATGGACATCTTAGACTCACATGAACTCTTAATCTGCTCCCCAAACCTTCTCCGCCCACACTTTTTCCTATCTCTAGAGCCACTCCAACCAACCAATGGCCGTTTCTCATCACCTCCATGATACACTGTAGGATGAACCCTATCATATTCTGCCTGGATTTCTGAAAGAACTTCCTAACAGCTTTCTCTGTTCCCAACTGTAAAAGGAAAATTTTTCCACTTCAACCCTTGCCAAGGAAAGTTGATGGTATACCTCACCTGGTTCAAACCAACTGAAGCTGATAAAGGACTGTGAACTCTGAATGACCCCTAGGCCAGACTCTTGTTAGACCGAGCTGAAGGCTTGTTCCTATCCAGTAAACAAAGGGCTCTGTTTAATCTAGCACTGTTCTTTCCTATCCAGCATGCTGGTTTTCAGTCTTAGATTAGCTTCACCCCCACCAACCCCCTTTCCTCTTTCTAGCACCTCTAAAAAACCCTGACCTTTCCCAATTCATGAATTACTCAGTAAACTTTTTCACTGATATGTTTCTTTGCCTGATGAGTATATAAACTCAGCCTTGATTTTTTTTTTTTTTTAAATTCTGGTGCTCTTTGCTTTCTTTTTTTGACATAAACTTATAGTCTATTGTCAACACAGCAGCAGAATGACCATCTAAAACATGACATCTCTTGTGTCTCCTGCAGTAGCTGCTATCTCAGGGTAAAAACCAGAGCTCTTCTGCTAGCCCATACGGCTCTAACACAATCTACCCCACCCCCCATCTCACCTCCTATTATCTTGACTTCAGTTTCTACTGGACTCTTCTAGGCTCAGTTAATTTCAATTGATCATGTGATAGCTCTATTTTTGGCTTTTTAAGGAACCTTCAATTCTTTGTTTTTGTTTTTTTTTTAGAGTTTACACTTACTCTTTTGGTAATTTTTATTAGTTATTTTTGGCTGTGATGGGTCTTTGTTGCTGCAAGCATTTTCTCTAGCTGTTGAGAGCAGAGACTACTCTCTAGTTGAGGGCTCTGGCTTCTCAATGTGGAGGCTTCTCTTGTTGCAGAGCACGGGCTCTAGGGCGAGAGGGCTTCAGTAGTTAAAGCACATGGGCTCATTAGTTGCAGCTCCTGGACTCTAGAGCAAGGGCTCCCTAGATCCGGCGCACGGGCTTAATTGCCCCTGGGCATGTGGAATCTTCCCAGACCAAGAATCGAACTGGTGTCCGGTACCTTGCAAGGTAGACTGTTAACAACTGGACCACCAGGAAAGCCCCCTCTGCATTCTTAAAAAGAAAAAAAAACATCAACTTATGAAACCCCAGGTTTAAATCTATTCAATTACCAGATAAATTGCTATAGCCTCAGTTCAGTTCAGTTCAGTCGCTCAGTCGTGTCTGATTCTGCGACCGCATGAATCGCAGCACGCCAGGCCTCCCTGTCCATCACCAACTCCCGGAGTTTACTCAGACTCATGCCCATCAAGTCGGTGATGCCATCCAGCCATCTCATCCTCTGTCACCCCCTTCTCTTCCTGCCCCCAACCCCTTCCAGCATCAGGGTCTTTCCCAATGAGTCAGCGCTCCGCATCAGGTGGCCAAAGTATTGGAGTTTCAGCTTCAGCATCAGTCCTTCCAATGAACAAGCAGGACTGATCTTTAGGATGGACTGGTTGGATCTCCTTGCAGTCCAAGGGACTCTCAAGAGTCTTCTTCAACACCACAGTTCAAAAGCATCAATTTTTCGGCACTCAGCTTTCTTCACAGTCCAACTCTCACATCCATACATGACCACTGGAAAAAACCATAGCCTTGACCAGACGGACCTTTGTTGGCAAAGTAATGTCTCTGTTTTTTAATATGCTATCTAGGTTGGTCACAACTTTCCTTCCAAGGAGTAAGCATCTTTTAACTTCATGGCTGCAGTCACCATCTGCAGTGATTTTGGAGCCCCAAAAAATGAAGTCTGACACTGTTTCCACTGTCTCCCCATCTATTTCCCATGAGGTGATGGGACCAGATGCCATGATCTTAGTTTTCTGAATGTTAAACTTTAAGCCAACTTTTTCACTCTCCTCTTTCACTTTTCATCAAGAGGCTTTTTAGTTCCTCTTCACTTTCTGCCATAAGGGTGGTGTCATCTGCATATCTGAGGTTATTGATATTTCTCCCGGCAATCTTGAGTCCAACTTGTGCTTCTTCCAGCCCAGCATTTCTCATGGTGTACTCTGCACAGAAGTTAAACAAGCAGGGTGACAATATACAGCCTTGGTGTACTCCTTTTCCTATTTGGAACCAGTCTATTGTTCCATGTCCAGTTCTAACTGTTGCTTCCTGACCTAGGCGAAGGCCAATAAACCTATATAGCATACAGAAGTATACTCAATGTTTTGTAATAACCTCTAAAGAAAAAGAATCTGAAAAAAAAAATATATATATGCATGTATAACTGAATCACCTTTCTGTACACCTGAAACTTAACACAACGTTGTAAACCAACTATACTGCAATTAAAAAAGAAAAGAACTTACCAAAAAAAAAAGAGCCTGTGAAGAAGCTCTCAGGGGGACTATCTAAGTTTCAGAGTTAGTCTACATTATAGTTAGCATCTGTATTCTATCATAAAGGTTTGATGCTTTGAATCCTGTTGATAGTATTTAGGCCAGGGAATATTAATAGCAGACTCCTTGATCTTTATAAAATATGTGTGTTGTCACACAATAGAAAATGTGATTATAAATAAATGAACAATTCCTTTTGTTGGAGAAATTATTTTTTTTTTTTTACAATGTGGTCTTACTCATAATGAATAGCCAGCCTCATACCAAAAAATCCACAGGGTCTAGAACAAGAGATGGACCTTCAATCTTTCATTGAGGATGGCTTTGAAACCAACCGTGGTACAAACCTGTGCCCACCTCCAGCTGCTGTTGGGCAGTTATGCAACCTTCTTAAATATATTTCCAGTTTTGTGTTTCTAAAAGCAGAACAAAAAATTATCTACTGATAGTTGTAAAGATTGAATAAACTAAGTTCCATGAAACTATTGGATATAGATGATGTCCAATGGTGTTACTATTATAATAATGACTATCATTACAGAACAGGAAACTGAGGCCTGGAAACGAAGGGAATTGTCCAACGTAATGGCAGGGCAGAGACATGATGCTCCAGGCTAGGGTTTTCATCTTCTGTTTCATTTTCAGGTTCATTTAATATTTTATGCATCTTCAGTGCTTTATTTGGCAGAGTGCTCTTTTAATTATTGTATACATCTTATAATAATATCAAAACCTGAAGAATTAAAATTCCACTGCTCTAACTAAACAATAGCACAGATCAATTCAGTAAAATCATAAGAGGTGACTCCAATGACCCCTCAAGAGGGCTCTCACTAAGAGGTTATTAGCCATAGCTTGACCTTCCCTGAAATTATGAGCTCAAGCCTAAGGACTTTTTTTTTTTTTGGCCATGCCATGTGGCATGCAGGATCTTAGTTCCTGGACCAGGGATTGAACCCATGCCGCCTGCATTGAGAGCATGGAGTCTTAACCACTGGACTGCTACAGTGATCCCAATCCTAAGTACTTTACATGAGTTAAGGTTGGCCAGGTTATACCTCAATAACATACAACCTCAAACTCTCCGTGACTTCAAACGACACATTTGTTTCTCTCGTCTGCTACCTGTTCATCCAGGATCCTGGCTGATGTGGTAACCTGAGTCACTCACTATAGCACAGTGAAAAGAGTGCTCCAGAGGGGCCCTTAGTGGAAATTAAATTATCTGATGAAAACTGACATTTCATTACTTCCACTCACAACTCTGGTAAGAGCAGGTCATTTGGCACATCTCACTTTGAGGGACTGAGGAAGTATAATCTTTTCAGTGACTGGAAAGAGGTGGGGGGAGGACAATTTAATAGCCCTAGTGATGACTTCAGGCTTTAACCTTTTTTCCTTTTCTTCTTGGAAAATAAGAAGCAGCAGCCTGAGAAAAGATGGAGAAAACTGGTTTTAGTCTCATGAAGTATCATGTTGTAAAGAACAATTATTTTTAATCATTTATGCTTTTTTTGGTTTTGGTGGTTTAATATATTTGAATACTCATTGTGAATATTGTCACCAATGAATACTTTTAAAAGCAGTTGGGGGAATTCCAATTTTAATTTTTAGAGTTTGTGCTTTAAAAAGGCAATAACAGGGACTATTGAATACTGACAGGATTTTTGATGAAGAATTTTTAATTATCTTAGATGTGTTAATGATTACTGATTTTTTAAAAAACGGCTTTATCTTTTAGATATGCATCCTGAAATACTTATGAATGAAATTATATGATGGAATTTGCTTCACAATAATCTACAAAGTGGGCTTCCCCAGTGGCTCAGAGGTTAAGAATCTGTCTGCAGTGAGGGAGACACAGGAGACACTGGTTCAATCCCTGGGTCTAGAAGGAGGAGGAAATGGCAACCCACTCCAGTATTCTTGCCTGGAGAATCCCATGGACAGAGGAGCCTGGCAGGCTACAGCCCATGGGGCTGCAAAAGAGTCAGATATGACTGAAGTGACTGAGCACGAATACACACAATCTACAGGGTAAGTGGAGGCAGTGGGTAGGGTTATAGAGGAAAGATTAGTCATGACTTGATCAGTTGCAGTTGGGTGATTGGTGCAGGGGTTCATTATGCCAGTCTCTCTACTTTTAGGTATATTCAGAATTTTCTATTTGAAAAAAAAAAATTAATAGGCTTTTAACTGCTTTAGCCCCACATCTAGCTTCTCTAGATATGACTAGGAGAATGCTAGACTATCTCTGGTGCCAGTGGGGCTTGTCATCAAACCCTGGGTTTTATTTCATCCAAACAATTTTTGCACTTGCCAAATATTTTAAGCAACCAAACTTAGCCCAGAGTGGTAGTGTCCATGCCTGGCAACATCTGCTAGGACCCCAGAACCACCTCCTCTTGCCCCCTGAGGAGGCCAAGTGCTCAGAGCCTCCTGGGGCCACAGTTACTGGCCCTGTCCAACACCTAAGACTTGAGTCCAACTTGGAACTGAACTCCTCTTCTGAGGTTCCTCTGTGACCCTGGCAGGACACCAAAGTTCCTTTGGTCATTAACCGGGTGCATAGAGACCTTTGATCTCTGAGGAGTGCAGAAACGTTTGGGGCATGAACCTGAGCCAAACACAGCCCTGTGGTATGACACAGGGCTACTGTGAGCGCTCCTCCCTGCCTCCTAAGGTCCTCGGTCTTCAGCTCAGACTTTCTGCCCTGAACCAGTCCACTCTCAGCTTCAGCCACTGCCCACATGTTCTGATGGAAACGCTGTTGTGAGCATCACCAGGGTGACGCCGGGCACACTGACCCACCCCGTCTCTGTGAACACTGCCCCCCTGCCCACAGGGTGGACCTCCAGTCAGGCGTCTTATCCCCCATCATTTGGCTTTCCCTGCCATAGTTGATTGGCTATAAACTCCAGGCTGGTCCAATCAGATTCTCTTGAAATATTTGATTAATATTTGATTAAGAAATATGAACATTGAGGATGAATTAGAAGATAAGTAAATGGCAGACTTACACAGGGCCATCTCCAACCCCCTGCTGCAGAGTCCCTGGAGCTGCCCTCAGGGCTGGTTGCTCAGCATTTCCAGGTGCCGTGAGACAATCTAGTGTCACCAAATATGTATATATTTATACGCATATGTATATACAGGCTTCCCAGGTGGCTCAGTGGTAAAGAATCTGCCTGCCAATGCAAGAGATGCGGGTTCAATCCCTGAGTGGGAAAGAACCCCTGGAGAAGGAAATGGCAACCCACTCCAGTATTCTTGCCTGGAGAATTCCATGGACAGAGGAGCTTGGTGGGCTACAGTCCATGGGGCTGCAAAGAGTCGGACACAACTGAGCGACTGAGCACATGCACACACGCCCTTAGAAGAGCTAACGGGACACACTGGGCTGAGATTTTAGAGACATTGTGTATAATGTTCACAGAACCAACCTGATCAGGAAGATCCATCCCCAGAACCAGGCTGTCTCTGCCTCCATCCAACAGAGACCACGCGGGTGCCCTGTGTCCTGCCCCTTTCCTCTTGGAGTTGGCTTGCAAACAGTGGCTCACGCTGATTTCATCTGAGTGTACGTGTGTGTGTGTGTGTGTGTGTGTGTGTGCTTAGTCGCTGAATCCAAATCAAATATAGGTACTCCAGTGGAAAGAGAGGCTAAGAAAGTGAAGATCTGACTCCTACAGTTGAAGGTAAGTTCACAATCTGAGACGTCATCAAAATATGGAGGGATGTTTACAGGATTTTGGTTAGGTTCCTGATTGCCAATACACTGGGTTAGCCAAAAAGTTCATTTGGGTTTTTCTGCAAGATGGTATGGAAAAGTCTGAATGAACTTTTTGGCCAACCACGTATTAGGCCTCTGAGTGTGTTCTCTTGTATAATTCGCTCCACCACTCTTCCACCATTCCCACCTAGCTGGGCAGTGCTACTTTCCTGCCCTTTCCTCCCACACAGGGCATGCTTGCCCAGGGCATCCTTCATGCATTAATTCAATTTATGTTAATTGAGTCCCTACCACATGCTGGGACTGTGACAGCAAGTCAGCATAGTCTGTGACCTTGCAGATCCTACCAGGGTTCATGAGGACATTTCCACTGAAGGTAAAATAAACTGACTCAGGCCAGATTAGCCAAAAAGGCAGACATTATTATAAGAAGAAGGGAATATCTCATAGACCCCCAGGGATTTCAGTTATACACATATACCCACTCTTTCTTACATTTTTTCCCCATAAAGATCATTAGAGAGTGCTGAATAGAGTTTCCCATGCAATATAGCAGGTTCTTATTGGTCATCTATTCTATATATATTAGTGTGTATATGTCAATCCGAATCTCCCACTTTATACACCCCCGCCCCTGGTAACCACAGGTTTGTTTTCTACATCTGTGACTCATCTTCTGTTTTGTAAGTAGGTTCATTTGTGCCATTTCTTTAGACTTTCACATATAAGCAATATTATATGATATTTGTCTTTCTCAATCTTCTCTTAACTTTTCCAAATCAATACAGCGAAAGGGAAAACACTATTTGGAAGTGCTGGGTGGCTGGTTTTAGGTATTCAGATTTTGTCACGACCATTCTCTGGCTGAGTAATTTCATATATGTTTCAGGGAACACTGGTTTGAACGGAAGTCCGTTTCTGCTGCTATGGTTATTTTTGGTCAGTTTCTCTCTCATCAGTGAATCTTTGCATCCAGGTGGCATTTACCTGTCTTTTAGAGGTCAAGAAGTCATTTGGTTCAGCCTTAGATTGTGACAGGGCTCTGAGTATATTGCCAAGGGAACAGTCCCCCTACTGTGCCAGATGGCTGATTATCTGTGGTTATTATGTGTACAAAGCATTTTTATAAGTTCCCAGAACTCTCTGCTCAAATGTCAGCTCGACAGAGAGGCCTCCCTGACCACCTCTAAAATAGCATCTGTCTCCTGTCTCTCTTCATTCCTCTACCCTACTATATTTATCTTCAGGGCACTTGTCACCACCTGACACATTATATATTTATTTGTTTACTGTCTGTCCCTCACCTTCAGAATGCAATCTTCAGGCAAGAAGGAGCTCATCTCTGTGTGTGTGTGTGTGTGTGTGTGTGTGTGTGTGTGTGTGTGTATGTGAGTCACTCAGTTGTGTCCGACTCTTTGCGACCCCATGAACGGTAGCCCGCCAGGCTCCCCTGTCCATGGAATTCTCCTGGCAAGAATAATGGAGTGGGTAGCCAGACCCTTCTCCAGGGGATCTTCCCAACCCAGGGATTGGATCGAACCTGGGTTCCCCACGTTGTGGGCAGATTCTTTATCGTCTGAGCCACTAGAAAAGCCCAGGAGTTTGTCTATTGCCTGCTGTATTTCTATTACCTAGAGTAGTCTCTACCACATGGCAGTATTAGAGTGAATGCATGAAATGAAGGAGAGAGTGGATGAATTCTCTGCTATTCATGAAGGGAGGCAGGTGGAGGGCAATTTAAACCTGGAAGGAGAAATGGAAGGAGAGATGGGAACTTGAGCAGGAGGGACTCCATGTATGTTTGTCACCTACTCTCAAGCCACGGAGCAGAGGTGAAAAGGTTCCTGGCAGGAAGGCTGGGATAACTGAAACAAACGTGATGACCATAGCAACTCTGGGCAGAGATGGGTCACAGTCCACAAACTTGAGTGTGTAAGAGATATTGAGTTGGCCAACAACTTGTTCAGGTTTTTCCATGCTATGTGATGGAAAAACTTTGTTGGCCAACCCTATACCATTTTACTTTCTATACCTCAGGCCAGTTCCAATTTTGAGCCTTGGTTTTGGCATGATGGAGGCACTCAGCCACAGGAGAGCTCCTGTCCTGCCCCATCTTTGCCAGCAGTGGGAGATGGGGGTTCTGTCTGAATTCACCGTGATGGGCTGGAGGGTTGACTTCTCCGCAGATGGCCGCTCCTGCCTGTCTGTGTGAGTTGGAGAGACTTCGGCCATCAGTGCTCTGAGCCTGTCCCACCGCGGTTTCTCATTCATCAGCACTCTGAACCACCCTCTGGGTTCTATTACAAGGAGGTGATTTCCCTACCACTATGTTCTGCTTCTTAACCATGCCTGTAATTTCTGTTCTCAATTCCATGGTAAGTTTCAGTTCTTTATTCTCCTACGCTGTAGAAGAACTTTCCTCTGATTCTCAGGCCTCAAGGTCTGGTAATAAAAGGAGGCAATTTAGCTTGGAAAATCTTATGCTGCCCTTGTTCCTCATGAATGTTATAGAATATTTCCTAACTAAGATATCTCCTTTATTGCAGTAGAAGTCTTCCTAAATCAAGGATTTAGTTTCATTAAAATGATGGAAATGTATTAGAGTCATATAGATGAATAAGACATTAGTACTTGAGTTTCTTTCATTTTTTTTTTATAAGTTCATTTTTTTTTTCACATTTTATTTATTTATTTATTTTTGGCTGTGCTGGGTGTTGCGCACAGGCTTTTCTCTAGTTGTGGTGAGTGGGGGCTGCTTTCTAGTTGATGTGCACGGGCTTCTCTTTTTGCAGAGCATGGACTCTCGGGCATGGGCTCAAGTAGCCAGCTTGCAGGCTCTAGAGCACAGGCTCAGTAGTTGTGGCACATGGGCTTAATTGCTCCATGGCATGCGGAATCTTCTTGGACCAGGGATCGAATCTGTGACTTTACGTTGGCAAGCAGATTCTTAACCAATTGACCACCAGGGAAGTCCCAGTTTCTTTGATTATAAATGAATTATTCATCCGAACAAAGTGTCTCTTGAGAAAAAAAAGAATCTCAGTTTATATGCAACCATAGCCAAAATTTCACGAGGGAAATTTTAGCACTATTATTAGCCAGGTTTCACTTCAAGCAAATTGGGGGTATTAATATAAAATGATAGAAATTAAAAGAATCTAAGTCAGTTAACAGTAGTGTATGTCAGAAACATTCCTAACATATATAGGCCTGGTTCTACCCTCAAAAACCCTGAACATGTGTGTATTCTGGACTTCGAGCTAAGAGTCTAGTCCAGTCCCTCATTCATTTTACTGATGATGAAACTGAAGCTCAGAAAAATGAAATGATCTGTGAAAGCGGCAGTTTCATCAAGTATATTCTAACAGGTTATGACTCTATGGCCAGAGGTAAAGCTATTCTGGGTGATAATATTTAAAACTCATTACAAAACTCAAGGTTCATCATCACCTTGTAATTCTATAAGTAATAATGAAGAAATTCTTTGTTCCTATTGGAACCAACCCTCTAATATTCAGGTTAGCAGTTCTCAAAAATGGGCTTCCCTGATGGCTCAGCAGTAAAGAATCTTCTGCTAATTCAGGAGATGTGGGTTTGATGCCTAAGTCAGGAAGATCCCCTGGAGAAGGAAATGGCTACCCACTCCAGTATTCTTGCCTGGGAAATCCTGTGGACCAAGGAGCCTGGTGGGCTACAATCCATGGGGTCACAAAAGAGTCAAATGTGACTTAGCAACTAAACAACAACAACAATTTGCCAGAGGATGTTGTCTTCAAATGTCTTACAGTCCCTCTGGAGATGGGGCTGAGGTGACGACAGGTGTGAGGGGTAAGCAGTGGACACAACCATGGTTAGAAGAGGGTTCAGAGTAGGGGACCAGCAACTCTGCTGTAGATGGTTGAACCTAAAAGGACTTGACTCAGAGAGTGTCACAAGCTGACGCCACACTGGCTGAGTTCCTTGAGGACGTGGTTAGAGAAGGCGGCCTGCCAGCACTGGACTCCTCTGCACCACTGATCTCACTCTCTGGATGGTTTAGAATTAGAAACTTCCTCTGACCCTGCTGCCCCTTTCCAAGTAGTTACTTTCTCACATCCCCTTTACCGTCAATTTTCTCAAAATAGTGAAATTGGCCATCTTAGCCTCCTCAACACCTATTTTTCATCCTGTTGGGCCTCCTCCCACTATCTTTTTCTGCAAAATAACTGTTCATTCATCTGATTAATATTTATAACATGCTGATTTCATGCCAGATACCGACCTAGGCTCAAGGTGAGTATAAAAGACAGTCCTTAGCACAGGGAGCTCAACCCAGTGCTCTGTGACAACCTAGAGGGGTGGGATGGGGTGGGAGATGGGAGGCAGGTTCAAGAGGGAGGGGACATATGTGTGCCTGTGGCTGATACAATGATGTATGGCAGAAGCCAGCACAATATTGTAAAGCAATTATCCTCCAATAAATTTTTTTTAAAAATAAAGTAGAAGACTTAGGATGGATAAAGAAGATGTGCTACATACAGACCATGGAATACTACTCAGCCATGAAATGGGATGAAAAAATGCCATTTGCAGCAATATAGATGGACCTAAAGGTTATCATACTAAGTGAAGAAAGTCAGAAAGAGAAAGACAAATACCATACAGTATCACTTACATGTGGAATCTAAAATATGACACAAATGAACTTACCAACAAAATAGAAACACAGACAGAGAGAACAGACTTATCATTGCCAAGAGGATAGGGAGGGATGGAGTGGGAATCAGGGATTAGTAGATGCAAACTATTATACATAGAATGGATAAATAATAAGGTCCTACTGTATTTGGAACTATATGGAATATCCTATGATAAGTTGTAATGGGAAAGAATATGAAAAAGAATATATATGTATAACTGAATCACTTTACTATGCAGCAGAAATTAATGCAACATTGTAATTCAACTATACTTCACTAAATAATAAATTTTAAAAAAAAGTCCTTACCTCATAGAGCTTACTTTCTGGTGGGGAGCACAAATGATCACATAGCTACTTACTCTGATGGTGACATCAAGGGAAAGTGGAGAGTATCATGAAGGAGTATAATAGGAACCTAATTTAGATTGGAATGGGAGGTGATGAGCAAGGAAGGACTCTTTAAGCAAGTGGAAGTTAATCTGATACCTCAAAGAGTAGCAGAAATTGGCTTTCAAAGAGTGAGGAAAGGGTGGAACAAGAGTCAAGAACCCAAGGCAGGAAAGAGTATGGGCAGTCAATTTATAGAACAAAAAGAAAGTGGGTCAGTATAGCTAGAGCTGATGAACTAATAGGTAAGCAGTGCCAAGTGGGTCTAGGAAGACAGGCATGGGTGCGGTCATGAAGGCCAGGCTGAGACCTTTGATCTTTCTAGTTTAGTTTTGTTTTTTTTTTAGTTGGCTGTGCTGGGTCTTCATTGCTGCATGAGGGTTTTCTCTAGTTGCAGTGAGCAGGGGCTACTCTTCATTGCAGTGCATGGGCTTCTCATTGCAGTGGCTTCTCTTGTGGAGCTCAGGCTCCAGAGGGTGTAGGCTTCAGTAGTTGTGATGCGTGGCCTCTGTCGCCCTATGGCATGTGGAATCTTCCCAGACGAGGGATCGAACCCGTGCCCCTTGCATCTGTGGGCAAACTCAACCACTAAACCACAAGGGAAGTCCCGGGACCTTTGATCTTGATTCCAAAATCAAAGGGAAGTCATTTAAGATGTTAAGCAGAGAAGATCTATGATCAAATTTATATTTTAAGAGTATTGCTGTCTGTTGGCCAAAGATTGGATTAGGATGAAACAGGAATGGCAGTGCTCTCAGTGAAAGATGATGGTGACTTGGAGTTAGATGGCAGTCTTGGGAATAGAGGGAAGTGGAAAGACTCATGATGTATTTTGCAGGTTGACAGATCCTGATCCATTGGACATCTAGGAAATGTCAAGTATGACCTCTAGGTTTCTGGCTTATGCTATTGCATGGGTTAGTGATGACTTTTACTGAGGTTTAATATGCTGGAAAAGGTGCTTCCCTGGTGGCCCAGTGGTTAAGAATCTGCCTTGCAATGCAGGGAACACCAGTTTGATCCCTGGTCCAGGAAGATACCACATGCCACGAGACAACTAAGCTCATGGGCTGCAACTACTGAAGCCTGTGCTCCACGAGAGGAGAGACCACAATGAGAAGCCCATGCACTGCAACGAAGAGCAGCCCCTGCTCTCTGCAACCAGAGAAAGCCTGCACAGCAATGAAGACCCAGCACAACTGAAAATAGATAACTTTTTTTAAGATGGAAGAGTAAAAGATTTGGAAAAATAGGCAAGACTTTCTTGTTTTAGATGTCTGAGAAACATCAAAAGCTAGATATTAGGAAGGCAGATGGATCTGTGGATGTCAAGCTCAGAAGAGAGATCTGGGCTGAACATGAATTTGGCATATGGTTGGTGTCGAAGGCCATACAATGTGAAAGGTCATCTAGAACAAGAGAAAAAGGACAAGACATGCTTCTAAGAAACTTCACAATATAGAGATCAGACAAAGAAGGAATAGTCAGAGTGAAGACATATAGACCAGAGGAGGCAGAAGAAAAGGAGGGGGTGTGAAGTCATTGTAGCTAAGGCAAGAGATGATTTCAGAAGGAGGGTGTGGTCCACTCTGTAGTACCACTGAGGGCTCAGGCAAGCTGAGAACGGCAAGGGGTCCATTGGACCAGGAAGCCATCGATGATCTCACCAAGAAAGGTTTTGATGAGGTTATGAGGCAGACGTCGACTAAAGTGACTCATCGATCACAGTGAGCATTAAAGAAAGAGAGCAAATGAGAAAGGGTGGAAAAGACCAAAAAATCAGAGCACGTTGCTTCTATTAAGCATAAGAACGGTTTTCTGAAACTTGTTTCTGATGTGTGAGGATGTCCAGCCGTGGATCATCATCAAAGGAATCTGAGAAGCAATGGTAGGTTGATTTGGAGACTGTTTTCATTGTCACAGCTGTGGATGGGGTTCCCACTGACATCTACTGGGTAGAGGCCAGGGATGGTGGTAAACACCCAGCAACACAAAGGATAGCCCCCATGACGAAGAATCATCTAGCCCCAAATCTCAACAGTGCTGAAGCTGAGACACCCTCTTCTAAGCTCAGGTGTTTCAAGTAGAGTTGCACATGAGGTTTACCTGAGAAGATTTTCAGGAATGCACATGTTGGGCCCTCCTGAGGATTAGTGTATTTAATATTCTCTGCAGATGGTTATTATGTGCAGCCTGGGTTTCAAACCCCTGCTCCAGGGTTTATGCACAAGTGCTAAAAAGGAAAAGATGGATTGAAGAGGCTCTTAGATTCCTGGCATCCTCCTACTCACCCTGCCATGAAAGCCCCAAACCCATATGATCACCAAATCTCAACCAAGAGGCCTTGCAAAGTGGTTTTCATTAAACTAACACCTTCTTCTGGACCCAAGTGAAAGTGAAAGTTGCTCAGTTATGTCCAACTCTTTGTGACCCCATGGACTGTGGCCCACCAGTCTCCTCTGTGAAATCCTCCAGGCAAGAATACTGGAGTAGGTAGCCATTCCCTTCTCCAGGGAATCTTCTGAAGCCAGGGATAAAATCCAGGCCTCCTGCATTGCAGATGGGTTCTTTACCATCTGAGCCACCAGGGAAGCCCTCTGGACCCAATGCCTCGCTCATATCTCCAACCTTCACTTGGAGAATGACTGTTTCTCAGCTCTTGCTCCTTTTCTGGCTAGAAGCTGAAGAAGACCACCAGACAAGACAGGATGTGGCTTCTCAGTAACCTACTTTAGTTCCCTTTCTTAAGAAAATCTTCATGTTTTGTCTTTGTGTTTGATGCTCCCCAGTTTCACTATGATGTGACTACAGGTAGATTTATTTTTTTGTATCCTGTTCGTAACTCAGTGTGTTTTTTCCATCTAAATGTTCATCCTCCTCCAGTTCTGGTAGATTCTCTGCCATTATCTCTTTAATGTGTTGTCGCTCTTTCCTCTCTCTGTTCTCTCCTCTGGATCTGCTGTTAGATTCATGTTGGATTTTGTCATTCTGTTCTTCACATTACATTGATTTCACTTCCACAATCTCCGTTCTTCTCTCTGTGCTTCACTGTGATTTTCTCAGACCCATCTTACAAACCACTAGTTCTCTCACTAGTCATCCAGACTAGTTAATGTGCCTATTGAATTTTTAATTTTCTTACTATGTATTTCATGTCCAAAATTTCTGTTTGTGCCTGTATTTTCTCTAATGTTCTTTTTATTTTTTAATATTTATTTATTTTTTTAATTGAAGGATAATTTCTTTACAGAATTGTGTTGGTTTCTGCCAAACATTAACATGAATTAACCATAGGTAGTCAATAAAAAAAATTATTTATGTATTTGCCTATGCTGGGTCTTAGTTGCAGCATATGGGACCTTGACCAGGGATCAATACTGGGCTGCCTGTATTGGGAGTGTAGTGACTTAGCCACTGGGTTACCAGGGAAGTCCCATCCCTAAGGTAATCTTCCTGCCTTTTTCTATTCATTCCTTTTGAACATTTAAAAGCTCTCAGATTGTTTTATTATTATTAGTTATTGGAGTATTGGCTGAGTCTCATCTCATGCAGATGTGTGTAGTAACCTAACATGTCTGGGATAACATAACTCCTGTAGTGTGGGCTAATATTCACTGTCTTCATACATTTAACATTCACTATGCTTCCTAAATTCAGTTGAGAGTATTGTTCCCACTGATGTCTAGAGCTCCATTTTGTATAAAACAGTTCCTGTTGTTTTAAAGCTCTGATATGGGAAGAACACCATGGGCTATTTTTTCTGTAATTAAGGTTGGAATGAGGGCTTCCCAGGTGGCCCTAGTGGTAAAGAACCTACCTGCCAATGCAGGAGATGTAAGAGACACAGGTTCAATCCCTGCATCAGGAAGATCCCCTGGAGGAGGGCATGGTAACTCACTCCAGTATTCTTGCCTGGAGTATCCCATGGACAGAGGAGCCTGGCAGGCTGTAGCCCATAGGGTCTCACAGAGTCAGACACGACTGAAGAAATTTAGCATGCATGCATACATGCACACAGGGTTGGAATGGGGGAAAGGAGGCAAAAGAACCCTTCTAAATCACTGGGTCAACAGTGATTTGTTAAACAGCCTCTTGCTAAATCATTGTAACTATGTCACTATCAGGGCTCAGTTCAGTTCAGTACAGTTCAGTCGCTCAGTTGTGTTCGACTTTACGACCTCATGGACTGCAGCATGCCAGGCTTTCCTGTCCATCACCAAATCCTGGAGCTTGCTCAAACTCATGTACATCGAGTCGGTGATGCTATCTATCCATCTCATCCTCTGTCATCCCCTTCTCTTCCTGCCTTCAATCTTTCCCAGCATCAGGGTCTTTCCCAATGAGTCTGTTTGTCACATCAGATGGCCAAAGTATTGGAGCTTCAGCTTCAGCATCAGTCCTTCCAATGAATATTCCGGACTGATCTCCTTTAGGATGGACTGGCTGGATCTCCTTGCAGCTCAAGAGAGTCTCAAGGCTCTTCTCCTACACCACAGTTCAAAAGCATCAATTCTTCAGTGCTCAGCTTCCTTTATGGTCCAACTCTCACATCCGGTCCTGACTATTGGAAAACCATAGCTTTGACTAGACAGACCTTCATCGGCAAAGTAATGGCTCTGCTTTTTAATATGCTATCTAGGTTGGTCATAACTTTCCTTCCAAGAAGCAAGTGTCTTTTAATTTCATGTCTGCAGTCACCATCTGCAGTAATTTTGGAGCCCAAGAAAATAAAGTCTGTCACTATTTCCATTGTTTCCCCATCTATTTGCCATGAAGTGATGGGATCAGATGCCATGATCTTAGTTTTCTGAATGTTGAGTTTTAAGCCAACTTCTTCACTCTCCTCTTTCACTTTCATCAAGAGGCTCTTTAGTTCTTCTTTGCTTTCTGCCACAAGGATGGTGTCATCTGCATATCTGAGGTTATTGATATTTCTCCCAGCAATCTTGATTCCAGTTTGTACTTCATCTAACTGGGCATTTTGCATGATGTACTCTGCATATAAGTTAAATAAGCAGGGTGATATACAGCCTTGACATACTACTTTCCCGATTTGGAACCAGTCTATTGTTCCATGTCCAGTTCTAACTGTTGCTTCTTGACCTGCATATAGGTTTCTCAAGAGGCAGGTCAGGTGGTCTGGTATTACCATCTCTTGAAGAATTTTCCACAGTTTGTTGTGATCCACACAGTCAAAGGCTTTAGTGTAGTCAATAAAGCAGAAGTAGGTGTTTTTTTGGAACTCTCTTGCTTTTTCAGTGATCCAATTAAGACCTGGTAAATCTTTGTGGGCAGACTCAGATCTAATCTGGCCTTGAGAGTTCAGGGAGGGAGGTATGCATAAAGCATTCTAAGTGAATGTAGGGATATATGCATGCTGGAACCTGCTGACAATTCATACTACCCTTCTGGTATGATTGGGAAGATAGGTGTTGGTAAGAGATAAAGTAAGGGGGGGTGGGTGGGTAAAGAAGGTGGAGGGGAGGTAGTGGCAGGGAGGTGACAAGAAGGAAAAGTCAATAATAAATAGACACTGCCCACTGAGTCCTTTCTATGTGTAGGGCTTGTACTATTTTGTTGTTCAGTCACTAAGTTGTGTCCAACTCTTTGTGACCCCATGGACTGCAGCACCTGCCAGGCATTCCTGTCTTTCACTGTCTCCCAGAGTTTGTTCATACTCACGCCCCTTGAGTTGGTGATGCCATCCAACCATCTCATCCTCTGCCGCTCCCTCCTCCTTTTGCCTTCAGTCTTTCCCAGCATCAGGGTCTTTTCCAACAAGTCTGTTCTTCACAATCAGGTGGCCAAAGTATTGGAGCTTCAACTTCAGTATCTGTTCTTCCAGTGAATATTCAGCCCTTTTGGATTGACTAGTTTGATCTCCTTGCACTCTCAAGAGTCTTCTCCAGCACCATAATTTGTGCTATTGGGTTGGCAAAAAAGTTTGTTTGAGTTTTTCCATTAGATATTACAGAAAAACCTGAACAAAATTTTGGCCAGTTCAACATCTGTGTTCCATGAATCACTCATTTAAGCCTCACATACCCTTCTAAGGAAGAGTGCACTCGTATCCCCACCTTCCAGATGAGGAATCTCAGGCTAAAGGAATATATTTAAGTTGTCCTAGGTTACACAGGTAGCAAATGATCAAGTATAGATTTAAATGCTTATAGTCTAACCCCAGAGTTTGTGGTCCTAATCACCAGGAATATCATTCCTCAGAGGGTTATAGTGACTTGCTCTACATTAGAGCATGTGTTATCTTGATCATTGCTTTCCACTGCTTGTCATCTTCTGAAGTAAGACATTGCTCATTCAACAAATACTTATGATGTTGCCAATCCCTAGCTTTATATCGTAGGCTGAGGATGTCAAGATGAATCAGACTGATCGCTGACCTCAAGGAGATGATGGTTCCCATAAGCAGGTCACAAGAAAAAGAGTCATGTAAACACACAATTATAATGCAATATGGCAACTCATGATTCAGGGGGTGTTTGTACAGAATGCTAGGGAATCTCAGAAGATGGAGTGGCTAATTCTGTGAGAGGGAGCTTGGGAAGACTTCAGCAAGAAGGGGAGATTTAAAATAAATTTTAGGGACTTCCCTGGTGATCCAGTGACTAAGTCTCATACTCCCAATGCAGGGGGCCTGGGTTTGATTCCTGGTCGGGGAACTAGATCTCACATGCCACAGTGAAGATCTAAGATCCTGGAAGCCAAAAACTAAGACCTGGCACAGACAAATAAATAAATAAAAATTTTTAAAAATAAAATTTAAAGGGTGAATAGTTAATTAGATGAATGCTGATGTAGAAAAGTTTCAAAGCAACGGAAATAATGTTCAAGGGCATGAAGGTCTGAGAGTGCAAGACAGGTGAGGGAATGAACACAGGTGGGAGAGACAGGAGTACAAAGTCCAAGGGTAATCTTCAAACATGTTCTTCAGACCACTGTCTCTGTGTGATGTGAGTTCTGAGATCAACTAGGTGTGGAAACCACTGTACCCGAGAATCTTTTCTGTGTATTCACAATGCATGTAAGTCTTTCCTGGTGGCTCAGACTGTAAAGAATCTGCCTGAATGCAGGAAACCTGGGTTTGATTCCTGGATCAGGAAGATCCCCGGAGGAGGAAATCCACTCCAGTATTCGTGCCTAGAGAAATCCATGGACAGAGGAGCCTGGCAGGCTACCGTCCATGGGGTCACAGAGTCGGACACAACTGAGTGACTAATGCACACACATGCAATGCATGTAAGCATATTAGAGACTTAAAGAAGTACTGCAGTAACCAACCTGTTAAATTCCTTTAAAACAAATTTCCCATCTTAAGCGTTCACAGAATTGCTTTTTAAATATCCAAATAACACTTACTTGTCATCTCAAGAATTTCCCTTTTTGGGGAATATTAGCCATAAAAAATGAAATAATGCCATTAGCAGCAGCATGGATGGAACTAGAGATTATCGTACTAAGTGAAGTAAGTCAGAAAGAGAAAGACAAATACAGTATGATATCACTCCTATGTGGAATATAAAACATGACACAAACTAACTTATCTACAAAACAGAAACAGACTCACAGACATAGAGAACAGACTTGTGGTTGCCAAGCGGGAGAGGGTTGGAGGAGGGATGGATTGGGAATTTGGGATTAGCAGATGCAAACTATTATATAGAGGATGGATAAACAACAAATTCCTACTGTATAGCACAGGGAACTATATTCAGTACCCTGCGGTAAACCATAATGGAAAAGAATATGAAAAAGAACGTATATGTATAACTGAATCACTTTCCTGTATAGCAGAAATGAGCATAACCTTGTTAATAATCTATATGTTAATAAAATACATTTTAAAAAAAGAGAGTTTCCATTTTTATAGTTTTATTTTTTCTGTTGAGATTCCCTATGTGTTCACTCACCAGTATCATATTTTCCTCTAATTCTTTGATCAGAAGTTTAACAGCTACTTTAACAGTCTTTTTTTGCTAACTCTAAAATCTTGGTCCCCCTTAGATTTGATTGAAATTAACTACCTTCTTTAAAAAAAATCGCTATGGATTATTATCCTGTTTGTTTGTACGTCTACCAACTTTTGATTCTCAGCCATTGTGATCATACATTTTAGAGACTCTAGTTTTTGTTTTCTTTCTCTGAAGGGTGTTGATTCTTGTTTTAGCACACTCATTAATTAATGAACAATCATGTTGAACTTATACAGTCTTATGTTTATAATTGCTTAGTGCTGACACGTGAAAAGTTTTAGATGCTTCGCAAGCCATTCTAACTTGGCAGGAGTCAGCCTCCAAGCTCCCTTTATCTCTTATGAACTTTGTTGGGACTTGGCTTTAGACTTTGTTAGGGTGAATTTAGAGCAGATGTTACTCTAGGACTTGGTCCTCACTCCTAAGGTACAGGCTTTCCAGTGTCTCAGCTGGATGCCAAGGATGCTAATGAGGTGTAAAGAAGGTCTCTTCACTTCAGCAGGGCTCTTCTCCAGTGTCCTCAAGGACTGTTCCGTCCCTACTTGATCCACTCTCAAAATCATGACAGTTACTGTCTGTGAGTTTCAAGAAGTCTTTCCCTGCACATGGACAGCCTACCTTCACGAACGGACTCATAGGGGCTCTCCATATGTACCTCTTGGGCTTTCTCTTTCCTTAGGTCCCTCCTTTGATCCCAGTCCAGATATTCCACTTGCTTCAGCTGCCCTCAGACCATTACTCCTACCTCCTTGACTCAGACAGATCACAGTGTTCTGCTTGGACTCCAGTTCTTTGCTATCAGTTGGAAAACGTTCTCAAGGCAGAGAATTGGGTAATCAAGAGGCTCATTTTATAAATTTCCTTTTCCTAAGGGATCACAATCTTTTAAAAAATATTTTTATTTATTTACTTTTGGCTGCACTGGGTCTTCATTGCTGTCACGGGCTTCTCACAATGGTGGCTTCTCTTGTTGCAGAGCACGGGCTCTTGGGCACATGGACTCAGTGGTTGTGGCCCATGGGCTGACTTGCCCCTCAGCAGGTGGGATCTTCCCAGAACCAGGGATGAAAACCATGTCTCCTGCATTGGTAGGCAGATTCTTAATTACTGGACCGAGGTCCCAGGATTAAAGTCTTGTGCTGCTGTTGTCCATCCCCTAAAAACAGTTGCCTATAAATTTTGTCCAGTTTTATAGTTGTTTATGGAAAGAGGGTTTTCTGGTATAATTTACCCTATCATGGTCAGAAATGGAAGTCCAATATTATGTTACCAAACAGCACATGAAACTAGCTGTGTAGCATATACTTTGAGAAATACTGAGATAAGTTTATATTTAATTTTATTCCCATTTAAAAGATATATTTATTTATTTTGTTTTGGGATCTTTAGTTGTGGCATGTGGGATCTAGTTCCCTGAACAGGGATTGCGCCCCGTCAGCCTTGGGACATGTGGGGTCTAGTTCCCTGAACAGGGATCGAGCCCCGCTCCCAGCCTTGGGAGCATAGAGTCTTAGCCACTGGACTGCCCGGAAATCGCTGTACTACCTTCTTGATGATGTCTATTGAATATGCCAGGCCCTCTCTTATCAAAGGGCGGTTGGATCTGTTGGTTCCTCTTCCTGGAATACTCTTTTTCCTGACATCCATATGGCGCACTCTCTCACTCCTTATGTTACATCCTCAGAGAATTCTTCACTGACCACCCTTTCTAAGATCCTACCCCTGTCACTCTCTATTTCCTCACACTGCTTCATTTCCTTCACAGCATTTTTCATTGCCTGACCTACATTATATCTCTTCATTTATTTATTTTTCCTATTGAAATTAAGCTCCATGAGAAGAGGGACCTTAGTTTTCTTCACCACTGTACCCAAATCACCTAGAACAGCACCTGACACTTAGCAAGCTCTCAATAAGTGAAGTTAAATAAATAATATAAATTATAATAAATGTATTTAAATGGAATTAAAAAAAATTATTTGGCTGCACCAGGTCTTAGTTGCAGCACAGCTGATCTTCACTGAGGCATGTGGGATCTAGTTGCCTGACTATCGATTGAACCTGGGCCCTCTGCCCTGGGAGCACAGAGTCTTAACATGTACCACCAGGGAAGTCCCTAAATGGGATTTTTTCTGAGGCTGTTCAGAGTGATAAGGAAAGACTGAAAAAAAAGCAAATAGCAAATATGTTGGGAAAATCCGCATATTTTATTGATTTTATGAACAAAGGCCACTGATGCAAAAGTACTGGTAGATTATTGTGAATCACAGTGAGGAAATTATCCTGTTTATCTAGGTGAACTTAATGGGGCTCAATCATCTTTTCCCAACAGGTCTATATCAGTAAAAGTCCAAACAGAAGAACACATGAAAATAAGAAAAAAAAAGTGCACCCTGGGACAACGCTATTGCACCATCGGTGTCTTCCAGAAGAAACTATTTTCCCTCTTTCTTAGATGTAGTGGCATTCAGAGCCAAAAATAGCATCTGTTACACAAAAGACTTGTTATACATAGGTTTGCTCTGGAGTATGAAAGCAAATTTCTGGAGAGAAATGCTTCTTTTATTTGTGTTTATTTGTAGAACGAACAAATGATAGACTCTCACAGGAAGGGATTCTCTGATGCAACTCGGCCAAGGTACTTCAAATCCTCCTAGGTACTGGAGCTCTTGTAAACCCAAAAGACACTTCTCTATTTTTTTAATAAATCCATTTTGTTTATTTATTTATTTATTTGGGCCATGCCACATGCAGGATCTTAGTTCCCCAACCAGGGATTGAACTGGCATCCCCTGCATTGGGAGTGCAGAGCCTTAACCACTGGACCACAGGAAAGTCTCCCAAAGGGCATCTCTTGAAGCAGAGATAAAGCCAGAGAAGCATATGCAATTTAGTTATACCTCTTTGATATGAATTGTCACTCAGGACTATTCCATTTGCTCACTATTCCAGGAGAACCTATGGTAAAAATGGTGGACATATTCCAAGTCATTGTGATCAGCAACTCCAGGAATATTGGTTCTAATTCCCACAACTTCTTAAAGATCAAGAAAGGTCTTCAGGTACTTCCAATTTTTTGAGGTTCCTGATGTATTAAGAAAGGATAAAGCTCTAAATCAGCGTTACAAAAATTGTGATGTATTTTAAATGTTTCCATTTGATAAATTAACATCTTTAAAACAGGAACATACAATGTGGTTTATTATGCCATTTGAGGTTATCTCTGTGACTGTACTGAGGACCTTATTTGGAGGTAATATCAAATGTCTATGCTTTAGCTCCTTCAGAAATATAAGTCCATTCTAACTCTTCTGTGATGGAGCCTGACCACTCCCTGGATGTTGCTAAGGTCTTCCACTGGTCAGCCAATGGTTCTGAACTTTAAAAACTGTCTCTTCATAAAGATGGCCAAGAGGCACATGAAATGGTGCTCAACATTGCTAAGTATTAGAGAAATGCAAATCAAAATTATAATGAGGTATCACCTCACACCAAGTCAAAATGACTATCATCAAAAAATCTACAAACTATATATGCTTGAGAGAGTGTGGAGGAAAGGGAACCCTCCTACAAACTACTGCTGGTGGGAATATAAATTGGTCCAGTTGCTTTGGAGAACAGTATGTTGTTGTTGTTCAGTTGCTAGGTTGTGTCTGACTTTTTGTGACCCCATATCAGGCTCCTCTATCCTTTACTATCTCACGGAGTTTGCTCAAATTCTAGTCTGTTGAGTTGGTGATGCTATTTAACCATCTCATTCTCTGCTGTCCCTTTCTCCTTTTGCCTTCAATCTTTTCCAGCAGCAGGGTCTTTTCCAATGAGTTGGCTCTTTGCATTAAGTAGCCAAAGTATTGGAGCTTTAGCTTCATCAACAGTTCTTCCAATGAATATTCAGGGTTGATTTCCTTTAGGATTGATTGGTTTGATCTCCTTGAAGTCCAAAGGACTTTCAAGAGTCTTCTCTAGCACCATGATTCAAAAGCATCAGTTCTTCAGTGCTCATCTTTCTTTATGGTTCAACTCTTAGATCTTTACATGACAACTGGAAAAAACTACAGCTTTGATTATACTGACCTTTGTCAGCAAAGTAATGTCTCTGCTTTTTTTTTTTAATGTCTCTGCTTTTTAATATGCTGTCTAGATTTGTCATAGCTTTCCTTCCAAGGAGTAAGTGTCTCTCAATTTCATGGATGCAATTTGAACCTGAGTCTCCAGCATTGTAGGCTGATTATTTACCACTGTACCACCTATTCTTTTATGGAGAGCAGTATGGAGTTTCCGGTAAAAACTAAAAATATAGCTACCATCAGTTCAGTTCAGTCACTCAGTCATGTTCGACTCTTTGCAACCCCATAGACTGTAGCATGCCAGGTTTCCCTGTCCATTACCAACTCCTGGAGCTTGCTCAAACTCATGTCCATCAAGTTGGTGATGCCACCTAACCATCTCATCCTCTGTCATCCCCTTCTCTTCCTTCATAGCTACTATGTGATCCAGCAATCCCACATCTGAGCATATATCTGGAGAAAAACATGATTTAAAAGAATACATTTACCCCATTGCAGCTCTGCTTACAATAGCCAAGACATGGAAGCAACTTAAATGTCCATCAACAGAAGAATGCATAAAGAAGATGTGGTATATATATACAATGGAGTATTACTCAGCCATTAAAAAGAATGAAATAATGCCATTTGCAGCACTGTGGATAGATCTGGAGATTATCATACCAAGCGAAGTCAGACAGAGGAAAACAGATATCATATGATATTGCTTATATGAGGAATCTAAAAAAATGATACACAACAAGTACAGAAAGACTGAAAAGTAAAAAGAAGGCAGGCTTCCTAAGGACAGCAGAACTTGAGGAATGATATGATCATGAGTTCCCTAGTTTTTCTTTCTGCCTCCCATATATTCTGATTCTGAATAGAGCATTGGGGAAACCTGCAAAATGGAACCACCAAAAGGCACAGTGAAGAAAAGAAAAGGAAAAAAAAAAAAGCTCCAAGTGAAGCCTATTACCCTTGAACAAAGGATCAAGAAGAGATGCATAAGAGAACGGAAAACCATTATCTCCCTAACTCCTGCCAAACATGATGGATCAATATCTGTACCTAAGGTTTCTGCCAGGCCCAATGAGGAGTTAATCTTCCATTTCCCTGACATCCTTAAGGAATTAAGAGTGAAGTTCTGATTTATCCATCTGGTAGTGTTGGCAGGGCCAAACAAGGGGCTGATCTTTCTCATTCAGCAAAGCAGGCAGTGCTCTGACTTCCCTGCTTTGGGATGTCAGTGGGATCCAGTGGGGAGCTGCACCCCTGCTTCACCTGGCATCAGGGAAATGGAAGGAGGCTGTGTGTGGTGGGGCTAGATGGCCCTTCACATCCCCTACCCCGTGTCAGCTCGGCAAAGATGGGAGCTGAGTTTATACCCAACTGGGAGAAAATAAGGTAGCGTGAGTCAGTGCTAAGACGGCTATTGAGCTTCCACCCTACTCCTCTGCCTTCACAGGCTATATGAGTCACTGCTCCACCTTTTCAGGATCCTGTCAACAGAGTTCATCAGGGTGCTGAAAACCCACCCACACCTTGACCTGTAGGCTACACCCGAATGCTAAAATGGGTGACTGTCCAAAAAATTAAATAGGATTCAATGTCTCACAATATAATAATCAAAATGTCCAGAACACAACTGAAAATTACTCATCATACTAACGACTGAGAAAAATGAAAATTTTAGTGAGAGAGACAATCAACAGATGTCAACACTGAGATGACTCACAGGTTGGAATTCTCTGACAAGGACTCTAAAGCAGTCATCCTTTTAAAAATGCTTCAACAAGCAATTACATGCGTATTTGAAACACAAGAAGGAGAAAATCCCAGAAAAGAAGTGGAAGCTATTTTTAAAAGGAACCAAAAGGAAACTAAATTATTGAACTAAAAATACAAGAACCCAATTAAAAGAAACTGAATGGACTGGATGCCAGAAAAAAAGTATGACACAGGAATGAATCAGTGGGATCGAGGACAGAACAACAGAAATTACTCAATCAGGACAGCACAGAGAAAATACACTGAAAAGACAAAGAACAGAGTCTCAGGGAACTGTGGGACTATAGTGGAAGAATCTGACATTCATATCATCAGGGTCCTAGAAGGAGAAATGGAGAAGGAAATGGCAACCTACTCCAGTATTCTTGTCTGGAGAATCCTGTGGACAGAGGAGCCTGGTGGTCTGCCGTCTATGGGAGTCGGACATGACAGAAGTGATTTAGCAGCAGCAGCAGCAGCAGGAGAAAAGAAAGAAAGTGGAGATGAAAAATATTTGAAATAATGACTGAAAAATCCCCAATTTAGGCAAAGAACATAAAATAACACATTCCAAAATCCAAGTGAACACGAAACAGGATGCTGCTGCTGCTAAGTCGCTTCAGTCGTGTCCGACTCTGGGCGACCCCATAGCCGGCAGCCCACCAGGCTCCCCCATCCCTGGGATTCTCCAGGCAAGAACATTGGAGTGGGTTGCCATTTCCTTCTCCCCAAATAAATTCACATCAGGACCCATCATAGTTAAATCTAGGGACAAATAAAAAATCTGAAACATCCAGAAAGAAACAACTTTATCTACACATGAAAACTAATTTGAATGACAGCAGATATATCTCATGAAGAACCAAGGAGGCCAGAAGGAAGTGGCACAATATTTTTAAATGCTAAGAAAAAGAACTGTGAATCATGAATTTTAAAAAAATATTTATTTAGTTATTTGGTTGCACTGGCTCTTCATGCAGGATCTTCACACAGGATCTTCAATCTTTATTGAAGCATGCAGGATCTTTAGTTGCAGCCTGAGAACTCTTTAGCTGTGGCATGTGGGGTCTAGTTCCCTGACCAGGGATTGAACCCAGGCCCCCTGCATTGGGAGCTTGGAGTCTTAGCCACTGGACCACTAGGGAAATCCTCAACCATCTTTAAAAAAATTTGCACAATATTTAAAGGTTACTTTCCATTTTCAGTTATTACAAAATATTGGCTGTATTCCCCATGTTTTACAATATATCCTTGAACCTATCTTACACTCAGTAGTTTGTTTCTCCCACTTACTTATCCCTATATCCCCTACACACTGGGAACCACTACTTTGTTCTCTATACCTGAGTCTACTTCTTTTTTGTTATATTTACTACTTTGTTGTACCTTTTAGGGTGCACATATAAGTGATATCATACAGTATTTATCTTTCTGTCTGACTTATTTCACTTCACATAATGCCCTCCACAAAAAGTGAAGAGGAACTAAAGAAACTCTTGATGAATGTGAAAGATAAGAGTGAAAAACCTGGCTTTAAACTCAACATTCAAAAAATGAAGATCATGGCATCCAGTCCTATCACTTCATGGCAAATGGGGAAAATGTGGAAACAGCATCAGATTTCATTTTCTTGGGCTCCAAAATCAATGTGGACAGTGACTGCAGCCATGAAATTAAAAGATGCTTGCTCCTTGGAAGAAAAGCTATGACAAACCTAGACAATGGATTAAAAAGCAGAGACATCATTTTGCTGACAAAGGTCCGTAGAGTCAAACCTATGATTTTTCCAGTAGTCATGTATGGATGTGAGAGTTGGACCATAAAGAAGGCTGAGCACTGAAGAACTGATGCTGATGTGGTGCTGAAGAAGACTCTTGAGAGTCCTTTGTATAGCGAGGAAATCAAACCAGTCAATTCTAAAAGAAATCTACCCTGAATATTCTTTGGAAGAACTGATGCTGAAGCTGAAGCTCCAATACTTTGGCCACCTGATATGGAAAGCCAACTCATTGGAAAAGACTCTGATTCTGGAAAAGATTGAAGGCAGGAGGAGAAAGGGGTGACAGAGGATGAAATCATTGGATGGCATCCCTGACTCAGTAGACATGAGTTTGAGCCAACTCCAGGAGATAGTGAAGGACAGGGAATGTGCTGCATTCCGTGGGGTCTCAAAGAGTTGGACACAACTTGGAGACTAAACCGCCACCACTATAACTAAAAAGCCAATTAACTAAAAATAAAGCAACACCATTTGCAGCAATGTGTTGGATGAATTTAAGAGATTATTATTCTAAGTGAAGTAAGTCAGAAAGAGAAAGACAAATATCATATGATATCACTTATGTGTGGAATCTAAAATACGACACAAATGAATTTATTTATGAAACAAAAAAAAGCTCACAGACATAGATAACAGACTTGAGGGTTGCCAAGGGCAAGGGGGATGGATTGGGAGTCTGGGATTAGCAGATGCAAACTACTATATATAGAATGGATAACAAGGTCCTTCTGTATAGAACAGGGTGCTGTTTAATATCCTGTGATAAATCATAATAGAAAAGATTATAAAAAAGAATGTATGTATATGTGTAACTGAGTCACTTTGCTGTACAGTAGAAATCAACACATTGTAAATCAGTCATACTTCGATAAAAAACTAAAATTAAATAAAACCAAAAAAGCAATTAAGCATAATTAATGGTAGACTGTGATAGGTTATATGTATATATAATGTATATACACATATAGATTTATATGGGCTTCCCTGGTGGCTCAGATGGTAAAGAATCTGCCTGCAGTGCAGGAGACCTGGGTTAGATCCATATATAGTAGGCAAATATTATAAACAAATTCATGAATAAACTTGGAATATCAACACTCCACTCTCAGCAATTGATAGAACTATTAGAGAGAAAATCTAGAAAGATGCAGAAGATATGAACACCACCACCCACCACCAAGATCTAATTAATGTTTTTGGAACACTCTATCCAAAAACAGCAAAATATACATTCTGTTTTTAAGTGCCCATGAAATACTCACAAAGAAAGACCATGCATATCCAGGGCCATAAAACAAGCCTCAACACATTTAAAAGATTTTAAATTATATTAAGTAAGTTCTTTGAAGATAATGGAATCAAGGTAGGAATCAATAATGAAAAGTCATTAGAAAAATCTCTACACACTTGGATATAAAACAACAGAATTCTAAATTATCCATGGGTTAAAGAGGAAGTCTCAAAGGAAAAAAGTCCATGTAACTGAATGAAAATAAAATACAACTTATCGATATTTGCAGGATGCATCTAAAGCAGTGCTGAGAAAAAAAAGACAAGAAATCAATGAAATTTAGTAATGTCAGCAAAAATTGCTGTAGAATAAGGATGGGCCAAACTCCATAGAGCAGAAAGAAAGAAAAATGGCAAACTATTCAAAATATATGTTTTTCAGAATTTCAGAAACTAACCTGACTTTTAGCAATCCAGAAGTAGTGTTAATTTTTTTTTAAAGGTTGAATTAGAGTAAGAACAATGGTTTTTCTGGTATTTTAACTTGCTCTGTTTCCATTTTTCCCTCCTCCTGGCCCAGCTCTGTGGCAGCCTTGAAAACCAAGTGCCCAGAATCATAGTTATAACAGTTTTCTTTTAATATTTTATTTATTTATCTATTTGGTTGTGCCAGGTCTTTTTTGCAGCACACGTGATTTCAATCTTCATTGCAGCCTGTAGGATCTAGTTCCCTGACCGGAAATTGAACCTGGGCCCCCTGCATTGGGAGCATGAAGCCTTGACCACTGGACCCAGGGAAGTCCTATAATAATGATTTTAAATCAGTCATTTTAAATATGTTCAAAGAACTAAAGGAAACCTGTTAAAGAACTAAAGGAAAATATGACGATGATGTCTCACCAAATACAGAATATTAATAAGATGATGTAAATTATGATCACTGAAGTGGCAATAGATGGGGAAACAATGGAAACAGTGACAGACTTTGTTTTCTTAAGCTCCAAAATCACTGCAGATGGTGACTGCAGGCATGAAACTAACAGGCGTTTGCTCTTTGGAAGAAAAGCTATGACCAACATAGACAGGATATTAAAAAGCAGAGCCATTACTTTACTGACAAAGGTCTATCTAGTCAAAGCTATGGTTTTTCCAGTAGTCATGTATGGATGTGAGAGTTGGACCATAAAGACAGTTGGGTGCCAAAGAATTGATGCTTTTGAACTGTGGTGTTGGAAAAGATACCTGAGAGTCCCTTGGACTGCAAGGAGATCCAACCAGTCCATCCTAATGGAAATCAGTCCTGAATACTCACTGGAAGGACTGATGCTGAAGCTGAAGCTCCAATACTCTGACCACCTGATGCAAAGAACTGACTCACTGGAAAAGACCCTGATTATGGGAAAGATTGAAGGCAGGAGGAGAAGGGGACGAGAGAGGATGAGATGGCTGGATGGCATCACCGACTCAATGAACATGAGCTTGAGCAAGCCCGGGAGTTGGTGATGGACAGGGAGGCCTGGTGTGCTATAGTCCATGGGATTGCAAAGAGTCAGATATGACTGAGCGACTTACCTGAACTGAACTGATAAGTTATGAAAAATATAAAAATGTGCAATAATTGAAAGGCAGATTCACTAGAAAGGCCCAGCAGATTTGAATAGACAGAAGAAAGAATCAGTGAACTTGAAAATGCCAAATGAAATGGTCTATTCTGAAGAGCAGGAAGAAAAAAGAAGGAATAAAAATGAACAGAATCTTCTGAAGGCCCAGAAGAAGAGGAGGAAGCGAAAGGGGCAGAAATAATATATTAAGAAACCATGGATCGAAACTTCTCAAATTTGATGAAAAACATTAATGTACACATCCAAGAAACTCAATGTACTTCAAATAGGATAAATTTAAAATGATCCATGGGACTTCCCTGGTAGTCCAGTGGCTAAGACTCTGTGCTCCCAATGCAGGGGATCTGGGTTGGATCCCTGATCAGGGAACTAGATCCCACATGCCACAACTAAGAGTTTGCAAGCTATTAAAAATGAAATAGCAAGTAAAAATTCCGCATGTTATTAATACAACTAAGACCCAGCACAGCCAAGGACGTCTCTGTGTCATTTTCCTAAGGACTGCAATCATACTTGAATAGGGCCCACCCTCATAATCTCCTTTTAACTTGATTACATCTCCAAAGATCCTGTTTTCCAATAAGGTCACATTCTTAGGTGCCGGGGGTTAGTACTTGAACTGTGTTTGGAGGGAACAGAATTCAATCCATAAAAAGGTGTTAGGGCACAGATTTTTTTTTAAAGATTTTTTTTTATGTGCCCCATTTTAAAAGTCTTTATTTAATTTGTAACAATATTGCTTCTGTTTTATATTTTGGTTTTTTGGCCTCCACACATATGGGATCTTAGCTCCCCAGCAGGGATCAAACTCCCACCCCCTGCATTGAAATTTGAAGTCTTAAAGTCTTAAAATCTTAACCATTAGACCACCAGGGAAGTCCCTAGGTCATAGATTTGAGTTTCCTGTTCTTGCTTCCTGCTTTTATGTAACTGGGAGGGCTCCAGGGTGCTGCCTTCTCAGAATCACCTCCATCTTTGGACAATCATTTGGTCAGGCATTCCCTGGGGAAGCTTGCCCACGACCCTGCTACAGTGGTATCAAGTGCCTTGGATCCCAGATGTCAGCACGAGCAGGGACTCCTTCATGAGAGTAAAGCAACTGTCAGCTCACCAAGGGTGGAGACAACCCAGAAGCCCTCTGGGTTCATCTTACTAGCTGTCCTTATTTTCCCTTCACAGGGCTTTCTATTTTTATCCTATTGTGCTCTATGTTTGTTCTTACAATTCTCCTTAACTCTTTCTGGGGATGAAATAAAGTATAAAAATAAAACAGTGACTCCCTGCCATGGTTGGGTGGCTTAATTAAATAGCAGCCCAAGGGCAGGCTGTGATTTCCAGGGCCCCATTGTCACCATGACAACCAAAGGATGCCACATCCTCCACTTGGCTCTTCACCAGCCTCCCTTACTAACTCCAGCTCACCCTCACCCTGAGCCCAGCCTCCACCCTTCTGAGATGCCATCTCTAAGCAAGACAGAGGACTACACGGTTCTCCGTGTGCTCTCTCAGAATCCTGGGCTCCATCTTTTGCTGCACTCACCTCTTGGCATTCTGGTTGCCTGTTGAGTTCTCTGTCTATCTCCTTCATCATGTATCCCCACCAGCATCTAATTAAGAACCCTACCTTCAGGCAGGTGCCCTAGAAGTAGCTGGAAGACCAGCAGTTATGACCCCTGATGATCTGTCTCTGGCGCTCCGATCACACGTCCCCGGATGTATTTATTTCGATTCAAAATTAAAATGGAATTTAAATGAACTAAAATTAAAAATTCAGTTCCTCCATCCCATCAGCCACATTTCAAGTGTTTCATGAGTCACATATGACTGACCTGGGACAGCACAGCTATAGAACATTTTCATTATCATAGAAAGTTCTACTGGTCAATGCTGCTCTGAGAGAAGCATATAAATAGTGCCAGGGATATTCTTGGTGTTTGCCTTTTGCACTCCTAGCCCATTAGAGTCATCCAACTCATTTTATCCCTGGAAACAAAAAGGAAAATGTAATCAGTGTGGCCCCTCTGTTAGTATCAGCAGCTAATCGCCCTGGATAAAGATAGGAACACAGGTGGCATGACACACCCCTCTCATCAACCCTTAAACAAGCCTAAGGCTTTCTGCCTTTGTGCCTTTTTGCTTTTTTTAGAATTTTTTCCTTTTGCTATGGACCCTCTTTAAAGTCTTTTTTTAATTTGTTACAATATTGCTTTTGCTTTATGTTGGTTTTTTGGCCACAAGGTATGTGGGATCCTATCTCCCAGACCAGGGATTGAACCTGCACCCTTTGCATTAGAAGGCAAAGTCCCAACCACTGGATCGCCAAGGAAGTCCCCAGTGACTGTACTTCTTTGCACTTGCTGTTCCTCTGCCTGGAATGTCCACTCTAACAAGAACTCCCAAAGTCTTCAGGTGTAAGCACACTTGCCTTCACACCCATAAATCCTTCCTCTCCCACCTGCCCCTCGCCCCTGTTATGTGTTGCTGCTGCTGCTGAGTCACTTCAGTCGTGTCTGACCCTGTGCGACCCCACAGACGTCAGCCCACCAGGCTCCCCCGTCCCTGGAATTCCCCAGGCAAGAACACGAGTGGGTTGCCATTTCCTTCTCCAATGCAGGAAAGTGAAGAGTGAAAGTGAAGTCACTCAGTCGTGTCTGACCCTTAGCGACCCCATGGACTGCAGCCTACCAGGCTCCTCCGTCCATGGGATTTTCCAGGCAAGAGTACTGGAGTGGGGTGCCATTGCCTGTTGTGTGTTAGTGTCTGTAAAATATTTCTTCTCATGCTCTATCCCATGTATGATTGTGCAGCGGCATCGGAATCTATGAGCAGGCTATGTTCTGTAATTAGTACAGAAGGCAAAATCAAGCACAACCCAAACTGCCCTTGAAATGCTTTCAAATCTTCCATGAGCGCCCATGCTCGGTTTCACTATGTAACCCCATACAGAAGTCCTCAGCGACACTGAAGTGTAAGTTGTTGCTCAGCTGTGTCAACTCTTTGTGACCCCATGGACTGCAGCACGCCAGGCTTCCCTGTCCTTCACCATCTTCCAGAGCGTGCTCAAACTCATGTCCATTGAATCAGTGATGCCATCCAACCATCTCATTCTCTGCCACCCCATCAGTCCTTCCAATGAATATTCTGGACTAATGTCCTTTAGTATTGACTGGTTTGATCTCCTTGCTGTCCATGGGACTCTCAAGAGTCTTCTCCAGCACCACAGTTCAAAAGCATCAATTCTTCAGGGCTCAGGCTTCTTTATGGTCCAACTCTCACATCCATGCATGACTACTGGAAAAACCATAGCTTTGACTAGATGGACCTTTGTTAGACCACTGAGTTAGACTAAGAAGGAAGAAGTATTAGAAGGAAGGGAAGCAGATATGGAGGCATCTAAAGCATCTGCCCTTTGAAAAACCACAACATGCCTTGCAGGGAAGGGAAGTATTCGGGACCATCTCTGATGGTCTGCAGCATCTGCTCCATGGTTCTCCAAGTGTGCTCCCTGGGGCCAGCGGAATCAGCATCAACCGGAAACTTGTTAGAAATGCAAATTCTCAGGCCCCACCCGGGATCTACTTGATCAGAAACTCTGATGATGACAGTCCGAGTTCTAACAAACTCTCCAGGTGATTCTGTTGTGTGTTCAATTTGAAAACCACTGGTTTACATTCTCTAGCTTTGACATTTAGCCTCTACAGCTTAGTATAGGTTTGTAGATTTGTTTGCAGTGAGATGATGATGCTACTGTGAGGTATGGAGAACAGGGGCTTCCCTGGTGGCTCAGATGGTAAAGAATCTGTTTGCAATGAGGGAGACCCAAGTTCGACCCCCTGGGTTGAGAAGATCCCTTGGAGTAGGAAATGGCAACCTACTCCAGTATTTTTGCCTGGAGAATTCCATGGACAGGGAAGCCTGGCAGCTACAGTCCAAGGGATGACAAAGAGTCAAACATGACTGAGGGACTGACACTTTCACTTTTTTCACATGGAGAACAGACTTGCGGTTGCCGAGAGGGAGGAGATGTGAGGGCAGGATGGACTGGGAGTTTGAGATTAGCAGATACATAGAATGGATGAACAGTAAGGACCTACTGTATAGCACAGGAAATTATATTCAATATCCTGCAATAAACCATAAAGGAAAAGACGGTATGTGTGTGTGTGTGTGTGTGTGTGTGTGTAACTGAATAACTGTGCTGCACAGCAGAAACCAACACAATATTGTAAGTCAGTTGTACTTCAATAAAATAAAATTGTTTTAAAAAGAAATAACTCCGAAAGCATCCAACTGGGGACCTAGCATGTAGTGGGCCCTCAGGACATTTTTGCTGGATTGACTCATTGGAAAAGACCCTGATGCTGGGAAAGATTGAAGGCAAAAGGAGAAGGGGGCAGCAGAGGATTAGATGGTTAGATAGCATCCCTGACTCAATGGACATGAATTTGAGCAAACTCTGGGAGACAGTGGAGGACAGAGGAGCTTGGCACACTGCAGTCCATGAGGTCACAAAGAGTCGGACATAACTTAGCAACTGAACAACAACAACAAAATCTGTCCAGTGTGTTGCATTCTTTGAGTGGAATTCTTCATTACTGCAGGGATGGGAGTGAGGGGAGAGGTGTGGAGAGAGGAGCAGGAGTACTTTCAAGTTTCTTAGTCACTCGGTCATGTCCAACTCTTTGCGACCCCATGGACTGTAGTCTGCATATTCTCCAGGCAAGAATACCGAAGTAGGTTGCCATTTCCTACTCCAAGGGATCTTCTCAACCCCGGGGTCTAACTCGGTTCTCCTGCATTGCAGACAGATCTTTACCATCTGAGCCACAAGTAGGGTTAGGGTTACATGGAATATCTGACGTGTTGTCAGCATCATTCATTCTAAGGGCTTTCCCTGTATCTGGCAGTCCTTACAGCAACCCGTAAGTGGGGCCCAGACATCCTCACACAGAAAGGAATGAGAGCAAGGAGGTGTTCTATAACTCAGGCACAGTTAGCCAACTGGGAAAGTCATGATTTGAAGCCAGTCTAGTTCCAGATTCTGAGCTCTAACCACCACAACAAACTGTGGAAAATTCTTCAAGAGATGGGAATACCAGACCACCTGACCTGCCTCCTGAGAAACCTGTATGCAGGTCAGGAAGCAACAGTTAGAACTGGACATGGAACAACAGACTAGTTCCAAATCAGGAAAGGAGTACATCAAGGTTGTATATTGTCACCCTGCTTATTTAACTTATATGCAGAGTACATCATGAGAAATGCCCAGCTGGGTGAAGCTATAATCAAGATTGCTGGGAGAAATATCAGTAACCTCAGTTATGCAGATGACAACCACCCTTATGGCAGAAAGCAAAGAGGAACTAAAGAACCTCTTGAAGAAAGTGAAAAAGGTGGCTTAAAACTCAACATTCAAAACACTAAGATCATGGCATCCAGTTTCATCACTTCATGGCAAATAAATGGGGAAACAATGGAAACAGTGACAGACGTTGTTTTCTTGAGCTCCAAAATTACTGCAGATGGTGACTGCAGCCATGAAATTAAAAGACAATTGCTCCTTGGAAGAAAAGCTATGACCAACCTAGACAACATATTAAAAAGCAGAGCCATTACTTTACCAACAAAGGTCTGTCTAGTCAAAGCTATGTTTTTTCCAGTAGTCATGTATGGATGTGAGTTGGACCATAAAGAAAGCTGGGCACCAAAGAATTGATGCTTTTGAACTGTGGTGTTGAAGAAGATTCTTGAGAGTCCCTTGGACAGCAAGGAGATCAAACCAGTCAATCCTAAAAGAAATCAGTCCTGAATATTCACTGGGAGGACTGATGCTGAAGCTGAAGTTCCAATACTTTGGCCACCTGATGCAAGGAACAGACTCATTGGAAAATATCCTGATGCTGGGAAGATTGAAGGCAGGAGAAGAAGGGGATGACAGAGAATGAGATGATTGGATGGCATCACCTACTTGATGGACTTGAGTTTGAGCAAGATCCTGGAGTTGGTGATGGATAGGGAAGCCTGGCATGCTGCATTCCATGGTGTCGCAAAGAGTCGGACGTGACTAAGTGACTGAACTGAACTGACTGAACACTTTAAAAAGAAAAAAGAAAAGAAATCAAGGTATCAACAGGGCCATGCACTCTCTGAAATTCTAGGGGAGGATCCTTCCTTATCTCTCCCAGCTTCTGGTGGTTATTAGCAATCCTTAGTGTTCTTGGGCTTGTAGATGCAACAAGCCAATCTCTTCATCTTCACATCGTCTTCTCCTCTGCGCCTATGTCTCTGTGTTTCTGTTTTCTCCTCTTATAAGGACACTAATCATTGGCTTAGGGCCCATTCTGATCCAGTATGACTTCATCTGAATTTAAGTAATTACATCTGCTTTGCAGACTCTTTCTGAATAAGGTTACACTCTGAAGACCCAGATGAATGTGAATTTTGGAGGGATGATATTCAACCTAGTAGAGTCTGCCCTCTGGCATCTAAGAAATTCAAGTCTGTTCTATATGCAAATTACATTCACTGCATCCTAAGACCCCCCAGTCTTGACCTGTTCCTGTATCAACTTTAAGTCTCAAATCTCATCAAAAAGTCCCAGATCTCATCTTCTAAAACATGTAAATCTATGAATAAGATCCTGGAGCATGGTCCATCTGTGGGCAAAATTACTCTATCTGTAGACACATGAGGCCAGAAAAACAAGCTATCTTGTTGTTCTTCAGTCACTAAGTTGTGTCCAACTCTTTGCAACTCATGGAATGCACCAGGCCAGACTTCCCTGTCCTTCACTATCTGCTGGAGATGGCTCAAACTCATGTCCATTGAGTCAGTGATGCCATCCAACCATCTCACCCTCTGTATCCCCTTCTCCTCCTACCTTCAATCTTTCCCGACACCAGGGTCTTTTCTAGTGAGTTGGCTCTTCACATCAGGTGGCCAGAGTTTCAGAGCTTCAGTTTCAGCATCAGTCCTTCCAATGAATATTCAGGATTGTTTTCCTTTAGGATTGACTGTTTTGATCTCCTTTCCCAACACCAGGGTCTTTTCTAGTGAGTTGGCTCTTCACATCAGGTGGCCAGAGTATCAGAGCTTCAGTTTCAGCATCAGTCCTTCCAAAGAATATTCAGGATTGTTTTCCTTTAGGATTGACTGTTTTGATCTCCTTGCTGTCCAAGGGACTCTCGAGAGTCTTCTCCAGCACAACAGTTCACAAAAGCATCAGTTCTTTGGTGCTCAGCCTTCTTTATGGTCCAACACTGTACATGATCTTACCTTCTTCCTAAACACAGTGAGGGAACACGCACTAGATAGGTAAGGAGCATGCCCACTACATCACTGCCCCAAACTGCACAGCTGCTGCCGTCTGAGACTTGCTATACAGAGTGCCAGGGACGAGACAGGAATACCTCCTCCTTCTGTCCCACAAGAACCGAATGCCTCCCCCACTGCTTTCCAACTGATGCCTGTTCCTCTGAGAGGTTGATTGATCATCTCCCACTGCTCATTTATGTTCCAATTCTTTTATTGATAAGTCTGATCAAAGGACTTAAGTCCCATGCTTTCTATCTTTTTTTGAGCTCTAGGTTGACTGAAGTTGTGCTGAGCGAGTCAGCTGGAAGCACTGACTATATTATGTTATTTGAGGCACAGATATTCACCACAGTTTGTGAAATGCACAGTTTTGGTATCATGAAATGCTTTTCTTTAGCTTATAAATGCTTTTTGTCCTGAATTTTCAACTTACCTATAACAAAGATTGTGATGAAGCTTTCTTTTTTTTTTTTTTCTTTACCTTTGCCTACCTGGCTTTTGCACATTTAAAAAAATTTTAACTCTTGAACAATTGGTTCTGGGTTTTGTTTTTTTTTTTTTCCTTTTGGTCACCCTGTGCAGCTTGCAAGATCTTAGTTCCTCAACCAGGGATTGAGCCCTTGCCCCCTGCTGTGGAAGCTCAAAGTCTTAACCACTGGACTGCCAGGGAAGTTCCATTCTGGGTATATTTCTTACATGTAAGTCTATTTCTGTATATTAAAACTATAGGCTTTGGGAGGGGGGTGATTTGATATTGTTTTCCTTTTTAATAGGACAGCTTGTTTATATTTCTTATGTTAACAAATTTAATCTTAATTCTGTTATATTTTGTGTTATACTTTTTGTTTTGTTTGCTCCTTTTAAAATCTTTTCATGATATTTTCTGACTTCCTGTGTATCTGTTTTCTAATTGGAAAATTTATATTTCTCCTAGTGGTAAACTTTTTAATTGAAGTGTAAGATTATGATCAAGTTTATGATGGCCTCTTAAGTTTTTGTCTTTTCTCTGGGCAAGTTTGTGTAATACTGATCCTATTGTTTGGAGAATCTTCCCACTGAAGCCATCAGAGGTTGGGATTTTCTTTGTGACAAGAGGTTTAATTAAATGTTCAACTTTATTGAACAAATCAAAGACTATTTATATTTCCCATTCTTTCTCAACACAACCTCAGAAAGTTGTGTTTTTCAAGAAATTGTCCCTTTTCATTGAAATGTCTAGGTTTATCAGCATAAAGTTACTTTTAATATTTTTTCATTATCTCCTTAATGTCTACAAGATATTTATATTGGTGTTTTTACGCTTTCTAATTCTTTAAATCTTTGGCCTTCAGTCTTTTAATGACATGCCAAGATGTGATTTTCTGTGTATTTATCCTACCTGGATTCTTGAATCTACAACTTGATATATCTTTTATCACTTTTGAAAATTAATAACCAGATTCTCTGCAGTCACATCCTCTCTCTTCCCTGTTTCTGAGTTTTGATTCCCATGGAAAACTTAAAAGAAATTTTTTTAAAAACTATGTCCCATATGTCTCTTGTGCTCATTTTTCCTATTCTTTGTTTCTCCTTTCAGAATTTCAATTTGGGTTTTTCCAACTCATCTATTTTCCAGTTTTCTAATTCCCTCTCTGTGTGTAATCTGCTGTTGTTCTCACAGGGGAAGGTGGATCTGATACAAATTACTCCGTCAGAGCTGGAGATACTCTGAATCACTTAAACTTCTTTGGTTATTTTAATGTCACTTGCTAACTTCTCTCGGTTCTCTCTTCCTTTTACCTTGTATTTTCCAGCTAAGCCCTCTTCTCTTGAGCGCTGCATCCACTTTAGTCTTTGTTTCTGTAGCTGTCTCACTTTTTATCCCTCTGGTCGCCTGGACTCTTAATTCATAATCCATCTTACCTTTTCTTTTCCGGGCGCTCCAGTCTTGCTTCATGCTCTTCTGCTCTGAGACATGGAAGATTTCCTGCCACATCTGGAAACAAAGATGTCACAGTCATCAGGGATTGCAGCCCGCCAGTGTGAGCCAGTGAGCCTGAGGGGGCTCAGAATGAAGAAGAATACCTGCCATCTAGCAGCCATAGAGGGCGGAGGAGAAGGGAGTGACAGAGGATGAGATGCTTGGATGGCATCACTGACTCGACGGACATGAATCTGAGCAAACTCAGGGAGACAGTGAAGGACAGGGAAGATTGGCGTGCTGCAGTTCATGGGGTTGCAGAGAGTTGAACACAGCTTGGTGACTGAGCAACAACAAAGCAGCCATCAGACTGCAGTCATGTCCTTTAGTGAGCCCCGAGGAACTCAGGATATGAAAATATAGGATCTGGGCCCCAGATAGCTGAGATACACATCAAAGGACTGATTTCTGTGAGCCCAGACTCTTCCATCTTCCTATATATAGAAAAGCACTAAAATCCTTAACTTGGGATATCTGGTTTTCTTCAGTGAACAATAACATTTTGATGTTCAGACTACCTGCCGTTTGTTGCATAACTTCTATATAACCTGACTCCTCTTCTTACCACCTGGGAGTGGTTTTCTCGGGGTTTCTTGAGATACTGTCTCCCAGGCTTGAAGTCCTAAAAATGTCCATTAAATAAACTATAGCTCTCAACGTGCTTAAGTTGCAAGTACTCTTTCATTTGACATCTTCTCTTCTTCCTTTTTTTTTTGCTGTGTGGCTTGTGGGATCTTATTTCCCCTACCAGGAATTGAACCCACGCCCTCTGCATTGGAAGCTTGGAGTCTTAACCACAGGATGGCCAGAGAAGTCCCTGTACTTATTTCTCATTAGCCAATACTTTCACTCATTTCTTCCTAAAATTCCTGGAACTACATTTGATCAACTTTTTATCTGTTCTGTGGCAAGTCTTTTTTTTTTAATATTAGTTTTTCATCAACCACTTCCCCACTGTTACTTTCATCCTTTTCTTTATCACACCATCATTGTTTAGACTTCTAAAAGAGCAAATTGTTGTTGTTTAGTCAAGTCGTGTCCTACTGTTTGCGATCCCATGTACTGTAGCCCATCAGGCTCCCCCATCCATGGGACTTCCCAGGCAAGAATATTGGAGTGGGTTGCCATTTCCTTCTCCAGGGGATCTTCCTGATTCAGGCAGGCAGATTCTTTATCACTGTGCCACCTACTCTTTTATAAAGAGATGGAATCTGCCTGGAGGTTTAGATTGCCAAGAGGCTGGTGCCACTTCCCAGATGAAATGCAGTTGTGGGTGTGAGAGTTCTTTTACCCTTTATTTCCCCCCAGTCAGATGAGACGACTGCTCACATCATCCTGCGTCACCATCAGAATGCAAACGTGGTCTGTCTGCATCCTTCTTCATTCAGTTCGACCTTTCTTATTCGTTAAGACTTACGTATAACGCTCTGCAGAGTCACCAGCCACAAACTACTGTTCCCATTATTCCAAAAAGAGGTGGCTGGTTTTGTCCCTTAGGGTGTGTTGCTCACTTTGAGGAACCAGGCTTTCCTGGGTTAGACTGACGTTTCCAACTGTGGATGTCCTTTCATTATCTTCCCACACACCCACTTGACCTTCACTGCACTTCATCTCTTTTGGTTCAGGGGTACAGATGTCTCCTGATTCCTTTCAAGCTAGAGTTTTGTTCCGGTTTCTTATTCTCTTTCTTGCTTTTGGGTGATTTCTCTGAGAAGAGGTAAATTGCCCTCTTTCGGACACATTTAAAACCAGAAGTCGCACCCTCAGGGAGTCTTTTGCATACAACATTATTTTTAGTTTCAGTTCTGCATCACAGAACTTTCAAGAGTCTTCAACGGTGCTTAGGGAACCAATTTCAAGTTTAAATTCAGTCTTGCCCAGTGCTACCAATGCAAATAACTCAATCGAAGGGACAATAAAATCATCAGAAACTGTCACACATGGCTGTATTTGCATAGATGCAGGCAGTGACAGTCCCATCAAGGTATGTTCCTCTGCCTGGAAGCTGGTGAAAAATTGGGGGGGAAATCGAGTATAACATTTAAGCTGGGCCTGAAAAATGGCTGGGATCCAACTTGCTGGTAAAAAGGTCAGTTCCTTCTGCGGAGCAGCATCAGTTTCTTCAAAGGCTGAAATTTTTGCGAGGGTTTAGGAATCAAATGGGCTTCCCACGCGGCACTAGTGGTAAAGAACCCACCTCCCAATGCAGGAGACGTAAGAGATGCGGGTTTGATCCCTGGGTCGGGGAGATCCCCTGGAGGAGGGAGGGCATGGCAACCCCCTCCAGTATTCCTGCCTGGAGAATTCCATGGACAGAGGAGCCTGGCGGGTTACAGTCCATAGGGTCACACAGAGTTGAACAGGACTGAAGCAACTTAGCACACACACAGGCAGCAATCAAGTAGCACATGGTCTAATTGGAAAGGAAAACTAGAGTTCTAGAGCATGTGTCACCTATTTTTTTTTTTAATCTTTAAAATTTATTTATTTTTGGCTTCAGTAGATTTTCATTGCCGTGTGCGGGCTTTCCCTAGCTGTGGTGTATGAGCTTCTCCTTTCAGTGACTTCTCTTTCTGCAGATCACAGGCTTTGGGCGTGCGGGCTCCAGTAGCTAACGCATGCCTGCCTAGTTGCCTCGCAGCATATGGAATCTTCCTGGACCAGGGATTGAACCCATGTCCCCTGCATTAGCAGGCAGATTCTTAACCTCTGGACCGTCAGGGAAGTTCAGCATTTCTTTTTCTACTGAACTGAAAACCAATCCTTTAACTTACAATGAAGACTAACCCCAGCTGTCCAACAAACCTTGCCTTCTCACTGTCCACAGAACAAGGCTGCAGTTCTACAGACTGTCATTCAAAGCCCTCTACCCCATGAAGACAAAACTAAACTGAAGGAATTGGGTCAAATGACCAGTCAAATCTCTTTCATTCTGTGGACCCTGCAGTATCAGTAAACAAAGGATGTTGCAGCTACCAAGCCATCAGCCCCTGTAGCCGTCCCCACTGAGCACCCTGAGGGGATTCAGATGGAGAAAAACAGAATGCTGGCCCTAGATAGCTAAGTGTTAGTCGCTCAGTTGTGTCCGGCTTTTTGTGACCCCATGAACTGTAACACCCCAGGCTCCTCTGTCCATGGAATTCTCTAGGCAAGAATACTGGAGTGTGTTGCCATTCTGTTCTCCAAGGGATCTTTCTGACCCAGGGATCAGACCTGGGTCTCCTGCACTGCAGGCAGATTCTTTACCATCTGAGCCACTAGAAGTGAAGTGAAGTGAAGTTGCTCAGTCATGTCTGACTCTTTGCGACCCTGTAGACTGTAGCCTACCAGGCTCGTCCGTCCATGGATTCTCCAGGCAAGAATACTGGAGGGGGTTGCCATTTCCTTCTCCACTGAGCCACCAGGGGAGTCCTTAATAGCTAAGGTGCACATCAAATGAATGATTTCAGCGATCTCAGACTCTTGCATCTTCCCATACATAGGAAGTGTTGGTCGCTCAGTTGTGTCTGACTCTTTGTGACCCTATGGACTGAAGTCCACCAGGCTCCCTGTCCATGGGATTCTCCAGGCAGAATACTGGAGTGGAATACTGGAGTGGTGGCTATTTCCTTCTCCAGGGGAGCTTCCCAACCCAGAGATTGAACCCAGGCCTGCTGTATTACAGGCCATCTCTTTACTCTCTCAGCCACCAAAGCATTAAATTAACTAACTTGCAATGTCTGGTTTTCTTTAATCAACAGTAATCTTTGGATGTTCTGACTACCTGGTTTTTGTTGCAAAACTCCTGTATATCCTGGCTCCTACTTTTCCTCTCTGAGCACTCCCTCAGTGCTATATGAGAGGCTCTCTGCTGGACTAAAAGTCTCAGTTTTGTCCACCGAATAAAACACAGTTCTAAACTTGGAGGGTGTGCATTTTCTTTTCAGTTGACAACACTATCATATGATAGCATTGTCCCCCCTTCTCCCCTGATGTAGATGGCCATGTATGCTGCTCACTCAGCACACCTCTGTCCATCACTGTTTCTAATTTCTCCACTTGGAATTCTTCTCTTTCTTAATAACCAGCTCTGCTGATAAAAATCCTGCTTATCCTTCAAAGCCCCACAGGCCTTTCCTGATTCCCCGACCAGATGTGAACTTGCTTTCTGCCTCTGGGACTGCATTATTCACAATCTTTTCAGACCAGATACCACTGCCCAGTGAGGCAAGGACTCCTGCAACACCTAGCTCATCCCTCTGCCCTTGGGAGGGTGTCTCCAAAACCAGCCTTCGAATTCTGGCTCTCATGCTTCCTTCTTTTGTGACTGAGCCTTGAAAGTGATACGCCATCCTTTCTGCCATATTGGTTGGGTTCCACAGACTAATCCTGATTCAGTATGGACAACCACACAAGGACAGGAATCCCAGGAAACTAGGCTCACTGGAGGACACCCTAAAGGCTACCATACCTACCCTCCTGAGGTGTGTCTTTGTGGAAGTCACTAACCTCTCTAGACCTCAATCCCTCATTCATAAATAATAATACTTACCTCCCAGGAATCTGTGAGGATTAAAAGCTTATAAAGTGCTTTGAACTGTTCCCCATCAACACTTGTCCCCAGACAAACATTACCTAAGACTCTTCCAGGAAACCAGATTGAACCTCTCCCTGAAACCCTTCAACCCTCTGCTCTCCTCTCTTCCCCTCTTTATCCTCCTCCATCTATACCAGGAGGAATATTCTAGAGCCTGGCAGGAATGGGAGTAAGTCCTGTATACCTCAACCTCACTGCTACCAAACATAATGTTTATGCTTCCATCCTCCACATTCCCATAGATACCCAGGTTATTGAATCCAAAAGTCTGAAAGAACTTAGCTAGTATTTCCCCCTGCCCCACCCCGCATTCTACCATATCTTTGACCATATGAAGACTGAGCATTTGCTTAGGAGAAATTACCAGGGAAACAAAAAATTATTCTTTAAAAAATCTTATTTCACCAGGGAGTCAAACAGGATCAAATACAGTTTTAGAGAAGTGGCTCCTAACCCTAGCTGGCTTCCTGGAGGAGGTGATGTTACCATGATGTCCAAGCTTGCGCTGCTTACCTCATGATAGGCCAATAAGTTGAGAGATGAGTTGCTGGGGCAAGGAATAGTGACTTTATTTGGAAAGCCAATGGACCAAGAAGATGTTGGACTAGTGTCCCAAAAAAACCATCTTAACTAAATGAGAATTCAGGCTTCTTTTATACCAAAGGAGGAGAGGGTGTGGTTGGTTGTTGCAGCTTCCCACTAGCTATCTGTTTTACATATGGCAATGCACATACGTCAGTCCCATGTGCCCACTTCAACCCCCCATCCGTGTCCACACATCTGTTTCCTGCATCTGCATCTCTATTTCTGCCCTGCAAATAGGGTCATCTGTACCATTTCTCTAGATGCCTCATATATGCATTAACGTACAATATTAGTTTTCTTCTTTCTGACTTACTTCACTCTGTATGACAGTATCTAGGTCCATCCGCGTCTTGACAAATGACCCAATTTCCAGGTGCTCTTCTAAGCTGAAGCGCTTGAAAAATGATACAACTAGTTAGAACAACAGGGAACGGGAAGTAGAAGCTTCAGATGTCTGTCTATGTGTGAGTCATGGAAACAGATTTCTAAGACCATATTCTTAGAAACTTCTGGAGATGGGGTGTGTTGTTAGGGTACAGTGCAGAGAAACACCGAACCTCTTTGGAAAGTATTTATGAAACCACTTTTTTTTTTCTATTGTGGGAGGCAGAGATGGAGGCCTGTGTGCTCCATGCAAAGCCAGCTTCTGCTTATTCTCATGGTCTTGTCTCCTTCCCCAAGTGGCTTAAACCATTTGAGGTCAACCCTTCGGCTTCAATAACAACTCGTGGCTTCATTTTCGACTCAGCATACTCCTTCTTTGTCAGCCAACACCCACATTTCATTCCATTTGGTTTAGGTGTTTTAAAAAGTCTCTCAGCATCTTCAAAGTGACCACTTGTTATCTTGTGAGCACAACTTGCCCACAGAAAAAGGCAGATTTCACACTGACTGCTTCATTCAGTAAATTTAGGTGCATTTGGAGAGACATTGTCTGTTCCTGTAAATATTGTCAAACTTATTCAATCTTTCAACAATGACTTGAGTGTCTATTGCCAGCCATAAGGTGAAGTGTTCTGCCTCTCCTGAGGAAATTACTCATTGGGCTTGAAAACTAAATATGTGACATCTTTAAGAAACTGTTTTAATTTAAAATACTTTTGTTTTTGGGTGTTTCTTTCCCTCCAACCTGACCCTTTTTCTCTTTCACTTTTTAAAAAATTGAGCAGAGGAAATTTCTTGATGGTTCGGTGGTTAGTACTCTGTGCTTTCACTGCAGGGGGCGTGGGTTCTATTCCTGGTTGGGGAACTAGGGTCCCCAGTGCTGTGTGTGTGTGTGTGTGTGTGTGTGTGTGTACGTGCTCAGTTGTACCAACTCTTTGTGACCCCATGGACTGTAGTCTGCCAGGCTCCTCTGTCCATGGAATTTTTCAGGCAAGAAATACTGGAGTGGGTTGCTATTTCCTTGGTGATCTTACCAACCCAGGGATCGAACCTGCTTCTCTTGCATCTCCTGTATTAGCAGGCAGATTCTTTACCACTTGGGCCATCTGGGAAGCTCCCAATATCATGCAGGATGGCCCCAAAATATGAAAAATTAAACAGAGATAATATAAAAATTCATTCTAAATTAAAGTGAAATTTATTCTTCTGAACTCATTATTAAGAAAAAATATTATCAATTAGGAGCTTTAGACTAACAAAGGAAGGTTGTTTCTTAGTTTAGAAAACTTGTTCTTGTCAAAGAGATGTCATCTCACTTTAAAGAAATCACCAACACAAATTTATTTTGTTTGATTTTAAAGGGGGCAAAGGATGATTCTCAAAAACATTATGTTGAGCAAAAGAAGCCAGGCACAAAAGAGTACATTAATATGAAAATTTAGAAGACTCAGAACTAATCTACAGTGACTAAAAGGAGATCACTGGTGGCCTGGGGCTAGGACTGAATTGACTGCAGAGAGTTCAGAGGAAATTTTTTGGGAGGATAGAAATGTTGTATATCATGATCATGACAGTGATTACACAGATATATATACTTGTCTAAACTCATCAAGCTATACATTTATTTATATGCAAATTATACCTCCATAAAACTGATTGAAAAACAAGGACATAAATGTAGTCTGAAGCTGGGATCTGAATAGATAGGAATTCTCAAGGGAATGAGAATACGTATGCTTCTCTTTTTTCTTGGAAGACTTTTACCTAATAATCAATGGATCATAAAAGTCACCTGTTTAAGTGTACAATTCAAGGCCTTTTAGCAAAGGTAGAGAGTTGTGCAACCAATTTAATTTTCAAACATTTCTATCATCCCAGTACAATCCCTTATGCTCATTTGCAGTCAGTCTCATTGAAGCATAAGGGTTTTTTTTTAATATATATTTATTTGGCTGCATAGGGTCTTAGTTGCCCCATAGCATGTGGGTTCCTAGTTCCCAAACCAGGGATTAAAACTTCGTCCCCTGCATTGGAAGGCAGACTTTCAATTGGACCACCAGCGAAGTCCCAGAGCAGAAATTTTATTGTGACTTTTGAGGAAGTGGGTTACACAAGTGTCTTATGTTGAAAGTGAAAGTTGTTCAGTCGTGTCCGGCTCTTTGCGACCCCATGGACCACAGTCCAAGGAATTCTCCAGGTCAGAATACTGTAGTGGGTAGCCATTCCCTTCTCCAGGGAATCTTCCCAACCCAGGGATCAAAGCCAGGTCTCCTGCATTGCAGGCAGATTCTTTATCAGCTGAGCCACCAGGGAAGCCCAATAATACTGGAGTGGGTAGCCTATCCCTTCTCCAGCGGATCTTCCCAACCCAGGAATCGAACTGGGGTCTCCAAATTGCAGGCAGCTGAGCTATTTGTTGGCTGAGCTCATTTTCCAGAGACCCCATGGAAGATTCTAGCCACAGTGGGCTTGGCTGTGGGTGCAGGCTTCGGTCCGTGTGGGGCTCCCACAGAGGCAAGCTCTTCATTTACGCTTTAATTCTTTCTGTAAACACAAGCATATTCTCTATGCCCCTCTGTGGACCTCAAATGGATGGCAATAAGGAAGCTGGTAGCTGTCATTTGGGCACATTCTTCTGGCCTCTGTGTCCTAAGCTTTGCCAGTCACGGGGCAGGAGAACCCCCTCAGCCCAGCTGCCCCTGCCCGACCCACCTGCTTCCCTTCCGTGTCCAGGCTACAGGGCTCAAGTGCATTGCCTCTGCTTCTGCCAGCTGTCTGGGAGCAGGCCCAGGGGAGCCTCTCCTACTGGTCAGCTGTTGCTGGAAGCGGCAACAAGAGCAGGGCTGAATATCCCCAGAGCAACACTAGTAAGTGGAGAAGCCACAGGAGAGATCATGGCAGACCTGGAGCAGAGATGAGCCCCATTCTGGGCAGCAATAGTGTTTAATCTGAAAAGGCTGGCACATACTCAGGAATATGAGGGTAACGCTGCAGCCCAGATCTGTGGAAGTCAAGGGTCAAATGCTGGCAGAAGGTGGAGGACAACTTGAGTGCCTTCTCCAGGCTTCTGTAGAAGGCCAGGGTTAAGAAATGAGCACAGGACTCCTTTTTTTTTGCTGAACCACACAGCATGCAGGATCTTAGCTCCCCAACCAGGGATTCAATCTGTGTCCCTCACATTGGGGAAACAAAGTTTTAACCACTGGACCACCAGGGAAGTTCCCAGGGACTACTTGGTATGTGCCTCCCCATGAGTTTCCCGATGGAGTTTAGCAGTGAACAAAATTAACATAATTTATTCATATATCTGTTACTATTTAGTCATGTCTGATGCTTTTGCGACCCCATGGACTGTAGCCCACCAGGCTCCTCTGTCCATGAAATTTCCTAGGCAAGAGTACTGGAGTGGGTTGCCATTTCCTACTCCAGGGGATCTTCCTGGCCCAGGAATTGAATCTGCATCTACTGCATTGGCAGGCAGATTCTTTACCAGTTAGCCACCAGGGAAGCCCTTATTTATATATAGAATATTCCAAGTCTAAGAGTACGTGTTACAGCTTCTTGGCTGGAAAGGCTGAGCCGGGGCTCTGTGTGCGCGAGTCTGTAGCTGATTGCACAGTCTGAACTGCAGAGCCGGGCACAGACTGAAGGGCATTGAGAGCTGTGTGGACACGCTGGTGGTCCCTGGGGTGCTTCTGTTAGTGTTACAGACATGTCCCGGTGTGTCAGGGTTGACACTCTCAAGTGTGCCAGCGAACGGCCCAGGGGCTCCTTGGCTGAGCAGGTGGCTTATATACATACTGCATGTTGTGTCACTGATGACAAGGCTGGCTACATCATGTGTGGGGCCCAGAGCAACATGAAAATGTGGGACCCTTTGTTTACCAGGAGGAAAGCATTTCTTCCTTTCTATCGTGACTCTATATTTCTCTTGATCTGAGGGGGTGTTTTTGTTTTATTTTGTTTTTTAAATGATTTTATTTATTTATGGCTGCGCTGGGTCTTCGTTGCTACACGGGCTTTTCTCTAGTTGAGGTGTTGGAGTTTCTCACTGCAGTGGCTTCTCTTGTTGCAGAACATGGGCTCTAGGGCACACGGACTTCGCTAGTTGCGGCTTTCAGGCTCCAGCACACAGGCTCAGTAGTGGTGCATGGGCTTGGTTGCTCCACAACATGTGAGATTTTCCAAGACCAGGGATTGAATCCATGTCTCCTGCATTGGCAGGTGGATTCTTTACCACTGAATTGCCAGGGAAGCCTGATAAGGTGTTTTTAAATTCCCTATTTAATGCCCCTCACACCTGGGGATTTTCCTGGGGCAAGTGAAGATGCTCACAGATGCCCAGGGTCTCAACCCACAATTCAGTGCACAGGACAAGTGTGCCTAACCTTGACCCTCTGTGAGTTTGAGCCCAGCCCCCAGCAGGGGTAGAGGGCAACAAGGGCTGCTGGGTGGGGACACGGGGTGGGCAGCTGAGCCCTGGGTAGCTGGGAGGCAGCAGGAGGTGGGACCACATGTGAGCAGAGGCTCCAAGCCCCTGGCACATGTTCCGTGAGACTTCATTCACAAAACACAAATCCAAAGATCAAATCAGTAAGAGTTTCAAGATGGCAACCACTGAACACGAAGCCCCAAGCATCAAGCCCCCTGCTGAACAAGTGGCCCTGCATGGTCACACTTGTCACAGGTCTGTGAAACTGACCCATTTTCCATTTATCCCTTATCATTTCTGTTCAACCTCCCATTGGCAGGATTTATCTCCAAATGTGCCAGGAGCCCCTGGGGTGAACTGCAAGCATAATGTTCTGTAAAGGAGCTAGGCTGATGGTGGTGTTTCTCCTTGCTGCTTGAAAAACTCTTATCTTTTAATTTTTGTTTATTTGGCTCTGCTGGGTCTTAGTTGTGGCATGCAAGATCTTCAATCTATATTGTGGCATGTGGGATCTAGTTCTCTGACACCAGATGGAACTTGGGCCCCCTGAACTGGGAGTGCAGAGTGTTAGCCACTGGACTGCCAAGGAAGTCCCGAAAAACTATCTTTATGCATTGAATTTTCTTCATCTATACCATGGACATGTAAATAGCTTCTTTTCAGAGATGTTGTGAGGGTGAAACAAAATAAGAAGAAAACATATATGTTCACATTTATGGTTATATTATTTTTGAGTCTCTGGCCTCAAGCAAAATGCCTAAAATTGGGAGGAAAAAGTCTTCATGCCTCTGCTCCCTGAACTGGCGGTGTCAGCCACCCGCAATATTTTGATTCAAGGCTGTTTATCTTCCAGGTTTCCTTTTTATTTAGTTTCCTTCCTGTAACTTTTCCTCCACCTCGCAACACACTCCTTTCTTTGCTACCTGCTGTCTCGTTCAGTGCCGCTCGGCCTAACTGGGCTCCCAGGCTGTGGCCTGTGGGTCACGTTCTCCTGGTTCTCCTCAAAATGCACCTGCTGACCCTCCTACGTGCTTAAGGCCCTACAAGGCCTTCAGACAGATTCTGTGATAATGTAATTCGAATTAAGTTCCCGCTGCTCAAGTAGACTGAGACCTTAATGATAGTTGCAATTCAGCAAATTATTTTATTTTTTAAAATATTTATTTGCTTATTTGGCTGCACCAGGTCTTAATTGTGGCCTGTGGAATCTAGTTTTCTGACCAGGGATCGAACCCAGGCCCTCTGATTTGGGAACACAGAGTCTTAGCCATTGGGTCACTAGAGAAGTCCCCCAAAATAAACTTAAGGATACACCAGTGGACTTCTTGGAGATAGAGTAGGTGCAAGTCCTCCTACTAAGTGTAACTAAATGCCATTGACATTATATACAAAACAAACTTAAGGAGATTCTGAAGGTGGAGAGGAGAAGGTAGACTAGCTTAGGCTTCAGGATTCAAGAAATGACCACGGTGGTGAGTTCCCCAGATTTTTGTTGTTGCTGTTTGCCTTTTACGTTTCAGATCTAGAGTAGAAGCTGGAAGCCTGGAAATGCCAACACTGTGGACAAAATAAAAACCTCAACAGACCAGGAAAGGAACCGCCTACAAGATAGGAAACCGTTAGACACTAATTGTTCTTCTCCAGCTAGATACTACAGAAAAGCCTGTGGACCACTCCCACCTGTTCCAGCAAAGGCTGAGCGGGAAGCCTAGACCTCCACCTGACCACATATAAAGAGGTGCCCTGATTCCTCTACCTATGTAGTTTCAGAAGGCTAGTGGAGAATTAGGGTGTTGGCTATTGCCCAGCGACAACTAGGCCATTCCCAGATGGTGTCAGTGGGAAGCAATAAATGACAGACTCCTACTTCTCCCAGCCAGGGAGGTACGACTTGTTCAGGAGCCAGAATTTTCACCCCACCCAGTAGTAATGAAGAGTCCCATCACCCTCGAGTGTCAAAGGAGGCCACCTGGGGAGGCTGGACTCTACCCTCACCTGTCACAAGAAGGTGGCAACCTCACTGCTGCTGGAATGCTTTCAAAAGAAGTTAACTAGAACGGAAGGTTTAAATAAGATCCAGAGTCTCATAGCAACGTTTGAAATGTCCAGGAGTCAACAAATCACTCATGATATCAAGAACCAGAAAGATCTCAAACTGAGTAAAACAAAGACAATAGATGCCAATGTCAAACACCTGGAAACTGAACAACATACTTTCAATTAATCTGTAGATAAAAGAGGAACTCTCAAGGGAAATTTTAAAAAAATGCTGGACTGCAATCATCCTCTGTGTTTTTTCAGTCTTCTAACTTATTGAGGCTTTCAATGGCTAAGTCAAAGGTCTCTCTTGGTAAATGTCACATTGTACTTGAAAATACATGGGTTATTTTCAAATATCTTTTGATATTGATTTCTAACATAAGTCCACATTGATAAGAGAACAGATTCTGTATGATTTCAATAGACCATGAAACTTTTATGCCTTGTACCTGGATATGTTCCATTGTCTCTTAGTTTATAGTCTATGGGAAATTGAATAGAATTTGTACCCTACTGTTGTGTGAAAACTGTATTGGTTCATAGTGCTTTTCAGGTCTACTATAACCTTCTACTTCTCTGTATATTCATTCTATTATTTTTTGAGAGTTTGATATTGAAACTTCAACTAAAAATCTTAATTTATCTAGTTAAGATAATTGTCATGTATAGTGGAACTATATGTAACCTTGTTCTGTGTTTTCCAAGTCACCTGTAAATGTATTATCATACTTTCATAATTTAAAAAATAAAAAAAAATATTAAGGACAATTAAAAAATACACTGGACTGAAAGAAAATACAACTCAAAATTGTGGGGCACAACTAAAACAGTACTGAGAGGGAAATTTATAGCACTAAACTAAAAGGAAACATCAGAAAAGATGAAATGCCTCTAATCAACAATCGAAGTTCCCACCTCAAGGACCTAGAAAAATAAGAAAAAATAAACCTGAAGCAAATAGAAGTAAGTAATAACTATCACAGCAGAAATTAATGAAAATGAAATAGAAAAAATAGAGAAAATCAATGAAATAAAGGGTTATTTTTTTTGAAAAGATCAATAAAATTTAAAACCTCTGGCAAGACTGACAAGGGGAAAAATAAGAAAGAAGACACAAACTACCACTGTCATAAATTAAACAGTGGCTATCATTACAGACCCTCTCCATATTAAAAAAAATAATAAGAGAACACAACAAACAACTCTACCCACAAAAGTTTGATAGGATGTGTCAAGTCCTCAAAATACACAAACTACCACAACTCACATTTATGAATCAGCTCAGTTGATTAGCCCTATTAATATTATGAAATTAAATGTATAATTAAAAAATTCCCCTCCAAAGAAAAAACTAGTCTCCAAAAATCCTACCAAGAGGTTAGAGATTGCACACCGATTCTACACAATTTATGCTGGAAAGTAGAAGAGGAGGGAACACATTCAAATTTGTTTTATGAAGCTAGTATTGTTTTTCAGTCACTAAGTTGAGTCTGACTCTTTGTGACCCCATGGGCAGCAGCATGTCACGCTTTCCTGTCCTTCGCTATCTCCCAGAATTTGCTCAAATTCATGTCCATTCAGTCAGTAATGCTATCTAACCATCTCATCCTCTGCCACCCACTTCTCTTTTTGCCTTCTATCTCTCCCGGTATCAGGGTCTTTCCAATGAAATGGCTCTTGGCATCGGGTGGCCAAAGTATGGAAACTTCAGCATCAGTCTTTCCAGTGAATATTTAGGGTTAATTTCCTTTACGATTGACCAGCTTTAACTCCTTGCAGCCCAAGGGACTCTGCTACTAAAGCCAGACAAGGACATTTAAAAAAAAGTTTATACCAATATCCTTCAGGAATGTAGATGCAAAAATCCTTAACATAAGATTAACAAATAGAACTCAACAATATATAAAAAGAAGCATACAACACAATAAGTAGGATTTATTCTAGGGATGCAAGACTGCTCAATTATCCAAATGACTGCAAGACTGCTTAATTATCCAAAAATCAATTATAGTAGTCTGCTACAATACCAGACTAAAGAACAAAAGTCACATGATCATACCAATGAAAGAAGAAAAGAAGTTTAACATCCAATAGGAACTCTCCAGGAAAACTGAATTATAGGGAAACTTCCTCAATTGGGTAAAGAACATCTATTAAAACCTTATACCTTAGATTGTACTAAATGGTGAAAGACTGAATGCTTTCCTCCTGAGATCAACAATAAGGCAAGAATGTCTTCTCTCACCACTCTTATTCAGCATAGTGCTGGAAGGTCAGTATAATGAGGCAAAAAAAGAAATTAAAGGCATACAGATCAGAAAGAAAGAACTAAAGTTGTCCCTATTTGCAGAGGACACGTCTGTCTACAAAGGAAACTACAGAGAACCTACCGAAACCAAAAGACCAAAAACTCATAACTAATAAGTGAGTTTAGTAAAATTGCAGGATGCAGATCAATATGCAAAAATCAACTGTAAGGTTTCCCTGGTGGTCCAGTGGTTAAGAATCCACCTGCCAATGCAGGGAACACCAGTTGGATCCCTGGTCCAGGAAGCTTCCCCCTGCCGTGGGGCAGCTAAGCCGTGCACTGCAATTACTCAGCCTGTGTTATGCAGCCCGGGAGCCGCAACTACTGAAGCCTGCGTGCCTAGGGCCTGTGCCCTGCAATCAGAGAAGAGACCAAAATGAGAAACCTGCGCACTGCGGCTAGAGAGTAGCCCCCACTTGGCACAACTAGAGAAAGCCTGCTTGCAGCAAAGAGGATCCAACGCAGTGCCCCCCCGCCAAAAAAAAAAAAAAAAAGAAACAAAAAAAAAACCACAGTAGTATATTTGGATACTAACAGTAAACACAGGGAACCTAAACATTTAAATGCACCATCATTTGTAATCATTAAAAAAAGAGAAACAAGTGTAAATCTAACACATATTCAGGACTTGTATACTGAAAACTGTAAAACATTCCTAGTTTATTCTTCTTTCTCAAATTGTTTTAGATATCCAGTTCCTTTTCCTTTCTTTACACATTTCAGAATAACACTTATACCTTGCTGGTAGAAATGTAAAATGGTAAGCAGAAAGACTGTGTGGCAGTTTCTTAAAAGACTAAACATACAACCACTAAGCAACTCAGCAATTGTCCTCATAGGCCTAAAGCTGGTGCTCGGGGACAACCCAGAGGGATGGGATGGGGAGGCAGGTGGGAGGGATGTGGGAGGGGGGTTTAGGATGGAGAGACACATGTACAGGCATGGCTGATTCACGTCCATGTATGGCAAAAGCCACCACAATATTGTAAAGTAATTAGCCTCCAATTAAAATAAATTAATTAATTTTTTAAAAAAGAAAGAAGTCTACCCTTTTTGTTTAATTTTTTTTTCATTTATTTTTATTAGTTGGAGGCTAATTACTTCACAACATTGCAGTGGGTTTTGTCATACATTGACATGAATCAGCCATGGAGTTACCTTTTTGTTTAATTTTTTAAAGAATTTTTTATGTGAACCATTTTAAAAAGTCTTTATTGAGGTTGTTAGAATATTGCTTCTGTTTTATGTTTTGTTTTTTGGCCACGAAGTAGGTGAGATCAAACCAGTCAATCCTAAAGGAAATCAACCCTGAATGTTCACTGGAAGGACTGATGCTGAAGCTGAAGCTCCCATACTTTGGCCACCTGATGGGAAGAGCCAACTCACTGGAAAAGACCCTGAAGCTGAGAAAGATTGAAGGCAGAAGAATAGGGCGACAGAGGATGAGATGGTTGGATGGCATCACTGACTCAATGGACCTGAGTTTAAGCAAACCCTAGGAGATACTGAAGGACAGAGAAGCCTGGAGTGCTTCAGTTCATGGGGTCATAAAGAGTTGGACACAACTTAGGGGCTGAACAACAACATGTGAGATCTTAGCTCCCTGCCCAGGGATCGAACCTGCACCCCTTGCATTGGAAGGCAAAGCCCTAACCACTGGGCCGCCAGCAAAGTCCCAAGAAGTGTATCCGTGAGAAACAAACAAACCAACCCGCCCCAATATTTGTAAAAACACATGCTTCCCAGGTATTTAGTGCTTCATAAAATCTGAGAGTGGCCGGACTTTGCCAGAGTTCTTGTTACTGCTGGTGCTGGTGGCTGCTTTGCGACTGAATGGCCTGGTCCTCTGGGCCCTCCTCCCCTCGCTCAGGGACAGGCACGTTCTCTGCTTCTCTGTGGGGGTGGCCAACCTCCTACGAGGCTGACAGTGTCATTGGGAATCCACTGCACCCTGCCAGGCCACCAGTGGACTCTGAGCTTCCTGTGTGGCAGCTGGTCACAGCCAGCTCTGACGCCAAGTTCACCTTCCTGTGCCTGATCATGGGAGCTCTACCTTCACCTCGTTCTCACGCTGAGGTGTGAGCCTCAGGGCTGCACTGTGACGGTCAGCCTCACCTCGAGGGTGCTGAGGGCTTTCTCAGGTACCGTAAGCTGTTTTCAGAGGCTGCAGCCCTTCCACTCTGTTAGGAAGGCTGCTCTCCCATCCATGAGCACCTTCAGAATGGCCACCGTGAGCTTCTCTTTCCATGTGAGTCTCATGAGCGCTTGCTATGGCGTGCGTGCTCAGTCGCTTCAGCCATGTCAGACTCTTTGTGACCCCATGGACTGTAGCCTGCCAGGCTCCTCTGTCCATGGGATTCTCCAGGCAAGAATACTGAAGCAGGTTGCTATGCCCCCCTCCAGGGGATATCACATATCCGGAGGCCAAGGGGTAAGTTTCAGACCATACTTTTTTTTTTTTCTTCACTGTAGTAATACTCCTTTTGGTCTCTGGACCCTACTGATCTATTTTCTTTCTTTCTTTCCTTTTTGAAAAAACATTTATTTATTTATTTTATTTTTTTGGCTGCACCATTTCTTAGTTGTGGCATGTGGGGTCTAGTTCCCTGATCAGAGATCAAACCCGGGCTCCCTGCATTGGGAGCACAGAGTCTTCGCCACTGGTGACCAGGGAAGTCTCTCTATTTTTCTTTCTTAAATGTTTTTTGGAAAGCAGGGAATGGGGATTGGATTTCTGTAAGAGAGGACATGGACTTTTCTTTTCTGGGCATTACCTTGTGTCTCTTGACATTTGCGTTTCACATCTTGATTTCCAGAAACACTTTAGAAGAACTGAGGGCCTAATGCATGTGATATCCTCCTGAGAGATATCATGCAGGCATTAGAGGAAGATTCTGCCAAGGCCACTGTAAAGTCCTGATGCAACAATTTCTCAAACTGAGACTGCAGGGAATTGTGAATTCATATGAAATTTAGAATGCTCATGTTTTTAAATGAACTTACTTAAAACACATCCCACATGGCTCAGAGGTAAAGAATCCACCTGCCAATGCAGGAGTCACAGGAGACACGGGTTTGATCTGAGTCGGGAAGATCTGGAGGAGGAAGAGGCAGCCCACTCCAGTATTCTTGCTGGGATAATCCCACGGACAAGAGGAGTCTGGTGGGCTACAGTCCACGGAGTCACAAAGAGTCGGACATGGCTGAAGCGACTGAGCACACACACAAAACAGAAACAGACTCACAGACTCACAGGACAGATTTATGGCTACTGGGGGGAAGGGTGGGGGAAGGGATGGTTAAGGAGTTTGGGATCAACACACTGCTATATTTAGAATGGATAACTGACAAGGACCTACTGTGTAGCACAGGGAACTCTGTTACCTGGCAGCCTGGATAGGAGGGGAGTTCTGGGGGTGAATGGATACAAGTATTAATATATGTATGGCCGAGTCTTTTCACTGTTCGCCTGACACAATCGCAGCATTGTTAATCAGCTACACTCCAATACAAAATAAAAATTTCAAAAAAATGCTCATGTGGTTTTTATTTCAATGATAACCTAATAATACCTACTAAAAATACTACTGCAAACACATTTGGGATTATCTGGAAGACTCTGTGTGAAGGTATGGTCATTGAGCACAGTGTCATCTGGTGCCATACTGTTTTACTTTAATAATTGCAGGCTGGGCAGAAAAGAGAAAAGGAGAACATAATATGTAAACAGTGCATTCTTCCAAAGTCAAGTCCAAATGACGCCATGGCTTTGAAGAAAGTTTCACAATAGTTCAAAAGAAGAGAATAATGGGAGAACAGAGTCATCAAATCGAACACAGTGGTAGAGGCAGTGCTCTGGAAAATTATATCCCAGTTGTAAGCAGCAATTTATGTCCAGCAAAGCAGTATTAGCCATGACATGACATTGAATTAATACTGTCAATTATTAATGAATAAAAGTAATTGAAACTTGATAATAATACATATTGGTTACAATGTTATTGGATATGTGGTTATATTTCAAATCTCTAAATGATGTGCATAAGGAGCTTCTCTCTAGTTCCAAGTTTCCATTTCTAAGTACTATTTTGATTAAAATAATACAAAAAAACCAATTGTGGAAGCTTACAAGAATGCTTTTCCTTTAAGCATTATGCTGTCATATAGCATAATTTTTGAACTGGAAAGTTCTTCAGAGATTTAGTAGAGAGGAAACTTAAACCCCAAGAGATTAAAGGACTTTTCCAAGGTCAGATAGCTAATCCCCAGCAAGGCTGTTATAACATCAGGTCTCCTGGTGGACAGCCTGGGCCCTCTTCCAAGGCACGGCTGTTCAGAAAAGTGATCCCGGATGGTGGATTATTAAGCCCCAGATGGTTGGATGGAGAAATCTTCCCTAAAACAGAGGCTGGATGCTTTACTTGCTCTTTTAGGCCCCTGACTCAGAGACTATGCCAACAGAGGACCAGACAAAATTGAAAAACAAGAAATTTAGAGACTAGATTGGCCATCAGGCCCCACCCACCAAGGCCAGCAATACCATCTACTCAGCCTTCAACACGCTTGAGTAAGTGCAGAAGATGACAAATGATGTGCTGAAGGGCTATTTTTAACATTTCTAAATGGGTGCCACAGATTACATGTAAGAAAATGAGTTACTCTATGGTTTTCTGGATTTCCCAGGTGGCTCAGTGGTAAAGAATCCACCTGCTGATGCAGGAGCTGCCGGAGGCATGGGTTTGATCCCTGGGTTGGGAAGATCCCCTGGAGGAGAAAAGGGCAATCTGTTTCAGTATTCTTGCCTGGAGAATCCCAAGGAGAGAGGAGCCAGGCGGGCTACAGTCCATGGAGTCACAAAGAGTCAGACATGACTGAGCAACTGAGCACACACACACACAATTCTTTGCTGAAAGGTTCTCTTCTGCTAAAAAAAAAAAAAAACAAAAACCTATTTCTCTGAGGGCATCATCACTGAAGCAGGCTGATATATTCTGAAATTTAAGATTTTTTTTAAACCTCAAGTAGATTGTCAAATGACAGGCTTTCAAGCTTTGAACCTGTGCTATTTGTAGATGAAACCCTCCTGAAATACTCTAATGTAACGTGCACTTCATTGATTTTAGCTAACCACCAAGTGATATAGGAATGTCCCCAGGTAATTTCTAGGGTGCCCAGGGGTACTTTCCAAGAGTTTATATACACATCTAGTCAATCACTAAATGGCGTTGACTATGTCTGCAGTTTTAATTTTTCAGTGCCAGCCCTGTCTACCGGTCAAGTCCATCTCCTACACTTCCCAACTGTTTTTAGGTCCACTTCTGCCTTGCTTCCTGCTGGCAATGCTACTATTTCTCTGAGACTCCCACTCCTCCTATTTTGGCCAGGAATCCTGCATCTGCAGCTTCTTCCATGGTACCTGCCTGGCCTCCCCTCCTAAAATTCTATTAAATTAAAGGATTTATAACCTAAGGTGATGCAATAGTAAAGAATTCACCCACCAATGCAGGAGACACAGAAGACATGGGTTTGATCCCTGGGTCAAGAAGGTCCCCTGGAGGAGGAAATGGCAACCCACACCAGTATTCTTGCCTGGAAAATTCCATGGACAGAGGAGCCTAGAGAGCTACAGTCCATAGGGTCACAAAGAGTCAGACAGGACTGAGCGACTGAGCATGCACATTAAAATGATTCAGGGCAGACAATGCAATGGCATTAACTTTTTCTTCCCTCAGGGCTGTTGGTTACTTTTTGAAGCTTTCTGATCAGGACTATAAACTCTCTGTATCCACAGGGGTCAGGACTGCTTCACCTGAAGTCCCTCGACCTCCCAGGAGGCTAAGGATAGCATTCATCAAGTCTGTGAATTTGGATGGGAAGGAAATTACATCTTCACTTTCACTCTCCTCAAACTGAAAAATTGCATTTCCCTTTTCTGTGAAGGGCTTCCCTAATAGCTCAGTTAGTGAAGAATCCGCCTGAAGTGCAGGAGACCCCGGTTCAATTCCTGGGTCAGGAAGATCTGCTGGAAAAGGGATAGGCTACCCACTCCAGTATTCTTGGGTTTCCCTCGTAGCTCAGCTGGTAAAGAATCCGCCCGCAATGTGGGAGACCTGGGTTTGATCCCTGGGTTGGGAAGATCCCCTGGAGGAAGGAAAGGCTACTCACTCCAGTATTCCGGCCTGGAGAATTCCATGGACTGTATAGTCCATGGGGTCTCAAAAAGTTGGACATGACCAAGTGACTTGCACTTTCACTGTGCAAGTAGGCAGCAAACAGCAGTAGAAGGAAAGTACCAAATCTGCCCAAGCAGATATCTCAGGTATTTGCTGTGATGTTACAATTGTTTCAGACACCACCAAATACTGTTTATGCTCATTCCTACCTTAAAATCACAATAATTATTAGACTTGCCACTAGATCTTGTTACCTATTTTTCTATTTTTTAAGTACTCAATTACTAGTCTTCAAAGTATTTCCTCCTTTATAATAACCATCAATCGCATTTCTTTTTCTGGTCTATTTAAAAACTTTTTATTGGAGTAGAGTTGCTTTACTGTGTTAGTTTCTGCTGTAGAGCAAAGTCACTGGCTCCATGAATACAGATCGCCCCTCTTTTTCGGATTTCCTTCCCAGTTAGGTCACCACAGGGCACTGAGTGGAGCTCCCTGTGTGTAGAGCTGGTTCTCATAAGTTATTTACTTTATACATAGCATTAATACTGTGTTTACGTCAATCACAATCTTCCAGTTCAGCCCATTCACCATTTCTCCCCTTGGTGTCCATATGTTTGTTCTCTAGGTCTGTGTCTCTATTTCTGTTTTGCAAATAGGTTCATCTGTACCATTTTTTCCCCTAGATTCCACATATAGGTGTTAATGTAAAATATTTGTTTTTCTCTTTCTGACTTACTTCACTCTGTATGATAGTCAAGTGTTACACAAACTTAAAAAAAAATTGAGAACTGTATTTTAATAGAATTGGTTTCCTTTATAATCTTACGTATTTTATTTTGTTCATTTGAAAGCTATTTTTTTTTCCTAAGAAAGGGTCCATGGGTTTTCCAGATTGCCAAAGGGGTCCACATGCAAAATACTTAAGAAACACTACCCTAGAGGGTTAATTAATATAAGGGATGTTAGAAATGATTTTTCTCCCAGGTAATCAAAGCTGCTCAAGTTATGAGCTTGGTTATTGCATAACAGGGGCACAAAATCAGAAGACCCCACTGTCTTACCAACTGCCAGTTAGACCAAGATCTAGGACCCTGCTTGGTCTACCTTATACAAAGGACATTTTCTTTTTTTTTTTCTGGATAACTTCACTTTATTTCTCTGGGCCCATGGTAACTGGCGCAGCGTAAGGGGTTCAGTAAACTAGGATGAAATACAAAGGACATTTTCACCTGGCTTAACCAGCAGCCTGGCTGGCCCTGTAGTTAGGATGTTGTTGTGTCCGTTCTGGAGTGACCCTTTCTAGCAAAGTATGTGTCATGATTGAATTGTGTTCTCCAGACTAGCTGACATTCTCAACCCCTGATACTTGTGAATATGACTTCTTTGGAAATAGGGCCTTTGCAGATGGAATCAAATTCAGATGAAGTCATACTGGAGTCTAATCTGATATTACTGGTGGGTGTTCTTGTGTGAAGAGAAGAGTCACACAGGGAGAAGACCATGTGAGGATGGAGGCAGACACGGGAGCAATGCAGGTGCATTGCAGGTTGCACCAAGACTGCCGGCCACCTCCGGAAGTCCGGAGAGGAAAGGAAGGATCCTACCCAGCATCTCAGAGGGAAGGGGACCCTGCTCACACCCTGGTTTCAGACTTCTAGCCTCCAGAACGATGAGAGAATACATATCTGCTGTTTCAAACCACCAAGGCTGTGGTATTTTGTTAGCACAGCCCTAAGAAACAAACTCAGTGTATCAGAGCATATGATATAGAGAAGGAAACCTCACTGAGGTCACAAAACCAGTTGTGTGACTTTTGGAGCCTCGTTGACTAATGCGGTTTGTACATGTGGCAGAATCTGGTCTAAGCCTAGCGTTGATCGTTAGGTACCATCTGGTTGTGAAGTTGTGAGGTAGGAAATATATAGCAGCCACCCACGTCCAACTGGCAGAGCCTAGAGATACCCGAAATAGCAGTACAGTTGTTGGTCCTCGGGGTGAGCTTAGCTTCGTTGAAAACAGAATGCCGATCCCTTTTTGCATTACATTCAGTTAGAGCTGCCCCTATCTCACAAATATCTCCTTAGATATCTACTCATCACCCTTCTATTCCTGGGGCTCAAACTGAAGTCCAGGAAAGGCGGGGCAGGGATCAAATTCACAGGCAAAATCTATGCTGGTTCCACATTGCTATGTCTCCTTCTTCTTTAGGGTGAATTCCCTCCCCAGGACAGCTTCTACCAGGATGAATGCAAGTCCACCCAGTGGGTTTGCTAGCCCTCCATCTGGTCTACTTCCTGGTAGTGGCCAGGGTCCCCTTAGAACTCTCTTCTTTATCAACACAACATCCTATTTACTGGAGAATTAGGGTTACAGACACTTGTTTTAGGTTTAGATTAGGGTACAGACACTTGTTTTAGAAAATACTTTGAGCTCTTGACCTTCTTACTTCCCTGATTTGGACACTCAAGGAAGGGATGGTGGGGGATGGGCAACCTGTGGTGCAGGGACATCTCGTTGGTTGGAGCTCCTTGCCTCTGAAGCCCCCATTTCCTTCATGTTTGGCTCTGAATAAATGGCCCAAACAATCCTTCCTTCCACTGAGACCTCTGCCTCCTGCTCTTGCCTAAAGATGTGTCCTGAAGTCTGCTTCTGCTCCCAATATATTCATAGCCTTTAAAATACATATCCATTTATTTTATCTTAAAGGTTATTTAAAAGGCTATCTGCTGCTGCTGCTGCTAAGTCGCTCCAGTCATGTCCAACTCTGTGAGACCCCACAGATGGCAGCCCACCAGGCTCCCCCATCCCTGAGATTCTCCAGGCAAGAACACTGGAGTGGGTTGCCTTTTCCTTCTCCAAAAGGCTATCTGCTGCTGCTGCTAAGTCGCTTCAGTTGTGTCCGACTCTGTGAGACCCCACAGACGACAGCCCACCAGGCTCCCCCGTCCCGGGATTCTCCAGGCAAGAACACTGGAGTGGGTTGCCATTTCCTTCTCTAATGCATGAAAGTTAAAAGTGAAAGTGAAGTCGCTCAGTCGTGTCCGACTCTTCGCGACCCCATGGACTGCAGCCTACCAGGCTCCTCTGCCCATGGGATTTTCCAGGCAAGAGTACTGGAGTGGGGTGCCATTGCCTTCTCCGAAAAGGCTATCTAGATAGCCACTAAAGTGGGGCTTCCCTGGTGGCTCAGACAGTTAAGAATCCTCCTGCAATGCAGGAGACCCAGGTTCAATCCTTGGGTGAGGAAGATCCCCTGAAGAAGGAAATGGCAACTCACTCCAGTATATTTGCTTGGAGATTTCCAGGGACAGACAAGCCTGACAGGCTACAGTCCATGGGGTCGTAAAGAGTTGGACATGTCTAAGGGACTAACACACACACAAACACACACGCATAGCCTTTAAAAGACTATATAGCCTTTAAAATTACATTAGAACAGTCCTAAGAGTCACCCAATCTTTCAATAGTTTCCCCAGACCAAAGTCAAGTATTAACCTGTATAAATCTATACACATGTAATCTAATCTTCAAACATCAGAAAAATAGCTCTCTACCTTCTCCTCCATTTCAGAGAGAGAAACTATCTCCCATGAGAGATTTTTTAAACTATCTAGTCCTGCCCCCAAATCAAGTTTTCAGTTGAAGAAAAAGCTGTGGCCAAAATCTCTGTGAACAAGCCCTTCATGTTACTCAACTGCCCTTCTCCTCCCTCCGCTATTTCTGGCCAGTGAACCAACTCTCATTTATTGACTGACTAGGATTTAATACATATACCATAAAATCCATCTCTTTAAAGTGTATCACGTAGGGACTTCCCTGGTGGTCCAGTCAGTAAGACTTCACCTTCTAATGCAGGAGGTGTGGGTTCGATCCCTGATTGGGGAGCTCAGATCCCACATGCCTCTTGGCTGAAAAACCAGAAACACAGAACAGAGGCAGTATTGTAACCGATTCAATAAAGACTTTATCCTCTCTGCCCCCCCAACAAAAAAACTAAAAAGAAAAAAAGTGTACCATTCAGTGGTTTTTTAGCATATTCACAGAATTGTATCACCATCACCAGTATCGAATCCCAGAACATTTTCATCTCTCAGAAGAGAAACCCGTTAGCAGTCACTTCCCATTCTCTCCTTCCGCAGGTCCTGAGTGCCATTAGTTTAACTTCTGTCCCTTTGAATTTGCCTGTTCCTTTATTTTATTCAATCCTTTTCCAATCCCAGTTCTACCCAATTCACACCTCTCTAGTGAAAGCCTAGTGTGTGGGGAGGTTCTGTGCTCTGACTTTGAAAGGCCAACTGTATTCAGTTCTCTTTACTCATGTCAGGAAAGAGCAGGTGGCCATGCAGATGGCCAGGAGGGGCTGGGAGTCAGGGGTCAGGGCGGTGCAGGAGAGCAGCACGGCTTTCCAGCGAAAGAACACCCAGTACGCTGACTTTGTCAACTGAAGTCACACACGCTTCATTAGCAAGAAGGCTTCGAAAACCATGGAGAATGTTTGACAAGCCCAGGGGCCTTTGTTTCTAATTCCTGGAGAGTTGCTGTGGGCGGTTGCTAACTTCCAATGCAAACAGAAACAAACTAAAATGTCCACTGAATGCCTGGAAACTTGATTCTTTTGGGCACAGTCCACTTGGGCCCTGTTTGTCCTCACGGCAACCGTTTGTTGGATCTGGCATCGACTGATGGACATCATTGACGTTCTCCTTCATGGCAGGGCTATTATTACATCACCAGCTAACTAAAGCCCTACGAGATGAAAATAGTTTTAAAGATACCTTGGAGAATGCAATTTAGCCTTAAAATATACAAAAAGAGGCACATTCATTTTGCTAGGCTTTTTTTCTAAATGAATCTATAGTTATTCTAAATATACTTTAAATTTTGAAAGTATATGTTTTTTGAAATAACGGAAAAGGGCATTTGTTTTTTTGTTGTTTTTAAATAAAGTTCCAAGCAATTGCATGAGGGAGGGGATGTATGTACTCATATGGATGATTCACTTCATCATACAACAGAAACGAACACAACATTGTAAAGCAATTATATTACAATAAAAAATACAATATTGGGGGAGAAAAAGAATACTGAAATAAAAGAAAGGCAAAAATTGAAAACAATTTTTTTCATCAGTATTTTTTTTCTTTTGATAGTACCTACTACTAATACGTAGGGCTTCCCAACATGACTCAGTGGTAAAGAATCCACTTGCAATACAGGAGACATGGCCTTAATTCCTGGGTTGGGAAGATCCCTGGGAGAAGGAAATGGCAACCCACTCCACTATTCTTGCATGGAAAAGCCTATGGACAGAGGAGCCTGGTGGGCTATAATCCAAGGGGTCGCAAAAGAGTCGGATACCACTTAGCGACTAAACAACAAAAACAACTACAAGTAGGTAAATGCTAAATGTTTTTACCTTGGAATTTCTTCATTCAATTCATTTCACTTTCTCTATACATTTTCATATCATGGCCTCCTTTATTATCTCACATCTTATAATAGTTTATATATCTTACACTTACTGATATTTACCACATGACAAGTTAAAGCTAAAAACATTTAAAATATTCAATTCATTTAAAAATAACAGTAAACATTACATGCTAACATAAACAAGATATCTTTAAGAAAAATAAGGATAGCTTCTGAAACAAAATTTTAGTGAGAAGAGTGGCATTGTTTTACATTTTTGCCAATCTCTTGAATGACTGTCTCAATAGAAAGCATTTAGATTCTCACATCTACTTTTGCATTTGAGTCAGTTCTAATGAGGTGGATGAACCTAGAGCCTATTATACAGAATGAAGTAAATCAGAAAGAGAAAAACAGGTATGATATATTAATGCATATATATGAAATCTAGGAAGATGGTTCTAACGAACCTGTCTGCAGAGCAGCAGTGAAGACGCAGACACAGAGAACAGACTCACGGACAAGGGCAGGCTGTTGGAAGGAGAGGGTGAGACGAACGGAGAGAAAAGCACTGAAGCATACCCACTGCCATAGGTAACACAGAGAGCCAATGGGGATTTGCTCTATGACTCAGAGAACTCAAACTGGGGCTTGTAACTCTGTAACAACCCAGAAGGGTAGGAAAAGGTGGGAGGTGGGAGGGAGGTTCAAGGGGGAGGGGACATATGTACATCTATGGCTAATTCATGTTGATGTATGGCAGAAATCAAACCAGTATTGTAAAGCAATTATCCTTCAGTTAAAAATAAATAAATTTATAAAAAGAAAATATGAGAGGATCTCCCTGGTGGCTCATTAAAGAATCTGCCTGCCAATGCAGGAGACATGGGTTCCATCCCTGGTCTGGGAAGATCCCAGATGCCGAGCGACTAAGCCCGTACCACAACTAGTGAGCCTGTGCTTTAGAGACCAGGGGGCCACAACCACTGAGTCCATGGGCTGCAACTACTGAAGCCCATATGCCTACAGTCCATGCTCCCCAACAAGAGAAGCCACAGCAATGAGAAACCCCCACTCACTGCAACTAGATAAAAGCTGCCCAGCAGTGAAGACCCAGCATGCATGCGTGCATGCTAAGTCACCTCAGTCATGTCTGACTCTTTGCGACCCCATGGACTCTAGCCAGGTTCCTCTGTCTATGGGATTCCCCAGGCAAGAATGCTGGAGTGGGTTGCCATGCCCTCCTCCAGGGGATCTTCTCAACCCAGGGATTGAACACATGTCTCCTACATCTCCTGCATTCCAGGCGGATTCTTCACCCACTGAGCCACCTGGGAAGTCTGAAGACCCAGCATAGCCAAAAAGAAGTAATTAAGAACAAAAGTAGATGCGATATAATTCACATATCATACCATTTACCTATTTAAAGTGAATAATTCAACAGTTGGCAGTATGTTCACAGAGTTGGGTAACCATCACAATTAATTTTAGAGCAGTTTCATTACCCTGAGAAGAAACCTTGTATCCATTAATGTGCGTGCTAAGTCGCTTCAGTCGTGTCCAGCTCTTTGCGACCCTATGGACTGCAGCCCGCCAGGCTCCCCTGTCCGTGGGGATTCTCCAGGCAAGAATGCTGGAGTGTTGCCAGTCCCTCCTCCAGGGGATCTTCCCGACCAGGGATCGAACCTGCATCTCTCATGTCTCCTGCATTCTCAGGTAGGTTCTTTACCACTAACGCAACCTGGGAAGCCAGTAGCATTCACTCCTGATTTCCCTTATCTTCCACCCTCAAGGCCCTACCCTAAGCAACTACCAATCTATCATACATTCTGTCTCCATGAATTTACCTATTGACTTGGCTGGAACTGCCAGTATAATATTGAATATAAGTGCCAAAGCAAATATCCTTGCCTTGTTCCTAACATAGGGGAAAGTAGTCAGTCTTTCAATATGGTCTGATGTTAACTGTGGGTTTTTCATCATTGCTTTTTATCAGGTTGAGAAAATCCCCTTCTATTTCTAGTTTGTTGTGTTTTTATCACACAAGGATGTTGGGTTTTGTCAAGTGCTTCTCTGAATTTATTGAGATAATCAGGTGTGTTTTGTCTTTTATTCTATTAATAAAGTATATTACATTGAGCCAAACTTGCATTCCTATGGTAAATTCCATTTGATTTTGTAATATGAAATTAAATACTATAGTAATGTTGTTCTCTGTTATATTAAATTCATTGGTCTGCCTTTGAATGGTCTCTTTTGACCACCATAATTTTATAATATCACATACTGGTCATTTGGAAAATATTGGTTCATGCAGTTATACAGATCTTTCAAATAGTGACACAATTCAGCAGATAATATTTAAAGCAATCACAGTTGTTAATGTTATAATCAATGTCATCAGAAAAATATTTAGATGTTGAAAAGCTGTCATGTTCATGGTGGTGGACAGTAATCCTCCAAAATTCTGATTTTCATTTGAGATCATAAATTTTATCATGAGTAACAAGTACTGTCAGTAGCATTCTTAAAGTGACAGGCTCATTTTACTCACTTCCAAGAAAACATCAGCCAAATACCCAGTTCTGAATAATCACAGTCTGTCTATCAGTTGTTCTTTCAAGTAAAAGTGGTGTTCTATGAAAAAAGTGGCTATGTTCTATGGAAAAAAGTTCAAGTCACAACACACTCTCTCAGTTAATTTTTTTGGGGGAGGAAAGACATTGTTACTTTGGTATATAGCAATGTACTTCCTATTTTGTCATAATACATGTTTTAATAAAATAAATAATTTTAATTTGAAAATAACTCAAAAGTTGAAATTTAAAAAGATGAATAAATTTACTGCCCAGAAAGGGCATTCTTAAATGAAATTATCTTTGGGACTTCCGTAGCAGTTCAGTGGTTAAGACTGCGAAATTCCAATGCAAGGGGCATGGTTTTGATCCCTGGCCAAGGAACTAAGATCTTACATAGTACAAAGTGCAGCCAAAAAAAAACCAAAACAAGTGAAACTGTCTTTTTCCCCCCTTGTATGTTGTTGTTCAGTTGCTAAGTTGTGTCTGACTCTTTGCAACCCCATGGACTGCAGCACGCCAGGCTTCCCTTTCCTTCATGTCTCCCGGAGTTTGGTCAAACTCATATCCATTGAGTTGATGATTCCATCCACCCATCTCATCCTTTGTCATCCCCTTCTCCTCCTGCCTTCAATCTTTCCCAGCGTTAGAGTCTTTTCCAATGAGTCAGCTCTTCACATTAGGTGGCCAAAGTACTGGAGCTTGTGTATAGTGGAGAAGAATATAATGACTTCCAGACAATGTGGAGCCACCGCATGGCTCCCTGCTAACATGCTAACAGTTTTAGCTACCATTGCTTTTGTGACATCAATAATAATGTCAACACAGTGACGAAGACAAACAATCTTAATATTACTATAAAAATAGCTTTAAATTTGTGTGTGTGTATTAGTCATTCAGTTGTGTCCAACTCTTTGTGACCCCATGGACTGTAGCCTGCCAGGTTCCTCTGTCCATGGAATTCTCCAGGATCAAACCCGGGGCTTCTGTGTTGCAGGCAGATGCTTTACCATCTGAGTTACTAAAGTTCTCAGGGACCCCTAGGGTTTCATGGCTCACATTTTGAGAATTGCTCTTTTATGGAAATTATACGTAAATGTCATAAAAGACTTCTGTAGGTATTAACTGTTTCTCTTCAACTTGTTCAGCTATTGCTGATAATCCATACTACCTTAATAATCCATACTACCCTGAAGCACAAGTTTGATTGGAAGAGGTGGTCATTTTTTAAAGGTCTGTCCTGGTTAATCTAATTTTAGTACATTTTCACACAACTGTGGTGATTGTACATGGCTTACAGCTAGTTTTAATTTTCAGTGCCTTAAATGATAGCGGCTGTAGCTTTCTTGAGTATGACAGCTTTTTGGATGGAGAGAGAGAAGCACAGAGAAGTTGGCCAGATCGCCTGAATAGGGAAATTTTGGGAGCTCACTTATGTTTACTAAGACTTTAGTGATGAGAGCAAATGTTAGTAAGTTCTTTTGGCCATGAAGAGTGTTGGTTTCAGTTCCCCTTTCCTTGGGTTTACTCTGAACGGCACTGGATCTCAGTTTCAGGAGACTGAAACTGCCAACTCCTTCTTGTCTTGAGAAACAGAGTAAAGAGGTAGGCTGTTCTGTTCTGATTTGAGCTTAGAACACGTGAGCAAGTAGCTCATATCCATGTAATACTGAAGATCATATCATCAAAAATAATGATGACAAAATTAACGAGGAGCTGAAAATTGCTGAGTACAAAGGAATGCCATCTTGACCATACCTACTTTGAGCAGTAGAACATCTAAGAAGACATATTCTGAACTACCATATATGAGTAAATTCATCAAATTCTTATCAAAATTGAGAACATTCTTTCTTTAGCTGCAAAAGTGAGGAAATATAATTAACCTACTAAAGAAACTTGAACTGGTAGTTAGATCTGTTTGGGGGGTTTCTTATGCTATTCCTCCTCCTTCCCCCATTATTTGATTTTCTTTGGTTTCGTCTGTTGGGTCCACCAGACTTGGCACCACATGCTGGTAGGCAGCAGACAGTGGATGTCTTGAGGCCCTTAGTGAGACAATGTGTGTGCTGAGAATAGGGGATGAGGGGACCCATCTGCCTACACATATATTTATAAAAAGCATGCACCATAAATTTTTTTCTCAGAGAGTATTTATTGGAATAATTATCACCAAGGGCCAAGATACCAGTTAAGATTTTTCCAACCAAGACAAGAAATTTTATAAAGAATAATGATGCTCTGGAGTAGTTTTGATGATGTGGGACTTGAAGACAGTTTCACTGAAAAACACCAATGTGAAACTTGCCATGGTGTCCAAAATACTGTACAAGGAATACTAACATAACACTGTCATAATGTCTATAATGATTATAGACATTGCTAACTACTATAGTAGGTGATATAGAAAGCAAACCAACCAAATACAGTCACTAACTTTTAGAACATCAGTGCATATGGTTGCTGCTGCTAAGTCGCTTCAGTCGTGTCCGACTCTGTGCGACCCCATAGACGGCAGCCCACCAGGCTCCCCCATCCCTGGGATTCTCCAGGCAAGAACATGGAGTGGGTTGCCATTTCCTTCTCCAATGTGTGAAAGTGAAGACGCTCAGCCTGTCCGACTCCTAGGGACCCCATGGACTGCACCCCACCAGGCTCCTCTGTCCATGGGATTTTCCAGGCAAGAGTACTGGAGTGGGGTGCCATTGCCTTCTCCGAGTGCATATGGTAGACAAGTCCAGAGACAGACTCTTTAAAAAAATCCTAAAGTATAGCTGAACTACAATGTTGTGTTAGTTTCAGGTGTATAGCAAAGTGATTCAGTTACATATTCAGTTATATATCTATATTATGCTATATATTTATATCTATTCTTTTCCAGCTTCTTTTTCTTTATAGGTTATTACAAGATATTGAATATAGCACCCTGTCCTATATAGTATGATAGGGACAAAACGAAGGGACAAAATAAAGACTAATTAGTTGATAACTAGAAAAATATGGGACACTCTTGTAGGTTAATGATTACTCAAGAGAGCACGTTTGCTTAATCGCAAAACCAAGCAGCTTGCTTAGCAACAAAATCATGCGACAGAAGCATGGGACATGCCCCCAAACAATAAAACAATGGTGGCATGAGACCCACATCATGCCCAGTGAGCTCAGTAAGTTAATGATCCCTAGAACATTCTCTCTGCACACAGAAAAAACCACAGTTTGTAGACACAGCTTGACCATGCAGGGATAAGAGAACTCCCCTGCTCAATCTGGAGGAAGAACTGATGATAAAAACATGACGTCTACTCAAGAAAGACAATGAAGTTCTTCTCTCCCTCCCCACTTTTTCCTTTGATTATGAAACTGTAGCCCAGTAAGTTCTTGGGGCACAGCATTTCTTGCCCACTTGTAAGCCTCACAAGTGTTCTATTCTAAGAAATCACTTCTTGTCTGTCACCTTGCTGTTCTGGAATTCTTCTCTGCAACGAGACATAAAGGACTATGGTACCAGAGCTCTTCAGACGCCCCCTTGAAATGCCATCAATCGGTTTCAGGTAGGTCCTTGTCGTTTACTTATTTTATATGTATTAACATTAGTGTCTATCTGTTAACACCAAACTCCTAATTTATCCTCCATCGCTTTCCCCAGCTTCCCTCTTTGGTAACCATAAGTTTCTTTTCTGTCAAAGACAGACTCTTAGATATTTATGTATTTATTTATTTGGCAGTAGCAGGTCTAGTTGCAGCATGTGGGATCTAATTCCCTGATCAGGGATCAAAATCGGGCTCCCTACATTGGAAATGCAAAGTCTTAGCCTCTGGGCCACCAGGGACATTCCAAAGACACACCCTTAACAGCCAGAGTTTCTTGAGGAACATGTGGACTGACTTGAAAGAAAAGAAAACAGCCACTATTGCCTTACAATGCAAATTAGTCCACTCCAGTATTCTTGTCTGGGAAATCCCATGGACAGAGGAGCCTGGCAGGCTACAGTCCATGGGGTCGCAAAGAGTCGGACAGAACTTAGCGACTAAGCAACAACAACAAAAATCCTTGGGCTTATAGCACACATACAATTGTGAAACCAAAAGAAATTTATAAAATAAACATGAACAAGTGACCAAACCCAGTATAATTCAGGTTGATATCTCTTACGATATGGTGCTTTTGTGTGTGAGGTTATGGCTTGCCTGTTCCCGGTACAGTGTTCACTACTGGATTCAACATGATGACTCTCTTTCCCCATCACTGGTCTCTATCAAACCACAGTGAAAATTACTTGCACAGAGATAGCTTTAACAGTCATTTGGCCTTTACTGGGCAAAATGCATCATTTCATAATCATGCTATTCTCCAGATTCTTGTCTTATTTGAGGCATTTAATTGCTACAGAAACACATCAATAAACACATGGTCACTTCAAATCCCACTGATTGGCAGGACATCATTCAAAGATATGAGAATTCATCAAGAAATAGCTATATATTTTTAAAGATGAATAATGGAAATGAAAACAACATTAATAAATGTCCACAGAACATTCACAGACATCCAGAAAGAAATTTCAGGAATATAGGGTTGAGAGTCCAGTTTGAGAAACATTGTTATTGGCTATTCTCCGATGCATTTAAAAAACTAACTGGTTTCTTTCATGTTTAGACATGGCTAAGGGCAGTGTTCAAAAGGGAAAGATGAGGTGGCTGGGGAGAGGACACTAGCAGTCAGTCCACTGTGAGACTGCAGGGTGCAACATGAGTCTCAAGTGGCCTGAAAGGCCCAGGAGCAGAGCAATGAGAATGAGCTTCATGGGAGGGGCAGCTGAATGGAGTGTTAGGCAAACACTACGGAACAGAAGCAAACCCTGCAATGACATGTGTCCCAAAGATTGGCCCATGAAAGGAGGCTCAGGGCACCCCAGGACTGATAGAGAAACATTACACACAGGAAGATCTGGTATGGCCATCAAAGTAATGATGCTAATAAGGACTACTCTCCATTTTGATCATTGAGGTCAACGTGTTTTACCCAGTTAATTAAATCCATGACTCTCCTTCACCCCTTCTCTCTACCCAGTGAATCAACAAGTGTGTAATAAGCAGAATTAACTGACAGGTTGCTTTGGCAGCTGTAGCCCACGGACCACATTAGACCACATTAGATTTAATATTCTACTCACAGCAATCAGGTTCCTGGGAAGAGCAGCAATGACCATGCTTTAGGAATGCACAATGCTCTTATGAGTTACTCTGTAGTAAGGGAGTTGGGAAAAGTCCTTGGTATATTGGTTGTGATCTCAGGCATTGCCAATGACATTAATGTAAGGACTTGATTAAGGTCTCTAAAGATTACTTTAAGCTATATGATTAAATTCTTAATTTTCAAACTTTCATTTCTGAATAAGTTATACATTTATACAGTATAACATTCAGAATATATAAAACAATATTTAGTGAAATATCTTCTTTCCACTGCTGTCCCTAATCTCTCATTTCCCATTCCTGGAGGCAACCAATATTGCAGTCTTGGTCTCCTTCCAGAGATAATTTGTGGACAGATAAGCCATCATATACATTATTATTTTAAAGATTTTTTAATTTTTTAAGTCCTATTGAATTTGATACATGATTGCTTCTGTTTTATGTTTTGTGTTTTTGGCCTTGAGGCACGTGGGATCTTATCTCCCCAACCGGGGATCGAACCTGTAACCCCTGCGTTGGAAGGTGAAGTCTTAACCACTGGACCACCAGTGGGGAAGTCCCCAAATATTTATTTTTAAAGAAAATAATTTACTAGCATCATATTTTCATATTGTAGATAACATCAGGTATGTTTTTCCTTTCACTTAAGGGGGAAATGGTCATTAATTTTTCAAATTCTAAAGTAATACAAATAATAGAAAATCTAGAAACTATAAAAAGGAAAAAAAATGAAAATTGCCCCTCACCATAGCGTTTGGAGATAACCTCTGCTGATCCACAATGATCTATACTTCCTTGTACTTTCAGGTGATATACATAATATTTTACATTGAGATCTTTTTGTTTTCACTTACAATAGTGTTTCAACCTTTCCAAGTCATTAAATATGCCTTCTACACACTGTTTTAAATGGCTTGTTTGTGTATACTATAATTTATTTACCAAGACGTCTTGTTTGAAAATCAAGTTGATTATTATTTTGCACCACTATAAACCTTCACTTGATATATATTTAGTCTTTATTGAGCACTTGGTAATTTAGGTGCAAGTTCCCTAAGGAAAATCTGTGCTTATCTTGATTAGTTATCTGCCTACAGCACAGTGACTGGCTGCATGAATTTAACTATTAAAAGTCCAAATTGACCACAAAAATGCAATTTGAAGTGAAATTAAACCTCAAAAAAGACTTATCTAAGTGAAATAAAACACCAGAAAAGATTAGTTTTCTGATGTCCCATATAAGTTGCCTTTTGGAAAACTGGAAGGCATTCTTTCATCTATGACTACAAATCCTGTTAAAGACACACCAAGGCTTTGTTTATTTTCTTGCATAAAAAGAATTGTGTGGGTTTACATCAGGGGGCACCTTCCAGGACTGCTGCTGCTGGTGCCCTCATCCCTAGGGTGGGCCACTGCTGACCCACGCCTCCACGGGAGACCCTCTAGCACTAGCAGGCCAACCTTCCCCCAACCACAGAAGCATAAGGCTGGAAGGTATAGGAAAATCCTTCGTTTCTGAACCTGACTTCACTGAAGAAGTCAAAATAGTTCAGTGCATTTTCAACCCTCCAGTGCATTTCCAAACATTAGCTGAAAGAAAGCCACAGTACAATACACAAAAGACAATGGACCCAACTACTGGGCTATAGGGCTGCCAGACCCGATTACTGGGCTACCTGATCCCAGCCTGTGACTGTTCTTGAAACAATGCAACAGAAAGAATACGAGATCCTTATACTCCTCCTCACCTACTCCTGACTGGGAGCCCTCATCTTATGTAATCCCCCAGATTCCTCATGGAAAGGGGACATAGGTCTTGAGACATAAGCTTATTGTGCTCTCCCCCTCTGCTGGCTTTCTATTTCCTCCAAAAAAGAAAAAGAACTGTGGAATTTCCTGGGGGTCGAGTGGCTAAGACTTCATGCTCCCAATGGAGGGGCCCTAGGTTTGATCTCTTCCACCTACCAATGCAAGAGACACTGGTTCAACCCCTGGATTGGGAAGATCCCCTGGAGTAGGAAATAGCAACCCACTCCATTATTCTTGCCTGGAAAATTCCATGGACAGGGGAGCCTGGTGGGCTAGTCAGACACGAGTTAGCAACTAACCAATGACAACAGCAAGGGCACCCATACCAGCTGAAAACATTACACAAAACACTCTTCACAAGTGACTATAAGACAATGCCATTTCACATTTTACAAAAAGCTACTTTCTTAAAATAATACCCTGTTCCTCAGGAAAGCTCTGTTTTAAAAGATGATGGTTAGTAGACAATGGTGGTTGTGTTTACTTTCTAAGTCAGACAACAGACCCTTTTTAGTTCATTCAGTCTGCAAAAAAAAACCTTCCCCATCCCTCACTATGAATTTCCACAGTAGGAACAAAGATGGGATGCTTCCAGGGCAAAGGACAGACAAGGAAAGGAGGAGGACAGATAGAAGAGGATGTCATGGAAGTTCCACTGGTTACTCAGCCAAAGGTTAACATCAGAAGTTAAAAAGAATGTCCAGAGACTGCCCACCCCTGTACTGACAAAGCTCTTCCCTGACCATAAAAAACATCCATGAAGACCAGGAATACTGAGTGCCCAGTGATAACAACAGTGTCAAAGACAAAGGCACTGGGGCACCCAATGCCAAGGCCAACATGCACAGTTGGGCCCACATCTAGGTTTACCTTTGAGCATGTGAAAAGAAATCCCCTGCAAATCTTTGAAAATATTTACAGAAAGAGAAGAGAAACAATCACAGCCTTTTTCCCTTCTTTCTCCTCTGGCAACTAGATGTTTGACCATTCTGAGCAGAAGGAAGCTCTTTCTTGGGTCTATCTTTCTCTGAAGATATTTTTTAAAAATTTCCACTTCTTAATTTTTTAATGATGAACCTTAAGATACTGATAGAGAAAGCTCCAGTAATCCCAGAATGACACTTTTAACCTGAACTTGGCCCATGGTTACCCCAAATGTGATCTGACTTCACAATAGATCCAACACAACAGAGGAATTACAGTTCTGCCTCTGTCAGTAAAAGTTCATACAGTCAGCTCTATCAACTTTGAAATATATGCCACCATTCTTTTAACTTTTATTTTTAAATGATTATATAGACTCACAGGAAGTTGTAAAAATAGTGCTGAGAATTCCCTGTGGTGTTTCTCTTGCCTTCCAGTGTGGATATCTTACATAACTCTATCAAAGCCAGGAAACTGACATTGACATTGGTGCTATTCTCACTATTCTTTTGACATCTGACCGCATAAGAACTGAAAGTCCTTAAACCTAAGAAAATGAATGAATTCCATCTCCTAATAAGATCTACTACTACCAAGTTCAAGTTCTCCACACTTTACCCTACTCAGGCTACTTTGACTTTGTAATAACCAAGCGTTCTTTGGGCAGAGAAATGTGGTTCACGTAATTCCTCATCTTGAATACACAGAACAGACCTCCCTTGTTCCTTGTTCTCTGTGGCCAAAAGACAGTTTTCCATCATTCTACCAGAAAGAGAAGCTGCGCTCTTTGGGGGAGAGGGGTCTTTTTTGGTGCTGCTCTTGAATGTGTCTGTGTGTGAATCTGTGTGTGTGCACACTCAGTTGCTCAGTCGTGTCCAACTCTTTGCAGCCCTGTGGACTGTAGCCCGCCAGGCTCCTCTGTCCATGGAATTCTCCAGGCAAGAGTACTGGAGTGGGTTGCCATTTCCTACTCCAGGGGATTTCCTCAACCCAAGGATAGAACCAGCATTTCTTGCATCTCCTGCACTGGCAGTCAGATTCTTTACTATTGTGCCACCTGGGAAGCCCATACTTAAATGGTCTTTTGCTTTTTAACTTTTTTGGGAAAATAATTATAGATTCACAGAAAGTTCCAAAAAAGTACAGAGAAGTCCTTAGTACCTTTCACCCAGTTTCTCCCAGTGCTTACTATAAAGTTCATTTGTTAGGTTACAACATCTGGAAAAGATAATTTCTGCATTTTTTAAACTAGGAAATATTAAAACTTTTCTTTAAGTCCTTTCATCCAGTGAAAGAAAATCTACTATACCTGAGACTCTCCTATTCAAGAGATTGGGTCTAATTATTAACCAGTTCATTGAAAAATCTTGGAACTATAAAACAATGATACACAAATCTTAGATACCTCATTTGTTTGTTTTTTTGGCCAAATTGTGCAGCACGTGGCATCTTAGTTCTCCGACCAGGGATCAAACCCATGCCGCCTGCATTGGGGAAGTCCCCTGAGATACCTCATTTTTAATTTGGCTCATGTAAAGATATAACATCAATCTTTTGGTATAGGGTTGTAGAAAAAAAATTTGTCCCTCAATGGAAAATAATGTGTTGTCTGTAGCATACCCTCCTGCCTTATCAGATAGATGGTGTGAGTAACTGACAGACATGCAAATTCTGTTCTGTTTGGTAAAGGTGAGCTTCTTCTTCCCTATGGAAATGACAGTCTGTGTCTATTTGCATACTCAACTCAAAATTAATCCATATAATTTTTAAAAACTTTACTATGAAACACTTATCTGCCTGGTTCTTCCCTTTGACGCATTGCTGCTGCTGCTGCTGCTAAGTCACTTCAGTCATGTCTGACTCTGTGCGACCCCATAGACGGCAGCCCACTAGGCTCCCCCGTCCCTGGGATTCTCCAGGCAAGAACACTGGAGTGGATTGCCATTTCCTTCTCCAATGCATGAAAGTGAAAAGTCAAAGTGAAGTCGCTCAGTCGTGTCAGACTCTTTGCGACCCTATGGACTGCAGCCTACCAGGCTCCTCCGTCCATGGGATTTTCCAGGCAAGAGTACTGGAGTGGGGTGCCGTTGCCTTCTCCATTTGACGCATTAATAGAATCTTAATGTGTGTTCATTTTTATATCTGAATGAGAGTCATGATTCTATCTTTTTTTAGGTCAAGACTATTTCCTTTGACTATTTCTCCACTGTTGAGAGCTGCTTCTCTCCTTTTTTTTCTTTTTTTCAAAAATCACACTCATAAAATGTCACGGACAACAGCAATTTAGTTTCACTCTCTGTAATGTGGAAATAGAGCTTAAAGATCAGCAAGCTGAATACTTCTAGATTTGCATAACTGTTGTCCCTTCCCCTAGTCATGTGCCCTCAGGGTGGGTTTTACCCACTCCTAATTCCATAGCAATGTTATTTAGTGACTCACCTTTATCTAGGACTTCCAAAGCATTCATCTAAAATTTCACAGAAATTAGAACTTTTTTTGAGATGGGCTGGGACCTGGAACCCTTTGCTGCAGTGCTTGCACTTGGACAAATATCTCCTCCAGCAGTAGACTCAAACTATAAGGGACTTAAAACAACTGCAGGCATGAGCAGTTGGTGCAAATTATGTACAAGATACAAAAAGTCAACAAACTAACTGCAGCTTCTGAGGAGCTGGGAGCAAAAGCAGAGGTCCCCCTGCCCAGGATCCCTGCACGCAGAAACACCAAGGGGGTGAGCAGACCACATAAGCCACCCCTCCAGTCGGATCCACAGATCTGCTCCTACCCTTCCACCCTCAGAGCATTTAAGGAACCAGCTCACTACCCCCAACCCACCCCTGGAGGAGCTTGTAAGGACACCTGCTATTTGTTTTCTCTCCTTCCTGTTGCATGAGTCCCAAGAGAGCCTTGTCTGACCACCTCGTCCAGCCTCTTATAATTTCTGTTGATTAAAGAGTTCAAAGCTTCCCAGGTGGTGCGAGTGGTAAAGAACCTACCTGCCAATGCAGGTAGACATAACAGACATGAGTTAGATTCCTGGGTCGGGAAGATCCGCTGGAGGAGAGCATGCCAACCCACTCCAGTGTTCTTGCCTGGAGAATCCCAGATTTCTTCAATGAATGGGCTTCAAGCATGGCTGCTCGCTTCCTCTCTTGCTCACTGAACCAACATCTTGGCTACATCCAAGGGAGACCTGGCCACAGTGAGAGGGATTCTGAGCTTCTTGGGGAGTCTGGAGTCCAGTGCAGCCCCTGCAGAGTTGGTTTCACTGGGCCCCCACTGCTGGCATTCATCCATTTGGCTATCTTCACCCTATTTGTCAGGCCAGGGGCTTCCTTTAGTCTGTTTGCATTCCATCCTCTGATTCAAAGCCAGGATCCTTCCATGTCTATGTTGGCTCAGGTTGACAGACACCCACAGAAACCCAGATGGACCAGACCCTTCCCCAAATTTCTTTCTTTCTTTCTTTTTTAATGTTTATTTATCTGGCTATGCCAGTTCTTAGTTGCGGGACTTGGGATTTTTGATCTTCATTGCAGCATGTAGGATCTTTAGCTGTGGCATGTGGGATCTAGTTCCTTGACCAGGGATTGAACCTGGACCCCCTGCATTGGGAGCTTGGAGTCTTAACCACTGGAGCACAAGAATTTCTTTATTACCTCTCTGCATCCCCTCTCTTCCAGGTGCTGATTTCCTTCCACGTGTGTTTCCCTGTGCTTTGCGCTCTGGGTCAGTACATTCAGGGCTCTCTGTATCGAATACAAGCTTGTGCATTATTCACGATTTGCTTGCTCCTCCTCTGCAGCCACACTCATTGCTCTGGGCCCAGAAAGAAGGCTGCCGCCTCCATCTCCTCCCTTTGAAACTCCCTTTCTTGAAAGGCACTGAGCTGCCATTAAAGGCCCATTCACATGCACACATGTTCATCTGACTCCTGTCCTAGGAATTCAAGTTCAGAAACACAATGTTATTTGATGTATGGTATTTGAGAAGGGTAGTTTGTTTTCTTTCACATTTGTACACATTCCAGGAGGTATGAAGGCATGAATGTTTTATGATCCCTGAGAAAAATGATCAAAGAGTATAATTAACCTGACCAAGGTCACACAGATAGTGAGTGTGTTTAATCAGTACATGGGCCCCTTGACCCATTATCTCTGATTCCTATACCTCCAAAACTTCCTTTTTGTACTTGCATTGGTAGGTGGGTTCTTTACCACTAGCACCACCTGGGAAGCCCAAACCAGAGTGTATTTGCCTGCAACTCTTTCTAACTGCTGTTCTCCAAAAGCCCAAGCCTTAGTTTATATGGCATAGTGAAATCCCTACTGCCCACTGGTTAGCCTGAGCTCCCCATAGTTCCTCATCTCCTACCAATGAGGTGGGGCCATGTGACTTGCTCTGGCCAATGGGCTGTGAGTAGATGCAAACATGACTACATCAATATAATTGTGTGTGTGCATGTACATAAAATGTTTGCATTTGTTTTGCAACTTGTTTAAAAAATAACTCAATAACATACCTTGGAAATTGTTTTGCATTATTACAATTAAACTTTGTAATTCTGTCATATTACCATGAGAATATACCATAATTTCTGCACTGTGTGCATGCTAAGTCACTTCAATCGTGACTAATTCTTTGCAACCCCATGGACTATAGCCTGCCAGGCTCCTCTCCCCATGGAATTCTCCAGGGAAGAATACTGAAGTAGGTTGCCATTTCCCGCTCCAGGGGATCTTCCCAACCCAGGGATCGAATCTGTGTCTCCTGCATCTTCTGAGTTGGCAGACAGGTTCTTTACCACTAGCACCACCTGGGAAGCCCATCATAATTTCTACTACTCCTTCATTGATGGACATCTAGATTTCTATTATTTTGCTCTTATAAAAACACTTTCATGTATTCTCAAGGACATCAAAAAGTGGAATGGCTAGGTAGAAAAGTATATATGTTTACAATTTTAAAAAATGATTTAAAAATATTTTATTAAATTCAATTTACTGCAATTTTACTGCTCTAAGTGGTCCAATGTTATCCTCTTCCTGTCTCTGGTCTCTTTTCTTCACTCCTCGGGAAGTGTGAGTACTGGCCTAATTGGATCAGATTTCGGGATGCTGACCAAGCTTACGTCCATCACGTGTGTTTCTCCCTCTGCCACTTAGCTCTTTCACAAAAGGGACAAGAGGGCAGCCAAACCAGAACTTACATCTTCTGGTGGGCAAACACTCTCCTCTCTTCCTCCACATCAGCAGTATCACACGTTTGCCCCTCCAACTTGGCAAGGACCTGGAAGAGAGACCTGAGCTTAGAAGGAGAGACCCTAGACTTGTGCCTGAGTCCTGTGCCCTGTCGGTCACCCTGCCTTCGGTTCATGCAGTGTAGTGCAGTGTTTAGTTGCTAAATCATGTCCAGCTCTTTTGTAACCCCATGGACTGTAGCCTACCAGGTTCCTCTGTTCAGGATTTCCCTGGCAAGGATACTGGAGTAGGTTGCCATTTCCTTCTCCAGAGCATCTTCCTGACCCAAGGATCAAACCCACCTCCCCTGCTTGGCAGGCAGATTCTTTACTACTAAGCCACTCCCTAAAATGAGGAAATGGCTTATTTCTGCCATTGTTCACTGTGTCTACTCCGATCCTTAGGAACCACGAGAAGAGGATGACCCAGTCAAGGCAATATTCAGACCCATTCCTGAAGATTTTTGCATATGATCAAAGTCTCATTCCAGGAGTGCTGGTTTTGCCAGCTTTTGGTATAAATATCTATTTTGAAGAGTGATCTAAAATGTTCAGGTGTTTGGGACTTCTTGTTTAGATAAAATATTTATCTAAGTCTTAATTCAGCGATTGGGATATGACTGTAGACTCAAAGGCATCTAGTTTATTGAAAAGCAACACTGCATTGCAAAGGGGTTGATTAACAGGAAGTGTGGGAAGGAGGGGTGATTAGAAAATGGATGTGTTTTATTCCATTTAAAACTGAAATGTGTTCTGTTAAAAGCCCATTCAAGTCTAGTGAGGTTTTCACTGTGGCACTAATATCCAGTTCTAAATGAACACTGTACAACTGAGACGACAGAACATTTCTTATGGAGAAAACTAAAGCCAATAATTGATCATCACAGCACATAATTAAGAGGGTGGGGTGTTGAAGCAGGTTGCCTGGGTTCAAATTCTTGGGCCACCATTTACTTGCTGAGTAATTTTGGAGAAGCTGCTTGGGCTTATGTCTCAGTGTACTTGTCTGTCAAATGGGGATAATCATGGTATCTTCCTCCTGGAGCTTTCGTAAGTATTGAATGAAGTGACATATTAATAGTGCTTAGAACATTGCTTGGATTTCAAGAAATTCTAGCTATTATTTTTAAATGTTGATTAACACTGAACATTGTTGTTCAATTGCTAAGTTGTGTCTGACTCTTTGTGACCCATGGACTCCAGCACGCCAGGCTTCCCTGTTCTACATTACCTCCCAGAGTTTTCTCAGACTCATGTTCATTGAGTCGGTGATGCCATCCAACCATCTCATCTTCTGTTGCTCCCTTCTCCTCCTGCCCTCAATATTTCTCAGCATCAGGGTCTTTTCCAAGGAGTCGGTGCTTCATATCAGGTGGCCAAAGTATTGGAGCTTCAGCTTCAGCATCAGTCCTTCCAATGAATATTCAGGGTTATTTCCTTTAGGATTGATTGGTTTGATCTCCTTGCGGTCGCAGGGACTCTGAAGAGTCTTCTCCAACACCACAGTTCAAAAGCAGGCGCTCAGCCTAGCAATTGTCAAAGGGCAGAACAGTTATGCTTAAAATCTCTGTTCCTCATGAAAGATGTTACAATGAGGGCTGCAGACCTGCATTCACTCCCCACCCAAAGAAGAGTGAACTGAAGAACATCACGCTATGTACAAATGTCTCTTTGGACTGTGTCTTCCCTGATGTCTCAGGCAGCCCATGGCAGCCAAACTCCCGAGACCAACAGCACCATCCAAGGTTCAAGAGCAACTGTTGCCTGATTCAGGTGCTTCACTCCCCATTGCCTCCTTCCTCTTCAGGAGTGCTTCTGTGTTAATTCTCAGACTCATCCTAACATATAGATACAATTCCCTTGGATTAACATTTTACTTTTTCTCTGGTTCCAGGTTTTATGGTGGGCTCAGGAAAATTGCTTTTCCTCCTCTTGTTTCATTTATCACCCTCCCTGCCCCTCACCTACGAAGATTCTGATCATGATCATAAGCCCAGTAGTGCCAGTGATAGGCTTGTTTAAGAAAAAAGAAAAACTATTCAACTAGAAAAGTAAACAGCACAAAGGTCAAATAACAATGTAAAGGGTTGTCACACTTGGACATAGTGCCAAGAGTGTGGTACTGACAACTGGTGCTCTAAATCTGGACAGGTGGAAAGAAATGATTGGGGCTGGAGTGTCCTGAGGGCCGAGTGAAGACAGGGGCTTGAGCTGGCCCTGTAGGTTCTGGGGGCTGTGGCTCCCACGTGGTGGTAATTCAGGTGAAGGGGGTGTCGGGGTAGAGGCATCTGTGGTCAGAGGCAGGGACCACATTTGTCTCTCTGCTGGAGAATTTGAGTTGTGGGCAAAGAGGCTGAAAGTATATGGTCCCTGAATGGTAAACTCAGGTTAAACTTTACTTCCCAGGTGGCGCAGTGGTAAAGAATCCACCTGCCAATGCAGGAGATGTCAAAGAGGAGGGTTATATCTATGGGTGGGGAAGATCCCTTGGAGTAGAAAATGGCAACACACTCCTGTATTTTCACCTGGAAATTTCACAAGTTACAAAACATGAACTTGCAAAGAATTGGACATGACTGAGCATGCACGCGCATGCGTGCACACACACACATACACACACACACACATACACACACACATTACTTTAAGGATGGGAGTGAAATTATAGATGTCAATTACTAAGGTTGAAGGTAGGATACAAAATATGTATTAAACGCAAATTCAAAACAAAAGCGTAAAGGTTCAGTCCAATGGCATATTGCAACTGTGCTAAAGGGTTTTGTTTTGTTTTAATATTTATTTATTTGGCTGCACCAGGTCTTAGTTGAGGCATGCAGGATATTTCGTTTTGATATATGGGATCTAGTTTCCTGAGGGATGGAACCTGTGCCCCTTGCATTGGAAGCGCAGAGTCTTAAGCCTAGTAGTGCCAGTGATAGGCTTGTTTAATAGAAAAGAAAAACCATTCAACTTGAAAAGTAAATAGCACAAAGGTCAAATAACTTCTCTGGAGCACCACAGAAATTCTGCTAAAGATATTCTTACTCCAGACCACTCAGCAAACAAAAATGAGTTGAACTCCCCTAAGGCTGGCTGAACTGAAGTCCCTATCAGCAATGCAGTATTTCAAAATGATTTCAACTTCTGCACACTTTTCTGTCTACAATTTAAATCATTAATGTTTCCTAAGAATGTATGCTTACAGGCATATAAACATAATTGACAGAAGCATAGAGTCACCTGCAGTGACTTGCATGTTAAGAGACAAGTGTCACAGGGAAGGGAGAATGCATGGGATGAAGGTGGGGACAGGATGAGGGCCCAGCTTAACAGCATGAGGTAGTGGGTTTGGCAAAGTGGATGCTATATGCTCTGCCTCACCCACAGCGACCTACGAATACAAGCCTGGCAGGGTGTGGGCAGCAGGGTTTAATGTGGCATAGGCAAACGTGGGCATGTAACTGTGCTACTTGCCTTCTGAATAGAATCTTCAGTACTGCTGAGTTTTTGTTTGTTTTGGGGGTGCAAATGCCAGGTGTCATTTGCTGGGACAGTAGTATACAATCTAATAATTTTGTGTAATGATTTATGATCTGAGAGCAAACCTTTCAGTACTTTTAAAGTTATAAAGGCATTCAAAGAATATAGGAAAAATAAACTCCTGTAGATGAGGTAGACTTTTCTGTTGGGGACAGAATTATTCAGTTCTAATATTAACTATGTTTTATTATATCTCCGAGCCAAAAACTTACCAAAAAAAAACCAGGCAAAAATTACCTGGTCACTTCTTGAATTTTAAAATCTAAGACACAATATCTCAACAATATCTCAAGTAAAACAATACTTGCCTGTGGGATCTTATTAAGGATTTAAAGATGCTTTTCATAAACAATTTTATTTCCGAGTGACTGAAAAAAAAATCACGTCTTGCTCTCTTTGCTTACTCATTGTTACAAATAAAAATAAGGGTTAAAAACAAAGCCAAATGGAGAAAGTAATGCCTATAGGAATACTCACATCCAATAGAAAGGAGGGATTTTGGTAACTGCAGCCCCTACCCCGCCCCTCTCCAAAATCACAAACTTGCAAGACTACAGTTCACAGTTCTTCAGGTCCCTCTGTCTCAGCTGGACCCCCACACCCGGCCGCTGGCCGCGCCCAAGCACCGGCTCCCAGCGCCTCCTCGGAGCCCCGCCCCTTCGCCCCTGGCTCCGCCTCCGCGCGGACACGCGCTCCGTGGGCGGGGCCGGACGGGGGAGCCGCGCCGTGATTGGAGGTGTCCGAGCGACAGGCGCGACGCTGTGGCCCCCAGGTCGCGCTCGGGTCACAGAGAAACAGAACGGCTGGAATCCTTTAGCGCCAAGCTCGGACACTTAGCCCGCTGGAGTAGCTCTTTATCAACCGAGATGCGTACCTCGCCAGTCCTCCCGGGCCGGAAGGCCCCCCAAGCAGGGGAGGGTGGCTGCTGACGGAAACCGCCTGGTCTTTCACCTGACAGGTTGCCTCGTAAGTGCTGACTGCTGTCCCCTCACGTCAGAACCCCTGAGGCGCCGAGGTTGCCAACAAGCGGCTGATGGAAGCCTTGGAATCCCACAGTTTACGAGCTGGACTGGCCCCCGCTTAGAGGAAAGCTCGGCGACTTACCCTGAGTCACTTAACTAATTCATACCAGGGTCAGACCCAGAAACGCGTCCCGACCCCTAGAGCGCTTTGCACCGCCCCTCATTCCGGGGGTAAAGCTCGCCCCGGTGGAGACCCAGCTTGGAAAAGTTTTGTCTGTACTCTAGGCCGACGGTGATAAGGTGAAGCAGGTAGAAGTGTGCCAAATATTTAGACTGAATTAAATTATAATGAAGTCATGCATTGTGGTGGTGGTGGCCCCCTCAGCCCCAGCCCGAGGTGTGAAGGGCCCTTCCCTCCCTGGCGCGCGGGCCGGCGCGCTCCGTTGAGGCAGGCCCAGCTCCCCCACACCTCTCTGGGTTCAGCCCCGCCTACCCCAACTGACCGGCCTGCTCCCGCCGCCCACACTGCACAAGCGGACAGGGAGCCCCGTTTTGGTGCAGGGGGTAGCTCCAGGGCCACTTCGTTGGTCATAGGCTGGCTGGTGGGGTCGCGGCCGCCTGGGCCCATGGCGCTGGCCAACTTAGACTGTGATCCCGGTTGATGGGGCACGTCCACCGTGGCCACGTGGCCACCGTGGTCTCTGCCGCCTGCAAACCTCACTCAGCCAAGGGCTGGAGGGCGAAGTTGCAGGAGCGGCCTGGTATTGGTTTGGACCGGCTGCTTTCTGGAGTGCACCTTTCTGCTAGAAGAGCAGTGGAAGCAAGGCAGGCACCCACTATACCACCAGCTCAGCCACTGGTGGTCGCTACGGTGGGACGAGGGCTTCCCAGGTGACTCAGCTAGTAAAGAATCTGCCTGCCAAAGTAGGAGATGTGGGTTCCATCCCTGGGTCGGGAAGATCCCCTGGAGAAGGAAATGGCTACCCATTCCAGTATTCTTGCCTGGAGAATCCCATAGACAGAGGAGCCTGGCAGGCTACACTGTCCATGGGGTCGCACAGTCAGACACAACGGAGCAGTAACATTGTCACTCAACCTCTAACCATACAGGACTGCTCTCTTAAGGCATGAGGCCTTCTGCAGTACTCAGCTCAGGGCGGCCATGGGACATCTCTTGCTGCCTGGTACCCAAAGACCCAGCAGCTCCAGGGTGACTGTACCTAGAGCCCCTAGTTACCTTGCTGGGGGGCTTTGGACTGCGCCAGTTTAAACAGCTTTCTATATTTTTCCCAAACTTCTGCCTGCCTGCAGCTGCCAGCTCACACTTTCACTTCTCTCTTTTTTTCTTTTTTCCATTTATACTTCCTCTTTCTATTTAGGAAAACCTTTTTCTATTTCCCAAAACTTTGGCTCTTGGATAGCTTTTAAAACTTAGTGAAGTGCTCAACTGGAATTTGTTATTTCTAACTTCTGGATTCCTCTATATTGTAATAACCTCAGATAAAGAAACTCAGTTATAATACTAATCATAATAACATAGTCAGAGCTGGAAAATGTCTGTTTAAAGAGACAGCTATTTCCCACTCTGCGAATCTTTGCCTTGTTTGGAACAATCAGGATTCTCAGTAATTCTGAGTGATCAATTTAAGTCAACTCAACACCTGTACAAAGTACCTGCTGTATATAAGGCACTGTGCTGAGGACATTCATGTGGTTTTTTCCCTGTAGTAATCGAATCTACTTTCAATCTGGGGAGGACATACCTGAAGCGGCCAAGGCCATATGGGTGGAATATCCAAGCAAAAACTGGGGCTTTCTCAGGGGGAGGCTGCAGGAGTTTGATGAGGCCTCTGGAGAGGCTTAATGGGGGAGATGGGATTGGAAATGGGCCTTCAAGGCTGAGATTCCATGCAGGAGAATGACCTGAGACCAGCTTAGAGGTAGGAAAACAGGTGGGCTGTGTGGAAGGATTGCTTTGTCAGTTCACTTGGCAACTTTGTTCTGGAAGCTTTCTTGCTTCTCCAGAGTACCTCTTACCCCATTTGAGAAGAATGATCTCTTCTGTTGGAGGTGCCCTTTCTCTCCTTTCTTCCTTGTTTTCTCTGGATAAGTTCAGCTTTCTAAGCTTTCGTTTCCAAAAATACAGGTATTCTCACACTAAAAAGCCAAAAAAGTCAAGATGTGAATTGGGAGGACTCCTATAGGTTCTCTGATCCGACAGAGCCTACTAGACTTAAAAAAATTATTTAAAAAGATCATTTGAGGGACTTCCCTGGTAGTCCAGTGGCTGGGACTCTGTACTCCCATTGCAGGGGCCTGGATTCTAACCTTGATCAGGGAACTAGATCCCATATGCTGCAACTAGGCATGTGGCAACTAAGACCCAGTGCAGTCAAATAAATAAATAAATAATATTTTAAGATAAAGGAAAATCTTTCAAATGCAAAAGGAACTGGGGCATACACCTTAGCTGAAGGATTTAGTTGCCCTTTGTTTGGAATTGAGAATATGTCCATTTGGCTTAAAAGCAAAAGCCATGGCTCTTCTAAAATCTTCTTTAAGCTTCCAAAATCCAGTTTAGCCTTAGTGAAGCAGTTTGTGTAGCTGTGCTCCTTTTTTAACCTCAGGCATGTAGCTCCCTTTCACAAGAAGATTACAGGAGGTGGATGAGTGTGTTCAGGAAAGAGAGAAAGTAACTGGAAATGATGAAATAGTAAAAAATATTCTGAGCTTCCTTTTTCTAGTTTCTGTAGGAACCATTGGCCAAATTTAAAAGTCCTTCAGCTGGCAGTCTTTGTTGGACAGATCTCAAAAAGAAAGTAGAAGCATATTAGTCTGCCCTTGTTGCTGTCTTCATATTCTCTGATTCTAAAGGAGGAGGAGGAGGATTCCAAACTTCATAGCTCTGGGAACTTTGGGACTTCCAAAAGGAGGTTTGGATAAAAGTGGGTATATGAAAAAGGCACAATTACTAAAGGGTAATAACTTTTTTTTAAAGCTTAAAAAGTCCATTTATTAGCTTACAAATAGTATGAAGAGTAATGACTTTTAAGGAATTTATTTGTACATAGTTCTTTCTGATATATCAAGTTCTCATCCACGCATTGACACATTTGTTCCTTGTGGGAGCCCTGGGAGTCAGGATGTGTTACCAGTGCAGAGAGGAGGAAATCACTTGCTTAAAATGGCAGAATGGACCTACACAGAGTTTTCATCCTTTATCTTCCAACTCCTACATGATGCTCTCTGACTACTATTGTAACGTTCTCATCAAATTGAGCCTTAGTAAAAAGAAGACCTTCATCAAAAATATGCATTTGTTTGAAATTTGGAATTCAACATATAGGGACAATACAAATTCACGTAAACCTTAAAATGGAAATCATTATCTTTATTTGTTATTTATTTAGTTAGTTTTCAGCTGTGCTGGGTCTTCACTGCTGCTTGCAGGCTTTCTCTAGTTGTAACAAGTGGGGGCTACTCTCTAATTGCAGTGTCTCTAATTGCAATGACTTCTCTTGTTGCAGAGCACCAGCTCCAGAGCTCAGGCTCAGTTACAGCGCACAGACTTAGTTGCCCTGCAGCATGTGGAATCTTCCTTGACCAGGGATGGAACCCATGACCCCAGCATAGGCAGGCGGATTCTTAACCACTGGACAACCAGGGAAGTCCAGAAATCATTATCTTTGAAAACTTGAAAATAAGTCAAAAAGCTTATTGAGCCTGTGCATGTGTGCTTAATTGCTTCCAACACTTGGCGACCCCATTGGTTGTAGCCCGCCAGGCTTCTCTGTCCATGGGGATTCTCTAAGTAAGAATACTGGAGTAGGTTGCCATGCCGTCCTCCAGGGGATCTTCCTGACCCAGGAATCGAAGCTGTGTCTCTGATTCTTTACCACTAGTGCCACCTGGAAAACCCTTATTGAGCCTGAGCTCTGAGAATAAAGGTCAGTGCTCTGTCTTCAGTGAGGACCCAGGAGCCCTCCTGGACAGCAGTCCTGTTGTATGGAGTCTGTAGCCTTGTACCATAGGACCATGTGGGAAGAGGTCACTTATCACCATGGCAGAGTGGTAAAGAAATGGCTTTGATTTCTGCTTCTGCTTTACTGACTATGTCTCCTGAACATGTTCCAATTCCTCAAATGTAAGTAGGGTGATAACAGTGGGTAACTGATACCGATATGAAGAATTTGTGAGATAGTCTTTGAAAGACTCAGTCCAGTTTCTGGCCAACAAATGGAAGTTGCTGCATGCAGTTGGATTTTTTTTTATTGTAAAGTCCACAGAACATAGACTCTGGAATGGAAGACCCGGGTTAGAATCTAAGCCACATACCTCCCACCACCCCATCCCCCACCAGCTGTGAGAACTGGCCAAGTTAGTTAAGCCGTCTCTGTGTTGGTTTCCTCATTTGTAAAATGGGAATAGTAGTACTACCTACTCATTAGGTTACTGTAGGGAAAATGTATACTACACAGAAAATACACAAAGTTAAATAAACGTTTGCTAGTAGTACATCTAACGTCTTTTCACAAAACCTCCCTAGCTTGGGTCCAGTTGATTTCTGTTTGACTAAATTTACTTGTTATAACAGGGATACTTTCTGGAAATAGTATTTCTGGATAGTATTCCAGAAATCCTATTTCTGGAAATAGGATGAGAATTTTAGAAATGGGAAAGGGGAATTTTTCCATTGTTGGAAAATGTTGCATTCCAGGGAACCCATTTACATGCACCGCACATTCCTAGATACAAAGGGAAGCAGAGCTTTCTACTCTTTCCCCAGATTTTCAGGCCCTGCCTAAAGTAGTGGTGAGTGAGCTAAGATTGTATTACAGTCTCCTCCCTCCATGTGTACACCAGCTTTATTTAGGCAGGTCTGGATCAGTTCAGTGTGTTGTATATTGCCTTAAGTTGGGCTGATCTCTTAAACTTTCTGATTACTTGAGCCAGAAAGCCACAACTTTCAAGTAAAGTCCCCGAGAATGAAACATGGGATGGTGAATCCTTGTATTCACCACACAGAGAAAACTACTGTAAAATTGGCATATATCTTTCTCAATGTTTTTCTGCGTGGGGGTATGCACATATAGATATTGAATCTTATGGATACCTTTTAGTCATGCATTTAGGTATCTCTTTGCCAACAAGTATACAATTTTGTATTATTTTTATCTGTGCTAAATAGCATTCAGTGTAATGACTGTACTGTCATTTATGTTAAACCTGTCCTCAGTTGATATTAGCTTGTTTCCAAATTTTCAGGAAATCTGATTTTGACAATTGCCCTTACAGGAGGTTCCTGTGACTTAGATCCTAATTCAGAGATGGAAGTACCAGGCTTATCTTCCACCATCTCTGAGGACCAGACTCGGAGGCAAGAGGGGCTGAGCGACACTAGAACAGACTCAGTCAAGCAGAGTCTCATCTCATCTGAGGAGTGGCTTCAACTGCATGGGCTTAAGAGCAACAAATTGACCTTGAAACAGATTTTGTCACAGATTGGATTCCCACATTGTGAAGGTATTAATACAAAGTGCTGACTGGAAAACCCAAACATTATGCTGCCCTTTAGCCTTTGAGGAGGCAGCATCAGTTCTGAAGTCCCCTCAAAACACACATCTCTGAGTTGTTTTTTTTTTTAAATATATTTATTTATTTGACTGTGCCAGGCCTTATTAATAGTCACAGCATGCAGGATCTTTGAGTTGCAGCATGTAGGATCTAACTCCCTGACCAGGGATTGAACCCAGGTCCCCTGCATTGGGATTGCAGAGTCTTAGCCCCTGGACCACCAGGGATGTTCCTCTGAGTTTGTTTTGGTCTCACATTCTTATGGGTAAAAAAGATTTGCGCATGCACCCCCAATATATGTATATTATATAGACTTACAATCATCAATCCACCTATTAAATATTAGTAATACTTAATTTCATTCTTTCTTCTTTTAAAGATGAAATAAAACCTAAATATAAGTTATACCCTTCACACTCTGCAGATGTCTTGCTCCTGCCCTGGCATGTGCAAACCCCTTTTGTAGGCTATGGACTAGGGTAATAGGTCTGTGTGGTTTTAGGGGGAACTCGCTATTTTCCTATTGTGGCCTGCTTGTGGTAATGGGCCAGTTTCTTCTAAATGTGTTGGTTACAATGTTGATTTTCAATTCCCAGGAGTATTGCCCTCCAACAGGGAGCAGGGAAATGTGTGAGGAGATATACAGCAGGGGATGTAGGGGTTTCAGACTGACCTGGGGACCCATCCTAACAGCAAGGCCTTGATCTTCAGGATTCAGGCTCTGCTTTCTTATTTATCCTGCTGCTGCTGCTGCTAAGTCGCTTCAGTCATGTCCAACTCTGTGCGATCCCATAGACAGCCTACACGGGGCTAAAGCAGCTGATCCTATACCATCTAAATACCCTTTGAATAGGCTTCCCTGGGGCTAAGATGGTAAAGAATCCACCTGCAATGCAGGAGACCCAGCTTCAGTCTCTGGATCAGGAAGATCCCCTGGAGAAGGGAATGGCAACCCACTCCAGTATTCTTGCCTGGAGAATCCCATGGACAGAGGAGCCTTGTCCATGGGGTCTCAGAGTCAGACATGACTGAGCGACTAACACTTTCACTTTCACCCTTTGAATAGGAGGAGTCTGCCAGAGTCAGGGTCTATGGGATTCCTATACAAAGAAACAAGCTGAAAAAGGTTTTGTCTCATGTTTCAAATTAATATAATTCAGTCATTAACATTAGCAAAATAGCAATTCTTCATATTTTGTCAAGGATTTTTCCATTTAAGATCATGAGGGATGTTACTCTGTAATTCTCTTTTAATGTCCTTATTAGGTTTTGGTATCAGGATTATGTTGGCCTCATAAAATGATTTGGAAGTATTGCCTTCTCCTCTGTGTTCTGATGGTGTTTGTACATGATTGGTACTAGTTCATCTTTAAATGTTTGATAGAACTCACTGGTTAAACTTATCTGAGCCTGGAGTTTGTAAGAAAAGTTTGATAAGAAATTCAATTTCTGTAATAGACATAAAACTATTCAAATTTTGTTTCATCATGTCAGTTTTGGAAAGTTGTTTTATAAGGAATTTGTCCATTTTGTGCATGTTTTCTAACATATTGGCAAAACATGTTCAAAATATTGCCTTGACATTTTTTAAATGCCTGTAGAATGTGTAGTGATGTTACTGCTTTCATTTCCAATATTGATAATTTGTGTTTTCTTTCACTTTTTTTGATAAAGTCTTGTTAGGGGTATATCATACCTCTTTTTAAAGAATCAAATGTTGGGTTTGTTGATTTTTTTTTTTAATATTCTTTGCTTTCCATTTCATTGGTATCTGCTTTGATCTTCATTATGTATTTACTTCTACTTTAACTTGCATTTCTTTTTCTAGCTTTTAAGGTGGAAACTTGGATAATTAATTTTAAACCTTTCTTTTTTTCTCATATAGGTATGAGAAAAATTATAAGTACTCCCCTAAGTATTGAAATTATAAGTATTCCCCTAAGCATTGCTTAGGCTGAATCACAGTTTAAAATATTTTTTTCTATTTTTCTTGGATACTTAGATTAGATTTCTTAGATTCATGATCTTTTTCCTTAGATTCATATTTTAAAAAGGAATATGTTGTTTAATTTTTAAATATTTTAGGGCTTTTAAAGATAGCTCTTTGAAAAAAAATAAAAATAAATAAAGATAGCTCTTTGTCATTGTTGGATTTCTAATTTAATTCTGTTGAGTTCAGAGAACATCTATTAGTCTTTTGAAATTGACATTTGACTTATGTCCTAGTGTGTATCTTGCTGCACATGTAATACATGCTGGAAAGGGATGTGTATTTTGCAGTTGTTAAGTGGTATTCATAAATGTTAATTAGGTGAAGATGCTTGATAGTATTATAGAGATATTTCACATCTTTAGTGATTTTTTTTCCCTAGTGGATTTGTCCATTTTTCCCTTTAGTTTTATCAATTTTATTCATATAGTTTGAAGCTCTGAATGCCTGCACATTTAAGATTGTCATATCTCACTGATGAATTGGCAACTTTTGATAATTTTGAAATGTCCAACTTTATCTCAGATGGTAGTCCTTGTTTTGACATTTGCTTTGTCTAACATTAATATAACTACTGCAACTGCCTTGTTCTTCATTTTTGTATGGCATGCATGTTTATACTCTTTCACTTTCAAACCAGTTGTAATGTCATTAAAGAGTGCCCCTTTAACTCAGTCTCATAATCTCTTTTTGTTGTTTACCTACATTAGTTTGTTCGTTATTTATTTGTTTGTTTTTGGATGTGCTGGGTCTTTGTTGCTGTGCACAGGCTTTCTCTAGTTGTGGCGAACAGCGGTTACTCTCTAGTTGCAGTGTGCAGGCTTTTCAGTGCTGGCTTCTGTTGTGAAGGAGCACATGATCTAGACACATGGGCTTTGGTAGCTGTGACTCTCAGGCTTAGTTGCTCCCTGGCATGTGGGATCTTCCTGGACCAGGGATCAAACTCATGTTTCCTGCATTGGCAGGTGGATTCTTAACCACTGGACCACCAGGGAAGTCCAGTCTCTGTCTTTTAATTGTAGTTTGGTTCTCCATATTTAATGTAATAATTGACTTAATTAGGTTTAGGTATGTGCTGTGCTGTGCTTAGTCGCTCTGTCATCGCCAACTCTTTGCGACCCCATGGACTGTAGCTTGCCAGGCTTCTCAGTCCGTGGGGATTCTCCAGGAAAGAATACTGGAGTGGGTTGCCATGCCCTCCTCCAGAGGATCTTCCCAACTCGGGGATCAAACCCAGGTCTCCCACATAGCAGGCAGATTCTTTACCGTCTGAGCCACCAGGGAAGCCGAAGGGTAGTGGATTGGATAGCCTATTCCTTCTCCAGGGGAACTTCCCAACCCAAGAATCGAAGCAGGGTTTCCTGCATTGCAAGTGGTTTTTTTTACCAGCTGAGCTACCAGGGAAGCCCAGATTTAGGTATACCATTTTACTATTTGTTTTCCATTTGTCCCATCATTTTCTTCCCTCTCTGTTCCTCCTTTTCTGCCCTCTTTTGGGTATGTTGAATATTTTTGTATTTCATTTAGTTACATTTTTATTTTTATTTCAATTTCAATAGGACTTTAAGGTACACCTTTTTGCATTATATTTTCAGTGGTTACTCTCTTAATTATATCCTTAACTTGTCACAATCTGGTAAAAGTGAGCTTTGCACTACTTCATGTACAATGTAAGAATCTTACAACAGTATAGCTCCACTTATTCTCTACTCCTGTCCTTGGTGTTATTGTTTAAATATATTTTATTTTTGTATATATTACAAATCTCACAATCCAGTGTTATAATTATTGCTTTAAAAATTCATATGTCTTTTAAAAGAAAATGAGTGGGAAAAAATAGCATCTTAAAATCCACATATTTAAATACTATTTATAATATTTGTCTTTCCTTTGTCTTTCCAGATTTGAAGTTCTATCTGGTGTTTTTTCCTAAAGAATTTCATTTTAGCATTTCTTGTAGTGGTAGTCTTCTGGTGACAGATTTTTCTCAGTTGTTATCTGATATTATCCTTATTTCACCTTCTTTTTTTGTATCATTGATTGATTGACATAGTTTTTTTATTCTGGAGTGATATAGTCACAGGAGGTTGCAAAGATAATATAGACAGATCCCACATACCCTTCACCCAATTCCCCTAATGGTTATATAAAATCGTAGCATAGTACCAAATTCAGGAATTTTACATAGATACACAGTATGTGGCTAATTCTATGCAATTTTATTTCTTGTATGGTTTGTATAACCACCACCACAATCAAGACACAGAACTGTTTATCACCACAAAGATCTCCCTTGTGGTACCCCTTTATAGTCATACAGACACCCTATCTTCCAACATTCTTAACTTCTGGCAACCACCAGTCTGTTTTCCATATCTATAATTTTCTCATTTAGAGATCATTTATGTATATGGAATCATATATAGTATGTGTATGGTATCACATATGACCCTTTGGGATTGGAATTTTTTCATTTGGTATTATTTCTTTGAGGTTCATTCAGGTTGTTGCATCTATCAGTAGTTTGTTTCTTTTTATTATAGAGCAGTATTCCATGGTATGGATGTACTGCTGTTTATTTAACTTGTCACTCATTAAAAGATAACTGGGTTTTTTCCAGTTTGGGGATATTGCAAATAAAGCTGCTATGAACACTTGTTTACAGGTTTTTATGTAAGCATTCATTTCCACTTCTCTGGGATAAATGTCCAGGAATGTAAGGTGGTAAGTTGTTCTTTAGGCGCTGAGTCCTGTCCAACTCTTTTGCAACCCCATGGACTATAGCCTGCCAGGCTCCTCTGTCCATGGTATTTCCCAAACAAGAATACTGGAGTGGGTTGCCATATTCTCCTCCAGGGGATCTTCCAGACCCAGGGATTGAACCTGTGTCTCTTTTGTCTCCTGCATTGGCAGGTGGATTCTTTACCACTGCACCACCTGGGAAGCCCTAAAGTTCTCTGTAGTATTCCATTGTTCTTTTGATGTCTGTAGGGTTTTAAGTGATAGTCCCTGTTTTGTTTCCTGGTATCAGTAATCCATGTCTCGGTCCAGTCAGTTCAGGACCACAGTCTTGTCTAACTCAATGAGACTAAGCCAATTCATGTCTACTCTGTTTTTATCTTTGTTAGCATTGCTAGGGGTTTGTCAGTATGGATCTAATTAAAACACCAGTTTTTAATTTCATTGATTTTCTCTATTTTTCCTATTTTTAATTTAATTGATTTCTGCTTTGACTTTTATTATTTCTTTGGGAGCTTTAGTTTTGTTTTTTTTTAAGCTGTGCTGGGTCTTCATTGCTCTGAGCGCTTTTTACTCCAGTTGTGCTGCACCGACTTCTCATTGTGGTGACTTTTCCTTTTGAGGAGCACAGACTCTAGGATGCGGGGGCTTCAGTAGTTGGGGTCCAGGCTCTAGAGCACGGGCTCAGTGGTTGTGCTACACGGACTTAGTTGTTCCAAGGCATGTGGGGTCTTTCCAGACCAGGGATCAAACCCAGGTCTCTTGCATTGACAGGCAGATTCTTTACCATTGAGCCACCAGGGAAGCCCAGTTTTAGATGATTGATCTGAGACTTTTCAGCTCATCTTATGTCAGAATTTAGTGCTGTAAATTTCTCTCTTGAGACCATTTAAGCTGTGTCCCTCACGTTTTTATATGTTGTATTATCATTTCATCATCAATTTGTCGTTGTCAAATCATTGTCAAATCAATATCATTTCATTCAGTTTCATTTCACTTAAGAAAGAATTTTTTATTTCTGTTGAGATTTCCTCTTTGACTCAAGGAATTTTTTTTAGAAGCATGTTATTTAGTTTCCAAGATTTTGGAGACTTTTTTGTTATCTTTTATTATTGATGTTTATTTGTTTCCATTGTGGACAGAGAACATACTCTGTTTCAATTCTTTTAGATTTTTTGAGGTCTGTTTGATAGCCTGGGATATGGTTTATCTTGGTATATATTCTGTGGTACTTGAAAAGAATGTGTATTCTTTTGTTGTTGTATAGAACATTGTTTTTTTTTTTTTTTAAATAAATGCCTTTCTCTGATGATGAGTGATGTTGAACATCTTTTTATGTGTTTGTTAGCCATCTGTATGTCTTCTTTGGAGAAATGTCTGTTTAGTTCTTTGGCCCATTTTTTGATTGGGTCATTTATTTTTCTGGAATTGAGCTGCAGGAGTTGCTTGTATATTTTTGAGATTAGTCCTTTGTCTGTTGCTTCGTTTGCTATTATTTTCTCCCAGTCTGAGGACTGTCTTTTCACCTTGCTTACACGCCAGTCAGGATGGCTGCTATCCAAAAGTCTACAAGCAATAAATGCTGGAGAGGGTGTGGAGAAAAGGGAACCCTCTTACACTTTTGATGGGAATGCAAACTAGTACAGCCACTATGGAGAACAGTGTGGAGATTCCTTAAAAAACTGGAAATAAAACTGCCATATGACCCAGCAATCCCACTCCTGGGCATACACACTGAGGAAACCAGATCTGAAAGAGACACGTGTACCCCAGTGTTCATCGCAACACTGTCTATAATAGCCAGGACATGGAAGCAACCTAGATGCCCATCAGCAGACGAATGGATAAGGAAGCTGTGGTACATATACACCATGGAATATTACTCAGCCATTAAAAAGAATTCATTTGAATCAGTTCTAATGAGACAGATGAAACTGGAGCCCATTATACAGAGTGAAGTAAGCCAGAAAGATAAAGAACATTACAGCATACTAACACATATATATGGAATTTAGAAAGATGGTAATGATAACCCTACATGCAAAACAGAAAAAGAGACACAGATGTACAGAACAGACGTTTGGACTCTGTGGGAGAAGGCGAGGGTGGGATGTTTCAAGAGAACAGTATCGAAACATGTATATTATCTATAGTGAAACAGATCACCAGCCCAGGTTGGATGCGTGAGACAAGTGCTCGGGCCTGGTGCACTGGGAAGACTCAGAGGGATCGGGTAGAGGGGGAGGTGGGAGGGGGGATCGGGATGGGGAACACATGTAAATCCATGGCTGATTCATGTCAGTGTATGACAAAACCCATTACAATATTGTAAAGTAATTAGCCTCCAACTAATAAAAATAAATGAAAAAAAAATAAAGCCCTTGACAATACCTTTGACAAACAAACAAAATGCCAACTAGATCCTGTTTATGATGGTGTTGTTGAGTATCCTTGCTGATTTTCTGTTATTCTATCAGTTGTTGAGAGGAGTGATATTGAAATCTCCAGCTACAACTGTGGCTTTGTGTATTTCTACTTTCAGTTCTATCAGTCTTGGCTTTACATATGTGTGTCCCTGTTGTTTAGTGCATGTACCTTTAGAATTTCAAAGTCTTCCTGGTGAATTGACACTTTTATAATTATATAATCTCCTCCTCTACCCTTAGTAATATTCTTTGCTCTGTGGTGTACTTTTTTTACATTAATACAATCAACTCTGCTTTGTTTTTATTCATATTTACATGACATCTTTTTTGTCCATTTAACTTATATATCAGTATATTTGAAGCAAGTTTCTCAGACACATTATTTAATCAGTTTTTAAATCCTGTTTGCTAATCTCTTTTAATTGTTGTATCTATACCATTTGTATTTAATATAATTATTTGTATGTTAGAGTTTGCTATTTTGTTTTTTTGTTTTCTTTTTTTGTCTGTTTTCCATTTGTTTCTTTTTCCTGCCTAGCTCTGGGTTTCTTAAACACTTTTCAGAATTAAAAAAAAATTATCTATAATATTTTTGAGTGTATCTCTTCATACAGCTCTTTTAGTGGTTGTGCTAGGTATTACATTATAAATATGTAACATATCAAAGTCTCCTGATATCAGCATTTTACCAGTTTGAATGAAGAATGGAATCTATTTCCCTTTATGTCCCTTGAATCGCCTCATTTTTAATGTGCTTTATTTTTTTGTACATTGAGAATCACATTAGGCTGTACTGTAGTTTTTGATTCAACCATCAAGCAATTTAGAAAATTCAAGAAGAGTCTGCTTACTGCTTACTGCTTACTTACTGTGTTCTTCCTTCCTGATGTTTCAGAGTTCTTTCTTTTATCATCTCCTTCCTGTCTATAGAACTTTATTTATTCTATGAGAATAGCTCTGCTGGGAACATTTTTTTTTTTTTTTAGTTTCTTTGTCTGACAGTATCTTTATTTCTCCTTTATTCCTGAAGAGTAATTTCACCAGGTATAAGATTTGGTGTTGACAGTTCTTTTAGCACGTAAGAGAGACTGTGTAGGTACCTCCCTGGCAGTCCAGTGGTTAAGACTCTGCACTTCCACTGCAGGGGGCACAGGTTCCATCTCTGGTTGGGGAACTAAGATCCCATGTGCTGTGAGGCACAGCCAAAACAAAGAAACAAAGAAGCTGCTTCCTTCTGGCCTCCATGATTTCTTTGGCTGTGCTGGGTCTTTGTTGTTGTAAGGCTTTTGTCTGGTTGTGGAGAGCAGGGGCTGCTCTCTAGTTGTGACGTCCAGGCTTCGCGTTGCAGTGGCTTCCTCTGTGGTGGAGCACAGGCTTTAGGGCGTGCCGTCTTCAGTGGTTGCAGCCCCCAGGCTCTAGAGCACAGGCTCAGTAGTTGTGACCCATAGGCTTAGTTGCTCCAAGGCATGTGAGATCTTCCCGGATCAAGGATCAAACCCAGGTCTCCTGCATTGGCAGGTGGATTCACAGGGAAGCCCCCTCCATGATTTCTGATGAGAAAACCACTGTCATTAGAATTGTTGTTGTCATTTTGTTTTGTCATTAGAGTGTCACCCAGTCATGTCTGTCTTTTGCCACCGCATGGATTGAGATTTTCTAGGCAAGAATACTAGAGGGGATTGCCATTTCCTTTCTCCAGGGGATCTTCCTGACCCAGGGATTGAACCCAGGTCTTCTGCATTGGCAGGGGGATTCTTTGCCACTGAACCACCAGGGAATGTAAGTGCTTTTACCCTGATGCTTCTTTATTCATTACATTTCCTTTATACATGTTCATGTCATGTACTCATTTTTAATCTCTTATACTTAGAATATATGCATTTTATGTCTATTGATATTTGTTGTATTGGAAGTTAAAACTAAAACCTTTAAAAATATTTGTTCATTTAAAAGTCACAAACCTATTATATGTTAGCATAACATTTTTAAGAAAAATAAGTAAATTTTTAAAAATGAAAATGTTAGCAGGAAGAGTGGCTCTATTTTACATTTTTGCAAATCTCTTTAATGTTTATCCCAATAGAAGACAGCTAGTTCAGGTATGACTGATTCATTTTGCTGTATAGTAGAAACTAACACAACATTATACAGCAATTATACTCCAATAAAAATTGATTTAAAAAAACCCAGCTATATTCTCATATCTACTTTAAAAAAATTGTTTTTGATCATGCTATGTGGCATGTGGAATCCTAGTTCCCAAGTCAGGGATCAAACCTGTGCTGCCTGCAGTGGAAATGCATAGTCTTAACCCCTGGGACTGCCAGGGAAGTCCCTCTCATATCTGTTTTATCAGAAATAACAGCTTTATTGAGATGTAATTCACATTCTATACCATTAACCAATTTAAAATGTATAATTCAATATTCTTTAGTATATTCACAGATATGTGCAACTATCATCACAGTCAACTTAAAGAAAATTTTCATCACCTCAGAAATAAACCTTGTACTTCTTAGCTATACACCCTGCCCATAAGCCCCCAGACCAAAGTAATCTACTTTCTATCTCTCTGGATTTGCTTGTTCTGCACATTTCATATAAATAGAGTCATATAATGTGGGATGTTTTTTGACTGATTGTTATTGTTTAGTTGCTAAGTTGTGTCCCACTCTTTTGCGACCCCATGGACTGTAGCCCACCAGGCTCCTCTGTCCATGGGATTTCTCAGGGAAGAATACTGGAGTGGGTTGCCATTTCCTTCTCTAGGGGATCTTCCTGACCCAGGGATAGAACCCGAGTCTCCTACATTGGCAGGCGGGTCGTTTACAACTGAGCCACCAGTTTTTGTTGTTGTTCAGTTGCTAAGTTGTGTCTGACTCTTTGCAAGCCCATTAACTGCAGCATGCCAGGCTCCCCTGTCCTTACTATCTCCGGGAGTTTGCTCACATTCATGTCCATTGAGTTGGTGATGCTATCCAACCATCTCATCCTCTGCCAGGAAGCCCCTTTATGACTGATATCTTTCATTTAACATGATATTTTTAAGATTCATCTATTAGTATGTTGTAGCATATACCAGAACTTTATTCTTTTTATGGTCAGTTACTCTCAGAAGATGAATTGTATGGTTATTGCACAGTTTGTTTATCCACTTATCATTTCATGGGTGTAGATCTGATTCTTATCCTAGCAAGCAGTTAACTTGGTCGGACTCAAACTTCAAACTGTCTCTCCTGTTAAATAAATGCAGAACTCACCAATTTACTTCTTTCAAGAATTAATGCCACTCCAGTTTCTGCCTGTTCTTGATTGTTCTCTAGTGCCTTCAAGTAGCTTTTTAAATATTTTGTCCAGAGGTTTTTTTTTTTTCTATGTAAGAGTTAGCCAATAAAACCTACTTCACAATTATTGAATGAGGAATTCACAATGCCTTTCATTTTAATTGGCAATACCACTGATGGAGGCTTACATAAATTCATCTCCTTCAGTTCTCAAAAACACAGTCCTCTCTCCTGACTCCAGATAAATGCCTGAGGTAAAGACAGAATGCTGCTGGTGATGTGAAGTTGCTCTATAAATGTCAGTCACAATGTTGAAATCTTAGAAATGAAGGTTTTAGAGTTTGAGAGATTTATTAAATGAGGTTATTGCTGACAGAATTCAAGTACCCATTCTTTGCTCTTTCCTATTATGGACATTGAACTTCAAGACTTATAAATTTTATCATTGCTGGTGATTTGGGACCAAGCCTAGCCTATAAAATGTAGCCTTGCCCTTCCTGCCTTTCCCAAGCAGGCTGTGATCCTGCCTCCCTAGAAAGGCAGAGGAAAGGAAGTGTTGGATCCAAGAGTATCACCTTTTTCTTCACCACTTTTGGGACTTAATAATTTATAATAATAACAAAATAATCATCACAATAAAAACAGTTCCTGAAGCCTTACCTCATCTCTGTCTTGCCAAGTCATAACTAGTCCATGAAACTTTATTTTAGTTCTGTGAGGGAATGACCATGTTTCAGGAAGCATTGTATTCCCATTCTGGAAACACTGTGTCTAGCACATAGTGGGTGTTCAGTGAGGGTTTATGGGGTTGATGTTGAACAGCTGTGCATATGCTCTGAGAAGAAAGTGGTTTTGACATTCTGTATGAGTATTCTGACTCTTGCTTCATCTCATTTATTCACAACCTCCTCCTTGAGAGAACAGTAGATAATATCTAAGTATAATATTTAAAATTTGTATTAATTTAATTTTTGGCTGTGCTGGGTCTTTGTTGTTGCATGTGGTCTTTCTCAAGTCGTGGCGAGTGGGGACTACTCTCTAGTGGTGTGCAGACTTCTCATTGAGGCGGCTTCTTTTGTTGCAGAGCACAGGCTCTAGGGTATGTGGGCTCAGCAGTTGTGGTTCATGGGCTTAGTTGCCCCATGGCATATGGGATCCTCCAGGAGCAGGGATGGAACCCGTGTCCCCTGCATTGGCAGGCAGATTCTTAACCACTGAACCACCAGAGAAGCCCCTAGGTTTAATTTTTAAAATTCTGAAAACTAAATCCAAGTCCCAAATAAAAGATTTCTGGAATTAAACATAACTTCTATGTCATCTTTCTGACCTCTGCCTTAATAGTTTTGGGCAAAAGACCCAGGAGACCAAGAAATAAACACTGTTCTTCCTTCCCATTCATTCATACATTTGGTGTTATAACAGTCACATTTATCATAGTGCCTGGAAATACTTCATTATCTAGAACAGAACTCTAAGCATCACAGATATAATTTGATGTCAGAGATAAGTATTTGGAAATAAAAATAAATGTTGATGTTGTACCATTTTGACTGCTTTTCTTTATATACATGCAGATTATGTGATGTCTCTGGGGAGACTTGTGGCTTCCCGGTATGCAAACGGCCTGTTTCCACAGATCTACACGACAGAAGATGGCAGAGTGTACAATGTAAGTTGGAGTTCCCTTGATGGGCAGGTCCAGGGACATACTGCTGAGGTTGACACAGAGAGGCTGCCAAGTTAGGGCCTTATCAGTGCTGGAGGATTTCTTCTGACAGTGTAGGGATGGTGAAAGTCACAGCCCAGGAACTTGACCCATTAGAGATGAGTGCAGAAAGCACCTGACGAGAGGTGAAGACGTTTGCACATCAACACTTTACCTGGAAAATAAAGGGAAAAAAACAGTATGACAGGGGTCATCTGAAAGGCAAGAGCAGGCTGCTGTTACCTGACAGGTGCTCTAGAAATAAAGAACCACTGATGCAGGTAGTAGTGTATATAGAGAGAGTGGCACCTTGTACTGGAGTCCTTCATTCCCAGCAATTCAACATGTGATTCCTGCACCCGCCACAAATGTCAGGCCCTGTGCACACCCCGGCCACCACAGGGAGCTCCAGAGACACACGTCCCATCATGTTGCTTCATGGATACTTGTTCATGTCACTGTACATCCATGTAGAGTCCACTTGGACTGTTATTTCTTAGTATTTAAAAAATATACATTACTCTCATACTTAGACTGTTCCCAAACAATAATATTGTTTAGAAGTGCTTCCCAGGTACCACTAGTGGTAAAGAACCCGCCTGCCAATGCAGGAGACATAAGAGAGGGAGTTCAATTCCTGGGTTGGGAAGATCCCCTGGAGAAGGAAATGGCAACCCTCTCTAATATTCTTGCCTGGAGAATCCCATGGACAGAGGAGCCTGGCAGGCTGCAGTCCATGGGGTCTCAAAGAGTTGGACACAACTGAAGTGATTTAGCACACATACAAACAATAATATCCATGGAATTTTGAATTTGGTGTACAAAATGTTTTTTTTTTTGTCTGAATCACCTTAAAAATCAATGCAGAAATACCGAATATGTCTGTCTTTGCCATTCAGTTCCACCTTCATGGCCCCTGTGACACGGTCCCACCCTGGTTTCCATGTTGTGGTGGTGGCTTGTTGTAAGTGCTGCGAAGCCTGGCGAGGGGGTTAGGAACGCGCTTTAGGGGGCCATGGAAAGCAGCAGGAGGTAATGCTTCTGCTTCAGGAATAAGCTTGAGAGACAGAGTTGGTGGTGAAAATGAAAGGAGCTGAAGGCAGAGTGCTGAGCATGAGCCAAGGCGTGAAAACATAGAATTACATGGTGTGTTCAGGAGACACACCTTCCTTAAGGTGTTGTGAGGATTGTTGAAAGGTTTTTTTTTTTTTTAATACCATATCTTTTTAAAACAGATTCTTCACAGAATAGGGCACCATTTTTTCTCATTCCTTTTGTATATCTCCTGCCCCCCACCAACACCCTGGAGGGCCTTGCATGATTGTTCCTGACCTATGTGAATGACGCTTTATTTGTGTGTCACCTTTCAAGGGCAGCCCCTAACGTGTTGGTGGTAGTTCTGGGTGATCAAGTGATCTAGGTACAGGGGAGCTTGGCCTGAGAGACAAGAGGACACAGGACAAACGCCATGAGCATGAGGATGGGTACTGGGATGGCACCCCTTAGAGGAAGCCAGGCAGATATGCTGGCATGTTTAGAAGCATTTTCAGAAATGTTTTTGGCATGTTGTAGTTAGGCAGATAAAGAGGTGGCAAGAATACACAGAAGAACTGTACAAAAAAGATCTTCATGACCCAGATAATCACGATGGTGTGATCACTCACCTAAAGCCAAACATCCTGGAATGTGAAGTCAAGTGGGCCCTAGAAAATATCACTACAAACAAAGCTAGTGGAGGTGATGGAATTCCAGTTGAGCTATTTCAAATCCTGAAAGATGATGCTGTGAAAGTGCTGCACTCAATATGCCAGCAAATTTGGCAAACTCAGCAGTGGCCACAGGACTGGAAAAGGTCCATTTTCATTCCAATCCCAAAGAAAGGCAATGCCAAAGAATGTTCAAACTACTGCACAATTGCACTCATCTCACATGCTAGTAAAGTAATGCTCAAAATTCTCCAAGCCAAAATTCTCCAAGCCAGGTTTCAGCAATACATCAACCATGAACTTCCAGACATTCAAGCTGGTTTTAGAAAAGGCAGAGATCAAATTGCCAACATCCACTGGATCATCGAAAAAACAAGAGAGTTCCAGAAAAACATCTATTTCTGCTTTATTGACTATGCCAAAGCCTTTGACTGTGTGGATCACAATAAACTGTGGAAAATTCTGAAAGAGATGGGAATACCAGACCACCTGACCTGCCTCTTGAGAAACCTGTATGCAGGTCAGGAAGCAACAGTTAGAACAGGACATGGAACAACAGACTGGTTCCAGATAGGAAAAGGAGTACGTCAAGGCTGTATATTGTCACCCTGCTTGTTTAACTTATATGCAGAGTACATCATGAGAAAAGCTGGGCTGGAAGAAGCACAAGCTGGAATCAAGATTGCCGGGAGAAATATCAATAACCTCAGATATGCAGATGACACCACCCTTATGGCAGAGAGTGAAGAGGAACTAAAAAGCCTCTTGATTGAAAGTGAAAGAGGAGAGACAAAAAGTTGGCTTAAAGCTCAACATTCAGAAAACTAAGATCATGGCATCTGGTCCCATCACTTCATGGGATAGCGAAACAGTGGAAACAGTGTCAGACTTTATTTTTGGGGGCTCCAAAATCACTGCAGATGGTGATTGCAGCCATGAAATTAAAAGACGCTTACTCCTTGGAAGGAAAGTTGTGACCAACCTAGACAGCATATTAAAAAGCAGTCAATAAAGGTCCATCTAGTCAAGGCTATGGTTTTTCCAGGGGTCATGTATGGATGTGAGAGTTGGACTGTGAAGAAAGAGCCAAAAAATTGATGCTTTTGAGTTGTGGTATTGGAGAAGACTCTTGAGAGTCCCTTGGACTGCAAGGAGATCCAAACAGTCCATCCTAAAGATCATTCCTGGGTGTTCATTGGAAGGACTGATGCTGAAGCTGAAACTCCAATACTTTGGCCACCTCATGAGAAGAGTTGACTCATTCGAAAAGACCCTGATGCTGGGAGGGATTGGGGGCAGGAGGAGAAGGGGACGACAGAGGATGAGATGGCTGGATGGCATCACTGACTTGATGGACACAGGTTTGGGTAAACTCCGGGAGGTGGTGATAGACAGGGAGGCCTGGTGTGCTGCGATTCATGGGGTTGCAAAGAGTCGGACATGACTGAGTGACTGGACTGAACTGAACTGAACTGAGTTAGGCAGATGTTTCAGTGAAATTTTTTTTTCAGTCTGGCTTTGCTGATCTTGCTTTTCTTCTACCTAATTTCTTCCCTACCCCACCTAGTTTTCTTTGGAATATCTGAATTTTATCTAGATTTGTTGAATACAAATTTTTAAAAATTTAATTCTTATTTTATATTAGAGTATTGGGTAGCATCACTGACTCAATGGACATGAGTTTGAGCAAACTCCAGGAGATAGTGAAGGACAGGGAAGCCTGGCATGCTACAGTTAATGGTAATAGAGATAAAGGAAACCTCTGCAGTTGCAGAGTCTGGACACAACTTAGTGACGGAACAACAGCAAATAGCTGATTGACAATATTGTGTTAGTCTTAAGTGCATGGCAAAGTGATTTAGTTGTATGTATGCACATATTCATTCTTTCTCAGATTCTTTTCCCTTGTAGATTGTTACAGACTATTGAGTTGAGTTCCCTGTGCTATATATAGTAAGTTCTTGTTAATTATCTACTTCATATATACTATGTTGCTATAAACATTGGGCTGCATGTATCTTCACAAGATTAGTGTTTCCATTTCCTTTGGATATATACCCAAGATAATTGCCAGATTATATTCCAGTTGTGTTTTTAGTGTTTTGAAGCACTTCCACACTGTTTTTCATGGTGGATACACCAATTACGTTCCTGCCAACAGTGTAGAGGTTCCCTTTTTCTCTGTTCCTTCTCCATCATTCGTTATTTGTGGTCTTGCCGATGATGGACATTCTGACTGGTGGGAAGTGATATCTCATTATGATTTTGATTCGTATTTCTCTGATGATTGGTGATGTTGATCATCTTTTTATATGCCTGTTAATTATCCATATATCTTTTTTGGCAAAATGTCTGTTTAGATCTTTGGCCCATTTTTTCAGTCATGTGGTTTTTTTTTTAATATTGAGTGTGTGGGCTGTTTATTTTAGATATTAACCCCTCGTGAGTTATATCATTTGTAAATATTTTCTCCCATTTAGAAGACTGTATTTTCATTTTGTCTGTAGTTTAGTATGCTGTGAGAAAAATCTTTAATCCATTTGTTTATTTTGTTTCTTTTGCCTTAGAAGACAGATCCAAAAAATATTGCTATGATTTATATCAAAGAGTGTTCTGCCTATGTTTTATTCTTGGATTTTTATGGTTTCCAGTATTACATTTTGTTCTTTAATCCGTTTTAAGATTATTTTTATATGCAGTGTGAGCAAATATTCTAATTTTATTCTTATAAGTAGATGTCTAGTTTTCCTAGCACCATTTATTGACTAGAGTGTCTTTTCCCCATGGTGTATTCCTGCCTCCTTTGTCATAGATTAATTGCCCATTATTTCTGGGCTCTCTGTTTTGCTCCATTAGTCTATGTGTCTGTTTTTGTGCGAGTACCATACACTGTTTTGATTGCTGTAGCTTTGTAATATAGCCTGAAGTTAAGGAACATGATACCTCCAACTCTGTTCTTCTTTCTTAAGATTGCTTTGGCTATTCTGGGTCTTTTGTGTTTCCATACAAATTTTAGAATTATTTGTTCTAGTTCTGTGAAAAATGCCATTGGTATTTTAATACAGAGGCATTAAATATGTAGATTGTCTTGTGTAGCATCGTCATTTTAACCACATTAATTCTTCCATGAACATGGAATACCTTTCCAGTTCTTTGTGTCTTATTTAATTTCTTTTATTAATATCTTAATATTTTTCTGAGTATAGGTCTTTTATCTCCTTAGATTTATTCCTAGATATTTTATTCTTTTTGATGTGATGGTAAAGGGGATTGTTTTCTTAATTTCTCTTTCTGATAGTTCATTGTTCATATATAAAACTATGACAGATTTCTGTGTACTGATTTTGTAACCTGAATTCATTCATGATCTCTAGTCGTTTTTTTGGTGATGTCTTTAAGATTTTCTATGTATAGTGTTGTGTTGTTTGCAAACAGTGACGATTTTACTTCTTCCTTTCCAAATTGAATTCCCCCCCTTTTTTTTAGGTCTGATTGCTTGATGCTCTGACTAGAACTTACAATACTGTGTTGAATTAAAGTAACAGGAGCAGGCATCCATGTCTTGTTCCTGATCTTAGGGGAAATACTTTTAGCTTTTCACCATCAAGTATAGTATTAGCTGTAGGTTTATCATATATGGCCTTTATATTGTCAAGGTCCCTCCATATCCACTTTGTGGGGAGTTTTTTTTTAATTAAAAATGGATGTTAAATTTTACAAAAAGATTTTTCTTCATCTGTTAAGATGATCATGATTTTTTATTCTATAGTTTGTTAATGTGGTATATCACATTTATTGATTTGCAACTATTGAACCATCCTTCACCCCTGGGATAAATCCCACTTGATCATGGTGTATGATCCTTCTAATGTATTTTTGAATTTGATTTGCCCATATTTTGCTGAAGATTTTTGCATCTATGTCCATCTATGTAATTTTTTTTTTTTGTGGTTTTGATATCAGGGTGATACTGACCTGGTGGAATGAATTTGGAAATGTTCCAGACTTTGTAATTTTTTTGGGAAATAGTTTGAGAAAGATAGCTGTTACTGTTCTCTAAATATTTGGTAAAATTTTCACCTGTGAAACCATCTGGTTCTAGGCTTTTGTTTTAGGGGAGTTTTTTTGGTTTTGTTTTATTTTTTTATTTATTCAGTTTTACTGCTGATAATTGGCCTGTTCATGTTTTCTATTTCTTCCTGGCTCCATCTGGAAGATTTGTGCTTTTCTTTTATGTTGTTCATTTTATCGGTATATAGTTGTTCATAGCAATCTCTCATGATCCTTTGTCTTTTTCATTACTGATTTTATTGATTTGGGCACTCTCTCTTTTTTCTCTATGAGTCTGGCTCAAAGTGTGTCAGTTTTGTTTATCTTTTCAAAGAACCAGCTCTTAGTTTCATTGATATTTTCCATTGTTTCTTTAGTCTCTATTTCATTTATTTCTGCTCTGATCTTTATAATTTCCTTCTTTCTACTAACTTTATGTTTTGTTTGTTCATCTTTTTCTGGTTTCTTTAGGAATTTTTTTTCCCATCTGCCTTTGCTGATCTCTATTTTCTTTTACCTAATTTCTTCAGAGTACCCCTGAGCATTTTCAGAATTAAAAATAATTCTGTGACTGGAAAGGTTAAACACTTTTTTTTAAAGAATGCTATATTTTTGTATAGATCTCATCATCTTGTTTCCTTCTATGGGAAATTATCCAAGGGTTTTTTAGTTGAAAGATTGGAAGACTTCTTCCTAGAATGTATGGGGTTTGGAGGATCATCTATGAAATTGTTATTAATATACAGTTCTTAATGGCAAAGTCATAACTCAGTGGGCCTTATTGTTCCTGGCTGCACTGGGGCTCAAATGACTTGTTTTGACTCAGCTATGAAAAAGAACAAAACAATGCCACTTACAGTAACATGGGTGGACCGATTGTCATACTGAATGACATTAAGTCAGACACAAAAAGACAAATATTATATGATATTGCCTAATGTGGAATCTAAAAAAAAAGAATACAAATGTATTTGTTTACAAAATGGAAGTAGAGTCACAGATGTAGAAAACAAACTTATGGTTACTGGGAGGTGGAGGGAATAAATAGGGAGATTGGGACTGACATATACACACTGCCATATGTAAAACAGGAAACTATTGCTGGATAGCAAAGGGGACTCTCTCAATCCTCTGTAGTGGCCTGAGTGAGAAAATAATCTTAAAAAAAAGAGTGGAGAGAGAGAGAGAGAGATATATAAAACTTATTCACTTTGCGGTTCACTGAAACCAACGAAATGTTACAAAAGAAAAAACTACACTCCAGTAAATGGTTTTTTAAAATGACTTGTTTTGGTAGGCTTCTATTTATTTTATTTTGTTGCTTTTATTCTCATTAAGCTGACAGCCAAATCAGAACTGATCTCTCAGTATGTGGAACATTTAACACAAGCTGTGGAGAGCTACAAGCAGCGGATGGACTGGCTCACCAGCAACAGCCGGCAGATCTTTGGTGTCATCTTGGAGCAGTGCATCACCATAGTGCTGGATTTTGGTGGCATGCTGGAGGAGGAGCTTAATCTGTGCCGAGATGCTCTAACCATGGTCCTCCAGGAGCAAGTGGCTCACATAGCCAAGTTCAATGTCATACGGTGAGTTCCCATAGGAAAGGAGCATTTCCCTGAAACTTCATGAGCCATTTTCGTGTATCTGGAGTTAAGTAGCATCACTAACACAGTTAGCTCTGTGGTAGGGAAGAGCTATAATCTTGTAATTTCTTAGGCTTTATCATTCCAGCAAAAACCCACAATTAGTCAGTATTAAAAACTTTTATCTATTTTGTGCAGGGCATTAGAAGAGATTTTAAAACAGCCTTCTCTTCAGTGTATGTCAAGGTCAAAATATAAAGATATTTATTATATTGAATATATGTTTAAGGCCGTAACATTCCTTCACACATTTTAGACTAGGTTTGATAATGAATTTCAGCATCACAAATTTTCACTGGTTTTCAGACTGAGTTTGCAGCTCAACTTGATTTCCTCTGTAAGCTGACCTATCTTTTAATCAGAGCAACAGGTGGCTGGCTTTATAGAAGTTCCCTTATTTCAGAGTCTTCACAATCAATTATTTATGGATTCTTGGATTCAAGAGAATTTGGACTTTAGTGCTGACTTCTCCTGTGGAACAGTTGCTCTATCTCCTTGACAAAAGACACCTGGATGAGAAGGCCATCTATTTGAGTCCTTCTTTTCTAAGTAAAATATTTTCAGCTAAAACAGATGACACCCTTGAAGGTGCTGCATGATTGTGTTCTATCCTGGGTTCCTATTTCTATCACAGATATATTATTGAAGAAATTATGTGATTAAGTCTATAGTGCTTCAGCTTTCTTGGGAATATGTGCTATAGCATATATGCCACCTAGCCAGATCCTCTATGCAGAGGCCACACAGAGGTGACTCAGAGGTGAAGCACCCTAGGCCTCTGGCGGTATAGGCCAGGAGGGACAAATCAGGCTGATTCCTTTAGTCCTGGATTCATATAATTCTTCCCATTACAAATTCATATATGATTCATATAATTCATTTAATTATAAACACAGAGATGAACTCAAGTAGCTGTTGTTTTTTGGAGGGGGGGATTTCCATCACATTTCCAGTCCCAAATTAAATGATTTAATCAAAAGTTCCAAGAATTTAAAAACTTACGCTCTGATGAATTCAAAGCAATACTGTTTTTGATCCTAAAAAGGGTAACTGATAGGAATCTTTCAGAACAATGAAAACAATGTAATAAAAGAATTAGAAATAAAGTTGTGGAGTAACAAAATTGTTGCTGATTTGCAAATCTTAATGCTTATAAACTTACTACTCATAGAAGACAGTTGCAACTAAACCTGCCTATTTATGAAAATAACTTTCCTCAATAATTTTTTGACATTAAAATTTTATTGAAATATAGTTGATTTACAGTGTTATGTTAATTTCAGGAGTACAGCAAAGTAATTCAGTTATAAAAATTTATACTTATTCTTTTTTAGGTTCTTTTCCATTGTAGATTATTACAAGATATTGAATATAGTTCTCTGTGCACTTTCCTCAATAATTTTAATGCACTTGGTAATATTCAAATTTTTGAGATTTTTTGATTCTTGAAAGTGAAAAGTTGCTCAGTCGTGTCTGACTCTTTGTGACCCAGGCCAGAATACTGTAGTGGGTAGCCTTCCCCTTCCCCAGGGTATCTTCCCAACCCAGGGATCGAACTGAGGTCTCCAGCATTGACCCAGAGATCAAACCCAGGTCTACCTGCATTGCAGGTGGATTCTTTACCAGCTGAGCTACAAGGGAAGCCCAAGAATACTGGAGTGGGTAGCCTATCCTTTCTCCAGCAGATCTTCCTGACCCAGGAATCAAACTGGGGTCTCCTGTATTACAGGCGGATTCTTTACCAACTGAGCTATCAGGGAAGCCCTTCTCCTATAAATGTTGTTTTTACCAGTCAGTACAGCTTATGGAAAGTTGTGGTGCTTTGGAAACCTGCCTTAAATAGCTCACCTGTTTTCTCATTAACTTTCAGAGGTCTGGGAGCTATATTTTCTTTCTCTCTAGTGACATTGGGTGTCTTGTTGCTTGTAGCTTTGAGACTGAGGGCTGACAGCTATATTGACCACTCCCTGGTGACAGCCCCATGTGATTCCTTTCAGGGTTTCTCAAGAGCCTGTGAAATGGCAGGAAAACGCTGTTCCTGTGACAGCACCATCCATAGCCGCTGCCATCAGCTGGGTTGAGAAGTTGCCTTTTGAGCTGGCTTCAAGTCACACTAGCCGCCTGGATGCTCTGCTGGAGGCAGGGAAAGATGAAGTGGTATGTGTGTGTCCGTGTCTGGTCCCAGGTCACAAAAGTGGCCTTGAGCTTATTCCTTCACACTCAGTATCCTCACACTGCCTCCTAGCTGAGCCTGAGCCCTTCCAGTTGCATCACATAGAGACTGCCTCCTTGGCATCCAAGAGCCTCAGAAGTCTTAATACTGTTCACCTCTGAATCTGGATCCGATTGAGAAATAGATGACAAGCCTCACATGAGGATCAAAAGAGCATATCTGGTGGTGCAGACGTGGATCAATCAAATCAGACTCTGCTCCCCGAGCCTGGCTGGGCTTCCCCTGCAAGGGGGGGATTGGGGCCACAGGCACACCCTCCTTTAACTGCTGCTAGGAGAACCATGGGCTGCTCACAGCCTCTGAGCGTCAAGAAAGGAAGGCAGTGAGGCCCTGACTGTGTGTCTCTAATGCTTCAATTTCACTTTTCCACTTTTGCTTACCTGACAGTTAGATAAACCTGTCTCTTATGGGCTCTTCCCTGGGGGCTCAGATGGTAAAGAATCTACCTGCAGTGCAGGAGATCCAAGTTTGATCCCTGGATCAGGAATATACTCTGGAGAAGAGAATTGCAACCCACTCCAGTATTCTGGCTTGGAGAATCCCATGGACAGAGGAGCAAGCAAGTCCATGGGGTCGCGAAAGTTTGGACGTGAGTGAGTGACTAACACTTTTCTTTCTTATGAGAGGAGAAGTTGTAAGACTCCTCATAGAACCCCAAGAATGAGGAAATAGGGTTTCCCCAACATCCGTGCTTTGAATCTTTCCCAGTTCCTCTTCACAAATGGGTCCATCAGGTGCTTTCCAAGGTGAAGTGTATCCCCACTGGTGCATCATCTGTTTTCAGATGCTAATGCATTCACGTATATTTTTTTGACAGGGGCCTTTGGGAAATAAAGCTTTGCCTGGAAGGTGTGATTAAATGGTGGTGTTTTGTCTCTTTTAGCCATAGTGATGCACGTTTCTGTGAGTGACTGTTGAGGGCAGTGACAGGCTAGAGAGGAAGTACTCTGAGCAGGTGAGGGCCTTAGGGCAGCCTCAGCTTTCTAAGTGGGGATAGGTCTGCTTTCTCTTGGGATGCAGATGCTTAATCCTTACTAATTGATCCATATTAATTGATACTAATAATTAATGTCTGCTTCTACCCTGGAAGCCTGGGGATTCTTTAGATTTCAAGCTTTACTCCGTTGTATTAAGAAGTCGTTTCTTGGGCAAGGCACCTTGAAAGGAGAGCCCTTAGTGGTCACCAGACTGTTTATTGATACTGAGGGTTGATGGTTTGAAAATGGAAACATACTGTTTATCTTTATAAAGCCAGAGGAACAACTGTTTTTCATTAAAAAAGAACGAAATACCAGCTGCTTTGTTCTTTGGCCTTTCAAGTTTGTTTTAACATCTGTAAAATTTCGAATGTCTGGACACTGTAGTAAGCATTCAAGAAATGGAATATTTCACAGGCTCTTGGATGTGTGTGTGTATGTGTGTGTGTACATGTGCACATGGGTGTTCTCTTTCTTTGTTCCCCTGGCTACCCTGGTCATAGCTGACTCTGGCGACCTGACATGACAGCAAGATTTCCTGGTGATCTTGCCTTTATATTTTATGTCCCTCCGGTTTGTATGCCTCCTCTCTCTGGGGTTTTTCCCTAGCCCAGGAAATGTATAACAATATAGTGAGTTCCAGGGAAGTTCTGTGGAAGAGAAAGTACCAAAAAGAAGTTTCCAGGCATTGGCCACCAAATGCCATGTGAAAACTCTTGAGAGGAGACTATGGGGTGTGAAAGATGTGGAACATATTCAGACTGGTGTTCTCCACCCAGAACTTGTATCTGGCTGAGGTCCTGAGGAGAATGTTAGTAAATGCAGCTGCCTCACATATAAAAATGCCATGCTCTGTGTCTTAAGATGAGTAAAGAAAAGCATGCATGGTGACTTCCCTGGCAGTCCAGTGATTAAGACTCTGAGCTTCCGCTGCAGGGGACATGGGTTCAGTCCCTGACTGGGGAAGATACTGCATGCCAAGTGGTATATAAAAAAAACCTATAAATGGGTAAGACTTTTTAAAAAAATCTATTAAAAACTTCCCTGGCGGTCCAGTTGTTAAGACTCCATACTTCCAATGCAGGAGGTACAGGTTTGGTCCCTGGTCAGGGAACTAGATCCCACATGCCGCATCTAAAGATCCCACATGCCACAACAAAGACCCAGTGCAGCCAAATAAATAATTAAATATTTTCTTTTATAAAAAGAAAGGAAGGCAGTGTGCAGATGGTGGTCTCTGGGAAAGCATGTCCCCAGAAATCTGGAGCACGGATAACTGAGAGTTGACCAAAAACACAGGCAACTAAGAAGCTGAGTAAGAACCTTAGTGAATAGTGAATAACCCTATAGCCTTGATTAATGAAGGGAAGCAAATCCTGACTCACTGCTGGCTATAGCAATTTCTAGTTTGATGAAATCTTGAGGGAAAAAAAATCTCTGTGTGAGAATTTCAGGTTCTTGGGTTATTGCCAGAGCAAAGAAGCTATGTTTGCACTGCTCGAGGCAGAGATACAAGGTGTCAGAAGCTGTCAACAGACCAATGAGAGATATTTGTCCTCACTCACTTTCTTGTTTATGTACCAAACCCTAGAATATACTCCCCATGTCTGTTTCCCTGTCTTGAGCTTTGTGTGATTGTAGATCCCATGAGAGGATGAAGCTGTCCTCATGCTAAACTTGGGCACCAACACAGCTAGAAAACTAGTAACCATGGCTCAGTGGAACCTATTTAAGATGCCTTATGTGAGCCTGGGGTGCTGCAGTCCATGGAGTTGCACAGAGACGGACATGCCTGAGAGACTGAACAACAACAATGTAAAGTAACATCTAACACCATGAAGAGAATGACATAGAATGCATTTTCTGGAAGAACAGTATTAGTTGTCTAATTAGGAGTCTGAAGAACACTTTCTTCCTCCTGTCAGTGTTTTTAGTTCTTTTCAAGTGGCCGACTGGGAGAAATAGGCAACATTCATTCGTCTTTACCTCCCATGAGGTACTTTAAAAAGTCAGGGACTTTGTGATGAAGGGCCTGAGAGAGTGAGGGGTCAGATGGACTTTTTGTGCCCAGTTCGAGGAGGAGTGTGGTTGCAGTAGATGGGGCTCTGGCCATCTCCTGGCTCCCAGCATGGACCCCCTGCCACCCTGTCCCCACCTGCCTTCTTGGGCACAGACTGTCCCCCCGTTGCTGCCACTGACTGGGCCTCCTAAGCAGCTGGGAGCTTACCCTCTGCCCACCTGTCTCTGGGCCAGGTAGGCTTAAGTCTCAGCTTTGAAGTCGAGGTGAAGTAAGTGACTATCTACCTTCGGCTAACCCGGGATGGGAGATGTGTAATTAGAGGCTCCTGAATCCTGAAGGGCTGGTGACATCTGTTTATCCCTTACAACAGAACACATTTGCTGGAGGTTCTGGCTGGGTTATAAGTAGAGAATCACTTAGCGTGTTTGGTGGGGTTAGGTTTAGATGATGTGCGTTCCTGGCCCTCCCTGTGGTTTTTACTTCCTGAGATTTATATACACGCATAAGTGTAAGTCATCATGTTTAAGCTCTATCATGAAGCCAATTGCATAAGCTCCTTTTCACAGTGAAGAACTGAACTTAAACCACTTTTCCAAGGTTACAGAACTCAGTAGTGGCAGAGGAGACCTTTAGAGCAGTGTGGTTAAGGGTGGGGCGGGACCACCGCTTGGGGCCCTGTAGATGGAGTTGATGTCTTTAAGTTAAGCAGGGACCACTTTGTCATTGTCTGCTTTCTGGGTGAGGTATGCATCTCCCAGATCCCTGGTTTAAGCTTTGGGGGGGTGTGGGGTGTGTGTGTGTGTGCGTATGTGTGTCTTTCTCCTGACTCCTGGCCTGCCGTGCCCCCTGACTGGCCTCATCTCCCCAGGTGTGTCTGTCCCTGAGGTGAGACCAGAGGATGAACCAGCTGGGAATATGCCCTCCTCCCCACACACAGCCTCAGACTGAGGATGCCTGAGTTTTCACTGTAGAATTCTGGCACCAACATGGGGAATTGCTAATAAGCTTCCTGCTCCCAGTGGCTATGCCAACACTTCCTTCATTCCTGGACTTGAAAATAGCCACTCCTGACTGCATAACGTATTTGTGGGCTCAGAGGAAGCTTTTCTCCACATCTGCCAGTCATATCCTTCCCATGTAAAGGCTGAGACTTCTTGGCACCAGGCCTTGAATATCTCACTTCTTGACTTTGGCCCCCACACATCCTCAAGAAAGGTTGAGGAGTGCTGCTCTTCTTTCTGCCCATTTATTTTTTTAAAGAGGCAGTTTTATAGAGATTATATCACCCATGAGTCTGATTCAAGGCTAGGGTGTGTCAGGGAAATAAACCGACAGCACCACTGTTTTGCAGATTGAATCCATTTACTACTTTGTGGTGGGAGACGTTCCTGAGGAATCCAAGGAGCTTCTCCTTCAGCAGGCTTTGGAGATCCCCTGTCCTGTCTGCACAGTGTCCTTCAATGCCAGAGGACAGGGCACCATAGCCTTCCTGAAGGATTTGAGTGCCAAGACCTTCAGCAGGTAGGCCAAAAACAGGCTCCAGGGAGACTGAGTGAACTGACTGCTTGCATGAAGTCAGTGGTGGGCCTCAATTCTGAGTGGTTTTCATGACCAATCAGTTGCTATGGGATTTCCCGGGTGCTCCAATAGTAAAGAATCCACCTGCCAACGAAGGGGACAAGGGTTAAATCCCTGGTCTGGAAAGATTCCACGTGCTGCAGAGCAACTAAACCCATGAGCCACAACTCCTGAGCCTCCAAGTGTAGAGCTCATGCCCCGAAACAAGAGATGTCACCACAGTGAGAAGCCCACACACAGCAATGAGGACCCAGTGCGGCCAAAAAACTGGTTTCTCTGTTCTTCTCTTTCCAGGAGCCCTTAGTCTCCATTCACCTTTGCGCCTGTGTTGTTGTTCGGTTTCTCAGTTGTGTCCTACTCTTTGCTGACCCATGGACTGCAGCATACTAGGCTTCCCTGTCCCTCACCATCTCCTGGAGCTTGCTCAAACTCATGTCCGCTGAGTCAGTGATGCCATCCAACAATTTCATTCTCTGTCACTCCCTTCTCCTCCTGCCCTCAATCTTTCCCAGAATCAGGTTCTTTTCCAGTGAATTAGCTCTTTGCATCAAGTGGCCAAAGTATTAGAGTTTCAGCTTCAGCATCACTCCTTCCAGTAAATATTCAGGTTTGATTTCCTTTAGGATTGACTGGTTTGATCTCCTTGCTGTCCAAGTTACTCTCAGATGTCTTCTCCATCACCAAAAATTGAAAGCATTAGTTCTTCAGTGCTCAGCCTCCTTTATGGTCCAACTCTCACATCCATACATGATTATTGGAAAAAACCATGGCTTTGACTATGTGGACCTTTGTCTGCAAATTGATGTCTTTGCTTTTTAATACACTGTCTGGGTTTGTCATAGTTTTTCTTCCAAGGACAAGTATCTTCTAATTTCATGGTTGCAGTCACCATCTGCTGTGATTTTGGAGTCCTAGAAAATAAAACCTGCCAGTGTTTCCATTGTTTTCTCATCTATTTGCCATGAAGTGATGGGACTGGATGCCATGATCTTAGTTTTTTGAATGTTGAATTTTAAGCCAACCTTTACACTCTCCTCTTTCACCTTCATCAAGAGACTGTTTAGTTCCTCTTCACTTTCTGCCATTAGGGTGATGCCATCTGCATAATGAAGTTGTTGATATTTCTCCCAGCAATCTTGATTCCAGCTTGTGCTTCATCCAGACCAGCATTTCGCATGATGTACTCTTCATAGAAGTTAAATAAGCAGGGTGACAATATACAGCCTCGATGTACTCCTTTCCTAATTTGGAACCAGTCTATTGTTCCATGTCCAGTTCTAACTGCTGCTTCTTGACCTGTGCACAGATTTCTCAGGGGACAGGTCAGGTGGTCTGGTATTCCCATCTCTTTAAGAATTTTCCACAGTTTGTTGTGACTCATATGGTCAAAGGCTTTAGCATAGTCAATGAAACGTTTTTCTGGAATTCTCTTGCTTTTTTATGATCCAATGGATGTTGGCAATTTAATCTCTCATTCCTCTGCTTTTTCTAAATCTAGCTTGTACATCTGGAAGTTCTTGGTTCATGTACTGTTGAAGCCTAGCTTAAAGGATTTTGAGCATTATCTTGCTAACATGTGAGATGAGTGCAATTGTGCAGTAGTTTGAACATTCTTTGGCATTGCCCTTCTTTGGGATTGGAATGAAAACTGACCTTTTCTAGTCCTGTGGCCACTGCTGAGTTTTCCAAATTTTCTGGTATGTTGAGTGAGGCACTTTCACAGCTTCATCTTTTAGTATTTGAAGTAGCTCACCTGGAATTCCATCACCTTCACTAGCTTTGTTCATACTAATCCTTCCTGTTTATACAGTTCATGGTGTTCTCGTTGCAGGTATACTGGGGTGGCTTGCCATGCCCTCCTCCAGTGGATGGATCATGTTTTGTCAGAACTGTCCACTATGATCCGTCCATCTTGGGTGGCCATGCACAGCTTGGCTCATTGCTTCATTAAATTATACAAGCCCCTTCACCACAACAAGGCAGTGATCCATGAAGGAGATCATAAAAAACTGGAAAACTCTTAAAGAGACGGGAATACCAGACCACCTTACCTGCCTCCTGAGAAACTTGCAACAGTTAGAACTATACATGGAAAAAAAAAAAAAAAAGAACTATACATGGAACAACAGGCTGGTTCCAAATCTGGAAAGGAGTAGGTCAAGTATTGTCACCCTGCTTATTTAACTTATATGCAGAGTACATCATGTGAAATGCTGAGCTGGATGAAGCACAAGCTGGAATCAAGGTTGGCGGAAGAAATAGCAATAACTTCAGATATTCAGATGATACCACCCTTTTGGCAGAAAGTGAAGAGGAACTAAAGAGCTTCTTGATGAAAGTGAAAGAGGAGAGTGAAAAAGTTGGCTTAAAACTCAACGTTCAGAAAATTAAGATCATGGCATCCGGTCCCATCACTTCATGACAAGCAGATAAACAGTGGAAACAGTGACAGACTTTATTTTCTTGAGCTCCAAAATCACAGCAGATGGTGAATGCAGCCATGAAATTAAAAGACTCTTCCTTCTTGAAAGAAAAGCTATGGCCAACCTAGACAGCATATTAAAAAGCAGAGACATTATTTTGCCAACAGAGGTCCATCTAGTCAAAGCTATGGTTTTCCCAGTAGTCATGTTTGGATGTGAGAGTTGGACCATAAAGAAAGCTGAACATTGAAGAATTGATGCTTTTGAACTGTGGTGTTGGATAAGAGCCTTGAGAGTCTCTTGAGCTGCAAGGAGATCCAACCAGTCCATCCTAAAGGAGATCAGTCCTGGGTGTTCATTGGAAGGACTGATGCTGAAGCTGAAACTCCAATACTTTGGCCACCTGATGTGAAAAGCTGACTCATTGGAAAAGACCCTGATGCTGGAAAAGATTGAAGGCAGAGAACAGACTGGTTGCCAAGGGAGAACTGGTTGGGGAAATGAGGGATTGGGAGTTTGGGATTAGCAGATGCAAACTATTATATACAGAATGAATAAACAACTAAGTTCTACTATATGGCACAGGGAACTATATTCAATATTCTGTGATAAATTATAATGGAAAAGAAAATGAAAGAATTTATATGTATAACTGAACCATTTTGCAGTATAGTGGAAATGAACACAGCATTGTAAATTAACACTTCAATAAAATAAATGTTAAAAATCTTAAAAAAAAAAGATTGAAGGCAGGAGAGAAGGGGACAACAGAGGATGAGTTGGTTGGATGGCATCACTGACTCAATGGACATGAGTTTGAGTAAACTCTGGGAGTTGGTGACGGACAGGGAAGCCTGGCATGCTGTGGTCCATGGGATCACAAAGAATCGGACATGAGTGAGCGACCGAACTGAACTGATGGTTGTGAGAACTGGACCATAAAGAAGTCAGAGTGCTGAAAAATTGTCGCTTTTGAACTGTGGTGTTGGAGAAGACTGTTGAGAATCCCTTGGGCAGCAAGGAGGTCAGACCAGTCAATCCTAAAGGAAATCAACTCTGAATATCCACTGGAAGGATTGATGCTGAAGTGGAAGCTCTAATACTTTGGCCGCCTGATGCGAAGAGCTGACTCACTGGAAAAGATCTTGATGTTGGGAAAGATTGAAGGCAGAAGGAGAAGAGGGCGATAGAGGATTAGATGTTTGGATGGCATCACCAATGCAGTGGACATGAACTTGGGCAAACTCTGGGAGATGGTGGGAGACAGGGAAGCCTGGCATGCTGCAGTCCATGGGGTCGCAAAGAATCAGACACAACTTGGTGAGTGAACAAACAACAACGGTTCCTAAGGCCCGCTTGACTTTACAGTCCAGGATGTCTGGCTCTCATTGAGTGATCAAACCATCATGGTTATCCAGGTCATTAAGACCTTTTTTGTACAGTTCTGTGTATTCTTGCCACCTCTTCTTAGTATCTTCTGCTTCTGTTAGGGTCATACCATTTCTGTCCTTTGTACCCATCTTTGCATGAAATGTTCCCTTGATATCTCTTGATATTTTCTTAAAGAGATCTCCAGTGTTTCTGATTCTATTGTTTTCCTCTGTTTCTTTGCATTGTTCACTTAAGAAGTCTTTCTTATCTCTCCTTGCTATTCTTTGGAACTGTGCATTCAGTTGGGTATCTTTCCCTTTATCCTTTGCCTATAAGTGGTATCATACAATGTTTGTCTTTCTGACTCATTTTACTTCATATGATTACCTCTAGGTTCATTCATGGCACTGCAGATGGCATTGTTTCATTCTTTCTATGACTGAATAGTATTCCATTGTATATATGGAATATATTCATCTATTGATGGACACCTAGGTTGCTTCCATGTCTTGGCTAGGGTAAATAGTGCACCATCAACACTGGTACACAGGTGCTTTTTGAGCTTTAAGCTACATAGAACTGCCCCAGGGACCTTGTTAAAGTGCAAGTTCTGACTCAGCGAATCCAGGTGGGGCCCAGAAATGTGCATCCCTAGCCAGCTCCCAGGTGCTGCTGCTGCTCCTGGGACCTCACTTAGAGGAGTCAGGCCTTAAAAACTCGCCCACACTGAATTCTTTTCATTAGTTGTTATGCTCAGGTTCTGGGGGCAGTGTGTGTTTGCTGAGTTAAAGCTGACTGAAGCCCATCAGCAGCCCATCAGATGAGCCAATGGTGCCTGTTATCACCAAAGTTCAACACTGAGCCCTCAGGATTGTGGGCACTGTCTGGCCCCTCATTAGCTTCTTGGCTATCAAAGCTGTGTTGACATGATGGAACCCTGGGAACAAAAGAATAAATCTCAGCACAGGGTGTCATTTTTCCAGGATCAGTAAATACCATTTGGTTGAGCTAAGTGTCCTCTAATGAACAGAAGAGTCATCAGTTAAAATCCCAATGGCTTCTCAATTCTCTGTTCTGTTCCGTCTTCCTGTCTTTTGTTTGTGGGAATTGACAAGGTACAGGGGAAAGCAGTGAACACTTGGAAGGTGCTTAGCACCACAGAAGAGCAAATTCACAGCCTTGGGAGAATGAATAGACTTACTAGCCTAATGTGCACTTACTAGCCTAATGTGGCAAATCTCTTCCTATTTCAGATTCCATGCATTTGCAGAGAGAACAGAGTGTGTAGAATTTCCTGCCTTTCCCATTAAGGATGGTGACAGTGTGATTACTTGGAATTCAAGGAAACTGAAAGGAAAACTCCCTCCAGGTATCTGGGGTCAAAAAGAAGCGTGTACTTTATGTCTTAATAACTCCAGATGATCCCTAGCCTTGAAAAATAAAGCACAAGGGAGAGGGACTAACCGTATCTTTTGTATTATTCATGTGGTACAAGGGCAGAGTTCATAGATGTTAATGGAGAATTTGGCAGCCTGGCAACCAGGCATAAGTGTATCACCTGAGGAAGTAGCCTCAGTGAAATGTGTTTCCTAATTTGGGAGACTTCTAGAGACATGGCCCCAGGCGTGTCAGTGCAGTCTTTATTCTTGGACAGGCAGAGCTGCTCTGTGCCCTGGATTGTCTGGAAGCTATAATGCCCTCACTTGTTGTGGGTTTTCTGCTGCCTCCCCGTCAGGGCTGGCAGTGCTTCTAGATGTACATGCTGGATGATCCTGCCTCTTGTGAGGGCCAGGGGCATACAGGAAACTCTGGAAGCTGAATGAACTTCCTCTTTCATTCAAAAGATGTGATCAGAGAGTTTAATAGGCATTGAGAACAAGCTCAGGAAATAAGTGAGAAAGAGTACTGTGGTTCAGGAATCCAGTTCTAGAAGCTTCCTCCGAAAGCAGGAGATGAGAGTTTCTTTGGGGAGCTCATGAAATGGCTAAGCTCCAAATACACTGAGTAAACACCACGGAGAGGAGTGGAGCAGGGAAGGCAGCTCCTGTGGGAATGTGAGATGGCCCAGCATAGAGGGCATTAGAAGTCTGGGAAAGCCTATCCTGACCGCTATCTTCCCGCTGACTTATAATAATCATCAGAAAGATTTCTAGCTTCAAACAGCCAGGAGCTGTTCTTTGGGGGTGATTTGGGGCTGGGGAAGAAGCGCAGGGTACACATGCTTGCAAGTTTCCTCTGTTTCCATAATGGTGTTGCAGAGGCTCCAGAGAGAAGGGCCCTGGGACTGCGTTGGAGCCACTTGCTTTCACAGCTCGGGGGTTGACACACACTTTGTGAGTCCAGATTCTGGGTCGCCCCAGAGCAGGGGCGAGGTTCCAGTTGAGCTCATCAGGGTCACTGCTTTGGGTCACTTACACCTTTGCTCTGATGGTGAGGTGGACATCTCCAGGGGATTCAAGAAAATGTCAGTTGATAAACAAGATGCTAATCTAAGAAAAACATTAATTTAGGATGTATGCCTTGCCTTTGATGGTAATTTATAAGATTAAGCCTAGTGGGCAATGAATCAATCAAAGTAAAGAATGTGAGATGTCACCAGCTCCCCAAGGCGCACCAGTGACCGTAAATGGGGTTTAATTCAGGCCTATGTGTTCCTTGGCAACTTGTTATAAAGGGAAGCGTCTCTGTCTGCATAACTTACATTTTCAGCAACTACCCTCTTTCCAATGCCCTTGAAGCATACAAATCAAATTACAGATAAAAATATTTTTCTTAGAATGAGGTCCTCAGGGCGTGGCCTGCCATTCTAATGCCATTTCAGTGATCACATGTTCTGAATTAGGAAGAGAATCCCAAATCCTAAATATGTGATCTTGTCCCTTCAATCCATCACAGTGTCCTAGAAATGCCAGCATTTCAGAACCTACCTCTCCTACTCAAAAAAAAAAACAAAAAAAACTGCCCAGAAATCCTTGAGATGGTTTTGGTTTGGAAAATGTGTGGTTTTCAGCCTCACTCAGGCTCAGAGGCAGTTCTCCAATCTTGCCCTGATCAGTTCCCCCTCCCTGTCTCTCCATCATCTGTCTCAAGCATTTATCAGTTACAAGCTTCTTCAAGGCCCTCTCTAGTCTCCTCTAGAGATAATTCTTCCTTCTGTTATGTAAAAAAGACATACTGTCAAGTGAGGTGCTGGAGGAGCAGTGCTCAGAGAAGTGAACTGCCAACTGAAAGAAATGTCCTGCTGTTTCTGACTTTGAGGCTTCCAGAGCGTGAGTTCCCCTCACCCCATGCACTACATCAAGGCTATAAACCTCTGTAGTCAAGATAATAGTTTTTAATAACTGTTGTAAAATGTACATAACATAAAATTTATCATCTTAAGGACTTCCCTGACAGTCCAGTAGTTAAGACACTATGCTGCAGAGGGCATGGGTTCGATCCCAGGTCGGTGAACTAAGATCTCACATGCCAAGTGGCACAGCCAAAAAAAAAAAAAATTATCATCTGAACCATTTTTAAAGTGTTAAGTAGATTCTCTAAACTCAGCAGTGTCAAGTACCCTCACTGTGTTGTGCAACCATCTCCAGAACTTTGTCCCTCTTGGAAAACTGAAACTCTGTACCCATTTAAAAAACTGTCCATTTCGCCCTGCCCCTCACATTTACCATTCTCCTTCCTGTCTGTGAATCTGACTGTTGTAGGTAATTGGAATCACACACCATGTGTTTTGTCACTGGCTAATTTTACTTAGCACATGTCCTCAGGGCTCATCCATGTTATAGCGTGTGTCAGAATTTCCTTCCGTTTAAAGGCTGAATAATATTCCATTCTCTCTTTGTGTGTGTATAGGGTGCAACTCCAAGGCTGGCCACTTTCTTTGGTTTCTAGAATTCAGTTTAATGTTTGATTCCAGTGCCCTACTATCACAGCAGATTAGGGGAAAGTTAACCCCAGTCATTCCCAGGGATGACTCCTGAGCTTTTCCCACAGCTTGGAGATCCTCAGCTGCGCTAAGGCATCAGGAGGTGACTCTAGTAGTTGGACATCTGTTCCTGCCAATTGCCCTATAAATATCCCCTGCGCCTGTCTTATGGTCACTCCATGCTGAGCAGTTCTCTGCTGCTCCTGTACGTGGTGGCTTTAGATGTGGGAGTCCTTTGCAAACTCTACCCCCCCACCATTTACCCTGGGCCTTCATCCCAGGGTGCAGCAGAGACTCAGAGCCAGTTCTTACCTTATCCTAGGATGCTCTTCTCTTCTTCCCCAAGCCAAGGGGAACCTCCTTCCAATCTGGGACAATGCTTCTCTTCCTACTGCTTCTTAAAGCTGCCTGCTTTGTAAACCCCAGCACCTCTCCTCAGGGGGATGGGGGACAGGGTTAGGCTTCAATAGAAAAAGCCAGAATGTCTTGCAGGCTATTTCATCTTCCTGCTCTGCCTTTTTTTGGGCAACTTTGCTGTGTTCCTGATACCTGCGTCAATGTGCAGGAAAGAGATGGGGAAGAGAAAAATACAGGGAGAACAGATGAATGTAAAAAATATGATCCAACGATACACATAGAAGAAAACAATAGAATGGGAAAGACTAGAGATCTCTTCAAGAAAATTAGAGATACCAAGGGAACATTTCATGCAAAGATGGGCACAATAAAGGACAGAAATGGTATGGACCTAACAGAAGCAGAAGATATTAAGAAGGGATGGCAGGAATACACAGAAGAACTATACAAAAAAGATCTTCATGACCCAGATAACCACCATGGTGTGATCACTCACCTAGAGCCAGACATCTTGGAATGAGAAGTAAAATGGGCCTTGGGAAGCATCACTTTGAACAAAGCTAGTGGAAGTGACGGAATTCAGTTGAGCTATTTCAAATCCTAAAAGATGATGCTGTAAAAGTGCTGCACTCAATATGCCAGCAAATTTGGAAAACTCAGCAGTGGCCACAGGACTGGAAAAGGTCAGTGTTCGTTCCAATCCCAAAGAAAGACAATGCCAAAGAATGTTCAAACTACCACACAATTGCACTCATTTCACATGCTAGCAAAGTAATGCTCAAAATTCTCCAAGCCAGGCTTCAACAGGACATGAACCAAGAACTTCCAGATGTTCAAGTTGGATTTAGAAAAGGCAGAGGAACCAGAGATTAAATTGCCAACATCTGTTAGATCATAGAAAAGGCAAGAGAGTTTCAGAAAAACATCTACTTCTGTTTCATTGACTGCTTGGGTCACAACAAACTGGAAAATTCTTAAAGAGATGGAAATACCAGACCACCTTACCTGCCTCCTGAGAAACCTGTATGCAGGTCAAGAAGCAACAGTTAGGACTGGACATGGAACATGGAAAGGAGTATGCCAAGGCTGTATATTGTCACCTTGCTTATTTAACTTACATGTAGAGTACATCATGTGAGATGCTAGACTGGATGAAGCACAAGCTGAAATCAAGATTGGCGGGAGAAATAGCAATAATCTAAGATATGCTGATGACACCACCCTTATGGCAGAAAGCAAAGAGGAACTGAAGAGCCTCTTGATAAAAGTGAAAGAGGAGAGTGAAAAGCTGGCTTAAAACTCAACATTTAAAAAACTAAGATCGTGGCATCCAGTCCCATCACTTCAAGGCAAATAGATGGGGAAACAATGGAAACAGACTTTATTTTCTTGGGCTCCAAAATCACTGCAGGTGGTGACTGCAGCTGTGAAATTAAAAGACGCTTGCTTCTTGGAAGAAAAGCTATGACCAACCTAGAAAGCATATTAAAAAATGGAGACATTACTTTGCCAACAAAGGTCCATCTAGTTAAAGCTATGGTTTTTCCAGTAGTCATGCTTGGATGTGAGAATTGGACCATAAAGAAAGCTGAGTGCCAAAGAACTGATACTTTTGAATATGTGTTGGAGAAGACTCTTGAGAATCCCTTAGACTGCAAGGAGATCAAATCAGTCAATCCTAAAGGAGATGAGTCCTGAATATTCACTGGATGGACTGATGCTGATGCTGAAGCTCCAATACTTTGGCCACCTGATGCAAAGAACTGACTCATTGGAAGAGACTCTGATGCTGGGAAAGACTGAAGGCAGGAGGAGAAGGGGATGACAGAGAATGAGATGGTCAGATGGCATCAATGACGCGATGGACATGAGTTTGAGCAAACTCTGGGAGCTGGTGATGGACAGGGAAGCCTGGCATGCTGCAGTCCTTGGGTAGCAAAGAGTTGGACACAACTGAGCGACTGAACTGAATGACAAGCATAAATATGACCTTTTATAGAGGTGAAACCTTAACCCCAGGTTGGGCTTTCTCTGAAGGAAGAGAATATATCCAGTTGCTATTTCTTATTTTATAAAATAACACTTCAGGAATCAGTGTTGGAGAATGAAAAATGGAGAGTTGGCATGCTATTAAATTGGTGACGAGTGTAGGTTTGGATCTGTTCTGTTCAGTATGGGAGCCATCGACCACATGTGGCTAGTGAGCATTGAAGTGTGAATCCAATTTGAGATGCGTTGTAAGGAATCCCCTGGTGGTCCAGTGATTAGGATTCGGCGCTTTCCCTGCTAGGGGCCCCAGTTCAATCCCTGCTCCGGAACTGAAATCCTACAAACTGCACCGAGTGGCAAAAAAAAAAAAAAGGTGATGCGCTGTAAGTGAAAAATACATCTAGGATCTCAAAGACTGAGTGGGGAAGAATGCAAATTACCACATGAAAAAAATGTAAATTATTACAAAATATAGATTAAATGTCAAACTGATAACATAAAAATATGCATTGCATCAAATATATTGATAAAATTAAGTTCTTCCTAACTTAATTGTGGCTACTAGAAAATTAGAAATTATATATGTGGTTCTCCTATTGAATTAGTATTGGATTGTATTGCTCTAGAGCCACACTAGCTGCATCATCACTTAAGTAGCTGTGTAACTTTGGGAAAGTTATTTAACCTTTCTGCTTCCTTCTCTCATCTATAAAATGGGACTAATAAATTATTATTATATTATACTATATTATATTACTGTTTTTGTGCCATGTGCTCAGTTGCTCAGTCATGTCCAACTCTTTATGACCCCGTGGACTTTAGCCCACCAGGCTCCTCTGTCCATGGGATTCCCCAGGCAAGAATACTGGAGTGGGTTGCCATTTCCTTCTCTAGGGGATCTTCCAGACCCAGGGATCAAACCGCATCTTTTGCATCTCCTGCATTGGCAGGTGGATTCTTTACCCCTGTGCCACCTGGGAAGCATATTGCTGTATATTATATTTTTTGTGTTAAATGATGAGGAGGCGGAGAGTAATAAGGTGTTGTACTATGTTCAGGGAACTCAAATGCAGTAGAATTAAAGGCCCAGACTTTGGAGCCAGACCTAGGTTTGGATTTATCACTTAGCTATGTGATCTTAGTTAAGGTACTTAACTAATCTGATCTTTAGCTTTCTTATTTATGAATGGAGATGATGATGTTTGGGCCTTTCCACATGGCACTAGTGGCAAAGAAGCCACCTGCCATTGCAGGAGGCATAAGAGACTTGGGTTCCATCCCTGGGCCAGGAAGATCCCCTGGAGGAGGACATGGCAACCCACTCCAGTATCCTTGCCTGGAGAATCCCAAGGGCAGAGGAGCCTGGCGGGCTACAGTCCATGGGGTTGCAAAGAGTCAGATACGACTGAAGTGACTGAGCATGCAGCACGCCTGATGACGTTCACCTTATGAGTTGTTAGGAATATATTTATATATATATGTATATGTGTGTATATGTGTGTGTGTGTGTATACACTGTATAAAACACTGTGTGTGTGTATACACGCACACACAGTGTTTTACACAGTACCTGGTATGTAGTTAACCAGCCAATAATTTATACCTTGTTATTGTCATAGCCATCATCATCCTGTGGGTTACTCTCCTGTTACTACCCCAAGGTAAGCAACTCAAAGACTAAATTTGTTTACCTTTTCTTCTGTCATTCCAGTTCTCGTGTTTGTTTTAATTCTTCTCTTAAGTACATTTAGTTCTCACTTGCAGTCCATCTGCTTTGGTTTCCCAAGCCATCCCTTGGTTGGCTAAAGTTTATCTTCTAATAGTTTCTCCAAGGAGGGAATCAGAGAAAAAAATATCCTCAGCGTTTCCAAATGTTCTTTTCTACCTCTTTATACTTAAGACATCTTGGCTGGATGGAAAGCTCTGGCTCACATTTTGTTTGTCTTGTGTGTGTTACGGGTTGTGCTGCAGTATCTTCTCATAGATCATGCTGCCGAGAAGAACTCCAAGGCCAGCTTGATTTTTTTTCTTTCATAAGTGACTTGTCTTTTTGCCTGGTTGCCCAGGAGTTTCTTTTATTCCACCAAGCTTTATTGAGATACAATTGACATATTGTGAAAGTTTAAGATGTACAATATGATGACATGATACACATATATTGTGAAATGTTTATCACAATAAGCTTAGTTAAAGCATCCATCACCTCACATAATTACATTTCTTGTGTTTTGAGAGCATTCAATATCTATTCTTTTAGCAACCTTCAAGTGTATAATACAGTATTGTTAAATATAGTCACCACAGTGTACATTAGATCTCCAGGATTTATTCATCTAATAATTAGAAATTTGTACCTTTTGACCAATTTCTCTCCATTTCTCTCACCCCAGCCACTGACAGTCACCACTCTACTTCCTCTTTCTACAACTTTGGCTTTTTTTGTTTTCACATATAAGTGAGATCATAATAGCATTTGCCTTTCTAATTTATTTCGCTTAGCTGCCCTCAAGTTTCATTCATGTTGTTACAAATGAGAAGATTTCCTTCTATCTCATGACTGATTAATATTGCATAGATAGATGTTTTAAATTTTTATACCCATAAAAAATAAAATATAAAATCACATTTTCTAAATCCATTCATCTGTCAGTGGATAATTAGGTTATTTCCATGTTATGACTGTTGTAAATAATGCTGCTATGAACATGGGAGTACAGATGTCTCTTTAAGACAGTAATTTCATTTTGCTTGGTTATATACCCAGAAGTGGGATTGCTGGATCATATGATAGTTCTATTTTCAGTTTCTTGAGGAATCTCCATCCTGTTTTTTGTAGTGGCTTCACATGTTTACATTTCCCATCAACAGTGCACAAATGTTGCCTTTTCTCTACATTCTCACCAACACTCTTGTCTTTTTATAATAGCCATTTTAACAGATTTTCAGTGATATCTTGTGGTATTGATTTGTTTTTTCCTGATAATTAGTGATGTTGAGCTCCTTTTCATGTATCTCTTGACCGTTTGTATGTCTTCTCTGGAAAAATATCTATTCAAGTTGTTTGCCCATTTTAATTGGATTGTTTGTGTTTTTGCTATTAAGTTGTTTGAGTTCCTTTACATTTTCTATATTAACTCCTCCTAAGATAAAAGGTTGGTAAATATCTATTATACTTCCATTCTATAGGTTGCCTTTTGTTTTACTGATAGTTTCTTTCTCTGTGCAGACAATTTTTAGTTTGATATAGCCCCACTTATTTATTTTTGCTTTTGTTGCTTGCTCTGTTGGTGTCATATCCTCAAAAATTTTTGCCAAAACCTGTATCAAGGGGCTTTTCCCCTATGTTTTCTTCTAGTAGTTTTACAGTTTCAAAATATTTAACTTACTTATGTTTAAGCCTTTAATCCATTTAGAGTTGATTTGATGAGTGGCATAAGATAGAGGTCCAGTTTCATTCTACATGTGAATATTCAGTTTTCCCAACACCATTTATTGAAGAGACTATAATTTTTCTATTGAGTGAGGATTCTTGGCTCCTTTTTCAGGTATTAGTTGACTTTATAGGCACAGACCTAGAGACTATCATACTCAGTGAAGTCAGAGAAAGACAAGTGTCATATGATATCACTTATATATGGAATCTCAAAATAGATACAAAGGAACTTGTTTATAAAACAGAAATAGACTCATAGACATTGAAAACAAATTTGTGATTACCAAGAGGGAGAGGGTGGGGGAGGGATAAATAAGGAGTTTGGGATTAGCAGATACACATGACTATATGTAAAATAAATAAACAACAAAGACTTACTATATAGCATAACTATATCTCAATTAAAAAAATATGGGAAAAAAGGAAACTCCATTGTAGTCCAGAGGTTAAGATGCTGAGCTGCCAGTGCAGGGGGCGTGGGTTCAATCCCTGGTTGGGGAACTAAGATATCCCCCATGCTGTATAGTGTGGAAAAAAAAAAAAAGGTGAGGGGCAAAAAAAAAAGAAGTAGAAAAGGAGTGAATTTCGGGTAATAGGAAAAGATGATGATTTTCTGAGTTTTTGTGTCCAATACACCTGGCAAAATGGTGTTAGGAAATCTGTTCTGCTCCACGGTATTGTCCTGAAGTCCAAAAACGGTGTGGCTGTAAAAGTTTGGCTGATTCTACCTTTGGAAACTAAACTTTTTTGTGTGTTGATGAAGGAAAAATGCATGAAAGAAACTAGGTATTACAAAACCAAAATTTACTTATTTTAAGGTATGTTCTGGCTGTCTGGCTTAAGGAGAAAAAGCAACCAAGTCCTTATCCTTGGAAGACATTGTGATCTTGAATTAGATATTTAAAGTTTGCAGGCCCATCACTCAGACTTGGCATCACTTCTTTGTTTCTAAGCTGTAATTTAATTTAGAAGCACCGACTGGTGCCTGTTTATGGTTTACTGAGAGCGGTTCTCTCAGAGGTCTCCTTCCTGCTCCTGAGAACTCAGTTTAATTCAATAGATGGAGCCGGAGCAGCTGCACTTCCAAAACTGTTGCCACATTACAGTTTACGAGGCTGAGACTTTAGTCATCTCCAAAGTCCTGCTCCTTCTAATGATGGTTTGCCTTGGATTTCTTATTAATACTGCTCTGAGACAGTCCTCTGGTTAATTAAGCACTTATTAAATGCCTTGTGTGTGCTTTGGAGTCTCAATAGGGGTGAGGAGGAAATTCAAAAGGAATAGAAGACAAAGTTCCTATTCAGGGAACCCCACAGTCTTAGGATATCAATTTTGCTTCCACTTGGTAATTTAATTTCCCATCATAACTATAGGATCTCAGTTTAAGGTTTAAGAATTGCCCACCTACACTCAATCTTCTTCTTCCCTTAGGTCACACCTTCACCTGATAAATGAGAAGGTCTCGGTTCAGTTCAGTTGCTCAGTCATGTCCAGCTCATTGCCACCCCATGGACTGCAGCACGCCAGGCTTCCCTGTCCATCAGCAACTGCTGGAGTTTGCTCAAATTCATGTCCATCAAGTCAGTGATGCCATCCAACCATCTCATCCTCTGTCATCCCCTTCTCCTCCTGCCCTCAATCTTTCCCAGCATCAGGGTCTTTTCCAATGAGTCAGCTCTTCGCATCAGGTGGCCAAAGGATTGGAGTTTCAGTTTTCAGCATCAGTCCTTCCCATGAATATTCAGGACTGATCTCCTTTAGGATTGACTGATTTGATCTCCTTGCAGTCCAAGGGACTCTCAAGAGTCTCCTCCAACATCATAGTTCAAAAGCATCAGTTATTTGGTGCTCAGCTTTGTTTATGGTTCAACTCAAACATCTGTACATGACTACTGGAAAAACCATTGCTTTGACCAGATGGACCTTTGTTGGTAAAGTAATGTCTCCACTTTTTAATATGCTGTCTAGGTTTGTTATAGCTTTTATTCCAAGGAGCAAGTGTCTTTTAATTTCATGGCTGCAGTCACCATCTGCAGTGATTTTGGAGCCCAGAAAAATAAAGTCAGTCACTGTTTCCACTGTTTCCCCATCTATTTGCCGTGAAGTGATGGGACCAGAGGCCATGATCTTAGTTTTATGAATGTTGAGTTTTAAGCCAACTTTTTCACTCTCCTCTTTCACTTTCATCAAGAGGCTCTTTAGTTCTTCACTTTCTGCCATAAGGGTGGTGTCATCTGCATATCTGAAGTTATTGATGTTTCTCCTGGCAATCTTGATTCCAGCTTGTGCTTCCTCCAGCCCAGTATTTCTCATGATGTACTCAGGAAGCAACTGCTAGAACTGGACATGGAACAACAGACTGGTTCCAAATAGGAAAAGGAGTACGTCAAGGCTGTATATTGTCACTTGCTTATTTAACTTATATGCAGAGTACATCATGAAAAACACTGGGCTGGAAGAAGCACAAGCTGGAATCAAGATTGCCAGGAGAAATATCAATAACCTCAGATATGCAGATGACACCACCCTTATGGCAGAAAGTGAAGAGGAACTAAAAAGCCTCTTGATGAAAGTGAAAGAGGAGAGTGAAAAAGTTGGTTTAAAGCTCAACATTCATAAAACTAAGATCATGGCATCTGGTCCCATCACTTCATGGGAAATAGATGGGGAACAGTGGAAACAGTGTCAGACTTTATTTTTTGGGCTCCAAAATCACTGCAGATGGTGACTGCAGCCATGAAATTAAAAGACGTTTACTCCTTGGAAGGAAGGTTATGACCAACCTAGATAGCATATTTAAAAGCAGAGACATTACTTTGCCAACAAAGGTCCATCTAGTCAAGGCTATGGTTTTTCCAATAGTCATGTATGGATGGGAGAGTTGGATGGTGAAGAAAGCTGAGTGCCGAAGAATTGATACTTTTGAACTGTGGTGTTGGAGAAGACTCTTGAGAGTCCCTTGGACTGCAAGGAGATCCAACCAGTCCATCCTAAAGGATATCAGTCCTGGGTGTTCATTGGAAGGACTGATGCTGAAGCTGAAACTCCAATACTTTGGCCACCTGATGCGAAGAGCTGACTCATTTGAAAAGACCCTGATGCTGGGAAAGATTGAGGGCAGGAGGAGAAGGGGATGACAGAGGATGAGATGGTTGGATGGCATCACCAACTCAATGGACATGGGTTTGGGTAAACTCCGGGAGTTGGTGATGGACAGGGAGGCCTGGCGTGCTGCAGTTCATGGGGTCGCAAAGAGTAGGACATGACTGAGTGACTGAACTGAACTGAATTAGTGGTTAATTTCCATAGGGCGAGGCTGAGCAAAATATTTTAATATGTAATTTAACACAAGGAACTGCGAATTTTCCCATTATAACAAAAGCTAACAATTTCGCCACTTTCAATCCCTTTATAGATGTAATATGTCCCCTTTTATCAGATCCATATTATAATTTTACATCTCTTGGAATTTTAATTACCTCATTGTTTATTATTATTTTTAAATGATTCATCACTTTCTGAAAAGAGATGTGCCGTGTTTTCCTGAAAGTTCAGCCTTTGAGAGTCACCTTCAGCATTTTTATATCCTTAAAGCTGAGTAGGCATTTAGGGCTCAGGCAGTCCACCCAGGGGTGCCAGTTCCTCCCGCAAGAGCCCTGGCCATGGGGAAAGGGCCACACACTTAACAAGCTCACAGTCCAACCCAGGGGGTGGTCTGGGATTCACAGTTGCTGAGAGTGGTTTTAATTTAATTTAATCACTTTTCTCCTCCTGCCCCTGGTATTGCTAACATTTCAGATATTGGAGGGAGAGGTGAGCCTTTCCTTGCTGTGGCATGAAGATCTAAAAGTAAACAGCTTACTACTTTAGGGCATGTCACTGTCAATATCCAGCACACCTAGGGCATAGCCATATGCTCAAATGATATAAGTCTGTTATATACCATTCAGAAGAGTTTCTTGCATGATTAGGGGCTGTCAGTTATGAGATAGTGCAATTCCTTGAGGAAAGAACATGTTAGATACTTGATCATTGTTTCTTCATAAAAAAAATGAAAGGAGGAAGGATAGGAATTCTTACTGGAAACTCTGGATCCTGTGCTGAGTGCCTTGGAGGATATAAAGACAGAAGAGATGTTGTGCCCTTGCAAACAGAACCTGTAATCCAACTCTGCAGGCTGATACCATAGAAAAGCTGTAGATGACAGCTCTCGGCCCCAGGATGGCCCTGGACACAGTGCTGAGTGGTGAGCTGTGTTGTTAGCAGCTGCTTACTAAAAATAAAGCCTTGTGTTTGTGAAGGATTGACTTAAATTAGCCTGGATTCAAGGTCTGGATACACTAATTCACCATCTCTGCCCGATGCTTCTCTGTGCTCTTTGGAAGTGGAGGTTGACATGCCAGGCAGCCAGGAATTGCACATGGCGCCAGCCTGTCTAACGGCGTGCGGCCTGAGAGTGTGTCCTGGCAGCAAAAGCACTGAGAGCTGCGGTTGTGGCTGGGTCATTTCATGGGAGTTAAGAAGGGGCAGAAGGCAGATGGCCGTTTCATGGAGAGGCTGGGCAAAGCTTGATGATGGAATCAGGCCGGTGCCTTGATTGAAGAGAGGGGTTGGGTAAGTGCAGTGGTGGGCTATGAGCCCCCGATTGGGAGCACAGGGTAGATGCAGGGGCCCTGGAGAGCTGGGAGGACAGTGCTCTGGCCGGGTTCATGGTGGCAAACTATTAGAGGGGATGTACTGGGGGACCTTGAGCCCTGGACTTAAATGCCAGCTCAGGGAGCAGGGCCCTGCTCACTTGACAGTGTCCACTCACCATGTATACTAAGTGCTCAATGAGTATTTGCCAAATGAATAGAATAATGGGAACTTCCCTGGTGTCCAGTAGTTAAGAGTCACCTGCCAATGCAGGGGACACGGGTTCAATCCCTGGTCCGGGAAGATTCCATATGCCATGGAACAACTAAGCCCATGTGCTCCAGTTACTGGGCCTGTGCTCTGCAACTGGAGAAGCTACTGCAGTGAGAAGCCCGCACACTGCAACTGGAGAAAGCCTACATACGGCAATGAAGACCGAGCACAGTCAAAAATAATTTAATTAATTAAATTTAAAAAGATTAATGAATTGGACTCTGACAACTGGACTTTATGCTGCAGGTGAGACAAGTTTAACAGGGAGATGGTGTTTGGTGGCAGGTACTCTGTGAGCTCTTCCCCTGATAACGTCAAAACATAGCTGACCTGGGTCTCTTTCATATGTTGAACTAGCCAGTCTGAGAAGTCTGTACCGGGTACAAATGACAAACAGCAGCTTGATGTGACCCCAGCTCCAACTGGTGTCAGCATTCTGGGAGCCTTCAAGTTGTTGCCACAAGGCCTAGGGGGATGTCAGGCGTTGGTGAGGGGAGAGAGTCCTTTGGACTGGAGGGTCTTTAGGTCACCTTGGTGTCTCTATGAGGAACGGTACCCTGTTGCCATGCATGACAGGTCTCTAGATGGCTTATACCTTGATGGTCAGGATCCATTGTGGTTTCGTCTCCTCTCTGATTTGACCTGGAGAATTTCAAACTCACAGAGCTTTCTGAATACTGAAATTTCTTGTGTCTCATCCTCCACACTCTTCTATTTTCAGTGGGGCTGTCTCCTTGGCTGCAGCTGTTTTAATTTTCCATCTAAGTTCCTTAGAAGTGACCCAGATAAAAATGATCTCTCTTTCTGACTGCCTATAGGATAACTTGAAATAAAACCTCTACCTTCTGGGGACTTCTCTGGTGGTCTAGTGGCTAAGACTCTGAGTTCCCAGCGCAGGGGTTCTGGCTTTGATCCCTGATCAAGGAACTAGATCCCACATGCTGCAACTAAGACCCAGCACAGCCAAATAAATAAATATTTTTTAAAGTCATAAAAAAAACCCTCTACCTTCTTTCTAAGTTAGGCTTTTTATTGCCTGTGTTTTTTTTTTTTTTTTTCTTGTCTACTAGTTGGTTTTGTTTCATTCTGTTTGTTTTTAAAGCAAACCTCGTTAAATGGGTAGGTTTTTAATATATAATTCTACTTGTTTATTTTATTTTTGGCTGTGCTGGGTCTTTGTTACTGCTCTGGCTTGTTCCTAGCTGTGGTGAGCAGGGGCTCCTCTCTAGCTGCAGTGCGCAGGCTTCTCATTTCAGTGGCTCGTCTTTGTTGCAGAGCACAGGGCTGTAGGGCTCGTGGGCTTCCGTAGTTGTGGCACATGGGCTCAGTGGTGGGGGCTCCCAGGCTCTGGAGCACAGAGCAGTTAAGGTGCGCGGGCTTAGTACTCCCCAGCATGTGAAATCTTCCTGGATCAGGGATCGAACCCGTGTCTTCCTCATTGGTGGGCGGGTTCTTTATCACTGAACCACCAGGGAGGCCCTAGGTGGGTCGTTCTGAGTTGTTTTGTTTCCCGATCCCCAGTGTAGGAATGTGTAGCTGCCTAATTCTAACGACTTAGTGACTCCTTGCTCAGGGGAGCACATCCCAGCTCACTGCTGCCCCTTAAACATACTTTCTTGTCCTTGGATCAGTGAGTGGCTACTGTATTTCCTTGGAAGTTTTTCCTTTGATGCTGAAGGAGTGGTCCGCTTCTTGACATATCATTGACAAGCCTGGGGAAAATGGAAAGCCTTGACTCATTTGAGGCTTTTAATGAGAGAAGTCTGCTACTTAACACGTCTAGGCTGAAGCAAGCAGCTGGAAGTCAGCTTTGCTGTCACAGGGTCAGAAAGTCCTGTGGGCTCCAGGTTTGCAGTTGGCAGCAGCCTGCGATATTTTTGGAGTTCCCAGCGTGGAGCTGGGCACTCATCACATTTCACTCCTGGGGCTGTTGATGGCTACAGAGCACTGGTGGCTATCCATCTCTGTCAGGGATTGTCACTTGCTTCTTAATGAATATGGCTATTAATACTGTCTCGCTCACTCAATCCTTCAGGAGGGCAAAGCTCTAGTGTCCCTCAACTTCACCATGCCCTTCTGGACTACATTTTAAGAGTCAGGAACATTGACTCTGGTCTGCCCCAGTCTGTCCTAGTGGTTTAAGGTCAGTCTTTTGGGGGTGGATAAATCTCCTGTGTCATCTCCTAGACCTGATGGTGGTCCTTCATTCTCTGTGGTAGTGGGATCTCAGGCATCTATGGACTGTTAAATGGGATGCCATCAGCAGCTGGGGGAGGGGCTGCAGGGGCCTCTATAAACCAGTCATCCCCATTCCAGGACAACTAGTCAGGGTGCTGAGTTGGTTCAGTCACATCAACTTGGATTTGATACCCTGCTCTTCCACTTTTGACCTTGGTATGAGCTTGGACAACTAACTCTGCCTCCATTTACACAATCGTGAAACAGAAATAGGAATAGAATTTGCCTGCAGAGTTGTCGTGAAGAGAGATGAAAAAATGTTTAGAAGGCCCTAAGCACAATGCCAGGCACATAGCAGGTACTCTGAAAAGGTATTTATCATTAGAGAATTGGGACTCAGCTTACTTAAGTAAAAGCATCAGTGTTCTCTGAGCCAACTGCATACAGTCTGTGAAATAGATTTGTTGTGTATGGGGTTTTTTTTTGGATAAAGTTTTTTGAAATGGAATCTTTAAAACTAGAGAATATATCTGCTGAATTCTTATCTACACAACCTTTTAGAAGAACCCCAGAGCAGAGACTCCCCTGTAGCCCCCACGATGCCTTAAGTGGTGCCAGGTGGTGGCTGGGCCCACAGATGCCACTGAAAATGGGTGAGTGGCATCTGCCAAGTGTGGTTGCCTGTTGGAGTTGCCGCTGACCTCGTATGCACAGCGGACAAGGTGGAGAGAACTGTAGGTAGAGAGAACTGTAGCTGTAAGAAATGCCCACGTGCTCTTTTTTTTTTTAAGATTTTTTTTATGTGGACCATGTTTAAAGTTCTTATTGAATTTGTTACAATATTGCCTCTGTTTTACATTTTGGTGTTTTGATTCCAAGGCATGTGGGATCTTAACTCCCCAAAATCGAACCCACACCCACTCCATTGGAAGGTGAGGTCTAAACCACTGGACCACTGGGGAAGTCCCACCCACCTGCTCTTTTTGGCATCTTGCAAAACTATATGATGATATCACCACCAGCATATTGATATTAATGCTGTCAATATGCTGCCCCAGGTTCCCTCGTGTTGCACTTTTATAGTCACACCCGTCTCCCTCCTCCTCCTACACCAACTTTAACCTCTCAAACTACTCACATGTTAGAGCCAGGATCTTAGTGGAGGCAGAGCTTCTATCCCAGCATTGGACCTCTTACCCATGGGATGAACTTTGATTGACTGAATGATTGATTGCTACAATGATATAAATGTCTATTTTTAATTTAGCCGTATCATTAAAAAAAAAAAAAAAGACACACAGCCAAACCAAACCCTTAACTGAGACAGCAGAGTTCCAGAAAATGAGGCCAAAGAATTGTTAGTACATTAGGGAAAAATACCAAATTGTGAAGGTGGTCTCAGAAGAGCAGAAAGTCTCAACTTGGTCAAGAAGTGAGGGGTATTGCTTTCATAGACCGTAGAGGTTCCCTGCCCCACAGTGATGACTCTGGCTTTCATTGGATGCTTTTTGAATATTTTTACTCTTTATTTTATTTGAGTGTTATCAATAAACTCATCTTAAAATATATTGGCTGCTACAAATATTTTCTTTATGAGGACTTATTGCATCCTAAAGTCTGCATTTATGATTTCTTGAGATGACAGCATTTTCTTAGGGATTTCACTTCTGAATCTCAGAAAGAATTAGTGGGAAAAATGGAATTTGATGTTCAGAAATATTCTAAAAACTTGGCCAGGGTGTGCCAGGCCTGCTCAGACCATCAGAGGGTTCTGGAGCCTCCTGCAGTCACTTGCTCACATGGGTTTCCCTTTCAGGAGCTGGGGTCAGAGAAGATGTGTTTCTCATCTGGAGGGAGATGGAGGAAGCTGGCAGCACATTGGCCCAGATCCAGAGGCTGGTGGCTGAGACTCCCAAGACCAGCGTGGCCACAACAGACCATGGTGGGTGCTGTTGACAGGCACGAGTGTGAAAGAGTCAATACTGAGTTGTAACTGCTACTGATCGGGGATTGGGACTGTTTCCAGGTTCCTTACCAAGGAGAGCTCCTTAGTCCAGCTGGCAGGAGCTCCTGAGGGGACTCTCCAGAGCTCTGTTGTGTGTGTGTCTGTGTATGCGTGCACATATGTGTGTCTATTGGTTGTCAAAGCAAAACCAGAGACGGACAGCCAAATCGTTAAAAAAAAACAAGGTTCTATTCAGGGACTATTGCAAGAAGGGAAAAGAGACCTCAGTATGAAAGTGGAATCAGTTATTAATAAACATGAGCAAGTGGGGATTTGCACCCAAGGAGCAGGGTGGAGGGCTGCTGGATGGAAAATTACTGAGAAGAACATCAGGGATCAAAGGGGGTTTCTGGCTAAACCTATCTGACAGGATTCTTGCTGAAAGTAGGTTGAGGTGATCAGACATCACCTGGGCGACAATTGGGTATGAGGAATTTTTCTCAGATATGGAGAGTGAGGGATTCTGGATAAACTATCTTAACAGGATTTTTGCTAAAATTGGGCGATGCAAAGACAAACATAGAAGACCATGGGTCAAGAGCCAGCTGAAAAGAGGATTCAGAGGAGCCTGAGTTTGGAGTGAGAAATATGGTTGTAAATACCAGTTCCATCGTTAGATTAACCTGACTGCCTCTTTGAACCTTTGGTTATTCATCTGTTAAATAATTATAATACTGGTCTTGAGAAATTCTTGTAAAAATTAAGATAAATGATGCATGCTTTGCACCAAGGAGGTTCTTGGTAACTGTTAGCTCAGTCTTTTCTCTTTCACATTTAGGGCAATAAGTATACTGATTCTCATCCCTGAGTTCTTGAGTTAGTAAAGGATTTTCCTCTGTAGTCACTAGTTTCATTTAGGGCACAGCTAGTAATGATAGTAGTTAGTACATACCTTAAATGTTAGGCACTGTTCTGAATTCTTCATAGGTATTAGCTCATTTCATCGTTGCTACAATCTTATAAGATAGATGCTGCTATTATCTCCATTTAAGGCTAAATAACTTGCTCAAGGCCACACTAGAACTAACGAAGCCAGGATTCAAAACTGAGTTCCTCATTAAGAATACTGATGTCCGGCTCCAAACACAGACATTCTGATTTAATCCATAAAAGATGAAATCTGGACACTGGGGGTTTTTTTCTCTCTCAGTCTGGACACTGGGAGTTTTGAGAGCTCCCCAGGCAATGCTATTGTGCAATAAAATCTGGGAACCTCTGCCATGCTATATTGCTCCTGGTACCCTGCCTATGTTACAGAGGCATCTGTGAGGGAAGAGAGCAAGGAGGCCAGGCTGGCTGGGGGCACAGATGCAGCTGAAGAGGAGAAATGGGGAAGGGGACATGAGTAGAAGGAGGAAGGGGTGGAAGGCAGAAGTGAGCTTGCACTGTATGGCTTGATAAAATCCTGGTGACACTGACTTTTCCCCATGAGTGGGTGTCCTGACTTGGGTCTGGAGTGGCAGCAGTGACAGTTGCTTTGCAAGGACCAGCTTTCTGGGGGTTTCCAAGGAGGGACCCAATCAGGCTAGTCCGGAGGGACTGCTCACTTGTAGGGATACCTCTTCCTCCCCAAAAGGTAATCTTAGAGTCAAATACTCAGAGAGTCCTCTGTCATCCTGAGAGAAGAATGAAAATGAAACAGGGGACCTGGAATAAGGTGTTTGTTTTGGGGAGCACTATGGACTGAATTGTGTCTCCCTCAAATTCAGATGTTGAAGCAGTAACCCCAATGTGTCTGTATTTGGAGATAGGGCCTTCAAGGAGGAAATTAAAGGTAAATGAGATCATAAGGGTGAGGCCCTAATCTAAGAGAACTGGTGTCCTAATTAGAAGAGAAAGAGACACAGGAGACCTCTGTCACTTCACACATCACATAAAGTCAAAGCTACATGAGGACTCAGCCAGAAGGTTGCCATCCACAAGCCTGGAGGAGATGCTTCACCAGAAACCAGACCTGTAGGCACCTTGATCTTGGACTTCCAGCCTCCAGAAGTGTGAGAAGATAAATTTCTGTTTAAGTCACCTAGTCTGAAGCATTTTATGGCATCTTGAGCAAACTAATACAGGGAATAGTTAAGCTTGGGGTACTCTTGAGGGTAACAGCGTTTTTAGATATTGTTTCTAAAGGAAACAGAAGGGTTGTTGGCCTCTGTAATCTTTAGAGGGATATATTGTCACCCCTTTGTTTCAATCTAATACACATAAACACATACCCAGAATTAAAAACCAAAATAACATCAAGCATAAATTTTCAAGATGCTTTTTGTGTACCATTTCTATTTAAAAAGGAAAATTTGGATACCTAAATTTCCACTGTTGGATACCCATGGAAGCTTTTGTAACCTTGCTTTGGCCGCAGAGACTGACTTGCTCCTGTTGCCATCCACAGCCCAGTGTTATTAAGGCAAATGCTGTGTCAGCCAAGACCTTGTGTCTGCTTCGTGTGAAGGTAGTGGCCTTTCCCATGTTTAGCTGCCAGGGCCTGTGGGTCAGAGGAGATCGGGTAGTCATCTGGAGAGGGGAAGGGTCAGAATGGAGGAGATCAGGTAGACTCTCATTACAAGTGGAACCTTCCTGTGTATTAGACAAAGACTCCCTTCCTGAACATGGCAGCCCCTCACCTGCCCCCCAGGCTAGGTGCACTCGTTCAGGGACCAGCTGGCACCTATAACCATAGGCTCAGAAGGGCAGTTTCTGGCGGGGATGACTCATCAGCCTGATGCCTGGAGTGAGAAGATGGTGAGGCCACACACACTCTGGCTGTTGGTAATTTTGACCTCTTTTTAATTATCAAGAGTGGTACATGAGAATTCCCTAAGGGAAACAGAAACTGACCAAAACACACAAAGCATTGGTTTTTAAAGACACCGGATACCAAGTATCATAGGCCAGAGATCCCTGAGAGATACAGGAAAATCCAGGGTAAACTCTGATTGTCTCAGCCTAATGCTTTGCCATGGTGTAAGAAGAAGGAGCACAGAAAACTTCCAAGGTTGGGAGATAGAGCTAAGGATCCAGGGAGATCAAGATATCTAGATTTCACAAGACAAAGTAACACAGAGAGAACTCTGGAAATCTGCCAAGAGTCCTTCTTGTGATTTCTGCTTCTCCTGATCATTCTGTGAGGAAATTACCCAAGGCTGGGAAAGATCCACTGGAAAGAGTTAGAAAGGAAGGGTTTAGAGCTCATGTAGGGTGAAGAAGAATGCCTGTTTTCAGCAGCCCATTTGGAAAAATTTATGTCATAGAGCACTGGGTGGACTGCTTGGGAAGGTCTTACCTCAGTCATGGGAAATGATTGGCCCTAAACAGCTCTGAGCCCTCCTGAGTAAGCATCAAAGCACGACACGAAAGGAGAGAATTCTTTATGTATAACTTAACTGCATCTCAGAACAAAGCTCAAGAAGATTTATAAGAATATAAAAGCATCCAGTATCCAACTAGGTAAAACTCACAATGACTGGCATCTGATCAAAGATTACTAGGCATGAAAAGAAGGGTGTGCCCCTTGCTAATCAATCAACATTGACACAGATGTTAGAATTGACAGAAGAAGACAGTAATTATAACTGTATTCCTATATTCAAAAAGCTAAGTAGAGGCAGGTAAGTATTTTTGAAAAAATACATGCTGAACTTTTACAGATGAAAACTTTTAGGCAAGAAAATATCTTAGGTGAAAACATGCTGAACAAAATCAATGGCAGATTAGACACTGCAGGAAAGAATATGGGTGATCTTGAAGACATAGCAAGAGAAACTATTCAAAATGAGACACAGAGAAAAATAACAAGAATAAATAACAAAAACAAAGAATAAACAGAAGAGCATCAGTGAATGTAGATGGAATTCCTGAGGAGAGGGCAGGAGGTGGAACAGAAAAATATTTGGAGAAATAAAGATTGAAAAGTTTCCAAATTTGATGAAAATTATAACTTAGAGATCCAAGGAATTCAAGGAATGTCAAGTACAAGAAAATGAGAGAAACTGTACCAAAGAACATCACAATCAATTTGCTCAAAACCACTGATAAGGAGAAAATCTTGGGACTTCCCTAGTGGTTAAGATTTCATCTCCCAGTGCAGGGAACACAGGTTCCATCCATGGTAAGATCCTACATACCTCTTGGCCAAAAATAAAAACATAAAACAGAACATGTATTGCAAAAAAATTCAATAAAGACTTTAAAAATGGTCCACAAAAAAAAAAGAGAGAGAGAGAGAAATTTAAAAGCAACCAGAGGAAAAAAAGACCTTTTCTGTAGAAAGGAACAGAGATGAGCACAGTAGTAGATTTCTCATTGGAAGTGAAGAGACAGTGGAGTGACATTTTATTTTTTCATTCAGTACCCTAAGCTGTCAATCTAGAATCCTGTGTTTTGTGAAGATATTTTTTTCAAAAACAAAGGCAAAATAAAGATATTTTTTATCTTTACCTACAGCAGAAAAGAATTAATTATCAGCGCATCTGCACTGTGAGGAAATCGTTCAGGCAGGAAGAGAATGATGATGCTTTAATGTGGGAAGAAATGAATGGAAATACGGTTCTACGCAAAGGAATAAAAAACTGGAAATTACTCTGTGGATAAATACATGATGTTTTGCTATTTAGGTATCTTTAGAAAGCAATTTCTGTTTAAGCAAAAGTAATAATAGTGGGGGAGTGGGGAATGGAAAGAGTCATTTAATAGGTACAGAGTTCCTTTCTGGGATACTGAAAAAGCTTTGGAGTTGGATAGTGATCCAATACTGTGGATGTGCTTAATGCCACTAAATTGTTCACCTAAAAATGGTTAAAATGATATATTTAATATTATGTATATTTTACCACAATTATTAAAAAAAAATCCCACTGCATTGTCAAAAAGAAATTCAGAAGGGGAGAAAAGCAAATATGCTATTGTAAGCTTCTTTAAAAAAAATTTTTTTTTAAAATTTGTTTTACTGTGTCAGGTCTTAGCTGTGATGTGAGGGATTTTTCTCTCTAGCTGTGGCTCATGGGCCTCGTTGCCCCGAGGCACATGGGGTCTTAGTTCCCTGACTAGGGAGTGAATCTGTGTCCTCTGTACTTCAAGGTGGATGCTTAACACTGGACCACCAGGGAAGTCTCTGCTATACGGTTCTTAGAGCATATGGGGGGTAGTATAATATCCATTGAAATTATCCGTCCAAATATCCAGTGGGCTTCCCTGGTGGCTCAGACGGTAAAACTGAAATGGCTGAAATGCAGGAGACCTGGGTTCTATCCCTCGATTGGGAGGATCCCTTGGAGGAGGGAATGGCTACCCACTCCAGTATTCTCGCCTGGAGAGGACAGAGGAACCTGGCTGGCTACATACAGTCCATAGGGTCGCAAAGAGTTAGACACGACTGAGCGACTAACACACACACATGTTGAAGATGTGTACTCTTAAATAAGGGCTTCCCTGACAGCTCAGTTGGTAAAGAATCCACCTGCAGTGTAGGAGACCCCAGTTTGATTCCTGGGTTGGGAACATCCCCTGGAGAAGGGAAAGGCTACTCACTCTAGTATTCTGGCCCGGAGGGTTGCAAAGAGGTGGAGGTGACTTTCACTTTTCACTCTAAATAAAGTACCCACTAAATAACAAAACAAGCCAACAAACAAGATAAATTGGAATTGAAAATACTCAATCCAAAATCTGTCTTGGGACTTCCCCGGTGTGGATGAGAATCTGCCTGCCAATTCAGGGGACACGGGTTCGATCCTTGGTCTGGGAAGATTCCACACTCTGTGGGCAACCAAGTCCTTGCGCCACAACTACTGAGCTCATGTGCCACAACTTTTGAAGCCCACACGTCCTGGAGTCTGTGCTCTGCAACAAGGGAAGCCACCACAATGAGAAGCCTGTGCACCATAGTGAAGAGTAGCCCCTGCTCACCACAACTTGAGAAAGCCTGCACACAGCAACAAAGACCCAATGCAACAAAATAAATAAATAAATAAACAAATAGTTAAGAATTTTTTTTAAATGCTGTCTGGAAAAAAAGAACAAAGGACAGATGGCGCCAATAGACAACAAATAGCAAAGTGATTGACATAAACCTAAGCATACATATGTCAAAACTTAATATGTATAGTTTATTGTTATCAATGATGAATATACCTTAACATAGCTGTTCATAAATAAAGTAAAAGAGGAGATGTGGAGGACTTCCCTGGTGGTCCAGTGGTTAAAACTTAGAGCTTCCAATGCAGGGGGTGTGGGTTCAATCCCACATGCTGTGTGGTGTGGCAAAAAAATTAAAAAAATTTTTTTTAAGAATATGCATCATTCCTGAGGTGCTGAACTGTTTCGAGACTTGTTGGCACATCTGAGCATTCTATGTGTGTGTGTGCCAGTTATGGCAATTGAACAAGAATATGACTTTTCTCACAAAATGAACAAGACTTCAGCTCAAAAAATTTAGGAAGTCCTTATTTGGAATAACCTTCACAGCCATTTTAAGACTCACTAGAGATGATTAGTTTAATCATATTGTATAGTCATACCAAGACTGGACTCTTGAATGCTTGGTTCAAAATACCAAACTCAATGTCCAAGGATGAGGAAAAGCTGAAAGGTTCAGTCAGGCTCTGTGGACAGGCTAAGTAGGACAGGGAGGCCAGGTAAGTTAATCTTGTGACATATATGTGATCTAGTGTATGATTCTCCTGCCCATGGATGAGGGAGAATCTTTAAGAGATTGGTCATGGGGAGTGGTAAAGCAATGTATTCAGGATATGCTGTGAGGTCACATCTCCATCATAAATGAAGGTGTTATACTCAGCTCCATAGGTGAGAATTTATGTAGCATTTTTAATTAAGATAACCACAGGGGAACGGGGAGGACCTCTTAGTAAGTGACTCTAATGAACAGATGACTCCCTCTCCTCTCCCTTGCCTGGGATATGAGGCTCAGGTGTTGGTGGTATAATTAGCACTGAAAGTGAAAAGATTTCCCCCTTTCTCTCCTTTCTTCAGCTTTGGAGTACCTGGGCTCTTTGTTTTTGCCTGCTTGACTGCCCCTTCTTTCTTTGATAAGTTTCAAGTTATTGGGGTGGGGGGGGTCTTCCTCCCAACCTCCATTTAGAGGGTAATTGGGAGCCTGAATCATGCCCCCAGGCTGACTGCAGTGCCTGATCCTGGGTGGAACTACCAGTCAAAACTTAGTCTCTGGCTCTATAAAATCCCTTCTTAGAACTGGATTGATGTGTTTTTAGGAAGTTCTTTTCTGATCAGCTTGAATTTATCATTGATAAAGGACTCTTGTCTTTTTAAAAGAAGACAATGGAAAACAGAGCAGAGCCTGTGATAGGGTGTATGTTGCTATGGAAATAACTGAATGAAGTTTATTTCCTACTGTACCTACTGATCATAAAGGAGGGAGGAGAATAAAGTAGGAGTAAAGAGGAGACAAAGGCTTAGACTGTAATCAACAATAACTGGAGAAAAACAGTCACTCAAAGGGTTTCTCCAGCCCAGGATTTCTGGAAAAATTCACTTTCATTCACTTCATGGCATATAGATGGAGAATCAATGGAAACAGTCAAAGACTATTTTCTTGGGCTCCAAAATCACCGAGGATGGTGACTACAGCCTTCTCCTTGGAAGAAAAGCTATGACAAGCCTAGACAATGTATTAAAAATCAGAGACATTACTTCTGCTGACAAAGGTCTGTATAGTCAAAGTATGGTTTTTCCAGTAGTCATGTATGGATGTGAGAACTGAACCATAAAGAAGGCTGAGCGACAAAGAATTGATGCTTTTGAGCTGTGGTGTTGGAGAAGACTCTTGAGAGTCCCTTGGACTGCAAGGAGATCCAACCAGTCCATCCTAAAGGAAATCAGTCCTGAATATTCATTGAAAGGACTGATGCTGAAGCTGAAACGTGAATACTCTGGTCACCTGATGTGAAGAGCCAACTCACTGGAAAAGACCCTGATGCTGGGAAAAATTGAAGGCAGGAGAAGGGGATGACAGAGGATGAGACGGTTGGATGGCATCATCGACTCAGTGGACATGAGTTTGAGCAAGTTCCGGGAGATGGTGAAGGACAGGGAAACCTGGCGTGCTGCCGTCCATGGGTTGCAAAGAGTCGGACACAACTGAGAGACTGAACAGCAACAACAAAAGGATTTCTCCAAGGAACCTGACCCTACTCACCGAAATGGCTCCAGTCTCCTCCGGCTGTTTCCTGTGATGCAGGAGAGCCTCAGGATCTTCCCAAAGCTCTGGGAAAATTCTGATTTCATCCCCCTGTTCAAGGTGAAAAGACACTTTATGAATCATATAGAAACCAACTGCATTGGAGATGGTGCCCAAAGGGGCTTTTGATGCAGATTGGATTAAAGTTCAAAAGCCAAAATCAAGCTTCTTTGAGAAGTTCCAGCCCCAGTAGGTTTCAGAGTTAATTTTTTTGAAGTTGTTCTATTAGAATTTGAGGACAAGTATAACATGAATGGACAGATCCTTCATGTATTATTGAAAAATAATTGACTCTCAAGTGTCTTATTTCTTCATGTATTATTCTAATTATGTATCTCCTTAGATATGGTAGTGGATAACTATGGGTAATATTTTTATTTCCCCAACATTGGATGCTACTTTTTAATTAAAAGTATAATTTAAGTTGAATCTGTCTGGTAGACGCATAAGTGATGGGATGACCAAATCTTAATTTAGAAAGCTCTCTTCCTCTTACCCTAGTGCTTGGCTAATCACATAGGGAACTTTGAAAATCTCAATGTCCAGATTAATTAAAACAGAATCTAATGCATGATGGGGGTGGGGGGCAGGCATCAGCATATTTTAAGATCTCAGAGGATTCCAGTGTGCAGAGTTGAGAATGGCTGATCCAAGTGAGTAAATTGTAGGGTTAGTAGACCTAATATGTGGTAGTGCCTGTTTTAAAAACCACCTCTCTGCCAAGCACCTTCTCCCAATCCTCCCAAGGTTCCACTAGGGGTAAAAGCTCAGGGTCCTCTCTGCCTTCCGTCCAAGGGCATGTAGAGAAATGTTATCAACCCCTCTCTGGAATAAGAAAGCCCTCATTTGTAGCATCCACTGTTTTTCAGATTTTATAAATGCTTCCGGCTTGGTCAGTTTCACCATGTGCCACCACTGAGCATGGCGTCTGTAAGAAAAGGGTACAGTTAACTCTCAAGGGCCAGCTTAAGACACCCATGCCTCCTCTATGCCCACCCTCAGATACCCCACTCTCCCTTAGGTGGTAGTAGGGTTTCTGAGCACATGGTAAATACTTTGCTGTTTGTAAGATAAACTGGCTACCCTGGTGTTCTGCTCAGGTAGCATAACATCTCCTCCCATTTACAGAGTACAGGTAAGCTCTGGAAAACACCAAGGGAATGTGCCCAAGGCTAAGGATATTTGGGCAATTGATCTTCTTGCTAGACTTGATCCTATAAGCCTAAGGTGAGTCATAGACACAGCTTCAGGCACCTGAGCTGACAGGAGGTTCCGGAGCCTGCAGAGTTGAGAGCCAGGCTCTGAATCAGGGATAAATCCACCATGTTAACAGGGGAGCTCCTGCCCCTCCTTCCCCTCCTCCTTCATTACAACACACTTTCACATAACTTTTCATATTGAATAACTTCAACCTGCTTAGAAAGACCAAGCAGATGCTATCTGCAGGTGAAGAATTCTATTGAAACTCAGAGAGTTTAAGTGGGGTGACTCACCCAAGTTTGAGCAACTTTCCCAAGCTAGTAAGTGACAGAGCCAGGACTTGAACCCAGAGCTTCTGACCCCAAGTCTAATGCTCTGCTGACACCTTGCCTTGTCTGTCAGCCACCTCCGCCCATGCAACTTAGGTAATAGAGGAAGTGAAATGAAAAGTAGTAGCAGATTCCTGCCTTCCAGTCTTGTGAACTAGTTCTCTGCCAGTCCTGCTTTTGGAAAGTGTGCCTTCTGCAACAAATGTGAGCTAACAAGGAATATGTTTCAGCTTGGGAAAAATACTAAGTTGAGGATGACATATGAAAGCTTGTGTAATATAAATGGCTGATGGACTGTGATTCCACAACTGCAATTAGGAGCACATGAGTCAAATCCAGAGGACACCTGGGACTCAGAGAAGTGGCTTCAGAAATATGGTTTGAAAGCCCAGAAGCTGTCGTTTTACAATGTCATTGCTGACTGCTCCTTCCGCCACGCTGATGGAGTTGTTGATATAAAAGCCAAACCAGAGAACGAGTCGGTGCAGACCAGTGCGGTAAGTGAAGCGAACCCCTAGGTTGGGGCTGCCCTGAGTGGGGCATTGAGGACCAGGGTTGACTGTCTGTGAAAGATACTCCTGTTCTCTGCCTTATACTTCTCTGAATGATACTTGTGGGAGTGGAGATCAAGTCTGAGAATGGCTTCTAGATATAAGTGAATTAGATAATAATTATATATAAACCAGGAGTTGTAGAAATCTAGACATTGTGTCAAAACAAACCCTTTGTTTCCCCATATTGAATGGAAGAGAGAAACTGCTGGTGAATGTTCCCCAAAGCAGGCATTTCTATGGTCCTCTTGTATTGTCACCGTCTTGAAGATACATTATTCAGTGACTTATTGTTGTTCAGTCGCTAAGTTGTGTCCGACTCTTTGTGACCGCATGGACTGTAGCATGCCAGACTCCTCTGTCCTCCACTATCTCCTGGAGATTGCTCAAATTCATGTCCGTTGAGTCAGTGATATCTCTGCTTTTTAATATACTGTCTAGGTTTGTCGTAGCTTTCCTTCCAAGGAGCAGCGTCTGGCTACAGTCCCTGTCCGCAGTGATTTTGGACAGCAAGAAAGTAAAATCTGTCACTGCTTCCAATTTTTCCTCTTCTATTTGCCACGGAGTGATGGGACTAGATGCCCATGGATGCCATGATCTTAGTTTTTTGAATTCTGAGTTTCAAGCCATCTTTTTCACTTTCTTTCACCCTCATCGAGAGGCTCTTTAGTTCCTCTTTGCTTTCTGCTGTTAGAATGATATCATCTGCATGTCTGAGGTTGATATTTCTCCCAGCAGTCTTGATTCCAGCTTGTGATTCATCCAGCTCAGCATTTCACATGGTGTGCTCTGCATGTACGTTAAATAAGCAGGATGACAATATACAGCCTTGACATACTCCTTTCACAGTCTTGAACCAGTCAGTTGTTCTATGTGTGGTTCCAGCTGTTGCTTTTTGACCCTCATACAGGTTTTTCAGGAAGCATGCAAGGTGGTATTGTATTCCCATCTCTTTTCCACCATTTGTTGTGACCCACACAGTCAAAGGCTTTAATGTAGTCAATGAAGCAGAAGTACATGTTTTACTGGAACTCCCTTGCTTTCTCCATGCTCCAGCGAATGTTGGCAAGTGACTGCCAGCCAGCATTTAGTGGATTTTCAATAAATATGAAATTATTTTCGTTAAGGGGTTGTAGCATGGGGAGGGACTATACTGTAAATTTCTGAAAGCTGCAGTTCCATTGTGACAATGGTTCTGAAGGGATGTAACTTTTCCAGGTGCCCAGCTCTGGCTGGCAGTGGAAGGATAATGGTCTGCAGTAGTGGCGCCTAACCTTTATTTTATTTTTTAAACTTTTTATTTTATATTGGAGTATAACTGATGAACAATGTTGTGGTCATTTCAGGTGAAGAGCAGAGTGACTCAACCATACATATACATGCATGCATTCTCCTCCAGACTCCCCTCCCATCCAGACTGCCATATAGTATTGAGCAGAGCTCCCTGTGGTATACAGGAAGTCCTTGTTGGTTATCCATTTCAAATACAGCAGTGTGTACATGATGATCCCAAATTCCCTAACTATCCCTTCTCTCCATTCTTCCCCTCACCACCACCCTTAAGCATAAGTTCTGTTCTCAAAGTCCCTGAGTCTGTTTCTATTTTGTAAATACATTCATTTGTATCATTTATTTGTAGATTCCACATATTAAGTGATGTCATATGATATTTCTCTTTTTCTATCTATTTCAGTCAGTATGAAAGTTTCTAGGTTTATCCATGTTACTGCGAATGACATTATTTCATTGTTTTTAATGGCTGAGTAATATTCCATTGTGTATGTGTAAGTGGTTTCTAACCCTTAGCGTGCATGAGTCACTGGGTTTGAGGCCAGGCCCAAGAATCTGCCTTTGTAATAATCACCAGATGATACTGGAGCTGCCGGTCGATGGGTCACACTTTGAGAATCTCTAGTGTGTAGAACAGGACCAAGAAGGCTATCCAATATTTAGAATTACGGAAAAGACTAAAAAGGTCTCCATATGAAACAGAAACATCAGGATAAAATGATGATTGTAAATTTGTAAAACTGATGGAAATCTCTTTTAGAAGGTGGTGAAAATCCAGGTCCACATTGAGTAAGTGAAAGTCGTGTCTGACTTTGCAATCCCATGGACTGTATAGTCCAAGGAATTCTCCAAGCCAGAATACTGGAGTGGGTAGCCTTTACCTTCTCCAGGGGATCTTCCCAACCCAGGGATCAAACCCAGGTCTCCCGCATTGCAGGCAGATTCTTTTATCAGCTGAGCCACAAGGGAAGCCCAAGAATACTGGAGTGGGTAGCCTATCCCTTCTCCAAAGGATCTTCCCCACCCAGGAATACACTGAAATGAGAGCTAAAATGCAAGTCACAGAGCAGCCATGCCAGTCATGGCCGCCTAGCAGAGACTCCTAGGAAAGGAAATGTCGTGTCCCTTTAGGTATCCTCTGAGACTATGATTCAGTGTCAGGATCATCTCTGCAGTGTCTCTCAATCCTATCGAGGTGAAGCTCCAGTCCCTTTGACACTCCTTCTTAGGCCCCTGGATTCCACATTTCCTCCCAAGGAAGCGCTGTTTTTCTTTGGGGCCACATTAGCCACGTGATGTTGTGTTTTTGCCTTCTTACTGCTGTGTATTTAGAATGAACTGCAAGAGGAAAATACTCAAATTGAATTAGAAAAAATACAGAATTGATGCAAGACTTGTTTCCTGGCTTACATGTTGGGATCCAGAGTAATTGCTACATTGCAGGGAAATCTCATTTGTGGGTTTCCTCCCCCAGCACAGTTTTCTGATTCTGTAGACGTTATTCAGTAACATTATTAGCTCAGGAAATCATACTTAATCACATTTTCATCTTTAAAATAATTAGGCCCTGAATATTGAAAAATATGAATTTCTGTCAATTTGAACATAGCTTACTGCAAGCTCCCTATAGTGTGGTATACACAGGTCTTCTCTAATCCTGATTTTCTCCTTTTCTTTCTTGACAAATTTAAATGAAATTTTACAAGGATGGTTTGAAGAGTTTGGCTTTATAAATGGGGAATTTTGCCTCAAATTTCTGATGCTAGCAAGTTCTAATATAGTAAAAGTTGAGAATAGCTTTTACAGTATAGCTATAAAATACAATGTAGCTGTAAAATGCAGTATAGCTATCCTTTGTCACCAATACTGATGGGAAGGGGACAGTTTTGCTTTTAGTAGTATTTGGGGCTGCATATCTGAAACTGGATTTATACCTAAAACTGAGACTGATTATTTAGGGTTACCCTAGACTCCCACTGGGCAGAACCCCATAAACTTTTAACTATAAAAACTGCTTTGTAGGTAGAGAACCAGGAAATCAAGACACTGAGAAATAAATGACTAAAAAGGCCTTGCTATGAAGCATTTCTAAGATGGGTGAGCAGGTGAGGGGAGAAAACAAAAGTACTTTTCGAACAGGGAATTGCAGGCAAAGTCTAACAACTTGATATTTTGGGGGTGCCCATGAAGTCACATTGCATTCATGGCTACTTATGCTGCTTGAGCACAAAGCCAGCCCTGATGTTCAGAAACTCACTCTAGTCTCATTATTTATTCCTCTAAAAAATATTTATTGAGCCTTCGCTATGTACCAGGCATTGTGGTAGGGTGAAAAGTATACCCAGTTTGAATGAGAAGACCTGAGTGTAAATGCTACTTCTGTGGTTGTTGTTCAGTTGCTAAGTCATATCCAGCTCTTTGCAACCCCGTGGACTGCAGCATGCCAGGGTTCCTTGTCCATCACTGTCTCCCAGAGTTTGCTCAGATTTATGTCTGTTGAGTGGATGATGCTATGTAACCATCTCATTCTCTGCCAGCCTCTTCTTTTGCCTTCAGTCTTTCCCAGCATCAGCATCTTTTCCAATGAGTCTGCTTTTCACATCAGGTAGCCAAAGTACTGGAACTTAAACTTTAGCCTCAGGCCTTCCAGTCATTTCCTTTAGGATTGACTCCTTTGATCTCCTTGCTGTCCAAGGGACTTTCCAGAGTCTTCTCCAGCACCACAATTTGAAGGCATCAGTTCTTCGGCAGTCAGTCTTCTTTATGGTCCAACTCTCACATCCATACATGACTGCTGGAAAAACCATAGCTTTGACTATAAGGGCCTTTGTTGGCAAAGTGATGTCTCTGCTTTTTAATATGCTGTCTATGTTGGTCATAGATTTTCTTCCAAGGAGCAAGCGTCTTTTAATTTCATGACTGCAGTCACCATCTGCAGTGATTTTGGAGTCCAAGAAAATAAGGTCTGTCACTGTTTCCACTGTTTCCCCATCTATTTCCCATGAAGTGATGGGACCAGGTGCCATGATCTTAGTTTTTTGAATGTTGAGCTTTTAGCCAACTTTTTCACTCTCCTCTCTCACCTTCTTAAGAGGTTCTTTAGTTCCTCTTCTCACTTTCTGCCATAAGAATAGCATCATTTGCATATTTGAGATTGTTGATATTTCTCCTGGCAATCTTGATTCCAACTTGTGGTTCATCTAGTTTAGTATTTTGTATGATGTACTCTTCATGGAAGTTAAATAAACAAGATAGCAATATACAGCCTTGTCATACTCCTTTACCAATTTTGAACCAGTCAGTTGTTCCATGTAAGGTTCTAACTGCATTCCGGGTTTGAATGAGAAGACCTGGGTGTAAATGCTGCTTCTACCAGTTACTAAATATGAGATGTGGAACAGATAATTTAACCTGATTGATTCTCTCCACATCTGTAACATGGGTTGGTGTAAAGTCTAAATTTGAAAATCGCATGTCTGAGCACTGTGCCTGGCGCTTAGGAGATGCCCACTAGATGTTGCCTTCCGTGTTTTCTTCATCACAAACATTGTGGGTCAGAAAGAAGCATTTATGGAATACCTACCTGCTTTATATACAGGTAAATATTTGTGCTCTCATATCACAGATGTGAAAATGAAGTCCCAGGGCCTCCAAGAGGTTAGATGACTTTACCTGAGATCTCGTGGCAGGTGGAGGCCGAGTTTGAATTCAGATTTGCTGGGCTGTCAACACTGGGCTTTCCCCATTTGGACATTCTGGTGCTGGACACCTGTTTTCACATAACTTTTTGGTCTCATGTGTTTCCATTTGGAAATGCCTGAAGCACAGTTGAGAACTGCCTCATGATGGGGTTCAGAGTACGGAGCACATGGTCAGACTGAGAGATGACGCGTTCCTCCTCCCTTCTTTGCACTGCAGTGGAGACACGGTTCCCCTTCTCGCCTGCCTTGGGAGCATCAGCACTGCTCCCATCACGCCCTTCCACCCCACTCCCATCAGTCGTCTCTGGACCCCTGGAGATGACCCACCTCTGCCTCCCTTCTCTGAGCCTTCTCCTTTCCTCCCTGACTCCTCAAGTCCCTCTTGATCATTTTACAGTAGATCATATATCAAATCATTATGTTGTACACTAAAATTATTATAATGTTAAATGTCAATTTTATCTCAATTTAAACTTTTTGTCACTAAGAATTTACTTTAAGACCTTTGGATGCTTCATTTTTTCACTCAGAGGATAAGGCAGGGTCATTTCCATCAGTGAGCAGGCTTTACAGCATCTGCTTCCTGGCCCTCCTCCTCCTCCTGCTCCTCTAGCTTCATCTTGCTCTTTCCCTCGCTCGCTGTATTTCAGCTACATTGCCCTTCCTCAAAGTCTACAGACTTGCTTGGCAAACACTTCCCTCAGGGCTTTTGTCCTGGCTGTGTCCTCAGATTGCCCTCAGACCCTCAAATGGGCACACGCTTTGTTCCCTCAGGTTTCACTCATATTTCACCTTCTCTTTGAGGCTTTCCCTTCTAGGTTTCAGCTTGCCCCCACCCTTCCCCTGTCCCTTGGTGTTCTCTGCTCTCCTTTCTGGCCTTTTTTGTCTCTATAGCATTTGTCATCTAATCTGCTAGATGATTATTACTTTATCATCTGGCTCTTTTCCTGGTCATGTGAGTTCCACAGAGGTAGGAATTTTGGTCTTCATTTATGGATTATCCTGGTGCCTAGAAGAGGGCCTGGTGGAGTAGTGCTTAATGCATTTATAAGCTAGTTGGATGAGTGGTAGAAACAGACCTTCTGAAAGCTCTCTGTGGGAAGCTTTTGTCCTTGGACCCGTTCTGTATGTCCAGGAGTGGGTGCTAGATGTGGAATGGGGTCCTTGGGTGCTTTTCTTCATTTGGAGCTGGGAGTAACAATGGAAAGATGCTTGGAGTGTCTCAAGCCCACCTCCTGTGGATCTCCTTGACCCTCCAGTCCACTGTGAACTCTTTCTTCTTTGCCAGAACTTGTTCAGTCATTACTGTCTCAACCCAAGACCAGGTACTGGGTGCCTGGTACTCTGCCTTGCTACTTTCTATGTGGGTATGAATCACTGTATGTGTTTAGTGTCGTCTTGCTGGAAACATTAGATTCCTTGGGGCACAGATGAGATTGCCCAAGTCTTTCTGACTGTCATTCACGACATCCAGCACAGGGCTCTGTATGGAGCAGGCTGTGGTATGTGTTTGCTAGAACCAACTGTTGAATGATCTTACAGTGGGAGTGAGGGCTAGCAGCTCTATTTAGCTGTCTAAATAAGGCAGAGGCGGAGATGCCTTCTGGGGACTTACCATTAGTTGTTTCTTAGTGGCTCCTGTCCTGTCTTTTCCTCAGGAGACCAACAAGAAGACAGTCCATGCGAAATACTGCAGCAGATTCGTCCATGCTCCCTGGAAGGATGGGAGCTTGGTCCACGTCTGCATCACCAAGGAGAAGTACATGTGGTTCAGTGAAAGAGTTCACGCAGTCCTGGCCCAGATCCAGAGGAGGTTGGTGTACTTGCATGAGGGTACAAGTGGTCCAGCCTCCCTTGAAATTAAAATTTGCTTGAGTGCTTGGTAAAGCTCAATCAAGAGAAGTGGCCAGTAAGCATTGTTAAGTCAGGGCTGCCATCTGACAATTTGCTATCGGCCTGGTTGTTCATAACCAAAGGGAATATTAGGATGCAGATTCTGAGCTGCCTTGATGCCAGTGTAGATGCTGAAAAGCAGCAAAAATGTAGTTATCATGTTGCTTATGCATCACTGTAGGAAGCAAAGGAATGCTTCTGCTTTGTCTTGTATTTTTTTGTGGACCTCAGGTGAATACAAGACTGTATAACACCTCTCCTCTGCACTCTTGAATATTATATTTCAAAGCAACTGTTACAATGCTGTGAAACATTTGAATACAATGAAATAATATATATATACATTTTAGGAATCAGCTAAATGATTTCATATGACCCCCCTCTCAGCCCTGCTGGTTCTTAAAATCTGGTAACGCTCCTAAGAGTCTCATGTACTAGTGCTGTGACCTCAACATCAGCTCATGGGGTGACCCACCTTTTTGCTTTCACCTCCCCAATGCCAGCGGACAGTTCTAGACTAAGAAGACCATGTCCACTTAGATGCATAGTCCCTAAGGTCAGATGGAGCTGGATTCTAATCCCAGCCTGCCATCTGCTGTGACCCTGGGCAAGTTAGTCAGTGTCTGTGTGTATCAGCTTTCTCATTTATAAAGTGGGAATAATAATGCCATTTACAAATGTGTCCTTTGGATTAGACTAGACACTAAATCTAATAAGCTTAGTCTAGTCCCCAGCCTGCAGTAGTCACTTGCTGTCCAAGCTTCTTCACTCTTTCCATGTTTTCTGTCATAAAGTCACAAGCTGCAAACAGCTGTCTACCCCATGTATGCTCTGCGTAGCCCCAGTTTCTCAAAACCCAGCTGGTGATGATCACACAGAAAAAGTAATCCTTGCGCTTGGAGTCTGCTCTGCTTAAGGTTTGGAGTCAACTCCATGAGGAGAGTGGTTTGGATTTCGGATCTGGGGGAAAGGACGCTGCTTTGACGACACCCCAGCTGGCAGCTCTGGGGTGTTTGTCCTCCCACCAAGTATCCATGGTTGTTGGGAAGTTTTCTCTCCCCTTTTGTTTTTTGGAAGACTTCATAGAGAATTTGCATCATCTCCCCATTAAATGTTCATAGAATTCACCATTGAAGCCATCTGGGCCTGGAGTTTTTATTTCTGAGAAGATTGTTGATTTTTTATTATTTTACTATTTATTTATCTATTTAGTTGTGGTCTTAATTGTGGCATGCAGGATCTTCAATGTTTGTTTCAGCATACAGGATCTTTTAATTGCAGGATGCAGGATCTTTAGTTGCAGCATGCAAATTCTTTATTTGCAGCATATGGGATCTAGTTTTCTGACCAGGGGTCAAACCTGGGTCTCCTGCATTGGGAGTGCAGAGTCTTAGCCACTGAAACATCAGGGAAGTCACCATGGTAAGGATTTTTAAAACTGTGCCTTTGATTTCTTTAAATACACATAAAGCTGACATCGGTCATTTGTGTCATCTTTGTTTTCTAATAAGTCTGACTAGAAATTATCCATCCTATCAGTCTTTGCAAAGAACTGGCTTTTGGTCTCATTTTTTTTTCCTCTGTAGGGTTTCCTCCTTTCTATGCCATTGATTTCTACTCTTATCTTTATTGTTCCCTCCTTCCTCTTTACTTTGGGTTTAAGTTTTTAAAGATAGACGCTTAGATCACTGCTTTTGACTCTTCTTTCTAATATAAACATTTAATTTTATAAATTTTCCTGAGTACTGCTTTAGCTATCTGTCACAGATTTCAATATGTTGTATTTCATTTCATTCACCACAAAACATTTTCTAATTCCCCTTAGATTTCTTCTTCGACCGAAGGGTTATTTAGGAATGTGTTGTTCATGTCCCAAGTATCTGTGGATTTTTCTGATAGCTTTTAATTTCACTGTGGACAGAGAAATACTGTTTTATTTCAGTTCTTATATTGAGATCTGTTTTGTGGCCCAGAAAATGAAGAAAAAACTTTCTTTGGGTGGAGTGTACTTTATCTCAGCTCAAGTTTGTTGATAGTATTATTCAAATCTTCCATATTCTTACTGAGTTTCTGCTTAATTGTTCTATAAATGATTGAGAGAAAAGTGCTGGCATCTCCAAGTATAGTTTTGTGTTTGTCCAGTTCTTTCTGTTCCATCAGTTTTTTCTTCATGTATTTTTAAGCTCAATTAGCCAGTACACGAACACTTGTGGTCATTATGTCCTTCTGATGAATCAGCTCCCTTATTGTTATGAAATGTCCCTTTTTATCTTTGGTAAAATTCTTTATTGTGGAATTTGCTTTGTCTAAAATCAGTATAGATACCCTGGCTTTCTTTTGATTATTTTCTGTAGGATTTATCTTTTTTCTACCCTTTTACATTTACCTATGTGTATTGAACTAGGCCTTTCATTGGTAGAATATATAGAGATATTATTTTTAATCCAATCTGACCATCTCTGACTTTTCGTTAGAGTGTTAAGATCATTTAGCATATTAGTGTGATCATCGATTCAATTGAATTTAAACTTAAAATCTTGCTATTTGTTTTATATTTGTCCCACATGTTCTTTGTTCCCTTTTTAACTTCTGCTTCCTTTTGTTGGAAGATTTTTTTATGATTCCATTTTATCTCCACTATTGACTTATTAACTACCTCTTTGTTTTGTTTTGTTGTGATGTGACTACTTTAGCATTTACAATATAAGTCTTTAACGTGTTACATGTGCGTGCATGCTAAGTTGCTTCAGTCATGTCCAACTCTATGTGATCCTATGGACTATAGCTCCTCTGTCCATGGGATTCTGTAGGCTAGAATACTGGAGTGGGTTGCCATGCCTTCCTCCAGGGGATCTTCCCGACCCAAGGATGGAACCTGTATCTCCTGCAGCTCCTGCATTGCAGGCAGATTCTTTACCCCTGAGCTACCAGGAAGCCCCAACTTATCACAGTTCACCTTAAAATAATAATGTATTGCTTCATGTACATCATGAAAGTCTTCCAACTTCCATTCCCTATCGGTGTTTTCTATTGTTGTTCTACACTTAACTTCTACTTATGCTATAAGCCCAAAGTACGTTATAAACTATCGTCTTGTAAATAGACTCAAAATGAGAATAAATGTATTTTATAGTTATACATGTATTTGACATGTATGTTGCTCTTTACTCTTTTTGTTTAGATCCAGCACACATCTGTTGGTGATGAATTACTCAGCTGTTTTAGTCTTAGAAACTCCTGAATTTACTTTTATTTTTGGAAGATATTTTTGCTAAGGATAGAATTCTAGTTTTATAGTTTCATCTCTCAGTACCTTAAAATTTTTTCTCCATTCTCTTTTGACTTGCATAATTTATGATGAGGAATCACCTATTATTCTTATGTTGTCTCTGGCTCCTTTAAAGATTTTTTTCTTTATTACTAGATTTCAGCCATTATATTATGATGTGTCTTGGTATCTTTTTTTTTTTTTTCTGTCTATTTGGGTTCTTTGAGCTTCTTGGATCTGTAGGTGTATTTTCATCAAAATTGGAAATGTTTGGTTGTATTTCTCCAAATATTTTTCTATCCCCTTTCCCTCCACTTTAGTTTCTAATTACACATATGTTAGACTCCTTGTCCTCTGTTATATTTTTTAAACCTTTTTCTCCCTGTATTTTATTTTTAACTGTTTACTATTGCTGTGTCTTTCTTAAAGTTCCCTGATCTTTTCTTCAGCTAGTGTCTATTTTACTATTAATAGCATACAGTATATTTTTCCTCAGAGGATTTTTTTAAAATGTCTTCCATTCTTCTCCTTATTCTATTCCTACTTTATCTTCTTGAACATATGAGTTATGTTTATAATAGCTGTGTAGCATTCTTTTTAGAGAATTCTATCATCCATGTCATTTTGAGGTCTGTTTCTGTTGATCTGTTTTCCTTTTGATTATGAATCATATTTTCCTGCTTCTCTATGTGCCTGATAATTTTCTACTGAATGCCAGACATTTTGAATGTAACATTATTGGGAACTGGATTTTGTTATATTTTTTAAATGTGTGTTATGCGATGCAGATTAGTTACTTGGAGTGCAGTTAAGTTACTCTGGGACTTGCTTTTAAGTTATGTTAGCATAGTGCTAACGAGGAGGCATTTTGGTCCAGGATTCATTTGGTCTTATTACTAAAGCAGTACCCTTTTGAGGACTTTACTTGATGCCACATACATTATGGAGGCCTTTCCACTCTGACTGCTTGGAAAATGAGCTATTCCCAGGCCTGTGTAAACTCTGAGGGATTGGCCCAGTTACTCCTTTTTTGGTGATTTATTCTCTGACTTCAGTAGTTTTTTCACTTGCATGCCCTGATCATGACTTAGCCAAAATCTCTCGAGAACCCTCCTGCAGACATCTGGAGCACACTCTGTCCTTTTCTGTCTCTCTTCCATCACCCCCAAACCCGCGTTCTCTCCTTTGCAACACTCTCTTCAGTGTTCTGCCCTGTAAAGTCCAGTTGTTGGGGCTTGCTGAACTCTGAACTCAATTTCAAGTATTTTTATGTCTGCCCTGCCCTCTCTTCCAGACTTTGCCTGCACCATGAACTTCCTAAACCATTTACATCTGTGTTGGGACCCTGAGCGTGGACCACAGAAGCAGTCCTGCTTACACAACCTCGTGGCACTTGATTATTATTGGGATCTGGGTTTGCTTGATTCTGTCCATAAGCTTCATTCAAGCTTCAGGAATGTGCTGGCATTACTAGCTTGACTGCAGTCAGCAGGGTTAGAAGAATAAATGGTCTGAAGTCATAGCTAAAGGCCTCAAAATATCAGATGACAGGAAGTAATTTACTTTTGGCTTTGGAGCCCAGTATTGGATTTATTTTTCTGCCCTATTGATTTCCCTCTGTAGATGTATCATAAAGTTCTTAGGAAGATGCTCTCAGTGCCACAGGCTCTAACCATTCACTTTCAACTATTTCCTGCCCAGGATTAAATGGCTACAGGATGGGAGTCGAGGCCTCTTTGGAAAAGTGCCTAGTGATTGTGTCTACATCCTCATTGACACGTCTCACTCAATGAAGGGGAAACTGGACCTGGTGAAGAGCAAGATCATCCAGCTCATACAGGTAAGATGGTGCTGTAGGGATCAGGCACCTGGGCACCTGTGCATCATGAGTACATCTTCACCAGTCGTGACCTGCAGTGGTTATAAGAGATGCTCAGGCCAGCTTTGTACTTAGAAATCCACAGGAAAGCCACTTCAGAAAAAGGATCCTTTTTGTCAGTGAGAGTCATCCATTCTTTGCAAGTAGATCTTGGGTCAGTGGGTCCTTCCTGTAATGTACAGGCTGCTAAGTGAATTTCTATGTCCATCGTCCCAGGTCTGCTCTATCCTGAAATCTGCGGTGTGCACATGTGTTCATTATTTTCCAGGTACTCTTCAGCTGGTCGTGTTTATTTTAAATTTCCAGTGAGTGTTGGGGATGCTGCATGTACTGGCCCCAGAACTGATGTGTGGGGGGAGGACAGGCTGTTGGTCAGGAGCGTCTGGTCCTTATTCCACCTGTGCCACCTCTGAGTTGTGCAACCTGAAGCAGATTGCTAACACTCCCTGCCTCCTAGTTTCCACACCTATAAATGGGTGTCAGAGTACTGTCGTGAGTTGGTGGTGTTCAAGTGAGTATGAACCATAGAAAACAATTGCAGGGTGTGTTTGACAAATACAAAACACAATTTTTAATTTAATGAACTTCTACTGGAGAAATATGGACTGATGGAAGGAAAGTGAACAAATCTGCAACTGTAATAATGGCCTTGCCAAAAAGTTGTTGACCAAGTGATAACACTATTTTGGATTTCTTTTTTTCTTTAAGCATGTTGCATTTAGTGTGCATATTCAGTATACCATTAATGTCAGTGTTAAAGAAAAATAATGTAATATTATATATATATATAAACTTATATCTGATATATGTTCATACATATATACATTTGTAAAGGTTTAATGTCCAAACTGTGTGTAAATTTTATTTAAACGCCTCTTGTACTAGATAAGATTTTTCTCTATTGAATGTAATTTTTAGCTGCTACAACTGAAAAGAGATATCATAGTGATTAAAATGTATCAAACAATGACCTGTCCTAATCCCTTCTCACACTTGAATGATTTTTATTGCTAAATAATAATTATCCCTTACAGGAACAGTTGAAACATAAAAGGAAATTCAATTTTGTGCAGTTTGATGCTCAAGCCAGTGCTTGGCAGGAAAAACTTGTTGAAATCAATGAGGAGAATCTGAAAGGGGCCCAGGCCTGGATTAGAGACATTAAGGTAAGAAGGAGGCTGGGTCTGGGAGAAGAACAGAGATCAGGATAGAAACGCTTAAGAAACTGCTTTGAACTCCATGGATGGCCATGGCTTCACATAGACATTTGTTTTACTTACAAAGGTCGTGTTAATCCAATCTTTTTAGTCGATATCTAACATTTAGATAGGCTTCTATTGACAACACTGCCCTCAGCTCGTCTCAGCCCCTTTATGAAAACAAATTTCAAAATATAGGTTTTTACTTAAACAATTCATATTTATTTCTTCTGAGACTTCATGCTTGTTTCAAATGATATATTACAGCTATGTTAAACAGTGGATTTTGCTCAAAAGTAGTGAACTTGTGGAAATACACAGTATAATATGAGTGGTTAGGGCTGAAAGCCAGGACAGAGATAGGGCAGCAGGATGTAATAAAAAGGTAAAATCACTTCTTCAGAGGTCTGTTTTACTTGGAGAACTTTATATCTACACAGACTACTGGGAAGAATTTCCCTTTCCTCAAGTTTTCTGTTGTCTTGAACTTACCTTCATTTTAAAAGTTCTTTTTTTAGAATCACATAGCATTCTACATATTTAAGATATACTAAAATTGAGACCAAGAATTATTCTTAAAAAGTCAAATATGGATCATAAATAACTTAAGAATGATTCGTTGCCTGAATTAGAGTTCCAGATTTGACAGGAGCTACACATGGCTATTAGTGGAGCTCCCTGGGTATGAACAAGCAGGGTTTGCACAATCATTGGGATGTTCTGGAGTTCCTTTGGGATTTTTTTTTTTTTTAATGAGAGGAAGGGGACTTCCCTGGCGGTCCAGTGGTAAAGAATCCACCTGACAAAGGGACATGGGTTCAATCCCTGATGCGGGAAGATCCCACATGCTGTGGGGCACCTGATGCCCTGTGCCACAACTACTAAACCCAAGCTCTAGAGTCCATGATGCACAGCAAGAGAAGCCACTGCTCCGAGAAGCCTATGCACCACAGCAAAGAATAGCCCCCACTCTCCACAGCTAGAGAAGGCCCATGCACAGCAACAGGGCAGCCTAAAATAAGTAAATGAATAAATTAAAACTTTTTCTTTTTAAAAAGAGAGGAGGGGCAATTTCCTGGTGGTCCAGTGGTTAAGACTCTGTTCTTTCACTGCCAAGGGCCTAGACTGGATCCCTGGTTAGGGAACTAAGATGCCACAAGCCATACACCACAACAAAAATAAATAAAGTAATTTAAATAAATAAATAATGGGAGGAGGAAGTCTGTTCTATAAGGAATAATGTCTGTAACATTTTGTCCTAACTGGCCACCATATGCTGGAAAAGAGTATTAAATTCATTCTCAGCTTGTTAAACATCCAGGATTATCCATTGAAGTTTCTTTTATGACTCTAGGTAACAGGAAATATCTTAATTCAGAGCCTGCTAATTTAGAGTTTGTGATAACAGGATGTTATATATGTATTCTCATTGGATAAAAACATTAGCAGTTTCCTCTTTATATAAAACTCACTAATGAATAGAATCAGTCTCATCTAAATGGCTAAAAATATGTCAGATCATTTTTTACACTGTGATTATGTTCTCTTCAAAAACCTTCACTGAAGTACCTTTGCTTGCTTGCTGAATGTGTAAAATTCATTTTCAAGAACACCAGATTCCACTGTTAGTCTTTGGACTGATTTGGTCCAGAAATCAACCAAGTCAGTTCAGGACACTACCCAGGTGTTCTGAATGTGCTGCTATCACCGAGCTGTGGTCAGCTGGCATAGGTCAGAGAATTTATAAAATTTCAGTTACTGTATTTTTAAGTTCTAAAAGTTCCATTTGGTTCTCCTTCATGTCTTTTATTTTTTTCATGAGACTTTCTATTTCTTTGCTGATGTTTTTTTAGTTTTCATTTGTTTTAAGATTGTTGGTCATTTCTAGTTGAAGCATTTTTTTTTTCACAGCTGCTCTAAAATCTTTATCAAATAATTCTAACATCTCTGTCTTCTTGCTGTTGCTATCATCTTTTTCATTTCAGGATGAGAGCTTCCTGGTTCTTGGTATGAAGGAGTGTTTATCAGCTGAATCCTAGACATTTTTGTCTTATGTTTATGAGACTCTGGATATTATTCTAACCTCCTATTTAGTTGGCGCTCTCTGACACTGCTCTGTCAGGGATATAATAGGTGGGCCCTGCCTCATTCTTCCAGGTGCAGGTTGAAATTCAGGTTCCCCGTTGGAACTCTGTTGAAACCTGATGGGGAGGATCACCTTTTCACTGCTAAGTGGGAATGGACATCACTGAGCAGGGAGGACATGTTACAGTTGGTGGGGGTGGAAGTCCCAGCTCACTACCTGGCTTTCTTAGCTACCACACTGGCAGAGTGTTAGGTCATTTATTTATCCTACCTGAAGTTATCTGACCCACCTTGGGTCCATGGAGTTATATCTGTCATTGTTTTGGGGAAATTCTCAACCATTATTTTTTCAAATATTTTTTCTACCCTCTTTTTCCCTTTTCTGCTTTGTTTGCAATTAAGCATGTATCAGACCATTTGCTCCACAGCTCTCTGATGCTCTTTTCTGTTTTGTTCTTTTTCCTCTTTGCATTTCAGTTTAGATAATTTTCTATTGCTCTATATTCATGTTCACTAATTCTTTCCTTGGCTATTTTGAACTTACAGTCATTCCTCTGTATCTATAGGTTCCTTATTCATGGATTCAACCAAACCCAGATGGATTTTTTTTTTAATTCCAGAAAGTCTCAAAAAGCAAAGCTCAAATGTGCTGCATACTGGCAACCATTTACATAACATTTAAACTGTATTAGATATTATATGTAATCTAGAGAAGATTTAAAATCACTGCAGATGGTGACTGCAGCCATGAAATTAAAAGACGCTTACTCCTTGGAAGGAAGGTTATGACCAACCTAGATAGCATATTAAAAAGCAGAGACATTACTTTGCCAACAAAGGTCCGTCTGATCAAGACTATGGTTTTTGCAGTGGTCATGTATGGATGTGAGAGTTGGACTGTGAAGAAAGCTGAGTGCCGAATGGGAGGTTGTGTATTCAGTTCAGTCCAGTCGCTCAGTCGTGTCCAAATCTTTGCGGCCGCATGAATCGCAGCATGCCAGGCCTCCCTGTCTATCACCAACTCCCGGAGTTTACTCAAACTCATGCCCATCGAGTCAGTGATGCCATCCAGCCATCTCATCCTCTGTCGTCCCCTTCTCCTCCTGCCCTCAATCCCTCCCAGCATCAGGGTCTTTTCCAATGAGTCAACTCTTTGCGTGAGGTGGCCGAAGTACTGGAGTTTCAGCTTCAGCATCAGTCCTTCCAGTAAACACCCAGGACTGATCTCCTTTAGGATAGACTGGTTGGATCTCCTTGCAGTCCAAGGAACTCTCAAGAGTCTTCTCCAACACCACAGTTCAAAAGCATCAATTTTTCGGCACAGTTTTTTATTACTAGCATTTCCATTCTGCTATTTCTTAAGGTTTCCATCTCTGCTGAAATTACCCATCTGGCCTTGAATGTTGTTCACCTTTGCCATTAGAAGTTTTAATGTTTGAATCACAGTTATTTTAAATTTTCTGTCAGATGGTTTCAGCATCTGTGTCACATCTGAGTTTGTTTCTGATGAGTACTTTTGTCTCTTGATAGTATGTTGTATGTTCTATTTGATATGCTTATTTTTTGCTGAAGCTGAATACATTGGCCAGGTGATATGAAGAGCCAACTCATTGGAAAAGACCCTGATACTGGGAAAGATTGAAGGCAGGAGAAGTGGGTGACAGAGATGGTTGGATGGCATCCTTGACTCAATGGACAGTGTTTGAGGAAACTCCAGGAGATAGTAAAGTACAGGGAAGCCTAGAGTGCTTCAGTACATGGGATTGAAGGATCAGACATGACTTAGCAACTGAACAATGAACAACAAATTTTTTGTTAAGAGCTGGACATCATATGCAGTATATAGGGACTGAGATAAATATTTTTTATGCCTGGAAAAGAGCGTGCCTTTCTTTTGTGGGGTGGATTAAATTAATCTAATTAAGAGTTGGACTGGGTTTGAGGTTGGTCTGTTTGCACCATACCCCTCACATTATTGTAGTGATGCTTTGTGTTAGGGTGAGAGATGATGTACCAGAAGGTTGTCTGCTCCACCCTCAGCTTTTGATTTTTCCCTTCACACTGGGCTTCAGAGAGAACTTTTCTCTTGCAGGTTGCTTGTTAGTTGATGTTTCCAGGGGAGAAACAGGGATGGGTGTTTTCTGAATGAGCCTCAGTGTTAGTCGGGCCTGGTGTCCAGGAGTCCCAAGGGTGTGGCTTTGTCAGTATCTCTGAGCCCAGAACGTCGCCCTGCTCCTTCCGCAGGTGTAGGGACTTCGTTGTTTCCTCTTCCACTCCCCAGCCTTCTTGGGTTTTGACCAGCACCCTGAGGGTGAGTATGTTCGTTACTGCCCTTTTCCTCAAACACACACACAAAAGCTTCTGTTTTGTGGGGAGAGAGAGAACAGGGTCTCTGTGGGTGTTCTGTGTCACTGAATCTCTCCCACAGTTCTGCCCGATGAAGGAGATTTTCTCTAGGTTCTCTCAGCCTATCCTGTGACTACCCTGTAGGGTTTGCGGTGAGACAGTCTTCAAGAGAGCACTGATGCCAGGCTTCCCTGGCATTCCCCTGGTTAAGAATCTGCTTTGCAATGCAGGAGATACCAGTTTGACGCCTAGTCCAGGAAGATCCCACATGCCACGGGGCAGCTAAGCCCATGCCCGATGACTCCCGAAGCCCATTCACCCCAGAGCCTGTGCACCCAGGAGGAGCTACCACAATGAGAACTCACTGCAGCTAGAGAAACCCGGCGTGCAGCAGCAAAGACCCCACACAGCCGGGTGGGGGTAAACAAACAACATTGGTTAAATATTGAATAAATACAATTTTAAAAAGAAACAAAAGAGCACTGGTGCCCCCATATTGTGGTCTCTTGCCAATATATACCCGCAGCTTCTGCCAGTTCACCAGCCACCCCAACCCAGCTCTCCTTCAGTGTCTGGCTGCATCCCGTCCCAGGAGCCAGGGCTTGCATCTCCCCTGACTCTCCAGATGCCCACCTCTCCCCAGATTTGGGGCCAGTTGGTTGCCCTGTGATCTGAGCCCTCTCATGAATGTAACAAAAGTCACACGCTTGCTGTTTGTCTGGCTCTTTTTTATTATGGAGTGACAGTTCTCTCCATCCGTGGACAGAGCTGCAGGAATTTTACAGTTTTACAGCTTCCTGTACCTCCCGATTGCTCATGACACCACACTTGTGTTTGCTGAATATTGGGTGTCATGAATCAATCCTGGTTGAAAACAAACATGGTCCCCACCCGGGTGTATTCAGGCTGCGTGTTTAAGCCGTGCTGACAGCTGAATGAACAGTAACTGAGTTAGTGCCTCCCACAGAAACACACAAAGATAAAATTGAATTAAGAGCTCTGTCATCAGGACAGGAAATCCATTGTCCCAGCTTCTAGCTCTCCTAGGACTATCTGCATAGATGCTTTTATGATACGTCCAAGGATTCGACTTCTTGGAATTCCTGGGCTGAAATTATTATCTCAGTATAATTTAAATTTATCTTTTATTTCACAAATACCTTCTTTTCTTTTTGGAGGCAGAGAATAAATAACACTTGTTTGTGAGATCTTTTTTTGAGATTGAAGTATACACTTGGTATGTGTCTCTCTCTTTTCTGTAGATTGGAAGTTCCACAAACACCCTGAGTGCCCTGCAAATTGCTTTTGCTGATGAGGAAACACAAGTAATCTACCTTTTGACAGATGGGAGACCTGATCAGGTACTTATCAAAGGTGGGAACAAAGACAGACTCACTAATCCCCTGAAAGTGAAAGCTGAGAGTGAGAATTAGGAGACCTTTTTCACTGCCACCAAAAAGCTGTTGACAGATGCTTGCTTAACTTAGGGACCCAGAAGTGAGGTAAAACACACATCCACATTGAGAAATCCCTTTGTCTACTACAACGCTGAGGAAAATTTATGTGACACTGAGTGTTGTCTGGTTAATTTGAGGCACTCCCATAGGCCTGGAGACCAACCCCATGAAAGGAAATGTCTGCCTTCCATGGAAGACTGGTTTATATTTTATTATAAACTAAGAGCAAGGAAATCTTTTTGATTTTTTTCCTTTGGGGACACTGAATCTAAACATGTCACTGCACAATGTCCTTGGTTTTACCCCTAATTTTAACTTAGTAATCATTTAAACAAAAGCATGCCTTTCTGGTGAAATGTTCTTTGTTTTGTTTAGCCTGACTGGAAAATATTTGAAAAGTTTTAGTGGAGTCTGTCCATCTTCTTTTGAGCTTTGTGAATGAAAGACTAATGCTCTGGGCATTAAATAAATATACGGATGTGCAGGCCAGTACAATGTAAATTAACCGCTGAAGTGAATTAGTATCAACTTGTTTCCTTCATTGTGAAGTATCTGCATGTGAAGACTGCTAGGCAAATATTGTAAAATATCCTGTGTCAAACAGTCCAGGGCTTAAATACTAAAGCAACCAGATTTTACTGCAGCATTAGATTTGTGGCCAAGAAATTGTATATAAAGTGAACTTTTATTTGGGGTGATTTTCCTATCAATTTCACTGTATTTTCTACTCAAAGGCAGTTTACTGTGCTTTGTTTATGCTCCTTGTCTGGTGCCAAGGTGTGAGGCTACAAAGATGAATAATGTCCTGCTCTAGGGGAGCTTACATGTTGGTGGGTGTACTAGTATGTACAGTGAATTCCGATACTTTACAGGGAGAGGGGTTGCCTAGGCTACGGATCGAATGGGAGCACAGTGATGAATTCTGCTGTACAAGATGGAAAGAAGACCAGGCAAGCAGCCACTGAGAAGGGCGTGCTTTAGCTGTGTCTGAAAGGAAGATACGGAGTTTCTTTAAACAGAGGAGATTGCTGGTATCCTGGGCAGAAGGAACAGAGGTGTAAAAGTGTGTGGGCTGCTCAGGGTGACAACCCGAGAGCAACAGCAGTGATAGAAGAGTGTCAGGACTGAGTCTCTGAGGTTAAGTTGGGAGAGACTGTGAAGGTCCTTGAGTGTCACATGGAAAGGGTGGTCTTTACCTCACTGGGTACTCTCAGGGGAGCAGAAAGTCCCATCACCTATATGTTATAAATATGCCTCAGTAGAGCCATGGAAAGACTAGATCTTGATGAGAGCTGGTGAGGTCCCACCTCAGGGAGGAGAAGCAGAAATTTGGAAGGAGAAACCCGTCAGAGATGAGATCATAGGAGTAGCATCAAAGGACTTGGTGGCCAGTTTGTGAGTAGGAGGTGAGGGGCTGGGAGAGGACCAAGAGAGCAAGGGGTCAAGATGACTGATTTCATTTGTCTAGTAATTGTTATTAACTGACTGACATCTAAAGAAGATGAAGACTTAGGGGTTGCCAGTGGAGGAAGCTGAGCTTGAGCCACCTGGATTTCATGGCTGTCCAAACCCGTATAAGTATGGGACTGGCGTTTGGAGAAGGTGTAGGTTGGAGATTCTGACTTGCAAGTCATCTGGACAAGGAGTCTTTTTCTTTTTAATAAATGCTAACTGATTTTATTGCAATTTAGAAAATATAGGTAGGCATATAATCATAAGAATAAGAGGTAAGTATAAGTAGTTCATAATTCAATTTTCTGCCCTTTCTCATCTAATATGTGCCAGTTTTCCAAGTCATGAGATATTCTTCTGAAACATCATTCTCAATGACTGCATCATATTAAGTTATATAGATTTAATAAAACTACCTTCTGATTTAATATTTGCATAGTAGTACATTAACATGGTACATATTACAAAGGTATAAAAGGATATGTAGAGAAAATTCTCCCTCCCACCTCCTGTTCATCACCTAAGAGGCAATGTAGATTACTAGTTTCTTTATTTTCTTTGAGAGATAGTTTGTTATGCAAACAGATAAATGTTTATATATATTTCCTTTTTAAAATATATAGACGGTAACATATTACATGGGCTTCCCAGGTGGAGTTAGTGGTAAAAAAACCTGCCTGCGAATGCAGCAGGTGCCAGAGACACAGGTTTGATCCCTGGGTCAGGAAGATCCCTGGAGGAGAGCATGGTAACCCACTCCAGTATTCTTGCCTGGAGAATCCCATGGACAGAGGAGGCTGGTGAGCTACAGTCCATAGGGTTGCAAAGAGTTGGAAACAACTGAAATGAGTTAGCACACATGCACGCAGCATATTACACACACAATTCTGAACCTTTATTAATAAAACAAAGGACTTCCCTGGAAGTCCAGTAGTTAAGACTTTGCCTTCCAATGCAGGGAGACTGAGTTTGATCCCTGGTTGGGGAACTAAGATACCACATGCCTTACGGTTTGGCCAAAATTTTTTTTGTAAATAAATAAATAAAACAATATACCTCAGAGATCACTTAATATCATCTCATAAAGAGCTTCCTCATTTTTTAATAGCTGCTTACTATTCCATCACACAGCTACTTAGTCATGTCCCCTGGAGATGAACATTTAGGTTATGTCAATCTTTCTATTCAAGGTTGCAAAAGTAACTGTGCACATATATCATTTTGCACCTGTATGAGTGTATCTGTAGCATAAATTCTGAGAAGTGTTCTCAGTAAAAAGATATATATTTTGATAGATCCCGCCATATAGCCCTTGAAGAGGATTTGCCAAGTAACACTATACCAACAATGTGTTAAGAAGGATGCTTAGACTGGAGTTCATCACAGACTTATGAGGATCTGGGATCTCCCAAAACTATATTTAAATTGAAATCTCCAAAAAATATATTTAAATTATATTTAAATACATTTCTCTGGAGAGAAGGTAAGTAGCTTTCCCTGGATTCTCAGAGGGTCTGTGGTCCAGTTAATGATGAGAAACTAGGGGTGTGGATGAGCTGGAATTAGGAATATATAAATTATTAAAATAGTGATCTATAAACTGTCATTCAGGCATTTCATATTCGTCTCTGCCCTTTCCCCACATGCAGTCTATTTAGTTTGTATTGCCCCTCAGATTCTCTCAAAAAAGTAAATGGATATTTGATATTCATGTTCTATGTAGAGGACATTAAAATGTAGTACTCAATCTCCATTTGTTTTTTAATTTTCACTGACTGTGTAGGACCTAAATAGGTAAGATCAATGTTATTATTCCCAGTACTCAGCAGAATTTTCTACTTGGAAGAACACACAGAGATGCTATTCAGGATTCAGTTCCATGGACATCACCGTACTGCTTGTTTATTAAATGTCCAGGACAGAATTATATGGAAGCCAAGTCTTTAATCAAGTTCAAAGGGTTCTAGTAATACTAGTTTTCATTAACCTGGGACCACTAGGTGTCCTTTGCTGAGTATCTATAGGGGTGAGTGGACACTGTGGGGCCTCTGCTAGAGAAGCCCAGCACATTTGGCTGTGATTGTTTGGGGATTTCTTTGAAGTTAGGGCCTCACTCTCGCAAAAATTGAGAAAATGGACACGAGGAAGTTAAGTGCATCATTTTAAACAAAAACAGATGTATAATAAGGACCCACATAGGGTATATGAGAGGTAGGGGCAGGGGAAGGCACAGGGGACTCCCCCTGTACAAACAAACCTCCTTCAGACCATGAGAGAACCATTCCTGCCTTTCTTGTCACCCCAAGTTGACCTTTGTGGTGAAAGGGACATCTAGCCACACACCTGTTTAGATTCAGGGACAAGGCACCAGGGCGAGTGTCTCAGGTTAGGGGTCTCATCTTAGGGACCAACAGGGCCTCTGAGGGAATTGACTAAGGAGTCATATGGGCATTACGCAGGGAGCGACCTCCACATTCAAAGCCCTTCCATCTGAGCTTCTGCAGTAGCTCCACTTAGCAGGGTGAGTCAGGGTGCAGGGAGAGAAGGTTTTCTTCAACTACTGAGTCTTCTTGTCAAAGCTGTGAGGACACCCACCAGCAGAGGAGAATCTCTGGGGGCTGTGGGTGGGGGGCAGGAGGACAGGAATGCTTTCTTCCCTGGCAGAGATCGAGCTCCTTCTGCAGTTAAGATGCAGCCCCGCCCTCTGCCCAGCTCTGTACCACCTCACTGGGCTCTGGAACCTCGTGCCAGTTTAGCAAACATTACCTGGGACTGCGTGTGGGTTGGGGGCTCACAACAATACATGTAGCGGACTTTCTCATGCTGGTGGTCTCTTGGGCTGTCAGGACTGATGGAAATAAATAAATAGCTTTAAAACCAGAGACCCGGGTTAGAGCTCATCACCTGCACTGCCCATCTGAATGACCTTGGGCAAATGTCCCCAGAGTGAGTTTCCTCATCCATGACTTGGAGCTAATGCTCCCTCCTTACAGGGTTGCTATGATGTTCTTGTGAATGCATTCCATGGATATTTCCTGAACACTTTTTATGAGCCAGGTACTGTTATCAATCTAGTATACGGTGGAGAGCAAGACAGACCAGGTGACTGCCTTCAGCAAAGCTTCTGTTTTATGGGGAGATAGTGAGCAACACGAAACTTTTCAGGCTTCCCAGGTAGCACTAGTGGTAAAGAACCCACCTGCCACTGCAGGAGACATAAGAGGTGCAGACTCAGTCCCTGAGTTGGGAAGATCCCCTGGAGGAGGGCATGACACAGAGGAGCCTGGCGGGCTACAGTTCGTGGGGTCACAGAGTCAGACATGACTGAAGTGACTTAGCATGTAGACAGTGAGGAAATAAATTTGTATGTCAGGTAACGTATGAAAATGAAAATGCTACCCACAATGTCAGCACTAAATCAACATTAATGTCCCTCCCCAAATATCTCAGCTGGAAGTCAATATATTGTTGTTGTTTAGTTGCTAAGTCATGTCCAACTCTTTTGCAACCCTATAAACTACAGACTACCAGACTCTGTCCATGGGATTCTCTAAGCAAGAATACTGCAATGGGTTGTCATTTCCTTTCCCAGGGCATCTTCCTCACCCAGGGATTGAACCCTCATCTCCTGCTTGGCAGGCAGATTCTTTAGCATTGAGCTGCCTTGGAAGCCCCAATATAGGAGCAATTTCTAGCTAAAACCTATCACATCAAATTAACAGAATTTAGGTCTGATATCTCCAGTCTGGTATATAAGGATAAGGGCCAGTGGTGAGGAGTCTTGGTAAGAAATGAGAATAATGATCGTACCTTCCTTGGTGGACTGTAGAGGGGATGCAGGGAGAGCGCAGCAGAGCTCTTAGTGCCTGGTCCATGGTAAGTGCTCACAATGGAAGCTAGGTTGAAGGAGAGGCAGGCAGCAGAGAGAGATTTGCTCTGTCCTTGAAGTTGGCAAGACAGATGGGGTCAGCCCTCAGCTAGGTTAGGTTGCTGTTTGGTTTGGAACCAGCTGATGGGCAGAGAGGAGAGGAGAGAAGAAGAGAGGAGGAGAAGTGGGGTGGGCTTATGGGCAGTGTGTGTGTTAGGCACTCAGTCGGGCTTATGGGCAAGGGCAGGCTCAAAACTGGAACCAAATACAGAGACCGAAGTCATGTGTATGTAGTGGCTGGAATGAGACCTCCCTGAGCAGCGTGTGAGCTGCTCAAGGCCAGCAGGTGGTGAGTCCAGAGGCCTCCTTCCTCATCACCCCACCTCCCCGGGGTTCATAGGAAGCATTTTGGAAGGGTTAATAGTCAAAGAATAGGAATTGGGTGTGGAGAGTGGGAACTGGCTAAAGGAGCCAGCAAGTTGAATCAATCAAAGAGGGACCGAGAAATACAGAAGCAATGAGGGCAAGACAACCAGAGGCAGCTTCTGAGGGCACTGAGCTGGGTGTGGTGGTGCTGGTGGAGAGGCAGCAGGGCAGATCATCAGTTCACCTTCCCTGTGTGTCTGGTAATGTTTACAGAGAGTCGATCCTTGCCAAGGGACAGTCTTTATTGCAAGCAGGGGAAAACAAATAATCTGGCATTGCTTCTAGTACTAAAATCTGTCTTTGAATCTAGTCTTACCACTTAAGAGATTGATGACCCTAGGAAGCTTAGTCCTTCTGAGCCTCAATTTCTCCATCTTTAAGTGGAATCCATACCTACTGTGCTGATTAGGATTTCATATTACTGGGAGGAAAAAGCAGGAGAGCAGACAAATGATAACTGAAATGGAGAGATTTATATTCCTATGAAGAAGAAGCCTGGTGGTAGGTAGTCTAAGTTATACAGCTACTCAAGGATCTCTCCAAGAAAACAGGCTTCTTTTAATCTTCATAGTTCACCTGATCTTTGTGTTTGACATCCACCCTTATGGTTACAAGACAGCTGCTTCATGCCTAAGTAGAGTGTCCATTTTCCAGGAGGCAGGGGTGGAAAAGGGAAGGACATTAGCTTTTTTTGTTAAGTCTTTATCTTTTTATTGGCAAAAAAAACTTTCCCTTGAAACTTCAATGGACAGACGTGGGTCATGTGGTCACTCCTGGCTGCAAAAAAAAAAAAGTGTCAGAAGATGAGTTTTTATGTGTGTTTTGTTTTGTTTGTATGTTTGTTTTTAACTGAGTCTGTTGTTGCCTTGAAAAGAAAACCAGGTCTCTGACAGTAAAAAGGAGAGGTGGGCAACTAGTAATCTTTCCAAAACTCTGTCACAGGAGGGTTAACTGGAGTATTATGTCCCCAACAGAGTGCTCAGAACATGAAAGGACCCTAAATAAATGTCTCTTTTTTCACTCTGAGATACCACTTTTTTCACTCTGAGATATCCAAAGCTGGACATTGCTTTTTAGGAGTAGAAGCTTTGGAAGCCACCCCAAGATCCTGTGGCCTCATTCTGTAGAATCCCAGTATCCAGGATGTCTCACCCATGACTCAGTACTTTAAGTGTCCAGCAGTATGTGCATGCATGCATGCTAAGTCACTTCAGTCGTGTCCGACTCTTTATGACCCCGTGAACTGTAGCCTGCCAGGCTCCTCTGTCCATGGGATTCTCCAGGCAAGAATACTGGAGTGAGTGGGTTGCCATGACCTCCTTCAGGAGATCTTCCTGACCCAGGGATTGAACTTGAGTTTCTTATGTCTCCTGCATTGGCAAGCAAGTTCTTTACCACTAACACCATCTGAAAAGCCCTGCTCAAAATTATGTGTATATATGTGTAATTTGCTCAGTCATGTCCAACTCTTTACAACCCCATGGACTGTAGCCTGCCAGGCTCCTCTGTCCATGGAATTCTCCCCACAAGAATACTGGAGTGGGTAGCCTTTGTCTTCTCCAGGGTATCTTCCCAACCCAGGGATCGAATCTGGGTCTCCCACATTGCAGGCAGATTGTTTACCATCTGAGCCACCAGGTCCAACCCTTTAAAAGCATGGATTCTAGGCTTAGGTGCACTAAAATTGAGTAATTGGATTAGTCAAATCTTTCTCCCAGACTTTTCCCACAGCAACTGTGAGCCCAGAGGGCATGCGTTGAGTCACTCTCACCACCTGGCAGTTTGCTTTGTCAGCCGAATTGGATTGACACCTTCCCAAGAAGTCACTCTCCACTATATAAGGCATTACTAATTGAGAATTTCACTATCTAGAACAAATACTAGGGACTTTCACATATGTTTTTTTTTGTCTCCTCCTCTCTATCTCCCCTCTTTTCCCTCAAAATGTATCATTTCAGTCACCTGAAATGGTTATGGACCAGGTCAAAGTTTTTCAGAAAATTCCTATTTACACCATCTCCTTTTGTTACAATGATGAGATTGCAAATGGATTTTTGAAAGACCTTGCTTCTTTGACTGGAGGAGAGTTTCATTCTTATAATTTTGGCTGCAAGGATCCCTGTACTCCAGAGGCTGTTCAGGTAAGAGCTTCATGAGCCGAGCAGAGTGTTCACTTACTTGAGCGCTAATGGTTGGAGGTCTGTGGACAATGATGGGGAAAACAGCAACCATAAGGACAACTAAGTTGAGAAAATAAATCACCTAACAGCTAGTGTCCTGCAAACTGTGGTGGCCTAAGGACCACCTGAGCTAGGGCACCTGTGAAAATTCAGATTCCCGAGTCCCACTACCAAGCTATACTAAATCAAGCTCCAGGCACAGAGGCCCAGGAATCCTAATAGATCTAATTTTTCTTCTAAGCTTTTTATTATGGAATGTTGCAAACAAATGCAAAAGTAGAAGAGTATATAGACCATGTACCTATCAGTCAAATTTAACAATTATCAACATTTTGCCAAGCTTTAGGAACAAACACCCTGGAGGTCCATACATAAGGGTTGTTAACCACTGCCTGTTTGCACATATTTGTGGGAAAGTTTCAAAAAAATTCACTTGCTAGGTAGCTGTCTTCTGACTCATTAGGCTGTATAACCATGTGACCATCTGATGAAACAATTCATTCTAATGCGCTAATACAAGAAAGTAGATAAAATTCTATGCCCCAATCCTCCAATTTTGGCCTGAAGCTGTGCATTTCAAGTGTGTCTCTCTAGAGAACGTGTTTCATATTGTCTGTTCTAGGGAGAGACTTTAAATCCAGGACAAGCCAGAACACTGATCAATGCTTACATGTGAGAAACTATTAATACCAGAGTCTGGAAATGACTCATTCAAAAGATCGGACGAACCAGTTCTCTGAGCTCATCAGAGGGCAATGCCCACTCCCATCAGCTAGACTAGAAAACCTCATAATCCAATGGGTATTGAGTAAAGTTTAAAGGAAGGTCTTGCCTCAATAGTGGGAGCAGCCAAATGCTGCTCTACTTCTGTCTAGAAAATCTTAAATGCAAAACGTGAACAGGCCAATCCATCTCCAGGGAATTTAGCTGCATCCACTCTCCCCACTCACATTCAACATACTACTGGAAGCTCTACCAAGACAACAAGGCAAGAAAAGAAATAAAAGGCATACAGATTAGAAAGGAAGAAATAGACCTGTCCCTATTTGCACATAACAAATAAAACTCCAAGGGAGCTGCCAGAAAACTCCAAGAACTATTAACCGAGTTCAGCAAGTTCACTGGTTATAAGATCAGCACATAAAATTCAATCACATTTTGATAAAGTAAAAATAAACATACAGAATTCAAAATCAAATATTGAAATTTAGTATTTCCTCCAAAATGAAATACTTAGGTATATATATTACATGGTATATATACAGAAAAGCCTTCTGAAATAGAATAAAATTGAACTGTATTTTCATTCAACATCCAATGAAGTATACAAAAATGCTACTGGAACTAATAATTGAAGTTAGCTAGATTGTAGTATCCTACAAGGTCAACATATAACATACAAAAATGTTGTCATATTAGCAAAGAACAATAAACATTGAAATAAAAATTATCACTTACAATCTCATCAAGAATATGAAACATGTAGTGACAAATTTGTCAAAGTATGTAAAAGGCCTGTCACTGAAAACTATAAAACATTGAGGGTTGTATGTTGTTTATGGGTTAGAAGACATCACAGTGTTAGAATGTGCATTCTCAAAAAGAAAACCTGAATTGTATCTATGTTTGTATTTGTGTAAAGTCGTTCCTTTGCCTTTCAATCTGTAGTTGACGTGCACAGACAGAGTAGTGCTTCTCAAGTTGCTGTTCTGCCATCTTCCTGTCTCCTCCAGTCCCTCCATGTGCATTCCGTGTGTATACGACCTTCTTTAGTGCTATGATAGGACATTTAACAGAGGCTGCTATGTGCAGTACTATATTTAGTGTTTTCATTTTAATTTTTCTAGGACATTAATTTATATGAAAATAAAAAGAATACTAAAAGAGAAAAAAATAGACTTATCACATTCCTAATCAAAATTTCAGCAGGCTTTTTAGTGAAAATTGACAAACTAATTCCATGGAAATTCAGAAGATTTCAAATAGCCAAAACAGCTTTGAAAAAGAAAATCAAAGTTGAAAGACTAATATTACTTGATCTCAGGATGATAAAGCTATAGTCATCAAGACAGGGTGGTATTAGTGTAAAGTCAGATTTATAGATCAACAGAACAGAATAGCAAAATCAGAAATAGACTAACACATATGTGGACAACTGATTTTCAACAGAGATGCAAAGGCAATTCAGTGGAGAAAGTATATGTCTTTTTTTCTCCAACAAATGTTGGAACAATTGGATAAAATAAACACAACTTGCTCCATATATCACACTGTAATCAAAAATTAACTCAAAATGATACATGGACCTAAATGTAAAACCTAGGTTTTTTCCCCTCCTAGAAGAGAACATATGAAAAGCCCTTTGAGACCTTGTGTTATACCAAAAAAAATTTTATTAGGATATCAAAAACATAGTCCATATAAAGCAACTCAATAAATTTGATTTAATCAAAATTTTAAGTTTCTCTTTAAAAAACAATGCTAAGATAACTAAAAGATAAGTTGTAGACTTGGAGAAAATGTTTCAAATTGTATTCATTCTCTTGTATCCAGAATATATTAAGATTTCTCAAAACTCAAGGAAACAAAAAATGGGCAAAAGATTTGGACAGACACTCTACCAAAGAAGATACATGCATTTCAGACAAGATCATGAAAGAATGCTTAATATCATTAATCATTAGGGAAACACAAATTAACCATAATGAAATACCACTATATGCTATTAAAATGGCTAAAATTAAGACAACTGACCTTATCAAGTTTTTACAAGGATATGGAGGAACTAGAACTCTCATATATTACTAATGGGAATGTAAACTAGTGCAATCATTTTGGAAAACAGTTTGGTCATTTCTTGAAAAGTTCAGCATCACCACCCATATGATCTAGCCATTCCACTCTTGTTCACTGACCCAAGAGAAATGAAAGCAGATATTCATATGAAGATTTGTGCACAAATGCTCATAGCTTTAGTATTTATCATAGCTCAGACCTGGAAACTCAGATGTCCATCTACAGGTGACTAAATTCCAAAATTTGTTATATAATTGAATACTCAGTTCAGTTCAGTTCAGTCACTCAGTCATGTCCGACTCTTTGCGACCCCATGAATCACAGCATGCCAGGCCTCCTTGTCCATCACCAACTCCCGGAGTTTACTCAAACCCATGTCCATTGAGTCAGTGATGCCATCCAGCCATCTCATCCTCTGTCATCCCCTTCTCCTCCTGCCCCCAATCCCTCCCAGCATCAGGGTCTTTTCCAGTGAGTCAACTCTTCGCATGAGGTGGCCAAAGAATTAGAGTTTCAGCTTCAGCATCAGTCCTTCCAATGAACACCCAGGACTGATCTCCTTTAGGATAGACTGGTTGGATCTCCTTGCAGTCCAAGGGATTCTCAAGAGTCTTCTCCAACACCACAGTTCAAAAGCATCAATTTTTTGGTGCTCAGCTTTCTTCACAGTCCAACTCTCACATCCATACATGACCACTGGAAAAACCATAGCCTTGACTAGACGGACCTTTGTTGACAAAGTAATGTCTCTGCTTTTTAATATGCTGTCTAGGTTGGTCATAACTTTCCTTCCAAGGAGTAAGCGTCTTTTAATTTCATGGCTGCAATCACCATCTGCAGTGATTTTGAATACTACTCAGCCATAAAAATGAATGTACTGTTGGTTCATGCTATATCATGGGTGAATCTCAAAGTAATTATGAAAGTAAAGTAAACTAGACACTAAAAGATGATATAATGTATGATTCCATTTAAATACAATTCCATAAAGCAACTATACTCTAATAAAAATTAATCTAAAAGAAGTAAGGGTTTCCATTTGGGTAATTAAAAAAGTTCTTGAACTAGATAATAGTGATGGTTGCATAATATCGTAAATGTACTTAATGCTACTGAGGTGAACACACTTTAAAAATGGTTAAAATAGTAAACTTTATGGGTATTTTGCTGAAAATACATATAGACCTGCTGAAAAAAATAAACAGACAAGTAAAATTCCAGAAAATTGAAACTGATAGTGACAGAAAGTAGATGAATAGTTGCTTGTTTTTTGAAGAGGGGCTAAGAGGGATGGCAGATCTACAGTGGGATACAAACAAACTTTATAGAAGGTAATGAATATAATTATTATCTTGACTGCAGAGGTGATTTCACAAGTGTGAATGTCAAAACTATTCAAATGGTACACTTTACATACATTCAGTTTGTTGTTCAGTTGCGAAGTCATGCAACCCCATGGACTGAAGCACACCAGGCTTCCCTATCCTTTACTACCTCCTGGAGTTTGTTTAAACTCATGTCCACTGAGTCAGTGATACCATCCAACCATCTCACCCTCTGTTGCCCCCTTCTCCTCTTGCCTTCAGTCTTTCCCAGTATCAGGGTCTTTTCCAAAAAGTCAGTTCTTCTCATCAGGTGGCTAAAGTATTGGAGCTTCAGCTTCAGCAATCAGCCCTTCCAATGAATATTCAGGGTTGATTTCCTTTAAGATTGACTGGTTTGATCTCCTCATAGTCCAAGGGACTCTAAGAGTCTTCTCCAGTACTACAGTTCAAAAGCATCAATTCTTCAGCTATCTGTACATGACTACTGAAAAAACCATAGCTTTGACTATACGGACTTTTGTCAGCAAAGTGATATCTCTGCTTTTTAAAACACTGTCTACGTTGGTCATAGCTTTCCTTCCAAGGAGCAAGTGTCTTTTAATGTTATGACTGTAGTCACTGTCCACAGTGATTTTGGAACCCAAGAAAAGAAAATCTGTCTCTGCTTTCACTTTTTTCCTCTTCTGTTTGCCATGAATGATGGCAGCGGATGCCATGTTGTTAGTTTTTTGAATGTTGAGTTTTAAGCCAGCTTTTTCACTCTTCTGTTTCACTCACATCAAAAGGCTCTTTAGTTCTTCTTCATTTTCTGCCACACCTCAATTAGGCTGTCTAAAAAAGAAATAAGAACTACATGAAGTTCTTTAGATTCTTCTTTTACTGATACAGTTGGTTTTTTGTTAGAAATGTTTGGAATCTGAACTTTCATATAATCTTTCAACGTGTTTACTTATTTTGGCAGGATGAAGATCTGACTCTTTTAATTAAGGAAATGGAGCAAGGACGCAATGACCTAGAGAAGGTGCAAGACCTTTACTCAGAGTCATTGGTCATGGACTGGTGGTACAATGCAGAAAAGGATGGAGACAAGTGAGCATGGCAAAGCGTCCACTTCCCATCACAGAGGTCCTCTTGGGTGCTCTGCTGATCTCTTTACCACTTCTTTCTACAGTGCTTTGTGAGAGTTCTTTTAAAAATCACATAGTATGATTATGTTAGGATTTTTGTTTAAGCAAAGGGAACTCATAATCTAACAAATTAATGATTGGCTTACAGAAGCCACAAACTCATCCTTTTTTTAATTTTAATTTTGTTTTGGTCATACCAAGTGGCATTGCATATGGGATCTGAGTTCCCCAACCAGGGATCAACCCTGTCCAGTGGAAGTGCAGAGTCTTAACCACTGAACTGCCAGGGAAGCCTCACATACTCATCCTTATATGCAGGTTCTCAAATCCTGTGTGGTCCTTAAGGATGTCTCATCTGCACCCAATGTGGACATCCCCCACCCCCACCACAACCCACAAAGGTGACAGAGCAGAGTAGGAGTGCACTGTTGTGAAGATTTGACTCAGGGTCACGACTTAGCATGCATGCATGCATTGGAGAAGGAAATGGCAACCCACTGCAGTGTTCTTGCCTGGAGAATCCCAGGGACGGGGGACCCTGGTGGGCTGCCATCTATGGGGTCGCACAGAGTCAGACATGACTGAAGCATCTTAGTGGGGGCAGCAGCAGGAGGCTCAAGGTCTGGACCTGACTCTGTGTGGCCTTTGTGAATCCCTAACTTCTCTCCACACCTGTTGATTGCTGTGGGTCTCAGTTTCTTCCTCTTTAAGATGATGTGGTGGTAGGGTAGGATTTGAGATGGATGATTTTTCAGGTCTTTCCCCATGCTATATGCTATTAATAATATGTCTAAAATCAAAACCACCCCATCGTTCAGTAAGTGTGTCAAATCTTACATGATTTCACATTGTACAGATTTTCAGGCATCATAGCATTCATGTATCACAGCATATAAATACCCTATCAGGAATGGAAAACAAATTTATGGTTACCAAAGAAGATAGTAGGGAATGGGGGGAGTTTGGGATTAACAGTGGGAGGAGTTTTGAATTAACAAATATACACCATTATATATAAAACAGAATAACTTTATTCTGGGCTTCCCTATTGTAAACAACAAGGACCTACTGTATAGTGCACTCAATATTTTGTAATAGCCTATAATAATGGAAAAGAATCTGAAAAATTTATATATATATGTGTGTGTATATATATGTATAATGTATGTATAACATATATATACATAATATATATATGTATAAAAATGTGTGTGTGTATATATATATATATATATATATATATATATATATATATATATAAAACTGAGTCACTTTGTGCTCTTGAAACTAACACAACACTGTAAATTAACTATACTTCAATTTAAAAATGACAAACAAGAAATGCCCCATCAGGAGTATATCTTTTTACTTAGAAGTGAAAGAAACAGTGAAAGTGAAAGTTACTCAGTCGTGTCAGACTCTTTGTGACCCCATGGACTGTAGCCTACCAAACTCCTTGGGATTCTATGGACAAGAATACTAGAGTGGCTTGCCATTTACTTCTCCAGTTTTCTAAATGAATATCCACAAAATAGAATCTCTTTTAAGGGCTGGATGATTAACCTAAAGTGAAAGTTGCTCAGTTGTGTCCAACTCCTTGTGACCCCATGGACTATACAGTCCATGGAATTCTCCAGGCCAGAATACTGGAGTGGGTAGCCTTTCCCTTCTCCAGGGGATCTTCCCAACCCAGGGATCGAACCGAGGTCTCCTGCATTGCAGGCAGATTTGTGATAGCAAAATGGAAAGAAGTTGAAAATATGTATTAGCCAGGATTTCTTCATCGAAATTCAGTCTTCCTATTAGCAAATTAAGCATTTAATAAACACCCTTCAGGAACAAAGAGAAAATAAAAACATTCCTAGACAAAAAATAATTTTAGCTAGCAGACCTACCCTTAAAGACAGAACACAGGAAGTTCCTCAATTTTTTTCTTTCATCATCTTTGTCTACTTTTTAATCTAAAACAGGCATCAAAAAGAGATTTGTTCCATGGTTTCAACCCCAGGAAAATGTGCAAAACCTCACGCTGATGTCAAATCATCACGAATGCCAGAGGACCCATCAAGTCAAAAGATTCAGGGAAAGAAAGTGCTCCATGCAGGTATCTGTAAACAAAATGTTTGAATCTCGTGACCAGTTTTCCTTCAGTGCAAGAAGGTATTAACAGGAATAAAGGAGGAATAAAACTAAAGCCTTATAACATTTTAAAAGAAGCCTAAACTTGTGTTTGTGAAACTGAAGTTATTATTAAAGTAACTGTACATTCCCATGCAGTTGTGAGAAATCATACAGAGAGATCCTGTATACCTGCTCTTCACCCAGCTACCCACGATGGTCACATGTTGAAAAAAAAAAGTTCAGTTTTGCAACCAGGATATTGACATTGATGCAATCCACAGTCTTAGTCAGATTACTCCAGTTTTATATGTGTTCATTTGTGTGTGTGTACTTCTCTGATTTTATCACGTGTGGTTTCATATTCCCCCCTCCCTACAGTCAAGACACAGAACATTTCCATCACCACAAAGATCCCTGGCCTTGCTGTTTTATAACAACACCCATTTCCCTCCAACACCCTTTCCCAACTAGTGGGAACTACTAAGTTCTCCATTTCTAAAATGTTGTCATTTCAAAAACGTTATGTAAATGGAATCATACAACACATAACCTGTAGGTTTTGGCTTGTTTCACTCAACATATTTTCCCCCGGACTCATCCAAATTTTTTACAGGTATCAACACTTAAATCCTCTTCATTACAGTGTAGTAGCATGTGATATGGATGCTCCAGAGTTGGTTTAACCATTCATCTGTTGACAGACATCTGAGTTGTTTCTAGTTTGGGGCTATTATGAATAAAGAAGTTCTAAACATTTTTGTACCTGGTTTGTGTGAACATAATTTTTCATTTCTTTAAGATAAAGCCCAGGAATGCAATTGCTGATTCATATAGTATTGAATGTTTAGTTTTGTAAGAAGCTGCCAGACTATTTGCTGGAGTGGCTGTGCCATTTCATATTATCACAGTAATCAATGAGTGATTCAGTTTCTCTAAATTCTTGCCAGGACTTGGTATAGATTGTCATAAATACTTTTTATTTTGAAGGGCTTCCCTAGTGGCTCAGTCACTAAAGAATCTGCCTGCCAATGCAGGAGATGCAGGTTCAATCCTTGGGTTGGGAAGATCCCCTGGAAGAGGAAATGGCAATCCACTCCTGTGTTCTCGTATGGAAAATTCCATGGACAGAGAAGCCTGGCAGGCTACAGTCCATGGGGTTGCAAAAAGTCAAACACGACTGAACACACACACACATGTTTTAACTGTTCTGATAGGCGTGTAATATCTCATGGTGGTTTTTACTTGCATTTCCCTAAGACTAGTAATATGGAACATCTTTTTACGTGCTCATCTGCAATCCTTATATCCTCTTCAATTAAATGTCTGCACACATGGGCTTTGCGTGTATTCTATAAGGATCGTTTGTTTTTTATTGGTGAATTTTGAGAGTTCACTCTCATGGTCTCAAAATGGCTGCTCCCCTTCCAGGCTCTCAGAACAGAGCTTGTTCACATATAGGGGACTTACTGTATTTGGAACAATTACAAATGCCATTGATTTTTTAATATAGCTTGCCATATGTTTATTGTTAGTGTATCAATATGTGATTCATTTTGTGTGTTGATCCCATAATGGACAACCTTACAGAATTCACTTAATGGTTCTAGGAGTTTTTTTGGTTTTGTGGGTTTTTTAAAATTTTGATGTATGTGTGAATTCCTTACCATTTTCACATACATACAGTATGTTATCTGCAGATTGGGACAGTTTTATCTTCTTTTCCAATCTTTCTGACTTTATCTCTTTTTCTTGCCTTGTTGCAAAAGCTAGAATTCCCAGTAGTATGTTTAATAAGGGTGATGCTCACCTTGCCTTTATCCTGGTCTTAAAGGGGAAAGATATTCAATCTTTCACCAGTAAATATGACTTTAGCTGTAGGTTTTTTGTACATACTCTTTGTTAAGTTGAGGAAGTTCCCCTCATTCCCAGTTTTCTGAGAGTTTCTATCATGAATTGGTACTGGATTTTGTCAAATGCTATATCTATGTCAAATAATATTTTGTTGCTTAGTCGCTAAGTTGTGTCCAACTCTTTTTGATCCTATGGACTGTGACCCACCAGGCTCCTCTGTCCATGGGACTTCTGAGGCAAGAATACTGGAGTGGATTGCTATTTCCTTCTCCAGGGCATCTTCCCCATCCAGGGATCTCCTGCATTGGCAGGCAGGTTCTTTACCATTGAGGCACCAGAGAACAGTGAAAGTCGCTCAGTTGTGTCCAACTCTTTGCAACCCCATGGACTATAGAGTCCATGGAATTCTCCAGGCCAGAAGACTGGAGTGGGTAGCCTTTCCCTTCTCCAGGGGATCTCCCCAACCCAGGAACTGAACTGGGCTCTCCCACATTGCAGGAGGATTCCTTACCAGCTAAGCCACAAGGGAAGCCCCATCAAATGAGAGATCATGTATCATATGATTTTTTTTTCTTTAGTCTGTTGATATGGTGGATTACATTGATTGCTTTCAAATGTTGAAGCAGCCTCATATGTTTAGAGCGTCTCCCACTTGGCCTCAGTATTTTATTTCCAGTGCTTTTAAGTGTAATTCTGCATGGTTTTTGTAATGGTTTCTCTGAGTATAACAGCCTATAAATGTGACTTAAAACACTTCTGGTATCAACATTTTACCACTTTTTTGTGAGTGTGGAGATCTTACTTCAATTAGGTTTCTTTGCCATCCCTAGTTTTAAATGTCATTGGCTTGAGTATCAGGTGATGCTGTAATTTTTATTTAAATGATCAAATATAAATCTCATGAAGAACAGATAATCTATTGTATTTACCATATTTTTTCTCTTTTGTTCTTTCTTCCTTTGTGATTCTCCAAAATTTCTTCTTTTCTCATTTACTTTCTGTTTGAAGAACTTCCTGTGTTCAGTCTTCAAGGGCAAGTCTGCTGGCCACAATAATTTTCTTCTTTGTCTAGGAATGTTTTTACTTTCTCCTCATTCCTGAAGGACATTTTTGCCTTGTCCAGAATTTGCAGCTGATTGTTCTTTCCTGTCTGTAGTTGAAAACATAGTGCTTCTTCCTCAGGCCGCGTACACTTTAAATGTGGGGGGAAAAAAATGTGAAATTAGCTCAAACTGGTTCAAACTGCTGCTTCCCGCTAGGTATTGGTTCCTTTCTCTCTGGCATGCTTTTTACATTTTTTATTTGTCTCTAATTTTCAGATGTTTAACTATAATGCATCTTGGCATGGATTTCCTTGGGTTTATTCTGTTTGGGGTTGCACAGCTTCTTGATTTGTATGTTGTATCTTTCACCAAATTGGGGGCGCTTTCGTCTATTACTTCTTCCAATAGATTCTCAGCCCCACTGTTTCCTCTCTGTCTTGGGACTCTGATGATATGAATGTTGGATATTTTGCTATTATCCTACAGACCCCTGAGGCTCTGTTTATCTTTTCTTATTGTATTTTCTCTCTATTGTTAAAATTGGCTGAATTCTATTGTTCTGTTCCCAAAGTTCTCTGCTATTTTCACTCTGCTATTGAGTTCACCCAAAATGTTTTTTATTTGTTATTTTTCAGTTCTACAATTTCCACTTGGAAATTTTTATAACTTCTATTTCTTTGCTGAGATTTTTCTATTTGTTTCAAGGGAATTTTATAATTAATGGCTGAACCATTTTTCTGACAGCTTCTTTGAGATCCTTGTCAGAGAATTCCAGCTTCTGATTCATCATAGTATTAACATCCTTTGATTGTTTTTTCTCCATCAAAGTGTGATTTTCTTGATTTCTGATATGATGGATGATTTTTTTTATAGTTTCCTGAATGTTCTTTTATGTTAGGGACCCTGGCTGCTATTTATATCTTTTATTTTAGATAGCAGTTGTCCTGTTTAAAGTTGACACATAAGTCTCACTTTGGCCTACACTTGTGGGTTCTAATGGTAATTTCATTTTCACAGCCTTTGTGCTATCATTTTGGAGCTTGGTTACCTGGTGTTATTGTGGCTCCCACTGGTCCCTTTATGGTGCTTCCTGAGGTACCAGAGGAGTTTCCCCAGGATGCTGTATGTCTCTCAGTGAGGAAGGTTGTGATGGCTTCCTCTGCCATACACACACTGTCTCTTTTGTCTCCCCATGTCTCTGGGCAGAGGAGGAGAGCCTTAAACCCACAGAAACCAAAGAAGTATTGTAGCTTGGTCCCTCTTTCATGATCTGTCCATTTGCCCTAGTGTCTCTGTCTTAAGCCCATAGGGATAAAGAGGATTCCCATTCTGGCCACTTGTTTGGCAACATCCCTTTTGCCATTCCTGCCTGGTCGTTCCAATGAACCTGACTTTTGCTAGAAATGCTACTTGCTACTCATCCTAAGTGTTTTAATGGCCTTTTGTCACTTGCACCATTTCACTTAGATTTGGGATTGTTGCTATTGTTAGGCAGCCCTGTGCCAAGTTTTTATTCTGATTCACTTTCTAATTTAGAAGAATGATGAAATGTGGTGTTAGACTATTCAGAGCTGTGGGAGTAGTTAAATGCTTGGATCCACTGCCAGGTAAATATGTCTTCACTCGGTTATTTGCAGTTTGGGAATAGTACAGTTTTCATGTCTGGGAACTTTGGGAGCTAAATTTCATTTTCGTTTGGACACATCTGTTGTTTCTACCCAGCAGTTTTGATCAAGATGGTCTGCTGGTATAGTGAGGAACAGGAGTTCACCTCTCCTATATGGATTATTTGTCTCTTTTGCTCACAGACACAGCTCCTGAGAAAATTTATCCTTCCAAATTCCTTGTTACAGAGGCAATGGAGACAGAAAACACCCTATTTGTTGCCTAGAAAAACAATGACTATCACATAGCACACTCCTGACTCCATACATGGAAACTACTGGGGGTATCTTTCTGTAGCTAATAATGCAGATTATTAGCTACTTTTCACTCTAATTTCTTGTAAGAAAGGATAAGTCCCTTCTTGTTGAAAACAGGACACATTTCGTTTACGAATACTACATAAAGCTTTGGTACTACATAAAGGCCTCCAGATCACAGAGTACAGACAACAGTTACAATTAGTGTGGTTTCTGTGATCCTATGGGGAAAGTAATCAAATGTCTTGGTGCAAATGCATTATCCTCTGAAGCAGTAATCCCCAACCTTTTTGGCACCAGAGACCGGTTTCATGGAAACCCATTTTTCCACAGATTGGGGTTGGGGGAGCGGGGATGGTTTTGGGATGATTCAAATGCATTTCATTTCTTGTGCACTTTATTTCTATTATTATTACATCAGCTCCGCCTCAGATCATTATGCATCAGATCCCAAAGACTGGGGAACCCTCCTCTAAAGCACACAGATTCAGTGTCATTACTTACTAAGTGTGTACTTGCTAGCTGAAAGGACACAACAGAGGGTAGGAAAGAACACAAATAAAAGTGTGGACAGCAGGTGTGGTGGGCAGAGCTGCTAAAGTGACCTACAGAGAGGTCCCGCTCTAAACTCCCCACCCTGTGAAGGTAATGGCATCACCCCCCTGATTATGTCATGTGCCCCTCAGCCAGGGTTTCTAGGAGAGCCCGTGCTCTCCTAGAGATCATTTTACCAGCTGGTGGCAGAAGAGGAAGTCAGAGAGATTGGGGGCAAGAGGGGAATCAGTGTGCCATTGCTGGCTTGAAGATGGAGGGGTCCATGAATAGGAATGGGGGTGATTAAGAAGCTGAGAGAGACCCCTGCATAACAGCCAGCAAGGAAGTGGGACCTAAGTCCTCCAACCCCAAGGAAATAATTTCTGCCAACAAGCTGAAGGAACTCAGAAGCAGATCTCTATCCAGGAGGGGCAGAGCTTGAACTCAAATCAGTAGAATCTGCCATTACACAGCATCTACTTGGTGGCAGCACTGTCCCCCTGAGGGTTGGGAGACTAAACCTGCTTTCTTTTTAAAGGCTCCAAGGACATAGCTGCATTTCCTGAAGCACCTCCTTCCCTCCCAAATTCCTTTAACCCTTCTCCCTGTGACACCCACAGAACCAACCAAAACCAGCCTGCTCAGAAGCCAGCTGTCCACCCTCAAGAGCTCAGCCTGCAGTGAGAGGAGGGACAGGATTTCCAATTCTAGCAGCAGGAACATGCCAAGTGACAGGGGTAAGCTACTGAGGGTCTATACATCAGGAAGCCCAAGCTGGTCTCCCCTCCCCAGTGTGTCTTCTCCTGAAAGAGCTGAGGAGAGATATTTTGAGGGGAAACAAATCATTTTTAAGTGAGTCTAGATTTCTACCTCTTCAAAGGACTCTCTTGTAAATCAAGTTGTCTTGCTTTAGTGAACTGGACTTCCTTAGGGCCAGACTTGCATTTATCATTCCCTGCTTATTTAATACACCTTTGGCTCATATAACCACTGACACTAGTGGTGGTGCTGGCTGCCACTCTGTGTTTTGAATTTGAAAACCTAATACTTCACAGTTGGTTTATTTTCTTCCATTCATTCACAGGTGGTACCATTCAACGAGCCCCTCTCTGATCCATGTTGTCAGCCTACTGGGGGCTAAATATAAGGAAAATTCAACTTTTCCACTCAGTTTTTATTGATAATATCATTATTTTTAAAATAGTAAATTTAAAGACTTGATTTCCTAAAATTTTAATTCCTATAGCACTTTTCCCTATGTTTCATAGAGCTCATAAATAATAAGCCCCCGGCTAAACACACACATCCACACAACCCCTTAAATAGGAGGAATCGCACGAGGGATGAATTTATACCTGCTCTTACTGAGTCATAGCTTAATCAAACCCTGTGTTCTTCAGTGCTGACCTGTGGGGTGCCTTTTCCTCAATTTTAATTAACCTTCCATATTTCCTAAATCTGCTATGTGCTCAGTCCTTTAAAAGGATTATCATATGATGACTGGGATGTGATTTCTTAGGCATTTAACTAGCTCACTCCTAAACACCCCTTCTTCTACTAATTCAATTAGCTAATATTGCTTTTCATTTGTAAATCCAAGCTTATATAAAAATAGACATTAAAAATTCCAAATAATAGTTTGAAAATTTGAACTTATAACTAAACAGGACTTAGTAGGGATTTTGGTTTTCCACATAGAGCTGAGGAATCAGGGACCAAACTGTCAAAAACTGAAATGTTGAACGAGGCTGTCCTATGTAGTCTGGGGGGAGTCTAATGAGGGCAACACTGAATAATTATTGGCTCATGGCATTCTTATTTGACATTTAGAAGATACATTTTCTGGAGTGTGAAGAATGAGGCCGTCTCATCCTTCCATAGAGAGAGATCTCAGTGGGTATGGGGTGAGGTAGATTAGTTAAACAATGCAAGTACCCTATTACCCATGCATCAGCCTTTAGTGTCCATTGCAAATTCATCTTGCCTAGAATCTACTCTGAGAGATTAGCTCTCGGAAATATAGTCCATTTATTAGTCCTCAGACACAACTGAACCCAGAGATAAGTGTGACCTTTTGCACTTTGATATGAACCCCACATGTGAGGAAATTATACAGCTTCCATTTTCTTTTCTACAGAAATGGGCATCCTGCTGACAAATGAGTTTCCAGATGACAAGTCATTAGAAAGATTGACTCGAGAAGGAAGCCAAGTTTATGACCAAGAGTGAGTACTTCAATTTTCCTAGGACAGGCTTGTTATGTTTTTGTTTGATGTGTCTTAAAACATCATGGTCTCATGTTCTTAGTTCTGCAGGAATGTCTTCAGCATCCTGGCTCAAGATCCACGGCTTGGCGGCCAAGAAGCTCACCATCATGGATGCTTTGTCCATGGCTGCCATTCCCCACAGCTCCACCTACGTCCCTGTTCTGGACAAGCACGTTGTTTCCAAAGTCTTTGATGAGGTAAAACTGATTTCCTATATGTCCCTGCTTGATGTACTTTTCATTTCTTGCTTACATAGAAAGTAGTTCACTTAATGTCTTGTACAGTTGTAATAGAAATGTATTTCAGCCATTGGGAAAAAATTATTTGTAAAGACAGTGAAAAGTAGAGGGAGAAGCTCATAAGCATTTTTGCTTCTAAGATGAGAAGAAATTGGCCTTTGTTGGGTTGGCAGTTCACGGCTCCTTGCTAATGGCAGTGTGGAGCTGCAGAAATGTCTGAAAAGCCCCTAGGTCAGAGTCACAAGTCATGAGAGAATATCATTCAATATCAAAGGTCAGGGAGAACTTGTGGGAAATTATGATCCTCCTTTGCTTACCTTCTCTTCCTAAGTACAGTGGCATCTTCTCCATCATAAAAGTCTCCAAAGGAAAAAGTCAAAAGGAGGGAGGGAGAGAGAACCAGCTGGGGCTGAGAGAGAGAAACATGTTGAGTGATTTTCGAGAAGGAAAAAAACTGGAAGAGTATCGAGGGTTCTGTTTAGAAAGCAGAGCCAAGGGAACAGGATATATATTTTTTCCTGTGCATTCCACCATGGGCACTGACGCTCAGGGCCTTCTGTGGCATCGTAAATTCTCACCATAAGCCTGTGGGCACATAGTGCACACATGCTCTCCTCATTCCATTATTGGTAAGAGCAGGAGTCATGGCAATGAAGGAAACAATCCTGCAGTAAATTCCAATTTCGCCCTCAGAGCACACTTACATCTTTTGTTTATTATTTTCTCTAACTGGAAGAGACCCTCAACTAAAGAAAAGAATGGGAAAACAATGACTGAAAAATATAAACCCTCTGGGTGAGATATATAGCTTTTATATTTGGACCTAACAGTTTTTCGGAAAAGTAGACAAAAAGTAGAACGGAGCTGAAAAGAAAACGTGAATCTTCACCTACTTCACTGAGAATTTAATTTACTTTCACTCCAGTGTCCTGTGTGCAGCCATGTCTGTCTGGGTAGAATTGTAAAGCATCGTTTGCTTTTGTCCCCAGCCATTTGTTTCATTCATGACTTATGTATGGGCTGTTTCTTCTTCTGGAACACAATGCTGTTTTGGTTTTCATGTTTCCTGGACCCGCATCAAATCTATCACCTTGGAAATGAAGTGTTGAGCAGAGAGGTTGCCCTGGCAACTCTTCATTACACGATGCTAACTGGCACGTTCAGTTTTCAGTGGACCAGATAACTTTAACCTTAGCTCTTTCAAAAAAATGAATTCATCATCAAGTCATATACAGAGTAAAACTGCTTTAGCTATTTGATGAATCTGGAATTTAAAGCTCTTTATTGCCAGCTGCTTTGGGAAAAAAAGAATGTGGGAACAATTGTTTTTGCATCATTGGGAAGGCCACTCCAACATCACACATCATCCTGTCTTTAACAGCATCTCATCAAAGCTTCCTGCTTTGCTCTAATCCGGGTCCAGCACATAGCTTTGTGATCAGGTAGCCTGGGCTGGCACCCCCATCTCTGTCCCTTACTCCTGACAGCCCATGGCAAGGTCTTTAATCAGGTTTGTGAGGAGCCCTCCTGCTAGGTTCTTTTTTTAAATACTTATTTTTTATTAATTTGTTTGGCTGCACCGGGTCAGTTGTGTCATATGGGATCTTAAGTTGAGGCATGTGGGATCTAGTTCCCTGACTAACGATTGGCAAGGCCAGGCGCCCTGTGTTGGGAGCATGGAGTCTTAGCCAGTGGACTTCAGGAAAGTCCCACATACTAGGTTCTGAGAGAAGCATTTTATCTCATCAAAGTGTCTGATCTAAAACTTAGAGCAATCTAGTGAGGTGACTATCTTATTATTTAGCTGATGAGGAATGTTAGGGATGCTGCTAAGGGCATAACATTTTGCTGCTTTCAAATATAATAGCATTGAAAACTGTGTTGATAGAAAAGTTAATTAAAAATTTAAAAGGACAGTTAATACAAAAACTGTATGTATTCATTGTGTAGAAAATTTGGATAATACAGGTAAGTAGAAAAGAAAGAAACATTAAAATATAATTTCTCACAGATGAATGATTTGATGACTGTCTGATCGAAGCTTTTTCATTACATATATTGTCTTTTGTTCTCTGTTTTGTTTTACAAAATGAAGTTGAACTGAAGATACTCTGCGCCTTGATTTTTACTCAACAATCTATTTTGAACATCATTCCATACCAGAAAATTTCATTCATAAAATTTACAAATTCAAATTTCATTTATAAAATTTACATTAAAAATTATCTTTTTATTTTAAGTTTAAATTGAAGTTTGTGAGATGTAACCTACCCTGTTGTAAGTAATGTATTTTTGTGGGTTTATGAATGATCTTATTGACACACCTCTTTGCCAGTTAATTTTGTGGCCCTGCCTTCAGTTTACTCTATGGAAACCTGGAGATGTTTCTATTTAAAAAGCAGAGGTTTGGGACTTACCCAGTGATGCAGTGGCTAAAGACTCTCCCTTCTGATTCAGGGGGTTCCGGTTTGATCTCTGGTCAGGGTACTAAGATCCCACATGCCATGGTGTGTGGCCAAAAAGTAAATAAACACAACTTGTTTAAATAAATAAATACAAACTGAGGTTTAAGCTTTAGCACTCAGAAATTTGTACAACTACAAAGCCACTGCACCTGTGTTCAGAGTCAGCCATGCAGATGTGCCCAGCCTTTGCATTTTCATTACTCATATCCAGTCAGACCTCTCCTTGCCCAATCTGGCAGCAAGCTCTGGGATATGTATAGGAACAAATGATTTAGTTGAAAAACAGTGAAGTTGTTGAATTCAGTCAGTGTCGAATGATAAATATATAAGCAGCAGTTTGTACCATTTTCTTATTTTCAAAATGATTGCTTATAAACACAGCCAGAATGTGGTCTGGTCGAATTCTTCCTGGACTACTCTAACAACTAATAACAGTGCCTACAGTTCAGAAAGGCAGTGCCGAAGAATCTGAGAACTCACCTCACATGCTAGCAAAGTGATGCTCAAAATTCTCCAAGCTAGGCTTCAACAGTATGTGAACCAAGGACTTCCAGACCTTCAAGCTGGATTTAGAAAAGGCAGAGAAGGTCAAATAGCCAACAGCCAATGGATCATAGAAAAAGCAAGGGAATCCCAGAAAAACATCTACTTCTGCTTCATTGACTACCCTAAAGCCTTTGACTGTGTGGATCACAACAAACTGTGGAAAATTCTTAAAGAGATAGGAATACCAGACCGCCTTACCTGCCTCCTGAGAAACTTGTATGCAGGTCAAGAAGCAACAGGTAAAACTGGACATGGAACAACGAACTGGTTCCAAATTAGGAAAGGAGTACGTCAAGGCTGTATATTGTCACCTTGCTTATTTAACTTATATGCACAGTACATCATGAGAAATGTCAGACTGGATGAAGCACAAGTTGGAATCAAGATTGCTGGGAGAAATATCGATAACCTCAGATATGCTGATAACACCACCCTTATGGCAGAAAGTGAAGAGAGCCTCTTGATGAAAGTGAAAGAGGAGAGTGAAAAAGCTGGCTTAAAACTCAGCATTCAAAAAATTAAGATCCAGTCCCATCATTTCATGGCAAATAGGTGAGGAAACAATGGAAACAGTGACAGGGTTTATTTTCTTGGGCTCCAAAATCACAGCAGATGGTGACTGCAGCCACGAAATTAAAAGATGTTTGCTCCTTGGAAGAAAAGCTGGTTTTTCCAGTAGTCATGTATGGATGTAAGAGTTGCCATAAAGAAAGCTGAACACCAAAGAATTGATGCTTTTGAACTGTGGTGTTGGGGAAAACTCTTGAGAGTCCCTTGGACAGCAAGGTGATCAAACCAGTCAATCCTAAAGGAAATCAATCCTGAATATTCACTGGAAGGACTTATGTTGAAGCTGAAGCTCCAGTGCTTTGGCCCCCTGATGTAAAGAACTAACTCATTGGAAAAGACCCTGTTGCTGGGAAAGATTGAAGGCAGGAGGAGAAGGGGAAGACAGATGAGATGGCTGAATGGCATCACCAGCTCGATGAACATGAGTTTGAGCAAGCTCTGGGAGTTGGTTATGGACAGGAAAGCCTGGTGTGCTGCAGTCCATGGGGTCCCAAAGAATTAGACATGACTGAGCGACTGAACTGACTGACTGACAGTTCTGTGCCCCACTTTCTTCATTCAGCATATCTTCTGCACATATTTCCTTGTAATGACCGTTTGGGGATGAATTTTAATAGTTGTACTAATATTCAGTAACATGAATTACTGCAATTACTTTAGCTATTCCCTGCATTATTGGACAGTTTACTTGGAATTTTGAGAGTGCCTGTTTTCCTAATCTTAGCTGTCACTTAGAGCAGTAGCATTAAAAACAAACAAAAAAACCTGCCTACTGCTAAGGGGAAATGGTACTCCAAATTTAACTTTTTTTCTTTTATTGTTTGAGAATAGTTTTTTATGTAAGCTAAATATATCCCTTAAAATTTTGCTTACATCATTCACATTCTTGGCAAACACGTCTTTTAAAATAGCAAAGTTATGCTCATTTCATGCCTTAATCACCAAGAACTCAAATCTGGTGGACTTTAAGACACAGTATTTTAAAATATAGATAAACTTCTAAAAATGTTGGAGCTTTAGCCATTACTTGAATTTATATAATTTTAATCTTTTACATATTCAGAAAATGGTTACTTTGCACATGCATTGTGTTTTAGAAACTAGTATTTTTTAATAAAGTAAAAAACTACAGAGTTCAATGGAGAGGAAAACCAAGTAACAAAACTGCATTTCAATGTCTGTATCTATGAAAGGATTGAATGAGAAAATATATAGAGGGCTTAGGACTTGGCAGACAGCAAAAGATAAACACTATTATCATTATTGATAAAACTATTTTTAATAGACTTGATAAAACTATTCTAAACTACTGATAAAAGTATTGGTTAAGGAGTGTCTCTGGTCTAACAGTGGGAAAAATTCTAGCAGAATCAGCCCAAATTGAGGCTATCCACGGATTCAGCAATTATAGTCAGTGACACTCTCTCTCTGCCCCCTCTCCTCCCCTGATCTCATACCTCCTCCTTTCTCCCTCTGCTCTTCCTCCCTCGTAGTTACAATCTCACACAGACTGTGATTATCATTAATTTGGTAAGGCTTCTAGGTTAATCTCAAGAGGATTAAAATAGGCAATACCTTGAGGCTCCCTTTTATTATCAAATACTGTCCAGAAGGACCCTGCCATAAGTTAGTAATGCTTGATTTCCATTATAAGAGGTAAAAAGTAAAACATGTTCAAAGGACATGTGACCAAGTGGTTTCATTCCCTTTCAAGCAATGTCAGTTTCCTCATTAACTACACTCCCCTCCCCACCTGCCTCCCTACAGAAGCTGAGCAGCCAAGATTCTGATCGCCCAAGTCCCTGTAAGAATACCCTTTATGACCTCACAGTCACACCAAACTTGGCATCATAAAGAGAATGTCCCATGGGACCTTCAGCTGATCACCATGTTGTAAAAACTAAGACCACAGACTGAAGGTGTGGAGTATGACTTTGTCTTTCCCTCAATCTGCACGCAGAAAGGAATGAGAGTGGGTGCACATGAGCCAAATTTGAACTGCTGCCACCCTGAAGTCCAAGATGGCCGTGCAAGGCATGAGATCCAAACCCACGAAAGAGGGAGGTAGAATGTTAAACAAAGGGTTTTCTCTACACACCTTCTGGCAGGGGTCCAGCAGATCCTGATGAAGTAGTATAATGTTGCTAAATATTTTGTGGTATTGATTTGCAGTTGAGCCATAAGTTGGCAATTTGAAGAGCTATTTATAGACGTCTAGAGGGAACTTTTCCCCAGGAGAGATAAGAGTGTAGGATCTTTCACTTTTTTGAGGCTGTTTTTTTTCCTTTAAAAGTTTATGTGGTATTTTAAAAGATGGTGGGTTTTGTTTGTGTTTTTTTTCTTTTTCACTTTTGTAAATTTCTTTCAGTTTTCAAAGTGCAGTCAACTCACCTTTATTTTTTATTTGATTTGATTGACTGATTGATTTTTGGCTGCACTGGGTCTTCATTGCTTTGTACAGGCCTTCTCCAGTTACGTCACGTGGGCTTCTCTTGTTTCAGAGCGTGGGATCTAGGATGCGTGGGCTTAGTTGGTCTGTAGCATGTGGACCCTTCCCTGACCAGGGATCAAATCCACGTCCCCAAAATTAATAGGCGGATTCTTAACTACTCGACCACCTCGACTCACCTTTTAACCCACTGTTCTGGCTCCTCTTGGACAAAGCTTGCTTCGAGGTCACATGATGAATTCGTTTGTCTGACAAGTAGCAAGGATTGACTATTCAGCCTAACTTATTGCTTCCTTCTCAGTTTCCTAAATCTTTGGCTATTTTGTTTGTCTTGGTCTTGAGGTTTTAATTGCAAAATCAACATAGATAGTTTTCAATTTCAATGTCTTTTTTTTTCATGATGTTATTTTATTATTCAAAATATTGTTCTTTTTCTCATCCATTTGTTTTCATGGCACATCTGTTTGTTCTTACACCTTCTTATGACTGTTATATCTTTGAGCGACTTAATCACTAATTTTAATCATAATTAATATAAAACTATTGTTAGGTGGTCATAAAATTAATTTCTACTCAAGTGAATTGATATTCAGATTGTTGATTTGCTCAGCTCCCATTTGGGGCATTTGTGTGTGTTTAGGAATTTTAGTTTGTTTTCTCATTTTTAATAAGACTTTTTAAAAATCTGTTTTTTCCTCTGCCTTCTCTTAGGAAGCTTACATTCCTAAAGAGGGATAAGTGAAAGTCACTCAGTCGTGTCCAACTCTTTGCGACCCCATGGACTTTGCATAGTCCATGGGATTCTCCAGGCCAGAATACTGGAGTGGATAGCTTTTCCCTTCTCTCGGGGATCTTCCCAACCCAGGGATTGAACCCAGGTCTCCCACATTGCAGGCTAATTCTTTACCAGCTGAGCCACAAGGGAAGCTCAAGGAGAGGGGTAAGTAATATGCAAATAGGTAAAAGTGAAATATTGGGCTTCCCAGGTGGCTCAGTGGCAAAGAAACTGCCTGCCAACGCAGGAGACCCAGGTTCGATCCCTGGGTCGGGAAGATGCCCTGGAGAAAGAAATGGCAGCTACTCCAGTATTCTTGCCCGGGAAATCCCATGGTCAGAGGAGCCTGGTGGGCTGCAGTCCACGGGGTCACAAAAGAGCTGGACACAACTTAGCAACCAAGCAGCAACAAAAAGTAAACTATTACAGGTCCTGTTAACATAGCATGGAGTCAGAGACATCCCCGAACCCAGAAAGAAGCAAACGTCGGATGCAGACAGAATTCAGAACAATGGCCTCTCATTCTGGCACGCTGCTGTTCTTAGAGAGCACGGTTTCAGTGATCACTAAGCTGTCTTGTCTTTACATGTATAAGAATTCCTTACAAATTGATAAGCAAGATGGCCCAAAGATATTACCTAATCATATATTCTCAGGAGAAAATCAAATTTAAAATAAGTACGTGAAAAAGATGTTGAATCCAACTGAAAAGTGAAAATGTTAGTCACTCAGTTGTGTTTGAGACTTTTGAGACCCCATGGACTCCAGCCCGCCACACCCCTCTGTCCATGGAATTCTCCAGGCAAGAATACTGGAGTGGGATGCCATTCCCTTCTCCAAGGGATCTTCCTGACCTAGGAATTGAACCCATGTCTCCTGCATTGCAGGTGGATTCTTCACCATCTAAGCCATCAGGGAGGAACCTAACTAGTCATTTACAAAGTAGCAGCAATGAGATTCTATTTCTTATTGCTCATGCCCATCAATTTGACAGAGTCTTATGAAGAGAATACTTGACTCTGATTAGGGTTCCCTGAAATAGTTTTTTGAGGTGATGGTTATTTTTAAAATATGTAGTTTTAAAAATTGGAAGGAAAAGGTTAGCAATGATATCTCTGATTTTTATTTCTTTATTTTTGATTTCATTTTCTAATTTCTCTAATCTAAAGTATTGATTTTCTAGCCAGAGAAACATATTGTACAACCAATAAATTAAGTTTTGAAGGCACATGTTAAGTGACACTTTCCTTTGACATTGGCGTATAGGTGTTCCCTCTGGCACATGTGTGCAATGACACAAATAAGATGACTTTAATTAACCCCCAAGGAGTGAAGCTCAATATCTACAAGCAAAAAGTGGAACAGGCAATTAAGTCCTATGAAAAGTGAGTATTACTCCTGGCTACTCTTTAATGAATGTGGAATTTGTTTTCGCTTTTCTCTTGTTTTAGCTTAAATTTTTCATCTAGGGCAGCTATTTAACAATTGTGAAGTTGCTCAGTCGTGTCCGACTCTTTGCAACCCCATGGACACAGCCTTCCAGACTTCTCCCTCCATGGGATTCTCCAGGCAAGAATACTGGAGTGGGTTGCCATTTCCTTCTCCAGGGGATCTTCCTGACTCAGGGATCGAACTCAGGTCTCCTGCATTGCAGGCAGATGCTTTAATCTCTGAGCTACCAGGGAAGCCCATTTAACAATAGTCCATGAGAAATATTAACAGCAGCCCCAGCTAACAGATGGGCTTCCTCTATGCCTGCACTGCGTTAAGTGCATTACCTGAATGTGCCCAACAGGCTTCTCAAGAAACCGTCTTCCCTTTCCAAACTCTATAGACATCTCAGGTTTCCATAAGCTCTTTTTTCTTTTTTACAGATTTTTAAAGATTTTCTTTTGATGTGGACCATTTTTTGAAGTCTTTATTGAATTTGTTACAATATTGTTTCTATTTTTTATGTTTCGGCTTTTTGGCCACAAGGGATATGGGACCTCAGCTCCCGGATCAGGGATCGAACCCCAGCCCCCTGCCTCGGGAGGTGCAGTCTTAACCACTGGACTGACAGGGAAGTCCCTCCATGAACTCTTAAAGCTTTGTTTTTAGCAGAGTGAACTGGACCATTTTAGCATTTAACTTTCTGTAAAGTGACTAATAAGACACCACAATAATGATATAATTTACTTAAACAATTTTTAAATCAAAAGCAAGATGATGACCAGGTTGACTACAGTGAAAACTGTACCCTTAAATAGTTACTGTGTTCATGCTGAGTTAGGGGGCCTCTCTTCACAAGGGCAGATAACCCAGGATTTGGCAGGCAACTGCCAGGCTGGAGGAGATCCAGGTGGGAAAGAAACCCAGGGTCCTTGAATCCCAGCCCCTTCCTGGGGCCTGGCTCCTTCAGTCCTGACCTGGGAGCCCATCTCAGAGTGGAGATTACAGCTCTGTGGCTAGAATCTCATCCTCTCCCAGCTCTCTAATCACCTCCCCACCCTGCCCTGTAGCATTTAATTACTCCTTGTGCACACTCTTAATTAAACTTTGAGCTACCCAGCTCCTCCAGGCAAGTTCTTATTCTTGGTTCTGGAAGCTGTGCAATTGGGTTTTCATTCACTACCATGTGGTTGGGGAAAATCAAAGTAAGCAAAAGTGAACAGGGTTCAGGCCAGCCCTTACTGGTCTACTGTCATTTTTTAGTGTGTCTAGTGTGTGTTCAAAAAAGTATTGGTTTGGTCCCAAAGTTGGATTTTTCCATCACATGTTACAGAAATACCCAAATAGACTTTTTTGACCAACTGAATAGAAGATCTGACTTCTGCCACTTGGAGTGCACAACCCAGCCCAGAGACTGGCCTTTCTGCACTAGGCCCATCTCAGGCCTCTCCAAATCTGCTTACACTTGACCTTCTTCTGCTACCCTCACCTAAGAACTGAGGCTGTGTTGCATGGGCTCCTTCTGTTGCCTCAGGGCTTTTCTGAGTCTTTGTGGGCCCTTCATTTCCCTCCAGGGCAGGCTGAACTCTCCCAAGGGTCACCCTCCCTGCTGGGCCAGAGACTTAGCTCTGTCTGGTCCTTTTCTCTGCCTCTTCCTCCTCACCAGGCAGGCCTTCCCTTGCCTCCAAGCCACTCTCCCTGCCCACCCACCCAGCTATCCTCTTTCATCCCTTCTTGCCTCAGCACCAATGGCCACCCCCCACCAGAGGCCCTTCCCCAGCGACTCTCCAGCACCCACTTTGACTGTGGTGCTTGGGAGTGCTCCCAGCTTCAGCACAGGCCTGCCTGTCCCCTGCGAGGATGTCAGCCCCCAGGGCAGACTCTGGGCTGCTGCCTTTCCCCCTGGTCTCCTCTTCCTAGCGGTGTCACTATATATATTTTGACTGTTGGAATTTAATTTGAATTTGATCTAATTCAGGTTTAATTATTAAAATTCATCTAGTTCAGTTATATAAAATATAATGATATCATTTATATTGTAATTTAATTTGCTTGACTCGTTCAAATATTTGAGTCCTGTGACTACCTGGTCTGTGAAAGCCTGCTACAGGGCCACAAGCTGGGGCTTTGAGGTCAGACAGCTCAGGGGTTTCATTCTTGGCTCTGACAGTTGCTTGACAGGTCATGTGACACTTGTGAGCTTCAGATTCCTTATTTGCAAAGATCTGGTTCACAGGGCGGTTTGAAGGTTATGTAAATTATATACATAAAGAGCAACTAATGTTAATTACTTCCCTCTTTAATTCCCTGAATCTGCTGACACTAAAATAACCATAAATACACGGGATGGAAGAGTCAAATAGTTCTTTCCACTGAGATGATCCTTTCCTGAGAATTTCCAGAAGGACAGAGACCCTCCATTGCCAGGCAGAAGAGAGTCCTTCATTCATGGCAAAACCAAAATACAGACCTAGTAGTGCTCTGTCCCAGTTCTCACTTCCAATAATAAATCTAGAAGAGCCTTTCATACCCTCAGAGGAATATTATACCATATTGTTATTAAAATAATAAAATAGTATTAATTTAAATATGATTATTAGCATTAACTTTAATATGATTAATATTGATTGAATGTGTATTATTTGGTATCATTAATTTGATGTTTATTTTATTTTATTTTATTTTTTTGATGTTTATTTTAAATGAATTATTTATTTAATATTGTTTTTAATAATATTAACATTCATATTATATAGAACAAATCTTCTGATCTTTTATGTTTAGTAGTATTTGTTTGCTGGTATAAATGTCAATTGCCTTTTCCATCTTGCCCCATCTTTCTAAAGCTATGCAGACTATGAAAAGTAATTAGTGAAACTTATTTATCCCCATCTCATCCCCAATGAAACATTTCTAAGGAGTTTCCCACCACAGGGAAGCCAGATATAACTCTAAGTCTGTGTGGTTGGGGATGACCAAGTAAGTTGGAAGCTCACAGTCCTTTGGTCAAAGTAGTTACACACACTAGCTATTTTGGTCACACCTAATTCCCAGGTATAGGAGTCCTTGTGTTTTAGTATTTTAAGAATTGCAGGAGCAGTTTTGACTTTGTGTATCTGCACAGAAGCTCTGAGGATATCAGTGCTGGCTAAATTCTCGGGCAGTTTTTCTGCAGCTGTGTTCATGGTGAACCTGAGGTCAAGTTTGACTCTCCTAAAAACAGAGGAAGATTGTGGTTTATCAAACCCCAGTATCCTGGACGGCCCTCATCCCACACTTTTAAAGGCTTTCCTGTGGCTGCCTTCCACACCAGTGGAGCCAGGATTCATATACTCTCCACTGCCCTCGATTCATGCCTGCTTGCTTTTTCTGTGTGCTTTGAAATAGCTCAGTGAAGATGGCAAATGGAGGAATAATAGGGGTTATGAAAATACCCTCTTAGGAAAATATTTTCTGAAGAAGTAAATTAAAACTAGAGACGGGGGACTTCCCTGGCAGTCCAGTGGTTAGGACTTCTCACTTCCAATGCAGGGGGCACGGGCTCAATGCCTGGTGGGGAACTAAAATCCCACCTGCATGCAGCATGGCCAAAATAATAATAATAAATAAAAACACTAACCTTTGAACACTTAGTACGTGACAGGCACTGTGGTAAGCATTTTTTTTTTTTCATTTTAAAAATAAAATTAGAGGCATGTCATAGCTAATTGGACCCACATTCACCAACCATTCCTGAATTTCTAAATCTCCCTCTTCTTTAGAACCTGGAAGGAATGAGCCTTAGTTATTTCTGATCCCTTTATACATACTGCTCATTTAATCCCCTCAATGCCAGGAGTAAGTGGTGTTATCCTTGTCTTATTGGTAAGAAAACAGTTTTCAAAAGTTATGTAATAGGGATTTCCCTGGTGGTCCAGTGATTATGAATCTGCCTTGCAATGCAGGGGTTGCAGGTTCGATCCCTGGTTGGGGAACTAAGATCCCACATGCCACGGAGTAACTAAGCCTGAGTGCCACAACTACTGAGCCTTTCATGCCACAACTAGAGAATCCAAGTGCTGCAACTGAAACCTGACCCAGCCAAATAAATGAATATTTTTTAAGTTATGTAATAGGATCACACAGCAGTAAAGCAGAGCCTCTGAGATCTGAACCCAGACCAGTGTCTCTGCCAAGCCCTGTCTACACTCCCAGCCTCTCTCTTCCATTGCCTCCACTTTCAAGGTTTACATTTTAAAATATTTTAAATAGTTTTTTATTTTCCATAAATGCACACAAGTTTTAGAAGCCCTCGTCATTGTTTAATCAACCACATAATTAAAGAAAATTGGGACTTCCCTGATGGTCCAGTGGCTAAGACTCCACACTCCCGATGCAGGCAGCACAGGTTCGATCCCTCAGGGAACTAGATCCCACAATCCGCAACCAAAAAAGATCCTGCATGCCACAATGAAGATTAAAGATCCTATTATGTGCTTAGTCGCTCAATTGTGTCCAACTCTTTGCAACCCCATGGACTGTAGCCCACCAGGCTCCTCTGTCCATGGGAATTCTCCAGGCAATAATACTGACTGGAGTGGGTTGCCATTTCCTGCTCCAGAGGATCTTCCCAACTCAGGGATTGGACCCAGGTCTCCCTCATTGCAGAAGAGTTCTTTACTATCTGAGCCACCAGGAAAGCCCTGTGTGCCGCAACTAAGACCCAGGGCAGCCAAATAAATAAATTTAAAAAAATATTTTTTTAAAGAAAGCCAATTTCTTGTGACCCTACGGACTGTAGCCCACCAGGCTCCCCTGTCCTTGGCATTTTCCAGGCAAGAATACCTAAATGGGTTGCTATTTCCTACTGGGATCTTCCTTACCCAGGGATCAAAACCGGTCTCCTGCATTGCAGGCAGGTTCTTTACCGTCTGAGCCACTGGGGAAGCCCTTCTGAAGAGGCCACAAAGAACTAAAAGTATCGAAGGAGACAGGGACAGAGCTGGCTTGTTCCTGCTTCCTGACTCTTCGGTCACTTACAGAGCGCTTACCTGTGTCAGACACAGTTCTGTGTACGATGCATACACTTGCTTATTAAATCTGCACTGCAGCACTGGGAGGGAGCTACTGTTATTATCCACATTCTACAGAAAAGTTGGCTACTGGCCCGAAGTCTACTGGATAATAAGAGGGGAACACTAAGCTTTGGGCCCAGTGGCTCCAGAGTCTGTGCTCTTCACCACCACACTAGACCCCCTTTCCATGACCTCCTCAAGCTCATGATGGATGATCAGGGCAAGGTAACACCACCCAAAGTATGCTCCCAGAGCCCTGTGCCACAGACACTGGGCCCAAGGATTAGAAGCGTGCCTCCTGGGGAGTGGCAGTATTCTCCCTGTCTGTCTTATTGAGACTTTTCTGTTTCAGGGAACACCAGCTCACACCCATGGAGCCAGTGTTCTGTGCCTGGTGCTCCAGGAAACCTGGTTTAGGTGATGATGTAGCAGTAACAAAACAGGGCTGGAAACTCTGAAAAAGCACCGCTGATTAGTAACAAGAAGAGGAGCTATAACTACCCAACTGAAAGCACTGGCTCCAACTTCCTCCTTGCCAGAATCTTTCTGGAAAGATTGCCAGAATCTTTCTAACATGTTCAGTGAGCTTAGTCTCAGCCCCAACTCTCCATGCTGGATGAGCAAGGTGCTTCATCATCCTGCCCCCTCAGCAGCCACATTTGGAAAATAAGGAGGTCAGGCTGGTTGATCTCTAAAGTGTATCCCAGTTCTCTTATTTATGACCCTAATAACCCTTTTTGTTCTGCAAATCCAGACAGAAAAATGTCTATAGAAGGCAGGCTAAGGGCACACTTGTATTTTTCCTTAAGATGAAAATAAGATATTTTAAAATATCTTCATGCAGAGTTAATGAGGACCAGTTTATTTGCTGCCTTTTCTCAGCCTGGGTTTTACCTAATGGAGCTGAGAACTATGCCCTCCTTTCATATTTAGCGTGATTGCCACAAAGTCATAAAGCTTCTGCAGTGATGCCGAGGGAGGGAGACCCTCACATCCAATCTCTGAGCAAGTGGCAATGGTGTGGTGCTATGGTGGTGCGTGGCTTGGGCTCTCCCTGCCTGGGGTCAGTCTTTCCTTCTGAAGTAAAGTATTGCTATTAAATAATTATTGTTGATTTTTTTTAAAACAGGCGCTTGAATAAAATTGTTTGGCGAGCATTATCTCCAGAGGAAAAAAAAAAGTAAGCCAGTTCCTTTTCATCTTTAAAATTGCTTTTTAATTTTGGTGAAATTCATATAACCTATAGTTAACAGTTCCTTTTAACTGTTTTTAAATGTGCTACTCAGTAATACTTAAGTTATTCACAGTTAGTTCACAAAATTGTAAAGATTGTAATTGTAAAATTAAAAGAAAAATTTTTTTAATGTTGTGCAAGCCACGTGTTCCTTTAGTTTCAAAACTTCTCCATCATCTCAGAAAATACCTTGTACCTGTTAAGTACCCCTTCCCCATTCCTCTCTCCCACTTTAGTAACTTCCAGTCTGCTTTCTGGGCTTCCCTGATGGCTCAGATGGTAAAGAATCTGCCTGCAGTGCAAGAGACCTGGGTTCGATCCCTGGGTTGGGAAGATCCCCTGGAGAATGGCAACCCAGTGCAGGATTCCTGCCTGTAGAATTCCATGGACAGAAAAGCCTAGCGGGCTATAGTGAGTTTTGAAAGTCTCCCAACTTTGTTCTTCTATTTCAAAACTGTTCTGGTTATTTGTGGCCCCTTGAAGTTCAATGTGAATTTGAGGAGTGGCTTTTAAGAAAGTTATTTTAAGTCTTTGTCTGCCAAATCCAGTGTCTGAACTTTATGTGTCTGTTGCTTTTTTCTCCTGTGAATGGGCTGTATGCATCCATGTTTCTTAGTATTCTTTGTAATTTTTTGTTGAGAACTGAACATTTTGGACATTGTAACAGTAACTCAGGAAATCAGATTCTCTACCCTCCCCAGAAATTGCTGTTGTTGCTTGATGAAGGCTGCAGTTGTCTGTTCAATGTCTTTCCACACTATTTTGCAAAGACTGTATTCTTTATCATGTGTGTTCACTAAAGTATTGTTTTGTTATCCCTGTGGTCAGCCAGTGACCTGACAGAGATTTCCCTACATGTCAGCCTCTCTGTGCATCAAGCATTCTTCTGAATGCTATGCAAGTATTCAACTACATTCTTGAGTTCCAAAATAGTTAATTCTATCAAATAGTTGTTTTGGTGAAAAGACCGGTTCCTTGATTTTTCCACTCCACTGTCTTTCATGACGTCACTTTTATGACGTCATCTAAAGCATGATGTTGAGTAAGTTATGACACCTTTACTATGTTACAGTGCTTGTGCTTCTGCTCAGTTCTCCAGTCATGTCTGACTCTTTGCAATCCCATGGACCTTAGCCTGCTAGGCTCCTCTGTCCACAGGATTTTCCTAGCAAGAGTACTGGAGTGGGTTGCCGTGCCCTTCTCCGAGGGATCTTCCCAACCCAGGGACTGAACCTGTGTCTCCTGCATTGCAGGTGGATTATTTACCTCTGAGCCACTGGGGAAGCCCCGTATTGAGGTAGTTTCCTCCTAATCCTAGTTTATTGAGTGTTTTCATTTTTAATCATGAAAGAGTGTTGAATTCATCATGATTTTGCTGTATCCATTGAGATGATCAAGTCATTTTTTTCCTTCATTCTGTTACTGTGATTTGTTATACTGATTGACTTTTACATATTGCATTCTAGGAATAAGTCTCATTCTTTTAATGTGTTGTTGAATTTTGTTTGCTGGTATTGAATCAATGTTCAAAAGCAATATTGGGCTGTAGTTTTCTCATCTTGTAGTATCTTTGTCTGGCTGTGGTATCAGGGTGATGCTGGCATCATAGAATGAGTTTCAAAATGTTCCCTCCTCTTCAATATTTGAAATTATTTGAGGAGGATTGGTGTTAATTCTTCTTTAAATGTTTGGTAGTTCTCTCCATGGCAGCCATATAGTACTGAGCTCATATTTGTTGGAAATTATTTGTTTGCTGATTCAATCTCCTTACTAGTTACAAATCTGTTCAGATTTTTTATTTCTTTCTGATTCAGTCTTAATTGGTTATATTTTTATAGAAATTTGTCCATTTCTTCCAGGTTATCCACTTTGTTGGTGTATAATGGATCATGATAGTCTTTTATAAAATATCTTTCTTATTTCTCTGATAATAGTTGTAATGTTCCCTCTTTCCTTTCTGATTCTAGTTATTTGAGTTTTCTCCTTTTTTCTTCTTCATCTAGCTAATAAGTATTTGTCAGTTTTGCTGCTCTTTCCAGAAACTAACTCTTAGTTTCATAGATTTTTTCCTACTGTTCTATTTCACTTATTTCTGCTCTCATCTTTATTATTTCTTTCCTTCTGCTAACTTTGAGTTTATTCTTCATTTTCCCAGTTCCTTGAAGTGTAAAGTTAAGTTGTTGATTTGAGATATTTTCTCTTTTTTAATGTAAGTATTTAGCAATATAGATTTCCCTCTTAGGACTGCTTTTGCTATATCTTAGACGTTTTAATATGTTGTATTCTTATTTTATGGGCTTCCCTGGTGGCTCAGACAGTAAAGCGTCTGCCTGCAATGCAGGAGACCTGGGTTCGATCCCTGGGTTGGGAAGATCCCCTGGAGAAGGAAAAGGCAATCCACTCCAGCACTCTTGCCTGGAAAGTCCCACGGACGGAGGAGCCTGATAGGCAACAGTCCATGGGGTCACAAAGAGTCGGACACGACTGAGTGACCACCTCACTTCACTTCATTCTTATTTTAAAATATCTCAAGATAGTTTACAGTCTCCCTTATGATTTCTTCTTTGGCCCATTGGCTGTTTAAGAGCATGTTATTTAATTTCCACATATTTGATTTCTAGTTTTATTACACTGTGATTGGAGAATATATTTTATATGATTTAATCTTAAAACTTTTAGGACTTGTGCTTTTACATGTGGTTTATCCTGAAGAGAATGTTCCATGTGCACTTAGGAAGAATATGTATTCTGCTATTGGTTGGTAGTGTGTTCTATGTATGTCTGTTTGGTCTAATTAATCTATCATGTTTTTAAAGTCCTCTGTTTCTTTATTGGTCTTCTGTTTGGTGGTTGTATCCATTATTGAAAATGGAAATTGAAATCTTCTCTTATAGTGTTTCAGTTTCTCCCTTCAATTCTATTAATGTTTGCCTCTATATTTGGGAGCTGTGAAATTAGGTGCATATTTATGACTGTCATATCTTCCTTGTGGATGGACCCTTTTTACCATTATATAATGTCCTTCTTATATGCAAAGTCAAGTGGGCCTTAGGAAACATCACTACGAACAAAACCAGTGGAGGTGATGAAATTCCAGTTAAGCGACTTCAAATCCTAAAAGATGATACTGTGAAAGTGCTGCACTCAATATGCCAGCAAATTTGGAAAACTCAGCAGTGGCCACAGGACTGGAAAAGGTTAGTTTTCACTCCAATTGCAAAGAAAGGCAATGCCAAAGAATGTGTAAACTACCACACAATTGCACTCATCTCACACGCTAGTAAAGTAATGCTCAAAATTCTCCATCCCAGGCTTCAACAGTAGTGAACCGTGAACTTCCAGATGTTCAAGCTGGATTTAGAAAAGGCAGAGGAACCAGAGATCAAATTGTCATCATCCATTGGATCATTGAAAAAGAGAGAGAGTTCCAGGAAAACACCTACTTCTGCTTTATTGACTATGCCAAAACCTTTGACCATGTGGATCACAACAAAGTGTGGAAAATTTTTAAAGAGATGGGAATACCAGACCTCCTGAGCTGCCTCCTGAAAAATCTGTATGCAGGTCAAGAAGCAACAGTTAGAACTGGACATGGAACAACAGACTGGTTCCAAATCAGGAAAGGAGTACGTCAAAGCTGTATATTGTCACCCTGCTTATTTAACTTATATGCAGAATACATCATGCGAAATGCCAGGCCAAATGAAGCACAGTTGGAATCAAGATTGCTGGGAGAAATACCAATAACCTCAGATATGCAGATATATTAGAAAGTGAAGAAGAACTAAAGAACCTCTTCATGAAATTGAAAGAGGAGAGTGGAAAGGTGGCTTAAAACTCAACATTCAGAAAACTGAGATCATGGCATCTGGTCCCATCACCTCATGGGAAATAGATGGGAGACAGTGGAAACAGTGAGAGACTTTATTTTGGGGGCACCAAAATCACTGTAGATGGTGACTGCAGCCATGAAATTAAAAGACGCTTGCTCCTTGGAAGAAAAGCTATGATCAACCTAGACAGCATATTAAAAAGCAGACATTACTTTGCATACAAAGGTCTGTCTAGTCAAAGCTAAGGTTTTTCCGGTAGTCATGTATGGATGTGAGAGTTGGACCATAAAGAAAGTTGAGCACCAAAGAACTGATGCTTTTGAACTGTGGTGTTGGAGAAGACTCTTGAGAGTCCCTTGGACTGCAAGGAGATCAAACCAGTCAATCCTAAAGGAAATCAGTCCTGAATATTCATTGGAAGGACTGATGCTGAAACTGAAACTGAAACTTTGGCCACCTGATGGGAAGAACTGACTCATTGGAAAAGACCCTGATGCTGGGAAAGAGGAGCATGATGGTGGGAGGAGAAGGGGATGACAGAGGATGAGATGGTTGGGTGGCATCACTGACTCTATGGAGATAAGTCTGAGTAAGCTCCGTGAGTTGGTGATGGACAGGGAAGCCTGGCATGCTGCAGTAGTCCATGCTCAGTCAGACATGACTGAGCAACTGAACTGAATGTCCTTCTTTGTCTCTTGTAACAATTTATGACTTAAAATAGTCATAATTTTCTGATTTTTTTTTCTGATTTACCAAGCCACCTTTTGAAGTTCTCTAGTGAATTTTTCAGTTATTATATTCCTCAGATACAGAATTTCTGTTTGGTTCTTTTTATAGTTTCCGTGTCTTTGTTGATATTCTTAATATGTTCATTCATCATTTTCCTGATTCCTTTTAGTTGTCTATATTCTCTTGGAGCTCAATGAGCATTTTTAAGACAGTTATTTCCAATTCTGTCAGGTAATTCATAGCTTTTTTCTTTAGTGTAGATTTCTGGAGATTTATTTTGTTCCTTTGATTAGGCCATTCTTCTGTTTCTCTTTATTCCTTAGTACTTTTAGGCAAGATCTGGACATTTGGAAAGGCAGACACTTGTCCCTTTATAGATGTCTTTATAGATGACTTCTTATAGGGGAAGACCTTCACCAATCATTCTGACTAGAGATTCTGGGAACCTCTCACAACTCTTCTGGGGGTAATTCTTCTCTAGGAGTGGTGGTAGTGGTCTGTGTGTGTAATTTCCCAGTTGAAGAGGTTTGCCCCTGTCTTTTCTCAGGAGCTGGTAATCTTTTTCTCCCCCTGGTGTCTTTCTTTGGTACTGCAGTATCTCTGGTGCTGTAACCAGCCATGCAACTTGCCTTTGCTCTCAGCTGCCATGCAAAGTATGCTGCCATTTTTATTGGCACTCTTAGTCAAGTGAGACAAAAGCCAGTCTCTTAAGCAGCCCCACAGAAGGCCAAAATGTTGCATACATGTTCCACTCTTCTCTTTCGGAGAAGCCTGGACTTCATTTCCTCTGAGTTGCTCAGCAGGTGCCAAGAAAGGGGAGGGGCTAGGCCAGGCAAAGTGCAAGGATGCTCCTAATACGCACTCAGTGCCCCCTCTTCTTGGCTTTGAACTCCTGGAGAGCTGGTACCTTTTAACTGGCTTCTTGGGATTCTCACAAAGGCAGTTTGTCCACATACTATTGTCAGCATTCCTGTGGGGGAATGAGGCCTGGGGTTTCTCACTTTACCATTTTCCTGACATCACTCCCATTTAGATTTTTAATGAGAATTTTTGCCGTCTTCTGGAGACAAGTTTGTCTGTGGATTGAGTCCTGTGATTGTACTGGGTTTACAGTGTGCTCTTCCAACACACAACATCTTAAAAAATGAAAAAACGTGGCACCTTCAGCAGTAAGAGAGTGATAATTATGAAATGTTCTTCTCCCCATATCTCCCTCAGTCAATCTATCCATCTCCCTCTCTTTACCCCCTTCCATGAATATCTGACTCAGAAGTAGCTGGGACTGGAAATAGAATTTAGGACTTGGGCCCTCCACACCCCAGTGGCTTCCCCTGGAATCGTGCAGCCTGTTCATCAGCTGATAGAAAGTTTGGCTTCTGTTCTTTGTGAACTAAATCAGTGAAGCCAGAAAGTATAGGCCTATTTAGGCTTACAAGAGGACAGGAGATAAAGGTAGCTAAAATGAGCTAATAGAAGAATTATTGCACTGAGACAAATATTTGGGTTTAGTGTTTGCTTTGTTTTCCAGAGTCACTGCTAGGCATAGCTGTATGAAATCTCTTTGAAACTTGCTTTTGATTCTGCCAAATGTTAGACCTAAGGAGAAAGGAATGGGTTCCAAACACGCTGAAAAAAACTGTTGGAAAAAAAAACTCGTGTAATAAAGTTCTAAAAAATCAGACAATCAAATTAAATAATGGGGAAAAAGGCCTCCCATGACTCAGAGATGATAATTTTAACTTGTGCAAACTACCAAAGCCCCTGTGGACAAGAAGGCGTGGCTGCAATTCTGTCGACACCTGACATCTGCTCCGACAGATGTTTCTCAGGGGAGGGTTGACTGAAAAACCATCTTTCCATATGTTTTCTGTTATGATCACATTACGTTTATCTTTCTTCTTCCTTCTCTAGGTTAGATGCAAACAAACCAATGCAGTACTTAGAAAACAAGGCAGCTTTGAACGAGGCATTAGAAAGGTTGAATTGGCCCATTTCGTTGAAGGAGCTGTCCATGCTGGAGAATGAAATCCTAGCTGGGAAAATGTACGTACAGCAGGCCATGGAGCTCCAAGAGGCTATCAAGAAGGAGAATTATGTAAGCAAAGCACTCGAAGAGGTGTGTACCATGGCGGGGTCTGTGTTTGCTCCCTCCCTCCTGCTCCGAGCCCTTGACATCTCTGTGTTGGCCATCCGTCTCCTCCACTTCTTAACACACTGATTTCTAAGAGTTACAGCCAACCCCCTGAAGGTCTCAGGACCTCTTTCAATAGAAAGGAAATGGTGTTTGATTTTACTCTGACCTTAGTTTTTAAATAATACATGTTGTAACTGGAAAATAAAACGAAACAGAAGTATCACGTGATTAAAAGCCTGGACTTTGATATGAGCCAGACCAGCATCTGGTCTCAGATCTGCCACCTAGTCCCCATGTGATCTTGGCCAGTGACTCTCTTTAAACCTTAGGTTTTGCTTTCTTTAATCTGTAAGATAAGAGTGTTAATAGTATTAACAGGCTTGTTATGAGAAAATGAACATTTAAAGTAGTTAGTATTGAAAGTCTTTCCTAAGTATTAGCAATTATTGTTACTGGTAAAACAGACCTTGTAAAGAGAATTTATTATCTGGCAGCCTTAATATTCATTACCACTTTGGATCATTTACTTCTTTATTTTTTTTTGGTTGCGCTCAGTCTTTGTTACTACATATGGGCTTTCTCTGTGGCGAGTGGGGGCTCCTCTGTTGCAGTACATGGACTTCTCACTGCAGTGGCTTCTCTCGCTGCAGAGCACGGGCTCCCGGGTGCTTGGCTTCAGTAGTTGCAGCACATGGGCTTCAGTGGTTGTGGTGCACAGTCTTAGCTGCTCTGTGACGTGTGGAATCTTCCCAGACCAGGGATCGAGACCGTGTCTCCTGCATTGGCAGGCAGACTCCCATCCACTGTACTACCAGGGAAGTCTTGAATCATTTACCTTTTTTAAAAATTAATTTATTTTTTTATTGAAGGATAATTGCTTTACAGAATTTTGTTGTTCTCTGTCAAACCTCATCATAAATCAGCCATAGGTATACATATATCTTCCCCCTCCTAAACCCCCCTCCTATATTCCTCCCTGTCCCACCCCTCCAGGTTGACACAGAGCCCCTATTTGAGTTTCCTGAGCCATACAGCAAATTCCCCTTGGCCATCTATTTTGCACATGATAATGTAAGTTTCCATGTTACATCTCACCCTCTCCTCCCCTCTCCCCATGTCCATAAGTCTCTTCTCGTTGTCTGTTTCTCCATTGCTGCCCTGTGAATAAATTCTTCAGTTCCATTTTTCTAGATTCTCTATCTATCCATTAAAATACAATATTTATCTTTCTCTTTCTGACTTACTTCATTCTCTATAATAGGTTCTAAGTTCATCCACCTCATTAGAACTGACTCAAAGGTGTTCCTTTTTATTGGCTGAGTAATATTCCATTGTGTATAGGTACCACAACTTCTTTATCCATTCATTGGTTGTAAATAGTGTAAATAGTGCTGCAATGAAGAATGAGATACATGTGTCTTTTTCAATTTTGGTTTCCTCAGGGTATATGCCTAGGAGTGGGATTATTGGGTCATGTGATGGTTTTATTCCTAGTTTTTTAAGGAATCTCCATACTGTCTTCCATAGTGGCTGTATCAATTTACATTCCCACTGACAGTGTAAGAGAATTCCCCTTTCTCCACACCCTCTCCAGCATTTATTGTTTGTAGAGTTTTTGAAGATGGCCATTCTGACTGGTGTGAGGTAATATCTCATTGTAGTTTTGATTTGCATTTCTCTAATAATGAGCAATGTTGAGCATCTTTTCATGTGTTTGTTAGCCATCTATATGTCTTCTTTGGAGAAATGTGTTTAGGTCTTTTCCCCACTTTTTGATTGGGCTGTTTGTTTTTCTGGTATTGAGTTGTATGAGTTGCTTGTATATTTTGTCAATTAATCCTTTGTCAGTTGTTTCATTTGCTATTATTTTCTCCCATTCTGATGGTAGTGTTTTCACCTTATTTATAATTTCCTTTGCTGTGCAAAAGCTTTTAACTTTAATCAGGTCCCACTTGTTTACTTTTGTTTTTATTTCCATTACTCTAGTAGGTGGGTCATAGAAGATCTTGCTTTGATTTATGTAATCAAGTGTTCTGCCTATGTTTTCCTCTAAGAGTTTTATAGTGTCTGGCCTTGCATTTAGGTCTTTAATTCATTTTGAGTTTATCTTTGTGTATGGTATTAGGAAGTGTTCTAATTTCATTCTTTTACATGTAGCTGTCGAGTTTTCCCAGCACCATTTATTGAAGAGGCTGTCTGCCCCATTGTATATTCTTGCCTCCTTTGTCAAAAATAAGGTACCCATAGGTGCATGGGTTTATTTCCGGGCTTTCTATCTTGTTCCATTGGTCTGTATTTCTGTTTTTTGTGCCAGTACCGTACTGTCTTGACTGTAGCTTTGTAGTATAATCTGAGGTCAGGGAGTTTGTTTCCTCCAGCTCCATTCTTCTTTCTCAAGACTGCTTTGGCTATTCGGGGTCTTTTGTGTTTTCATATGAATTGTGAAATTTTTGTTCTAGTTCTGTGAAAAATGTCATTGGTAATTGGATAGGGATAACATTGACCCTATAGATTGCACTTGGTAGTGTAGTCATTTTCACAATATTGATTCTCCCTACCCAGGAACATGGAATATCTCTCCATCTGTTTATGTCACCTTTGATTTCTTTCATTAGTGTCTTACAATTTTCTGTGTACAGTTCTTTTGTCTCCTTAGGTAAGTTTGTTCCTAGATATTTCTTTTTGTTGCAATGGTGAATGAGATTGATTCCTTAATTTCTTCCTGTATTTTCATTGTTAGTATATAGAAATGCAAGTGATTTCTGTGTATTGATTTTGTATCCTGCAACTTTGCTAAATTCACTGATTAGCTCTAGTAATTTTCTGATACTATCTTTAGGGTTTTCTATGTACAGTATCATGTCATCTGCAGACAGTGAGAACTTTACTTCTTCTTTTCTGATCTGAATTCCTTTTATTTCTTTTTCTTGTCTGCTGTAGCTAGGACTTCCGGAACTATGTTGAATAATAATGGTGAAAGTGAACACCCTTGTCTTGTTCCTGACCTTAGGGGGGATGCTTTCAAATTTTTACCATTGAGAATAATGTTTGCTGTAGGTTTATCATATATGGCCTTTACTATGTTGAGGTAGGTTCCTTCTATGCACATTTTTTGAAGAGTTTTAATCATAAATGGATGCTGAATTTAGTCAAAGGCTTTTTTTTGCATCTATTGAGATTATCATATGGTTTTTATCTTTCAATTTGTTAATGTGGTGTATCACATTGATTGATTTCCATATACTGAAGAATCTTTGCATCCCTGGAATAAACTGAGCTTGATCATGGTGTATGAGCTTTTTTATGTGTTGCTGAATTCTGCTTGCTAAAATTTTGTTGAGGATTTTTGCATCTATGTTTGTCAGTAATATTGGCCTGTAGTTTTCTTTTTGTGTGTTGTCTTTGTCTGGTTTTGGCATCAGGGTGATGGGGGCCTCATAGAATGAGTTTGGAAGTGTTCCTTCCTCTGCAATTTTTTGAAAGAGTTTTAGAAGGATAGGCACTAGCTCTTCTCTAAATATTTGATAGAATTCTCCTGTGAAGCCATGTCGTCCTGGGCTTTTGTTTTCTGAGAGATTTTTGATCACAGCTTCAAATTCAGTGCTTGTAATTGGGTTGTTCATAATTTCTATTTCTTCCTAGTTCAGTCTTAGAAGATTGAACTTTTCTAAAAATCTGTGTATGTCTTCCAGGTTATCCATTTTATTGCAATATAGTTTTTCATAAGTCTCCTATAATCCTTTGTATTTCTGCATTGTCTGTTGTAACCTCTCCTTTTTCATTTCTGATTTTGTTGATTTAATTCTTCTTTCTTTTTTCCTTGATGAGTTTGGCTAAAGGTTTGTCAATTTTGTTTATTTTCTCGAAGAATCAGCTTTTAGTTTTATTAAACTAAACTATTAATCTTCACTATTATTTCTTTCATTTCTTTTTCATTTATTTCTGCTTCGATCTTTATGATTTCCTTCCTTCTTCTAATTTTGGAGTTTTTTTGTTCTTCTTTTCTCAGTTGTTTTAGGTGTAAATTAGGTTGTCTATTTGATGTTTTTCTTGTTTCTTGAGGTAGGATTGTATTGCTATAAACTTCCCTCTTAGAACTGCTTTTGCAGCATCCCATAGGTTTTGAGTTGTCATGTTTTCATTGTCATTTGTTTCTAGAAATTTTTTTATTTCCCTTTTGATTTCTTCAGTAACTTGTTGGTTATTTAGAAATGTATTGTTTAATCTCCATGTGTTTGTGTTTTTTAAATTTTTTTCTTATAAATGATATCTAGTCTCATAGTGTTGTGGTCAGAGAAGATACTTGACACAATTTCAATTTTCTTAAATTTACTGAGGTTTGATTTGTGGTCTATCTTGGAGAATGTTCCACGTACACTTGAGAAGAAGGTGTATTCTTCTGCATTTGGATGGAATGTCCTAAAGATATCAATGAGATCCATCTCATCTAATGCATCATTTAAGACTTGTGTTTCCTTATTAATTTTCTGTTAATTAAATTAAAGCCTCCTAATTAATTAAAGTCTTCTACTATGATTGTGTTACTGTCAATTTCTCCTTTTATGTCTGTTAGTGTTTGTCTTATGTATTGAGGTCCTCCTATGTTGGATGCATAGATATTTACAGTTATTATGTCTTCCTCTTGGATTGATTCCTTGATCATTATGTAGTGCCAACAAAGGTCTGTCTAGTCAAGGCTATGGTTTTTCCAATAGTCATGTATGGATGTGAGAGTTGGACTATAAAGAAAGCTGAGTGCCGAAGAATTGATGCTTTTGAACTGTGGTGTTGGAGAGGACTCTTGAGAGTTCCTTGGACTGCAGGGAGATCCAACCAGTCCATCCTGAAGGAGATCAGTCCTGGGTGTTCATTGGAAGAACTGATGTTGAAGCTGAAACTCCAATACTTTGGCCACCTGATATGAAGAGCTGACTCATTGGAAAAGACCCTGATGCTAGGAAATATTGAAGGCGGAAGGAGAAGGGGACGACAGAGGATGAGATGGTTGGATGGCATCACCAACTCAATGGACATGTTTGGGTGGACTCCAGGAATTGGTGATGGACAATTGGTGCATCCATGGGGTTGCAAAGAGTTGAGCACGACTGAGTGACTGGATGGAACTAAACTGAACTGTCCTTCCTTATCTCTTGTAATATTCTTTATATTTAGCTCTATTTTGTCTGATGTGAGGATTGCTACTCCAGCTTTCTTTTGCTTCCCATTTGCATGGAATATATTTTTCCATCCTCTCACTTTCAACCTATATGTGTCTTTAGGGCTGAAGTGGGTTTCTGGTAGACAGCATATATATGGGTCTTGTTTTTGTATCCATTCAGCCAGTCTTTGTTTTCTGGTTGGAGCATTTAATCCATTTACATTTAAACTAATTATTGATATATACATTCCTATTGCCATTTTCTTAATTGTTTGGGGTTGATTTTGTAGATCTTTTTTCTTCTCTTGTATTTCTTGACTATGTAAGTCCCTTTAACCCTTGTTGTAAAGCTGGTTTGGTGGTACTGAATTCTCTTAACTTTTCTTAACTTTTGCTTGTCTGAAAAGCTTTTTATTTCTCCATCAATTTTGAATGAGATCCTTGCTGGGTACAGTAATCTTGGTTGTAGATTTTTCCCTTTCAGTACTTTAAATATATTCTGCCATTCCCTTCTGGCCTGCAGAGTTTCTACTGAAAGATCAGCTGTTAAATGTTTGGGGTTTCCCTTGTATGTTACTTGTTGCTTTTCCCTTGCTGCTTTTAATATTCTTTCTTTGTGTTTATTCTGTTAGTTTGATTAGTATGTGTCTTGGTGTGTTTCTCCTTGGGTTTATTCTGTATGGGACTCTTTATGCCTCTTGGACTTGATTGACTATTTCCTTTTCCATGTTGGGGAAATTTTCAGCTATAATCTCTTCAAAAATTTTCTCATGCCCTTTATTTTTCTCTTCTTCTTCTGGGACCTCTATAATTTGAACGTTGGTGCATTTGATGTTGTCCCAGAGGTTATTCTGCTCCTCAGAAATTATTTCCACCATTTTATCTTCCAGCTCACTGATTCATTCTTCTGCTTCAGATATTCTGCTATTGATTCTTTCCAGAGTATTTTTAATTTAAGTAATTGTGTTGTTTGTCTCTGTAGGTTTAATCTTTAATTCTTCTTGGTCTTTGTTAATTGGTTCTTGCATTTTCTCCATTTTGTTTTCAAGGTTTTTGATCATCTTTTTGATGATCTTTTTCAGGGAGTTTGCCTGTTTCCTCCTCATTTACTTGGACTTCTGTGTTTCTAGTTTGTTCCTTCTTTTGTGTAGTATTTCTCTGTCTTTTCATTATTTTTTTTTTAACTTATTGTGTTTGAGGTCTCCTTTTCCCAGGCTTCAGGGTTTGAATTCTTTCTTCCTTTTGGTTTTTGCCCTCCTGAGGTTGGTCCAATAGTTTGTGTAAGCTTCAAAAAGGGTGAGATTTGTGCTGAGTTTTGTGTGTGTGTGTGTGTGTTTATTTTTCCTCTGTTGGGCAAGGCTGAATGAGGTGGTAATCCTTTCTGCTGATGATTGGGTTTGTATTTTTGTTGTTTGTTGTTTAGATGAGGCGTCCTGCACAGGGTGCTACTGGTGGTTGGGTGATGCTGGGTCTTGTACTCAAGTGGTTTCCTTTGTGTGAGTTCTCACTATTTAATACTCCCTAGGAAGGAAAGTTATGGCCAACCTAGACAGCACATTAAAAAGCAGAGACATTACTTTGCCAACAGAGGTCCGTCTAGTCAAACCTATGGTTGTTCCAGTGGTCATGTATGAATGTGAGAATTGGACTGTGAAGAAAGCTGAGCACTTTGAAGAATTGATGCTTTTGAACTGTGGTGTTGGAGAAGACTCTTGAGAGTCCCTTGGACTGCAAGGAGATCCAACCAGTCCATCCTGAGGGAGATCAGTCCTGGGTGTTCATTGGAAGGACTGATGTTGAAGCTGAAACTCCAATACTTTGCCCACCTCATGTGAAGAGTTGACTCTTCGCTGGGAGGGATTGGGGGCAGGAGGAGAAGGGGACGACAGAGGACGAGATGGCTGGATGGCATCACCGATACAATGGGCATGAGTTTGAGTAAGCTCCGGGAGTTGGTGATGGACAGGGAGGCCTGGCGTGCTGCGATTCATGGGGTCGCAGAGAGCCGGACACGACTGAGCGACTGAACTGAGCTGAGTGTTAGTTCTCAGGTGGTCTGGAGTCTTGGAGTCAGTGCTTCCACTCCAAATCTGGTTAGGGCTTGATCTCTGGTTAGGAACAAAGATTCCACAAGTGGTTTGTTATGGCATTAAGTGAGCTTAAAACAAATACCCAAAAGTAAGAAACCAAAGATGAACCCCAGACAAATGGCAGTTACAAAATCAGGTAAATAATTATTAAAATAATGGAGTATACATATGCACCCATAAGCAAAGTCAAAACAACTAAAAAAAGTACAGTAGATTGACCTGGTGAACAAACAAAATAAAAAAGTATATTTACCAGTTAAGAACAAAACCAACTAAAGCACAAACTGGAAAACAAAACTAAAGCAAGGTGCCAAGTGGGGAATAAAACAATGAAAACAAAACTAGCAAATATGTTGAGAGAAAGAGAAAGAAAGAAAAGAAAGAATAGATATGCAAAGTTAAATAGAGGTAAATGAAGAAGATTTATATATATTAAAGATTAACTGCAAGGGGAAAAGAACAGTAGGAATGGCAAACAAAGGAATAAATGTAGAAAAAAATATAATAGGTTTAAATAATTAAAATTACAAAAAAGAGAAAAGAAAAAAAAGAAAGAAGAAAGAAAAAGAGAAAAAAAATGGAAAACTCCATAGCACTGCAAAAGCCCAACATAGAGGCAGAGGTTTATAACAACAATAAAAAGTGTGACTGAATACACACACACACACACACATATATATATATATGTATGTTTGTATATACACGCATAATCAAAGTCAAGAGTCCAACAGAAATAAAGTACAATACTTTGACCTGGTGAACAAAGGAAGCCAAAAATTATATCTACCAGTTAAGAGCAAAACGAACTAAAGCACAAACTGGAAAATAAAACTAAAGCAAGGTGCCAATTGGGGAATAAAGCAATGAAAATAAAACTAACAAATATGTTGAGAGGAAAGGAAAGAAAGAATAGATATGCAAGGTTAAACAGAGGTAGATAAAGAAGATTTATATACATTAAAGATTAACTGCAAAAAACATAAAGATTAACTGCAACAGGAAAATCGCAGTAGGAAAAGCAAACAAAGGAATAAATGTAGAAAAAAATTAGTTAAAGCTTAAAAAAGAGAAAAGGAAAAAAACGAGGAAAACTCCACAGAACTGCAAAAGCCCAATGTAGAGGCAGAGGTTTATAACAACAATAAAAAATGTGACTGAGAAAAAGAGAAAAAAAAAAAGCTCAGAAGCTTAATTAGATTTCCTAGTGCCAATAAAATTGACAGCTAAAACAGAGGAGGGAAAAGGGGCGGGGGGGTGGAGGGGAATCCAAAGAATCTACAGAACAAGTCAAAACATAAGAATAATAGATGTTTTTCTTGAGTCACTTCTGTCAGAGTCCTTTCCCTCACTGGGAGTCACAGTCCACCTCCCCTCCCTAGGAGGCCCTCCAACAATGTGCTGATCTCTGGACCTGTTGTCGGGGCAGCTCAGATTCTAATCTGGTCCTACTCCTATATGTTCTTGCCTCCAATGTCCACAGCTATCAGAACTGGTGCCTGGCAGGCCACAGTCTACAGGGCCGCAAAGAATTGGACAAGACCGAAGCAACCCTGCATGCATAGACGCAAGAGTTTTTTTTGTCTGTGGCAGCTCTGCCCCAGTGAGAGTTGAGCATGAAGGCGGTGCAGCTGTTTGGCTTGCAGGGACCCTGGGGGCACCAAAGGTGCAGGGACATGGACTGCCTCTGCTGCAGGAGTTATGGCCCTATCAGAGTCTTTTTTCGAGCCTCTTGTAGCTGACGATCGGAAGGCTTCTTTGGCCAGTCTTTCTCCGTAGCTCCGCCCGTTCAGGCACTTAGAGGGCTTCCTTGCCTGGGGTCCTTCTCTGTTGTCTGGTGCATCAGGCACACGGAGGGGCCCCCCTGGTTGGGGTCCTACTCTGTAGATCGGGGTGTCCGGCACTTAAAGGAGCACCTTGGGTGGGGTCCTATTCTGTAGTTCAGTGCGGCGGGCACTGTCTGGGCCAGCCTCTCTATTGTTCAGCTGCCGCTGCTGGCTGTGTGAGGAGAGAGAGGCTATGGTGATGGCTCCACCCACTACGCGTGACTCAGCAGTATTGCTTTGCTTCCATGGCTGCCCAGCTCTCCTCCACAGGCATTTCTCACCACAGTCTCCTCCCTCACATCCCCTTGATCCGTCTCTCCGCAGTCAACAGCAGCCCTCGCCCTGGGATTGCTCCACAATCCCTAAACTCCAGCTCCCAGCTGCTGCGCCTTCCAGGGGACCTCATCCCTGTCTGGAGTATGTATGGCTGCCCCAAGGACTGTCTGACTCTCGTTCCATTTGCTGCTACAGATCAGCTGTTTCCCTCTCAGACTTAAATGTTTCTCCTCTGACTCAGACAGTTGCCCCGATATGGGGATCAGACCCTTGCTTCAGTTCCCCCACCTATCGAGGGCAGGTCCAGTCTTGCTAACACTCCTGTTTTTCCCCCTAGTTCCTTCATCATGCCAAGTTTTGTGTGATTCTATATATTCTTTTCCACTGGTCAGGTACTCCTGTCCGCTCTCAGCTGGTGTTCTGCATGCACTTCTGTGTCTGAAGGTGTATTCCTGATGTATCCATGGAGAGAGATGTACTCCGTGTCCACCTACTCCTCCACTATCTTTAAATCCTCAAACATTTACTTTTAATTATTTTTCTTCCTTGAATAAATTTTTACATAGAGTGTCCATAATCATTTTATATTCTGCTTTTCAATTTAGCATTGTCTTATATACTTTATTTGTGTTTTTGCTGAACCATCAGATTGATATTTTTTGTGGTTACATGATATTCCATGCCGTGTGACTACACTCATTGGTTTAACTCTTCACTGAATGTTGGACATTTGGGTTTGTTTGTTTTTTTTCAATTTTCCTTTCACATGTTTTGATGCTTCTATGGTGCATATAGTTGAACTATCTTGTTAAGATAAGTTCTTAGGAGTGGGACTCCTGGCCCAAAGAACATAAACACTTGGGGGCTCTAAATACTTGCTGCTTGTATAATAAATATTCTCTTTCTGACTGTAGTAGGGTGTGTGTAGACCTGGAATAGTTCATCTGGAATCTTACTGACTTCTATATAATTTTCATATATTCACCATTTAATGACATAAAAAAATATATCCAAGGAATTGACCTTTGAGATTCATCTATTTTTTATTTCAGTTTTTGCTAAATGATACTGACTTTGCCTGGTTTTAAATTCTGTATTTGCTATTCTAGATTGTTGTGTTTTGTTTGCTTATTTTTATTTAATTTTTCGCCTGAAAATGGCTTTTTTTCCCATCAGTGTAGAAAGCTATTTCTTTTCTGCAGAATGTAAAAGTTTTATCATATTTTTATTTTTACTTATTCTGTTTATATATATATATATATATATATATGGATTCTTATTGTTGTTTTTATTCAGACAAGGTTATCCCCTCAAAGAGTTGTTCAGTCTTTCCTTGGAATGCACTGTCTGTTGACCCCAAATGTGTGGCTGTCTATTGGCCTTTCACACCTGGATGTCCTAGGGATACCCGAGAATCAAGAAGACTGAAAATGAATTAACTCCCTCTCCCTGGAGATCTCTTCTTTCATCGTGCCTCTTCCTCTCTGTTTGTCCCTTCATTTATTCATTGAAATATTTATGAGTTCCTCTGAGGTGCCAAGCCCTATTCTAAGCACTGGAAGTACTTAAACACATGGACCAAGTCCCACTCTTATTCTAGTTGAGAAAACAGACCATTACAGTCTTAAATGATGGACTTTCCCATGTTGCACTCTGAAGATGTTACTGCCTAACATCAGAATTTTCAAGCTTTCGATCTCTGGGTTAAGAAGGCCCCATGGAGGAAGAAACAGCAACCCACTCCAGTATTCTTGAGAATATTCTGGGAAATTCCATGGACAGAGGAGCCTGAAGGGCTACAGTCGAAAGGGTCACGAAGAGTTAGACGTGACTGAGCAGCAGCAGCATTCTTTCATCTGTACATTACATTAAATTTAAAAATGGGAGTGTTGCTAATGTAGTGAAAAAAGGCTTGTGATTCAGAACAAAGTATGTTCTAAATTTGTCTAGATTTGTGGGATTCAAAGGTTCATTGTTCGTGGGATATGAATTAATTGTTCTATTTCTTTATTCTCTTGTCCACAGAGTGGGAAGTAAAGTAATTTCCACAATTTCTTCATCCAAAAATATTTGTTCACTACCTACCATGGATCAGATTCATGGCACAGATGATCTCAGGCAGTGAATAGCCTATCACATTCTTCTCCCTTTCCTTAGGATCTGCCATGGTGAAGCTATACATTGAACACAAAATAGGGGCTTATTAATACCATTGGAGACATGGGTTCAGCCCAATGTAGGAGACATACTGTATTAGAACATAATCTCCATGAGAGCTGAGATCTTGTTTGGCCTCACTTATAGCTATATCCATAGCTACATCCACTGAGAATGATGCCTGGCACATGGTGGGTGCTGAAAAGTATTTACTGAAGGAATGAAACCCAGATCCTTATATCAGAGTATTACAAATATGACAGTAGAAGCATAGCCATAGAACAACTGGAAGATGGGGGAACGTGAACAGTTCTGGCTGGGGAGTGGAGGAAGTCTTCACGGAACCGGGTGATTGAATTTGATCCAGAAGGATGTGTAGGGATTTGAGGGTGGGAGTGTGAGAAGTGTTCTGAGTGAGAGAAACAGCTTGTGTGTGCAGACGGGTAGAGGGGAAGAACATGGTGTATTCACCAGGGGTGTGCAGGAGACAAGACAGGGAAAGGGAGGAGGGACCCAGAATACAGGGAACTGAAAATCTCTCCTAGAATCAGGGACTCTACCCTGTAGGAAATGAATACCAGCGAGAGATTTACAGCAAGCGGAAAACATGAGCAGATTTTTGTTTTGGAAAGATTATTTTGGCAGCAAGATGAGGCTCAATGTAGGGGGGAAGACCAAAACCAGGTGCAGACTCTGACAGACTTGATCCTTGAGCCAAGCCAGTACAGTGTGGAGGGTTTAGGTGAGAGAGGCAGGAGTGGGTGGAAAGTGAACGTGTGGAGTGAGCCAGAGGGCAAAGCTGAGAACACCCACAAACTTCCCATCTTGGACAGCTGAGAGACAGAGGCACTGTTAACCACCACATCATATCAGCTCTGCTTCTTGAGGAGACAGCCCTTCTAAACACCCTGTCATTCTCTCACCCCTTACCACGTTTTTGTTTTCTTCACAGTACATTTCATCACCTGATGATATGTATGTATTTTTTCATGATCTGCGTCCTCCACTAGAGTAAGAGTAGGGCTTGGTCCATTGTGTTCTAGGTATTTCTAGTATTGCTGGAGTATTGCTTGACACCATGTTCAGTTCAGTTCAGTTCAGTCACTCAGTCATGTCTGACTCTTTGCGACCCCATGAATCGCAGCACGCCAGGCCTCCCTGTCCATCACCAACTCCCAGAACTTACTCAGACTCATGTCCATCGAGTCAGTGATGCCATCCAGCCATCTCAACCTCTGTCATCCCCTTCTCCTCCTGCCCCCAATCCCTCCCAGCATCAGGGTCTTTTCCAATGAGTCAACTCTTCGCATGAGGTGGCCAAAGTACTGGAGTTTCAGCTTCAGTGTCAGTCCTTCCAATGAACACCCAGGACTGATCTCTTTAGTATGGACTGGTTGGATTTCCTTGCAGTCCAAGAGACTCTCAAGAGTTTTATCCAATACCACAGTTCAAAAGCATCAATTCTTCAGCACTCAGCTTTCTTCACAGTCCAACTCTCACATCCATACATGACCACTGGAAAAACCATAGCCTTGACTAGATGGACCTTTGTTGGCAAAGTAATGTCTCTGCTTTTTAATATGCTATCTAGGTTGGTCATAAGTTTCCTTCCAAGGAGCAAGCGTCTTTTAATTTCATGGCTGCAGTCACCATCTGCAGTGATTTTGGAGCCCAAAAAGATAAAGTCTGACACTGTTTCCACGGTTTCCCCATCTATTTCTCATGAAGTGATGGGACCAGATGCCATGATCTTAGTTTTCTGAATGTTGAGCCTTAAGCCAACTTTTTCACTGTCCTCTTTCACTTTCATCAAGAGGCTTTTTAGTTCCTCTTAACTCTCTGCCAAAAGGGTGGTGTCATCTGCATATCTGTGGTTGTTGATATTTCTCCCAGCAATCTTGATTCCAGTTTGTGCTTCTTCCAGCCCAGCGTTTCTCATGATGTACTCTGCATATAAGTTAAATAAGCAGGGTGACAATATACAGCCTTGATGTACTCCTTTTCCTATTGGAACCAGTCTGTTGGTCCATGTCCCGTTCTAACTGTTGCTTCCTGACTTGCATATAGGTTTCTCAAGAGTCAGGTCAGGTGGTCAGGTATGCCCATCTCTTTCAGAATTTTCCACAGTTTATTGTGATCTACACAGTCAAAGGCTTTGGCATAGTCAATAAAGCAGAAATAGATGTTTTTCTGGAACTCTCTTGCTTTTTTGATGATCCAGTGAATGTTGGCAATTTGATCTCTGGTTCCTCTGCCTTTTCTAAAACCAGCCTTTTCTAAAAACATCTGGAAGTTCACAGTTGATGTATTGCTGAAGCCTGGCTTGGAGAATTTTGAACATTACTTTACTAGCGTGTGAGACAAGTGCAATTGTGTGGTAGTTTGAGCATTCTTTGGCATTGCCTTTTTTGGGGATTGGAATGAAAACTGACCTTTTCCAGTCCTGTGGCCACTGCTGAGTTTTCCAAATTTGCTGGCATTTTGAGTGCAGCACTTTCACAGCATCATCTTTCAGGATTTGAAATAGCTCAACTGGAATTCCATCACCTCCACTAGCTTTGTTTGTAGTGATGCTTTCTAAGGTCTACTTGACTTAACGTTCCAGGATGTCTGGCTCTAGGTGAGCAATCACACCATCGTGATTATCTGGGTCGTGAAGATCTTTTTTGTACAGTTCTTCTGTGTATTCTTGCCACCTCTTCTTAATATCTTCTGCCTCTGTTAGGTCCATACCATTTCTGTCCTTTATTGAACTCATCTTCACATGAAATGTTCCCTTGGTATCTCTAATTTTCTTGAAGAGATCTCTAGTCTTTCCCATTTGATTGTTTTTCTCTATTTCTTTGCATTGATCACTGAGGAAGGCTCTCTTATGTCTCCTTGCTATTCTTTGGAACTCTGAATTCAAATGGGAATATCTTTCCCTTTCTCCTTGTAAGCACTCCCAAATATTTGAATGAATAAATGAATGGAAGAACCGAAGGAAGAGGTACCATGAGAGGAAAGGAAAGGAAACTCACTTTAGGTCCTCTTGATTCTTGGATGTCCCCAGGGCATCTGGGTGAAAAAGGCCAATAGGCAGCCACATGTTTGGAGTTCAGGAGAAAAGTCTGAGTCAAGGAGATGGATTTGAAGGTTCTTTGTGGTAATGAGAAAGGGAGACTGTAGAGGGGCCAATACAGGACAGCTAGAGAAGCAGAAGCTCCAGGTAGGGAGCCATGATGCCAGAGCCTAAGGAGGAGAGGTGGCAAGAGCCCTCGGCCTGGGGTCAGAAAGACCTGAATTCAAGTCCAGCACTGCCACATTCCAGCTGAGGGGTTGGGGTCCTTTAATGGACCAGAACCTGGAGTCAGAAAGACCTGAATTCAAGTCCAGCACTGCGACATTCCAGCTGAGGGGCCTTCCTTAGGCTTTCTTCACCAAGGTCCCTCATCCTTGAGTGAGAAAAATCATAATGGCCACCTGCAAGATGGTTATGAGACAGCTCACATAATATGCTCAGGACAGTGTGCAACATTAAATGTTCAACAGGAAACGCTCTCTCAACACACATTGTCCTTCATTGCTATTTTTATGATTAATGAATTACTGAGGAGTTTTGAAATAATCGTACAGGATGATATCTGAAAGCCATTTGACTTTCAAGATGGATATCAATATTGATCCTAGCCAGAACAGTTTTGGTGGCATTTTGGGAGTGGAAGCCAGTTTGCAGAAGGTGGAGGAGTGGATAGAAGTTGAGAAAATAAATATAGGAAGCAAAGACTTTAGTTTCAAGGTCTTCATAGAAAGGAAAGGAGAAAAAAGAAGGCAGGAACTTGATGTGGGAGCCACAGCGAGAGAAGAAATTGAATTCATGTAATGATATTGGTGGGTCCACTGCTACCCTCTTTCTTGGTCAAGGATTAAAGATATCCTTTCACTGCCCTGTCACTTTATTGGGTGACCAAAGCCTCCACAGTCTGTTCAGGGCAGCACCCAAGTGCCCAAGGCAATTGTCTATAGGTAAGGAATGGGTGGGAGAGGTTCATACTTGGCAGCTGATCCACAGAGTTTCTTCCACTCTGAGCGTGGCCCTCTGCAATGGAAGATTTTCTGTATAATTTTCTTAAGATGATGCTTCTCCTTACTGTATGTGATGTATTGTGTGATCTTTTTACTTCATTTCTATCTGAATTGATTTCATGACCCACTAACAGGTGTCAACCTTTCTGTGTGAAAAATGGTTGGGATCAAAGCTCAGGATTGCAAGACTTTTTGAGATCTGCAGTGAAAAATCCATCACATATGCAGTCATCTTTATTGATTCAGATATAACCAGAGTCTCATTTTAAATTCTAATAGCAAAGGCCAAAGATTTTGATCAATGGTTGTAATTTGGAGAGGAAGAAACCTTCTGGTTTTCGTTAAGATCCCCTAGAGTTTATTGATAACACAGCAAAAGGTGGTTAAAGTTGGTTGGCATGAGATGCAGTCAGAAACGCCCGTGTGTGTTCAGAAGGGAGTGGTCACTGTATTTGATCCAGTCGAGGGTGCATCATAGAGCCTGCGGGTCTGTGGCTCTCAGGTATTTCCCCTGCCATATGTTGGCACCCAGAGTAGACACCACATTGGTTCCTGAGCTTGGAACAACTTCATGATTTTTCATGGATTAGTGGTGGAGAGAAGTGGTTATACATGCCAGTGTCTGGCTAGATTGCACCCTGCTTTTCCACTCAGACTTTCCCTGGCAGTTCTTTGCAAGATCAGATGTAGGGTGTGAATCATTATTTCACCTGCTCTGCCCAGCACATTATACTGGGCACATCCCATGCTTAACTGTTCTCCCTGTTTCTATAATCCACTGATTCTGTGGCATCCTTGGAGATAAGTGCTTGGATTACTGACTACATAATGCAAGGAGAGGTCTTAATTTGTTGGTCCTTTAATGGACCGGAACCTGGTGGTCCGGAGTCGACTATAAGAAAGTAAGAGAGAGAAAGAGGCTGATATCCCCTGGTTTACACAGAAAGACAATAGAGTCCTATTTTTAGGGCTCGCGCTGCTGCACGTAGGCACCGGGCACCCTTTCAAGTGGGTGAAGGCACAGTGTGCCTTCTCGAGAGGGTCTTAGAAACCCGGGCAAGAAAGTGAGCTCAGGAGGCCTCCACACTCCAAGGAATTAGCCAGAAATAGAGAGATAGAGAGAGAAAGACAGAAAGAAAGACACGGGGACCCAAGCTCTGATGGAGCAAAGGTGTTTTAATCAACAAGGTGTGGGCATATATAAGATAGTTATTCTCAGCAAAGATAAAGCTTAAAATTCCAGATTTACAAAACATAACGCAATCCCTATCAAAGAGAGAGTTGCAAACAATCACCTTTTACTGTATGGTTCATAAAAAGGAAGAGGGTGCTTATCACCGTAATGAGAAATGCCTAGATTCCTCAGCCCCAGGAAAGGCGTGCCTCTCCTCTTAATTCCTGAATATTCAGGAAAATAAGAGCCAGAGGGTTCCTGACAGATCCAAAACAGCACACAGGAAGCCCCTTGTTAAATGCTTCCTGACAATTCCCCCTATTTTATTATATTTGTAAAAAAAAAAAAAAAGGTCTTGACCAAATAAGTTTGGTTAGTATTAACCAACCTTATAGAAAGGCAACGATAAACAACAAATACAATTATCAAGACAATCACCAAAGTTACAGTTCTAGACCCAATGCTGTGGGTAATACTTTCAAACCATCCTTGTGGGTCTAGCTCGGATAATTAGTTCAGCTAAAGTTTCCAAATTAGTGGAAGAGGGCAGACGTTTAGAAAAAGTTTTAAAGATTTTCTTTTGCAGTAATTGTACATTCAGTGAGGCATTATCATGTAAATGAAATTTGGTTTGTTTCCAATTGTAGGTACTATGATTGAAATGAACAGGAATAACACAAAATTGGCCATTAATACAAGTTACAGAACATAAAGTCTTATTAAATTGTAAATTTCTTATGGCTATAACGAAAGGAAGTGGGACACAGGCCTGTACAACTGATTATAGCGCAAGAAATAGTTACTATGACCATGACTGGTCCCTATGAAATGTCCGATCCGAGTCCCAAGTTCTCTGGTGCTGGCAGCACATTTTTATGTTTTATATATGTCTCATAGTTTAGGCCCAATTTGTTTATCGAGGATGATTTGAGGAGGAGGGTGTCATTCCACTGTCAAGCCAGCCAAGAAGTCCTTTGTCATGGTAATGTTTCAGTGTAGTGTTAGTAACCTTTTACGTAATGTTTTTTGTTCTTTCCCTAACTCTTTCCCTAAGGTTTCAGTAGTAAACATATTTCACAGACAGAAAAAGGGCAGCAGTGTCTACCAGTCTCCTTTTGGAGGCAGGACGAAAGGCCAAGTTTGTCGGCCGACGTTTATGCATAATTTTGCTGGGCCCATACACAAAGGAAGGACTTCATAACCTAAAGAAATGTTAATTAGTTTTGTAAGGCATGGTTCCGGCGAGGCAGAAAAGGAAAGACGACCTCAACAGAAGTAGGTTACCTTTATTCAGGCAAGGAGGGGCGACAGTCGGCCTAATGACCAGGCTGAGCGCCGAAAGGGATCAGGGAGGCTTCATACTTATAGGGAGGTTTGTGGAAGCGATAAGGGAAACGTCAATCAAGTGGGATATTTTGAGTATTCTTTTGTTGAGATGACACTTGTAGTTGGGCAGGGGGTGATAAATCTTCTGGGCGGGTGTAGGGGGTGGTAGGTTTCCGGACAGGGGGTGATAAGTCCCAGATAGATGCAGCTGGCCTGGAGCATCAGGATGGAACTAAAGTTATGCTTTGTTTTCTCCGAAGTTAGATGATTCAGCAAGGGGCCTTTGAGACTGTTGTTCTCTTTTCTAGGCCCAAAAGACTCCTTCAAGGTTTCCCTCCTCCCCAGGGTGTGAGGGTTCCAGGGACGGGGCATATGGGTGGAGTCATTGGTTGATATGATCCGTCTTTTCTCAGTCCACTTTATGACATGAAATAAAGCAGGGTTGGGTAAGTAAATTAGTTAACGCAGCTCGAGCGGGGGTCACGCAGACCAACAGAGCATAGCGATAAGAAGGTTTTTAGGACTCTGAGGCATTTCCTGTTGACAAATCAGATTTTTAACTTTATTAGTGAGGGTTTTTATTTGTCCCCAAGAGGGGATATCACAGGGTTGATGTCTCCAAGGGCGGTGCTTCCTAGAGATCTTTAGAGCCACCATGGCCTGTATTGGAATTTCTTTCTCCTGGGGTTCTTGTTATTTCGTCTCCATTTTGAATGTCGGGGGCCCCCTTGGATCGAATTTTCCAAGGAAAAAGTTTGTTGGATCCATCTGGGGAAATACAAGCATATCCCTATCCCTGTAAGATTAATTTCTCAGATTTCTATTGTTTATTGAACCTGTCTTGGTACCAAATGGGCAGAGGAAGAGAAGTGTCCTTCAATTCCTTGAAATGTTTTTCTGCTCTTGTTAAAATATTTCCCTGTGGTAGGTTTAAAAATTTTAAAACAAATAAAGCTGTATTAACAATAGTTATGGGTTTAGAAAATATCTTATGTTGGAATCTAGTAAAGTCTGCTTTGGATAAGGAAGACAGTAGTGTTCCTGTGTATTCCCCCTTTTTTAATTTTTTTATTTATAACTTTAGTGTGTGATGTGTTTGCTCGACTATGTCTTGTGTCTGTGGATTATAAGGAATATCTGTAATATGTTTAATAGAAAAAGATTGTAAAAATTGTTCAAAGTGTCTAGAAATATAGGCAGGGCCATTGTCTGTTTTAACAGAACTAGGAGTTTATGGTGGAGGTTTTTATATTTTTTAATACAAAAACTGAATATATAGAATCAGAGACTATATTAATAGGGTAAGGATATAGGCAAATAACTTGAATAAGAGCATATAACTTATTTTGTTGAGCAGAATGAAATTTAGTATAAAAGACTATATTTTTTAAGAGACCAGAATGAAGCTTTGGCATTTTTAGTCAAACGGAAATGCGAGAAATAATAAATTCAGTGTTTTTGAAGAAATTTTACAGCTTACCAGAAGGATAATGAAATGATATTTTTTCAAAATATTTTAGGGAAGTTAATTGGAAATCGGTAGAAGTTTGTAATGTGTTCTCAAATTGAGATTTATATGTAATAAGGTTTTATTAAAGTATAAAGGAGATAGAGAAAGCTTTTGACATAGGCATCAGAAGGGGGCATCTGCTAGTCTTCAGCCAGATGTCATATAACTACCAGCAGTCTGCTTAATTAGAGAAAGGAAATGTCTCAAAACTGAAAAGAACAGCACCAGGTGAGTTGTCTCGGGCCACAAAATGATTGACATGAATATTGAAGAAAGGCAGGTTTTTAAGCAAATATAGTTTTATTAACATAGCTTAAGAGAACATTTGCATGAGTAAAACATACCAGTTTGTCAAGTCTGTTCTGAGTCTTAGGCAGAACCAACTTTAAAACAGAGTCTGGGGTAAATGTATAGCACATTAACATAGCTTAAGACAAACATTTTTATAAGAAAAATGCATTGGTTAACTCAGGGTTTGAGAATAGTTAAAGTGAAACCAGATGTCATTATGGCAACACAGTATTTTAAGAGAAACCTCCTTTTAAATTTGTATGGTTTAGTCGCTAAGTCATGTCTGACTCTTGCAACCCCATGGACTGTAGCCCACTAGGCTCCTCTGTCCATGGGATTTTTCAGGCAAGGGTACTGGAGTGGGTTGCCATTTCTTTTTATCGCTAGTTTGTTTTTTCTTGCTGCTTAAGAGAGATAAAAATGTCTGACACTTGCAGCCTATTTTTTTCATTTGGAGACCCCTGGCCTTCCTACCTGTTAAGTCAAACTAGATCGGCCAAGTAAAAGACTGAAGCTTTGTGGGGGCAGGGGCCCAAAGTCTAGTAGGTATTCTAGAGAGGACTGCTTGAGGGTAAAGGAGTTTAGGGCTGGTATATCAGGGGCAGCACTGCTGGATGTTGAGGGTTTGAGGGAAAAGATGGAATTTGCCCCTGGTTTTTGTTGAAGGGGACCTGGTGGGGGGCAGGGTGTTTCTTGCTTGGAGTTTCCTGAAATAGGTTTTTTTTTAATATCAAATTTAGATTTACATTTTTTGGCCCAATGCATTTTTCTACAGCAACGAGGGCAGATTTTTGGAGGTTTTGTTGTTGTTTTTGACTTTTTTAGGGCAGTTTTTTTTTTTTTTAATGGTTTTTATATCTACATGTAAAGCATCTTTTATTTTCTTTTTTAAAGCAAGCACCCATTGTCTCAATTAGCATTTGCATTTTTTGAGTTTTTGATCTTATATTGCGACAAGCCTTTAAATAATCAAAAATAGTCCCTGTATCACGAATTGGGGCTATAGCCCTTTGACATTCCGGATTTGCATTTTCATAAGCAAGTAATTTTTCTAGTTGCCTTTTAGCTTCTTCTCCAATTACTGTATGGGAAATAGCAGTTTCTAATCTAGCTAAGAAATCAGCATACATTTCATTAGGTCCCTGTAATATTTTAATGTAGTTACCTGTAGGCTCCCCTTGAGGAGGAACTCGACCCCAAGCTTTAAGGGCCACTGTTTTTAATTGATCAGGCAACAAAGGAGGGCATTGTATTTGAGCTTCTATAGTGTCAAATTGTCCGGTGCCAGTTAACATTTCAAAAGTAATTTGGTTTGGGGGAGTGCCAGCTTGAGCATTTCTGTTAGCATGATCTCTGGCTATATCTTGAAACCACATTGTCCATTGAAGATACTCTCCTGTATCTTCTGATACTGATACAGAAGTATCTCCTGATACTTCTCCTGTTTAAGGAGAGCTTTTATTAAAATTTGCCAAAAATAGGGAATAACATTTCCAATAGAAGATGCGATAGCATTGAGAATCTCTCTAGAAAAAGGCAAATGTGGGCCATACATAGTTACAGCCTTTTTCATTTGTTGTATGTGAAAAAGGTTAATACCTTCATATTGAGGTATTGTCTGCCCGTGAGCATCAGCATTTCTTAAAACTGGAAAGGCAGAAAAACCATCAGATTCAGAGACTGGTGGTTGCAAAGCCAGCAATTTAGAGAGCCTCTGTTGTGAAGGGGGTAGATTATTGTTATTCAGAAAGGTGTTGTCAGTTTTAATGTTAAAAGGTGTCTTAAGGGAGTCATTGTCAGAATCATTAGGTTTTATCGAGGGAGAGACTTTGGGATATGTGCCCTCTGGCAGGGGAGGAGCGCTTGGAGCAACCGGGGAAGGGTTGGTAGGAAAATCTTGAAATATCTTTTGTTGTTCTAATTGGGCCTTTTGTAAGGTATCATCGTCTAATTTATATTCATGTAATAAGTGTTCTGCCTGTTGCCAAATATCATGAGGGCTAGAATTACCTTGAAATGGCAGAATCACAGCTTCAATGAGAGCCCACAGGGGCCAGAAATCTATCCGAACTACCTTCATTAGGGAACCAAGGGTTACATTCAACCACTGTCTGGAGGCAAGCCTGTATTCTCTGGCGTGAAACCGAAAATCCCTGAACTTTAAAAAAGTACTGAAGTAAAGTAGAAAAGTGAGGGGGCTTTCCAGCCAATTGACCTGTGTCTTAATACTTACCAGCCTCAATAGGCCCTGGGGGTCACTCCATCCGAATTTGCCATGTGTACCAGTCCCTGTTCGGGCGCCACTTGTTGGTCCTTTAATGGACTGGAACCTGGTAGTCTGGAGTCAACGATAAGAAAGTAAGAGAGAGAAAGAGGCTGATATCCCCTGGTTTACACAGAAAGACAATAGAGTCCTATTCTTAGGGCTCGCGCTGCTGCATGTAGGCACCGGGCACCCTCTCGAGTGGGTGAAGGCACAGTGTGCCTTCTCGAGAGGGTCTTAGAAACCCGGGCAAGAAAGTGAGCTCAGGAGGCCTCCACACTCCAAGGAATTAGCCAGAAATAGAGAGATAGAGAGAGAAAGACAGAAAGAAAGACACGGGGACCCAAGCTCTGATGGAGCAAAGGTGTTTTAATCAACAAGGTGTGGGCATATATAAGGTAGTTATTCTCAGCAAAGATAAAGCTTAAAATTCCAGATTTACAAAACATAACGCAATCCCTATCAAAGAAAGAGTTGCAAACAATCACCTTTTACTGTATGGTTCATAAAAAGGAAGAGGGTGCTTATCACCGTAATGAGAAATGCCTAGATTCCTCAGCCCCAGGAAAGGCGTGCCTCTCCTCTTAATTCCTGAATATTCAGGAAAATAAGAGCCAGAGGGTTCCTGACAGATCCAAAACAGCACACAGGAAGCCCCTTGTTAAATGCTTCCTGACATTAATTTTGAACTTTTATTTTATTTTTTAATGAAAAAAAATATCTTCCTGGTATTTAGTTTATTTTTGGCCACACTGCATGGCATGTGGGATCTTAGTTCCCCAACCAGAGATCAGACTCATACCCCTTGCATTGGAAGCACAGAGTCTTAACCACTGAACCACCAGGGAAGTCCCTTCATTCTGAACTTTTAAAATTCCACTGGAAAGCTCCCTTCACCAGCACTGCTCTTGTTGCTGTGATTGAAGAGTTCAACAACATTAGCCCATCCTGAGCCCTCAGGGCTGCAGGATGATGGAAAGCACCAAGGGCATCCAAGATATAACTAACCTCCCCGAGTTCTCCCTGGGAGCCTGGTGTAGGGCAGCCCCAGTCATAACCTTGGCTGCCTTGAAACACATGGTGGTGGAAAATCTTGTTAAACTATAAGCATCTGTGAGCATCCTGAATAGAGACCTTGGAAATGAACTGACCCAGCTGGTTGCACGTGGTTACTACTCCAAGTTGTGACCAGCAGGGAATCTGGAGTCTTTGGCTTTGAGAAATAGCTAGTTAAGTGCTCCATTCCATGGAAAATTGTCCAGAAGAAAGAGAGCATTAGGAAAATGCACCACAGATGGGAGGATGTGGGTGAGACTGGCTGAGAAGGGAATGGGAGAATGAAGTGATGAAAAGAAACCACTTGGATTTGAAAACATTATATTGGATTGTGACTTTGACATTATACAAGAGAACAGTAGTTCAGGAGACTTAGAAATTTCTTTGAGTTGTATAAAATGAAGTCAGAATAAGTAGAGTCATTTGTCATGTTTTCTCCCATACAGTAATTGAACCAGTTGTCTGTCATTCCTGCCTCATAACCCATCTTTATACAGCTCTCAGTATTCCCTCTTTAAAGGGAGATATCATACCTTAGCCCTTTATGACTAGCCAGCCTCTCTCATTCCACGAGTGAAAACTGTAGTCTCTTCTGATGATACTTGAGTCTGATAGGAGGACTGACTTCCTGGAGACTGTGACATAGTCACAGTGTGTGTGCAGGCGGGGAATTAGCAAGTCTGGATTGTGCATCTGCGATGCCATCACACAAAGAACGACACATGCACATTTAGGTGGTAAGTGAACATCTGGAAACCAGACCCATGATGGGCTCCTGTGAGATGATGATGGTAGGACACCTGGCCAGCGTGAGGCTGAAATCCCAGAGAGAGCGAGGCGCCAGGATGTGATGGGCAAGGATGCCAAAGAGAAGATGCTGTCCATGTCATGATAGTGCCATGGTTAGCTGGAGAGTTTAGGAGAGGATACTGCTCAGGAAGACCAGCCAATGGAGGAAATTCAAATAAGGGAAGAAAAACTCCCACCAACTCTAAATAGTATCCAGAATGGTTTCTGTCTAGTACCCTGATATTCTGGAGTAGAAAGAAGGGTATCAGCTCCAGGAACAAAAATCAACACCTTGATTCTTTTTATTCTAAAGCTGAAGGCAACTGTCTTGGCTAGAGATTTCAGCTGGGTAGACCCCAGCACTCCCCTGCCACAAGGCTCATCTTTTTTTATTTTTTTAAAGTTTGTTTATTTATTTTTGGCTTTGCTGGATCTTCATTGCTGCTTGAGGGCTTTCTCTAGTTGCAGCAAGTGGGAGCTACTGTTCGTGGCAGTTCATGAGCTTCTCACTGCAGTGGTTTCTCTTGTTGCAGAGCATGGATTCTTGGGGCACTCAGGCTTCAGTAGTTGCAGCACATGGGCTTAGTAGTTGGGACTCGTGGTCTTAGTTGCCCTGCAGCAAGTGGACTCTTCCCAGACCAGGGATCAAACCCAGGTCCCCTGCATTGATTGGCAGGCAGATTCTCCACCACTGGACCACCCGGGAAGTTTTCATCCTTTTTTCATTGGCATAAATTCTACCCTAAACAGGTTTGGGTGTGGTCATTGATTTCACTGGCTGGAGAAGGAAAATTGAGTGCAGAGGCCTTATAAGGAAGGTCCAGGCAGGAAACAGAATCTCATTCAGTCACTTCAAGTGAAGAATCATTAATGAAGGAACTGTTTGCAGAGGGGGAGGCAGGTCAAGGCAGCCAAAAGGGGATTTCACCCCAGCACTGGCAAATCAGGAAGCTGTCAGCACCTCTGGACTTCAGCAGTGGAGGGAAATAGTGGTACTGGAGCCTGCAAGAGTGCAGTCCACTAGTCGGTGGGGGGATGGGGGGTGGGGGGGGTATCTGTAGAGAGACAAAAGACAGGGAGGGAAGTTGGAACCGATGCCCCAGCCCTTCTCTCCCTGCTGCCCTCTGACCTCCCACCTCCCATTGGCTCAGCCTATCAGAAAGTAAGTCAATAAGAGAAATCGGGTCATGTTGTCCTTGGAGGGGTCAGCCTTTTGGAACATGGGGGCAAGGCAGGGCAGAGAATGGACATGGGGCAGATGGGTGGACCAGAGTAAGCAGAACAGAGATTCTTTTGAAAAGTTTTCTTAAAGGCCAAGCATTTCTATTTATACCATCACCTCATTTGAGATATTTCTGTACAACCTCAGCAGTCAGCTGGTGGTGGTCCACACTCCAGGCAATGGCACAGTAGTGGCTCTAGTATGTGCATCTCTGGAGTACCTGCCTGTGGAAGTACAGACCTCAGAGCTGCAGTAATTTTCAGGTTTAAATACTTAAAACCTTTTCAAGTTCTCCTCTCTTTGATTCTTCCCTAAAAGAGCAACGAGGGAATATTCCCCAAGAAGATGTTACAAGTGTGCTTTTCAAGCTACAGAAATAATTTGATTCAGCATCTAATGCATATTTATTAGGTTCCTTTGCTACTACCCTGGTGGCTCAGATGGTAAAGAATCTGCTTGCAATGCAGGAGACCTGCATTCGATCCCTGGGTCAGGAAGATCCCCTGGAGAAGGGAATGGCAACCTACTCCAGTGTTCTTGCCTGGAGAATTTCATGGACAGAGGAGCCTGGGAGGCTGCAGTCATGGGGTGGCAAAGAGTCAGACACTACTGAGAGACTTACACACTTTCGCTACTACCAAAAAAAAAAAAAAGAAAAGAAACACCCAAAAAAATTTCACCCTTCCACAAAAGCCCTTTGAGTTGCTATGGATTGAGATTTGATTGGAGACTTTACTATCAGAGTGGTTAAGTCTCCCTAGTCCAGTGCTGCTGTGTGCGGGACTGAAGGCCATTCAGGGCTTCATCCTATCATTGTTTCCTATGCTTCATAAGCAGCTGCTTACACAGCTCAAGGAACCACACCAGGATGAGGGTAAGGCCAAGCCACCCCTAAAGAGGGGATTAGAAACTGCACAGAAATTTGCAGACACGTATTGCTCATGTGTTTTCTAACATTATGAAATTCCCTGAGGAGGAGGGGAACAAAGCTCCGTGAAAGCACTTGCCTCCCCTGCTTTGGATTTGAAAGTACAACTAAGCGCCAGAGTACAGGCTACAGTCCTGTACTGGCAGCCTGGCAGGCTACAGGCCATGGTACAGAAAGAGTCAGCCACGACGTAACTTCTGAAATGGGACAGTAATTCTCTGCATGTTCTCCTGGTTGCAGCTTCCCTCTTAAGCCTTGGGCTCACGGATGGACTCCTCAGTGTCCCCAGGAGTCCAGCACCGACCTGCTGTGCTTGAGAAATCTTGCAAGGAGACTTAGCTTCCTCTTAAAATGGAGGGAGCTGGGGCAGGAAGTTCCACTTAGAGCTTCACTTCTTTGGCTTTACAGTTTGACTCCTGCTAAAATGCAAATTTCCTAGAAAGGAAAACACTCCAACTCTTTTCAACATTCTACCATGGGTAGAAGAAATGAAGAAGGAAATGGCAACCCACTCCAGTATTCTTGCCTGGGAAATCCCATGGACAGAGGAGCCTGGTGGGCTACAGTCCATGGGTTTGCAAAGACTCTGACACAACTTAGTGACTAAACACCAACAACAGCAACCATGGGTCGGCCACTCCCATTCTGCTGCCTCGAGGGACTGGGCAGGAGTTTGCCACCCCTGGTTTACATCTTCCTGTAAGGTCTTTTTCTCATTTTCTCTCTAGAACCCATTTCTAAAAGAAATGCAGATCCTGGCTAGTCTTGTGGTGGAGCAAACCCCTCTACATATAAATGAGAGGAGAGAGAGAGAGTAGGTCAGAAAATGCTCCAGGCTGGCCTTGTTCTCACTAGGTTTCAAAAGAGTGTCCAAATGTTCTGGTCTCATAATTAGGTACTCTGTGGAGAGGAAAGGTCAGAACATCCCTGGCCCTACATGTAGTATCTGATCACAGCAGTCAGACTTTACTTGGCTTTAAGGACAAAATATGGCCAGAGAAGCATGTTGGACCTGCTGCTAGTACTGTTTGGGGGTCATCTGCAGCAGAGTTCAATGATTTGAGGCAGGAAAAAATACAGTGATTTTACAACAATATTTTGAGCCAAAGACTAGTTCTAGTTACACCGTAGCAGTACGTTCTGTACCTGATGTGAAAACATGCTGTTCGTTAAGTGGAAAATTCTAAAGCATCAAACATTTAGTGAACTCCACCCCACCAATGCAAACCTGAGAACATGACCTTGAAACTAAATAATAAAACAAAAGGAGGGTATTGCATCTTGGATCCTTATCTATTGATGCATCACTTGATAACTGAATCTGGCAAAAGAGTGAGTTGGAGTCTCTGAATTTTGGAAACAGGGCAGAATCAAAGTACCCAGAGAACAGCATCCCTAACTGCCAGCATCACTGCCCATCTGACTTCCTCACTAAAACTGGCCTACAGATAGGTTGGCTTGTTTATTTAGTGCTGGCATTTCTCGTTCTCTCATTCTCCATCCCCTGTGACTCTCGTCCTCCATAGATTTCTTTTTCAAGCCCAACAGCATGCTTGTATTGTGCATATGATTAGTTGACTTATGGCAGAAAGGAGCAGGTCAGGGAACATCCTCTAGTGTGGGCTGTGTCTCTAAAGTCTTTGGTGAGTCTTTGGTAGTCCAGTGGCTAAAACTGCATGCTCCCAATGCAGGGGACCTGGGTTTGACCCCTGGTCAGGGAAGTAGATCACACATAGAGCAACTAAAGATCCTATGTGCTGCAACTAAGACTCAGTGCAGCCAAATAAATACTTTTTAAAAAATATGAAGTCTTTGGCAAGATTCAAAAAATAGCAGGATGTCATCTCTCTGGAAAGGTGCCGTCGGCATTGTGGCTGAAGGGATGAGGTGCCCTGACTGATGTTCTTCCATCTTGAGAGACCAGTGCTCTATTTCTGTGAATGAATCTATATATTAAAGCTGGCCCTCATAGGTCTGTGTTGCCGAGGCTTCTCTGCTCTATCTGTGGTGTAGCTGAGTTGCCTGTGCAGGGATATGGGAGAATCACCGAGTGTGCAGTGAGAGATTCCTTCCATATAGCTCCATGCTATAGAAACAGCCAGGAGCGAGTTCTTGCCAATAGTAGTAACAGTTGGAAACAAGAGCAGAGTGAATGTGAGTGTACAAAGCCCTGTAGTAGTAATGGTCCTTTCAGGTGTACTCAAGGTGTAGGAATGATGTGAAGGAGGGATGATACTTTTTGGCTGTTTAGAAAGGCAGGGTTTTTTGTTTTTTGGGTGTTTTTTGGCAGTGCCTCACAGCATGTGGGATCTTAGTTCCCTGACCAGGGATTGAACCCAAGCCCCCTGCTTTGAAAGAGTGGAGTCTTAATCACTGGACCACCAAGGAAGTCCCAGAAAGGCAGTTGCTTAGGTAGCATTTTCAGTGTGTTAAAAATGAACACCAGCAGCCCTCTGCATCACTTCCATTTATTGCTATTACCCTTGCAGGGAAGGTCTTCACAGAGTGAAGACCTTTTTCTGTATTAGATGCATTGGGAAGTGAATGACAACTATACGAGGGTAAAAAAGAGCTCTCTGATGATTTCGGGTAAATGACTTCACAGATTTGTACCTGTGGAACTGTAGAGAGCAATCATATTTGTTACCTTCTGGCTAAGAGAAGCTCTCTGGTTGAGAGAATCAATATTTGGAATCTAGAGATAAAAAGAGGCTAGGTAAATAAATTATGTGATTATTCTTATTTCGGATTTTGAAAAGGAGTTTTAGATGAATCTAAGCATAGGTTCTAATAAACCACTGGTCTGTTATACTGATGACATCTAAAGGAGAAAAATGGCTTTCTAGAATCAATGTGGAAATCTTTTGTAAATGATAGGTTGTTATTGGTCTGGAGCTGATAAGACTGTCTCATGCCTCAGGGACCAACAGGTATCCCTGGCTGATTGGTCTTTGATATGAACACTAATGGTGTGAAGCAGTGTGGCTTTGGAAATTAAATTTATGTAAAGGCGAGGTATTTATGTGACATCTGATTTAATTTGGCATATTCTGAATTTTTAAGATTCTGAATTCTATCAATAACAAGAATATACCGTACATGGAATCTTCCATCAAGGAACTGACTGTAGGAAACTGTGGTGTGGGCATCTCTTTGGGGTGATTATGATGGAAAACTCTGCTACTCGTGTCACAGTTCTGACCATGACGTTTCCCTTATGTTGTAAAAACTACAAGCCAGGGTATCATGCTTGTGTTCCTGCCCTTGTACGCATGTGACCTGACAGTTTCTCCAGTACTGCAGAAAGTCTACCAAAGCTAAGACTCTCCTGGACATTAGAGGACATTAGAGATCATTTATGTTGTCCTCTTATTTTGCACAGGCAGAAACTGAAGCCCAGAAATGTTAATATGCTGCCCAAGCTCACACCTGGATAGCACTTGGTCCCATTTCTCCTGTCCCCTGGTCCAGTCCCATCTCTTTGAGACCATTTCAGACTGGCAGTAGGTCATTATGATTGCCCACGGAAAGGAGTGCTTAGATGTCTCCTCTGGTTGAAAGCCCAGGAACAGTCAGATGATATTCACCATCTACCAATGATGTTGGGCCATCCTCTTTGATATACTGACTGCATTTCTAAAAGCAGAAATTCCATGAGAATGGAGGGTCCCAAGCAAAATCCAGCTAGGTGGGAACTTCAAAAGTGTGTTGGTCATCTTCCATTTTTGTCTGTGGCCACATAAGCTAAAAGCTATGTGAGTCTGAAGACTTGAACGCATCCCACAGCCCTGGGCCAGGAAGATCCTCTGGGGAAGGGGAAGGCAACCCACTCCAGTAATCTTGCCTGGAGAATCCCATAGACAGAGGAGCCTGGTGGGCCATGGTCCATAGCATCACAAAGAATTGGACACGACTGAAGCAACTTGGCATTCACACTACGGTTACGACTGCTAATTTAAAGTCTTTATCTGATTATTCCAATGCCTGAGTCATCTCAATTCTGTGGTCTATTGATTGCCTTTTACTTTGAGAATTGATCATGTTTGCTTGCTTTTTTGTATGTTGCATTTTGGATTGTATAATGCATGTATATTAAATATTGTGTTTTAAGACTCTAGGTCCTATTTAAATGCTCTGGAAAAGGTTGACTTTTTTGGTTTCATTTTAACTAAACTTGATTAGATTACACTGAAAATTCTGCCTCATTTTCTATGTGCAGTGGTTCCCCATAACTGTTCAAGTTTAAAAGCCTGTTCCCCACCAGAGAGTCCTCCAGAGTGAGTATATAGTATGTGCATGTTCTATAATTCTTCAGTGATGTAATTCTCATCAGAGAATAACAAACTGTCTTGTTCCTGTGATTTTCACTGTCTGCATTGACTTTTTCTATCAACTATTAATGTTTTATTTATTTATTTTTTAGCAACAGAAAATTCAAGGAACTCCAACAAAGAAAAACAAATCAAAAAAATTGGATCCACTCAAAGGCCAGAAGGTTATTGCAAGATGTGATGAAAATGGCTTTTATTTTCCAGGTAGGTAGATATTTTATTTTGTAAAATTCCTTTGTTAAGTAATACGATATCAGGGACCAGAAGTTCTCAAACTGTGCTTTCCCTATCACACTGACACTTCATGAGTTGTACTAAGGTATTCCACTTCTAAAATGAAAGGATGATGTTTCTACTCATACTTGTGGAGAAGTAATCACCAGAAAAACTTATATTAATCTTTCATTTGTTTAGTAAACAAGTTTTTTACTACATATTTACTATATTCCATGTATGTAATATTCCTAAAGTGCTGGTCTACCATAGTAAGCAAACAGAAGAAAATTCTTGTCTTTATGGAGCTACATGCTAGTTGGGGAGTCAGACAGCAACCGAATAAGTAAAATATGTAGTATGTCACATCCAAGGCTATGAAGGAAAATGGAGCCACAAAGAGAGTTGAGCACATCAAAGGTGAAGGTTGCAATTCTAAATATGGTGGTCGATTGTTGAGGTCCTTTAATGGACCAGAACCTGGTGGTTCGGAGTCGATGATAAGAAAGTAAAAGAGAGAAAGAGGCTGATATTCCTTAGTTTACGCAGAAAACCAATAAAGCCCCTGACACAGGGCTTGCACTACTTCACGTAGGCACAAGAGGCCCTCTCAAGGGGGTCTTGCAAGCCTGGGCAGGAAAGTGAGCTCAGCTGGCTTCTGTGCTCCAAAGAATTAGCCTGAGAGAAAGAGAGAGAGAGAATGAGAGAGAAAAAGAAAGAAAGACACGGGGACCCAAGCTCTGATGGAACAAGGGTGTTTTATTCAACATAGTGTGGGTATATATACTGTCTTACAAGGTAGCTTTTTTCAGCAAAGATAAAGATCAAAAGTCCAGACTTACAAATTATCAAGGAAACATAAGACAATCCATATCAAAGAGAGAGGGTTGTAAATAATCACTTTTACCGTATGGTCCATGAAAAGGAGGAGGGTCATAAATAGTTACTTTTCACCGTATGGAAAAACTAATGAAGGAAATGCGTGCATTCCTCAGCCCTGGGAGTGGTTTTCCACTCCTCTTAATTCCTGAATATTCAGGAATTAATAAGGAACAGAGGATTCATGACAGATCTAAAATAGCACACAGGAAGCCTCCTGTTAAACACTTCCTGACAGTCGATGAAGAGCTTATGGGTAAGGTGACATTAATCAGGACTTTCAAAAGGAGCGATAAAATGGAGTTTCCCTAGTATAGCGGTTATCACGTTCGTCTCGCAAAAGGAGCGGTAAGGGACTTTCCTGGTAGTCCATCAGTTAAGACTGCAGGCTTCCACTGTAGGGGGCATAGATTTGAACCCTGGTCAGGAAGCTAAGATCCCACATAACGTGTGGCGCAGCCAAAAAAATTAAAAAATAAAATTTAAAAATAAATTAATTAAAAGGGGCCATGAGGTTATCTGGGGAAGAGAGTTCTAGCAAGGGAAGAGCAGGGCTTCACTAGAAGCCCTGAGAAAGGAATGCCTATGACAGCCTCTTCCTTAGAGGAAGAGTCCAATGTGCCTGGGACCTGATGAATTGTAGGTGCACCATGAGACACTAACATTGTCAAAAAAAGCAGTTGGAGATATGGATCTAGAATCTGGAGAGGAAATCTGTCCAGAAATAGAGATTTTTGATACGTCAGAACAAAAGTAATCACTGAAATCATGTAAAAGCCTATGGGGAAAGAGAGCTTAAAGGACCCGGAAGAAGAGGTGCCCATCAAAAAGATTATACCTTGAAGTATAGCCAATCCTACTGTCAATCACCAGTTTAAAAAAATTATTTATTAAACTTAATTAAATCTGCTTTTTAAGTGGGAAAAATACTTAAATAGGAATTTGGGTTTCCAGCAGACATATGTGTAGAACTAACAACTAGGATATTGTATTTGATTTTTTTTTTTACCCCTTCCAAAAAAGAAGGCCAAATAGAATTTTGAGGGGCACAGGCATGATCTTCATTGGTAACTCCTTTCTGATAATCTTTGTTCAAAGCCTCATAAATGTTTCTAAAGGAAAACAGCTAAGCCGAAGGCAGCTTCAGAGCAATTGGATCAAAGCATCCTTTGCATAAGGCCAGGTCTGTGCAGGAGCAAAGCTGGCTCAGTCTTGCTGCCACCCTTGGGAATCAGGGCAGGGATTTCCATTTGGCTACCTCTGTTCCAAAGAATTGATGCTTTCAAACTGTGGTGCTGGAGAAGACTCTTGAAAGTCCCTTGGACTGCAAGGAGATCAAACCAGTCAATCCTAAAGGAAATCAGTACTGAATATTTATTGGAAGGATTGATGCTGAAGCTCCAATACTCTGGCCAGCTGATGCAAAGAGCTGACTCATTGGAAAAGACCCTGATGCTGGGAAAGATTGAGGGCAGGAGGAAAAGGGGGTGGCAGAGGACTAGATGGTTGGATAGTATCACCGACTCAATGAACATGAGTTTAAGCAAACTCCGGGAGGTAGTGAAGAACAGGGAAGCCTGGCCTGCTGCAGTCCACAGGGTCACAAATAGTCGGACACGACTGAGTGACTGAACAGCAACAGCCTCTGCCCCAGGGATGAGTGTGGATTAGCTAGTGGAGGGCAGACTGTTGTACAGAACAGAAGTGGCAAGCTGATAGCCTGGTTCATCCTGATGCTGAAAATCAGGAAGGCGGACACAACTCAGAGCTTTATTTTAATCATTATTTGTAGGAACTGTGTCATCTTTCTTGTTGTTCAGTAAAAAGCAGCATTTTATCTCAGGAAATCCTTAATGATGAAAAGTGTGGGTTGCAAGATTTCTGCACTATGCCATCAGAACAAGTTACAACAGAAAAAAAAAAAAAAAAAAGGCTGGGAGTGGGAAACAGAATACTTTCCCAGGTGTAATGATTTAGGACCAGAAAAATCCTAATTTTTTTTTTGAAATCTCTTTCTTGCCTCTACCAGCCAGGTGACTGGCATCACTGAAGTATTCTAAACTTGTTTCCTTCTCTCTCCAAATGGGATTTAAAACAGTGAAAACTCCCATAAGATCATGATGTTGATTAAATTTGATAATGTGCAGCATTTTGAAATTGGAAAGTGTTAATTACCTGTAGAGTTTGTCTATTACTGCCTCTTGGGAGATATAAACAACTCACCTGGGGTCCTCACCTGGGGGTATAGAACACTGCTGGAAGTTTAAAAACTTTAACAGTAGTTTTAAAAGTTTAAGAACAATTCAAAAACGCAAAACCAGCACAGTGAGCTACAGAAGAAACCTCTGAGACTAAAGGAAGAAGAGACTATGATGACTAGATGTATAGGCTGGAAGTCAGTGGAGGTGGGGCAAGTGGAAGGCACGTTTCCAGTTGAGCAGTGGAAGGCACGTTTCCTGTTGAGCAGAACAGATGCCTTTTCCAGGAAACGGAATCCCAGCCCAGTTGTTACTATCAAAAGGTTCTTATAGCCAGAGGTAAAAATATCTGCACTCCAGCCTGAGAAATTCCTGTTTGGAATGAAGATTGAAAACCACCCCTGCTTTCTTTCGCTAAACTAACTGACGAATGCTGTCTACTTAGACTGTTTCTTCATTCCTCTGACCTTTGGGCATGGGCAGTGTTTTCACCGAGGGTCTCAACTGGGGGCACCCCTTTCTCCTCCCACCTGGGTATAGGAGAATCCCCTAACCAAGGTAAGGAAGCTGACTCATACCCAGGAAGATGGGGATCCCTGAGCCTCCAGCAGGAGGAAGACAGAAAGCCATGGAGGTGGTTCTGGTCCAACCTCCAGAGCCAGAGCCCCAAGTGGCCCTGAGAGATACCTTCTCACCTCTCTGCGGCTGAGGGCAGAAGGAAACTGCAGCGTAAGGGCAGCCCAGAATAGGAAGCCAGTCTTGAATCAGGACCTGGAAATGGCAGCGACTCCTTTATGAGGTGGAGAAGGAGTTAGTGCAGAGGCTGAGCCATAACCAGATAGGCCAGCAGCTCTGGGTCCTCCGTCCTGATTTACAGCCAGCCAGGTGTCAACACCATGAGGCTGGCTCCACAGTTAATTGGGAAGAATCTGCACTGATTTCTGGAGGTGAACAAAAACCCACGAATGCAGAGATTGAAACAGAAAAGAGCTGGTAGAAACTTAACAAATGTCTAGGTCTAATGATCTAGATCAGGGGCAGGAAGCCTTTTTATGTAAAGAAGCAGCTAATACATGGTGTAGACTCCACGGCCATGCAGCTGCACAGCTGCTCAACTCAGGCAGACACCTGAAAAACTTACCCCAGTTTTAAGACTGGATTCTACACAGTCCCAAAGGCTAAGAATTTGAGGAAGGTCACACTGGCCAACAAGGGCATCTTGGCAGCTTGGATCCTCACCCCTGCTCTGGTGGCAGTGGTTGGTGGTCGTGGCAGGTGCACACATATGCTGGGGATGTAAGGATTCTTCTCACCTCACAGTGGTTCTTTGTTTTCATAGTAGGAATTTTTTATAAAAAAGTAACGTTTGTTTTCCTAATGAAAAAGGCAGAGTCAGTTTATGATAGAAAATGTGTGAATAGTGTGTAACTAGTACTTCAAAAACCAAACCAAACATTTTAGTCCAATAAGAAAATAGATAACGTAAAGCTGGTTTTCTTGTGTGTGGTGGGGAGGGGAGGGCGGTTGTTTTGTTTTTAAGCTTTCCCTTTCTTTGGCCTTTTAAAACAAGAAACATGGGGAACTTCCCTGGCGATCCAGTGGTTAAGACTCAGCACCTCCACTGCAGGGGACACGGGTTGGATGCCTGGTGGAGGAACTAAGATCCCGTAAGCTTCACAGTGTGGCCAAAATAAAAGGATTAGATTCTTTATAAATAAATAACTGATACAAGATGCGTGGACTCAAGATGAAAGCCAGCAGCTGTTTCTTTGCCACCTGGAAGGACCTGAGACTTCACTAAGGCTGGCGTGTGAGCTGGAGTGGGGAAAGCCAGGGCAGGTCATTGGAGCCCAGTGTGGGGACGAGCACATTTCTGTCTCAGGATAAGGGGGTCCAAGTGAAGCTGTTACTGCTGGGGAAGTGTCCCTGTCAAAAACCTCTCCCTAATATTGATAATCCCTTTGCAATAGGAAAATTAATTTCACCTAGGATAAATAACAACATACATGAACCTTAACACTGATATATTCTTTTCCTGTTATAATAATCTCCCCATATAACTAAAAGACAAGAAAACGTACTTTTTTTTCCTTCATTTTTTGATTACACATTTTAGGGAAGCCGTGGGGTGTGTAATATCAGATGAGAAGCTGAGGATGGGAATTTATATTGCCTTTCACTTTCTCAATTTAACAATAATGATTTTCTGTCTCCAAGTATATTATAGAAGGAAATATGGCTAAAATAAATAAGATGGTAGGAAGCATCCAGGGAGAGGGTATTTCTAGGATCAGTGTTCCTATCAGGATGGTTTCTGGGAATACTGGTTGAACAAGTTCCCACGTGTTCTCTCAGCTTCCCAGCTCAGCTCCAGACCAGAGCACGGCACTGCTGTCTGAGCTGGTTAACCCTAGCAGGCATCACACAGAACCCAGAGTTATGCAGTGGAGAAATCAAGGGGCTTGCTGATTTCAGCAGGCAAAGTGTTATAACTTAGCAAACCCAAGAGCATGGGGCAAGCCTAAGGGAACAGGCATTGTCTTTATGTTTTATTTCAATAATTTGATTTCTTATAGGAGTTGTGAAGAGGTGTGTGAGCCCCACCCATGCACTCGTGGGCTTCAGGTATGGAGACACCAAGGTTGTGCCCATCTCGTTCATCACGCCGGTGGGCGGCGCCATGCCCTGCCCACTGCTCCAGGTATCTGCTCCAGCCAGCTGTTCCCAGGCCCCTTTTCACCGTTCCTAGAGCTTTGGACAGCAGTGGCCGGTGTTCCTGTGACCTCTTGCCTAGCAATTTCTTTGCTCTTGACCCTCATCTACCAACGCCTTGTTTAAATAGTTCAGTCCTGCTTGCATTGCCCCTGAGGCCTTTGTTGCTTTAAAGACAATAGATGGGTGGTGGGAAGGGAGTTGCTATAACTGCTAGAGCTCTGGAGGCTTTCACTGCAGGAAATTAAACTAACACAGATTGCGTAACAAGAGCAGAGGTAGCATTTGCCTTGACACCGTAGTCAGTTGATGCCAGACCTTGATGCCATAATGCAGTTGCCCCTCAATGTGCATCCCAGGGGGGGAGTCGGGCTGCTGTGTTCTCATCTGCTTGTAAGTTCATCAGAGCCATGCTGTGTCTGCCCATTCTCCTGTGTTGGCCTTGTTCCAGCACCAAGGCCAGAGGAGAAGGCCTCTGCAGAGTTCCACTGCTGCTGTTTCTTGAATAGTATGAGCCTGGAGGAAAAGCAGTGAGGGGCACTCAGAGGGCTCACGTGGGTTGTCTGTCCCCGCATCTCCTGGGCAGACCCAAAGGCACATCAGGGCACTTTCCCCCAACCACGAATCCCCTCCATCTGACTGATGCCCAAAACTCTGTGTCCCTTCTCCAGAGTTTGTTTCTCCTGGAAGTTATCTCTCTGTGACTTTTCCCCACAGATTCCAGGTGTGAGATTCAGAGCCACATTAAACAACACGCTCCTTTCCTCTGTCCCTGATAGCCCTTCAAACTCATTCTTGTGTCAGAGTCCTGGTTCCTTCAACAAGTCATTGTAGGAGTTGGTTTCCAGACCCCTTGCCACCTTGCTGGCTATCCCTGAGACCCTTGGCAGGTGAAGCCCTGCTGAATGCGGCTTCCACAAACTGATCACAAAATTCCAGCCAGGGCCCTATGAACCCAGAAAATGCTGTAACTAGTAACCCTTCCAACTAAGGGGAAAAATATGTGTTTGAATCCTAGCATCAGCTAGCATCTTAGGGTGTTTCCAAACAAGCTTATTTACTATTGTTTCTAAGATCCATAAGCTGAATATTTGCTCTGAAAGATGTTCTCATCTACAGGTTGGAGATTATGTGTTTGCCAAAATTGTGATCCCCAAAGGATTTGACTTCTATGTCCCCGCCATTGTTATTGCACTTCCAAATCAAGATATGGCTGAAGATAAATTCTACACAGTTTTAAAGTGTAACAACCGGAGAGTAAGTAGACTTTCATTTAGAAAAGCACTTTTTCTTTAGGCAGAAAGTGGCTTCCTCGACCCCTGCCTTTCTTGCGTGCACTGCCTGGCTCTTTCCTGCCCTAGCTGTATCTATTTCCCCGGCACATCCAGCTCCTGTGGTTAGAGTTCCGTCCACTGGGCAACTCGAAGTCTGCCCTTGCTAAGGTCACAGTGCTCTTCTAACTCCCCCATCAGATGGTCTCTGGGGCTCTCATTCCACATTTGGGGACTGGGGAGGCTTGCTGCAGTTCTGGCTTCATCAAGAGCCTCCCCAGTTTCTTACAGCCCCATCCTCTCTCCCTACTGCTCCTCCCTATGTATTTTGCCTAAAAGTTTTAGAAGAAATATCAGGTTACAAATCTGATGAGGTCACTTGCCTCCCTGATGTGCCGCCTGCCCCTGCTCCATCCCTACACACACACACACTTCTCTTAAACCTCACGGAAAAGCCCAGCTCAACCTCAGCCTGACCCCCCTGCCCTGTGAGTTTGACTCCCAGCCATATCGAAGGCTCACTGCTTCCTGAACACAGTGGACTTTCTCAAGCCTCTAGGTTTTTAACCCTTCCTGGATTACCCTCTCCATCTTCTTCCATATAAACTCCTGCCCCCTGAAGACTCTGCCCTGTTTCTGCTGAGGCCCCCAGGTCCCCTTGCACACTCCTACCTTCCTCTCACACCAGATCCCTCTCCAATCTCCCAGCTCCTTAAAGGCAGGGCCTGGGTCCTATCCATCTTTGCACCCTTGGTACTGCTGCTGCTAATGAGCACATTCTTACCATGGTTTTATAAAGCGCTTGCGTAAGTGATGTTTCTAATGGAAATAATGTTGTTTTGATGGCCCATGTAATACACCTGGAAAATGTATTGGCAAACAAATACAGTCGTGCTGACTGTATTCAGCACTTTCTATGTGGCATGGGTACACACCCAAGTGCTTCACACATAGTGAACAGTTGGATGCTGAGAACATAGTGAGGTGCATACTCATACTGCCATTTTTATATAAGAAGCCGGAAGTGGAGAAGTGAAGTCACACCCAGGTGAGTGGTGTCACAGGCGTTTGAACCCAGGAAGTCTGGTTTCATGGCCTTCTCTGTAAATACCTGTGCCCGATTAAACAGAATTAAAACATCTTGTCAGTTCTGGACTGTAACTGAGGTGTGTCCATCAGGGAAAGGGGCATGGTGAGTGAATTTTAGGATGAAGGAATAAAACTTGGGATGGATGGGTGAAGGCCGTCAGAGCCTGTGTCCCCTGGAGTGCTGCATCCAATCTGACAGATCAAGAGGGAGAGAGGGCGCCTTCTCATCAATCCAGGAAAACCCCTGAGGGATGATGGACTCTTCTGGGGCTGTTTGGATGATAGTGAAGAAGGCTAGAAGTGGATGGGAAGCATCTCTGCCAGGTGGCCCCACTCTGGGGACTTCTACCAGGCAAGAGAGGAGAAAGCAGATATAGGGTCATTGGAAGAGATGCCCCTGAATGGGTTCCAGGTGACCCAGGGTCCCTGAGGAAGAGCCTCAGAGCCCAGGAAGGACCTCAGAAATTATCCGCAGGACAGCAGGGCCATAGAGACTAGATAGCGTGGTCTGGAAGATAGATGCCAAGGGCAATTCTGATAGGAATTCTGGGAGACCCAGCAGCTGACAGTGGGACATTGAGCATCAGGTGGTGGTAATAAGTTATAAGTCCAGAAAGGAGATGGCCAAGGCTGAAGTTAAGATAGAAAGGAAGATAGTTATATGAAATAGTGTATGTTTGTGCATGCACACACACATCTTAGGGGGGTAAACTTGGCAAATGATCCAGAATGTGGAAAAATGACAGAAAGGATTCAATGATGACTTTTATTCGGCATAAAATCACCAAGTTAGACTCTGCATTCAAACCACTCTCTTAAGTGTCACCAGAATAGGAAAATGGCTGGTAGCTATTACAATGGGCTATACTAGAAAAATAAAATCACATCTGAATTGTGGACATTTCTGATTTAAATTGAATGAACTCTTTTGGTATTATTACAGGAATTTTGCCCTCGGAGTGCACTCATTAAGATCAGCCAAAACAAATATGCTCTTTCTTGTTCTCATATTAAGTCACCCCCAGTTCAGGAGGATTCAAAAGTGTAAGTGGACCCAACTTCTTACTTTCTGAATTTGATTTATGTCTTTGCACTTTTCGTCTGCTTCTGAGTTGAGATCTATGATCTCTAAATGCTTGGGGAGAAAAGCAAAAGTGAGGATTTCCTGCTAAAATGCAGGTTTAGGATGATGGTTCCTTCCACACCACACTGTTTATCTGCTGGTTGTTTGCCTATCTGGTTCTAATCTCAAATTCAACATTATGTATTTCACTGACCTTTCAGAAAAGCATTCAATCCTATCGTGAATCTGAAGGAATTATTTTCCTTTTATTGGTAAGGATTCAAGGCCTTCTAAGATGAAATGTTACTAGAAAGCACAGGTTAGATTAAGTTGCACTTGGGACCAATCACCTGTTGCCTCTCCTCATGGGGAGTGAGAGTAAGGTGCAGGTTCTGGCTTATCTGTGCCCTGGTGAGTGTGGGTGGGTGGTAGTTTCCTGGGGCAACAGTGGGTGAACACATTTTTATCTGAGGCAGCAGGATCACTAAAAGCTGGAAAGGTGGATTAAAGCAAAATCAGTAAGAAAAGGCTGAGACCTGGAGAGTAGGCAAGAACCCAAGTCCCTGGGACCAACAAGGAGCATCAAAGTTGGAGTCAGAGCCATGACCTTGGAGGTGACCTTGAGCACAGGTTGGGCCATCTTTGGGTGCTAAGCTTCCCTGTCCCCATGGCCTTACCTGGGCTTCATAGACAGAAACCACCAGACGTTCTCTCACTGTGCTGCTTTCCCCAGCTCTGGGCTTGTGGAAGCCTGGATCCCTCCCCCTGACATCAGAGTCCCTCCTTGTCCTACGCTGATCTGCCCAGCATGTCTGTTGCAGGAAGAGGGACCTCTTCCAGAACCCAAGATTGGGCTCTTGTCTAACACTTGGAAAATGAATTGTTTGAGGAGACATATGTGCTGACAAAGCAAGAGACTTTATCGGGAAGGGCACCTGGATGGAGAGCAGGAGGGCAAGGGAACCCAGGAGGACTGCTCTGCCATGTGGCTCCTAGTCTCGGTTTTATGGTGATGGGATTCGTTTCCAGGTTGTCTCTGGCCAGTCATTCTGATTCAGGGTCCTTCCTGGTGCTTCACACATCACTCAGCCAAGATGGATTCCAGCCAATAGGATTCTGGGAGATTGGCAGGACATGTGGACTGGAGTCTCCTCTCTCCTTTTGACCTTCCCTGAATTCTTCCAGTTGGTGGTAAGCTTGTTAGTTCCACATTCCTTACCAGGACCTCCTGCTTGAGATAACTCATTCCAGTGGTTACTATGGTGCCTGGCCAGGGCAGGCAGTCTCAGTCAGTAGTTCCCCTAAGAGATCTGTATCCCCACTGTCTGGGGTCCTTGCTCAGTCAGCTACCCTGGACTCCCTTCACCACCCAGATCTGAAACCACACAACCCAGACTGGAACTTGAACCCACTGTCTTTTAACTGAGACCACACTCCTGGTCTCAGGACTTAATGAAGCTCAGGATCTTGATGTCTCATTGCAGAAAGAATTCAGTGAGAGACAAAGTGATAGGTAAGAAGTGGATTTATTTAAAGACAGACATATTCTATAAACAGCTTGCAAATATTTCTCAGCACTGCTGCACATGTGCTACATTAGGTCAGGAGGCTTCCTCCTGCTGTGCTGTCCATCTCCCCTGAGGGCTGGGCAGAAGAATCTTCCTCACAGGCAAATCTGCTCTTGTCCCTCCCCGACTAAAGCTCCCTCCTCCCTGAAATGCCTCCTCTTAACCTAGCTTAGCTTCTTGTTGACCTGAACGACGCCTACCTACCTGGTCTAACTTTTCCCCTAGCTACTCCCCAACTATCCTCCCAAAAGCCCTCTGCACACTAACTGTACTAAATTTATAAACTTCTAGTTTTTTCCCCATGCTGTGCTTTTTCAAAGCCCTGTGCCTCTGCATAGGCTAAGTATTCCCTCCCTGGAATGCTACGCTTGCCCTTGGCCGCCTGGGGAATTCCAACATCAAAGGCAAGCATCCCATCACCCCTGTGTGATGTTCTGGGACTCCTGTCCTCTGTGGTGAGGTGATCCCACTGCCTCCTATAAACATTTTCATTATGAGACTGTTCCCTTGTGTTGGACCATGTACTTTCATGGTCATCACTCTTACTGGACATGAGTCTTTGAAAGCAGGGGTTTTCTATCCACTTCTATATCCTGGTTGCCAGGGTCCAGCCTGCAAGATGTACCCAAGGACAATTTGAAGAATGAACAGATGAACAAATACTAGGGGATGCCCAGCAAGACTCCTTTAGGGGCGTGTAGTTCCACAGAAAAGCTTTTATTAGGTATGATTGTTGAAAATAGATGTTATGATCCTTTTTCTAGATGAATATTTCATTTTTAAATAATAGAACTGTTTTCTGTTCATCTCAAAGTCCTCCTCAAACAACTTGATTTCCAAATTATAGTACCTAAAAAAGGAATGGGCTTCCTGGTGGCTTAGACGGTAAAGCGTCTAAGATCCCCTGGAGAAGGAAATGGCAACCCACTCCAGTACTCTTGCCTGGAAAATCCCATGGACAGAGGAGCCTGGTAGGCTATAGTCCATGGCATCTCAAAGAGTCGGACACGACTGAGCGACTTTACATACTTACTTACTTGATAAAGGAATATGGATACATGGGTCTAGGTGTTAACCATCTTCATTAAACTCAAGATTAACAATCACTATTTTAGAATTAAAATTCAATCCTTTCTATGTTGAGAAAAGCCTTTCATTATTTTCTACCTTAGTACTGCCCCAGGCCTTATTTAAAACTCTCCACTGCTAGTGACCTACCCCAGCTTCTAGGTCTTTACACAGCAGAAGCATTCATTGACCCTCTTGTCCCTCTTTGTAATTTCCACTGTTCTGTCGCTCTGGCTGCCTCTCTGCTAGCAAGAGACAGCTTTTAATTCTCCTAAGCAGAGGTCACATCCAGCCTGCTAAATTCAGAGCTTAATCTGTCTCTGTTTCCGTAATTGAAGCTGGCAGGTGTGAGCACACAGAATAAAGGCGTAGGTCTGATGTTGTATCTACACTGGAATTTCCTTCCGGTAGGTCCTTAGGTCCTTTCTCATTAGAAGCTCTTTCTTACCTGTTCTTTGTTTTTGTGTTTTTTTTTTTCCTAAGATATCTTTACTTTGTATGATTATCATACATTTGGAGCAGATGGTTCTTTTAAAAAAAAAAAACTTTTTATTTTGTATCTGTTATAGCCAATTACAATGTTGCGATAGTTTCAGGTGAATAGCAAAGGGACTCAGCCGCACATACACATGTATCCATTCTCATCCCCAAACTCCCCTCTCATCCAGGCTGCCATATAACATTGAGCAGAGTTCCCTGTGCTATACAGTAGGTCCTTGTTGACTATCCATTTTAAATACAGCAATGTGTACGTGTCCATCCCAAACCCCTAACTATCCCTTCTTTGAATCCTTCCCCCACCCCTGGCAACCATGATTTCATTCTCTGTCTTTCTCACTCACTTTCTAAATGGACCACCTCCCTTTGGTTGTTCTTTAGCAGATCTTCACACCATTGCACTAAATGAGGCCATTAAAAAAAATTATGGTGCTTTCTTCAATGGACTAATTAAAGAAATGAATTGTAGGTTACAACTCCAATAGGACATCACTTGACTAAATTTTGTTTTAAAATATCAAATCCACTATAACCAACCATTTGGGGTTGGTGAGACCAGGGGTACATGGCCCCAAACAGCTATGGACCAGAGTGCCAGATATCCAACTTTTCACCCTCTGCCCCTCCTTTTATTCTTCCTTCTTGGGGTCTTCAGTTGGGGCTAACAGAGTATTTTCAGCAAACCCCTCTTCTGGTTCCTCACGAGGGTGTTACATAGTGAAAGGCAGGAAGAACAGTATTTGGAAGGTGAAGAGTTCAACATTGATTGAATATGGCTACAGCTGATACAAATTTTTCATTTTCAGTTCAAAATTTGACACTGAAATGATTCTTAAAACCTCATAATAAGTTTGGTTTGCAAAATATGTTACCAAGTTTGCTAAATTCCAAATAACTAGCCCTTAAAGGAGATAGTTTTAGTATCACCATGTTTGTGAGGCTGTTCCAATTTCCTCTTTCCTTTGCACCCAATGACTGTGTTCTCTGATGGCGCTTCTGAAAGAGGTGTGTCTGGTGGAGGGAAATGATCACTCTTGCCATGCCTTACCTTCAGGAAAGTCCCTGAGCTTTTTCTATATTTCACAGCATCAGAGATCTCTGTTCTTTGCAAGAATATCCCCTAACCTGTCTAAGGCTTTCCCCATTTAGAGAACACACATGTCATTTTTTCTAACTCCCCAAAGCAAGTGGACGGGAAGGAATGTTCCCCGCTTTTTGGCATCCTCCCTTCTTGCCAGCAGGAGATTCACATCCTGGGTCTCCCTACCTCCCCAGGGATCCTGTTCACATCAGAAGGCTGGGGCTTCTCGCTCCTCCCAGGAAAGTGTGCCTGGTGGGCTTAATGCTCGGACTTCCGGCTTCCTCCAGCGAAAGGACCTGCCCCTACTGGTGTTATTCAACCACCCACAGCTGGGGACCACATGCCCCTCTGGGCAGGGCAGCTCTGGCAGCTGAATCCATGCTCCTGACGCCATGTAACTGGTTGGAAAACCCTCCCAAAGAGCTGGAATCCATCTTCCCTTCCTTTACTGAAATTTTAAAAGTGTATTTACTTATGACTGCACTGGGACTTCACTGCCGTGCTCGGGTTTTCTCTGGCTGCGGTGTGCAGTCTCACTGTGGCGGCCCCTCCTACTGCGGAGCTCAGCTCTAGAGCTCAGGCTCTGTGGTTGTGGCGCAGGAGCTTAGCTGCCCCGCGGCATGCGGGATCTTCCCATGTCTCCTTCATTGGCAGGCGGGTTCTTATCCACTGTGCCACCGGGGGAGTCCTTCCCTTTCTTCTTGACAGAGCACAACTTGGGCAGATTGCCTTCAAGCCTCCTCTTTAAGAAAATTTACTGTAGAGGAAGTCTGATTTCTTGAAAAACATTTAGCAACATTCTAAATGTGATCTCAGGAAAGGCAGAGTGAACTATTTATTGCCTCTGTGCTGAGGGAAAATCATTGGGCATCTGAAGTAGGGTGTTGGTCATGAGATCCTGGAGGCAAGAGTGTTCTTCCCTTGATATAATCTTGCGTGATTATAACCGTGTGGACTTCGGGAGAAGAGTTCTGGAGGGGGGACCCTCCTCCAAGGGTTCAGATGTGGTTTGTCTGGGTCTGTGGCCAGCTCTTAATTCCTATTACACAAAATACTAGCCTCTCGTTATCATTCTTTGAGCAGTTTAGTAATTTTTCCATCAAGCTGTTTGAATTAAGACTGTGCCCCCACAGGCGATGATAATTCCCATGTTGTTGAACACTCCTCCCTTTATCCATGTAGCCTGGCCTCACACTGTAGACTCTGACATTACCCGAGATGAATCACTTCCCACCATCTCGCCCGGTGACCACTGACTATTTTTCCCTTAAAAGGAGCTTGCCTCTGAAATCATTAAGCCTCTGTATGTCATTAGCGGCCTCAGTCCATCCTGGTCAGATCAGGAGCCTCATTTCCAAGGCCTAAAAGATAAGCAGTTCAGCAGTAACCCTATGATTGAGTGCCCTGCCATATCCGGAGGGAAAAATGCCATTACCTGTCCTCAGAAGGCGTGTAGTTCTTGGGACCAGAACACAGAGTCATGGAGATCCATTACCCCTGAGGGCCAGGGGGAGCCATTTGGATGGCAACTGCCTTTTCTTTTTTTTCAAATTATTTTTTTATTTCAGCTGTGCTGGGTCTTTGTTGCTGCAGGAGGGCTTTCTCCGGTTTCAGTGAGGAGGGGCTACTCTCCAGTTGCAGTGCTCAGGCTCCTCATTGCAGTAGCTTCTCTTATTACAGAGAACAGATTCTAGAGCACAGGCTCAGTAGTTGTGGTATGAAGGCTTAGTTGCCCCGAGGCCCGTGAAATCTTCCCGGACCAGAGATCGAACCCATGTCCTCCACATTGGCAGGCGGTCTCTCACCACTGGACCACCAGGAAAACCCAGCAACTGCCTTTTCTTACCAGTTTCTCTACTTTCTGCCCCTTCTGTTGTCAAAACCCCAGGGCCTCCTGATCCTCATCAAACATCTTTTCAGTGCCCACCCCAGAGGTCCCCCTGTTGTTCATTTACTAAGATGGTCTTACTGATAGAGACACACTTAGGGCAGAACAGAATTGAGGCCTCAGGGAACCGGCAAGAATATGGGCAAGCTGACAATGCCTGGTCAAGGAAATGCATTGGGTTTTAAGCTAAGGAGAGCGTGGACAGGACGCTCAGAGCTCTTCCAGGAAGTAGAGACAGCTTCTCTGAAGAGCCAGTGAAGACGCAGTGGCTGGCTCCCCAGACACCCCCTATAGTGTTGGCCTGTTTGTTGTGTTACTGAATTTAACTCTATAGTGGAAGACAACAGGGCACTAAATTTAACTCAGTTTTGGCTTAAGTTTCCCTGGTGGCTCAGACAGAAAAGAATCCGCCTGCAATGCAGGAGATGGGGGTTCGATCCCTGGAGAATCAAGGAGGATTCAAGAGGAATTCAAGAGGAATCACCATGTAAAGATATCTGTTTGGGTCCCTGGGAATAAATTCCACTTATTGCCAGAAATAAGTGGAATTTCTGGGCTATATAATTCTATTTTTAGTATTTTGAGGAACTGCCACACTGTTTCCCACAGCAGCTGTACCATTCCCATCACAAGGATTCCAATCTCTCCACATCTTTGTCAACACTTGTCACTTCTTGGTTTTGTTTTTTCTTTTTTGGCAATAGCTATCCTAATGGGTATAAAGTGGTCAGGCCAATTTTTTAATCTCTCTTGGAAATTACCTCCTGAGTCCTTGAGCCAGTCTTTGCAAAGTGTCACATGTGGTTTGAGATTCAGACCACTGAAGAGAGATTTGATTGATGGAATTTTCTACTTAAAAATAACTAAAAATCTTTTCTCATTCTACTTATTTTTTTCTTGACAATTTCTAAAAGGATCTGAAACAACCATGGTCAAAGTTATTCAGCGTGAAAGGTGGGTGATCAAGGTGGCAGATACTGATTATGGGAACAAAGTAAGGTTGAATACCAGGCAGCTGGTGTCCTTACTTTGCCCTGAAGCCTCTGAAAAAGGCAAGTTCCTGAAATGGTGTATGTCATGATGGCATGGCTGGGATGGGATCATGGTGTTTCCAAGGTGCCTTTTTTGAAGGACAACACTTCAATATAAATAAACTGCCCAATATATTTTATTTTTTTATACCCTCTGGCCAACATCTCCCTGTTTCTCCCACCAACACCCCACCCCTTGCCGCCAGACCCTGGCAACCACCATACTATTACCCCTTTCTATGAGTTTGGCTCTTTTTAGATTCACATATGAGTGAGATCATGTAGTACTTATGTATCTCTGTCTGACATATTTCAATTAGCGTAATGCCCTCAAGAGCCATCCGTGTTGTCACAAGTGGCAAATTGCCTTCTGTCTTATGGCTAAATAGTATCCCATACATGTCACATTTTCTTTATCCATTCACCCACCAGTGGACACCTGGGTTGTTTCCATATCTTGGTGATTGTAAATAATGCTGCAGTGAACATGGGGATGCAGGTATCTCTTCAAGATACTGATTTCATTTTCTTTGGCTATGTGCCCAGAAGTAGAATTGCTAGATCAAAAATGTTGTTCTACTTTTAATTTTTAAAGGAAACTTCATGCTGTTTTCTATAGTGGCACTACCAGTTTACATTCCCACCAGCAGTGCAAAGGGGTTACTTTTTCTCCACATCCTCACCCACACTTGTTATTTCTTAACTTGAACATATCTGTAGACATAGCAGCCATCAAAACCAGAATAACCCTGACCTCTCTCTCTCTCTCTCTCTCCCCCCCTCTCTCTAGGGAAGACATGGACACAAAGAACTCTGCTCTCCTAGTGTGGCCAATCAAAGAAGTTAACACAGGGGATTTACAAGCTACAAGACAGGAGAACCCTAGAAGGAAGAAAAAGAAAGCCAGCAAAAGGCTACCTCTCCAGGAGGTGGTCTCCTCAGACTCAGATGACGCTTCCCGTGGCAACAGGTCCCGAGACTCCCACCCTAAGAGACGCCCTAAGCCCAAGCTGGGAGGGGGACATCATGTCTCCCAGGAACACCCTGAAGTCTCTCTCAAGGATAGTGCATGTGAGCTCACACCCCAGTTTCCGGGTCAGTTTAGGCCCCAGCACAGCAAAAACTCAAACACCCTTAAGTAATGCCGACATCACTTCCCCAGAGAATGTCCTCAGCCTGGGGTCTAGCAGTCAACCAGCCATGCCATCGCTGCCACACCCACACCTGGAAAAGCCCCGCCCTGCCCTCACCAAGCAACCCACAGCCGGGATCTGAATAGCACCACTGAGAAACCTGAAAGCAGTCTAGCGCCATCCATGTTTGCGAGAACCAGAGTTCCTTCAGGGCTGCTCTCAGCCACCCACACTGTGGGACCAGCCCCTCTGCTGAGGTAAGGCCGCGCGCCATTCTATCCTCGCCTTCCCTGGCTTAACAAAGGTAGTCATCCTTGCCACCCTCTACCTGGATCTAGTTGAGCCTATTGATCTGACTTTTCTGGGGCATTCTTCATCCTATTATTTCCCCTGTCCTCAAAAACTGATAAAATACCATCTTCCATAGACACACACACCCAGAAGTTTAATCTGACAGATTACCCTCATAGGATTTTCAAGGTTTTTGAAATCTATAGTTCTAATCTTGAAATTCTGTAGTTCTAATCCAAGCTTGCAATCTCATTTTGCATTGATTATCTCATCATAATCAGAAATTTTATCATTAAATGTTAGGACTAAAATCAAGACCTAGTAACTTGTCTGAGAGCTGTAAAACTGAACATTACCTATTTTGTTGTTGTCTGAAAATTTTTATTGAGCCCTCCCTAATTATTTTTGTCTGAAGTCTGTTGTAGGTACTTCTAATTGAGCGTGGAACCAGAATAAAGACTCTTACATTGGAAACATTTCAAAACTATTGGGCTGTTTGTTACTGTTTTCTTTGAACACATTTTGGCAATGACATACAAGAATATTCACTTCTATTCAATAATTGTTTAGTAAAATTAGCTTCATTAATTTTATTTTTTCCCGTCTCAGTGTAGATGTTGGGAAAGGCAGTTCTCCTTGCAGCTTCCTGGAGATGAGTGATGAGAAGGTTGGTTTATTTCTTTTTCTTTTTTTTGGCTACACTGGGTCTCCACTGAAGCGTGGGCTTCTCTAGTTACAGCACACAGGCTGTCTAGTTGTGGCTTGAGAGCTTAGTTGCCCTGCAGCATTTGGGATCTTAGTTCCCCTACCAGGGATCAAACCGGCATCTCCTGCATTGGAAAGCAGTTTCTTAACCACTGGACCACCAGTGAAGTCTTAGCTTCATTAATTTTAAAAATAAAATAGTCTCCCAAATTCCCCTCTCCTAGTCAATAATAGTTCTGGGGCTATATAATAATAGGGTACATATTATTAATAAGAAAAATATTGGATGCTTTCTCCAAATAGAAAGGATAGGGCAGTGTTGTGATACTCTAAAATTCATAATCTGATTAAAAGTGATGCTTACATTCCTAAAAGCTAGGGGGGGTCACCAGGGTTATGATGAAGAATTTCAAGGAGGAATCCAGTTCCAAAAATATGAAAGAAAAACGGACATTGACTCAGCATCAGGTTAAAATGCATCAGTAACACACGGAGGAAGGAATTGAGGAGTGAGGAAATGATCTGGAACAAGGCTGGGGAGAGCATCCTATCACTGGGCATCCTGTCACCCAGAACCCCAGCAGGAAGATACTGGAGCAGTCAGCTGGGTTTGGTCTGCACAGCTGAGGACTGATGGGGTAGGAAAGAAGTCATTCACTTGGTCATAGTGATTCTTTCATGCGTGTGTGCTTTCATGTAAGCCTGCATGTATCCATTCAATTATTCAGTAAACAGTTGAGTGCTGACTGCGCGCCAGGCTGCAGAGAGACCATTATACTATTCTGCCTCTCTCCAGATCCATGGGGAGGCAAAGATGAACTACAGGACAAATATTCATAATAGTATTTTGATATTACATTACAGTGTATGATATGCTCAATGCCATTAAGTGATATATTCAATGTGTTGTCCTTCAGTGATAATGCCCAGTTCTTTGGGCTGAGAAAACTGCAATAATTGATGTATTTCCACTTCCAGCCAATGTGGAATAACAGAAATTAGATTTCTACCCATACCCACTTCTCCCACCTGAAACAACTAAACCACCTGATAAAATGTATGTAACAGTTTCCAAAACATTGGACAGAAGCATTGATCTCTGGGAAACAAACAAAGTGAGCCCTGTGAGTGCCTGATATACTGTCTAGAAACAGTTTCCAGGCTTCAGCAAAGGCAGGAGATGCATTACCAGCCATCCTTACATGTGCATCTGTATGCATTGCCTCAAGTAACTTGTGTATTTGATTTTCACTGAATAAATCTGCACTTTTAGCATATGACAGAATAATAAAAAAGATTAGATCTGTTAAAAAATAATAATTATATATACAGATTTTATAGCTACCCTTTACAATTAGCCTGGATTAAAAGCCATGAGCAGAGGCATCAGGATGGAGTGATTGATAGCCACACAGAGCTATGTGGAATGAGTACAGGGTGACAAGCTCTTATCAGAAGAAGGGGAACAGATGGTTCAAGAAGAGATCAGATGACCACCTGAGTGATGTAAAAAAAGATTCATGCATCAAATAACAGAATCCCCAACTTACTTCTAAGTTCCTTTCAACTCTGAGAGTCTGTGCAATACTTAGTCCATTGCTAACTCAGAGCAGTTCAACATAGATGAAAAACCATCCTTATAAAAAGGGAGAGGAGTTGTAACCAACACAATTAGATGAGAAAATTAATTAGGAGAATAGATTTGAAAAAGAAAATTATATTTTCACATGAAAAGAGAATATACCTGAAAAACCTGAGAGAATAAGTGATAATATTGATACTAATTAAAACAAAAAAAAAATTCAGTGAGGTGGCAGGATAGAAATTTAATATACAGAAATCATACAGTTTCTGTATGAAAATCAAACTGTATGAAAATCAATGCAGTTTTCCTACACAAGTAATGACCAATTAGAAGATATATTGATAGAGAAAACCTCATTTACAACAGCAACTAAGAAAATTAAGTATAGTCAATTCTCATAAATCTCATATTTTAAATGGCATTTAGGTTCTATAAAATTACCTCTAAAACTAAATTTAGCATATACTGAATTATGGTTCTTAGGGGTTAGGTTCCTGTGAGCCTCTGGTCACATCATTTCCACCAACTGATCAAAATCTAGCCTCCTTTTGTGTGTTTTTCTGTTTAAAGACACTTTTTAAAATATGTATTGTTGATTTGTTAACATAGAATTCATGGCCAACAGTGCTAAAACTCATATCTGAAGGAAGTGTGTATGTATTTTCTTTGTAAGGCACATCGTAGCCTTCTTGCACTTAGGAACACTAGACAGCACTTCTGCTCTACTTCATTTTAAACAGTCAAGTCACCAGCAGCAAACAAAAATGTGAAAAAATGTGGCACTAAATATGCCACGAAAAGGACATCTTTTTTACCATATGAGAGCTGAAACGAGAGGCAGAAAGATGACTTAAGTTTTCACCACCACTCTGAGCATATGCATATTCTACAGAATACTTTGAGTATTGATTTTGGAGTTACAAAGATGTTTTAGTGACCAGGTGAATCACAGATACAGAAATCCATCAATAATGAGGATCTACTGTAACTTGAATAAACTTAACAATAAATTTGCAAAAACAATATGAGAAAAACTTTAAAAACTCCTGAAAGACACAAAATTAGACTTAATAAACATCCCTTGTTTTTAGATAAAATGGCTTAGCATCATGAAAATATTAATTCTCCCTGAGTTCATTTTTTAATGTAACATAGTCCCAATAAAAATAATACCAAGTGTTTTATAAGACTTGAGAAGTTGGTAGTACAGTTATATAGAAAAATAAATATGTGACAGTAACTTGAAAATGCTAAAAAAAAAAAATGAGAGGGTCTTGTGATAACACATGAAACATGATAACATCTTCATGCTTAAAACTGGTTTCTGCTAACACAAGACAAGGAGACCAATGGAATAAAATAGTGTCTAGAAACAGACCCAAATATAAATGGAAATTTAGTGTATTACAAAGGGCTGATGTCCCTAAAATATAGAGAACTCTTAAAAATTGAAGGAAAAAAATGACCAAAAACATGGCAGAAAATAGGCAAAGGACATAAAAAATTATATAAGAATAAACAAAAAAAAAGAATAAACATAAGAGCTTGAAAAGATGTTTAACTTCACTCATGTTAAGAGAACTACAAATTAAAACTATTTGGAGAACTTCCAGAAACATGGCAATGTGAAGTGCTAATGCAAATCCTTTCACAATAACAATTTTAAGACCTGGATAAAATATTTTTAAAAGTCAACAGGTGGGACTTCCTTGGTGGCCCAGTGGCCCAGACTCCACGCTCCCAATGCAGGAGACCCAGGTTCGTTCCCAGGTCAGGGAACTAGATCCCATAGCTGAGAGTTAAAATGTGGCAACTAAATATCTTGAATCCCAAATCGAAGATCAATGCTATAGCTAAGACCTGGCACAGCCAAATAAATAAAAATAAATATTAAATAAAATTCAACAGGTATTTAAAACCACAATAAAAATTTTCAAAAGCATATAGGATGTGGAGAGTTTATTCTCCAAAAACTGCATCTAGAAGAGGTAAGATTTGTGAGGTGGTGACACTCTGGCTTAAGGGCAGTTCCCAATTTTCACGGCCAAGGCCACAGAAAACTATAGGCTGACTGGCTCCAGGTGCCAGAGATAAGAGTTCAAAAGAACTGGAAAGAAGTGCACTGGAAGAGCTGGAAAAGAAGTGAAAATTTAACGATATCTTGGGAGCAAGAAACCACAGTCAGAATGAGTCATAAAAACTGAGTATTAACTTTTTATTTCTGACTGATCACTAAACTATATAAGCACGTGTAAGGGAGAACTCAGGGAGCTCTGTTTAAAACAAACAACCAACAAAGGCGGAAAACAGGAATTTTACGGAATAGAGCTGCATGGAGCAAAGCCTGTGTGTTGGCTGCCTGTTAACTGAAATGTATTTGCAAATCATGTACAGCTTGGGCAGCAGTAATCTAATCCTGTGGGATTACCACATCAGGGGACAGAGTCTGAGGCTGGCAGTGCAGTTGAAAATTTAAACAAGGAAAGAGTGAGCTTCAAAATCTGCCGCCAAGATATGTAGACATAAGGGAACTAGCTAAGGTGCCAGAATTAAAAAGCAGCAATGAGAAGCCGTAAGAACAGAATAAAAATGTAAGCTGCTTCATACTACAGGAGAGGAAAGTTTGCAGTTTGAGTACAGCAAGTTAACTTATTACTAGAATAGAAAAAAAAAAAAAAAAAACAGCAGACCAAAAATAAATAAACAAAAACCCCCCTTGAAGAACACAACAGGCTTCAACACTGCTAGAATATATTGCCTACAGTGTCTGATTTTGAATCAAAAAATGTAGTAGACATGCAGAGACACAAGAAAATGTGTTTCATTCTAATGGTTGAAAGAATCAATAGAAACTTTGAATCTAGATGTTGTACTTAACAAACTTCAAAGCAATAATCATAAACATGTACAGGGAATTAAAGGAAAATCAATGAAAAAAATGAATAGGGAATCTCAGTAGATAAAAGGAGGTCTTAAAAATACAAAGGGTGAATTCTAGAGCTGAAAAATATAACAAAGCATACTAAAAGGACTGAACAGCAGGAGGAAAAAGCAGAAGAATCATTGAGCTTGAAAATATATTGAGAAAAATTACCCAATTCAATAAAAGGAACAGAAACAAAAAGGTATTGGAGAAAAGTAAACAGAACCTCAGAGACCTGTGGTATGGTTTCAAACATTTTCAAAATATGTGAAATCGGAGACCTAAAAGAGGAGACAGGAGAAGAGAAAAAACATATTTAGAGACAATGACTGATAACTTCCAAAATGTGGTGGAAAACATTAGTAGATTCTAGAAGCCTAAATAATCCTAAGCATAATAAATACAAAGAAAACCACTCCAGGCACATTGCAGACAAACAGTTAAAAAGACGATAACAAGAAAATCTTGAAAGCAGCCAAAGAACAGTGTGTTACATTCCAGGAAACGATGACACAGTATTAATGACTTCTCAACAAAAGCTAGGGAAACCAGATGTTGGAAGAACAAAGTGCGTAAAAAAAGGAAAATAACAAAAACCTGTAACAAGGAGCTGTATATTCAGTGGAACTAGCCTTTGACAGTGAAGGTGAGAGAAAACCCACCTCCAGTCTGTTTGAGTAAACTCTCAGGGAGACCAGGGGTCTTTTTTATAAGTGTCACCTTGGCTAGGTTATAGTCCCCAGGAATTCAAACACTAATCTCGGTGGTGGTGGTGGTGGTGTTCAGTCACTAAGTCAAGTCCGACTCTTTGGGACCTCATGGAATATTGGTCGCACGCCAGGCTCCTCTGTCTTCTGCTGTCTCCCAGAGCTTGCTCAAATTCGTGTCCATTGAATCTGTGACGGATTCTATCTATTCTAACCGTCTCATCCTCTGTCGTCCCCTTCTCTTCCTGCCCTCAATCTTCTCCACATCAGGGTCTTTTCCAATGAGTCAGCTCTTCACATCAGGTGGACAAAGTATTGGAGCTTCAGCTTCAGCAACAGTCCTTCCAATCGATATGTAGGTGTTGAAATGAAGGTATTTTGTAGGTATAATTAAACTCCATAACCAGTTGTCCATAAGAGAGATTATCCTAGATAATCTGGGTAGGTCCGAGTCAATCAGTTGAAAGGTCTTAAGAGTAGAACTGAAGCTTCTCTGATGAGGAAGTTCTTCTTGTGGACAGGAGCTTCAGCCAGTGCCCAAGAGTTCCAGCCTGCCCTTGCTGACAGCCTGCTCTCTGCATGTCACTTTGGCCGGACTGGAGAAGATGTAGGTGAGGGCCGGGGAAGGGTGTCATTTGACAGCCCTTCAGATGACCCTAGAGGAGACAACTGATTCCATCTGAGGGATGCTATACCATGATCTTCAGAACTAACATAGGAATAACACAAACCCTGCTACATTCCAGGGCTGCTTCTCCTGTGTGGGTTTTCTGGGACGTTAGGCTCACCATCTTCCAAAAGAGGGACCACACTGGGCCATTCAGGGTTCCAGGAATATTCTGGGGCTAGATGGCCAACCTCAGACTCTTGCTTATGCCCTGTTTCCAACCCCCAGCCTCCAGAAGAGGACGACGTCTTACTGGAAGGCCTTTTTCCTTTACTTCCCAAGGGCTCAGGTTTGCAGGATGGCAGTCCAGGGACTTTCAGTTCTGGGATTGCTCTGTGAGATTATTTGAAGAATGCCCTCCCTCCTCCTCCATTTTCACATCTCCTCTCTTTGTTAATATATTTAACCTACACCTTATGTCCAGCAGAGAAACGCCCGCTTTGCTGTTTTGCTGTGGCTGTGACCCTGAGAAACACATCAAGTTCTACCAAGAGCTGTTTCCAAGGCACATCTCACACCTCTGCTCCCTGGACAATGATCTATTTACTTTCTCTATAAATTATCTGTATTCATTTTGAATAATTATTCTAGGTACTTCTGGGGTTTCTGCTCACTCCCCACAACATCCCCTTGGGTGTCCAGGCAAGGTGGCATTTAGCCTGGTGTCTGCTTCCTAGGTGGCCCAGTGGTAAAGAATCTGCCTGAAATGTAGGAGAGAAAAGAGACTCGGGTTCGATCCCAGGGTCAGGAAGATCCCCTGGAGTAGGAAATGGTAGCCCACTCCAGTATTCTTGTCTGGAGAATTCCATGGACAGAGGAGCCTGGCAGGCTATAGTCCATGAGGTAAAAAAGAGTCAGACATGACTGAACACACACACATCATAATCACATCATAGGTTGCAGTCAGGTAGGCCTTCTCTGAACCCTGCGAGTGAATGTCACAGCAAAAGCTTTGCTTACAATGCAAAGGCTGGGATGCCTGGGGCTCATCGAGGTGGCCTTTTTCACTTGTGAGAAACTCTGCCATTGTTTGGATTTACATTGATTGCTGAAGAGTGTCATGAGGTTTCAACCCTCTCTCTGGGATATTTTTTGAGGGCACCACCTAGCAATTCTGGTTATCAGGAATCTCCATTTGTGTTCCTTTGCTTCCAGAGGAAATTTGAATATAAATGATTCACTTCCTGCCAAGAATACAAAATTATATTCCTGTATGTGAGTCTTCCTGATACTTCAACCTTTTCTGTAGAACAAAGTAGAAACTGTCTAAGGTAGGACTTACACCCTACAGTGGAGGTTTGCCACTTGGTTGTTGTTCAGTCACCCATTCGTGGAGGTCTTTGCAACCCTCATGATGCAGCATGCCAGGTCTTCCTGGCCCTCACCACCTCCCAAAATTTGCCCAAGTTCATGTCCATTGCATCAGCGATGTCATCCAGCCATCACATTCTCTGATGCCCTCTTCTCCTTCTACCCTCAGTCTTTCCCAGCATCAGGGACTTTTCCGATGAGTCAACTGTTCACATCAGATGACCATAGTACTGGAGCTTCAGCATCAGCCCTACCAGTGAATATTCAGGGTTGATTTCCCTTAAGATTGACTGGTTTGATCTCCTTGCTGTCCAAGGGACTCTCAGGAGTCTTCTCCAGCTCCACAGTTTGAAGGCATCAATTCTTTGGTGCTCCGCCTTCTGTACGGTCCAGCTCTTACAACTGTATGTGACCATTGGGAAGACCATAGCCTTGACTATATGGCAGAGAAATATCTTTGCTTTGTCGGCAGAGTAATATCTCTGCTTTTTATTGCACTGTCTAGGTTTGTCATAGCTTTCCTGGCAAGAAGCAATCATCTTCTATTTTCATGGCTGCAGTCACCATCCACAGTGATTTTAGAGCCCAAGAACAGGAAATCTGTCACAATTTCCACCTTTTCCCCTTCTATTTGCCATGCAGTAATGGGGTCAGATGCCATGATCTTAGTTTTAATATTTAGTTTTAGGCCGGTTCTTTCACTCTCCTTCTTCATCCTCATCAAGAGGCTCTTCAGTTCCTCTTCACTTTCTGCCATTAGAGTGGTAACATGTGCATATCTAAGGTTGTTGATATTTCTCCCAGCAATCTTGTAACTCACAATCAGCTTATAACTCACCCGGCCTGGCATTTCTCATGATGTGCTCAGTGTGTAGGTTAAACAAACAGGGTGACAGCAGACAGCCCTGTCTTACTCCTTTCTCATTCTTGAATCAATCAGTTGTTCCATACGGGCTTCTAACTATTGCTTCTTGACCTGCATACAGGTTTCTCAGGAGACAGGTAAGGTGGTCTGGTATTCCCATCTCTTTAAGAGCTTTCCACAGTTTGTTACGATCCACATAGTCAAGGGCTTTAGCATAGTCGATTAAACAAAGGTAGATATTTTTCTGGAATTCCTTTGCTTTCTTTATGATCCAGTGAATGTTGGCAATTTGATCTAGAGACCCTCTAGATCCTCTTCCTTTTCTAAACCCAGCTTGGGCATCTGGAAGTTCTTGGTTCACATAATGCTGAAGCCTAACATGCAAGATTTTAAGCATGACCTTACTAGCATGGGAGATGAGTGTCTGAAAGTTAGAAGACTCTTTAGTACTACCCTTCTTGGGAATTAGGATGAGGATTGACCTTTTCCAGTCCTGTGGCCACTCATGGGTCTTCCAGATTTGCTGACATATTGAATGCAACACCTTGATGGCATCATTCTTTAGGGTTTTGAATAGCTCTACTGAAATCCCATCACATCCACTAGCTTTATTAACAGCAGTGCTTCCTAAGGCCCACTTGACTTCACACTCCAGAATGTCTAACTCTGACCACACCATCATAGTAATCCAGTTCATTAAGATCTTTTTGAACAGTTCTTCTCTGTGTTCTATCTCTTCTTGATCTCTTCAGCATCTACTAGAGACTTTAATATGTCTGTAAATTGCCCTGTTGAGAATGCAGAATCCTGGGCTCCACTTCCAGGTAGTTGAATGCAGAAGGCTTGGGGTGGAAACTAGCATTCTGTATTTTAAACAAGCTCCTGAGCAGGATCTCAGTAAATCACACGTAGGGAACCAGTACCTGAGCAGGTGATCCAAGAGGAAATACTCCTGCTTGTTATACATCTCCCTCCCAGGTCTGAGCCCCAAACACCCTCCAAGACCCAGAGCCAGTTCACTTCTTGACTGTTAGGCTCGTGGTCCCTACAGAAGGTCCTCTGGGCACCTAGAGTGAAAATCATGCCTGCCTCGCAGGCTCTCATGGGGATGAATGGCTGGAGGACTTGGAACAGGGTGAGGCACACAGTCAGAAATCATTACACCTCAGCTGTTCTACAGCCGTTACCATGGCTACTGGCATCAATAACACTCCCACCGAGAGACGGCAAGGGCCTCCTGAATCCCTCTACCCCCATACCTTGTGAGGAAAGATCACCACTTAAAGCAGCCAAGATCCATGCGGGACAGATTATAACCGTGCACTCAGCATCAGCACCAACCTCATTTCACCTAATCTCCCCGGTGCTGGGAGGCTTTCCCAGGGTTCTCACCCCCGGCAGCCTATGCGTACCCCCCCAGCAGAGAGCCATCCTCCACTGAGAAGTTACCATCCCATCATCCTTCTCTGTGAGTTTCCTTCCTGTGTGCACTGTAATCCCCAGATACCCCTTCTGTCCTTCCAGACATGCGCCGTGGTCTCTCAATAAGCTCCCTCCTTCCAGGCATTGAGTGGCTGATGGAGGCCCTCACCAAGCACCCCTTTGAGTCAAAGTGCTATGAATCTCCCCCAAGACCCCAGTGACTGTTCTGAGCTTCAGCACACTTCCTGAAAGTTAAAGTGTTAGTCGCTTAGTCGTGACTGACTCTCTTCAACCCCGTGGACTGGTAGCCCACCAATCTCCTCTGTCAGTCTCCTCCTAGGATTTCCCAGGCAAGAATACCGGAGTGGGTAGCTATTCCCTCTCCAGGGGATCTTCCCAAGCCAGGGATAGAACCCAGGTCTCCTGCACTGCAGGCAGATTCTTTACCATCTGAGCCACCAGGGAAGCCTGCACAGCACACTTCCTGGTGTTCCCAAAACAGTTCTTCAGAAGAGAGTCAACCTTTGTTCCAGGAAGAGAATAGCTGTGTTGTACATGACCTTGAGGCTTTGTCCCAGCTAATTCACAAGGGTAGGAGGTCTTTTTCAGTGTGACAAGGTGAGCCAAGCACATGATGGGTGCTCAGTACATATTTGTGAAATGGATGGACCTTTAGGCAGTCTTACTCCTGGGCTTCAAAATTCCCTCACAGAGATATGTATACTGTAGAGAAATAACTAACCCTGGGCCTCAGCAGTGGCCAGCGTGGACCGGCTGCTGCTTCCCCAGCAGCCCCCAGGGCATGGGGATTGGAAGGGATCTCTATGTTACCCAGAGTCTTCAGGAAGGCCCACCCTGTCCTTTCTGATTCGGCCTCCCATAAAGATGCACATGGAGCATGACCTGGCCACACCCGACCTGTTAAACCAGCTATTTGATCCCTAAGTGGTGGTATTTTGCATTGTATGTCCAATATCCTCTGGCTAGTATAACAATTACAGATGAGCCAGATGCTACAATCAGGAATAAAATGGGTCTGGTCCAGGAACACTTTTTGCCAACTTTCCCATCACTAGGCATAGCTAAACCAAAAAGGAACATTTCCTCAACTCACAGCTGATTGCTGTTTGAGGGGCAACAAATGAGATAACACGGCAGGGGTGGGGGTGGCTGCTAACCTCATCAGTGAAGGGGAGATGAGCATTTACTGATTCCTCAGTAGCCAACCCATCTGAGAGCTAGCCATTCAGGATAAGTGGCCTCAGATTGCTTCTCCCAAGACAGGCTGGGACCGGGAACCCTTTGCTGCAGTGTTTGCACCTGGACAAACTTCTCCTCCAGCAACAGTCTCCTCTTCCTCCTCCTCCCATAAACTATAAGGGATTGAAAATAACTGCAGGCATGCACAGTTGGGGCAAATTATGAACAATAAGATACAGAAATGCCACAAAACCCAACTGCCGCTTCAGTGTGCAGGGTCCTGCTCATGCTCCCTGCACACAGCGCCACCCAGGGGGCAGGCAGACCACCTAAGCCACCCCTCCAGCCCCACCCTCGATCCCTCCCACCCTCACCCCTTTTAAGGCAGGAGCGAGCAAGGGCACCTGCGTCTGGTATTCACTTCCTTGTGCAGCATTAGTCCCAATAAAGCCCTGCCTGAATTCCGCGTCTGACCTCATCAATTTCTGTTGACTGAAGAGTCCAAGGACCCAGGTAGACAACCCTCCCCCGCCATTAAACTTCCCAGTGATTCTGCAGGGGAGAGGGGTGAATGAGGATGTCACAGAGAGAGCAAGAACCCTGGTTGTTTCACACACCCCTCTGCCAGGTATCTGGTGGGAGGATCTTGAGTCCCCAGAAGGACCTGGGGGCCCAGCTTTCTGGTGTGACAGAGACCCAACTTAAGTGTGTGCTTAAGAACCCACCACTGGCGCCAGCCTAGCTCTGTGGTGGTGGCCACTTCTCCTGTGCCTCGGTTTCCCCTTTCATTATTAGAAAAGTAAATGAATTGATTTACAAGTGTTTTGCAGTGTTTTGCTCAAGTAAGTGCCCTGAAGGTAGTAACCATGATTACCAACAGGGTGCATATTTTCTCAGCTTCTCTCTCCACGTAACAAGTACTGCACAGGATTGTTAAGTAACTTCTAAGGAAAGGGCAAGCTTTCTCTCTCCCAAAGCACAAAAACCTCAGTTTGTTTGATCTGCAAAATCCTGAGCTTGCTTCTTAATAGGCTGAAGGCATAACAGGGGAACTTTGGGGCAGATCATCTGGCTAGAAAGAGAGCCAGAACCTGATCACAGAAGGTGGTCCTTGGTGAGTAGCAGAACTACATTTAAATTAGAGCTAGGGAATTCGCTGGTTGTCTGGTGGTTAGGGTGCTATGCTTCCGCTGCAGGGAACATGGGTTCAGTCCCTCTTGGAGGAACAAGATCCCTCATACCACACAGTGCAGCCACACAAAAAAAAAGAGAGAGAAAAAAGCCAAGTGTGCAAGTAGCACTCCTTGATTAAAAAAAAAAAAAAAACCAAACTTGAGCTAGTTACTCCCCACTATGGGCTTCAGTTTTCTTATCTGTACAATGGGCAGGTTTGAGGAATGGGGTCAGGTGGGAGGAGACTCCTGCATCCAAAATTCCCTCAAGAACTTCCCAGATTTGCTTCCTACAATCTGCCTCCTCATTCTCCTTCACAACCAAAACAAGCATTCATGGTAACCGTGGGAGTATGCAACACACAGAGGATTTGAATTCACACCTGGCAGGAGAAAATGGTGGTTGTACCCTCACCCCAAACGGTAGGTGCAAGCCAGAGTAGGGAGGAGGTGGAACAGAGAAGAGAAGCGAAGAGGAGGGAGAGGAAGGAGAAAGACTGAAAAATAATGAAAGGAAGGAGGTGGGGGAGAGGCAGAAGAAAAAAGATAAATTCCTTTATACAGCTACTTAGTGAGAAATTGGAATTCAATAGAGAAGGCACATTCAAAAGCCGCATTTCACAAAGAGTCAAATGGAAATGTAAAATACCCTTGTTTCCTCTAAAATGTGTTATTTATTGCTCTGTGGCACTGCCGATGTGTGCTGTGTCCACTCACAGATAAGCAGGGTACATCTGCATGATTTAAATGTCACTCTGATCTTGTGAATAATAAACTGCGTGAAGTCATCCCAGAGGTTCTGAATCACTTCCCCTGGAAACCTTTACTTCATCAGCTCAGCCTCCACTCAAGGGGTTGAAATTCTAGGTGCCTGTGACTTCTTGTTACCTTGTGTCGTAACTCTGAGGGGGACAAAGCAAAACGTGTTTCCTTCATCAGCAGCTCTCAAACACCTCCATTCCGTGGGGGCCACCTCGTCATATCAAGTAAGGTAGACCTGAGTAATGGTCCATGTTTGAGTAAATCACTCTGCTTATCTCTTCATGTATTGATGGACATTTGGTTTATTTCCAGTTTGGGCCTGTTATTAACAAAGTTGCTATGAACATTTGTGTACAAACCATTTTGAAGATGTATGTTTTCATTTCTCTTGAGAAAAAGATATCTAAGAGTGGAAATGCGGGATCATGAGGTTGGTGTACTTTTAACATCATAAAAAAATGTCAAGTTGTTTTCCAAAGTACAAATGCATCGTTGTACATTCCCACCAACTGTGTGCTTGTTTCTCTGTATTCTCTCCATATTTACTTTTTCATTAGTCATTCTAATGGGTGTGCGGTAGTATTTCACTGTGGTTTTAATTTACATTTCCAATTTGTAATGTGATTACTAATGACAGTACTTTTCATTTGTATATTTGTCATCCCTATATATTCTTTGGTGAAATGTCTGTTCAAATACTTTTCCCATTTTTTAATTGGGTTGTCTTTTTATTATTGATTTATATAAATTTTATATATTTTGGAAATAACTCCTTTGTCAGATATATGTATTATGAATATTTTATGTCTATACATTTTCTTTTTAAATATTTATTATGAAATAATTTAAGACTTACAGAAAAGTTGCAAAAATAGTCCAAAAAATTTCCATATACCCTTCACCTGGGACCCATAAATGTTATTTTATCAATCACCATGTCAACTTTTTCTCTCTCACACACCCACACATGCTAATTCTTTTTTCTGAACCATTTGACACTAAGTAACAGATGTTACTTCTTTATTTCATACTTCAGTGTTTTCTAAATACAAAAACATCCTCTTACTTAACCACAGTATAATTATCAAAATCAGTAAATTAACAGTGACACACAAGTATTATTAACACAATTATTATTAAACTACAGTCTTGTTCAAAATTCATTGGTTGTCTCATGACATCCTTGACAGCAAAATTGCTGGAATCAAGGATCCAAACCAAAATCATGTTGCCTTTAGTTATCATTTATTGTTGGTTTTCTTTAATCCAAAACAGTCCCTCAGTCTACTTGTCTATCTGCCCATCTGTTAGTCTATATGTTACTGAAGAGTGCATACAATTAATTTTGTAGACTATCCCTTTCATTTTCTTGATGGTATCTCTTGATTAGAAGAAATTTTTGGTGAAGTATAATTTATTGGGTTTTTTTTTTATGGTTAGTAACTTTTGGTCTTGTCTAAAAAATTTTTGCCTACTGCACAATCATGAAAATATTCTGTTTTTTTGTTTCTATGCATTTGATAGCAGCTTTCATATGTAGGTCTGTCTATAATCCATCTCAAATTAAGTTTCCTGTGTAGAGTGAAATAGGAATTGAGATTTGTTTTATTCATACACATCCTGATGTTTTGACTACATTTCTTAATAATGAATTCTTTTCCACACTGAATTGCCTTGACACCTTTATCAAAAACTCAGTTGTATACACGCGCGTGCACACACACACACACACACAGGCTTTGATTGAGACTGCATGAAATGTGGGGGAAAATCTTTAAATTATTGAGATTTCATAAACATATGCCTTGACGTGGTATATATTTACATTTATTTAGAGCTTTACTTTTTCTTAGCAATGTTTTATAAGTCTTAACATAGAATTAAGAATTATGTCTATGGTGCAATTGTAAATAATACTTTAAAATTTTTCATTTTTATTGTTTTTTGCTAGATTATATAGAAGTACAATGGAGTTTTGTACATTAATTTTGTGTCCTGCAATCTTATTAAATTTACTTATTAGTTCTAATATTTTTGTAAATTAAATTGGATTTTCTGCATACACAATCATGTTGTCTTTGAGTAATGACAGTTACATTCTTCTCATCTTTATGTCACTTGTTCATTCTTTTTTTCAGTATTGTATTGGCTAGGACTTTCAATACAGACACTAATAGACGGACTGAAAGTGAATACCCTTGCTTTGTTCCTGATCTCTTCAAATTTAAGTGTAATTTTAACTGTAAGCTTTTCTAAGTTCTAACTGTAAGCTTTCCTAAGATGACTTTTATCAACTTGAGGAAGTTTCCTCTTATTCCTAATTTTCTGAGAGTTTTGGTCTTGGAGTTTTATTTTGTTTTTTAATATGAATGAGTGTTGGATTTTGTGACAGAGACCATCTAGCCTGAAAGCCTAGAATACTTACTATCCAGTTAGTATTTAAGAAAAATTTTCTGATCCTCTTCTCTAGATAAAAATATAAAAGATATTCCTATATCTGTTTGGATCTAATCAAGAGACAGAAATCACACAATAATTTAAACGAGAGGCGATTACTATAAAAATCATTAAACTATGATAAAAGAGTAACCATGAGAAGTGAGAGAATCTACATGACACCCCAGAGCGGAAGGGGAGTAACCAAGGAAAGACAAACTTGGAATGGAACCGCTCCTCCCCAAGGCTAGAATTTAGACCTTGTTGGATCTGGCATAATCGCAGGCCAATGGGTGGCAGAGAAGGTCACTGGTTTGCAGAGGCCTGAGCTGATCTACAGTTGTTGGACCAGCAGGAAGCAACTTGCAGAATGCAGATGGGGTAAGCCACACAGGTGTGCAAAGAAAGTGAGGACACTGGTGTGAGGAGGAGACCTAGAGCCCTGATGCTTGTGTCAGAGAGCTGTGGCACCGAAAGTCCCAGGAGACAAAGCTGGGGGTGAGGGCACAGGGACACAGACGGAGTTGGAGCACCGGTACAGGCAGGATGGGCGGTGGCGCGAGGTGTCCATGCAGAGAGATCTGCAGGAAGGCAACCACAGGGAGGACTGCGGCTGAGACATCATCGAGGAGCCGTGTGGCTTAGACATGAGTGGGGGTGGGGTGGGGGTGGGGCAGAGACCACTGGTCATTCTCACGCCCTCTCTGCTGCCCAGTGGTGCAGCGGCCAGAAGAGGCAGAAGAGTCTCTTCCTGCCTCCTCTACGGAGTCAGCCTAACGTCTTGCATTCTGCACAAAACAAATGCCTAATATTACCCTGGGAAGCAGGTAATACTGGGGAGCTGAGAGCTAATGAACTGGTAACTGATATAGCATGGTTGAAGAATCAAGGTGGGGGTATCCTCGACTATCATGTATTTGTCCACTCAATAGTCTATTAAAGGATCTTGGAATGAGAGAAGTAGGTGGCTTTTAAATTTTTTTAATAGATGAAGAACCTGAGTTCCACATTAATTCTCAAAGGTTCAAAGATTTTAAGTAAAATTCTTGGCTATATGTCAGAACAAGTCCAGTGATATTAAAATGTTAATATTAAGTATAAAAACATGTAAAACCATAAAAAAAGGAGTAGGCAACATATATATAGTGGAATTATGCATTCTAGGATTTCAGTGAATTGAATGAATCTCAGTGGGAAATGTTTTGTAAGTCTATAAAATAAATATAACTCAAAGGCAAGCCAACATGAGAAATATTTTCATCAAATAAACCGGAGAGAAGTTTCTCTCAGTATTGCACAAAAAGCTCATAAAAATTGAAAGGAAAAGCATCAACTTTAATGTAAATGGGCCAAGTACACGAATAGATAATTCACCAAGAGGAAACACAAGTAATAAATAGACATGAGAAAATGTTCAACTTTACTACATCTTACTGTGATGCAAATTAAAACTGTAATAGGGTACAGTTTCTGCATGAAATTTGAAAACTAGAATATGGGTGAAAAAATGGTGGAACTGGTAAATGATTGATAGCAATAGAAATTGCTAAAACTTCTCTTGGATTCAAATATTTACATCTCTGGAGTAATCCTTATTTCTGGGAACATAACCTAAGGAAATCATTACCAAAAATAGGAAAAGATTCTATGCATGTGCTTATGGCCATCATTTAAAAGACTGAAAAATGGGAAATAATTTAAATGTACATAAAAAGATCAGTAAGTGTGTAAATCATTCTATTGATTATGTAATTCATTTGGCCATGATCCTGGCCAGTGATAAACAATTTGGCCATGACCAGAAAAGCATTGGAAACTAAATAGCAAGCTAGGCTATTCATCAAGGTAATTAAAAGCAGAATAACGAAATTGTATTTATACGTTATTATGACTATAAAAGAGAACATGTGTATGTGAAGAAAAACTAGGACACAACAAAATGTAGAATTGATTTATTAAATGGATTTTTAAAGTTTATTATAGTACGATTGGGCAATACTTATCTTTTTGGCTGTGCCACTGCTTTTGCCCGGGCTTTCTCTAGTTGTGCGAGCAGCGGCCACTCTTGGTCGTGATGCACAGGCTTCTCACTGCAGTGGCTGCTCTTGTTGCAGAGCACAGGCTCGTGGGCTTCAGTAGTTGCCGCATAGACTCAATAGTTGCCGTTCCTGGGGTCTAGAGCACAGGCTCTATACTTGTGGTTCATGGGCTTAGTTGCTCTGCGGGGCATGTGAGATCCTCCCAGACCAGGGATAGAACCTATGTTCCCTGCACTGGCAGGCGGATTCTTGACCACTGTACCACCAGGGAAGTTCGGTTGTGGAACACTTTTTTCAAATGTGGTAACCAAACTGAAAATAATCCAGGTAGGTTTACATGAGCAGCTCTAAGCAAGCCTCACCTCTTTTCTAGTGATCTACTTCTCTATTAAGTCAGCATTCTCCTTAACTTTTGCTAATTCTGTAGAAACACATCATCCTGACGCTTCGCATCATATTAAATGAGGTCTGCTAAGCCATGTCTCCTCTTCTGTACTGGGATGGCTGATTTTTTAGGACCCTGATGCAGAACATTATCCTTGTTCCTGTTACTTTTTTTTTCTTGGTCTATATTTCAGCCCATCACTGAAAGCTCTCAGGCATTTTTTGGATCCAGATTTATACCCCTTATTTGCCATATTTCCTGAAAGCATGTTAGCCATACACTCAATCTATACTGAAATGTACAGGACACATCCACGTGTTTCCCCCAGGCCCTGATGAGAATGTGGTCCTGAGCAGTACTGAGCCCCAGGGCGACTCACATCTATTACTGAGCGCCCGTGATGGCATTCATGGTGCAATCCACTCGAGCAGCCTTGCATTCTGTATACATTTGTCAGCTTTTACAATCGCAAAGGTAATCGCCCTTCTGTTTGGGTGGAAAAGGAAGGTTTTAGTCTTAGAGGAAAACTCAAGTGATTTTCCCAGGCCAGGACCAGGCGTGGTTGTAATGGGGGCCGCGTTTGCCCTCAGTATTCAGTGTCTGTCATCTGGCCCTGGCCCCCTCTGATAGCACCCGCACCGCCCCCCCACCATGATATCCACACCATGCCACCCTCACTGGTTTCCAGCATCATCAAATGCTCTCCTCAATCTTATCAGAACTTTTTATTCGATTATCCACATTCTAGCACCTGGACTTACTGGCATTTTTAAAAGAATCAAAGTTTTAAAATAAAAGGATGAAATTCTGAGAGTGGAATTGCAGGCATTGGTGGTCAGACACAGGAGATTTGTGCAGGGTGAGAAGGCTCCCACCCACACAGGCCTTTTCAGCAGCCCCTACCTGCTCACTGGCTGCAAGGCTGACCTGAAGGGGGCAGCTCCCGGGACAAAGTAGCTTAGATCCACCACACCACGGACCTCCTTGGGCTCTTAATGACATTTGGGTAGAATTCCTAACTCCACATTTCATTAATTTATTTTCCTTCTATTCTTCCAACTGCCAGGTAGGTGAGGGAAACAGAGGTCGTCTTCTTCATGGTCTGAGAAGGAAGCAGGCAAAGTGGGCCTTAAAAACTAAACACATCTGTGTCTCTTTTTCTGTTTTGCATATAGGGTTATCGTTACCGTCTTTCTAAATTCCATATATATGCATTAGTATACTGTATTGGTCTTTATCTTTCTGGCTTACTTCACTCTGTATAATGGGCTCCAGTTTCATCCATCTCCCCCCCAATGGGGGGATCGGGATGGGGAATACATGTAAATCCATGGCTGATTCATGTCAATGTATGACGAAAACCACTACAATATTGTAAAGTAATTAGCCTCCAACTAATAAAAATAAATGGAAAAAACCCAAAAACTAAACACCATGGCCTCTCCCTGCCTCAGGCGTTTCCCCAGGTAGTTTTACACTGACTAGGAGAGTTTTTGCTGGGGAAACTGACACGTCATTGCTTCTCCTGCGAACCTTGTCTGCCTCTGCGCAAGTATTTTATTTCCCAAAAGCCACTCCTACAAACTGCCTTATCATTCACCAAGGACCTAGGCCATCTGCCAGGGCAGGACACCTTCCCCTTACTGATAAGTGGGCTTATCTGTTTGCTTTTCTACTTCTCATCTGCTAGTGTGGCTTATCTGTTTATCAGATTGTGTGTTCTTTAACATAACGGACACCATATGGCCCCCAACAGAAGCAGCTGCCTTGTTGCCCACCTTTGGGCACAAATTATGTGCCTTTCAACACCAGCCTGTAATTATCAGATTCCCAGGATGTCTGAAGTATTTGGACTGGGCAGATTTTACATAATTAGAATAGCAAAATTTAATTCCTCTTCCCAGTTTTTAAAATGAAAGTACATCATACGCACACAGAATAAATAAAAATTGTACATATACAGAGTAAAACTGAAAAACCTATGGCTACAAGCAACAACATCACTGAATCTTAATATTGGTTGGGAAAAAAAAATCCCAGAAGACTATATAGACCATAACTATACCATTTCTAAATTTTAAAACAATTAAAACTAAATATCACTGTTGCTGTTCAGTTGCTTAGTTGTGTCCAAGACTCTTTGCTACCCCTTGGACTGCAGCACACCAGGTCTCCCTGTCCTTCACTATCTCCTGGAGTTTGCTCAAACTCATGTCCATTGAGTCAGTGATACCATCCAACCATCTCATCCTCTGTCGCCCCCTTCTCTTCCTGCTCTCAACCTTTCCCAGCATCTGGGTCTTTTCCATATCACTGGGGAGTCCCCTAAGTCACACTTATCCAGGCTCATGTTCTAACTCAATCCTTCTGGGCATGGCTAGTATTTATCCTTTCATTTCTCTGGCACTGAAATGACAGGTGAACAGAACTGGTCTCGCTAGCCTTCCCTGGGGCCAGCCTTCCTCAGCTCCCGATGGCCAAGTGCCACCCTTTCCCCCACAGACCGTCTCTCATTGCTTTAGTGAGTCCTGACTGAGACTACAACAACAAATGATTCACCTAGTCTTCCCCCCTCCCAATCTCACCTGCCCCATCAGAATAAGGAGTGGTGTCTCCTCCATCAGGCCCTTCGCACTGTGATCTTCCTCTTCTGGCAGAAGGCTTTGGGTTTCTGAAGATCCCTGTGCTGGGTCTCTGGATCCCATGGACCTGTGAGGACATCCCACTAGCTCGTCGGGGATTGCCTGGTGCTGACTGTGTCCTGCCTCTTGACAAAGATGCCATCCATACACACCATCTTGTACCTCAGATGAAGCTTAAGCAATAGGACAGATCCCCAGAGGCCACCCCACTCGGTGTGTCTTGGGCCAAATCTGGACCCTCTATCCTGGCAGCCAAAGATCTTGCTCCTAGATGTCGTTCCAGGCAAATTCATGGATACATCTTCTGTGAGCTCTTTCTGCTCATTCCCAGTCTCAATTCATCTGTTTCCATCTTTCAGGTGCCAAAAGTTTTTCGGCAAAAATTATCAACACCCATATGATTCCCTATAGCCCAATTATGTGCTCAGTCCTATAGTAGATGGTCTACTTTATTTCCATCAGATTCAGTGCATTTCTCCAGCTTATGATCAATTTTGTAAGATCTTGTTTTCCTCCTCAGATCTTAGAAATGGTCTGCATTTCAAAAACAAAGTTTACATGGATTTTTCATATTATGCCTCAAAATTTGTCTCCTGATAGCTACTACTACTACTTTCTCCAAAATCTGAATTCAAGTTTCTTTAAAAGCTCTAAAATATTTTTGGGCGACAGAGGATAACCACCTGCTTCCTGTCTTCCTTGAGGACAAGCCAACAGGAAACAGCTCTTACTTGTATGGTAAATCACAGGGATTAGAAGAAATGCAGCATTTCTCAATAATAAGGACTGTAAAAAAAAAAAAAAAATTGCCCGGAGTAAATGATGTATGTTGGAGACTCTGTGGGCTAAGGAGACCATGGTTTCATGAATTGTTTTTTTCTCTTGTGGTAAATTCAGGTTTCTTCCAGGAGCCCAAATGACCAAACAAAAACTCTCTTCTCCATCTTCTGTTGCTTGAACTTTGTTTTATTGATGCACCATTTCCATTCATTTGTTTTCCTATAATCAGAATCCTTTGAATCTGAACAATTTAGCCTGACTTTTCAATGGAGTTTTTTTCCTAGGCTTTGTGTCCCTTCCTAAGATAAATGTGTGAACATCTAATTCGTTACTTCTCCAGTGAATAGGATACACTTCATCTCTCCCTTCAAATCTGCATGAACTTGAAAGCTTGTCCTCTGAAGACAGTTTGCTCCATGAATAGACAATTTGATAGGAAAGTTCAGGAAATGCCATGTACTTCAAGTCCTCAGAGAAGCCTCTGATTTTCAGGCTCCTGAGGGGGATCTGCTCCTTCAGAGTTTCTTCCTGTAAGGGTGTTAATTTATGGGAACCTGGAACCCAGAGGCTTCTTGTCCCAGACAAGAAAGCTGGACTCCCCCTGGGACCTGTTCATCCAGAATTGGAGAGTGAATGGGAGGTGAGATTAGGTCTTCATCCTTGAAGTGTGGGTCAGATATATGCCTTCTGTGGAGAAAGTGAGTTTGCAGAAATGTGGAGGCTTTGCTAAAAGTTTTTTTCTTCAAAAAGAGTTTAAGCACCTTTGGCCTCTATAGTGGACAATGAATACCAGCTGGACTGGTGGGTTTTAATATTTGGTTCAGGGAATCTGTTGTCTGGTGTGATAGAAGGAAACCAAAACTCTGCAAGGAGATTACACCATATCCCCAAGAGACATCTGTTTCTAAAACTCTCCCCCCTAAGATTGTAAATGAGTTTAATGGGATATATTCCCACCTTTAAACTTCAAACTCCCAGATCTCTGCTGTGTCCTCATGCAGTGTGAATTACGCTACCAGTTTTAAAACAAAAAACAAAATCCCAGGAAAGAGTCCAAGAAGGCTATTCGCGGTTAGGAGCGAGTCCAGATTTGACAGACGGACCTTGCTGCTTGCTCTCTCCTGGCTCGCCCCTCTTGCCTCAGAGGGCACCGCGATACGATCGAGCGGCTTCGGCCTCTTCCGGGACCGCCTTTGAGGCTGCAGAGCCTCACCTGACTTTCGCAGAGAGAGGGAGGCAACCGGCTCCTTCCGCTGCCAGCAGAGGAGGGTCCTGGGGCTGGAGCGTGTGGGAGCGAGCAAGGCGGGAGCTGCTGTCCAGAGCGAAGAAGAGACGCTCCGCCAGGCACAGGCGCGCCGCGGCGAGCTCAAACTTTGGTGGGGTAAGGAATTTAGGGGCTCTTGAGCTGGTGATTCTTGGGGCGCTGGGAGGTGCGCGGGGGACGCAGACTCCAGTATGCAAGTGGATTAAAGATACGCGCTCAAGGGACTAGGGTAGCGGGGCCCTCGGGTGGGCGCGGCGCTCTCCGCAGCCCCCGGTGCTGAAACAGGGGAGAAAGGGGCAGAAGCAAGGGCCAGCTCTGCTCCCACCCCGGCACACACATCCTTCCAGCAGCAATCAAAGGACTAGAAGCCGTCCCTGCTTCCTAAATCTATCGCACCCCCTTCTACTCTCGTCCCGCAGCCGCCGCGCTGGGCCAAGTCAGGCTGAGCCGTCGAGGCTGGAAGCAGAAGAACCTGGGCTCCTTCAGCAAAAGGATGTCCACCTGACACCACCCCCAAGACACCTCCCCAAGATCCCGGGTACCCGGACGCCCCGCCTTCACGGCCGTCCGTCCTAGAAGAGGCTCGTGGCCGCCTCTTTCCCCGGGCTCCAGATCGGGGTCCCGCGCAGAGTCTCCCCGAGTGTGCGGGGCTCCTGAGGAAGTTGTGACCACGACTTGGAGGGAGCAGGAGCCAAGGGGAACGCGGACTGGGGTCGGGGGACTGCCTTCGCTGGACCCTACTCAGCCTTGAGGATCCGGAGACAGGTGGGCTGAGGAAGAGGCAAGGAATTAAAATTCTCTGGGGGAGTGAGCAGTCACTTTTGGTTTTTTTTTTTTAATGATAAAATCATAATCCGAGATCTTGGCTGCTCCGGCCTTAGGGGCTTAGCGTTTAGGAGCAAGAAGGGGCGGGGTCGGGGGGGGTCTTCTGATCCTTAGCAATCCCCTAAGCGGATAATCACACGGGCTCTCTGTCCTCATCCTCAGGCTTTTCTCCCCAGCTCAGCCGCCGCCCCCACTCCCAATCCTCGAGGGGCGCGGCCAGCAACCCATTGCGCTCCAGCCTTCCCGGGCAAGGGCTGGACGACCGGAGGAAGGGCCGATTCATTCTCCTCTCCGTGTAATCCCCCAATTCACAGCTGCCTTATCTTATGCTGTTGCTGAGACTTTAAACGTTGTCATTCTGAAGTGGGTATCCCTAGTTAGACGCGGGATGTGGCCGAGGATGACGAGGGCAGCAGCAAAGAAAACCCCAAGCCCGGGTCTGTGGTCTCCGCGGCGGTGGAGGGCTGCCTGCGAGGAGTTCTGCCGGCACAACTCCTGACCAGGAAACCCGACAGCGTGATAGTGGGCGCGCCTCCCTAAACTTTCCAGAGGGGCGAAGCTGCAGTCGGCACCTTCCCTGCTACCTCCAACACTGGGGCAGTAGCTCCGGACCTGGATTCAGGCTCTCTCCGGGAGAGTTCAGTCTCTCTGGACCTGCCCTCCAGCCTACCAACCTACACACCCACGCACGCACACACACTTTCATTCATAAAAATTCACAACTGATATCGTTGTCTAGGCATGGGGTGACATACTTGAGTGAGAAATCACTGGATGGGGCGCTGGAAAGTCAGGCTGGGAGAAGGGAGGAGACCGCAGTCACAGCCACTAGCTCTCAGCTTGTACGCCCAAGTTTCGGATTCTTGGAAATTCTGCTGGGTCAGGGAAGCGCGTTAGGATTTCACTGAACTAGTGGGAGAATTAGAGGATGTGGCGCCTCTGTTCCATCATAAATGGGGCCCTCGATGGGTGCTGGATGCCAGGAGAGGGTCACTAGATGCTCTTTGGGTGACTAGTTCTGCAAGATCTCAGTCACTTTAGCAGGGACTTTGGCCAGGACTGCTTGTGCCTCTTGCCTTTGATGCTCCTGTGCTTAATGCGTTTCCTGTCCTCATTCACTGTCTGCCCGCTGTTGCAGCGTCTTGTCAATAATGGGGTTGCCATGACGACCAATTTCCCATCGCCATGGTACCCAGGAGGTAAACAGTTGGAAGCTGCAGAGGTTCTTGAGTAGTAGCTCCCCCAGATCCTGCACAGGCTGAGGGTTTCCTGCAGTTGTGAAAGAGGGATGGCAATGATCAGGTGCTGCCGGCGCTCACCCTCCCCCCCCACCCCCGCCCCCACACCGCCTAGCTGCCTGTTCACCTGAAACCCTAATCCCTGTGGCCTCCAGGTTGGGATGGGTCAAGCTTTCATTCTCATCCTCCAATTGTTACAATGAGGCTGGGGGGAAATGGTTTTCGCTCTGACCTAACTCCTGTCTGCTGCTCACTGACTACTCCTGAGTACAAATCGCGACTAAGCCCTGTGGGAGAGAGAATTAACTAAACAAACACAGCCCCGGTCTCCGCACAGGACGGTGCAGAGATGGCCTCCTCTCTGGACTGAAATAGAGGTGATCGTGCCCGGAGAGTACAGAGGTGGGGATGACAGACCACCGCCACCCCTTCACCCCAGGGGAGGCCATACTGGAGTAGAAACTAAGGAATTTCAACTGAGGAGCAAGAGGGGAAAGGTCTCTCTAGGCAGAGAGACTAGCGGGCGCAAAGACATGAATTGACTCTGCACGGGCTAGCCCTGCGGTAGCAGGGAGACATTTAATAAGATGGGTGGGGCAGCGCGCAGCCCTTAGCTCACGACAATTCTCGCGAGATCTTGAGCGTGAGGCCCAGAGCGTGTCCGTTAGAGGTCCTGCTCGCTTCCCAACAGTCGCCCTCACAGTGGCCGTCATGGCAGAGGGTGCTGTGGGAAGTGGATGGCAGCCTTCTCCCCACAACCCTCCAGGTCCTCTAGCCTGGGGGCCCTTGGGTGAGCTGGGTGTCCCAGGACAGGCTGAGGGCTGTGTCCTCTGTAGCTCCAGAGCCCCCGGCCCCGCCGCCCTGGGAACCTCTCCCCCATCTCTGCCTCCACGATCTAATGGCAGAGGTAGCCTTCTAATGGCGGAGGTGGTCTTCAAAGGTCCGAGTCTGTGGAAGCCTCAGCAACTGGAGTATGTGGACATTGCCGTTCAGGTATCAGCCTCAGCCAGCTTCAGTCTCTCCCTTCAGGTTTCAAAACTCGGTCCAGCATAGATCAGTTGTCCATCCCTAGTAAGTGGCCGGAGGTGAGGGTTAAGTTTCAAGGACCTTGCACATGGTTACTTCAGGTCCACCTCTGTGGGTGGGGCTCTTTTCAACCAAGGGCGGTCGTTAGGATCCGGGAACTGACCTGAAGAGTATTTTCTGCAATGGGTATTCCTGTTGATCCCATACAAATGGTTCTCTCCAGGTTAAATGACAAGCCTGGGGGCTGGCTGGGTTCGGGTCACCCAGTGATGATGACCGAGCAGGGTCTGGGGACCTGGCCCTGAGGGTGCTGGCAGGAGGAACCAAGACTGGGTGCTGGAGGAACACTCCTGGGCAGGGTGAAGGGCACCAGCAGAGAAACCACCCCCCCCACACACACACACACCCTTCCCTCCTACCCCCCTGCCTCCCCACCCCGCCTTAGCCAGGGCCAAGGCATCAGAGGGAGAGAGTTGAGTCTTGGGACCTTGCCCTTCCTTTTCAGAACAGAGAATAACATTTGTTGTTCAGTCGCTAAGTCGTGTCCGACTCTTTGTGACTCCGTGGACTGCAGCACGCCAGGCTTCTCTGTGCTTTACTACATTTGTTTGGTGGATTTGGTGGAGGCTTACAGGAGCCTCATGACCTGACCTCTAGAACAAAGGATGCGACTCCACGAAGTTTGCGACAACTCACCACACCCCTCACCTTTCCTAGAAAAAGGCTTTACTGAAAGCTTTCAGGGAGTTTGGGGTTTTTAAGGCAAGAGCCACCTGTCTTCTTGCATGGCACTGCAATAAACCTTTCTCTGCTCCAAACTGCAACATTTTGGTTTTGATATTACTTGGTCTCACTGTGTTTCTGGCACATAAACTTGCATTCAGTAATAGATTCAGAACGTCTCAGCAGCTTAGTGTATTGCCTATACAATGTCTGAGGTTCCAAGGCTTGGTGGGGCAGGGGGACTTCATCAACGGGGGATTCTGCTGGCCAGAGCCTGCCACTCAGTCCTCAGCTGCTCTGGAAGGGGGACTGAGAAATAAAAGCCAGTGCAGAGTGGGCTTTGGTGAACATTCTATGCTAGTAAGTAGGATGAGAAAACTCTTGCCACCCTTAAGGAAAGGGTGAATGATTTGGTTTAAATGGAGCATCACTTTTAAGGTAATATGATCCAGGTTACAAAAAGTCTTTGTCAGGCTAAGGCTACACGCTGGAGAAAATAGGCCACCTCTAAAAGTTTCTGAATGACGTGATTAGAACTACTGTGTGGGAATTCCCTAGTGGTCCTGTGGTTAGGACTCTGCGCTTCCATAGCAAGAGGCATGGGTGGATTTGTTTTGACCATCCTGGAGAGTGGGACAAGAGCCTGGACAAAGGTGGGAGCAGAACTCAAGAGGCCAGGAGCTGCTTCTGGATTGTTCACTGTCACACCCCTACTGCCTGGTACGGTCCTGGCACATGGTTAGGGCTCAACCCATTTCTGAATTAGTGAATGGAAGAATGGAAGGCAACAGAGGCGACAGATAACCTAGAGGACTTGGTGACGGTAGATCTAGGAAAGTGAGGGAGAGGGAGGTCTGGAAGCTTATGGAGTCTTAGCTGGGTGATTAGTAGGCTCCAATGGCAGGGCACCATTCAGGACAGTTTGGTATCAACTCTTCCCTGGATATGCTGCATCCTCTCTCACATGGCCCACACCCTCGACCTCATCTCATCCCCAAAGCACTTCGTTTGTCCTGTTTTATTTATTTTTGGCTTCAGCATGCAGATCCTAGTTCCCCTACCAGGGATTTGGAAGCCTGGAGTCTCAAACCTCTGGACCACCAGAGGAGTCCCTCTTTTGTTGTTCTATGAGGAATTTCACACATTCCATCTTGAATAATCTAGTGTAGGGGTTAAACCCAAACTTTTGTTCCCCAGTGCTGCCACTGGGTGACTTTAAATGGCCATTGTTAACAATAACTGGTGTTAACCATTCTGAGCCCAAGGTTCTTCACGTGCAAATTGGTAGCAGGAGTTATACTATCTGCCTCATTGGGTTGTTAGGAGAAGAAATGAAGCAATTGGAGTGAATTTCTCAGCACAGTGCCTGGTATGGCAAGTGCTCAAAGTTGGATACAATCATTTTATAATTTACTATAATGACAGTGTACTATTATAACCATATCCCAAAAGTTAATTAAGGGGAAATAACATACTTTATTTCTTATGGCTGCAGCTAGTCTTGGAAATGGGTCCTTGGGGAATGAAGGGAGGTCCTTTGCCTGGCCTTGATGACTGGGAGTAAGAGAGAGAGAGAGAGAGTGAGTGAGTGTGTGTGTGTGTGTGTTGGGAGGAACAGACATAATTCTGCAGCGAGCATCTATAAGGCTGGCTACAGAGATCTGGGTTCACCGGCTCTAGCAACATCTAGAAAGTAGTTTCATCTTCTTGGAATCTCAGCCTGAGCAGCTGAATCTTATTGCAAAGTAGTCATTTAGAAACTGAGTACACTTAAAGCTGAAACTCCAGTATTTTGGCCACCTCATGTGAAGAGTTGACTCCTTGGAAAAGATCCTGATGCTGGGAGGGATTGGGGGCAGGAGGAGAAGGGGATGACAGAGGATGAGATGGCTGGATGGCATCACTGACTCGATGGACATGGGTATGAGTAAACTCCAGGAGTTGGTGATGGACAGGGAGGCCTGGTGTGCTGGGATTCATGGGGTTGCAAAGAGTTGGACACGACTGAGCGACTGAACTGAACTGAACTGAAAGCTCAGGAAACCAGAGTCCCATGAATTTTGAATCATCTCTGCAGAAGTCCAAGACACTTTCCAGGCATGTGGCAAGCCTCTGTTTGGTGGTTAAGTAACAGAATTGATAACATTGTTACAATTTCAGTGCAGTCTCTTTCACCCTAAATCTCTTCCTGTTTGGGGAACAATGTTAGCTTTTTTTCTCAGTCAGGAATTGAAAATCTACAGCTGGTATGTGCAAGCTGCCCTTTGCTTGGGTTATAGAAATGCATAGAGTTCAGAAGCGGGAGAACTCCACCCTCTGCAGGTTGCAGTTTAACACTTTTCAACACTCCAAAAAGAAATCCTGCACCCATTATCAGACATTTTCTTTTCTAACTCTCCTCCCATCCTTGTCCCTGGCAGCCACTAATCTATTTTCTGTCTCTATGGGTTTGCCTATTCTGGACATTTCATACAAATTGAATTATACAATATGTAGCATTTTGTGTCTGGCTTGCTTACTTAGTATAATGTTTTCAAGGTTCATCCATGTTGTAGCAGTTATCAGTATTTTATCCTTTTTAATTGCCAAATGAAATCCCACTTGAATAACACTATGTAGATACACCGTATTTTGTTTATCTAGCTATCAGTTGATGGACATTTAGTTTGTTTCCACTGGGGGACTATTTATTATGAATAATGCTTCTATGAACATTGAAATACAAGTTGTGTGGACATATATTTTCATTAGGTATCTGCCTATGAGTGAAATTCCTGGGTCTTATGGTGACTATTTTTAGCATTTTGAGGAACTGCCTAGTTGTTTTCCAAAGTGGCTACACCATTTACATTCCTACCAGCAGTGTGTGAAGATTCCAGCTTCTCCACATCCTTACCAACACTTGTTATTGTCTGTTTATTTCTTAATTATGGCCCTTTTAGGCAGAGTGGAATGATATCATGATTTTGACTTACATTTCTCCATAACTAAATATATTAAGCATTTCTTCATGTGCTTGTTGAACATTTGTGTATATCCTTAGAGAAATATGTATTCAAGTCCTTCACCCATTATTTAATTGAGTTACTTGTCTTTTTATTATTGAATTGTAATAGTTCTTTACATATTTTGGGTACAAGGCCCTTACCAATATATGATTTTAAATTATTTTTTCCATTCTGTGGGTTGCCTTTTTACTTCTTGATGGTGTCATTTGATGCACAAAGGTTTTATTTATTTATTTTTTTTTTATGAAGCCCAATCTTTTTTTTTAGTCCATTATACTTTTGATGTCGTATCTAGGGAACCACTGTCTAACCTAAGGTCATGAAGATTTACTCCTATGTCTTCCTCTAGAAACTTTATAGTTTTAGCCCTTATATTTAAGTCTATGACCTATTTTGAATTAATTTTTATGAATGGTATGTATTGTTTTACATACCAGCAACATTTGATGAAAATATCATTTATTCTTTCCCTCATTGAGTTATCTTGGCACCATTGTTGAAAATGAGTTGATTGTAGATGCCCTTAATCAGGTGAGGACATTTCCTTCTAGTTTATTGATAGTTTTAACATGAAGATATGTTGGATTTTGTCAAATGTTTTTCTTGTGCCTGTTGAGATGAACATGTTTTTACCCTAACCTATTCATATGGTGTACTGTGCTATGTTGTGCTTAGTTGCAGTCAACTCTGTGTGACCCCATGGACTGTAGCCCACCAGGCTCCTCTGTCCATGGGGATCCTCCAGGCAAGAATACTGGAGTGGGTAGCCTATCCCTTCTCCAGGGGAACTTCCCGACCCAGGAATTGAACCCAGGTCTCCTGCATTGCAGGTGGATTCTTTACCAGCTGAGCTACCCTGGAAGCCCAATATGGTATACTAGGCTGATTAATTTTGGATGATAAGCCAACTTTGCATGCCTGGAATAAGTATCACTTGACCATGGTATAAGATATTTTTTATGTATTACTAGATTTGGTTTGCTAGTATTTTGTTATTAAAATCTTTGCCTATTAATATAATTTTCACCTTCTCACATTAAGTTCTGATATTTAAGTTGTTTATACTTGTGCCATGTCCAGAGAATATTGACATTATATATAGTTGCTTCCCCTTCCTGTTTTTGAATCCCCTCCATATAGAATCACATTCATAGCAAATAGGAGAGAACTATCAGGTACAGTATTTGCACTGTAGGGTTTTGTCCCATCATGGAAATTCTGAAACAGGAGGCCCTTTAATAATCTACAGGGTCTTGGTTTGTAACTCTGTTCCACAGAGTTCCCAAAGGTATTCTACCTGCATTTTAAGGGTTTTTAAAATGTATATTTAAATATTTTAAAACCCTGAATGAATAGAGATAGTATTGGTTGATATGTGTTCCTTACCTAACTTTACTATTTGGATATTATGGTCAAAATTAACTTATATCCCACTGATTGTCTTTATAAAAATTATCAAACATTTAAATAAAACCCTACAAGTGAATGTTTTTTGAATTGGGTTTCTGTGGAAGATTTCATCTATGTGCCATAGTCTATGTCCCATTATTAGATGAAGAAACTAAAGTGCTAGGTCACATGCCCAAATTGAAGGCTGAGCTGAAAAGAGACTCCAGCTCTCCTTTCTCTTAGTACAGTACACATGACCACATATTGTCTTTCCAATGACATTTGTCTCAAACAAAAGATATTTTACTCAGGGAACTGCTTGAAAACACAAAACCCTTATCATTGAGTTCATGTACTAATGTCTGCTCTGGTCACTGTGTTTGTTCTGTGGCCAGCTCACATGTCTGAGTGATTCAGTGGCTCAGCATTAGAGATTTTCCCTTCTACCCTGAAGTTCTCAGATGAAGCAAGAAAGAAGGGAAAGGCAATTAGAAGTATGCTTTAGATAAAAGTTCCAAGGTGTGCAGACTTTGTGGGAGTTACTAACCTATCTTTGGAGTTTAATTTGACAAAATGGGCCTGCCCAACCTCACATTTACTGAGAATTGGCTGAGTGCTTTGCCCAGAGTGATGCTAGGTAAGTTGAGTTGTGGAGGCTTGAAATGGCTGAAGCCGAGACAGGTTACTTCTGAGACGATCAAAGACCCCAAGTGGTAAAAATGGTCCATCCCAGCTTGAGAAAACGGAAGCCGGGCCAAGTGTGCCCGTCCAGCACGCCTGCAGGGCTCTCCTCTGATTGGGATTCCCATTTGCTTGGCGTGGCCTTGTGTCCAGACTTAACTGCCTCACTGATCGGACCTGCCAGACGCTGACTGAACAGAAGTCAGTACCCAGGACAATGATCGTTCACAGAGGCCTCACACCTCTCTATTGGTGCACTGCGTCCTGGTTTTGGAAAATGACAATGTGTCAGTTGACACACATGGAACCAGGACTGGTTTTCATGTTTAAGCCAGAATAAAAAAGAGAACAAGTCATGGACAATATTTTTTTAGTAGGAGAAGTTATTCATCACAAGTGGGGACCAAGATTTTTTTTCAGAAGCACATTTCAATTTAAAAAATAGGGCTTTACATGTTTTGACTTCCTTTGTGGCTTACATGCTATCTCCCTCATAAATTCCCCTCCATTCTTAAATAGGATGTAAATGCTCAGCATGACTCATTCACAGAAGTGTTAGGAGGATCAAATGAGTTTAACACAACTTAAGTTATCAAGAACAGTACCAGGCAAAGAGTAAATGCTAATAAATATACTCTTGTAATTATCATTGTCATCATTGCAGTTACTCACCTGGATTTTCCTCCATTTATGCCACCTACTTTTTATTACCTACCATGAGTATATGATGGGTGTTTTGGAGGATAAAATATTTTAAGTAAAGTTTATTAACTCCTTTAAGTCTTCTGGAGTTAATAAAGGAATGAGAAAAACACAAGATTAGCTGGGCAAGTTGTGTTAGATTCCTGCCTACTTAGATGTCCAAGCCAAGAACAGTGGAGAGAGTTAGAGCTATGCACAAAAGACCATCAAATCCTTAAAGGTGCACAGCACAGTGGTTCACACGTGGTAGATGTTGAATAATGTTAAATAATCACAGTGATTGCTCTTCACATAAGGAGTCTCCTCAGACCTCAGTGGACCCTAAGACAGAATTAGTCCCCCGCCATCTGCATCACTTCCCATCACACCTCTGTCTCCATTTCAGCACCTCTGTTTCCTCCCGCTGCTGTTTACATGCCTGTTTCTCATGCAGATTTGTGTCTTCAAAGACAGGGACCTGTTTTCTTCATCTTCATACTCCTCAGGGCCAGGTGCAATGTTTAGCACACTGGAAGAATCAGTAAGTGTGTCAGTGGGAAGAAAACACGTTGGATTTAGTGATGCTGTTAAAAAAAGAAAAAACTGTCTGAAACAGTGTGTCCTAAGTTCCCCAGTCAAGCCCTGGAAAACACACATGGATTTGGGAGATGATCACAAACCACTCACACCTGGGATCCACTTCAAGGTCACCCTAGTAGTTGGTAGGATGTATCTTCTTCCCATGCTTGAAAATTAAAATTATATTTGTGCACTTCTAATCTCCTGCAGTGCGTGTGATACTATAAAACAAACCACAACACGGACTTCAGGGTCAGAGAGACCCTGATCTGCATTTCCTCACCTCCACAATCAGCTTCACTATTACCTCTTAAGGTTCCTGAGGATGTACAAATGATGGATATGCAGGTGTCCCATACTCAGGTAACCCTGGCAGGATGGTGGTTTCCATTCTCAACAGAGCCTCAGTATTACTGGTTTTAATTTCATGATCTCATCTGTGAGTTCTAGAGTTTATGGGGCCAAGAGATGTGAAAGCACTTGGGCAGTTGGGGAATCACTTGGGTTATCATGGCTTAAAAGCTGGTATTAATGGAAAAGAATTAAATGTTTATCCTGCCTTTCCTGAGCTTCCCATGTGGCTTCAGTGGTAAAGAAACTGCCTGCCTATGCAGGAGACATAAGAGATGTGGGTTTGATCCCTGGGTCAGGAAGATCCCCTGGAGCAGGGCACGGCAACCCATGATGGTGTTCTTGCCTGCAGAATCCCATGGACAGAGGAGCATGGCAGGCTATACAATCCATTGGGTCTCAAAGAGTCGGACACGACTGAAGTGACTTAGCATGCATGCACCTGCCTTTCCTGTATGAGTCATACTATTGAGCAGCCAAATAGTGTCAAATTTTCTTTTTTTTTTTTAAGAATATTTCAGCTAACTTATGAAGATGGAATGGTAGAATATCACCAATATGCAACTGCTAATGAATCAATGATCACCAATGGCTGCTAAAGGAAATATTCCCAAAGGAATATTCTTGCAAAAAAAGTATGGAACCCAAATTTAACCACATCCTGAGTATAGCTACCAATTTACAGGAAACATTGTAAAATTGGAATTGGCAAAAATCCATACGGTGGGAAACTCAGTAGTACAAGCAGTTTTGTTTTTTTCCATAAAAAGAAAGAAGAGAAATGCATAGAAGCTTTAGATTTAAAAATACCAAAGAGATACATTAAGCAATCAAACTATATAGACCTTGTTTTGACCCTTATTCTTTTAAGTAATTTTAAAAAGGCAACCATTATGACATTTATGAAACAACTAGGGGGGAGAGATCTTATGATTTATCTTAAACTAACATTTTCCTTTAATTATGTACATTTTGCCCTGTCCTACCCAACCTCGTTCTCCTGGATAAAGAACACAGAATTAAAAAAGAAAATTAGATTACTTCTAACCCTTGAGAGGTCTGGGTCAAGGGCCACTTACCATATCTAGATAACTAAAAAACATTCTGAGTTGAGGTAATTCTCTCCTCTCACCATAAGAACCCACAGAATCTTGGGTAAGGGCATACTGGCAGCCAGCTTTTTGGGGAAAGTGGTTCCAAGGAAGAGAAGTAAGAATCTTGGAAGAGAAAACAAGGAAAAAAGGGGAAAACACCCCAAGTGTAGATTATCAAGCTAATCACCACTACGGGCAACTGGTTAGACCCTTCAAGGGCTTCTCCAAAGAGCCCTGTAGGATATAGGTCTGAATTGTCTTCCTGAGGGGACAAAAGAGGGGAATATCTATCCTTGGTTCTGGGTTCTATCAGCCAAGGGTTGCCCAAGGAGGGTTTGCAATCTAGCACTTCTGGGTTTGCACACATGTCACAGTGGCCTCAGAACATGGCAGCATGGGGAGATTTGATCTCTGGTCTCCATCCATGGTTTGCCCCCTTCTTTTCCCTTTGGGTTTATCCCAAGTCACGGGACAGGGGGACTTTCACACATGCACGTGGGCATTCTGCCCACACCTCCAAGCTCCATTTAACCCTCCCTCACAAACAGCTCCTCCTGAGCCACCTGGAAGTCCAAGGGCATGCACACTGACACACTTCTCAGGAAGACAGACCTGGGAAGAGGCCCCAGCAGGCTCTAGAGCCAGTCCACAGCCTGCTGGGCAGAGAATTTGGGGGTCCAGGGCATCCAGAGCATCGCCTAGGGCAGGGGGCAGGGTTCTGGGTGGGCATGTCCCCTTGGTCATGGGCTGTGGTTGGAAAGTGGTCAAAGTGGGTCCTTTAAAGAATGGGACCCCCAGGCAGGGGCCCTACTGCTTAGGCCAAAAAACAATGCCAGTTCTTTTCTACCCACAGACTTTACACGATCAGGCGCTGGAATCAGATTTGTGTTAATCTTGGCTCAGGTCGCAAGCAACAACATTAGGGAAGCTGCTCACCTCTTCAGTTTCTTCACTGGAAAAGGGAAGGAAGAGGGAGGCAGCTGGGCGGGTTAAAGGACAGTGTTACACAAGCACCTACCCTGTGCCTGGCATGTAGGAGCTCTCGACAGTGGGCAGGTGTGTGAGGGTCCAGAAGTGCTGCCTCCATTCACTGGCATCCGGGTCAGGGTTTGAGCCCAGGGTGGAGAGGGCGGTTCAGGAAAGGGCCAGACTGGGGGCATCGAGATTTTTCTTCGTCTGGTACAATTTTCCTGGAAATGTACAAAGAGCAATTTTGATAGGTTTTCGACAGAGTCCCAGACTTCTTTAAGAGGTTCTCTAGATCCCACTGTAAGCTCCCTGAGGACAAAGCTGCATATTGTTTTCTCACAAAACCCTAGCTCTTAGCGTGTTGCCTGGCACATAACTGCGTACAGTCAGGGCTCAGCTCAAAACTCACGGGATGGAGGATTTCACATTATAGACGTATTTCTTTAATGGGAGATTCTTGTTTCAGATGTTGGCTTCACAGTTCCTGTAGATATCTCAAACAGGAACCATCCTCTTCCTCTGCCCTCCTCTTTGCCCAGTCCCCGCCTCAGTGGGCAGCACCACCAGCCCCACACCCTCGCAGTCGTGGCAGCACGCCTCCCTCATTTATCCTCGATCAATTACCATGGCTCTGTGCTCCTATCCATTCAGTTTTTAAATTTATTATATTTGATTCACTACCACAAACCTAGTTCAGGCAACTATGGTCTCTCCCCTGAGATACTGCAGCACTTAGCTGCTCGTGTTCCCTGAATATATCCTCCCCACTGCAGCCAGAATAACCTTTACACATCTGACCACATCCCTGCTGGGCTTAGAGTGGAATCCAAGCTCTTGATACAGCCAGCAGGACTCTTTGGTATCTGTCATCTGCCCCACTTTTTAGATCCTTGAGAACTGTCTTTGTCTTATATTTCTTTGTATCTCCTGTGGTCAGCCAGAAACTAAGTTACATAAATGAACACAGTTTTTAAAAATCAAAACCATTTTTTATCTATTGAGTAAATTATAATATTTTAATTAAATCATGGAGTTAAGCTATCAAACCTCAGAGATGAACCAGGACTATCTAAGCCAGTAGCTTCCCCTCACTGAGTAACTTGTGATGAGCACGGACCACATCTCTGTTGAGTACTTTGGTGCAGTGCTCTGGGCTCCCTGCACCGACCTTCCTTTGGATATGAAGTTAATTTAGTTCTGGAGTGAGCCACTGGGCTATTTCTGGAAATCACCATTTTTCTCTGGAGTGGTCTCAACTGACTTCTGACACACTTAAACCATGCGGCTGCTCGAGAGAGCCTGTGCTCATCTGCCTCAAAGAAACTATCCTCAGGAATTTATTTTCCTCCTGCAGAATTTTGATCAGAAATCATGCAACTGGTCTGTCTCTGTTTCCCTCATGCTAGCTGTGCACTGACATCAGTTTTCTTTTCTCATCGATCAGAGGAGCACCTTCCACTGTTTGCTGAAGGGAGAGTATTCATGGTCAGATTTCTAGCACTGGGATCTCAATTTAGTCATCTTTAAATAGAAACAGAAATTGTATGTGTCTGATGAGGTTATTTTGAGGATTAAATGAGATGAAGTGTGTATCCGGTTGAACATCTTGTCGTAAAGGTTTTTATAAATGTCAAGTATTTAGGCTTTTTATGCTTTGTTTTAAAACAAGATTTGAGGGAGCTATAAAATGTGCAAAATTAATAAGATAAACAAAGGCAAATGACAAAGCCAGACTTTTTTTTTTTACTTTTTAAAAAGTTGTTTATTTATATTTGTCTCTGCTGGGTCTTCACTGCTGTGAAGCAACGAAGTTTCTCATTGCAGTGGCTGCTCCTGTTACAGAGCACAAGCTTTAGGGTGTGGGCTTCAGTATTTGCAGCATGTGGGCCCGGTTGCAGCTCCTGGGCTCTAGAGTACAGGCTTAGCAGTTGTGGTACCCGGGCTCAGTTGCCCCACAGTATGTGGGAATCTCCCTGCATTAGGGGTTGAACCCGTGTCTCCTGCATTGGCAGGTGGATTCTTTACCACCGAGCCACCACAAAGTCAGAGTTAAGAGGGACATTGCATCATTGAAGAGAATCATGAGGGTTTAGCTTTCTTACATTGGATACCAAGTTCATTCATTTGTTTGATCAGCATTTAATTTTGAGCATTTCTTGGCATGCAGCTTATACAAAGGAGTAAAAGACCTTTTTTTGTGCTTCTGAATGGGAACAAGAACCCAGAGAGAGCCAACTAAAACACAGTGTGGCAGGAGTTGTGAGAGAGATGGAGGAGGACATATGTGCCAAGGCTTATCTGGGGAGCAGCCCTCCCAAACGAGCTGGGTGTTCAGTTACTTCCTCGTCCTGACAACGTATCTGGTTCATGTTCATGTTTCAGCAGCCACCTTGGGGCGGAATGTGACACAGCAAGAAGATGGCCAAGATTAGCACCCAATACTCCCACCCCACCAGAACACACTCCTCGGTCAGGACCACGGACAGAGATCTGGATTTCATTGAGACCGGTCTCAGCAGGTAGGATGGGCTTTAACTTCACGCCTGGAACAGGTTGTTCCCATAGCTGTGGGGAGAAAGAATGTCTTAGCCTGTGGGCAGGACAGGTTGGAGGGCGGAGGCTGTTCACAGCACTCCTTCTAACTGCATGACTCCTCCCAACCCACACTGAAGTAGTTTTTATTCTCATTTTAGAGATGTGGGAAAATGCTCCAAAAATTATGTAACTTTTGGAAGGCATGAAAATAAAGATTAAAATGCAGCAGATTCAACACTCCTATAAAAACACCCCCACAATGCCACACCATCCCTTGTGGACATCAATTGTCTATCAGGCACCAGTCACTATCCTGGGCACTGGGGTGGAGCACAAATCCAGTGCCCTGCCCCTCATTTCCCGGGGAGGGTCAGGACTCAGTCATGCTCATGGGCTTGGGGGAAGGGGCCAGGCCTGCCAGCAAAGCCATCAGCACCATTGATGATGTCCAACGTAGGCAGTCACCTGGAAATCTGAGGCCTCTACTTCAAGCCCTGTTTCTAACTTACTGGGAGACCTGGGAAAATGCACTAAACCCTCTATGCCTCAGATTCTTCAACTGTGAAATGGAGCAGCATTAGGAAATGGGAGTATCTATTTGGTACAGATGGACTTACACTTTTTCGATGCTTCTTAAATTGTCAAGGAGTTGATTGAGTTAAACCAGAAGAAACTTTATTTTCAATATTAATGTTATTTTTGTCCCATGGATATAGCAGTGAAAACTTCTCCCACCCATGAAAATTGCACATTATCTAAGGCCCAAAAATGCAATGACAGTCCCTCAGTCCTTGCATCCCTGGCCCTGGCCCTCCTCTATCATTTCTCCTCACTCACCCGTATATGTCTCTTCCTCTCTCAGATGCACATTTCATTTTTTTGTGTCCAGGTTCTTTGTCCCAGGTCCTTAGCAAACTCTGCTTATGAGTGATGGACAATAGTTTCCCTGTCACTGCAAACTCATGCAGTCTTTGGATCCCCAGTTTCTGGGATTCAGGCAAAGGAAGGAAAATCTCAAAGCATGACAACAGATGTTTACTCCCCACTACACTTGCAAGTTGGTGCTGAGACCCAGGAAATTTTATATGACTCAGGGGCATCAGAAATTCTCACCCTGCTCAAATCTCTCCCTGCTAACTGGCTGACAGTCAATATCTGTGTTCCACAACTGAGGGCTCCTTCCTTTAGCTTAAGGCATTGCCCTTATTTAAAGTGAAAAAGAACACTGTTAGGACAGTTATCTGCTATTAAAACTTTGGTATGTATTAATAGTTTCTTTCCCACATCAGAGCTAATAAAACCCCCTGAAGAAGGGGCTGAAGAGGGGCTTCAAAGACGGTTGCTTCAAAGAGAGTTGCAATAAAAGGGTAAAAAGGCCCAATGGGGACTTCCCTGGTGGTCCAGTGGCTGAGACTCCACGCTCCCAATGCAGGGAGCCTGAGTTCCATCCCTGGTCAGGGAAGTAGATCCCACATGCTGCAACTAAACAAACAAACAAACAAATAGGTCCAAGCATGGCACACAGCAAGAAAGTCAGCCTCCCTGCAGACATGAGGCTCCTAGGATCTTGGGCCCCAGGGAGAAGGACAGAGGCTGTCAGGATCAGGAGCATGTGAAGCAGCATGGAACTTCTCCCCATTGCTCCCTTTTGCCTCAGGCAGGACATAGCCAGGGCATCTCTGGGATCCAGGCTCCCTGGGGTCTGTCTGGCTTCTCCCAGTGGGAGAGTCAAGAGAAGGCAGGCCCAGCAGGTGGGCTGGGGCTCCTGCCCAGAATGCCTGCTCGGCCCACACCACCACCACACGGGCCAGCTCTGCCCGACTCATCCCGGCTCTGCCTCAACTAGCAAGCCCTGCCTGGTTTGAAGGCTGTTGAAGAGCCTGTGGTTTCCCAGAGCCTCTCTGTGAGCTCGGGTTGGGCCCACTCACACTCAGAGAATGGGTCCACCACACAGCAGGGGCTCTGAAATGCTGCCCTTGGTCAGTCCTCTCTGCCTTCTCCCCCGGGTGATGCCATGCCCTTCCCTCCCCTGCTCTGCATCCCCAGGCCAGTGTGGTGACCAACAGCACAGGCTCAAGGTCACACTGCCAGGTTTGAAAACTGGCTCCGAAAAGCTGACCAACAGCTCCAAGCCTCAGTTTCCTCATCTGCAAAATACGCTAGTTCTGCCCTCAGAGAGCAGTAGTGAGGTTAAAACAGAGGAAAGCTCATGGCACAGCCCCTGCCATGCAGTAAGCACTTATCACTGCTCCCTGCTGGTCTTGGAGATGCTCACCTCCATGGGCCTTCTCTGTGTCCCAGGCTGAAGCCTTCTCTGACCCCTCTGACCTCCGGTAGCCCCAGCCGCCCTGACACCTGGACGGGCGGTTTCCTGCCTGTGTCCACATCAGGCTGTCTCAGCCTGACCACCAGCCGAGTCTCACTGAGCCCCCCTGGGGGCCATGCATGCCCAGCAGCACACGTGATAAGAGCTTGTTGACAGATTAGTATAGAATCCCATGGAAACACTAGCGAGATCTCAAACAGAGAGAGGAAAAAAGCTTCCTTCATGAGAAGCATTATCTCGCAGAAGCAGGAGTGGGTTAACAGAAGTTTCCAGAATGGTTCCTTAGCATCACTGAGGATTGAGAATAGGAGTTCACGCTGGGGATGGTACAGCCTTGGGCCAGAAAGCTACGTCCAGGCCCCTCCCCTGCTTCTCAGGGCAGCCTAACATCTGTCTATGGACAGACCAGTTTTCCCTGTAAGATATATTTGAGCAAAGGACTTTAATACAGTCACAAAAATTTTTTAAAGTTTTGAATCACTATTTTGAGGGAGGAAATGGAATCTGACCGAATCATAGATCTTTGCCTTGAAATTCCAATCCTTTTAGAAAGCCTTTGGAGAAATAATTACAACTGTGTGTCCTTGAATATGAATCATTCTTCATCCTCAGTGATGTCACTCAGCTGTGCTGGGAACCTGTGTGTTGCTTGGCCCTTTGCTGAGGGCCCCCCAAAGAGGGAAGATATCATCTTCCTGTCCCATGAGACATCTCTCTTACCAGCTCTTTCACCAAATTAGAGACCAGTTTTCATTTCTCTTTTAAATCACTGCAATCATTTTGTTTGTGAAGAGCCATAAGGAAGGATCAACGTGTTTCCTTTGAACAAAAACAACAAAAAAATAAATTTATACCTTGAAAAGACCAGAAATAAAAATATCTTGCATTTTGCTCTTTCTATTTAGATCTGTTTCATTGACTCAATTATTTAAGAGCTCTCTGGCATGTTTTTGCAGATAATGCAATAAAGACTTCAGAACCTGCCGCAGAGAATCACAGCTAGCACAAGGGACACCTCAACCCCCAGAGCAATCTCCTGGTGTCGCTATTTTAGATGAGCTGTTGGGCAGAGGGGGTCGTGTCCTACAGAAGAGGAGACTTCTTCTTGCTGCCTCTTGAGCAGAGCCCAAAGCAATTATCACAAAAGAAAACCATTTGCCACCTGCTTCCCCAGGACTGAAGGCAAAAATGCAGTGACCTCAGTTCCCTGGTCACATGCGGCTGGGGCAGCGCCTGCCCGTCCCTCTAGTTCCCCGGGGCTTGGGAGGAGAAGAAAAATAATGTGCCCTACTCTCCACCCTTGTTCTAAAGGTCACTTCTGTTCACTCGCATGTCCCCCAAGTCACTAGAGGAAGACACCAGATCCACAGAGCACAAAGTTAATTACCGGTTTCCATTCTGATGAGAACCTCTGCTTCCTCCAGTGACAAAAAATCCTCACCTCATGGACATGAATTCCTCTGTATAAATAAACACAGAAGATGAGCTTTACACATTGAAAATGGCCTTGTCTTTCAAAACAGTCAGTTTCTTGTGTTTCACCAGTTGTCCTTGTTCTTGCTAATTACCAACTTCAGAGGGCTTCTTCCTGTGGAGGTAGCATCACCACCGAGAACTAGTCAGGTTGTCCTGGCCTGATCTGCTCGTTCTATAGAGCCTGAGGCCTGTCAAGTCCTCAGCTAGCTCCTGGCAGGGCGGGGCCTGGCTCCCAGTCTCCACCCTCTGTATTTCCTTTCGAGGTTCTGAATCTCTGATCTAGCAGTGATTGCCAGAAGGGTCTCCCTTTCAGCAGTAGCTGTGTGTCCTTGGGTACTCAACATGTCACCTCAGACATTTGTTTCCTCTCCTCCTACCCCATCTCCCCTTCTGTCTACCTTGTGAAATCAGTTTCTCTGAGGAGTAACTCATTGGATTTGCTATTATTTAGATATCCCCCAAGCGTTTAAAAAGGGTAGAGATTCTGGAGCTAGAAGAAAGATATCAGGGTAGAACTTCGGGCATCAAGAAACAATTAGGGAGATGCATCCAGAAAAAAAGGCCCCTTGGGTCCCTTGAATTTACATCATATAAGACCCTTCCTGTTCCTCACAACTAAATGTGCCTTTTGGGACTTGGGTGTTTGAACAAGTCATTATGGAATCAATTTTTCCTTTGTTTCCTTTTTGAAGACCAAGAAAATTAAACTCAGGAGGGTAAGTGACAAGCCCCCAGTACACCTAGCTAATAGGTGTTGGGGTAGGGACTCAAACCCAGGCCTCCGGGTCCCCCATTCTGCTGCGGCCCCTTCCAGGGGATGTCATGGGTCCAGGCCACATGCAGTGGCTCTCACTGCTGTCAGCTGCAGGCCTGCTTTGAAATCTGGGGTGAGTTCTGCCCCTCTCACTCACCCACAAGCTCTGATGTCATGGGCGTGGAGTGCTTTGCTGCGGATGCAAGTAAATCTGCTCTCAGGATGTGCTCCTGCACAGTTAGCAGAAACCAGACTAGGCAGAAATGCTGGGCTGACTGCCTGGTGCCTGGAACTCCCTGAGGAGCTGGTGGGGACAGAACACCTTCTTCCTGGGGACCACCTCCAGACCTCCAGGCACACAGGCTGTGCAGAGCTCCAGCCCAGCTGTCCGTTGCTGCCCCCACCTCCAGCTCCCCACCCCCAGGCGTGCCAGCTGCTCGGAACCAGGGATCAGAGAGATGGATTCACTTGTCTCCCTGCCTCCTCCTCCTGCAACTGACCCGGTGCCTTGGAACATGCATTCCCAGCTTTGTGGTACACAATATTAGAAGGGCAAAGGAATTGTAGCTTCCTAATTGTAGCAGGGCCTCTGATAGGGTCTCTCTCTTTAAATTAATTAATATTTATTTTATTTTTGATTGCACTGGATCTTCATTTTGGCATGCAGGCTTTCTCTAGTTGCAGCAAGTGGGGCTACTCTTTGTTGCGGTGCCCAGGCTTCTCATTGCTGTTGCTCTAGGTGCACGGGCTTAACTAGTTGCAGCACTCAGCCTCGGCAGCTGTGGCACATGGGCTTAGTTGCTCTGCAGCATGTGGAATCTTCCTGGACCACGGACTGAACCCATGTGCCCTGTATTGGCAGATGGATTCTTATCCACTGTCAGGGGAAGTCCTGACAGGGTCTCTTATATGTATAAGGTTGAGGTGTGAGTAGTCTCTTATGAGTTTAGAGAGAGAATTCGATTAGGTGCTTTGGCAATAACAAAAACATGCCCACATAGTGCAGCTAGGGGAGTCAGAGTCACGTCTCTAGTGGCATGCTACAGAACTCCATCCTCAGTCCAGCTCAGTCCTCAGTCGTGTCCAACTCTTTGCAACCCCATGGACTGCAACACGCCAGGCCTCCCTGTCCATCACCAACTCCTGGAGCTTGCTTAAACTCATGTGCATCAAGTCGGTGATGCCATTCAACCATCTCATCCTCTGTCGTCCCCTTCTCCTGACTTCAATCTTTCCCAGCGTCACGGTCTTTTCCAATGAGTCAATTTTTCACATCAAGTCGAGAAAGTATTGGAGTTTCAGCTTCAGCATCAGTCCTTCCAATGAATATTCAGGACTGATTTCCTTTAGGATGGACTGGTTTGATCTCCTTGCAGTCTAAGGGACTCTGAAGAGTCTTCTCCAACACCACATTTTGAAAGCATCAGCTCTTCGGTGCTCAACTTTCTTTATAGTCCAACTCTCACATCCATACATGACTACTGGAAAAACCCTAGCTTTGACTAGATGGACCTTTGTTGGCAAAGTAATGTCTCTGCTTTTTAATATGCTGTCTAGGTTGGTCATAGCTTTTCCTCCAAGGAGCAAGCATCTTTTAATTTCATAGCTTCAGTCACCATCTGCCTCAGCCATGTCCTATTCAACTTTTGCTTTAATTAGAAAATACAGAAGGCAGATTCATGAGAGGGTGACAGCAGGCTTTGAAATGGGATGGAATGGCATTCAAATCTCAGTTTTGCCATTTGGCTATGTGACCTTGGGAAAGTTATTTAATCTCCCTGAACCTCAGTTTCATCTCTTATAACGTTGTTATATGATTTAGTGATAAAATGCATGTGGCTGACGTACAGTAAGCAGTCAATAAATGGCAGATACTTTATGTATCACCCTGTGTGTTTTCAGCAAAAAAAAAGAAAAAATGCATCCTCAATATGGGGAAGCTGAGGGAGAGAAGAACCTGCTGGCTGTCAGGGCTGAGCAGAGACTGCCTGGAGGAGCCACGGTGTGGTAGTGAGCTCCCCCTGTGCTGGAGACAGCAGGGCTGTTGCAGAAAGGAAGAGGCAGCAGCTTGGCGGCTGGGTTGTGGGATTCTGACTTCTGATCACTCAGTGGGGAGACCCAGAGCCTGTACCCTGACAGTAATTCTTGCTTACTTCTTCAACCGTGCTGCCACCTTGTTAAGAAGGCTGATTAGGTTGGAATAGGTCATGTGATTGAATTAATTTGTCTTGCTTGGGCTCTTTAAGACTCGAAGGATGAAGTGCAAATCCTTAGAGGCCACTGCCTGGATGGCTTTTAATCAGGCTGATCAGACTTCAGCCCCAGGAAGTTTTAAAGGGAAAGAAAGGAAAACAGGCCCCAACAGAGAGATCTTATTCCAGGAAATTCAACAAACACCAGACTCTGCTGATGCTCAGACTTTTTGCCCTGAATTGCATAAGGGAAGGTCCTCCCCCCCTACCTTGGCAGAAGGGCACAGCAGAAGTGGACTTTCATTGAAAGCACTATACAAATATGAAGCCAATTCATTCAATATTTCAGGACCCTCCTCTTAACCAGTGGTTTCCTGCAGCACATACACACAGGGACAGAGGGCAAGGGAAGACCTCTTGAAGGAGGCAGCCCTTGATCTGGCTTTAGAAGATAGGGTTTCAGCATGCAGAGATGTGTGTGAATGAAAATCCTTGTTCTGGAATCCTCATGTGGAAACAACTGCTCTGGCTCCAGAGGCAGGCATGGTACCTCCCCCACCCCAAAGCCCTGCCCTCAGTGCTCTAATAAGGACCATTTACTGCTGGCTTGCCCCTTTCACCTAAGCTATGGGCAGTGGCCTCCTTGCCATAAAGGAAAGGTCACATTATCCTAAAAGTCAGAATTTGCTGGAGCGTAAACTGACGTGTAGAGCCCTGGGGTGAGGATCTCTGACAGCAGCGTTCCTCTTTAAGCAGAGCATCTGGCCATCTCAGTCCTCATCATGTCCAAGAGGTGGATGAGCTGGAAATCAATTTCGCTTGCTGCATATTTGATTTCCTAGGACCCACTTGCCATGCGAGGAGACATCATCAGAACTGCAGGAAGGCATTGCCATGGAGACTAGAGGACTGGCTGAATCCAGGCAAAGCTCCTTCACCAGCCAGGGTCCCACCAGGTAACTGACCGGTCTTGGCCCTCAGCTTGGGAAAGGGGAGACAGAGGCAGAAAGAGGATAAGTCTTAGGAGGAAATGGTGCATGAGGGTGGGGTTGCAGATTTGGAGAAGAAAGGGGCAGGAGAGGCAGAGTCAGAAATCTATCAGGGAGTAATTTCCTCTTGGGTCAGGTGTTCTGAGCTCAGAAAAATCTAAGAAAAACTGCCTTTATCTGAAATTGCTCTCATAAAAAGTGATATCGAGGTACTTGTTCAATTCTGAAAGAATTCAGAAAAAAAAAAAAAAAGGACACCAACCAGAGAAGTTTCAGAAAAGAATTCAGAAAAGAGACTAGCCAGCCAGGGGAGGCTATAGGGTGGACCACAGTGGCAGGCAGATGGCAATGGCGGCTCTGTCTGAAATAGCCCCTGGCAGGTCCTCAGTCCTAAGTGCCTAGACTTCATAGCTCACATCCTTGCAAAAGCATTTGAAAGATTAACTCGGCTCTGAGCTCTGTCTCCATTCTGATGACATCTGTTCTCCAGCTTCAATAGCTGTACCACCTGGAGGACGTCATTTCACCTTTCAAATCTAGTCTGAAGATGCATCTAGTAACATGAGGGCTGCAGCAGAGCCCACACTGGACAGTCAGCAAATGTTGGGCTCATGATTTCCTTCCACTGAGTTGTTTTTTTTTTTTCATCCAAAGCCAGAGTTTCATACAGTAGTGTATTCTACAGTTTCTGCTTAAAAGTACTTCAAAAAAATTAATTTATCTAGTTATTCTTCATGTTTTTCATGGTGGAGGATTATTTATTTCACTAGCTCCTTGTAGCTGGGCACTTAAGTGATTTGCAGTGGTTTTTTTTCATCTTACTAATAAAATGCTCTCTTGAGGCCTGTTGATTATAAGGAAGGGAACACCTTCAACCAGTTCAAATGGAAAGGGGAAGGCTAGAGCAAGGCTAGTATAACCTAAGATCCAGGCCACCTCGTGGAAATGGAGACAGTGGGGCTGATGAGGGGCCCTGGGGAGGCAGCCGCCTTCCCTGTCTCATTTCTCTAGCAGCATTTCATGATCCGTGTGCTGCCTGCCTCTTCCACTTCTGGCTTTCTCTGCCCTCACCTCAGTGGGTACAGGCTGAAAACGCCATACGATCCTGAGTTGTAACACCCAACCCCATCTTGAAGTGGTTTTTAGTTCAGAGGCTTGAGTGACTAAGTCTCTGTGGGTCAGTCATCCGTTGCCCATCCCTGAGCCTGTCGGCCAAAGCTGGAGCTCCAGGGAGCATGGCCTCTGTTCCACCCCTCAACAGAGGGAAGACCTGAGTGGGCGGAGTGTCAGAGCAGAGAGGTTGGGCTGGGCAGGCATCTTGACATTCATCTGCAGCAGCAGCTATAAGCCTCTCTGTTCTGTTTGTGGGATATTCCTTTGCTGCATCTATTTTTAGGCCATGGTCACAAGTGTGTGATGGGGATCAAGGTGTGTGACAATTCATGACCCATACCAGGTTGCTCAGAGCAGATTTGGGGTACCGTGGGTGCCAAGTCAGGGAAGCCAGACACCAAGAAACAGAGTTGAGTCTCTCGGCCCAAACTCCCCCCAACCCCCGCACCTCCTCCAAATGCCCCCCGCCACTGCTGAGACTCAGGAGGTGGGGCTAGGGAAGGTTTTACAGGAAAGCTGGAGCTGAGATGAGCTCTAGGCATGTGGGCGGCCTGGGTTCAGGTGCTTGAGGCCTGGACCGGGTCTGCTCCAAGACAGAGGTCAGTGCACATTGCAAAGGGACTTCTCCACAGGCCAGGAGAGAAAATAAGAGTTTGTATGAAAAGCAATTCATAGGACAAGGGTTGGGGAAAGAACCTAGGTTGTATCTGGGTGCTTGCTCCATTAAACTTGTTCTGAATTTTATTCCTATTTGGAAATTGTATTTTTTACTGTTCCTCTACTTACCAGTCATAACAAAGAGCTCTACATGGGGCAAAAGGAAAAATGAGCCAAAAAACTTGCTAAGGCCCCACTGGAAGGATCATGCCTTTGATGGAGTCTAGGCGTTAAAGTGACAAAGCCAAAATGAAAATAGTGTCCCTTCTGGAGGAAGCTCCATCCCAGGTGGCAGAGGAGGGAGGAAGAAGCAGTTCTGGGGAACGGGGGCGGGGGTGGGGTCAAACCTGAGCCTGCCGCCTGCCGGGATCACTTCCCCTGCCCTCACCCTCTGGGAGGGGGCTTCCGCGTCCTTCCACTCCGCCCTGGTTGCCCATCTGTCCTTCCAGGTTGTCACGCCTCATCATCTTGCTCCGTGCCTGGACCCCCAGGCACTTACACCAGGAAGACCAGAGGCCCAACTCCTTCCTGGAGCATTTCCGCGGAGCCGAGCTCAAAGAGGTGTCCAGCCGAGAAAGCCATGTCCAGTTCAACGTGGGCAGCCAGGAGCCTCCAGACAGAGGGAGAAGGTAAGGGAGACGGGGCCACCTGTACCAGATGGGACTGGAAGCACTTGCTGCTCGTTTGGTCCAGTGTGGATTCACCCAGCATATGGCCTGGAACATCGGTGCCCAGGTATTCCCCAAGAAAGGGTCTGTTCTGGGGTACACTGCATGCTCTAAGCGTCTCCGTCAGACTTCAAGAAGCCCTGCAGGAGATGAAACCTTTTAACCTGAGGCCCCAGACTCAACTGAGCTCTGATCCTGTCCTCCCCAGAGCCCCCAGCTCCCCCCGGTGATGGTGCTTTCAGAATCACACCTCCAGGACGTTGGCCTCACCAATCTCTCCATCAAAGGACCCTCATCCTACACTGCACTGTGACCTGTCTTGCTAGAAAACTGAGGCTTTTGTACCACCAGCCTCGGGGAGTACCTATGTGGTACCCACAATTTTATGGATGGGTATAGGTGCATTCTTCTGGGAAGAAAGATCTGAAGGTTGGTTAGAACTTTCAAGGGGAACCTTCCAACCCCAGGTTAGGTTGGGAACAATGAGGGGACAATAGGTGGGTCTAGGGGGGAAGGGGAGAGTGTTTGCTTTTCATTAGGAGAAGGGTCTGCAGAACAAGGGCTCTGCGCACCTTGCCTGGCCCCCTACCCAGCGGGGAGCTGTGGCTGGTGCTGTGGGGTGCAGGCATGCAGAGAAATTTGCAGGGGCTAGACTGATATGCCCTGCTGCCCCTCCCCACACAGAGCTGCTGTCTCCCCTCCGCCTCCCCTCTAGTGCTCTTGAGAAGCACCCAGCTTCTGGTCAGTGGGAGACCGCTGAGCCACCACGGGTTGAATCAGTTGTCGCTCAACAGCAGAAGGTCTCTTTAGGACCCCATGGCAGCAGGAGAGGTGAGCCTTCGGGGGAAGCAGACCTCCTCTCAGCCTCACAAACAGGAGGACACTTGCTCAGAACCTGCTTTAAGGGGAAGGGGGGCTTGAACAAGATCTTTATTCTGAATTCTCTAGGTCATGCCAAGAGTTAAAAGACATAAAAAGAAGGGTGAAAAAGAAGCATGGTTGTTGCAGAACCGACAGTCCCTATGTAATTTGACTGAGAAAATGCTCTTTTTGCATCAAAGGAACAGAAGGGCTCAGATGTGGCACCTCAAACAGGCAGAGAAAGCCCCTGGGGAGTGAAGGCTCTGAAGCTTTAGGGAAAACAGGATGGATCTTCTCGGAGCTTCAGTTTTATTTCCAGATTTGGGAGGGGGAGGGATATTTTTATTATAGGTTATGCATTACATTGTGAAATGTGCAAGATGTACAAGCTTGCTTAAGATAAAATATGAGAGTTCAAAGAAATGTCTTGCTAGTGACATTAGGAGGCCTGCGTTAGTCTTCCCTGCTGAAAAGGCATGAGAGTTGCTGGCTGAGAGGCAGAGGTCCAGTGGAGCAGCATTTTTGGGCTGCTGTTTCACACGAGTTTGGACAACAAACCCTTGGTCTCCTGGGCTGTGAGAAGGGTGCTGTGGAGGGCCTGAGCACGGGACATGCGCAGGGCCATTCCAGGTTCCCAGAGCTGAGCATCCCTGTGAGGGAGCTCTAGGACCACAAGGCGCACGTGCCGGTCACTGCTGGGCCAGAGGGACAGGAGGGATGGAGGCTCAGGAAGAGGGGAACGCGGGGAGGCGGGGTAGGGCAGCGGTGGTGTGTGGCGGGGGTGGGGTGCAGGAAGCAGAGAAGGGGTAGGGAGGGCAGGAGGTCTGTTAGCAAGTCCACAAACTGCTTCAGTTCCTTTTGGGCAAGCAAAGACTTCCTTGGCTTAACTGATCAAGCTGTCTTCTCTGCAACTTGAGATTCATGGAGCCGAACTCTAGACTGTCCATTTCCCTGTGTGACCAGATAAGTGGAGGGTTGACCTAGGACCCCATCGGGGCCAGGCCCCAACTTGCCACCAATGCATGGTTAACTCACTGGAAGGTTCAGGGTGAGCAGGTGAATGCGATGGTGCAGGATGGGAGCAGAGTAATCAGGGAGGCTTCCTGGTGGAAGAAGACCTTGAATTTTCAAGGCCAAATCCCATTAGCAAAGCAAAATGTATGCAGAAATGGGTCTTAGTTCTCCTACGGGTTTGGCCCAGTGAGATTATGGGCACAGGGGTGTGGCAATCACATACCACTGCACCCCAGAAACTGAAACTTTCCTTTGTAATAGCACAGTTTTGATTCCTCAGGGGATTTTCAGATGATCTAAATTAATCCTGAAAAAAGCGATTAGAGCCACATTCTGAATGGAAGGAGGGAGGCATGGGCAGGGCATGCAGAAGTACCAAAAAGGTATTTGACTAGATGTTCGACATCAGAGGAGAGGTGCTTTGAGAGTCAGTCTGGAGTGTCTCAGCCACTGGCTTTGGCCCCCAGACCTCCTGTCCTGCGACTGGTCTGCAGTGACCACAGATAGGCAAGCCTCCCCCCAGCCCTGTGATTCAGGCTGGCTTTCTTAAACCAGCTGTCACACATGTGAACTGGCAGTTGAGCTCATGAGGATCACGCCTTTTCCTAAAGAACATCATCAAGCACTGCCCAGTCCAGCTTCAAATAAACATCGCTGGGTGCAAACCACCTTCTACAAGATTCTCACATAGATCCGGGTAGTGGGCCCTGAAGTTTTAGGGCGAATGCTGGGGACCAGGCTGGGGAGGATGGGCTGAGCCCTGGGGTAGCTCTGCCCTGTCTATTCTTTGCCCTAAGAATGGGAAGCAACGCCTGTGATGGGGCGTCTGAGGGAGGGGCCCTGTGAGAACCTCGTCCCTGCCGCTAACTCTGTCCACCTTGGTCCACGGCACTCAGCCTGTTCACCCAGAAGCATCCTAGGCAGGCACCATGCTGGGCCGTCTCTGTGCCCTCCATAGCGTCTGGTGAACTGCCTGGCACGTCTGAAACGTCAGAGGAATTGAGGCCAGGGTGCTGGATGGGACTCAAAGAGGTACCCCTCATTTATTCAGAATCCTCACATTACCCACGTGTTCATCCTCTGCTCTACTCCAAGGCGTTCACCAGCACAAACTGGTCACACCCACAAAGTTTGTCCCCAACAGTAACAACTCCCTGTGTTCAAACTGCGCGGAAAGGCCCAGGAGACAGGGGATGGGAGTCCCAGAATAACTGACTGAGGGCAAGGGGTCCCCGGCAAGTGGGCCGAGTTCAGATTCTCTTTGCCTCCCCGCAGTGACTGGCCCCTGGCCAGGAACAACACCAACACCTGCAACAACTCAGAGAAGGAGTGAGTACCTCTGCCGCTTCCCCTCCCCACCTCCTGCAGACACCCAGCCGTGTCTCCCTCCTTAGTCCCGCTGCTTCTGCCACACCCGCCAGACCGTGCTAGAACCCTGCTCCTGGCACTGGAAGCCCATCCCCGTGGACACACGTGGGGAGGGACCTATTCTGTGTGACTTCCTTGGGCAGGTCCTCTTTTCTCTGTGTGTCTTGCATTGTTCTATTCATAAAGAGAAGGAGCTGGATGGGTAAACATTTTCAGTGCCAGCACCCTCTGTTGCTATGTATCTGAAGGTGCAAAGCTGGGGTCCATTTACTGAGCAGTGGATCTTCTCCTTCATGATAAGAATGTGCTTTTCATTCTACGTCCTCAAGCTCCTGTGTGCCAGGGGAATGCTCTTGTCTTAAGGCTAATTTGGGCCTCTTTGGAAGACATGATCAGGATTTAATCAGTGGAAAGAGGAAATTTAAATATTTCCAGAGAACAACCTCTTGAAACACTGGCCCACTGCAATTGCTTCCTATCACCTGATGCTGAGCTGGCAGAGAAGTTTGATGAGTGATTCTGGCAATGCCATCCAAAAACCTTTGGGCTTTTGGGAGTGTGTATGTGCGTGACTGTTTACATGTGTGAACACATGTGCTTGTGTGCCCCGTTCTCCAACCCTCCTTTATGGAACACCCCGGGGATAGGTAGGGAAAGGGGGGGGAGGTCTCAGTTGGAGCCTAGGAGGACCATATCAGCAAGAAATGCCAATTTCTTGACCTCCAGTTGACAGAGAGCTATGCCAAGGCTTTTTCTTGTTATTTCCCTTTGTTCTGATAGAATTTTTGTTTCTGTTTCCCTCCGTGAACATTAGTTGCACTGGGGGTTTTTTTGTTGTTGTTGTTGTCTTTTAAATTTATTTTTTTAATTGAAATAAGTTTACAATGTTGTTTTAATTCTGGTATACAGCAAAGTGATTCAGTTTTATATATTTATATATTCTTTTTCAGACTCCTTTCCGTTGTGGTTTATCACAGGATATTGAGTATAGGTTCCTGTTCTATGCAGTAGAACCTTGTTCTTTATCCATGCTATATATATTATAGTTTGCATCTGTTAATCCCAAACTCTTAATCCATTTCTTCCCTGAAGTGAAAAAGAGAAGGGCTTCCCAGGTGGCTCAGACAGTAGTAATGCCTACAATGCAAGAAATCCAGGTTCAGTCCCTGGGTCGGGAAGATCCCCTGGAGAAGGGAATGGCAACCCACTTCAGCATCCTTGCCTGGAGAATTCCCATGGATGGAGGAGCCTGGTGGGCTGCAGTCTATGGGGTCACGAAGAGTTGACCTAATCTCAAACTCCTAATCCATTCCTCGCCCTCAGTTGCATTTTGTTTACATAAAGTGGGACATCAAATCCAGAGACCCAAATGTCAGAAAAACGAAATGACTTAATCTGCAAAATGATAGCTGTTTCGAAATGTGCTTGATGTCAAGGCAAACCTGACATCAAACACCCTTGAAAGTCCTGCAGTTGAGTAAAGACTCAGGACACCCGACTGGGCGGAGGTCCTGTGGGTGGGTCTCCAGGCTTCTCTGACCTGGGTCTAGGATGTGGGCAAGGATGGGGACGGATGCTGTTGACTGCATCAGGCACTGATAAATCTTTTCAGATGGGCTCATACCATGGGTCCAAGGACCAAAGGACAAAACTGAGAACTGTTCCCAAATGGGGCCACCTGGGTACAAAGATGCAGAAGCAATTCTTATGGGCACCTTCCCCCACTCTTCCACCACATTTATGGCATTTTCGCTTAGTCCATGGGTTCTGAAAATTTCTTTCTCCTGATCAAATTGTTCTCAAAGCCACCATCTATTAGTAGCTCTGTGCAGGTCCCCTGGGTCAGTGCTGGGTGCATTCTGGGACACAGCTGGATGGCACCGGGTCTTCCCTAGGCCTCAGCATTTTGGCAGCCAGAGGAAAGGCCAAAGCTTGTAACCCAGGCCGCGAATCCTGAACAAGGGTGGCAGAGCCTGGTGTAATTAAACTCCCAGCAGGGCTGTGTGCCCCATGAGCTTGTGGGCAGCGCCCTCTGCTGGTGTCTTGGCATTAAGCCTTCAGCTGCTGAAAGACCAGTGGATTCAAGAGACCAGAGGATGGGGTGACTGTCCTTGCGCTTCTCATTTACCAATTATAACTTTTTGCTTCTACTCAACTTATTAATATGCTCATTGTCAAAAACTTGGGAAACAGAAAAGCACCCATGAGCACACACCCACAAAAGTATACTCTACGTTAATAATCGAACCCCATTATCAGAGAAACCCCTCTTCACATATCAGCAAATATACCTCCAAGTTTTCTCCAGGTCTATGTATTGAGAATATAGATGGGTAGATAAGTAGATACATACATACGTACATACATACAGACATGCTAAGTCGCTTCAGTCATGTCTGACTCTTTGTGACCCCATGGACTGGCTCTCTGATTCCCCAGGCAAGAATATTGGCGTGAATTGCCTTTTCCTTCCCCAGGAGATCTTCCTGAACCAGGGATCAAACCCACGTCTCTTATAAATCCTGCATTGGCAGGCAGTTTCTTTACCGCTAGCACCACATACATGCAATATGTTTAAGAGCATTTGTACCCCAGCTCAGCTACCTGAGAGCTTTGTGACCTTGGGCAAGTTACCTGAGCTCTCTGCGCACCAGCTTCCTGACATTATTATTGTTATTATTGAAATGAGCAACCTCGCTTCACCCCAGTGTGCTGGAAAGATGAGTTTCCTGCACCACACCCCTTCCTTTGGTCACTGTGGCCTGCCCGCTCCCCGTGGTATACGAAAATTGCTAAGTGTCACCCTGTGTCATCCAGTGAGAAGGCAAACAAGGAGGAGAAAGAGAAAAAGGAAGAGAAAAAGGAAAATCCCAAGAAAGAGGAGTAAGTACTAAGAGAAACTGCCCCCAAAGAGGGGAAGTTCTGGGGTCACAGCACGCCTGGTCCCTCTCCGGGGAAGAGGGAGAGGCTGACCCGTGGGGCCTTGGGGTCAGCCCTGGAGAGGGGGCTGCTTAGGGCTATGGAAAAGGACTTGGTCTCAGGCAGGGATCAGGCCTGCTGAGCTCATGTGAGGGTCTCCTTCTGCAGGGAAAGTCGGGGACCTCAGAGTGGGGCTTGTAGGTAGGCGGGGTGATCTGCAGCCCCAGGTGAGCAGTTGGGGGCTTCCCTGGGAGCCTGCCCTCTCCCGGGGCGTTCTGTTTGCCCATCAGGCGTCATCTTCATGCTTGGGGTGTGTGGAGCCTCTCTCCCGGGCACTAGAAAATACCATGTCCACAAACTGTAGTTCGAACCCAGTGATGATGAGTGTTGGTGGTTGGGAACGCCCACAGCCCTGTCAGTGAGAAACTGATCTTGCATTTGCTCAGTTGAGGTGAAAGCAGAAAGGCAACCCAGGGTGTCCTCTGGGGCGCAGGAGCGGCTCCGCAGGCCCAGTGGGCATGGTGGGGAGTTGGCGTCGAGGAGGAGGCAGGTGGACCCAAAGGAAAGATCTCCAGTACCACCTGTAAATTCTAACCCTCCGAAAATCCTGAAATTGAAAGCAGAAAGCACCCTAAGCTATTTCTTCCTCTCAGTCTTGGGCTGACGTAACTGCAGTGATTCCCAGGCTGGTGGTTTTCGGTGGGAGGCAGGACCCCAGTGCTCGGAAGTGAGGCTTTAGAACATCTGCACAAATGCAGTTAGTGAGGTGGACAGAGCACCTTCCTGAAGGGGAGCCCCGGGATCCCAAGGTCAGTCCAGAGAGGAGCTGCCTCAGAACTGCCTGGGGCGATGGTCAAATGCACATTTCCAGACCCCAGCCCTGGAGGGGGTCTGGGCGGGCCTGGGAAGCTGCATTTTCCCAAAGCTTCCCTGAAGTGGTTCCAACATCACGGTGCTCCACCTTGCTCCCTGGCACCCTGGAGAGCCTGGATGATACCACAGGGCACATGGGAATGTCATCACCATGGTTTTAGAGTTACCGTGGCTTCCTGGGGCTGGCAGAGAAGGCCCTCTACAGGGACACCCACATGACCCCCGCTGAGATTGACAGCACCCTATCTGGGAAGTCATCTCTTCTGCTGCAGCCCACAGCTGCCCTGGGGTCTGTAAGCTGGACCGGGTCTCTAAACCCCGCCAGAGCTTCCAGACTTCCAACACACTGTGCTGTTTGTGTGGGCGTTTCCAGGAAGAAGAAGGACGGCATTGTGGTGGATCCCTCCAGCAACATGTACTACCACTGGCTGACCGCCATCGCCGCGCCTGTCTTCTACAACTGGTGTCTGCTCGTGTGCAGGTAGCGGGGCGGGGCAGCTCGGGACAGAGCTCTGCGTCCCCGGGCGCTACCCTCCGGCTGCATGTGCCTCAGCTTCTCTGCCCACAGTCGCTCAGTGTCCAGCTCCCTGCGACCCCACGGACTGTGGTCCACCAGACTCATCTGTCCGTGGAATTCTCCACGAAAGATTACTGGAGTGGGTGGCCATGCCCTCCTCCAGGGCTCTGTCCATAAGGAAGGGCTAACAGAGGGAGCACCGGTGGGGACCTGTGTTTGAGATCAAAGCAAAGGTCCTGGCACCCTGGAGCCTTCCTAATTGAGTCGCAGGAGGAAGCTGCAAGAGCGAGATATTGCTCTCCTGAGGGGAAGTGGGAGGGCCGGGTCACTCCTGCGCTGACCTGCAGGGCGGGGGTGTAGGTAACAGGCAGTGTTCTCCGCTGGCTATGGGCTTTGGGCTTTCTTTTTTGTTTTCTATTAATTCTTATTGGCATATAGTATATTTATAATGTTGTATTAGTTTCAGGTGTTCAGCAAAGTGAGCCTGTTATATACATACATGTATCTACTGATTTTTAGTTTCTTTTCCTATGTAAGTCATATAGAGAGTTGCCTGAGCTATACTATAGGTCCTTATTAGTTGTCTTATTAGTTATTTTATATATAATAGTGTGTATATGTCAATCCCAGTCTGGACCAGCCTCCCCCACTGGGGGCAGACACCAGAGCGGGGCTTTGGGCTTTCTGAGCCGTTTGGGGTGCATGGTGAGCTCCTGTTTTGTGGGGGGCAGATGTGACTTGTTCCATTGTTAATCTCTAGAAGTTGTAGTATCTTTGTTGGCATTTGGCCCCAGAAAGGGCAAGTTCTCAGCCCCTTCATCTGACTCTACCACTGAGGCCTGGAAAAACTGCCCTCCCTCCAGTGTGGGGAAGGGGCCATCATATCACTTACTGTCAAGAGGCAACAGGGCCCACTCTTTGGGGTCAGTCTCAGCTCTTCTTAGGAGCTCTGTGACCTCGAGGCAGAAAAGCTTCTAGGAGCCCGGGTCCCTCATCGAGGCCGGGGTGAGGTGCTGGGGTACAGCCCAGCAGGCCGGGCTGTTGGGATGAACTGAGCCCCAGTTTGTAGCGCAGCGCTGCTGACCACCCCGGCCCTCCCCCACACTGCCCTTCTTGCACTTTTTTAGGGCCTGTTTCGATGAGCTTCAGTCCGAGCACCTGATGCTTTGGCTGGTCCTGGACTACTCGGCAGACATCCTCTATGGCCTGGATGTGCTGGTCCGAGCCCGGACAGGTGAGTGGGCCAGGGCCCAGGGTCGTAGATCCCACAGCATGCAGCAGTGGGGGGGCCTGGGGCCTGTGGGCAGGTTCAGGGAGATCCAGAACAGTAGCCCTTGGGGTCCCTCTTTTTGGACAGTCTGAAGAGCCAGGGCATGTTACCCATGGCTTTTAGAGTAGGTGTAATGTACAGAAAACCAAAATCTGAAACAGGGCCTAGGAGGGTGTGACTTCCTTCAGATTAAGACAGCCTGTGACCTGGGACCCTCTGCCAGAGCGCTTGTGCAGCAACAGAATACAAAGGATCTATAAGGAATGAAAAATAACTATCCCCATATGCAGACCACCTAAGCCATACCTCCAGCCCAACCCACAGATCCACCCCCACCCCCACCCCACTTAAGAAAGCAGCCCACCCGCAGGGAGCGAGCAAGGACACCTGTTACTCGTTTCACGGCCTAGGGCTGCTGCTGCGCGTCCCAGTAAAGCCTGGCTCGGATTCCTGGTCTGGTGTCTCACCAGTTTCTGTTGGTTAAAGAGCCCAAGGACCCCAGTCAGTAACAAGACCACGTCTAGCCGTGAGCCAGGCCTAAAGCCGCACCCATGCCTCAGTCTCCAAGCTGTGCATCCTTGAGGATCCTCTTTCTGATTTGCACAAAGACATCACATAAGCTGGCAGAGGCCCTGCTCGTCACTTCCAAGGTTTTGAAACTAAAAACTGTGCCGTGGTTGTGGATACAAACACCACCAGATCACAGCACAACCTTGGGCAGCTTTATAATACACAAAGCATTCCAAGCACGTCTTGTTTTCTTGTGAGAACTGCTGCAGGAGACCAGAAGCGCAGGCGGGATTGTCTCCATCTCACTGCTTGAGAAACCAGGGTCCAGAAGCGCTGAGTGACCGGCCTGTGGGGTCCTAACTCCCCGACCAGGGGTGGAACCCACATTGCCTGCATTGGAAGGTGAAGTCTTAACCACCAGGGAAGTCCCATGGGCAAGGTTTTAAAAAGACAGGTCATGCCCCATTAGTAACTGGCAAAGTCATTTTACGAGGCCATGACCAGTGTTTTTAAAGTTTTTGTTGTTATTTTCAAACATATACAAAACTGAGAGAGCACTATTATGAATCCCCATGTACCCTCATCCAGCTCCAACTATTATCAACACTTTGCTAATTTTGGTTCATTTATCCTCCCACACTCTGTTCTTGGACGGAGGTTTTTTAAAGTGAATCTCAGACAGTAACCATGTTAGCATGTAGCTTTAATAAGGACCCATTTTTAAAAATATAACTTCCATTTATCTCTTAAAATTTAACAATCTTTCTTCACTACTATCAAATACCCAATTCACATTCAAATTTACCTAACTGATCTGTATTTTTAATTGAATAAGATAGATTGGATGATCTGATAGAAAATACCAGAGCACGTTTCCTGTAATAACAGTGAGTATGGTTTTTGGAAATTTTTTCCATTATATATATATAATACCACATCTTGTGCAGTCACAAGGTAAAATATCTTTCTGTGGGCCATGATCATACACAGGCAGCCTCTTTGATGCCCACGTGATCGGTCTTCTTCCTCAGGCTTCCTGGAGCAAGGCCTGATGGTCACGGACACCAACCGGCTGTGGAAGCACTACACGAAGACCTTGCACTTCAAGCTGGACATGTTGTCCCTGGTCCCCACAGACCTGGCTTATTTCAAGCTGGGCATGAACTACCCAGAACTGAGGTTCAACCGCCTACTGAAGTTGCCCCGGCTCTTCGAATTCTTTGACCGCACAGAGACAAGGACCAACTACCCCAACGTGTTCAGGATTGGGAACCTGGTCTTGTACATCCTCATCATCATCCACTGGAACGCCTGCGTCTACTTTGCCATTTCCAAGCTCATTGGTTTCGGGACCGACTCCTGGGTCTACCCGAACATCTCAAACCCAGAGTACGGGCGCCTCTCCAGAAAATACATTTACAGTCTCTACTGGTCCACCTTGACCCTGACCACCATCGGGGAGACCCCACCCCCCGTAAAAGACGAGGAGTATCTCTTCGTGGTCATCGACTTCCTGGTGGGAGTCCTGATTTTTGCCACCATCGTGGGCAACGTGGGCTCCATGATCTCAAACATGAACGCTTCACGGGCTGAGTTCCAGGCCAAGATCGACTCCATCAAGCAGTATATGCAGTTCCGCAAGGTGACCAAGGACTTGGAGACACGGGTCATCCGCTGGTTCGACTACCTGTGGGCCAATAAGAAGACAGTGGATGAGAAGGAGGTGCTCAAGAGCCTCCCCGACAAGCTGAAGGCCGAGATCGCCATCAATGTGCACCTGGACACCCTGAGGAAGGTCCGAATCTTCCAGGACTGCGAGGCGGGGCTGCTGGTGGAGCTGGTGCTGAAGCTGCGTCCGGCGGTGTTCAGCCCTGGGGACTACATCTGCAAGAAGGGGGACATTGGGAGGGAGATGTACATCATCAAGGAGGGCAAGCTGGCTGTGGTGGCCGAGGACGGCATCACCCAGTTCGTGGTCCTCAGCGACGGGAGCTACTTTGGGGAGATCAGCATCCTGAACATCAAGGGGAGCAAGTCAGGGAACCGCCGGACGGCCAACATCAGGAGCATCGGCTACTCGGACCTGTTCTGCCTCTCCAAGGACGACCTGATGGAGGCACTCACCGAGTACCCCGAGGCCAAGAAGGCACTGGAGGAGAAGGGGCGGCAGATCCTCATGAAGGACAACCTGATTGACGAAGAGCTGGCCAAGGCTGGGGCAGACCCCAAGGACATCGAGGAGAAGGTGGTGCACCTCGAGGCCTCCCTGGACGCCCTGCAGACCAGGTTCGCGCGGCTCCTGGCCGAGTACAACGCCACCCAGATGAAGGTGAAACAGCGGCTCAGCCAGTTGGAAAACCAGGTGAAGACGGGCCTCCCGCCTGACAGGGATGCTCTGCAAACGGAGGCCAGTCAGCAGTGAAGACACAGGTGTCCGTCTCCTGCCTCCCCCGGTCACGGTCGGTGCGAGGCTGCACGGCACAGGGCCCGGCCAGGATTGAATTCCAGCTTTCCCTACCCTCTGTGAGCTGCGTGGCCTTGGGAGAGAGCCCTGATTTTCCTCATCTAGATAATGGGACTCTTTTTGTCTGTCCCAGTTAAGTGACAGGTTGCTGTGAGCTCCACAAGAAACGCTTCGTGAGGCAGGATTTTGTGAAGTATGAGATGTCTCCAGGCCAAGAGTATAAAAATGTGAGCACAGAAGTTTTTTTTTTTTTTAAATCCATGGAGAATATTTAGACTCCTGAACTTCATTTTTTGTAAGTGGGAGATTATTTCCTTACCCGCCCCTCCTGCCCCTCACTCCACCACTTCTGGATGAGGGAGAGGTAACAGAAGCTGAGAGTACACGTGGTAACTCACATTGGATACACGAGACAGCTTGGGCATATTTCTGTCTTGGGTATCTCCTCGTGCGCTCTTTGATGCTGTGACAGGCACAAAGAATGAAGCCAGGTCATCCCAGCTGAGGCCATTTCAAGTCTGAGAAGCAAATCCAGGTGCCCTGCCATCAACTCCTGTGAAACCAGAATCTGTTTCACGGCAAAGAGCATCTCCATTAGGGAAAGGGACATCTCCTAACTCCCCAACAGGCTTCAAAGACAGCCTCTGTCCCAGTCCCTGAGTTAGGGCCCTGGGGCAGCCTGTTCTGGCCTGAAGGGGAGAGTCGTGTTGAGGGGAAAGTTTCCCAGGTTGGAGGTCGGAATGGGGTCCTAAGGCAAACAAGCTGACCACTAGGACTTTCAAGAGGCAAGACCCTTAGGCCATGTCTTTGCAGACTGTCCCTGCACCCTGGAACAGGAAGCCTCACTCTCCCTTGGAATTATATCCTGAGGCAAAGCTCTTAGACAAAAATGTGCAGAGTGTCGACCTGGCTCTTTTTGTTTAATCCAGTATATAATATTACATTAAGATTTTAGAAGGTATCTATAGATTTGGGTTCTATGACTGTGAATTACTACCTTAATGGTCCATCCTCTGCTTCATACACATTGTAAATTACCCAAAGACAAGTCAGTCTCCTGATGCAGAGAAGCCATATATGCAGGTTTTCCTGCTCCTCTCTCTGAACTCGTTTCCCCTTCTTCCGTCCTTCCTTCCTCCCTTCTCTTCTCTTCCTCCTCTTCCTCTTTCTTCCTGTCCTCTTTTCTTCTCAGACAAGATGCCCCGTGTCCTTGGGAAACCTTGAAGTCTCTGCGGTCTAAGTTATAATCCACATGCTACATAACTGGCCCTAAAGTAGTTCATACAGAAGCTGCTGCCTTTTCAAGTATGCATTTTGGATTTAGATGGGTCTGTTCTGGTTTCTACTATGGATCATTTGACCATTTTAACTTTTTAAAAGAAATTTCAAAGAACTATCAGAGAAAGATGTGATCTAAGCTCTTATCCTCAGCACAATGTAACTAGCAACGTGTTACCAAAATGCACGTATTTTAAAAGCCTTAACTATTAATTTTGCCTACATTCATATTTACACAGGAAAAATAGAGACCTGGATTTAAAAAACACTGAATGACTCCTGCTTCATGTTTCGTCACAAGGGAAAACTCACATGGTCACATACCCCGGGGTATGTTTCTAGGGCAATGAGCCTGGCTTCCCCAAAGGAAGGGGCACTGGTGAGCAGGTTTCAGACAGGCACCATGTGAGGGGATGTGCACAAAAAGCAGGTGAGGAAAGGCAAACAAAGCTGCGACATTTGTCAGAGTGAGTAACTCAAAGCATCCAGTTATATAAAATGAACATCCCAGGCGGGACGCTAAGCCTATTGGCATCATTTGTCCCGGGTCGCCATGGGGGAGGTGGTCGGGCAGTCTGGGAAGGCATGGATGTTCAGGAAGCCAGGTGAGCATTTCCCCAGATTTGTCCAATGCTTATGCCCAAGAAGTTTGGGAAATAAGTTAGAATATGGGCTTCGGTGTGAGGGGGTTGGGACTGCTCTTGTTCAAGTCACGACTCTGCCCCTCGGGCAGGTTATTTGACCTCACTGTATCTGGCTTTCCTCACCTGAGAAATGGGAACTACGTTGCCCACCTGGCAGAGCGGCTGGGAATAAACTTTAAAATTACACAGTATAATAAGGATGGCCCTTCAACCTCCTGGGTGCAGAAAATGTCACATTATTGTCCCAGAGGAATAAATGAATACAGTTTCATCTAGTTAGCCCTTGGCTGCCTAGGTTGCTGGGAAGGTGAGTCTCGGGTTGTTTTCAGGATTTCCATTCACTGTCTTGGAACCCGAGAAAGGGCTTCTGGGCTCCCAGCCGAGCCCGTGTACTGCCCCTGAAGGCAGTCCCTCTCTCTGCACCGGGTCCAGCATGGGGGTCCACGCCAGGAGACAGCTTCTCTTTGTGCCTTCTATGGGAATCTAAACTCATGGAGGTGTGTTTGTGTGTATGTGTTTGTGTGTGTGTATCTGTCGGTCTCAAGAAAAAGTCTCCGAGACAAGAAAGGAAGAAAACGCTTGTGAGCACCCCTCGACGTACAGACTGATTCCAGGCTCCCTGGCAGAACCCTGGGGAGGGGGGAGCAGGCCAGACCTTGGATGAGCGGGCTGGAGCTTTGGATCTGAGGAACCCAGCCTGGTAAAAGTTCCAATACTGCAAACTTGGAAAGTCCCAAAGCTTCTAGGCCTCAAGGAACCACTCTGAGCTGGGGACAGGATTCCTTGGCAGTAACCAGTATAAACACCATCTGAAATTATTGGTAACTCAACTGGTTCAATACGAGAGAAGCCTGCTCCATCCCCCTGAAGCACTGGCCCTCAAATATCTGCTGCTACCAACGCCCTAAATTAGGCAGGGCCAGAGACCTATTGTAACTTTGTTAAGCAAACTCTGGTCTCTCTAGAATCCTTCTGCCAGAGTTCTGTTAAATGGAAGTCAAGGCAGCCTCCTTTTCTGGGTCTGGGGGCCCAGAAAATACCCCAAGGAAGGAAATGCAAAATGAAAACCATGAGGAATAAAACAGAGGAGAAAAATGCTTCTCTGAAGTTCAGGGAGTGATTTTGCCTAGTAAAGTTGACAACTCATACCTGTGATGTGGCAACCCTACTTCTGGCTCCGTATTACAGGAAAGCTTCCATATGTGTATACCCAGAGACATACACAAATGCTTACTGCAGCATTATTTTAATTAAAAAAAAGAAAATAACTGAAATACCAGAATCTAAGAACACCCTTGTAGCCCACAGTTATTACATGGAGGGGGGGGGGAGCCTCTCTCCTTTTAATTTAAAACTGGAAACATCCTGCAATCTCAGCCCTAAACTATGCCTTGGAACTGTATCATGGATCCGGACCTCAGGTATGGACCGAGACCTGACCTTGGTCGTGGACGATGCATCTGCACCTCGGATCTTAACAGAGATGTTGGACATGGATCTTGGATTTGACATGATGGTGGAAATGACAGTCAGGGTCAGGAGAAGGTTGAAGTGAGGGTGATGGCAGTTATAACACTGAGAGTGAGGCTGAGGGTATCAGGGTGAATACACAGAAGCTGATGAGGCCAGGAGAGAGTGACGGTGAGGCTGAGGTGTGGAGCAGGAGCGAGCGTCAGACTGAGGGTCAGACGGAGGGGAAGAGTAAGACTGGGCCTGGACGTGAAACTGGCCTTGAGTTTGAGGATGAGGACTGGGGTGAGAGTGAAGATGAAGAACATGGTGACTGAGTCCTGGACCTGGACATGGACCTTGAACCTACACTTGGACATTGGACCCTCATCTTTGACCTGGATTTGTCCAAGTTCTTACAGTTCACTAGACCAGCCAGTGGCCAAGACAGAAGAAAGCTAACTGATTATTCATTGTTTTAATTATGTTTTCTTCATCCAACCCAATGAGAATTATGGCTTCAATGTTAAAAATAATCAGTATTTTAACTGTCAGCCCATTTTGAGGTCCTGGGTCCTGAGTATTGATTCCTCCCCACACCCCCAACATTCTATATTGAACATTTCCAAACATGTAGCAAAATAGAAATAATTACGTGGTTAAACAACAATATACCCACCACCTAGATTCTACCATTTATATTTTACTGTACTTATTTTATTACTATCCATCTATCCATTCTTCTATCCATCCATTAATGTGCCTAATTTTAAAAATACATTTCAAAGTAAATTGCACCTGCCATTATTCCTCCCAAATACTTCAACATGTGTATCATCAGAGTTTTGTGCTTATAGGGTTTTTTTTTTCCTATTGAGGCAAAATGCACATGTGAACTATGAAGTACACAATAAGTCCATGTCCTCTGAGTTTTGATAATTGTATACCCTGCAACAGATGTAGAACATTACCAACACTCCAGAAAGTTCCACACTCTCCTTCTCAGGCAATCTCCATTCCACTCTCAGAGGCAACCACCATTCTGAGTTGTTTCTATCATAGACTGATGGTTTTTGAAAATAACAGAGACTTCCCTGGTGGTCCACTGGCTGAGACTTCTCCTTCCAATGAGGGGGTGTGGGTTCAATCCTTGGTCGAGGCACTAAGATCTCACATGCCACTTGTGAACCAAACCAAAATGTGAAACAGAAACAATACTGTAATAAATTCAATAGTGACTTTAAAAATGGTGTACATCCAAAAAAGCTTAAAAATAATAAAAATATCTGACAAAAGTTTTGTACTAACCTGTTATAACATGTGGAGCCCATGCATCAGTGGTCATGGCTCTGAGTGGCTCTTTGTGAATGGTGATGGCAAGTGAGACACAGGATGGCCCAGGCCCTGATGGCTCAGCAAGAGGATCTTGCATTGCTGATGTTGCTGTTCAGTCCCTCAGTCGGGTCCGACTCTGCAAACCCATGGACTGCAGCACGCCAGGCTTTCCTGTCCTTCACTATTTCCTGGAGCTTGCTCAAACTCATGTCCATTGAGTCAGTGATGCCATCCAACCATCTCATCCTCTGTCGTCCCCTTTTCCTCTTGCTTTCAATCTTTGCCAGCATCAGGGCCTTTTCCAAAGAGTCGACTCTTTGTATCAGGTGGCGAAAGTATTGGAGTTTCAGCTTCAGCATCAGTCCTTCCATTGAATATTCAGGACTGATTTCCTTTAGGATGGATTGGTTTAATCTCCTTGCAGTCCAAGGGACTCTCAAGAGTCTTCTTCAGCACCACAATTCAAAAGCATCAATTCTACGGTGCTCAGCCTTTTTTATATTCCAGCTCTCACATCCATACATGACTACTGGAGAAACCATAGCTTTGACTAGACAGACCTTTGTCAGCTAAGTAATGTCTCTGCTTTTTAATATGCTGTCTAAGTTTGTCATAGCTTTTCTTCCAAGGAGCAGGCATCTTTTTTCATGGTTTCAGTTACCATTTGCAGCGATTTTGGAGCCCAAGAAAATGAAGTCTTCCATTGTTTCCCCATCTATTTGCCATTAAATGATGGAAACAGATGCCGTGATGTTAGTTTTTTGAATGTTGAGTGTTAAGCCAGCTTTTTCACTCTCCTCTTTCACCTTCATCAAGAGGCTCTTCAGTGCCTCTTCACTCTCTGCCATAAGGGTGGTGTCATCTGCATATCTGAGTTTATTGATATATCTCCCAGAATCTTGATTCCAGCTTGTGCTTCATCCAGCCTGGCATTTCTCATGATGTACTCTGCATATAAGTTAAATAAGCAGGGTGACAATATACAGCCTTGACGTACTCCTTTCCCAGTTTGGAATCAGTCTGCTGTTTCATGTCTGATTCTAACTGTTGCTTCTTGACCTGCATACAGATTTCTCAGGAGGCAGGTAAGGTGGTCTGATATTCCTGTCTCCTTAAGAATTTTCCAGTTTGTTGTGATCCGTAGAGTCAAAGGCTTTAGCGTAGTCAATGAAGTAGAAGTAGATATTTTTCTGAAATTCTCTTGCTTTATCTATGATCCAATGGCTTGCTGATGAGTGACCCAGAATCCAGGAATGGGAGCTGGCTTAGGACCAGAAAGTACCAATTTGCCTTGGGCAGGCATAGAACTGGTATTTCACAGACCCAGGCTCTAATCAGCTAAGCTAATAGGAAGAGACTTGGAGACATGTGTAGCAATACTCCCTGACATGTGGAAGGCACCTGCTTGGTGTCTGGTACAATATCAGATGCTCTGCATTTTTTTTCTATTCAACACTTGGAGGCAAGTACTAGAATCCCCATCCTGCAAATTTGGAAACTAAGACTCAGAAAATTTAAATGTCACACCTGGTGTCAAATCAATTGAGATAGAGAAAAAAGCACCAGGTGTTGGCACTGTATTCACTAATATAAATTACCTGCCATCAGAAAATAAACATTTTTTAGTATACGTTTTGTGGTCAATTTTGGATTCATGGATTTTTTTTCTTAGCAGGATAGCATGCCTGCTAACAAAAATGAAGTCAAATGTAGCCCAACAAAAACCAGAACTAAGGAGAGCCTCTCAGTCCCTTAATGATTCACTAGAATAATCATAGCACAGAAGAAAGACATTACCCGGATTTAAAATTTTTCTTTGACCCAGTCATTGGAGGAGTCTGCAGCTTGGTGGTTCTCACCCTCATCCTCACTGAGACTTCAGTATGTATTTTATAAGAACAAAGAAAAGAACATTTTCTTACATACCCACAGTGCAATTATCAAAAGCAGGAAGTTTAACACTGATTTAAAGATTTTATCTAATCTGTGATCTGTCTTCACATTTCACTGAGTCCCAAGAAGCTCTACTTTTTCCTGGCCCAGGATCTAATCCAGACTCACAAACTGTGTTTACCATCACATCTCCGTGGCATCCTTTCACCTGGAGCATCTGGCTCCTTACTCTTCTTTGGTCTTTCGCTCTTTTTTGAAGAAGCCGATTATTTTGCAGAATTTCCCTCCATTTGGGTTTCTCAGATGTCCCACATATTTAGATTTAGGTTGTACAATCTGTCCTAAGATTTAAATGGTTAAAGGTTGAAGATCAAATAGGGCTCTGAGCACCCAAAGAAAATAGAAAGGAAAACACTAAGTCACATGACTTGTTATCTGAAACCAAGAAAATATGCCATTCTTACTCAAGAGTCCCACATACCTAGCATTTTCATACATTCTGCCTGAGTGCCCTCAGAACAGCTCTCTCAGTGTGTGCCCACCTCCTGCCTGAAAGAGCAAATTTTCCCAGCCTTCCCAGTGGTGAGCGAGGTCAGTCTTTAATCACCCATGTTTCCACTATTCATTTCTTATTTGGTGAATGATTTTTTATTCTCTTTGTTCCTTTTTCTATTGAGGTTTCATCTCATTACCTCCTACACTAAATTCCATTCTGATAGATATCTGGTCTTCTTTTTTTTTTCTTACCAGTGTATACCCAGCAAAGGACCAAGCATAATAATAGGTGTTCTATAAATATGTGCTGAGTGGTTTAGGGATTAATCTCCTTAGGGTAAATTCCTTGAGGTAGAATCAGTGAGTCAAAGTGTAGGAATTCTCAAAAAGACTTTTGATGCACATTAAGTTGCTCTCCCAAAAGTTTATATCTTTTTACAGTGTATAAGAGTAGCTGTGTATTATCATTATTTTTGTTCTCTATCAGACTAATAGTTGGGAAATTGCCTTATTTTAACGTGATTTAGTTCACTGTAAATATAACTGGAGCGTTTATATAATAATTGGTTATTTATGATTCTTTTAAAACCCCTGTTTATAATTCTTCCTATATATCTGCTTTTCATCTCTTTCATATTCATTTGAGAAGATATTAAGAAAACAGATTGGTGTTCCTTTGTCAATATGTGATACAATTTACCTCTAGTTAGTTTTTGTTCACAAAGATTTCTATATTTTTATGTTGTTGAAGTTATCGATGTCTATCCGTTTTGGCCTTTATGTCATTGTTAAGTCTTTTCATTCAGAATATAGAAATATTCACCCATGTACACCTCTAGGATTTTTGTGGCTTCATTTCTTATATCTGATTGTTTTATCCATTTAGAAAGAATTCATTTTAGAAGGAGTTAAATGGGGTTGAGACCTGGAAGTTCCAGACAAATGTTTTGTTGTGGATAAGACATGCATGGGAAGTATCTTAAATGTAGAGCTTGATACACAGTTACATGTGGACACGAGCTCATACATAGAACAGCTCCAGCATCATGGAAGGCCCCCGTGTGCCCCTTCCCCGTCAGCAGAACCCCCTGAAAGATAACCATTTGACTTCTGTCACTAGAGATTAGTTTTGTCTGTTTTCAGACTTCATATAAATGGAATCACATCATATTTGCTTTTTGTAGCTGACTTCCCTTGTTCAAAACAAAGTTATCAAAACTCATCCATGGTGTATGTGTAGCTGTAGTCCACATTCTCCTTGCTGTTTACTATTTCATTGAGTGAACACAGCATGGTTTACTTATCCATTCTTGTATTCGTGGGGATTGGGGCTGTTTCTCTTCTTGTCCACAATGAGTAACAATTGCTATGAATGTTCTTGGGGTGGATGTACGCACTCACTTCTGTTTGGCATATATACCTATGGGCCATACGTTTTTTTATCTCTCAAATTGCCATCTGCATGCAGGCTAGGATTGTGTTAGGTCCCGCATGCCAGTATCTCAGCTTACTCTGGCTGAGAATCAGAGGAAAGAGCTGGCTTACTTTAAGTGATTATGTTCAGGGCTCTGCCACATATGGTTGCTCTAGTTGTGAAAGTGAAAGTTGCTCAGTCGTGTTCACTCTTTGCAACCCCATGGACTATACAGTCCAGGATTCTCCAGGCCGGAATACTGGAGTGGGTAGCTGTTGCCTTCTCCAGGGGATCTTCCCAACCCAGGGATCAAACCCAGGTCTCCCGCGTTGCAGATGGATTCTTTACCATCTGAGCCACCAGGGCGGCCCAAGAATACTGAAGAGGGCAGCCTATCCCGTCTCCAGCGAATCTTCCCGACACAGGAATCGAACCGCAGTCTCTTCCATTGCAGGCGGATTCTTTACCAGCTGAGCTATCAGAGAAGCCCCACTGCCCAAAAGTGTCCCTCCTAAAGAGGCATCTTGCGTTGTTAGTTATCACAGATTTTTGTATTTATTATGATGGATTTCCTGCAGATGGCAGTAGAGGGTCTTGTTCTAATACAGTAAGTATAGTATGACAATTCCCCAGCAGGGGGAGCTAAAGAGTCTTCACTGGACTGGGCAGCTGTGTCTTTCCCTTCCTAGTAACAAGAGGTGTGAGCTCCTAAGTCATTTTTGATTCCCACAAGAGTGTTGCAGCATACTTGCAGCAATGATTTACCCGATTCATTTCTGAGTTCTTTTGTATATATTTATATACAAAATCTTAGCCAATGTTACTTGTCAGTAGAAAGCTTTTCTTTAAGGTTTACAATGCCACAAGAAAACTGACAAAAGGAGTGATCATTTTTATAGAAAAGAGATAAAGGACACACCAGCATTAAAACTGACAAGGCATTTTATTTCCATGAAAGCAATATGTGTATCTGTTTCAAAATTAATTTATCTGAGTGATTTTTAATTCCCAACTCATTAACAATTCAACTTTTCTTTGATAACTTCACATAATTTTTATTTAAAAAAAGATTTCACTGGGACTCTGTGGTGTTCCTGTGGTTGAAAATTCACCGGCCAATACAGGGAACACGGGTTCAATCTCTGGTCCAGGAAGATCCCACACGCCACGGAGCAACTAAGCCCGTGGGCCACAACTACTGAGCCTGCACATCTGGAGCCCGTGCTCCCAAAAAAAGAAGCCACTGCATTGAGAAGCCCATGCACCGCAGCAAGAGAGTGCCCCACTGCTCTCCGCAGCTAGAGACAGCCCTCCGGCAGCGACAAAGATGCAATGCCATCCAAAGTAAATAACTGTAAAAAATAATTACCTTTTTTTTACCGAAGTATAGTTGGTTACAATGTTGTGGCTCTGGTGACAGCAAAGTGATTCAAATATATATAGACAGGGATAAACATCTTCTTTTCGACTCTTTTCCATCTAGGTTATTGTAAGATACTGAATGTAGTTCCCTGTGCCACACAGTAGGACCTTATTATTTTTCTATTTTATACATCATACTGCGTATCTGTTAACCCCAAGCTTCTAATTTATTTCTCCCCCTACCTTTCCCCTTTGGTAACCTTGTATTCGATTTCTATGTGTGTGAGTCTGTTTCTGTTTTGTAAATAAGTTCATTTGTGTCATATTTTAGACTCCTCATATAAGGGATACCAAATGTTACTTGTCTTTCTCTGTCTGACTTACTCCACTTAGTCTGATAATCTCTAGGGTGGTTGCAACAACCACCCACTGTTGCTGCAAATGGCATTATTGCATTCTCTGGTTACTGCTGTAGTCCATCGTGTACACATGCCACATCTTCTCTATCCATTCGCCTGTCAGTGGACACTTAGATTGCTTCCATGTCTTGGCTGTTGTAAATAGTGCTGTTAAGAACATTGGGGTACATGGACCTTTTCGAATTAGAGATTTTAGAATTAAACATATGCCTAGGAGTATGATTGCTGAATGATATGATAACTTCATTTTTAGTTTTTTAAGGAACATTCATGGTGTTCCACATAGCAGCTGCACCATTTTACATCCCCACCAACAGTGGCGGAGGGTTCCCTTTTCTCTACACCCTCTCCTGTATCTAGTATTTGTGCCATTCTGACCAGTGAGAGGTGTTACCTCTTTGTAGTTTTGATTTTCCTTTCTCTAATAAATAGTGGTATAGAGCATCTTTTCATGTGCCTGTTGACCATCTGTATGTCTTTTTTAGAGAAATGTCTGTTTAGGTTTTCTGCACATTTGGGGAGGCTTGTGGGTTTTTGTTGTCATTATTGAGTTGTTTGAACTGTTTGTATATTTTGGAAATTAAGCCCACATCATTTGCAAATATTTTCTCCCAGTCTATAGGTTGTCTTTTTGTTTTGTTAATGGTTTTCTGTGCTGTGCAAAAGCTTATGTTTTATTAGGTTCCATTTGTTTATTTTTGCTTATATTTCTTTTGCCTTAGGAGACCGACCTAAGAAAACATTGCTACGATTTATATCAGAATATTTTGCCTATGTTCTTTTCTATGAGGGTTATGGTGTCATATTTAAGTCTTTAAGCCATTTTGAGCTTATTTTTGTGTGTGGTATGGGGGAGTGTTTTCTAACTTCACTGATTTACAAGCAGCTATCCAGTTTTCCCAACACCACTTGCTGTAGAGACTGTCTCTTCTCCATTGTATATTCTTGCCCCTTTTGTTGACGATTAATTGACTGTAGATGTGTGGATTTATCTCTGGGCTTTCTATTCTGTCCCATTAATCCTTATGTCTGCTTTTGTGCTAATACCATGCTGCTTCGATTACTGTGGCTCTGCAGTATTGTCTGATGTCTGGGAGGGTTATGCCTCCTGCTTTGTTCTTTTTTTCTCAGGAATGCTTTGGCAATTCTGGATTTTTTTGTGGTTCCATATAAATTTTATGGTTATTTGTTCCAGTTCTGTGGAAAATGTCATGGGTAATTTAAAAGTGTGTGCGTGTGTGTGTGCTCAGTTCTGTCTGATTCTTTGCAACCCCATGGACTGTAGCCTGCCAAGCTCCTTTGTCCATGGAATTTTCTAGGAAAGAATACTGGAGTGGTTTGCCATTTTCTTCTTGCATTAAATCTGTAGATTGCTTTGGGTAATATGGGCATTTTAAGGACATTAATTCTTCCAATCCAAGAGCATGGTGTATCTTTCCATTTCTTTGAGTCATCTTCAATTTCCTTAATCAATGTTTTATCGTTCTCAGCATGTAAATCTTTCATCTCTTTGGTCAGGCGTATAGTTTTCAATAACGGCCTTACGTTTGTTATAATTGTTGAGACTGAGAAACAAAAAATATATTAACTGAAAAAAGTGTTTGCCTTATCCTGGCACATCGGCCATCTATGTGCTGAGCTGCTCACTCTCTGAGATGCTCTTGGGATCCCTGCTCACTTCAGCAGCAGAGGGACAGGCAGAATTTCCCACACCATTCAGAGTGCTCACCTCCTTCCCTCTCTCCTCTTTAGCCCCAAACTCAGTTGGATTTGCAGAAGTTTAATGAGCAAATGCTACAGCTCCATGTTTCTGGATGTTTTGTTGAGAAAGGCTACTGTGTTCAGGGTCCAGGTTGCCGCAGTGGTCAGGTGATGCTGCTGCCAACAGGGTAACATCACAGCTATTGCATCTCTCTGCCCTGGGCTTCCTCGGTGGCTTAGCAGTAAAGAATCCGCTACAGGAGATGCAAGTGTGATTTCTGGGTCAGGAAGATCTCCTGGGGGAGGGCATGGCAACCCACTCCAGTATTCCTCCCTGGAGAATCCCATGGACAGAGGAGCCAGGTGGGCAAATAGACATGACTGAAACACCTTAGCACACACTGGGGCAGAGCCAGGGGGTGGGATCAGCCAGTTTCCAAGGCCCCTCCACCTCTGCCCTTCTCTGATCCTGCCGGTAGGAAAAAGGGAGACTGTGGCCCTCTTGTTTTGTAGGTGGCCTGGATCCTTTGATTACTCTTGCCATGACAATTAAAATGGACCTTATGTTTCCAGAAAACAATGAAAACATAGTCATCACAGATGGAAACAGGAACTGTAAATGGTTGACTCTTAAGTTATCACCGTCATCTGGGGCAGGACAGCTCCTTCTTGTGCATCCCGCCGAGGACATCTGGCCCTCCCCACGCCGCACAGTGAATGCCCTTGGCACCTGCAGTCGCTGTGACAAGCCAATACCCTTTCCAGACACCTCCCAACCCCCACCCTGGGGTGGGGGCGCTGGTCAAGAACTACAGAAATTTTTAACAATTCTTTCTGGTGGAAAGTTGTATTTGCTAACTATCGTTTAAGTTAGATTCATGTTGTCTCATACAGAGTTCAGTCCTTGTACAAATTGACTTTTGTTTTCTACAAGCTATTCAGTAATTCAGGTCAAACACACAAGTAATACCATTTTCATTGAAAAGCTCCCTGTTTAGAAAATTTTCTCGCCTTAAGATCAAGGCCCACTAGTTTTGGGGAAAAGGCAAACCTAAAGGATTCCGGGTGCATGAGGAGAAAGGAGGAGAGGTTGCAAAGGGAGCCCCCATCTCTTGTTTGGCCTCCCTTCCCCACCCCGACCCCTCCTTGGCCACACTTAGTTTCACATCCTCCTAACTGCCCTCACCCACAACACCCCTGCCACCACCAGCGGGGCAAGGCTGGGGTTGCATGTCTTCCCAAGGCAGACAACGGGTGATGGCTGGGGGGCAGAGAGCAGAGATCCTAATTGCCGCAGAGGAGAGAAAGAGTCTTGTCATCCTGATGGAACTCTGGTTTTATTTTCTAATAGAAACACTGTTTTAATATTAGTGAAATAGAAATATATAGACTCCCTGGAAACTTCATCTCCATTTGTAACACTGATTCTCTGGCGAAAGAAACCTAATCCTAACTCTAAATAACGTTCCAAACTTTTCCTTTCAGCAACTCTTTATAGGTTTTATTTATATGCGGGGCAGTGAAAAAGAAGCTGCCTGCAGTGAGTCACTCTCATTTTCTTCCCCTTAGACACAGAAATTTATACAGGAATGAATTTTTCAATGGACCCAGAAGCAGCTCACACAGTCTTCAATGAATGGGATGGTTGTACTTTTAGGACCTGGGAGTTCACATGTACACATTCAGTTCCTTAGGTGAGTCATCAGCTTTTCCAGTTTGTTCTTTGGGCTCAGAAGCATGTAGCAACAAACCGCCAACAAATGTGGAGGGGAAAGCCATCGATCTGTGCCCCTCTGCCCGCTTTACCGTCTCCTCCACGCTGGATGAGAAGCCAGCACCACTCCACACCAGGACTCAGCGCTGCCCTCCAGTGCACTTTCTGGACCAGTCTGTAGCTCAGTGACGCAAACTGAAGCGGCTGCCTGCATTTCCCTGGAGCTTGGCCTCTGGACCCTCCCCTCCTCTCTGGATAGAGATGCTGGAACTACTGAAATAAGGGTGAAAACTCTAGGTCACCCTTGTTTCAGGCCACCAGCCTCACTTATTCATTCATTCCACATCATATAATGCTAGAACATAAAAGTTTAGAGCGGCTTGAGATGAAGTCGGATAGACAGGCAAGGGCTTTCTCACCTTATTTCTCAGACGTCTCCCTTCTCCCACCTGATAAAGCTGGTGATGCTCCTTGTGGGATAGGAAGTCATACCCCTCTGCCAGTGTTATCTCCTGAAGATTCATATGCTAAGGAGTTCTGGACTTTACCTGCGTCAATAAAGAGACACTGGAGGGTTGCACTGCCTCCTAAATAAACCCCTGTGATGTGGGAGTTGGATTTGGAGGCCCAGAGAGGGCAGTTGTCCAGGCTGGGGAGGGGTCTAGGCTGTGGAAGGGGATGGCAAGCTGAACACTGGAGAAGCAGAGACAGAACCAAGAAACATTTAAGAGGTCAAGTAGTCCGCGGTATTTTAAAGCCTGGAAGGCATAACCATTTTTGAAGAAGAAAGAAGACTTGCCTGTGAAACCTTCAGGGAACTGAGGCAAGCAAGTAAGTAGTCAGGATGTGGTAAAAGCCAGAGATGGAGATTCAAGGAGGAGGGTGTGGTTGATGACATCACATTCTGAAGAATGGTGACGTGTGCATTGAATTTGGTAACAAGAAGGACATTGGTGATCTTGGCAAGTTCTCTTCTGCTAGTTCATTCTGTCTTTCATTCTAGAAGAGGTAATAGCTACGACAGCCAAAGGTGGAAAGACATAGTCGTAAATCCTTAACACCACTGTCTCCTGGTAGAATTGGAAAGATCCTTTTGTTATTTGCTTATCTGTACCATCCACTTTTTTTCAACCCACAAGCATGTATTACTTTTGTTATTATTTATGGAAAAAACAAAAGAGACATGAAAGAGGCAGATCCCCAGGCCAGGTAAGTAGCTTTCATATTTCAATCCCTGTATTGGCCAGAGAGGACCCTACACATCTCATATTCTTTAATCCTCCAAGTCTTCTGTTTTAACACTCTGCTCTAAGGTTGTATTTGCTAAACCACATCAGGAATACAGAGACTAAATAAGTAGGTAAACATGAATGAAACCATTAAAATTAAAATGATGGACTATTTTTTTCTATATGCAAGAATTTCATGACGAATGGATTTCACAGAAGCACAACAAAGCAAAATTTTTGGAGAAAAAAATACACATCCATGGCATTATACTTCAAAAGTTACCTGTCCCCAAGACAAAGCAGTTATACAGAAACCAGACTTTGAATCTAACAATTGCTATAATGTGGCAATTGCAATCCAGAAGAATCCAATGTCAGTGATCTTGAATATAACCATATGATTGGCTCCCCAACCTGGGAAATGATGCTTCAGATACCGAAGAGCATGTCTTGAAAGAGTAGGTTACAAAAACTTCAAAGTTCTTGTGACAATTCCTTCAAAACAATCTGAGTTCTGTTTCACTAAGGCAAGGATCTTAAAATGGGAATTTCAAGATGGTCTTTGGAAATTTTTGAAATTGCAGATATACTTTCAAATATTAAGATTAAACTTTGGTCAATACATTAATAGGCATATCACCAATGAAATTGCCTAAGATTAGACAGTTACAAATGACACTTTATAAATCATTTGGGTGGTATTTCCCCCATGGGACTAGTAAAGCTACTGAAGCGAGCCGATCATGGCTGCTGGCAGCAGAGGTTAACCCTAGACCCAGATGAAGAGTCGGCTTTGACAGAATTACTTCGTTCTTCCACTTATTTAAGGTGGGTGTGCGAGGTGCATGCTGTTAACAGACGTAAGAGTTCACAGACTTGGCAATGTCTTCCGTGGTTTAAGTACAGCCTGTATTTTTCCTAAGTGCATTAGAGGAGAAGTCGTGTGTGTGTGATTATAGAGTTTAGGTTAATAATCAGGGAAGCGAGGGATCCAGAGGACACGGCTGTCAGTACTTGGAGTGGTTTTCCAGGGAAAGGTTAGGCTGAACTGTGTGCAAACCTGTACCCAGGAGATCCACCCATGCCTCAGAGACAGAACAGGTCAGAGTGAGGGACAGGGCTTCCCTGTGGCTCAGCAGTAGGAGAATCTGCCCGCAGTGCAGGAGTGGCAGGGAACAGCTCTTTTCTGTGCAAACGTCAGCCTTCAGCGCTGGCAGCAAGGTATGGCTTGGCCTTTTCAGCACACTGCAGTAATCAATATGCCAGAGCAAGAATGTGGTTGGGACCATTTGCAGAATTTAAGACGCAATGACTGATCATAAATAAACTGCTAGGTGTTTGGCCCTCTGGGTGGGTGGCTTTTGATGACGGTCACCGTCTCTCCTTCCTTGTCTCTATGGTGATGTCTCGGTGAGGGTGCCCTGACAGACACCAAGGCCTCACTCTGCCTCCCTTGCAGTCAGGCTGACAAGGGAACCAGAAGTGGCCAGAGACGTGTGAGCAAAAGGAGCGTGTCTGCTGCCCCACGCTTTCCTCCTCCTCCTGCCCGTGACCTGCAGGCCTCATGATGCAGAGCCTGCACCTCCAAGCCCACAAGACTGTGGTACAAGTGAGAAATAGGCCTTCGCTGTGTGAAGCCAGTGACATTTGGGTTTATGTGTAATATTTTATAACGTCTGCCTTTGAATCAGGAAGGAAGCCCTGCATTTCCTGTGCCAGCAAGTCAGGGTTCTTTTTCTATAAAACTCATTTCCAAACCTACCTCCTGGCCCACGATGCTCCTGAGGGTGCTGTCTTCATCCCCAGATTCCTGCAGTGCCATTCTGCTGGTGGTAACAGAGGCAGCCGTGGGTCCAGAGGCACATCTGTTATCTTGCCGTCTTTGGGATGGCTAAGAGTGAACTCAGTTTTAGAAGAGATTTAGGGAGAGGGAAGTGGCTGTCACCATTCCCACTGTCAGATGGGGAACCAAGGCTGAGCAAGATGAAATCACTTGTTTAGAGCACACAGCTTGGAAACCAGGCAGGCTTCGAGAAGCCCATATTTTAACCACTTGTGCTAAACTACACCCTAGGAGTTGGGTCAGCTTGACCAGTTCAGAGAATGTCTAATGCTTTCACTGCAAATTTACTGTGATTCTGTGAAAAGCATTTAATTTGTTATTTCAAATTGTGGACTGCAATCCATGATCGGGTCATGAAACCAAATTTAATAACAAATTTGGGGGAATATAATAAAAATAATAGACTGCATTGGCACCATACACAGGAGTATGGCTCCATGGAAACTGTGTTTGCTATACTCACACGTCATATGTTTGATTGGGACATAAAATTCAATCTTTTGCTACAGAATGTAGTCAGCAGTCTGACAGCACCACAAAAATTAGGTTTCAATTGTTTGTGAGTTTCATGGGTAAAAATGTTATATTGGGAATAACCTGTGACTCCTAATCTGCCAGCCCTCAAAAATGCCCCACTAAACTTTTTTAATGTAGCATTCCTTCTCTGGGCCGTGCTGGGTCTTCACTGCTGCACACGGCTTTCTGCGGTTGCGGGAAGCAGGGCTGCTCTCTCGTCGCGATGCATGGGCTTCTCACTGCAGTGGCCTCTCCTGTCTCAGAGCACAGGCTCTAAGGTGAGAGGGTTTCGGTAGTTGTGGTGCATCGGCTTAGCTGCCCCACCGCAAGTGGAATCTTCCCAAACCAGGGATGGGACCCGTGCCCCCTTCCACCAGGGAAGCCTAGCCCACGATACCTTTAATCACAAATTGACATGTAGTTGATTTACAGCATTGTGTTAGTTTCAGGTACAGAGCAAAGTGATTCAGTCATGCATACATACATGTATCTATTCTTTCTCAGATTCTTTTCCATATGGGTTATTCAGTTCAGTTCAGTTCAGTCACTCAGTCGTGTCCGACTCTTTGCGACCCCATGAATCGCAGCATGCCAGGCCTCTCTGTCCATCACCAACCCCCTGGAGTTTACTCAAACCCATGTCCATTGTGTTGGTGGTGCCATCCAGCCATCTCATCCTCTGTCGTCCCCTTCTCCTCCTGCCCCTAATCCCTCCCAGCATCAGGGTCTTTTCCAATGAGTCAACTCTTCGCATTGGGTGGCCAAAGTATTGGAGTTTCAGCTTCAGCATCAGTCCTTCCAATGAACACCCAGGACTGATCTTTAGGATGGACTGGTTGGATCTCCTTGCAGTCCAAGGGACTCTCAAGAGTCTTCTCCAACACCACAGTTCAAAAGCATCAATTTTTTGGCGCTCAGCTTTCTTCACAGTCCAACTCTCACATCCATACGTGACACTGGAAAAACCATAGCCTTGACCAGACGGACCTTTGTTGATAAGTAATATCTCTGCTTTTTAATATCTATCTAGGTTGGTCATAACTTTCCTTCCAAGGAGTAAGCTTTTAATTTCACGGCTGCAATCACCATCTGCAGTGATTTTGGAGCCCAGAAAAATAAAGTCAGACACTGTTTCCACTGTTTCCCCATCTATTTGCCATGAAGTGATGGGACCAGATGCCATGATCTTAGTTTTCTGAATGTTGAGCTTTAAGCCAACCTTTTCACGCTCCTCTTTCACTTTCATCAAGAGGCTTTTTAGTTCCTCTTCACTTTCTGCCATAAGGGTGGTGTCATCTGCATATCTGAGATTATTGATATTTCTCCCTGCAATCTTGATTCCAGCTTGTGCTTCCTCCAGCCCAGCGTTTCTCATGATGTACTCTGCATATAAGTTAAATAAGTAGGGTGGCAATATACAGCCTTGACGTACTCCTTTTCCTATTTGGAACCAGTCTGTTGTTCCATGTCCAGGTCTAACTGTTGCTTCCTGACCTGCATATAGGTTTCTCAAGAGGCAGGTCAGGTGGTCTGGTATGCCCATCTCTTTCAGAATTTTCCATAGTTTATTGTGATCCACACAGTCAAAGGCTTTGGCATAGTCAATAAAGCAGAAATAGATGTTTTTCTGTAACTCTCTTGCTTTTTTGATGATCCAGCAGATGTTGGCAATTTGATCTCTGGTTCCTCTGCCTTTTCTAAAACCAGCTTGAACATCTGGAAGTTCATGGTTCACGTATTGCTGGAGCCTGGCTAGATATTAAATACAGTTCCCTCTGCTACACAATAGGTCCTTGTTGTTAATCTATTTTATGTGCAGTAGTGTGTATCTGTTAGTCCCAAATTCCCAGTTTCTCTCTCCCCTGCATTCCCTTTTGATAACCATATGTTTGTTTTCTGTGTCTGTGAGCCCCACTACACCTTGATCCCCAAAGCACAAGATGAGCAAGGCTGCTTTATTTATCCTATCAAGAGAGGCACCAATTGCAGCGTGCTCCCAGGCAACCAGGTCTTCTCCAGGCCTCCAGCACACCCAGATCATCCCCACTGAACTGGCGACATCAGACAGAAGTCATCCCTTCCAACGGGGGCCTCCGATACACTGATCTGCAGTGTGCCAAGGGATGCTTCCCTCTCTCTCCAAAGGCCAGCCTCACCTTCCCTCTTCCCTCCACACTCAGGGAATCCTCATCTCTCCCCTGCCTAGTCCCAGCCTGCTTTGGATGAGATGTTCCATTTTAGCTGGAGAATAGAACAGACGGTGTGATATTCCTTTGCGTGCATGCATGCTAAGTTGCTTCAGTTGTGTCCGACTGTGGCACTATGGACCGTAGCCCACCAGGCTCCTCTGTCTGTGGGATTCTCAAGGAAAACTACTGGAGTGGGTTGCCATTCCCTCCTCCAGGGGATCTTCCTGATCCAGGGATCGAATCCACGTCTCCTGCATTGCAGGCGGATTCTTGGCCACTGAGCCGCCTGGGAAACCCTATGATACTCCTTTACAAGAAAGCAAAGCAGAGTGACTAAAAAGTGAAATAAAATTTACAGTGAGCAAGCATTTTAACATTGTGTGATGGTGACAGCACTGTTTCTCAGAAGTCAATATGCACGCAAACCGCCCTGAGAATCTTGTGAAATGCATCTGGGATGGAGCCTGAGACTCTGCATTGCTAACATGTTCCCTGACGATGCTAGAGCTGCTGGTCCATAAAACACACTTTGTGTAGCAAGAGTCAGTCTCCACGACGGCTGGCACAGAATGGGTGCTCAAAAATATCTGCCAAATTGAATCAAATCTCAGGAGAAGCTGGTTTTATGGCAGGACTCAGTGGCAAGAGCAAGTGTGATAAGGTGAACCAATCAATTAAACCAGTGGTGTGCAACCCTGACTGCACATTAAAACCACCCAGGGAGGCCTTTAAAAATCCTGTCGCTTGGGCCCCATCCTTGGCAATTCTGATTTAACTGGTTTGGGGGTAGAGGCTGGACAGCTACAATTTTTTCAAACTCTCCAGATGATCCTAACATGGAGCCAAGTTAAAGAAATTCTAGAATGAAAATTGTTGAACACACACCAGGTGTTGGGCCCCACTGAGTGAGGCCTTGACAGAGAGCTGAGTGAGACGGGGTCCCTGCCCTCTGTGAACCTGTGGACGAACACGGGAAACAGATCAGTGTGTGACGATAATGTAAAAAAGTGCCGTAGTACATTTACGTGTACTTGTTTTGGGGATACTGATGAGAGATGAACTGATTCATTCTTGAGGAGGTTGGAGGGAAGAAGACTCCCAGAGGCAATGATATTTGAACCTTAAAGGAGGGGACTGATGCCGAAGTTGAAACTCCAGTACTTTGGCCACTTGATGCGAAGAGTCAACTCACTGGAAGAGACCCTGATGCTGGGGAAGATTGAGGGCAGGAGGAGCAGCGGGTGACAGAGGATGACATGGTTGGATGGCATCACCGACTCGATGGACATGGGTTTGACTAAACTGTAAACTCCAGGAGATGGTGCAGGACAGGGAGGCCTGGCGTGCTGCCATCCGTGGGGACATGACTTAGCTTCTGAACAACAACAACAAAGGATGAGACGGGAACTGTCAGACAGACGAGGGAAGGAAGCTTTGTGCTTCCTCATTATTAGCCACAGTGAGATGACGTTTGACCAGGACCCAGGATCCCCATACTGCTGCTTGTGAGCTTTATGAGAAAGATCTATGCACAGGGAAAAAGGTCAGTCAATGAGTTCTCTTTCTTTTCAGCAGTTAGGGATATTTGGAAGAAAGACGACATGTAAGCTGTCAGCAAGGAACAGTCAGGAAAACAGCCTACAGCAGATACCCAATGGAGAGAATCTGGTAGAGGAACTAGTTACATGATTGAATTGCTGGAACTCTGAACATAAGACAACCCAGAGGTTTGCAGAGAGCTCAAAAGCTGAAGGGTTGTGAGGTGGTGGAATTACCAGAACCCAGAGGCCAGAGTTGCCTAATGAGAGCTGGAAACACAGCAAGGATTGCTCAAAGGGGGCTGGGCTGACCAAGGAGATGCAGTCAAGGAGGCACACACAACCAACTCTGGACCACAGAGGGAGGGGATGCCTAGATTCCCCCTTCCTCCTGTTCCCCAGGCTCCCCAGAGCATGACATTTGGGAAACCCAGCTAGGAGTCAGTTGGCAGAGGAGCTTAGCAGGTGTAGTCTTCAGGGGTCAGCCTCTACAGGTGGGAAATTAATCTGATTCCTTACAGGCTGCAAAGGTCCATATAGTCAAAGCTATGGTTTTTACAGTCGTCATGTATGGATGTGACTGCTGGACCATAAAGAAGGCTGAGTGCCAAAGAATGGATGCTTTTGAATTGTGGTGCTGGAGAAGACTCTTGAGAGTCCCCGGACAGCAGGGAGATCAAACCACTCAATCCTAAAGGAAATCAGTCCTGAATATTCATTGGAAGGACTGATGCTGGAGCTGAAGCTCCAATACTTTGGCCACCTGATTCAAAAGCTGACTCACTGGAAAAGATCCTGATGCTGGGAAAGATTGAGGGCAAGAAAAGGGGGCAACAGAGGTTGAGACGGTTGGATGGCATCACTGACTCGATGGACATGTGTTTGAGTGAACTGCAGGAGTGGTGAAGGACAGGGAAGCCTGGAGTGCTGCAGTGCATGGGGTCTCAAAGAGTTGGACATGACTTAGCAACTGAACAACAACAAAACAGGCTTAACTGATATATTCTGGACTTCTTGCCTGAGGCCTGTACCAAAATCAGACTGAGAAGACTCTTTGTCCCTTTTTCCTACAACTAACACTTTATCTTGGCCTAGGGCAGAGATGCTCAACTGATGTGCTGGAGATACTTTCCTGATGGGGTCTGGGGAGGCCAGAATCCTTAAGGCATTCACCTCCACTTGTAAGAGGCTTTCTTTTATTCACCCCAGGATCCTGGATAAATGAGTGCCCTGAAGTAAAAATATCTGAGATGCAATGCCATGGGAAGAAGCAAAGGATGGAAGGTACGGGAGGAAGCCTACACTTAGGAAGAGAAGGAGCTTCTAGAGCAGAGGCCTGCCCTGAGGGTCTCCAGGGTGAGACAGCTCCAGGCCCTTCCAGCTGTACCAGCCAGGAGAGAGGCCATCAAAGGAGGGAGCCAACACCAAAAAGGAGAAGTATGATCAAAATCCACGCCACATTCACAGAATCCTGAAAATGGAAGACAAAATGAAACCGAAAGTTCTCCCACCCTCAGGTTTCAAAAGAAGTAACAAGACACTGGAATGTCCTACCTCTTACGTAGCTGTTCCTCTCAGTTCCTATATGCAAAGAAGCAGGAAAGTGTGACCCATACATAGGAAGACAGAAGCAAACGAAAAAGCAGGCAAGAGAAACTGCCTGGGAGAGGGCCTAGCTTGTACTTAGTGAAAGAAGACATCAAAGTCATTATAAACATATTCAAAGAATGGAAAAAACATGCTTCAAAGAAGTGAAAAAAAGATTATGACAATGTTTCATGAAACAAAGAGCATCAATAAAGAGACAAAAGTTTTTTAAATTTTTTATTTATTTGACCGTGCTGGGTCTTCGCTGCATTGCAGGGGCTTTCTCTAGTTGTGGTGAGCAGGGGATACTCCTCATTATAGCGTGAGCCTTCTCATGGCGGTGATTTCTCTTGTTGTGGAGCATGGGCTCTAGAGCGAGGGCTTCAGTAGCTGCGGTGCGAAGGCTTCTCATTGTGGGGCCTCGCCTGCTGCAGAGCGTGGGCCCGAGGGTATGCGGGCTCAGGAGTTGTCGTCCCAGGTCCTAGAGCAAAGGCTCAGTAGTTGGGGCATTTAGGTTTAGTTGCTCTGGAGCATGTGGGATCTTCCCGGATCTGGGATCAAACCCATGTCCCCTACATTGGCAGGTGGATTCTTATCCACTGCGCCACTGGGGAAGTCCAAGAGACAGAAATTATTAAAAAGTTAAATAAAAATTAATATGGTTCCTTACAGGCTTAACTGATACATCCTTTCACTGCAATAAACTATAACCTTGAGCAAAACAACTTATGGGTCCTGCGGGTCTTTCTAGCAAATTATTGAATTTCAGGATGATTTTAGATATTATTAACACAATAATACGGAGAAGGCAATGGCATCCCACTCCAGTACTCTTGCCTGGAAAATCCCATGGATGGAGGAGCCTGGTAGGCTGCGGTCCATTGGGTTGCTAAGAGCCGGACACGACTGAGCGACTTCACTTTCACTTTTCACTTTCATGCATTGGAGAAGGAAATGGCAACCCACTCCAGTGTTCTTGCCTGGAGAATCCCAGGGATGGGAGCCTGGTGGGCTGCCGTCTATGGGGTCGCACAGAGTCGGACACGACTGAAATGACTTAGCAGCAGCAGCAGAAGCAACACAATAATATGCTATTTGTTTGTTTAAATATCAGGGTTTTTTGAGGTATAAATTCACATACCATAAAAACTACCCTGTTGGAGTGTACAATTCAATGGGTTTTACTCTATGCACAGAAGTGTGCAGCCATCACCACTATCTAAATACAGAAAATTTTAATCACTCCCAAAAGACTCCTTTACATACTAACAGCCACACCCCATTGTCCCCTCCTCCCAGTCCCTGGAAACTACCTATTTACCTTTGTTTCTATGGATCTGCCTATTCTGGACATACTATAGAAATGGAATCATACAATGTGTGGCCTTTTTGTGACGAGCTTCTTTCATTTAGCATGTTATAAAGGTTTATCCATGTATTGCATGTATCAATACATCTCGTAAATAATATTCTACATTTTATTTATCTATTCATTCAATTGATGTTCTTTGGGTTGTTTCTACTTTTTGACTGTTATAAATAATGCTGCCATGAACAATCCTATAAAAGTTTTTTATGGATGTATTTTAAGTTCTCTTAATTACACATCTAGGAGTGGAATTGATGGGTCATATGCTAACTCTAAATTTTGGGAATTCCCTGGTGGTCCAGCGGTTAGGATTAAGCGCTTTCATTGCTGTGGGCTGGGGGTTCAACCTGAAAACTAAGATTCTGCAAGCCACATGTTTCAGCTAAATAAAAAGTCTCAACTACCAGCAATGTATGAGACTTTTTTTGATTTACAATATTGTTTCTACTATATAACATAGTACATATATATATATATATATATATATATATATATATGTATATTTTAGGTTCTTTTTCTATATAGGTCATTACATAGTATTGGGTAGAGTTTCCTGTTCACCACATTTTGCCAGTGCTTGTTCCTATGTGACTTGATCATCTTAGAGGCTATGAAGTGTTGCCTCCTTGTGGTTTTGATTTGCATTTCTCTGGTGACTAATGAGGTTGAGCATCTTTTCATGCACTTACTGGTCATTTATACATCTTTTCTGGAGAAGCATCTTTAGATCCTTTGCCCATTTTCAGTTGGGCTGTCTTTATCGCTGAGTTGCAAATGTCCTTTATGTATTGTGGATAAAAGTTCCTTAAATATATATGATTTCGAGATGTTTTCTCCTATTCTGTATGTTGTCTTCACATTCTTGATGACACTCTTTGAATCACAAAAGGTGTTGATTTTGGTAACGTCCAAGCTATTTTTGATTGCTGTTGCTTGTACTTTTGATGTCACATCTAAGGAATCATTCCCTAGTCCAAGCCTGAAGAGATTTATTTCTATGTTTTATTCTGATAGCTTTACAGTATTAGCTTTTACTTCTAAGTTTATGATTGACTTCGAGTTAATTTTTGTATATAGTATGAAGTAAGTTTTGGCTATACATATCCAGTTGTCCTAAGACAATCTGTTTACCAGGCTATTCTTCCCTCAGCTGAACTGTTTTGGCATCAATAAAACCAATAACTCAAATATAAGTCTTTATGTCTGGACTCCCAAGTCTATCCTATTGATCTTCATGCCTGTCCTTATGTTATCTTGATGAGGTAGCTTTATAGTAAGCTTTGAAATTAGTCAGGGTAAGTCCTCCAACTTTATTTCCTTTCTCATGATTGTTTTGACTATCCGGGTTTTTGCCTTATTTCCATATACATTTTTAGATCAGTTTGTCAATTTCTGCAAAGAAGCTATCTGGGATTTTGATAGGTATTATGTTGAACTGAAGATCAACTTGGGGGAATATTGCCATCTTATAAATGTGAAGTCTTCTGATCCATCAACATGGGATGTTTTTCCATTTACTTATATTTTCTTTAGTTTGGTTGAACAATGTTTTGGGTTTTCAGCATACAAAATCTTGAACTTCATTAAATATATTCCTGACTATTTTATTATTTTGGTGCTATTGCAAAGGGAGTTTTATTAATTTCATGTTTGGATTGCTTGTTGGTCATTTATAAAAAATATTGGTGTTATATTCTTCATTCTTGCTGAACAGGTTTACTCTAATTAAAAAAGAAAATGATTCCTTAGGCTTTTCTATATATGTGAAGAAGTGGAAGTGTCAGTTGCTCAGTTCCGTCCAACTTTTTGTGACCCCATGGACTGCAACATGCCAGGCTCCTCTGTTTATGGGATTCTCCAGGCAAGAATACTGGAGTGGGTAGCCATACACTTCTCCAGCGACTCTTCCTGACCCAGGGATTGAACCTGGGTCTCCTGCATTGAAGGTAGATTCTTTACCATCTGAGTCAACCCTGCAAATAGTTTTACCCTTTCCTTTTCAGTCTGGATGTCTTTTCTTTTCTTTTCTCCTTGTCTACTTGCCCTAGATAGACCTTTCAATATGATATTGCATGGAAGTGGAAAGAGGGGACATCTTTGTTGTCTTCATTGTCTTAGAGGTAAAACAATCAATCTTTCATCAAGTGTAATCTTTGCTGTGAGTTTTCAAAAATATTCTTTGTCAATTTGAGGAAGTTCTCTTTAATTCCTAGTTTTCTGAATTTTGTCAAATCATGTGACTTTTTTTGTCATTTATTAATATGATGTATTTCCTTAATCGATTTTCAGATGTTAAACTTACATTCCTGGGATAAATCCCACTTGATCATGGCATATAACCTTTTCCATATGTTACTAGGTTCAGTATGCTAGTATTTTTTTGGGGGGGGAGGATTTTTTTTTATATAATAAGGAATATAGATTTGGAGTTTTCCTTTATTCTAGTGTCTGTGTCTGGGTAACTGAGTAATACAGGCCTCATATAAAGAGTTTGAAAGTGTTTCCTCCTCTTCTAGTTTCTGTGAGAGTTTGTAAAGAGTTTTCTAAATGCTTATTAAAATTCATTAGTGAAGATATCTGGGCCTGAGGATTTTTTTTAATGGAATGCTATAAAGTCACTAATTAAATTTTTTTCTTATTAAAGGTCTATATACATTTTCTACTTCTTTTCAGTTTATTTCATTTGTTTCTGTCCAGGGATTTCTTCATTTCATCTAAGTCTTGTAGCTTGTTAAAATTGTTCAGTTTTCCTTTATAATCCTTATTATTGATATAAATGGTTAGTAGTGATGTCTCCTCTCTTACTCCTAATTCTAGCAATTTGAATCTTCTCTTTAATTTGTTTCATGGCCAAGCTAGCTAAAGGTCTGTCAAAATTGTTAATATTTTCAAAGAACCAACTTTTAATTTTATTAATCTTTCTTTTTTTCTGTTCTGCATTTCATTAATTTCAATTCTAATCATTTTTATTTCCTTCTGCTTTTTTTGTTTTGTTTTGTTTTATTTTTCTAGCTTCTTAAGGAGAAAGGTTAGGTTACTAATTTTAAGTCTTTTAAAAAATATAGCTGTTTCCAGCCATAAATTTTCCTCTAAGCACTGCTTTAACTGCATTGCAAAAGTTTTGATATATTGAGTTTCCACTGAAATTTTTCTGAAAATGTTTTCTCACTTCCCTTTTGAGTTCTTTTTGACCCCTTGGTTATTGAGTGCTGTGTTTTTTAATTTCCACCTACTTGTAATTTCCGTTTGTCGTTGATTTCTATTTTAATACCATGGGTGTCAGAGTACATACTTTGTATGATATCAATCGTTTGTAATTTATTGAGACTTTTTAATGGCCTGTCAAACAGCCTATCCTGGAGAATGTTTCATACATAATTGAGCAGTATCTCAGGTCTCTCCAAAGTTCCCCCATGTAAGTCTTCCTCATTCTTTCCCTTTAGGTTAACTGGTCAGCCTTTTGCTAGCTCCACCAGTATCACCACCTTAGGCAGTTGCACTGTTAAATAATTACTGCTGATTCCTTTCAGTAAATGCTTTGTGGATAGGGCCAGTTGCACCAAATAAACCCTAAATCAGGTCAATTAAAGACATTATACAGAGCGAAGTAAGTCAGAAAGAGAAAAGCAAATATCACATATTAACGCTTACATATGGAACCTAGAAAGAGGGTACTGATGAACCTATTTATAGGGCAGCAACGGAGACGCAGACACACAGAACAGCCTTGTGCACACAGTGGGGGAGGAGAGAGTGGGACGAGCTGAGGGAGCAGCAGTAACACGTATGTATCGCCACACGTGAAACAGATGGCAGCGGGAACTCGCTCCGTGACACAGGGCGCCCAGCCCAGTGCTCTGTGACAACCTAGGGGTGGGATGGGGTGGGAGGGTCAAGGGCGAGGAGACACATGAATACCTATTCATGTCGATGTATGGCAGAAAGCAACACAGTATTGTAAAGCAATTATCCTCCAATTAAAAAAAAAAAAAGACGAGCCCTGAGAATGGAGCTTTCCTGGTGAGCTGTCAGGTCAGTCAAACAGGGAGGACTCCCTGGGGACGGGTCTTTATGAAGTGCTCCAAATCCTTTTTTGCCCCTCTGATGGCTGGGAGGCTGCTGGCTTTCACAGCTACGACGACAGCAGGACTGTTGGTTTTCAAGGCTACGTACATCCTCCGGTGAAAAGACATAGAAATACAAACATATCTTGCTTGAAAGTGAAAGTGTTAGTCAGTCAGTTCTGACTCTTTGCGACCCCAGGGATTGTAGCTCACCAGGCTTCTCTGTCCATGGAATTCTCCAGGAAGAATACTGGAGTGGGTTGCCATTCCCTTCTCCAGGGATTTTCCAAACTCAGGGATCAAACCGGGTCTCCTGCATTGCAGGTGGATCCTTTACCATCTGAGCCACCAGGGAAGCCCTCTTATCATGCTTAAAGGCCCCCAGAGAAATTCTCATGTAGGTTGGTTCTAGTCCCCCAAATAGCACTATAGATGATCTAAGTGCACATGTTTATCAGAATCCCTGGTCAGTTTGTTAAAATATAGATTTCTTGGCCCATTTTCCAAGTTTCTGATTCGGGTCTGGTGTGGAACCTGGGAACTTGTGTTTCTAGCAAGTTTTGAGAAGATGTTAATGCTGTTGTTGTTTAGTGACTCAGTCGTGTCCGACTCTGCAACGCCATGGACTGCAGCACATCAGGCTTCCCTGTCCTTCACCATCTCTTGGAGTCTGCTCAAACTCATGTCCATTGAGTTGATGATGCCATCCAACCGTCTCATCCTCTGTCGACCCCTTCCCCTCCTGCCTTCAATCTTTGCCAGCATCAGGGCCTTTTCCAACGAGTCGGCTCTTCACTGATATCAGGCAGCAAAACTACGGGGTTTCAGCTTCAGCATCAGTCCTTCCAATGTATATTCAGGACTGATTCCCTTTAGGATGGACTGGTTGGATCTCCTTGCAGTCCAAGGGATTCTCAAGAGTCTTCTCCAGCACTACAGTTTGAAAGCATCAACTCTTTGGCACTCAGCCTTCTTTATGATCCAACTCTCATATCCATACATGACTACTGGGAAAAACATAGCTGTTGTTAGGGAACCACATGTTAAGAGTTTCTAAAGGATGGCGATATCTTCCCACAGACACACTTCTAGGATACCTTCTTCTATTATGTTGTGATGCTTAGGGAATGCATAGTACCATATTTACTAACAAACTTGGCTCCGTTTTTTCTTGATAATGTTCACTCAACACTGAAATCGTGGTCCCATTCCTTGCCATGTTGAAAATGTAATTAATCTTTATAAGATTAAAAAGTGAATTACACAGTAATCAAGTGACTAATGTTATTGGAAGCTGGACTATTTTTAGATGTTTGTGAATTTAAATTTGTTACTTTTTAATTTTTTTTTTTGTTGCTTTCTTCTTTTTTAAGTCAGTGATTTAAACAATCTCTTGGCTTGATTAAAATTTTGCTTTGCTTTGCTTAGTTGCTCAGTCCTGTCCACTCTTTGCAACCCCATGGGACTGTGTCCATGGGGATTCTCCAGGCAAGAATACTGGAGTGGGTTACCATGCCCTCCTCCAGGGGATCTTCCCAACCCAGGGATGGAACCTGGGAAGCCCGCATTGCAGGTGGATTCTTTACCAGGGAAGCCCTGATTAAAGTTAACAAGGCCGTAAAATGTATTGTCTGAACACTTTTGAGAATACTTTTTAGAATGAAAGGTGTAAACTGAGAATGTCCCAGCTACACCAGGTATAATGGTCATCCTAATTTTAGGAAATAAAGTATAAAAATATTTTTGCATCTCCACAAGTTTGATTTCTTTTTTGACTTTAATTTTATACTAGGGTTAAGGTTCTGTAGTTATTTCTTTCCATTTATCTAAAGAAATAATAGAAAGCTTTTTGTGAGTAAATTTCTTTTCGGAAGACAAAAAAGTCAGAAAAACTTCAAAAATAGTTTTATATTTACTTATTTTTATTCTAGACTGTTGTCCTCGTTTGGCTTTTGGTGACATAGGGAAGCTCAGATCTAAATGTTAGAGGAGTTTTGTTTAATTTTCATTTTTAACAGGTTAACATCTGCTCTTTTTAAAGTAAATTGTACATTGTTGCTTTTATACCTGAGGTATGTGAGCTGCGACTAAGTGTTCTGGTTTATTGAATTAGTTTTCATTCAAGAATTTTTTTTCTGATAAAGACGAAGATAAATATTCATATTCAGCCCATTATTTCTCTTCCTCAAGAGAAATGTTAAGTCTTAAAGTCCTATTAAAGTGAAATTTTTCTTTTAAAACTTTTGACTCTTCTCTATTTCCCTCCTACGGAAAAAATAGAACTTTGGGAGAGAGGTGTAAGGAGCTGATATGTCTTAAGAGTCTATATATGTATATTTAAAAAATATGCCAGGACAGTCTGGAAGAGTCTAAGCAGTTTCTGTCTTCTTTTTGCTTATCTGTATCATCAAAGTATGATTTTAATTTTTGCTTATTTTTAGGTTGAATGTTCAGTTTCCTAGATGAGGCCGAAGGACCCCGGGAAGCGCGCTCCCCAAAGGGCCAGCGCGGTTCCCGGGGTCGCGGCTCTCTCCGGGGCCTTCTTCCTCGGGAATGCGTCAGGGCCTCCAAGCCTCAGTATACTTGAGGGCGAAAACGCCGTTGTCCAATTAAAGTGCAGAAGTTCAAGAACTCCTTGCAGGCGATTTCGTCACAGCGGAGACCGAGTTTTGAAGGAACCCACACGGAACGCCGCGGAGGAGGACCTGCCGGGTGAGGGCGGGCCTGCCGGGAGCTGGAGGAGCGCGCATGCGTGGCGGGGGGCGGGGCCGGCGTGGCCTCCGGAGCGGCGACGGCGGCGGCGGCGGCGGCAGCGGCAGCGGAGGCGGGCTCGGAGCTGCAGCGCGGGCTGCGGGTTCGCGGCTGGGGTGCGCCCCGCGGGCCGGGACGGGGACGGACACCTGGAGCCAGACCGCAGCCCAGAGGCGGCTTCGCGACCCAGAGGCGGCGCTGCTGCTGCGGGGCTCGGGCGCGCGCCCCGGCGGGACCGAGGACGGCGGGGAGGCAGGGCGCGGGCGCCGCGGGCCCGGACGCGCCAGGTAGGTGGCCGGGTCGGGAGCATCGCGGCGGCCGGGAGCCGCCGGAGACCGGGATGCTCACAGGGCGGAGTGGGGGCGCGGCGCACGTCTCGACGCCGGGCGCGCCGGACGCGGACGGCGCCCGTGGTTGTCATGGAAATCGTACAGCCTAGCGGTTCCCGGGCGGTGGCGTCTCTGGAGAACAATCCGACCCCAGCGACCCCCAGCCGGATGACGCCTCGGGCCGCCTGGGGCTAAGGGGAGCGCGGCGCTGGAGTGGGCGGCGGGGAGCCGGGATGCGGGGACGCGGCGCCCCGGAGGCCAAGCAGGTCTCGGCGCCTGCTTGGTGCGTCTCCAGGTCTGGATCCAGTAACTCCAGATGCCGAGGCCTTGCGGTGTTTCGGGTGTAAACAGAACCGGGTTAAAATAAACCTGCCCCTCGATGTAGGAAATCTGGTCCCATCCTCCTAAACTCTGACCTTTTCTGCCGGTCCACAGCCCCCGACAACATTTCTGACATCTTTGCTTTTGCTATTTTCTTTCTTTATGGCTTTGCTAGTCAATGAATTGAGGCCCGAAAGACCCGCAGGGTTTCTGTGACCGGCTGTTGAAAAGCCAGTCCTGAATGTGTAGGCCATAGGAGATTGAAACACTCAAAACGTCAACGGTAATTTACGTCTTTGTGGGCTAAGGGAGCGGTGATGGGGTCTGATGGGCTCCGCTCTCCCTCCCCTTCTCGCCTGCCCTCTGACATTACATAATCATGTATTCCTCCTGCCCCGAGTTCATCCATAATGACAGGTCTTGAAAATAATTCTCTGGGTAAGAAAAAAGTATAGGCAGTTGTAAAGCCCATCTTGTCTTCTTGCTTTGCCACTGAATAGGTTTTGTGTTGGGAGACTGCTAAAGAGTGGAATTTGGTTTGCCACCTGCCCATTTGGGCATCTAAACCTAGGGAGCAGGGGGTGGGGTGGCAGTTTGAATGTTGCAGTGAGATTCTGACTGATTCATCTCTATTCACGGTGGATGGTATGGACTGTGGGCAGTAGGGTTGGCGATGGAACGAGCTGTCTTGTATGCCAGCCCTGCATCTGCCAGTTGCTAACTGTGTTTTTCAATTTTCTCATCTCTGGAAGGTGAGAACAAAACCTACTGTGCTGAGTTTGTTTTGGAATCTAGGTGCTGTTGGCATTGGTAAGTGCGCATAGGCTAGCTATAGGTTGTCCTAGAATGAAGCCTAATTTTTATTTGAAAACAGACTTTCTTTATCAGGAATTTTTGCCTTTGGATTTAGGCTAGGACCTTTGTTTGGGAGGGTTCTTTGTGGAAATGCTTATTTCTGGAAGAGTCAATTCACTGGTTTCTTGGAATAAAGTTGAAGTGATGGTGCCCATGTGGGAAGGTCATGTAGTTGTGTAGAGGTTTGGTGTCAGGAGGCCGAGGTGCTGTCCCAGGGGTGGCATCACATGTGAGTGGAGTCCACAAGGCCTTGTTCTCTGTGGTGTCTTATAAACAAGCCAAAGTTACAGTTATAAGGAGAGTTTGACCTGAAGACAGGGCTTAAAGAAATAAACGCTGGAAAAATTCTTAGAAAGGAAGGCTGTATTTCCAGTGAGCTCAGTGGTAGAATCATTTGTACATGTTCTACTAGCTATTTTATTTAACTTTTTCATTAGGCTTAGGCCATCTCAGAATGTTAATTTGCTCAAGTGCAAGTACTGCCTCCCACCTAGACTCAAAGCTAAGAGTAGACATTATATCCTATTGTTTTTGGAAACTGGATAGTTTGTTGTATTGCTGTTAGACTTTAAGCCATTAGTAATTTTAAAAAAATCAATTTAGGGAAAGGATGAAATCAAATAATGTACATGAGAGGTTGTTGTGAGCTGTAAAGCACTCAAGAGACAGGTTGTATCTGATAGAACTACTGGCCCTTCAGGTCCCTTTAGGCAGCTGCCTGCCTGGGAGCATTGTCCTCAGCTAGCAAATCTACAGATGCGCCCAGGGAATGGAACTAAAAAGCCCGTGGGACAGACTGAGCCTCCCACCCCCAACCCATAACGTAACATGTCAAGAATTCAGTGAAAGTAGAGGTGGAGACATGGGACCAAGACTATTTTATCCTGGTTTCTTATGAAAAACTCCTTTAGAGATTATGTATTCCAGGAAGGGCCCTGTAGCATCATCAGCTGCTCACAGCGTTGGGAATCTTTGGCTTTCACCGAGGAAAAGTAGCACACATTTGCAGAGAAGAAGGCTTGATTATGTCTTTGCTGCTTCTGTGGAACTTGATTAAGGAGCTAGTCCTAGTCTTGAGAGATTCTTCAGCACAGCTTTTTCCAATGTCCTGGAGCAGAAGCTTTGTGAGGAGAGCTGATTCTGGGGAGACCAGTATTAGCTCTGGGGCAGGCCGGCTTCATTTTCTCTCTCTGTACTTTTAAGAAAAATACCATCATGAACTTAACCCCCAGGAGCTTACCTGTGTTTCTGTGCATATGCACACGTTGGTCTCTTAAAATCTTTTAATGTATTACTTCTGATTCGCTGAAAAATTGTGAGAATAATCCAGAGTTCCTGAATACCCTTTACCCAGATTCTCCTGATGTTGACATTTGCTTTATCCTCTCATGTTTGTGTGGGATCACTCCTCTCTCAGGACTTCCCAGGTGGTGCTAGTGGTAGAGAATCGGCCTGTAATGCAGGAGATGCTGGTTCTAATCCCTGGGTGGGGAAGATCCCCTGAAGGAGGGCATGGAAACCCACTCCAGTATTCTTGCCTGGATGGACAGAGGAGCTTGGTGGGCTATAGTCCATGGGGTCATAAAGAGTTGGACACTACTGAAGTGACTTAGCACGGTGCACAGAGTCTTCTCTGAAATGTTTAATGTTAAGTTGCAGACTTGATATGCTTTTACTTTATTGTGTGTTTCATAAAAATAAGGACATTTTCTTACAGGACAACAGTATGATGATTAAAAATCAGGAGATTAAATGTCGACGCAACACTAATCATCTACAGATCTTTTTCAAGATCTTGCCAGTAGCCACTTTAGAGCAAAAGGAAACCCAAGATTATGTGTTGTGTTAAACTGTACCACCTTTTTAGTCTCCTTTAATCCGGAACAGTTCCCGAGTCTTTCTTTGTATTTCCTGACTCTGACAGTTTTGGAGACAGTTACCTGTGTTTTGGATAATGTCCCTCAGTTTGGGTTTGCATGCGGTTTCCTCCTACTTAGATTCACTTTATGCACTTTTGGCCAATGTGGCGCAGGGGTGATATTGCAGGCATCTTAGGTGGTGGGAGGCAGATGCTGTTGATGAGTTCCATTCTCTAGTCCTAACTTTCATGGCCTGATTAAGAGGGTGTCTGCCTGTTTTCCTCACCAAAAGTTATCATTTTCCCTTTGTTGTTAGCATGTATATCATAGTAAGATCGCTTGCGACTATGTAAATATGCAGTTTTAGAATCCATTGATGATTCTTACCCAGATCAGTTATGATAGTTGACAGATGGTGACTTTCTAATTTCATGTTTCTTTCCATGCTTATTAGTTGGAATTGTACTAAAAGGAAGATCTTTACTTTCTCCCTCATTTACTCTAATTTACATCTCTGCACTCATGAATACCTGTTTCATGCAACATAGTTACTCTCATTATTAATTTTTTAAAAATTTCTGGCTGTGCCGGCTCTTCATTGCGCTGGTGGGCTTTCTCTTGCTGCATCATGCGGGAGCTGCTCTAGCTGTGGTGTGTGGGCTTAGTAATTGTGGCGTGCAGGCTTAGCTGCCTCCCGGCTTGTGGGATCTTAATTCCCTGACCAGGGATTGAACCTGTGTCCCCTGCATTGGAACGCTTATTCTTAACTACTGGACCACCAGACAAGTCCCCTCTTTCTTTATTTTTCTGCTTAAATTGCCCCAGACTTGGCCTGCAGGAGCCCCTTCCAGCTGGCTCCTAGGTCCTTTTGACATGTCCTTCTCATTCTTTGGGAACTTCTTTACTTTCTGGCCCCAAACTGCCAGGACTCAGCTTGTACTTTCTAGTCCTGAATTCAGCCATTTTTCCTAAGAGTTCAAGTTCCTTTTTTTGGAGAATGGAATTTAAAAACTCAGATCTGGGTGCTAGGTGTGCTCCTTGTTGCTTCTAGGCCTCCTTAGTGGACGGATGTTCTCACTGTAAATATAAATGGAGACACATTATACAAAATTTTCTTTGATTTGCTTTAATGCTATGTCCTGGAGACCTGTATGTACTGACATGAAATGTTTGGTCTGTATTCCAGAGTGTAAGTACTTTACCTAACTATCCTTTTTGATCAACATTTAGGTTGTTTCCAGTTTTCTGCTCTAAAAATAGTGGGGAATCTGTGAACAACATCATTGTCAACACAAATGTTTCAGTCTTCTAGATTTCCAGAAGTAGATTTTCTGGGTTCAGTTCAGTCACTCAGTTGTGTCCAACTCTTTGTGACCCCATGGACTGCAGCACGCCAGGCCTCCCTGTCCATCACCAACTCCCGGAGCTTGCTCAAACTCATGCCCATTGAGTTGGTGATTGCATCCAACCATCTCATCTGTTGTCCCCTTCTCCTCCTGCCTTCAATCTTTCCCAGCATCAGGGTCTTTTCTAAGAAGTCAGTTTTTCCCATCAGGTGGCCAAAGTATTGGAGCTTCAGCATCAGTCCTTCCAATGAATATTCAGGACTGATTTCCTTTAGGAGGACTGGTTTGATCTCCTTGCAGTCCAAAGGACTCTCAGGAGTCTTCTCCAAGACCACAGTTCAAAAGCACCAGTTCTTCAGTGCTCAGCTTTCTTTATGGTTCAGCTGTCACATCCATACTGGAAATGACTTTGACAATATGGACCTTTGTTGGTAATATCTCTGCTTTTTAATATGCAGTCTAGGTTGGTCATAACTTTTCTTCCAAGGAGCAAGAGTCTTTTAATTTCATGGCTGTAGTCACCATCTGCAGTGATTTTTTTTGGAGCCCAAGAAAATTGTCACTGTTTCCATTGTTTCCCCATCTAGTTGTCATGAAGTGATGGGACTGGATGCCATGGTTGTCGTTTTTTGAGTGTTGAGTTTGAAGCCAACTTTTTCACTCTTTCACCTTCATCAAGAGGCTCTTTAGTGCCTCTTCACTTTCTGCCATTAGGGTGGTGTCATCTGTGTATCTGAGGTTATTGATGTTTCTCCCTGCAATCTTGATTCCAACTTGTGCTTCATCCAGCCTGGCATTTTGCATGATGTACTCTGTATATAAGTTAGTTAAGCAGGGTGACAACATATAGCTTTGTCGCACTCCTTTCCCAACTTGGAACCAGTCTGTTGTTCCATGCCCAGTTCTAACTGTTGCTTCTTGACCTGCATACAGGTTTCTCAGGAGGCAGGTAATGTGATCTGGTATTCCCATCTCTTTAAGAATTTTCCAGTTTGTTGTGATCTGCAGAGTCAAAGGCTTTGGCGTAGTCAATAAAACAGAAGGAGATGTTTTTCTGGAATTCTCTTGCTTGGAGAATTTTGAGCATTACTTTGCTAGTGTGTGAGATGAGTGCAATTGTGCAATAGCTTGAACATTCTACAGCATTGCCTTTCTTTGGGATTGGAATGAAAACTGACCTTTTCCAGTCCTGTGGCCACTGCTGAGTTTTCCAAATTTGCTGGCATATTGAGTGCAGCACTTTCACAGCATCATCTTTTAGGATTTAAAATAGCTCAGCTGGAATTCCATCACTTCCACTAGCTTTGTTTGTAGTGATGCTTCCTAAGGCCCACTTGACTTCACATTTCCAGGATGTCTGGCTCTAGGTAAGTGATAACACCATTGTGGTTACCTGGGTCGTTAAGATCTTTTTGTTTCTAGGTTAACGCATAATATTAAATGCATAACTTTGCCAAATTGCCCTCCTCACCCCATCCCATTTCCAAGAGACTTTATCTCTCTTTTCATCAGAGCACAGATGATGTGTGAAATTGCCTTTTCCCCTTTCATTTGCCCAGCACTGAACTGAAGGGTACAAATATTGTTAATTTTTGCCAAATTAGTGGATTAAGAATATGTTACTTTTTAAATTACATTTCCCAAATTACCAAAAGTATTGAAAATCTTTTCTTTCTAGTTTTTATTTTAGCTGTGAGTTACCTGGTCATATCCTTTGTGGAGTTCCCTGGGGGCTCAGATGGTGAAGTATCTGCCTGCAATGCTGGAGACCTGGGTTCGATTGCTGGGTGGGGAAGATCCCTTGAAGAAGGAAATGGCAAGCCACTCCAGTATTCTTGCCTGGAGAATTCCATGGGCAGAGGAGCCTGGTGGGCTACAGTCCAAGGGGTTGCAAAGAGTCGGACACGACTGAGCGACTTTTTTTCCATCCTTTGTGGGTTAGCTGTTCACATCCTTTGCCTTTCCTCATTATGTTGTTTATCCTACTGTACTGTGGAACATACGATAAGTTTGCACCTTATTCATGGCAGCCTTCGACATCTCCTTTAAGGGCAATGCCGTTTTCATCCTTAATGGAGAAGGAAACCAACATTTCCTGAGCACCCCTACATACCAGGCCCCCGGCAAGGTCCTGGGAGAAGGCAGATGGCGTTGGGGGGAGGCTAAGGTGAGGTGTGGGTAAGGCACCACCTGGGGGTGGTTATAAGTGATTGAACTGGGGTTTGAACCCAGGTCTACCTAGATCTAGCACCATTTCCACAAAATTAGACAGCTTCCTTCATAGGACTTTGAAATGAACGCCTCTGTGTGTCAGTGTGGGGATGAACATTAACTACCTGGAGTCCCCAGTAGCAGCAATTTCTGTTTTTGATGTGTCAGTGAAGGATTTTTTGACTCAGTCCTGTTTGGTGAGCATACACATCTCTCAAAACCAACTATTTTGTTCCTGGAACTGTTGCGGACCCTCCAGTTGGCTGTGTGACTTTGGGGAAGTGGCGTCATCTTTCTGTGCCTGGTTTTCTCATCTGTAAAGCTGGGCTGAAGGCAGTGGCAACCCCAGAGGCTTGTCGCGGGGGTGAATGAGTTAAGACCCATCGGGTTTGTGGAGTGGCGCCTGATGCTGGCAGAGCTCCCCAGGACTGAACCTTAGGGCGGGGTTATATGGTGAGCATGTGCGGGAGCCCACTTGGAACTGGAAATCAGAGCAGCCTCTCTCGTCGGGTTTAATCTCTTACCCATCCCTTTCGACATAACCCAGGTGGGAAGGGGGAGCCCAGGGCTCCTGGGTGCTCGCCTCCTCCCTCTGTGGACCTCGCCTGGGCCCCAGCCCAGCCGGCCCTCGTGTCTGCCCAGCCCCTCACCTGGGGCAGCTGAGACACTGCAGGCCCTTCCACTGGGGTCTGCTCAGTCGGGGTCACCTGGCGAAGGTGCCAGAAGCAGGCAGTGTCTGGCGTGGGAGGGGGGCATGCTATGGGGATAAAGATGAGTGTCCATTTTCTGGAATAGGGTCAGGAAAACAGATGGGTGTCCTCTGGCCTCCAGGAGGAAGGGAGGGGACCGCTGGAGGCGCCAAGAGATCCACTCCCCCCAGCTTCCTTCCTGAAACCTCTCAGAGCCTTACCCTCAGACAACTGGTCATTGTCCAGACCCTGAGACCCTGCATCGCCCCACCTGTTCCACTTGCAGGCAGGATGCTGGGGTCTCCCGAAAGCCTCTCTCTTCCCTGTCCGCTGCTCTGCACCTCACCAGTGCCCTTGAGCGGCTGTTAACAGTAGTCTCTGGTAAAACTCCCTCACTCCCAAACGGGGCCCTTCTTTCCTTCCCTGTCCTTCCCTGCTCGCATTTCAGCGGTGCATTCTCTAGCCTATTAATTAGAGCTTTCAAGAAGGATGACCTTGGTGTGCAGATCCTGGGAGTGTGAAGGAAAGGCATGTGGGCGGGCGGGTGTTTCTGGAGAGCAGGCCCTGCTAGGAGATGTGGACGCCCAGTTCAGGGGTCTCCCTGGGGTTGTGGATTATGGGCCGAGTCGGTTGGAGTGCTGTCGGCTGCCAGATAGACAGTAAGGACGTTGAGTGTCTCAGCTGGAGCCCTCTCTAGCAGCAGTTTCATCGAGGACCTAGATTCCACATCCCAGGGTCAGCCTCCCAGCGGTTATGAGATGATCCTTAGGGCCAGCGGGACTGTGTGAAGGAGGCCTGCCAGCCAGTCCCCGGCCCCGGCGTCTGCTGGTGGGAGCGGTGAGGATTGCATGGCCTCCCCAGACCCAGAACACGGGGCTGCGGGCTGACTGACCTAGCTGTGCTTCTCTGAGCCTGGTCTCCAGACCCGCAGCCCCAACATCACCCGAGACTTGTCTGACATACAGTCCCAGGCCCCAACCAGCCAACCCAATCAGAAACTCGGGGAGGGCCCTGCGGTCTGTTTGTAGACTAGCCCACCAGGTGATTCTCCTGTAAGATCAAGTATGAGAATTGCTCTCTCAGACTGATCAAGGCCACCTCCCACTCCTCAACTGGAAATGGGGCTGGCTGTTTCCAGAATCCAGAGAGGAAAGTTCTCAGAAAAGGCGGGCAGCAGAGAAAAGTTGGGAGGTCAGCCCGTGGTGTCAGCCGAGGGGCGTGCGAAGTGTCTAAGGAGCCTTGCCCTCCTTGGCCCCCCTGCCCCAGTGTATGGACCTGGCTGAGTGCCCAGCTCCTGCCCACAGCCTTTCCAGCTGCTCTGAGCGAGACCCCGACCTTCCTCCAGGATGGCGTTGATAACAGCAGCCCCCGAGGGCGTGGGGACCGGGGCCCTGCTCACTCACTTCCCCAAGCAGGTCCCGGAGCGCGTTCAGGTGTGTGGGGTGTGCACTCACTGCCACTTCTCACTCGATTAGGAAGAAACGGACCCGTGCCATTCGTAGGGGCTTGGGGACTGTCGGAGGGACTGGCCTGCAGGGGCAGTGACCTCGGGGGCCCTCTGAATGGTAGCAGGTCCTCTCCCTGGCGCCCCGCATGTGATCAGCGTGGTCATCCCCTTGGGCAGGCACAGCCCCGCTGCACGTCTGTGTGAGTGGAACAGCCACGTCCCCCGCGGGGTTCCAGGTTTCCCCTGGAGCTCGAGAGCTGAGGTACTTCTGGATTTTCTTGACTTCACAGGGCTTTCAAGGTCCATCCTAATATGTAAAAATGATGTACGGGAGCCGTCTGAGGTTAAGTGCCACTGCTTTGGTGCTAATGGCCGAGGGCGTAAGAGCGGCTGAGGGACCAGAACGTGTTTGCAGATGCAGTGGTTGGTGAAATCAGCCTGAGGGTGTCACCAGGATTTAAACATTTTTTGAAATAGAATACAGAATATCCAAGTAGATTTCCTACAGGGAGGGGAAGCTTTTTTTTTTTAATAAAACACCTAGTTATTTGCGTGTGGTGTGTGAGTGGGTATTGTGATTGTTTCTTCCTGTGGGTTTTTTTTTTTAATAAATCCAAGAGTCAAGCACAGAAAGCAGAGGACGCCTCTGGACGTGCACACACACTGGGTCTCTTCCTGGGGAGGGGGCTCGGGGGCCATGGCTCACCCTGGCTGGAAAGCCACCAGTCTGAAACGAGAGGGGCCTTTCAGTGGTGTGGGGGTGGTTGTGGAGCTGGCCACCCGAGGACGGGCCTTAGGCAAGGGCCTAAGCTTCCTGGTCTTACTCTGGTTTATTTTTTGTGGTGTTTGACCCTCCTAACGTGCTGGGGGTCATCCGCAGGGCCACGCAGAGACCAGAGCAAGGTGGGGTGTGCGGAGGCAGTGGCAGAGAGCGTGTCAGCTTGTCAGAGGTCCAGGATTTGACTCTGGAAGCCTGACCCATCCTTCCAACAGGGCGATCAGCATACAGCGGCCTACCGAGGGAGGGAGGAAACGGGGATGGGGCTAGAGGTAAATGCGGACAGGTATTAGTGTCCGCCTTGTTTTGAGGCCAGCCCCACTTTGCCTGTGACACCCCCTCACCTTTGTGGCTTGACAGTGACGGGACGACGCCTGAGTCACCGTGGCTGCTGTTGACAGCGTCTTGGTTATTTCAGCAGGGGGGAATCTGGTTTGTGTCACAGCCTCTGCACTCATGTCTTCGGGCTGTCTGTGTCTGGTTTTTGAGCAGGGCAAGTTGGAATGTGGAAAGAGAAAGTGCTGGACAAGAACCTGAGTCAACTCTCATGTATCGAATGGGGAAGGCGCCTGGCTGATGGGGATAGGCTGGGGAGTGGAGTAAATAGTACGGGCAGGAGAGGTCTGTGCGCTGCAGCTCCGGGCCAGCGCCCGACCAGGGAAGGTACCTTCTCGCAGGAGGCCCGGCATCTTTGCAGTCTTGATAACCCCTTTTCCTACCGTGTCCCTGTTCTAAAACGTGTATTCAAAAGGCTGGAGTGTGTCCCATCCTGAGTCCTGCTCAGGGCACCTCTGAGGGGAAATGTTGCAGAAGAAGGGGGTTTTGAGAGGCAGGGGACTGCCAGCAAAGGTCAGAGGAGAAGGATGTGGGCAGGAGGAGGAAGAGGGGAGTGGGGGAGGGGTCTGGACTCCTAGAGCTTCAGTCAGGTGGTCACTGACCCAGCTGTCTTCTGCTGACACTTGTTTTTCCCTAAAGCACATAGAAACTTGTGATTGTGTGCAGTGGAATGTTAAATATTTTCACATTTCTTACTGATTGCTTTGACTGTGTTCTGCATAAATACATGTTAAACAGTGATCACATTGCATAATTGGGTGATAATCAAATGACCTATAAAATGGAATCATTGACAGAGTCCAGTTAGAATGGGGCTGTGTGCCAGGAAATATCAAGATGCCCCAGATTCTTCTAGACATTGTCACTGCTCTGGTTTGGAGGAGGAGAGGTGGCTGAGCTGGTTGGCCTTGGGGAAGCACCGAACTGGTCACCGCCCACCTGGGGTGGAGGCGTGATGTGGAAAGTTCAGCTTCTCTGCGCTGGTGCTGATTAGAATCTCAAAGACAGAGTTTTGGGTGAAGTAGAAAAGGATAGCGTTATTACCTTGCCAGGCAAAGGGGGCTATAGCGGGCTAATGCCCCCAGAACCCTGTGTCCCAACTTGGGGCTGATAGTGAGAAGTTTTACCGTAATTGTGTGAAGAGAGTGTGATCAGCTTGTGGACCTTCTTCTAATGGGTTGGTGGTGAGGTCAGTAGGAGTCAGCATCATCAGCCTTCAAGGTCAGCTGGTCTGGGTCTACATGCTTGTGGGCCGCATACCGTCATTAATTGTTAATTTTTTCCACCTGGAATGGAGTTCAGTATTTACAAAACAGCTCCAAGGTATGGTTGTGATATCCTTTGATGAGGAACCAGGACCTTGCCCCAAAGCTCCTCTTGCCTGTTTCTCCCTGGTCTTGCATTCCCTCTCCCTAATAACTGCTTGAATCTTCCCGTTGGAACTCAGGGAAGGTCATGGAAGTTGAGCGAAGGCTGTTTCTTATAATCCTAGAGATGTGGGACCCAAAGGCCTTGTGCTCAGGAGCCCCACAGGGCCCTGAGCGGGCAGTTGCGTTTTGCCCTCAGTTTGCAGGTGACTTGGTGAAGCTGGGCCTGAATCTCGTCTCCTCCTTCCTTGTGCATATAGTGAAGGTCATTCCCAGCATCGCAGGCCCCAGTCCTGCATCGTGGACTGTGATGGTGCCTGCGGGCAGCGTGGGCGAGGTCTTCTGTGTGCTTGATTTGGTTGGCCTGGGGCTCAGACACGCATATACTGTCTGTTTAGGGAAGTGCGTCTTGAGTCTGTGGCCTTGGGCTCTTTGACTCTCCCACCCCCTGCAGTGACTCAGCAGCAGCTTTCTGGAATGGAGAAGCTCCGTGTCAGAGACGCGTGTTAGTGGAGGTGGGAGCTCCCTGTGCACCACGCAGACCAGACTCCTGGCCCATGCGGAGCGTCTGGTGCCCCCCTGGCTCCTCCCCTGCGCCCTGTCCCCACCCCGAGCACAAGTGCACTCTGAGTTGAAGCACAGATCCTTGTCGTTCTCTTTGGAGACCACTCTACTCCCTAATAGTTTCCTTTTCTCTGATAATTTATGGACAGTTACTGTCTCATGCATCTCTGGATTCTCTCTGGCAACGTGACATCCTTCTCTGACTTCTCCTACCTCCTTTTACTCTCTCTTTGGGCTGTTTTATTTCTTAGTAGACATTCTTGACCTTTAACTCAAAGGGTACATGGATTTAAAGTTACCAGTCAGAGCACAGGCTGATTGAAAAGAAGGAGCTTCAGGTGGATACAACTGTAGGAGGACTGTCCCTTCTGGAGGAGTCCCCCTAGCTCAGGGCTGTGCCCGCTGGTGAAAGCTGTAACACTCTTCATTTGTGTGTCTTCCTGAAACCCTGCAGAGCCGACGAGGACTGGGCTCCATCTCACTTGAAAGCACTAACAGTCTAGGACACGCGCTTCGTGATTGTCATTTAGGTGCCTTTGAACTATACGGTGTTTTGAATAACCCCAGCAGAAGGAGGGAGATCTTTGGATTTTGAGTCGACTTAATTGTTTAATCATTCTTTAATTAGTCAAATATCTTTACTGAACTAGGTATTCACCTTGTTGGTCAAAGACAGAGGAAAAGCCAGCTGATGGGTTGGGAAGCAGCGAGGGGCCTTCTGCAGGGTTGGTTCACTGGCTCAGAGAGAAGGGATGCTCCATGATAGCAGGACTGCCATCTTGGTTAAGGAGACCCAGGTTTTAAGATTACTTCCCGTCGGTTTCTAACCTGGGACCACGTAGGCCTTTCGCACTGGGGACTTGCCTATTGGGCTGTGAGCCTGAGTGCGCCCCAGCCCCGAGGCTCCTGGGGCTCCGGCCACACTGTCTGGTGTGCAGGTCCATCCTCCTCGCAGCCGGCACAGCCTCAGCCCCTTCCGTGGCAAAGAGGGTTCTCAGCTGTCGTCGATACAGTTCATTTCAAACAGGATCGGATGAGCTGTGATCAAATTCCTGGGATGTAAGCGCGGTCTCATTCCTTGGAACTGGCCATGGCAGGATCTGACCGCTGTTACACACCCGCGGTACCAGTGTATTGGCTGTGCCATAAACTGTTGGTGGCACCAGTGTTTGTCACGGCAGCTAGCAGCCCATGGCCTAGACTGCGAACCTAATTTAATGGATGAACTGTAATGAATAAAAACGAGGGCTATTTTTACCTCATAACCTAGATTTGTCTGTGCTGAATATGCAAGCCACTCTATTAAATGTTTGGGGCAGTAAACAGGAATTCAGTACATTAAAGCTTTTAAGCTTGCTACTCAAGCAGGCCTGGAAATAGAGTTTGTTACCTTTTTTAGGATTGTAAGTGTTGATTATGTTGGGAAGAAACTGTTCTATGAAATAATTCTAACAAAATGAATCTTCTACTTATAAGTTCTTGTGAGAATGTACTCACCCTAGCCTGGAGCCCAGGGTAAATTTGAGACTGCTTTGTCTAAAGTTCTCTTTCTGGGAAATGGGACTGTTAATCAACTTAAATCTGAAATAGTATCCTTCCTCCTCCCCAGTTCTCAGCACTCCAGGATGGTGACATTGTCCACCATTGGATTTAAGTGGGAAATGGTAAAGTTGTTAAAAGATTAGTGTCTAGCTGTGTGTAACGGCAGATCTGAAGGGAGAGAGGCTTAGTCAAAGGCGGTGTTTATTTCTCTCCTTGTACTGGAGGTGGGCAGTCAGGTCGTGTGCCCTACTGCCCCCGGGCCCAGCCCTCTTGTCCAGGAAGGCAGCTAGAGGCGCATCCAGCTTTGGGGCCTTCCAGGCTGCAGGAAGCTGAACTTCCTGAGAACTCCGCACCAAGCTCTGTCCTGGTGTCTTGTTGGCAAGAGCTGAACCCTTGACCACACTCAGGGAGGCAGGCGGCCCCATGCCAACCGAAGTTCAGGGTCCTGGGCCTGTTACTAAGGAGGAAGGGAAGAATGGACATTGGAGGCAACTCGCTGTGTCTTTCCTGCAAGTTGTTAGCTTCAAAAGATAAATTTTTGTGCTTATTGGGAAAGTGTTGGCAAAATGTTGGGGAAATTTCTGTGGGGAAACGAGGTGTGGGCAGCTATTGTAACTAAACTCAAGGGCCTGAGACCTTCCTTTCTTTCACGTGGGTCTTAACACTTGAGCCTGAAATGGGTCCCGGATCCTTTGGCCTTAATTCCTCCTTTAAAGGACAGAAATGGTAGAGGTCTCATCTGAGTTCTCGGGTCACCAGGCACAGAGGCTGCAGGCTGGATCTGCTTTCCCCACTAGGCCCTCGGGGTTTCTGGACCCCTGGGTGTGTCCAGAGGCGAGGGTTGCCCGGGGTGGGGCTTCAGGCAGAGTGTGAGATCCAACAAGGGCCAGTGGGCGAGATGCCCTGGGTGGGAAGGGGCCCGGAGTAGGGGCCCAGGTCGGGCAGACTGCTTCTCCCGCCAGGGCCGTCTCCCTGAGTGTGGGGGGCCGGCCTTACCAGCAGAGTTGAGAGATACCTGGGTCTGTTTCCATCTTTCCTGCCTCCTTCCCGCCTCATCCTGCTTTTCCTTTCGGAAGGGTGATCTCAAGTGCCCTGCTGTCTGTCCAGTGAAAGGGGTCTGAGAATCAGTCTCCTCTCGGTGACAGTGAAGCTGACTGTGTTCTGCTTTTACAGGTGTTTGCATTTCAAGAAGGATGTATGTTCTTATTTAGTCACTTCAGTCATGTCTGACTCTGCGACCCCATGGACTGTAGCCCGCCGGGCTCCTCTGTCCATGGGATTCTCCAGGCAAGAATTCTGGAGTGGGTTGCCGTGCCCTCCTCCAGGGGACCTTCCCGACCCAGGGATTGAACCTACATCTCTTGTATCTCCTGCACTGGCAGGTGGGTTCTGTACCGCTGAGCCGCCTGCGAGGCAGGAACTATAGTAGCACTGCCTACACCCAAAGCTTGTCGGGTGGCAGACCCCAGAGTAGGGGAGGCCTGGGGCCCTCCTTGTGCTGCAGACCGCTGGGCGTGAGCCTTCGCCTGCTGCACATCTGGTGTTGGCCAGACCCGCTGCTGCTGTTACCTTCTCCCGCCCCGCCCAACACCCGCGTGCAGTGAGTGCCTCTCACCTCTCGTGTGCTCAGTCAGTGCTTGCACAGACCACTCACACTTGCACTTACATCTGCCGCTTGCACACATGGATACACGCTCTTTATACACACATGTGTGTACACAGCCCTCACCCCTTCGCCACCCCCCCACCAGGGAGGCTGTAGTCCCCGGAAGCTGCGCTCCTGGGGGGGCCGTGTGTTGCTTTCTGGCTGATTGGAACCCCTGGGAGCTAGGAGTCTGAACATGCATATGTTCAAGGATCTTTACCAGAAACATTCCCTGAGTTCATGCTTCTGAAATCAGAAGCTTCCTTTTGCGTTTCTAAAACTCATGATGAGAATCTGCTCATAGGTAGTAACAGCTTTTCCTTGCCTTTGAAAACGTCTTCACTTCCCATTTTGAAAAGGGAAGGACTTTGGCCTTTCCCACAGCCCTTCCCTGCCTTCTCTCCCTGGGCGACCCTGCAGGCCGGGGATGAACTCACCGCCTTTCCTCGTACCCCAGCATCGTCGCTGTGTGAGCTGGTGCTGATCTTCCAGGTTGTTTTGCCGTCCGGTTCTTTCTCAGTGAAAACGTAATTCTTTTTTGTGTGTTTGAGAGTAAAATATTCGAGATGCCCATCGAACTTCTCAGAACCATCTTTCCTCCTGGGCATGGATGGGAGTGTCCATTCCCATGTCATTTGGGACTTGCCTTCCCATTCCACAGGTGCCCTGGTAAGCAGACGCTGCACCTGTGTTTCAGAGGAAACAAAGACTGCTGAGACACGCTGAGTGCTGAGTATTGCAGGGTGAATGGAAAGTGTGGCCTGGCCCCGAGGGAAGTGGTTCTGATTTCCAGGTTTCAGCTCCCACTCTTAAAGGGGCAGGCACTGTCCTAGAGTGGGGGTAGGGGGGGGGAGGTGGAGAGACCTGGAGACAGCAGTGCTGTCTGCGGAAGGTGGTGGCCGGGCAGCCTTGCCAGGGACATAGCCCTGGCATATGCCTGCCCGACAACAGTGGGCGCTGGGGAACGTCCCAGTCCAAGAAGGCGCCAGCACTGGCCCAGAGACACGCGGGTGTGAAGGGGGCCTCCAGAGGACTCGGGATGTGGGCCTCAGTCAGGCGCGCGCAGGCGGGGCTGCGTCCACTGGGATGGTGCTCCCGTGGGGCAGGATGGGCGGTGCAGGGGCAGGAGTCCGCTGACCTGTGGGGCTGGCTCAGCGTTTCACCCCGAGGCCGGGGGACCAGGCACTTGGATTGCCTGGCACCCCTGCCCCTCAGGTTGAGAGAGGGCAGGTGGTCTGGTCGCTCTGGTGACGAGCAGGCAGCTCTCGTCAGGAGGAAGGGAGCGAGTGCGGGGCGGTGAAGAGAAGCCGCGGCAGAGTGCGACTGTCTGCCGCAGGAACCCTGAGGGGCTGCGTGGGGGCGCCGGGTGGCTGGACGCCCTGCCCCGCTGCACTCTGCCTTCTCGGTGTAGTTCCTTAGGAGTAGCTCCTTAAGGGTCTGGAGGAATTGCTGAGAGGTTCACTGCTGCTTAATGCCTGTGTGGGGATGCTGTGTTCCGCGTGGCATTCACCAGTGTGACGCTTGTTCTCAGGGGACGTGCCCAGTAACCATAATGGATCTGGGGTGTCCTGAGACATCAGTGTTCTGCAGGGCAGGGCCAGCAGCTCAGCTTTCTTTGTATCCCCAGAAGCCTCCTACAGTGCCTGGCACACAACCAGTGTGTAATTGATGTTTGTTGAATGAGTGAAAGGGAAAGTCACTGCGTCATTGTCTGAAGGGAAGGGAAAGCCTCAGGCTGTTGCAGGAAGACACCCGTTTCCCGGAGGTCACGTTGGGATTCAGTCTAACTTAGGAAAGGGAGGTGAGGGCAGAGCCTGTGGTCGCCCCAGTAAGTCCTCAAGGTGAAGCCAGGCCCCTCAGCTTGTCCCCTGCACCTGATGTGTCCCGGGCGCCTGGCCCCTCACCCACTGACGAACCTGGGGCTGCTTCTGCACCTCTGGGAGGAAGGAGCCACGCCTCAGGGCTTGGTTACCCTGGGTGTTTTCTCCCTGAATTTGATCAACCTGAAAGAGGAATTCTGTTTCCATGTCTGCAGGCTTGTGAGTAGACTGCTAGGGACCAGAAGATTCGGAGGAGCTGGGAGGCTGGGGCGCACAAGCCAGGGGCCGCCGCCTCTCCTGAGCCTCGGGGGCCTCACGGGGCTCCATGGAGCCATGAGTTAGATGTCAGGGCTGTGGGTGGGGGCTCGGGCTGCGGGGTTCAGAGAGAAGTGTGGGCAGGGTGGGGTAACACACCGGGAGGGAGGCTTCGGGAGGCGCGGCCAACCCAAGATTTGAGACTGCATTCATGGCACACTGGAGTTTCTTCAGACTTTAAAATTCTGTTTTGCTTGTCTCTTACTGATTGGTTGGTTGGTTGAATCATTGTTTTTGTTTTAAACGGTGAAAGCATAGTCTTCTAAATAGTCTGAGGAGTCCCTTTCTTAGATTGCAGCGGTTGTTACGACCACCCCTGTGTGCTAACTGCTTTCGTGGGCCAAAGCTGGCGGCCTGGTCTCCGCTCTGGGCTGGGCAGGAGTTGTGGGCACCTCTGCGCCCTGAGCCCCGCATGGCCTGACGCTTGGTGGCCAGAGTGCCCAGCCACGGGCAGGGTGCCCTCAGAGCCTGCGGTGGTGGCACTGAAGCCGTGTCCCTGAGATGATGGAAACGAAACCAGCCCTGGAGAAGAATGTGATAAGCCGCCTGTGAAGACTGGGCCATGAGGAAGAGAAAGCACTGGGGTGTGAACCCAGAGATGTGTGTTCCTAGAAGTGGATCAGTTGTCCCCGAGTCCTCTCTCTGTGGTGGAACAGCTGAGTGGCGGCTTCGGCCTGCTGAGCCTTAAGCACCAGGGGCCCAGAGCCGCCAGGAAACGTGGTTGAGCCTGTTGGCCAGCGGCCGCGCAGGCGTTTGGCTTGCGTCTGCGAGGGCCTGCTGTAAGGTCCCGGGGCTCTGGGACCCAAAGTGTTTGTGTCCCCGTGCCGTACACTGTCGTGATGTGGTCAAGCCACGCCAGAGGCGGCCAGTTGGAGGAAGGGCAGGGAAGGCAGAGCGAGAGGGGCTGGGTGTGTTGCCAGAGACAGGCGCGGCCCTCCTTCCCCTCAGCTGTCTGGGGACACCGCCCCAGAGGAGGACTCCTTCAGGCCCCATCCTTGTTCTCGTGGCACGCGGGGGTGGGGGTGGTGGACTCGCTCCACCATGGACTGCAGCACGCCAGGCTTCCCTGTCCTCTGTCTCCTGGAATTTGCTCACACTCATGTCCTTTGAGTCAGTGATGCCATCCAACCATCTCATCCTCTTATCACTCCCTTCTCCTTGTGCCTTTGATCTTTCCCAGCATCAGAGTCTTTTCCAGTGAGTTGGTACTTTGCATCAGGTGGCCAAACTATTGGAGCTTCAGCATCAGGCCTTCCAATGAATATTTAGGACTGATTTCCTTTAGGATTGACTGATTTGATCTCCTTGCTCTCCAAGGGACTCTCAAGAGTCTTCTCTAGCACCACAGTTCAAAAGCATCAATTTTTTGGTACTCAGCTTTCTTTATGGTCCAAACTCAACTTGGTGGGAGTCTTCAAAACCTCCCTGTTCTTGGCTTGATTTGTCAAATTTGATGACAACATTTCATGTATGTTACACAGCAGGTATTCACTTTGGATAAATGATAAGGCCTGTTGGGGTATATGATAAAGTCAGCCTCCTATCCCCTCTCCGGCCACCCAGACCCTCCCTGGAGACCCAGTGCCACGGGCTTTCTCGTGTCTTCCCCTCAGGTGTTCCGTGTGCGAGTCAGCAAGGGTGTATGTGTGTTATGTGTAGACATGGTCACGGTGACCCTAGTCCCGCATGGCTGCTGTCCCGCCCTTGTGCGCTGGCCCTCCCCTCCTCCCCTGACTGTACCCTGGTGCTCTCCGCTCACGGGGACATAGTTTCTCTTTGTTTGGCCCAGCTGCGTGGGGTCCCCCTGCCAGGCTGTACTGTGGATTCTTTAAGCAGGGCTCCGTTGATGGTGGTGGGCTTTTGCCAGCCCGTGCTTGGCACGCGTGTTAAGTGCCCTGCCCTGCCCCGAAGTGTGGATGGAGTATCCTGGCTGGAGGGAGAGCGGGGGCTTAGATGATGTTTGGATGTTCCTCCCCATTTCCTGCAGTTCTCACTTGGCCTGTAACTTTTCCTTGGTCAGATATTGTCATCTGTAAGATAGGCTTCTTTAAAATACTGCCGTCTAGTTACATACAGACCTTTCAGACTAACCCGTAGCATCCTGAATGAGGCTTGTCAAGGCCACCCGGACCCAGCTTCTAGGACAGTGGTTCTGAAGGGCTCTCCTCTGCCTGGCTCACCACAGGGCCGAGCACCAGGAGCTTCAGAAGGGTCTGCAGGGTCTCATCTGATAGCCGGGACCGCACTGTGCCTGGGGAGTGGGCCGATTTCCGGCTGTAATGTTGTCTGCCTGAGGCTGGCCCTGGCTGGGCCCTCCCAGGGTTTCAGCCGCTCCCACCGTCAGGCTGTGTGTCTGGGAGGGAGGGGAACGACCTGGACGGGGGCATTGCACACATGGGTGGTGGGTGGTCGCCGTCAGCTTCTCCGTCTGCAAGCCGGCCCGGGTGGTTTGCACTGCGGTGGTTATGTGGTGACATCGCTGAGCAGCGGTGTACAGGCAGCGGCATCTGCAGGGCCCCCCTTCAGTCCCAGGAGGTGGGGTGGTGGAGGCTACCGGCACCTGCCTGCCTGCGTGTGTTCCCTCCTGTATGCAGTGGGCTGGGGATGCTCCAGGGAGAAGGACGCGGGGACAAGCCCCCCTCAGGGTTGTCCCAGGAGTGTGTTATGGGAGCCTACGTACAAGGCCCCGCGGGACCTCAGAGGATCGGGCCAAGCTGCAAGACCTCCCCTGGGAGCGAGGGTGGGCAGGTGTTAGACGCAGGCACCCAGGGGCTCCCCAGGCCAAGGAGCGCTGAGGGTCCTTCCTTCTGCCGGCTCAGTCCCAAGGCCGCTGTCCCCTTTCTGGCCTGGTGGTGGCTGGTCGGGAGCCCAGCCCTTGTACCTGTAGAGGTCAGAGAAGAGGGGTGCAGAGAAGACAGCTCAGGGGCTGGGAGGGCTGCGCTCAGGAAGCCAGTGGGGTTCCTCTTTCTGTTCATTTTTTCTTTAGAACAGTCTTGAGGTTTGGAGGCTCCGCCCTGAGCCCGCTGTGGTGGGCTGCTCGGCCTGTGAGAGGGATGGTCTTCACGTCCCTTGCAGGCTGGAGTCTAGGTGGGGGACTCCTGAAAGGGGGCGGGGAGGGCAGAAACTCCCTGGAGATCTGGCCTCGTCCGTGCAGAGCCCCGAGAGCGGCCGCCAACGCCAGAGGAAGTGGGAGGATTGCACATGGTGCATTTTGAAACTGGGACCCACCCTCCCCCAAGAAGGAAAACCGGGAGCAGGCGCCACGGAGCCAGGCCGCAGACACGGAGAGCGGGGGGAGGGGCCCGGTGTTAGCGCTGCATCCTCTGCCGCCCTGCTGGCCCCTCTTCCAGGCCCCACGCCAGGGACCCGCCTCCGGCCGCTGCTTTGGCAGCTGCAGGGCTCATGGCTGAGGGAGGTGCTCCGGCTGCGTTTGTGGAAGGTGAGGGGCCTGATCACCGCTCATGGTTCCAGTGGTCGGGGTCCTCCTTGGTGAGGTCAGCCGAGGTCTGTGAAACAGCGGAGGTGTGGCACTGTGTTTAAGGCCGCCGTCTGTGGCACAGTTTTGTATTTAAGGAGGATGAGCTGAGGATTTGGGCAGCCTAGGAAGCTCCCTCTGAACAGTCAGGAGAGCCAGTATGTGCGGAGGAGGCTTTTGAGTGTCGGCAGGATTGAGGCCGCATGCTGCTGTGTGCGCAGCTCACAGGCTGGCTGGTGGTCCCGCGCGGGGGCAGGCACTCCCTCACTGACCGAGGTCCTTGACTTCCTGCCGCGTGCCCGGCAGCATCCTGGCGACCTCACCGTATTTCTCATGTCGTCCTCTACGTCAGTGTCCTAGGCTCGCTCTCACAACTTCCTACCAGCTTGGTGGCTGAAAACAGCAGAACTTCATTTTCTCACAGCTCCAGAGGTTAGGAGTCCAAATCAGCATCACAGGGTCAAGACCACGGTGTCAGCAGGGCCGTGGTGGCTCAGAGAAGGATCCAGTCCGCGCCTCGTCCAGGGTAGCTGCTGGCTCCCCTCGGCTCGTGGGCCTGTGGCTCGGCCTCCGTCTGCTGTCACATGGCTCTCCTCTTCTGAAATCTCCCTTCGTGTCTGCCTTTACAGGACGCTTACACTGGCTTTAGTGCCCACCACATGGTCCAGGATGGCTTCCTCCTGCAGGGTCCTCAGCTTGGTCATGCCTGCAGAGTCTGTGCCGTGTAAGTAGCACTCACAGGCTGCAGGGACTAGAACAGGGACATCTTTGGGGGGTGGGGGGGCAGTTGTTATTTGACCTCCCACATCCCACAGCAACCTGCTGAGGCCGTCACTGCCCACGACGGCTTCGCAGGCTGAGGCTGTTGGGTGGCCGTGGTTCTTCCTTTTCCTGAACCCGTGAAGCTGCAGGAGGGTCATTTAGACACTGAGATGCACTCGGTGATTAGATAAGACCTGTACTCTTCCTGAGATGTTACGCTGGTTTGGAAAAAAAGGAACTTTGGATCAGGGCCCGTGCTGCACCTTGCTGGGGGCGTGTGTGTTGATGCCTGGATTCACTGTTTTTCTGTGTCCAGATGGCTCTGGACAGCCTCATTCTCCTCATCTGTACATTGAAGACAGAACAGCTCGTGGGTTAGATGATGTCACCTGGGTGAAATGGCCCAGCAAGGGTCAGTGCATGGGGTTTCTCATTCAGGGTGAGTTCCTGGTCCCCACAAGGAGAAGTCATGTGAGCAAGGTCAGGAGACATGAAGGATGGAGTGTGTTAATACCCAAGAGAAACTGCACTGAGAAGTGTGCAGATGATTGACTCATTGATACGACACACATTTATCGAATGCCTGCCTGTGCCAGGAAGCTGGGCTGGGGAAGGGAAGGAAGGGCAACCACACATAGCACTCCTGCTGTGGAGGAGGGGAGCCAGACAGACGTGTGAACGGTCACTTCCAAGTTGTGGGCTGAAATGAGGAGGAGTAGGAATGCCTCTCACACGTATTTATTTATATTTTCATAAGTCATGTGATGAAAATTCATGAGGGTCTGTGTTCCTGGATCTGTCCTGTATCGTCAGTTCATGGTCCGTCTCTCCCCCACTTGGTGGCTGGTCACGGGTCCCCAGAGCCCTCAGTTCTTCCTTGCAGGTCCCTGAAGCCCCCCAGTGGTCAGTGGCAGAGCGGGGTCCACGGCCCTCTCTCCACACAGCCCCTCGCTTACCGGGTGGGCCAGCCGCGGAACTCACAGGTCACGGGGACGCCAGCGGGTGACAGTCATCTGCGTTCTCCCTGACGGGGACTCAGGGTTTTAGTTCCCTCTCCCTTCTCTCTCCTGAATCCCGTCTCACAGCCCCACAGCTCTTACGCGTGTGTATTCCCCGAGGACACCTGCAGCCTGTGCGGTACTCCCGCCCCCGCCCAGACACACACACCCCATCTGCTCACCGTTCCCACTCCGGGAACTGGATCTCTCCACCTCTCTTCTCCTCGCCCTTCCCTGTGCTGGCCGTGGAGACGGAGGCCTGCCAGCCGGGCTGGTGACGCGCCCACAGGGGCGCTGGGCGGAGGGAGGCCCGGCGTCTCCCCCTTGGCGGTGAGCAGAAAGGCTCTTCTCAGCCTCGTGGGCTCCCTGCAGAGTGCTAGTTGTAAAACTTCTCTTCCTTGGGTAACAGAATTTTTGCATAGACCCCCCACATGGAAACTCACGTTTGATTTTCTTGTATGATTATAACATTTTTCCTATTTTAAATCGGTAAAAGAACAAATGTGTTAAGTAAGCATTTGCTTATTAGCTTGGAAACTTAAGTCTCATTTTAATGGTGATTTTATAGGAAAAGAAATATTGTCTAGGTTCCAATTAACTTATAAATGGGCTTTAGGGAAGCAACCTGTTAGTTGAACTGCCCATAAGTTTTTCACCTTGGTAGAATTCTAGAACTGAGGTTAAAATTCATCATCACTGGTAGTACTTTGTTTACTTTCTAATCCAGTGAGCTCATGAACTAATTTAGCAGGTGATAACTCTAAGTAAATGAGATAAATGGTACAATTTTGAGATTGGACAGAAAGGACGTGAGAACCTTCATTCGATTCAGTTCAGTCTCTCAGTCGTGTCCGACTCTTTGCGACCCCATGGACTGCAGCACGCCAGGCTTCCCTGTCCGTCACCAACAGCTGGAGCTTACTCAAACTCATGTCTGTCAAGCCAGTGATGCCATCCAACCACCTCATCCTTGTAGTCCCCTTATCCTCCTGCCTTCAATCTTTCCCAGCATCAGGGTCTTTTCAAATGAGTCAGTTCTTTGCCTCAGGAGGCCAAAGTACTGGAGTTTTCAGCTTCAGCATCAGTCCTTCCAGTGAATATTCAGGACTGATTTCCTTTAGGATTGACTGGTTTGATCTCCTTGCAGTCCAAGGGACTCTCAAGAATCTTCTCCAACACCACAGTTCAAAAGCATCAATTTTTCAGTGCTCAGCTTTCTTTATAGTCCAACTATCACAACCATACATGACCCCTGGAAAAACCATAGCCTTGACTAGACAGACCTTTGTTGGCAAAGTAATGTCTCTGCTTTTTAATATTCTGTCGTAGCTTTTCTTCCAAGGAGCGAGCGTCTTTTAATTTCATGGCTTAGGTGAGAGCCTTAGATACCTCAATTTTGACATCTCAGTAAAGAAAACAGAAAATTTAAAGGTGCCACGAGGGAAGGGTAAGGATGGAAGGAGAATAAAACCAAACCAAATCAGTTCTGTGTGGGGAGAGGCTGGCTGCTCCCTTGTCTGCTCCTCAGACCTGTGGCGTTTGTCTTTTGATGGTCTCAGTCCTGACCCCAGTGAGACTTCAGCGGGGTGTCACAGGTGGATGGTTCAGGATCGAAGCCTCACAGGTTCACAAGTGTACGTAGTTCAGCCGAGATGGACACAGAGCTCCTCGAGGGCCCGGGAGGCATCGCCACGGGGACCTGCAGTGAGATGGCAGAGGAGGAGCTGGTGTGGCAGCACCGACGTGGGAAATCCCAGGAAAAGGAACTGGTGAGGTGGGGATTGGGAGGGAAGCAGAGCAGTGATGCGAGCCCCCCCACCCCCGCCCCCCGCCCCATTATACTCACCTGGGGCTTTCGAGGAGGAGGCCTGCTTTCCACTCCCTTGCCTCCACCCACGGTTACCAGCCAGTAACACGGGGTGGGGCCAGCACCGGTGTCTGTCGCCTTTTTCCACTCCATGACTCAGTTGCAGCTGGGCCAGAGAGGGCTGGGCCCCAGAGGTTCCGAACTGGGCCGTAGCAGCGCCGATCCCCACTGCCCCACGTCTCAGGCTGCTGAGGGGGGTGAGTGATGTGTCGGGCGCCAGGGGCTCCATGGCAGGAGTGGCTGCCTGGTGTGAGAGGGCCGGTGGCAGAGGGCCTCCCTGTCCGCCCTCCCTGCAGGCTCTCCCTGGGTCAGACCACAGCCCTGGCTATGACTGCTGCTCGGCGCAGTAGGAAGAGGCTGGAGAACCACAGCCACAGAGGAGGGTCTCTGGATTCACAGCCACAGTGTGCCCGCATCCATGGCTGGCCTTGGTGAGGAAGGAGGGTATGGGGTCCCGGCTGGGCTTGAACCCAGCGTTTCCTACAGCTCCTTCAAAGCGTGTCCAGAGTGGAAAGGTCAAGAGTGTGGACATGACAGGTGGTGGCACCTGGAGCCTTGGTCCCTAAGGCTGTTACATACGTGACACAGTTACACCCTGTCAGGGCATTTCTACCTTTGGCCTTGCTCAGACATCACATGGGTGTGGAGAGAAAACCATGGTCCTCTCTGGTCTTCCCACTCTCCTCTCTGGAGGCCTGACATTTCTGTGCGTCATCCCGGGGGTACCGTCTGCCCCATCTAGACGTACGTCTGTGAAGCGTGCATTCAGTTAACGAGGCTTGTTTGGAAGGCCATGTACACAGGGTAATGAATCACTTGTGGTTTTCGTTTCAGTCTCCTATTATTTCTCTCTTGGTATTCATGGTATCTGATATCACCCTGTTAGACTTCAGGTCAGCCTGATGCTGGGTGTCCGCGTGCAGTGGGGAGGGCTGCCTCCAGCCTTCTGGGGGTAGGTGAGGTCTGTGGCACATTTTTTATTTTTAAAGCAGGTTGCCTGAACAGAAGAGTGTACTCCCAAGGGGGCTGGAGTTGAGGGGTGTGGTGTGCGGCATTGTGCTCTGTGTGACCTGGAAGTGCTGCAGAGATCTGAGCACCTCTGAAGAGCCCCAGGAGCAGGGAGCCCTGACGGGTCCGGCCCAGCCCTTCGACACAGAGGTCACCTTGGGGGCCAGGGTGAATCAGTGGCCTGCTGAGGGTCTCCTGGCTGGTGAGTGCCTCCGGGCCCGGCCCTCTTGTGTACGGCAAGCCCCCGGGGGGCGGCAGAGCCCATGTCAGCCAGACCACCATCTCTCCGACAGGTTGCAGCCCCAGCACCATTAGTACCCTACCATCCTAAGTGAAGTGCAGGAAAACCAGTTTCATCATTTCATAGTCATTTTATTTTTTAAGGTAATCTTTTTCACTGATAAAAAGCATTTCCAAGTAATTTTTCTAATGTGCTGAATTTTTCTTGGGGCACTGTGTAAGCTTTTCTGTCATGCAGTCTTTTAAGGAAAGCTAGTTTGGGGCTTTTTCAACGGATCAGTTTTGTGCTCAGTATGGAAGGGTTAGAGTTGAAGATGACGCAGTGCCTTTCCTTAAGGAGCTGGGGGAGATGGATTTGCAGTGTGTTAAAGGTATTTTCTTTGTGGTATACAGAGGACTGTATCATTAAGAGCAGAGAATGTTTATTTCTGGCCTTGAGAAACTTCACAGAGGAATTGCTGTTTAAACCTGTCTTGAAGCAGAAGCATGAATTGCCTGCAGGACAAGAACAGAAAGGCATCAGAGGAGGGGACAGCCTGAGCAAAGACCAGGAGGCCTTTGAAAGACTAGGAGGCCTTCTTGAGAGCCTCAAAGAAGCAGTCTGTAGGCGTGGTTCTCAGAACCCTGGGGAAGGTAGGTAGGTCAGCAGGCCCCACCTCTGGGGTGAAGGACCTTGGACTGCTTCCTATTTGTGCTGAGAACGCCGGAGGAAGGGATTTAAGCCAGGGAGTCAGTCCCTCAGATTTCCAGGTTGCAGAGAGTCTGCTAAAACCCCATGGTTCAAGCTCCAAAGTCCAGGTATGTAAACTCGTCTCTGTGATCCAGGATGGTAGATGAGATGGGAGAGAGAAGCTGGCCTTGGACTGAGCAAAATCACAGATAACACGGAAGGAGTCAAAACTTGGTACAAACTGAGTTTAATCTGTGTAAAATTACGTGTAAAATTTAGCAGCATGTTGAAGTTTTACAGGTGTTGTTTTGTACTTTAAGCCTCAATATTATATTACGTGACCGAAAATGGTCCTGGTGGCCTGTCCTTGGCTGTGGGGCAGGAACTCAGCAGCCCACCCCTGAAGCCATTTACCTCAGACTGGGACTCGAACCCAGCCACAACCCAGTTTGGGACGTGAGCCCACGAGGCCAGGACTCAGACCCGGCCAGAACCCTGCTTAGAACTTGAACCGACACGGCCAGGACTCAGACCCAGCCAAAACCCACAGTCTTCCAACTGAGGTCACAGACCTGGTTTCAGGACCAAATGAAATTCAGGTTCTTGATGCCTCATCGCAGAAACAATTCAGTGAGAGACTAAGTGATAGGTAAGAAGTGGATTTATTCAGAGAGACACACTCCACGGGTAGAATGTGGGCTGTTGCAGGGGTGAGTGCAGCCTGTGTGGTGTGGTTAGCCATTATGGGCTGGGTAATTTCATAGGCTAATGAGGGGGAGGATTATTCCAACTATTTTGGGGAAGGGGCAGAGATTTCCAGCGGTTGGACCACTGCCCACTTTTTGGTCTTTGATGGTTGGCCTTGGAACTGTCATGGCGCCTCTGGGTGTATCATTTAGCTTGCTGAAATGAGCTTGTACTAAGGATCAAGATCTAGTCAAGTTGACTTGTCCCGGTTCTTGGACCCATTTGGTTCTGTTCAGTTTATGTTGTGCCCTCGGGCCATGTCATTCTTTCAAAGGTTGTGCCCTGCCCCTTTCCCTCCTGTTTCACCCCTCCTCCCCACTTCCCCTGCAACTGGGGTGGCGATGGGAGAGATGGCCCTCTGTAGAGGGTCCTGTATGTCCCCCTTTGTTGCCAGTAATTCCAAATAACAGTATGGAGTGCACTTACCATGGTAATTCCCTGCCCCTCCCCCGCCCCCCACAAGTGTATTCCCCCCTCCGCCCCCCCCCCCCACACAAATGCACTATCTTCTCATTGTTTACCAAGGCTAGTCCAGCAAATGTTTAATCCACCCACCAGTAGTCAAGGTTTGAAGGCAGAATCTTACTAAAATCAACCCTAAATAGCTTGGTGGTAACCAGCCTTCTTTGCAATGAGATTTTGCCCACGTTTCTCTGCTTTAATGTAATGAGTCACACTTGCCACTTGAAACATTTTTAATCTCAGAACTTTGTAGAGAAGTTACTTAGAATGGGCGCACAGGACAATGAGGATTCATAGTGGAGAAGCTTTTTAAAAAATATTTGAGTTTCAGTAGTTCCTGGAGCTTGACTTTTGCTTCTTCGGGGCCTGGTTAGATAGGTAGCCCCGAGATTCAGGCCGGGCCTTGCTGGGACAGGTGCCAGTGCCGACTGCCTGCTCGCGGTGGTGTGCCCGGCTCCATGCTGAGGGAGCGCCCTGGGGCGGGAGCCCTCTGCGCCCTGGGGGTGAGCCTCTTCCTCCATCACCGCCAACCCCGCCAGGGGTCCAGTCCCCAGCTCTGGAGTCCGGGTGGCCCCACTCCGGGTGGAGGGGGTGGGGGAGAGGCTGCTGCAGCAGGAACCCTGGGGAGGGCGGGCTTCCCTGGGAACTCCTCTGTTCCCAGGGGAGTGGGGCCCACCACGTCTGAGCTCCCAGTTACCGAGTTGGCCCCGTGGTGCCCTGTCACGGGCCTGGTCACGGTCGCCTGGCCTCCCCACTTCCTGCTGTCTGCAGGTCCTCATGGGACTCGGGGCCATTCCTCTCCGGGCCGGGTTGTCAGTGCCAGCTTTGAATAGAAATGTCGCCCTTCATCGAGGCCTCACTTCCTGCTGCAGGCATTCCTGTTCTCTGTACTCCGAGCCCCGCTGTAGTCCTGGATCCAGCCGCTCGGCCTGAGCGCTCCCGGCACCTTGTTTCTGAAGGGCTAGGAGTCCCCGGCCCTGAGGGCGTGGGCCCGGCTTGCCGCAGTGCTGGTGGTGCTGGTTGTGCTGGTTGTCTGGGATCACTGGGTGACAGACGACAGACAGCCCGAGAGCCCAAGGCAGAGATGCTGGTTACCCCGGGGTCAGAGGGGAACTGAGGAGCAGCTGGTTAAACCAGTTACCCCTGACCTCCGAGAGGCAGAGCCAGGGCTGGAGCACAGGTGGCCTGGCTGCGGGCCTGTGAGGCGGGATCCCTTCCCGGGCGGGGCCGGCCTCGCTCCAGCTGCCACACCCGCGCCCCCGCAGGTGGCCCTTGTCCTGAGCCGGTGTGGAAGCACAGCCTGGATGGGAGGCGCCGGGGCCCACAGCGTCCCCGCTCTCAGCAGGCGACTGCTTCAGGCCCCGTTTCCAGAATCGAGGGCGTTGTCGCTGTGGCCTCTGTCTGAGGTGCCGGAATCTGCGGGCCCAGGACCCAGCGCCCCGGGCGAGGGCTCACCTCTGCCCCGTGTCAGGGGGCTTTGCCCGCACCGGAGCCCGGGGACGGCACTGGGTCCCGTGGGCACGGCCGTCCCCGCCCTCCTGGGGGTTGACTTCCCAGCCCAGTGGGGGCTCTGCCCCCCACACTCTCCTGTCCCTCCTGTTTCACTGTGCCCGTCCTGTAGGGACCTCAGCTGGAGGAGGGGAGAGGCTGAGGGCCCCCTGACTTGGCGGCCCGGCCCCACAGCGGAAGGAGAGGTCAGGCTGAGCAGGGACGACTCACGTGGTCCTGTAGCCCCTGGGCCTCCGTCCGCTGGGGCTGGGAGTGGGCTGCCTGGAGGTGGTCCGGCGGCGTCCACGCCCCGCTGCTGCTTCTCTCTTATTCCCCAGTCCTGATCTTCCAGACTGGGGGCTATTTTGTGGCCCATTTAAGAGCTGCCTTTAATCTTCCTAAAATAAGGTGTGCTATTTTGGATGTTGCTGTCTGTGAGAGGGATGTGTGTTTAAAGCTAAAATAGGCTGTGCTTTTTAATTTGTGGGTGTTTCCTTTTTCCGTGTCAGCCACACGGTGTTTAAGTCAAGGTGTCACCGTGTCCTTCCCCCCACCTGAGTGGGCAGCCCCAGGCCACCCTGAACCCGCAGACCCCGCTGCTGAAGGCACTGCCCCCTCAGGCCCTGGCCCTCCTGCATGTCAGGGGGGCTTCCGCAGTGTCTGCCCTTCATGCCCCTGCCCGGAGCACCAGGTCGTTTGTTCAGGAGCGTGGGTGGGCCGAGGGCGCTCTCACAGCCCAGCTGCCCGTGGCTTCCCCCGGCCTGGGCTGCAGCACGGGTCCACTCAGGGTGGGCAGGCCCTGGCCCCACTGTGGGTACATTGTGGACAGCTGTCGTGTGTCACACATGTGTACACACGCCCGCCTTGCTTGTCTTTTTATGCAGTTCATTTTGGCTGCACTTGGCCATCTTGCTGTGAGCGTGTGCGGGCCTCTCCTCGAGGTGACTCCTCTTGCTGCCGAGCGTAGGTGCTAGGCTCGTGGGCTTCATAGTTGTGGCACTCGGGGCTGTTTGCCCCTCGGCGTGCTGGATCTTCCAGGACTGGGGATTGAACCTGTGTCTCCTGCACGGCAGGTGCGCTGTTCACCACTGAGCCACGAGGAAAGTGCCTGTCTTGGCTTTTTTTGGTGGTCCCCAGCGGCTGTAAAGAGGGAGCCGTAGGGGAGGTTGAGCTGGGTATGAGCTGGGTAGGGGTAGGAGGTTGGGCGGGACTGCCGAGGAGGGCACGTGACTGCGCTCGTCTGCCTGCTCTCTGTGTGCAGTCCTGCTGTCACTGATGGCCCACACCCTGCCTTTCTGCCCTGGAGCCAGTTTCCAGTTTATTGGAGAGGGAGGCCTGAGTTTTCATAGAGCATTGGGAGTTAATTGGAGGCAGTTGTGTGACGCTTCCGCCTCTTTCCGAGAACAGGCTGGATGTGCTTCCCTCAGCTTCAGCTCCTCCCAGTCACCTGGAGGACCTGTTTCAGGCCCTGCCCTCAGTGAGCTGTAATAGGTCCCGGCAACGCTGATGCTGACCATCCCTGGACCTTACTTCACGCTGTCCTGGAGTCCTGGTTCTGTCCCATCCCCCACTCAAGATACTAGCTTATTTTTAGCACCTTCCCTAAACTGGGCTACTTCTTCTAGTGTTAATTGATAGCAGCCCTGATTCTAGGACCGGGGGGAGGGCTTCCTGTCCCTGCTGTGATTGGCAGCAGTTCTCATGGGAGGGGAGGGGAACAGAACCTACTGTGCTTTTGCCAGGAGCCCCTGTGTGCGCCCCAAGGCTCCCCCCCAGTAAGTTGAACAAATGTTATAAAATCCAGGAGCCCCGATGTTTCGCCATGATGATTACATGCCAGAGCCTAGCTTATGGAGCCTCAGAGATCAATGAATGGTTTGATTGGTCTGGGGATCCCTGGTCTGAACCAGCTTGTCCCAACCGCGGGGACCAGAGCCGTGACCCTGCTGTTTATGGCTTAGGATCTTCTCAGGTGTGTCAGGAGGCCTGTCAGCCCAGTGTCTGTGACCGGGCATTGTGGCTGATTGGCAGGACAGCATGTGGACAGACAGTGTGTGAGGCTGAGGTTCCAGTTGGCTTACCTTGACTGATGTGTAAGACGTCAAAGGCCAGCTTCTCTGAAACAGATAACTGTTGCAAATGGACTTTGGGGGCAGAGGATAATAGACTTGTCCTCCTGTCTGTCCAGTGCAGCCTCCTCAGTTCCTGGTCAGCCGCTTGGCTTGTGCTGTTCCCATGAGATGCTCTTTGGAGCCCTTGAGCCTGACCGTAGGCTGGGCCCCTTCTTCAGGGTCTTCCTCGGGCTGTATCTGGGTCTGAAACTGCCCCAGTGTGGGGCTTCCCAAGGCCTTAGGCATTGTCCCCAGACAGCCCGGTGCAGGCGGGGCTGCCCCCAGGGCGTCTGGCTGAGGAGCTGTCCTCCCCGCCCCTGCCCGCCGTGCTGTCCTCTGGCCACAGGCAGCGCCTTGGCTGACTGCCCAGCCTCTGCCCCAGCAGAGAAGCCTGCTCCCGTTTCTGCAGGCCCCAGTGGGGCCCCCCTGGGGGCGGGGTTGTGGCTGTCTTGCTGTCTTACCCCAGAGGTGGGCTCACAGGCCAGTTGTTTTCAGGGACCAGTGTCTGACCCCCAGCACCCGAGGAGGTAGTTATTCTTATTTCCTGTTGCGGGGACAGGGAAGGGCAGCTCAGAGAGAGATGCAGGGGCTTGCCCAGAGTCCCCGGGTCCCGTCGTGTGTCCTGTGGCCCACTGGGGCTTTCAGTCACGGATTGGCCTGGGAGCAGCATCGTCAGTTCTGGGGCGTCTGGGCCGGCTCACCCGGGATCTCTGCCCTCCCTGGCGTCCCGGCCTTGGTGGGTTTGCTGTGCGCTGGAGGGTAGACCGCCCCAGCGGCCGGCAGCTCCTGTGCAGACTTGAACGCTCACTCCTGACTGACAGATGGACCTCTCACGCAGCCCCTAGAGTGCCCAGCAGTCTCAGGCGTCACGGGGCCTTCAACCAGCCCGCCTGGCCGGCTGCGGCCCTGGGAAGCCCCCGACTGTCTGCCCAGCTCAGCTCCCTTGCTCTGGACGTGGAGGGTGAGTGGTGGGCAGGGCCTGTGGGCCCCCAGCCACGGGAACAAGGAGAGGTGTGCTCTGAGCCCCATCCTCACGTGCCAGTGAGGCCGGAGCTGCACTGGGGGCCCTTTGCAGCACACCCCCTCCCCACGTGCAGATGAGGGGACTGAGGCCTGGGAGAGGAGAGCAGAGCCCTGGAATCGGCAGGGTTAGCTGGTCTCACAGGTCTGCTCTTTGGTACCTGCTCATGACCTTTCAGCCTCAGAGCGCTTTGGAGGCAGGGGTCCTCACAAACAGAATGTAACCAGTGAAATTTTCCTGCATCTGGTGCTTCCATCGCAGGGTCATGGGTGTCGCTCAGTGTGAGCTCTCACCCCATGGACAGGTCAGAGGTCATGAACAGCAGGGGTCGGAGGGTTTTCTGGAGACCTGGTGGGACCTTCTTAGTTGGGGGAAGACATCTTCCTCTGACCTGCTCAGCAGGGGGAAAAGTACGTGCCTTTCCCCAAAGCCTGGCAGCTGGTTCAGTCACCTGTCGTGTTTGAAGTGGACCACTCTCGGCAGCTGGAACCATTTCTGATTGCCCGTGGCTACTGGATAAGCCGGTGGCTCGGCGAGGGTGCTGACTTCTTTATGGAGCCGCGTTTGGCCGCGTGTCTGGCATGTGCCCTACCTGGTGGACGTGGGTTTAGGTGTGAAGATCCAGTGACACAGTGCGCCGTGTGATTTAATGCCGCAGGCCTCAGTGTGAGATGATCTTCCTGCACTGAGCCTCATGTACAGACTTCCGGGGAGGCTTTGTTGTATCTCCAAGTGATGTGGCAGGCTTGTGTGTGGGGCAGACTGTAAGCATTTGACGGTTCCCCGGCACACGGGGCCTCGTAGAGCCCAGGAAGACTTGGGAACCGCCCCAGCCTGCAGGCTGGCGCTTGGCTGGACTTGAGGGTGCACCTCTCCCCCACCTCCTCCTCCTCCGGGCTGGGCTGTCTGTTCTGTGGCGAAAGGTCTCGTCATCGGTACTTTCTGCTGCTTTTCCCTTAGCGGGACTCTGTTGTGGTTTAGTTAGGTTGTGATGTCCTTCCCTGGGTTAATAGCTCAACACTGTCTTTAAATGTCCTAAACTTTCAAAACTTGAGAAGTTTAAACAGGCAGATGCGGTGTTAAAGAAGGCGGCGTGGCAGGTGATGTGAGGGGCCCTGTATTGCGGTCCCTTTCCTCTCTGCCTTTATGCCTGCAGCTACTGCATGAGCAGATTTTAGGGCTAAGACTTCAGAGGTCTGGGCGAAGTCCCCACCAGGGACCACAGGTTAAATTGTTCCATTGACCATCTTGGACAGGTGTGGTTTGGCTCATTAACACAAGTCACGGGAGAGCCTTGATGGATGTCAGGAGTCGGTCACACACGGTTCAGGGGTGAGGACCCTACAAGGAGGGGAGGCTGGTGGGCGGCAAAACATGAGAAGTGGGCCCCTCTAGACAGGGGTAACCAGCTGTCCTGGGAGATAGATGGGGCAGGCTATGGGCAGCTGTGAGGGGCCCCACCCGCAGCGTGTCACCCTGCCTGAATGGGGTTGTCCCCCAGGGGGCCTGTCTCGGGGGATGGATGCCAGCCTGTGCTGACGGCAGGAAGGTGTGCTCTGCATCCAGGGATGCGATGAAAATGAAAGGTGGCCTCTGATCTAACCGGTAAAAAATATTTTTCTTACACTTACTTTGCTTTTTGAAAAGAAAGAGTCAAACTATAATACAGATGGTGACTTTTTGATGTAATTTATTTTTATTACAGTAAAAATGCTTAATGAGGTGATACTTCATATTAAAAGCCACAGGAAGAGGTATACAGTGAATGCTCACTCAGCTTTATGACGGTTTCACCTCCAGTGCTTTGAAACTTCCTGGTGTTGGGCTTCCCTGGTGGCTTAGATGGTAAAGAATCTGCCTGCGATGCGAGAGACCTGGGTTCGATCCCTGGGTTGGGAAGATCCCCTGGAGGAGGGCATGGTGACCCGCTTCAGTGTTCTTGTTGGGAGAATCCCGTGGACAGAGGAGCCTGGCGGGCTACAGTCCATGGGGTCGTAAAGAGTCAGACATGACTGAGCGGCTAAGCACACGCCCTCCCTGGAGTGCTGCTCTTGCCCTTGACTGCCTGGGGAATTCCAACATCAAAGGCAAGTCTGTGTGTGATATTGCATCACCCCTGTGTGATATCCTGGCACTCCAGCCCTCTGTGGTGACGTGATCCCAGTGCATCCCTCCACTGTTGAAACTATACCCCTTCACCCTGAGGTTGCCATCAGCCTCAGTTTGCATTTTATTATTTCCATCTGCTCAACTCCCTGTATTTTGTGACCCAGTCTTTGCATATTTTTGTGCTGGGGGATGGGAAGCAGTTAATTCTCAGTTTCAGGCTTGGGATGCTTATGGGCAGAAGCAGCTGGTTTTTGGAATTTAGGCTTGTTGCTCCCTGCTGTGCAGTGGTACGGGAATGGTCAAGGTCAGGATGGGGCCAGCTGTGAGTCTGGGGCCTGAGGGTTGTGCTCCGTCCCCGTCTTGCCCCTTTGCCTGGCTGTGGCGTGTGCCGTGGTGGGCGGGCAGGCCTGGTTCCCAGCGCAGAGCGCAGGCTGCTGCGTCCACCTGAGCTGCAGACTTGGCTTCATGCGGCCAGGCGGTCTACCCTAGGGCACCCCCGTGGTCTCTGCTGTAGACACCTTGTCGTTAATGTTGCTCAGGAGCCCAGTGATCGCCGTTTCGAATGTCTGCATAATATACCCCCCGCACCCCGCCAACATGACGAACCATGAGTTATTGTTTTCTTGACATGCATTTATTTAGTCTGCTACTAAATCTTGCAGTGTATGTTATGAGACACGATACAGCGATGGTAATGCTGTGGCGGGCGTCTTTTCAGCAAACATCTTACCTCTCCCACCCCCACCCCTGCCAGTGGCTGAGTAAATCCAGCTGCTGCACATCGTCTTGTGGATGGACGGCCAGGCCTGAATGGGTGTGACCTCATTCCACGAAGAGGTCTCGCCTTCCTGCTATTGGAGACCATCCGGCCACTGCTAACCACAGTGTCCTGGGTGCTCTGCCAGCTGCCACATGTTACCTTGTTTGTTAGGCATAGTTAGGTCAAAATTTTTTTAAATGTGTGTGAAGAGTTGCTGTAGTCTTGAAAATATGATAGTCATCCAGCTCGGCAACAGCATGAACTATGTTTACAATTTAACAGTCAAGTGAAAAAGCAGGATACTACACTTCTGTACCCGCTGATGTCATCTATGTAAAATATGCAAATAAAAAACTCTGACTTTAGTTAAGGTGTGATTATGGGTGGGGTTTCCCCTTTACTTTCCAGGCTTTCAGTGAGGGAACCGTGGTGGTAAATTTTCAAATTTCTCTGCTGTCTCTCCTTGGCCGAGTACTGAGTCGGATTCCTTGAAAACCCCCAGGATGGTCCCGGGGGTGACTTGGCTGCCGGGCAGGCAGAGTGTATCTGGTTGTCTCTGCACCTTGGGCCAACCGTGGCTTAGGGACCCCTGCTGCAGCTCTTGCAGGGGTGGGAACCCAACTGTGGGGTCCTTTCTTTGGTTGATTTCAGGGTTGTCCGCGTCTTAGCAACTTGAAAGTGTTTTATTGTAAATGTTTGTGTTGCGGTGTGGTTGATTCACAGCATTGTGTTAGTTCAGGCGTGCAGCAGAGTGAAAGTCACACGGACTTGTGTCGACTCTCAGATTCTCCCCGTGCAGGCCGCTAGAGTACTGAGCAAAGTTCCTCGGGCGACTCGGTGGTAGGTCCTGTTGGCTTTCTACTTTACGTATAGCAGTGTGTTCTTGTCAATCCAAATTTATCCCTCCCATGTATTTTGACTTTTAAGTGAGAAGTTTGGCAACTGCTTCATTCATCTTCCTTTGAATAGTTAATCCAGAGTTTTTGTTAAGAATCGAATTCTCTTTTCCTGAGGTAGATCGGTGGGCCTCCCAGGTTGCACTGGGCAGAATACTGGTGGTGGTCAGGAATCCTGCTGCCAGTGCAGGAGGCGTGGGTTTGATCCCTGGGTTGGGAGGAGCCCCTGGAGAAGGGCATGGCAGCCCGCTCCAGGATTCTCGCCTGGGAAAGCCCATGGACAGAGGAGCCTGGCGGGCCACAGTCCATGGGGTTGCAGAGTTGCACAGAACTCAGCACACACGCACAGAGTAATGTAACTGAGAAAATAGAAGTCTGTCGGAAACACCTTGTCTAAAGTACCTCAACTCGCTGTTTGCTAGCCGCCTCCATGAAATATTTCTCTTCATAAAGTTTTCAGTTCTACCAAAATGGTTATTACTTACTAAAACAAGGGGAGGAGGCATCTTGATGAGAAAGTTAAGTTAGAAACGGGACTTCTGAGAAGTTTTCCGTCTCAGCCTCCAGCGAGAGGTGTGCTGTAGTCTCGCTCCATGGACCACGGCTGATTCCCAGGGTCCCTGACCAGGCAGTTCCTCTTCCTCATCGCCTCCTCTAATGGAAAGCTCAATTTCTAGCCTTTCCTCTTTTTTCCCTCTGGGTCTGTTCTTGGGTTACCGTAATTATGTTGATGGTTTGTGTTGTTTCCTAGAATCTCATTAGTAAGTTAGTCCGAGTTTAACGGAAAAGCACATACATTGTGGGTGCTTGTATAAGATGGTTAAGAATCATATGTGTCCCTGTGAAGTTTGGGAAGCAGCGTGAATCTCCTGGGTTCCTAAAAGTCCGGGAGGTGTGACGCCTCTTCCTCGGTGTCCAGGCTGGTCTCCCTTCTTTCGCCTTATCTCCTCCTTTCCTTGCCCCTGGTCATCTTCTGAAAGAGGAGACCCTCCCGCTTCTCCTGCCTTTCTCATCAGCCTGCTCATCCCTCCCCCACAAGGCAGTGGTGCCTCCAAGGCCTAAAGCAGTTGGAGATCCTCAGAGCCGCCAGAGAGCCAGAGGAGTGGAGACCAGATGCGGGCAGGCGGGGTTCCGGGAGATGTTCAGAGGCCCTGCGGTGCAGGTGGGTGAAGCCGGCCCAGATCACAGAGCTCTTAGAGCATGGGGTTCCTGCAAACGAACTCTGTCAGAGTCTGGGACTAGGAGTCGGGTCTTAGAAGGCGGGGTGGTGTGAAGGGCAGGGCAGCTCTTCTCAGGTGCCTCATTGCTCTGCCTCCGATGGCCTCTGCCTGGAGGGTGCTGTCCTGCCAGGGACACTGCCTGCACCAGTGACCTCAGCCAGTGGCAGGAAGTAGGCCTGGGGGCCTGGAAGCTGAGTCCTCTCGGGAGAGGGAGCATGTAGAGTGTAGCTCACCATCTTTGTGCTTTTTAAAAAGAACAAGAAGGAAAGGCTAATTGATTCATAGCTAAGGTCATTTTTAAACTTCTGGAATAGCTTGAGATTTACAAAGACAGCAGAGCGCGTTCCCTTACATCCCTCCCCCTCCCCCAGCCTGTGCGCCCCCCGCCCCGCCCCGTGTTAACATGTCCTACACGGCGGTGCTTCAGTCACAACCGATGAGCCCACACTGATACATTATTCTTAAGTCCATACTTTTAGATTTTCCTATTTTTTTCCTCTTGATTTTTTTTCTCTTTCTTTCATTAACCAAATGTTGTTTTTCTGTCCTGGGACACTCAGTTATACTTGTCCTATTTCCTTAGGGGCCTCTTGGTTGCGAGCGTCCTTCCTTGGCGGTGGTGACCTTGATGGTTTTATGTAGTAATGGTCCGCATTGTAGAAGGCCCCTCACTTTGGGTTTGTCTTGTGTTTCTCTCATGATTGTACTGAGATGATCAGTTGGGGGAGGAGGACCACAGAGATGCAGTGCATTCTGGTCACATCCTCGTAGCGTCCACTCTTCCAGCATGACTTGATCTGAGGTGCTGTCTGTCAGGAGAACTGTAAAGTTTCACTCCCACCTTCCCTAGAATGTTCTGTTTGGAAGGCAGTCACGGGCAGCCCCCAGGTAAAGGGGTGGGAGTAGGGCTCCACCCCTTTGAGGTGACAGGGTTGTTCACATAAATTGTTTGGAATGAGGTTTGTTTCTTCTCCATTTATTCAGTCACGTATTTATATCAGAGTGAACTCTTAGATGTCTATTTTTCTACTTGGAGTTATAATTCAGTACTGTGTCATTTATTTGGTTCACATTGTTTCAGCTTTGGCCACAGGCGCTCTTTCTGTTGGCTCCTATGTCCCTTTGACATGCCCCCATCATTATGGGTTTAAAAAAAATTTTTTTTTTTAGCATGTCTGTTCTTTGTTTTGTTTAATTTTTGGCACTGCAAGATGCCCTGGGCTCTTCTTGTACCTTTCCTGCCCCAGTCCTAGAATTGGCCATTTCTCCAAAGACCTCTCACTCCTTTTATTGGAGAATTGAATTAGAAACCAAGACCTGGGCACCAAGTGGTTAAATTATCGTTATTTCAGTGTCTGTGTCCTCAACTGAGCAATGAATGCAAAACACACACGTTGTGATACTATCAGGAAGTAACTGAGAATGTGCATTACTGGCTCTGCCCCTCCTAGGGCTGCTCAGACCCCGTCCCACAGTTGTTAACCTGACGTGCACCTCACTCTGCATCCTGTCTCTGTAGCGGTGGTGCTTTTACGTGCTCTCTCACTGTGACTCTGAAGCCATCCACTCTGACCCTTTCATGGTGGGGATGCAGTAAGCAGATCTTGAATGAATGCTTCCTGCTCTCTGAGTCCTGTAGGGCCTCTTGGTCAAAAGGAATAAAATCTTAAATTTGAGAAAAGAACCTGAGGGAAGAGAAGTTTGTGTGGACAGGAAGTACTGCTGAGCTCCTTAGAGGGAGCTCCCCAGCCTGAGGCTGGCGTCCAGGGAGACGATCAAGAGATGGGGTTGGAGCTGGTCCTGCAGGGGGAGTGGGTGGGCTAGGTGCAGGGGTTGGGGGGCGTTGTGGGAATCGTACTGTGGCAGCTACAGGTGCAGGGGGCCAAACGGAAGCTGTCCTCCCCGACCTAAAGACCCTGGACCCTCGCCTTTAAGTGAGAGTGTGCATGCGTGTGTCAGTCCTGTCATCTTTGCTCTCAACCCCCTGGGAGGCCAGATCACAGCTCGTTGCCTTAGCCCTGTGTGGGCTGGCAGTGGGAGTAGAGAGAAGAGGGTTATGAAAGCAGAGAAATCTTGAACGGAGAGCGGTCGGAACCCAGTGAGTGCGCAGCGTGCTTGACGGTTCGGAAGCCATGCCAGAAATGTCTGAGCTCCTGAGAATGGTGGGCCTCAAAGGGAGAGGATGCAGGAGAAGCCAGCTCTGAAGGGAACGTGAGCTCAAGTTTCAGCGGGTGCCAGGAGTCTGCAGCGGGTGACTTGTTGACTTAGAAATGCTGGATTTAGCGTCAAGAGAGGAGGGGAGGGATTTGGCCATCATGTCCTGGCCGACTCTGTGGCTAAACATGTCGAGGTGCAGAAGGATGCAGGCGTACCCCGAGGACGTGGCCCGGCCTGCTGTCTTGTCTTGCCTGTTGGCACGGGGCTCTGCCCTCATGCTGAGTGACGGAGGGACTCAGGCTCGCCCAGGCACCACGTCAGTACTGGGTGGTTTAGGGTCTTTTCTCCTGGGGTTTCTGTGTGCTGTGCTGGAACTCCTCTGACAGTCTCCTCCTGAGGGGGCTTTAACCCCAGTGCTCTCTGCCTGGCAGAGTGAACTCTGCTTCTCCCCTTGCTGAGGCTGAGAGAATGCCTACGAATGTGCCCCCCACCCCAGCTCCGCGTGTGACTTGTGTCTGGGAGGGAGATGGTGTGGGGGCATCTTGAGCTGTTTGAGTTTTGTCTTTGGATGACATGGTATTTCGTGTAGGGCTTTTCCATCCTTGCTCCACACAGCCGCCTAGTTCTGCCTGCCCTTTCCACTCCTTCTGTATCGAATTAACATCTTTGTGGGCTCCACGTGCCTGTGGGGTGACGTGGACTGTCTAGCAAGGCCCAGGGTGATGGAACTTACCCAGAACTCGTGTGGCCCTGCAGGGGCTGTGGTGACGGTGAGACGTGGTCCAGGTCTGGGCGGGAGCGGGAGCGGGAGGGGCTGAGAGTCAAAGCGAGGAAGGTGCCCTGCTTCTGGCATGAGCCGTGTGGAGGATGGGGTGCCGATGCTGCGATGGAGAAGACTGGGGGGAAGCAAGAGGGAAGCCGGGGCGGTGCCGATGGCCCCAGGGAGGGGAGGACGTCCTCCTGAGGGGCTGGGTTATCCGGCCGGCTCCCTCTGTCAGACTGGGCAGCTTACCACACGGGAATCTGTAAAAAGAGAGGAGCGTTTTGGCTGAGTGTTGTCTTTGGGTCTGTGGCTGGGGGCTCATGAAACCCCCCTGTGTCAGGGAACCAGTTTTGAAGTCAGGAATGAATGGTGCCTGCTCGGGAGAACGCAGCCCGCGTGGCAGGGCCCGGGTCCCCCACAGCGGTCCTCTCAGCTGGCCCTCACGCAGGACCCCGTCCCTGGCCCGTGGCGTCACGGTTACATATGAGGAACAGCTTGGGTTTCGGGGAAGGGAGTTGGACACCTCACTGGTCTGACATGAGGTGCTTCCAGAGGCACTGGGGGTCTGTCCAGTCCTGACTTCTTTATCATCCTCATGGATGCCTGCCTTCTCTCATCATATTGGAAACTGGGACTCCACGTCTTCTTGCCCTAGAATCGACACTGACCCTTGACACCAGTGCCTCCTAGTCAGACGGGAACCTAGGGCGCTTCACCTCCTGCCCCTGGTGGGGGCAGCAGCACAGTGGTGGGTGGGAAGACTGGGCTTGCAATGGCTGAAGAACACACTGACATGAAATATTTGGTACCTTGGGTGACAGAACAGCTCATGGGAGGGCTTGTTTTCCAAAATTATTGTTTTATAGTACTGTGTACTCTTACTTAGAACAAAATAAAACTTTCCAAAGAAGAGAAGCATTTTTATGCCAACTTATTAACTAAAAAAAAAAAAAAACTATGATGGTGAAAAACAAAGTTGCATTTCCTTATGTGATGGAGAAAAAAATCAAAGCCCAAACTGGATCCCATAGACAATAGCAGGAACAGTGAGTGCCATCCACAGCTAATTGCAGCTGAGACCTAGTTCATCACAAACAAGTTGTGTTTCCACAAGGGAACGGGAGGTGATCTTTGTGCACTTCCAGAGGTTTTTCATACATGGCTGTAGCAGCATGGCAGGGCTGGTTCTTACATTTGAGGTAAGGCCTCTGCTTTCACCACTGGTTCCCTGACAGGAGCGTTTCCTGATCCCCCAGCCACAGACCCAGTGCTGGGTGGGGCCTGGACAGCAGTAGACGAGTGCCATGGGCCCCCAAGGCCTCACCTAGGGGATGCTCTCCTTTGAATGTACACACACACACACACACACACACACACACACACACACACACATGCACATGGGCCCCACACACACACACACACACACACACACACACACACACTCAAGACCACTAGCTGGGGATGCTCTCCTTTGAATGTACACACACACACACACACACACACACACACACACACACACACACACACACACACACACACACACACACACACACACACACACACACACACACACACACACACACACACACACACACACACACACACACACACACACACACACACACACGATCGACAAGACCACTGGAAGCTGCTCAACCTGACTGTAGGTGAAGAAAAGCAGAGTCAGCATCACAAGCAGATGTAGCTGGAAAAGGAGCAGCGAGCTGGGTGTGTTTCAGATGGAAGCAAGCAGCCCTTGGGCCCCAGGTGGGAGGCCCCTTCGAGCCCAGTCATGGGCGTGTTTAGTGGTGATCATCCTCTTCCCGCACCGCAGATGGGATGGCAACTCCAGGGCTGTTGCAGGGTATTCAGGTTCGATCCCTGGTCGTGGAAGATCCTGCATGCTGCAGCCAAAAAAAAAGTCAAAAGCTGCTGCCCCGACCCAGCACTCTGTTCATAATGTGTGGGTCACTGAGAGAAGTGAGCCGCTGCCCTTGACCCCAGCCCTAGAGCAGGAACTCAGAGACTTGCTGAGGAAGAGAGGCTGGCTGTAAGGACAGAAAGCTCTGAGACTCTCCCCAGAGGCCCTGAATTTATGTATAACAGAGCATGGGGAAGTTCAAATGTAAGCATGCTGTCAGGAACAAGACAAGGAGATCTTGGTTGTCAGTAGAAACAAGAGGCCAGTAACTCCATGTTAGCAACAGCCAGAACTTGAGCATAGACCAGAGAGAGCACCAAGAAGAGCCCTCCCGGCGTCAGAGCAAGCCGCAAACACTGACCTCCAGAGTCATTCCTGCAAAAAGGCCTGCGTTTAACTGATCAGGCTGCACAGCAATTGATGCCCCAGAATGTTGTCAAAAATAATAACCGGCCAGCAGTTCATGGATCCCTACAGCTGGGTGTAGTAACCTCAGAGGCAGGGAGCCTCACAGAGAGGGCAGGGAAGAGAAAAGCAAGCCTCATGAAACCATTGTCGTCCCAGGGAGACTGTGCACTCCCAAGGCCGTGTCCCCTGAGGAGCACCATCAGAGGCTGCACACTGCGGGAAGCAGGGAGTCGTGAGGGGATAGACTTGACTAAACTATTAATAGTTCAGCTGAGTCACTGGAAAAATAAGCACTCAGAAACAAGCCCTGCAGGGAGAAGATCAGTATTCAGAACTGCGGCTATATGTTGCCTACAAGGTAATACTTACCTTGTAAATATTAGGCAAGGTCTACTTTTTAAGAGAAAAGGATAACTTGCAAAGAAATAGGTAAGTGTGATTTTTTTTCTTAAAGCATGAGAAATTACCTGAAAGAAGGCCCAGATGTTGGTTTTAACAGAAAGTCCTTAAAGCAGCTGTTGCAAATATAACAGAATCCCCCTGAAATGCAGGAGACCCAGGTTCGATCCCTGGGTCGGGAAGATCCCCTGGAGAAGGAAGCGGCAACCTGCTCTAGTATTCTTGCCTGGGAAATCCCATGGACAGAGGAGCCTGGTGGCCTAGTCTGTGGGGTCACAAGAGTTGGATGCGACTTAGCAACTAAACCACCACCAAGGTAAATCACACTTAAAGAAATAAAGAAAGGTCTGATGACAGTGTTTGATCAATTTGAGAATACCAGTAAAAAAAAAAATATAAAATGAACTAAATGGAAATTCTGGAGTTGAAATGTAAAATAACCAGAATGAAGAATCCATCAGAAGACCAAACAGTAGATGTTAACTAGAAGAAAATAGAATCAGTGAACTTGAAGATAGAGTGATAGAGATTATGTAGTTCAAATGATAGAAAAAAGTGAAGAAAATGAACAGGACCTCAAGAAATGTGAGAAACCATGAAGCTCAAGAAAGTGCATGTAATATAAGTTTCGTGAGAGGAGAGAGAGGAACAGAAAAAAATATGAGAAGAAGTCTTGTTGAAAACTTCCCAAATTTGATGAAAAAAACAATCTCCACATCCAAGAAACACAATGAACTCCAAGTACCATGAACATAAAGAAGTCCACACCCAGGCACATCATAGTGAAAAAAAAATGTTGGAAAGACAAAGAAAAAATCTCAAAGAGCAGCAGGAGAAGAATGACTAAACTGTACTGAGAATCTCAGGGAGGTTAACAGACTCCTGTCATTGGAAACAGTGGAGACCAGAGACAGAGTTGTGGATGGCATATTCAAAGTCCTGAGAGAAAAAACAGAAGCCAGCCAAGGATCTTATATCCAGCAAAAATGTCTCTCAGAAATGAAGGTAAAATAAAGGTATTTTCAGTGGAAAAATAAACCAAAAAACCCCCCAGAGAATTTGTGGTCAGCAGACCCACCTTACAGAAAATATAAAGGAACTCCTTTGGGCTGAAAGCAAATGACCACAGATAATTCTTCAAATCCATATGAGGAAGACAAAGAGTGCTAAAGTATATAATTATATGAGACAATGTAAATGCATATATCTCTCCTTTCTTAACTGATTTTAAAAAACATTTTTTTAAAGTAAAATGTATATAACTTTGTTCTTGGGCCTAGGACATTTAAAAAAGTAATATATTTGATAGTAATAGCATAAAGACAGCAGATGAGAGCAAAACTGCATTGGTATAAGAAATTTCCATAGGACAATAGGAAGAGAACCAGAAATAGTGAATAATAAAGTGAATGTAACAAACTCTGTAAGTGTATACTTGCTTCCCTTCTCTCACTTCTTTAAAAACATGAAATTATATAAAGAAATGATAGCAATCTATTTAGGGGATTGTAATATATATAAGAATAATATATATAACAGTAATTGAACAGAAAGAAAAGGACATAGAACGGTATAGAAAGTGTTTCCATATCTCACTGGAATTAGGTGGGTAGAGGAATTAAAGGTTACACTGGAGAACATTCACTTAATATGAAGGAAAGCAGTAAATGAGGAAGAGAGGAATGAAAAAGCTAGAGACGCCTATGCCCTTGCCACCTTCAAATGGTGTTTATTATAAGGGTATAAACTAAATATTAGAGCTTGCCTGTGTTTCTTTAATTCTACATGAAAAGAAATTTTATTAGCTTTCTCTGGATAGAGCCCTCATCTGTCTCCCATTTATCCTGGGTCTTTTGGTCAAAAGTGTATTTTAAATGTGTTCAGAACATGTACACACCTGACCAGGAGGCTGTGAAGATAAGAGGAGCAGCTCTGGAGTGAGGGAGGTGCTTGGGGCCTGGAGTTTATGACCTGGGGTTGGTGTGACCTTGTGACCTAGTATTGGTCACTTTTCCATCTCTGACAGTGGGTTGAAATGTTAGAAAGGTCACCTTGAGCACTCAGATAATGACTGGGAAGTACTTAACCACGGCTGCCCGCTTCCCAGAGGTCTGTCTGACGTGGGGATTTAGGATCTCTGCATCAGTGTCAGGGCTGCACCCTTTGTGAGCAGAAAGGGGGAGGGGGGTTGCTTTACCCGGTCTGGTCCTTGACCTCTTCCTGGCAGCACCCTCCAACTTCGCTGCTGGGTTCCTGCCATGTATTAGATCGGAGAATGCCAGGTACCATGTGGTGTGCAAGCATGTTGTTATAGACTGAATTGTGTGTCTCCCCCCCACCCCCACCAGATTCACATGTTGAATTCCTAACTCCTAAGGTTTGGAAGGCAAATCTGGCATTCTAAAATAACTGCTGCCAGGTGACCCTGTTCTAGGTCCATCACTGTGCACACCAGACCACAGCCGCTCAGAGGCTTCTGCCACCAGGCTGGTCTTCAGGTAGAGCTGAAGGAGGACAGGGAGAAGGCCATTTCTGGTATTTGGAGATAGCATCTCTAAAGAGTTAATTAAGTTTAAATGAGGTCATAAGAATAGGCCCTAATCCAGTTGGATTGGTGGAGGAGGAAATAGCATCCCACTCCAGTTTTCTTGCCTGGAAAATTCCCTGGACAGCGGAGCCTGGCAGGCTACAGTCCATGGGGTTGTGAAGAGTTGGACATGACTAAGCATGCACACACACCTTATAAGAAGAAGATTGATGCTTGGGAGGTGCACACGGAGGAAAGTCCATGTGAGGACCCAGGGAGAAGACGCCACGTGCACACCAAGGAGGGGGCCTCAGGAGAACCTGCCAGCAGCCTTGATCTTGGACGTCCAGTCTCCAGAGCGGTGAGGAAACTGTTGTGTAAGTCCCCCGCTCTGTGATACTGTGCTGTGGCCACCCGGACAGACTGATGCGTGGCTAGTGAGGAGTCTCAGGGCGCTCTGTTGACCCCACCATGTTATTGCCAGATTGGCCCACTGAGGACCTGGGAAAGTAGTCCCGCTCAGAAATACAGACGTGCAAGATAATTACGAGGAAAGAGGCTGCTTGGACACAGTCTTGTCTCTGACCTCCTTCAGATCTGTGTAAATGACCAGCCTGGGGGCAGAAGCCATCTGCGTGACTGAGCAGTGGGCACGGTAATGCACCCAGAACAAGGTCGGCTGGCAGCAATTATCCCAGAAATGCCAGGTTCGCCTTGCGTTTTGATCCCCTGTTTTTCTAAAACTGTGGCACATGGTATTTTTAGAGCTGCTTTGCAGTTTCTCTTTGTGAACCTTTCTTTGGGTACATCATTTAATCCTCTCATCCAGCCTTGTTTAAGATCTGCAGAGTGCTATATTTATTTGACTTTATTTGAAATTTCAGGGCTTTTCAGAATGTTGCTCCAAGAAAATCGGATGAATACGGAACTCTAGAATTTATGCCTTAAAAGGCTTAACTGCTAATTCGTGTGTACATTTTCTCATGATTATTTCTCCCTCTCTTTTTTCTAGGCCATCTAGGGCAGGGAAATTAAAAACTCCCTTGGAGTTAATGTCATAAGATCTTTTTTAAAAAAATTAATTTCCTTTTTTTTTTAGAGCAGTTTTAGATTCGTAGCAAAAAGTACAGAGCATTCCCATATATGCCCTGTCCCCACATAGAGAGTTGTAACTTTTCAAGGACGAGAGGAATAGATTCTTCTTTGTAGAGAAGTGTAGTGTCTTTCTTGGCAAGCTCCATGACCTTCAGTGATCAGCTGGAGGGTGTCAGATCACCCCCTCAGGCTGTGGCTTGAGTGAACTTGGACCTGACGCCCAGCAGAATCTTAACACGACTGCCATGGGCCCGAGGGAGCCTCAGGAGGTGTCACTGGCCGGCCCAGATCTAACTCCTGGGGAAGCCTCCCCACTGCTCACAACCGAGGCTGTGTCATCCTCCAGAGAGAAGGTGTCAGTTAAAGATTTAAATCTTAACTCCTACCTTTTCAGTGCATTTTGCCTTTATATCTCATTTGACTCTTAGCAAGGCATAGGGTCACTTAAATCTAACTCGTGATCTACAAAGCCTTTACACACACTTTCTGTTCCGCTTCTTTCTTTTTTAATAGAGATACGGTCGTTGATTGCTTAACATCTGACGGATGAAATGACAAGGTATTGTTGTTCAGTCGCTAAGCGTGTCCAACTCTTTGTGACCCCATGGACTGCAGCACGCCAGGCTTCCCTGTCCATCACCATCTCCCAGAATTTTCTTAAACTCCTGTCCATTGAGTCAGTGATGCTCTCCAACCACCTTATGCTCTGCCACCCTCTTCTCCTTTTGCCTTCAATCTTCCCCAGCATCAGGGTCTTTTCCAGTGAGTTGACTCTTCACATCAGTTGGCCAAAGTACTGAAGCTTCAGCTTTAGCATTGTGTCCTTCCAATGAATATTCAGGATTGATTTCCTTTAGGATTGATTGGTTTGATCTCCTTGCAGTCCAGAGGGACTCCCCAGAGTTTTCTCCAGCACCACAGTCCAAAAGCATCAGTTCTTTGGTGCTCAGCCATCTTTATGGTCTGTTTCTCACATCCGTACATGGCTACTGGAAAAATCAAAGCTTTGACAATGTAGACCTTTGTCAGCAAAGTGATGTCTCTGCTTTTTAATACGGTATCTAGATTTGTCTTAGCTTTCCTTCCAAGGAGCAAGAGTCTTGTAAAAAATTTCGTGGCTGCCGTCACCATCCACAGTGATTTGGGAGCCCAAGAAGATAAAATCTGTCGCTGCTTCTACTGTCCCCCTTCTATCTGCCATGGGGTGATGGCACTGGATGCTGTAATCTTAGTTTTTTGAATGTTGAGTTTTAAGCCAGCATTTTCACTCTCTTCTTTTACCCTTATTGAGAGGCTCTGTAGCTCCTCTTCATTTTCTGCCGTTAGAGTGGTATCATCTGCATATCTGAGATGGTTAGTATTTCTCCCAGCAATCTTGATTCCAGCTTGTGATTCATTCAGCCTGGCATTTCACATGATGTACCCTGCACATAGTTAAATAAGCAGGGTGACAATATACGGTCTTGTCGGACTCGTTTCCCAATTTTGAACCAGTCCGTCATTCCATGTCCTCTTCTAACTGTTGTTTCTTGGCTTTCATACAGGTTCTCAGGAGACAGTTGAGGTGGTCTGATACTCCCGTCTCATGAAGAATTATCAACAGTTCATTGTGATCCATATAGTCAAAGGCTGTAGCATAGTCAGTGAAGCAAAAGTAGATGTTTTTCTTGAATTCCCTTGCTTTCTCTATGCACAGCATGGCTCGTAGCTTCACATAGTTATGTAAGCCCCTTTGCCATGACAAGGCTGTGAACCATGAAGGGAAATGACTAGTTACCTTCTCTCACATGGATGGAGACTGGGCATGATACCCACAATAAAAGCTCCCAGTTCAAAGGAGGAAGAACCAGAGACCTGGTTCACACAGCTCTCATTACCACCTGCTTCTTAATAGTGGAGAAAATGTCTTTGTCCGCTGATTTGTCTTTCCTGAGTTTCATCATCTTGGAGGATCTTTCTCTTTGCTTTTCATCCAAGGTAGGCAGTGGGGGTAGATTCTGTTCAAGCTGTCTTATATTTGTTTTACTTAAGTGATTTTCAAAGGGAAGGTCCCACACATGGCAGAATGCCTGCTCAAGGCACACACGCTTCCTTCCCTGAGATCTGCAGCAGGCCTCTGAGGTGGGGTGTGTCCCCAGCTTGCTGTCCGAGGACTGGGGCTCTGAGAGGAGCTGCCCACAGCCCAGCGGCGGGTGCGGGCGGGGCTGAGGTGCCTGGCTTCAGACCCTGTGTCTCCTAAAGGGGCCTGTCTGCCCCTGGATGCCAGCCTTGAATCTGAATAAATTCGTTTCTATACACTTGAATATTTAACTAATTCAAGATGTTATGTGTGGGAAATTTAAGTTAAAACACTTATTTAAAGAAAAGCCTCTGAGTGTAGTGCAGTCATGACAGAAGTCACCCCCGCCCCAGCCCCGAGGGCCTGCTGCTCAGGGGTGCTGTGGCCCGTGCCGTCTCTGCGAGGGGACCAGAGAGGGGCCGGAGTCCTGCTGTGTGGCCCAGACTTGCTTCTTGTCCTCAGGGTGGTGGGGAAGATGCCACTCTTCTCTGGCCCGTGGTGTCCTCGCCAAGGCAGGAGTAGTCATTTCCCCGGGGCTGGGGAAGGCTTTGTTGTGAGAAGCTCGTGACAAGCGGAACACACACAGTTATGCAATTTGGGGCAGCCTAGCGGTATGGGATAGTAGATTGGGGAAGAAGGGGTGGGGAGGCCGGGGCCTCACCCAGCAGGAGGGTCACACAGGTGCCCAGAGTTTGTGATTTGCCTGAGGTCTGATGGCCGAGTTAAAACCCAGAACAACCGAGACCTTGCTCTGGGTCCCTTGTGTTTCCCCGAGTTTCTCTGCTCTTGTTTGTGGTTGGTGAGCGTCTGACGCTCCGCGCACTGCTCAGAGGCGTGGTGCTGGCAGCCGCACCACTGCTGTGAGCTTTGGCCCCACGCAGGGTGTCTGAGGGACCCCAGACTTCAGATGGATGCACTGGTGCCTACTCCCTTTCGGGTCCATCCCTGCCCGATGGGTGTGCATCCGGCCCCTTCCCGAGCTGCTCTTCTTACCCTGGGGAGTGGGTGGGATGATGGTCCTGGGGGTGTTCGGGTGGTGCCTGTGTGGGTCTGGCCGAGTCACCCAGAGGAGGAGGCCCCGGCCCTCTGCCAGAGTCCTATCTGCTCCCCAGGGGTCGGGGCTTCAGGTGTCTTGGAGGATGTACCTTGCTCTAGGCCAGCTTTGGGTTTTTAGTTTTTCTACACATTTCTTCTAGTGGGAGATGGGAGTAAATCTTGAATTTTGAAGGCACATTTTCCCTGATCTCTAGTATCCAACTCCCAAGAACGTTTAAAAAAAAAAAGTGAAAGCGCAAGAAGAGATTTAATTAGTTTTCGCTGTCGCCGCTCTTGGTGACGGTAATTTTACATGAGGTATGTGCCAGGGAGACACGTTATGGGGGCCTTTGTTCTCAATGCATTCTCTACACCATAGAACCCAACTGTGAATTTCAGAGACAAAGAAATAACCCTAGAAGTTGTATCCGGACTGTTTTCTTATTATTACACAGCTCTTCTTGTTAGCATTGTTTTTCTAAACAAAAAGCACAACCACCCTAGGGATCTTTCTGGAACAAGGGGACAGTGAAAGAAAGGAAAGATGGTTCTGGTAACTTCCTTGAGGGGTCACATCCCTCTTGGCCTAGGGTGAGGTCGTGGAGGAGGGCTCTCAAAAGCGAAAATGGCTCTGGTGTAAGGTATTTGCTAATAGACCAGAAATTGCTTGGCCTCTTCAGTTACTAAGTGGTTTTAGTTCCTTTTGTGGTTGTTGCCTTGCTGGGTTTCACTTTTTGTTTGCAGAATTGAATCGTGCTTCCCTCAGAGCTGGGGAGCCTGTCCTGACTCTCGTTGTCCTGATGACAAAATGGCCTTTGGACCCCCTGGAGACCTGCCGGGACAGAGAGCTGTTCTTTATGTGTTGGTCCCCACCTTGGCCTAGTCTTACGAGGCCTGAGATGGTTTGTACCGAGGGAGCAAAGGGTTTGTTTTCAGAAGCCCAAGACGGGAGTTCAGGAGTGCGCAGGAGAGCTCTGCATCGCCTGCAGTCTGGGTCCCAGCACTGGGGTCTGGTGTCAGGGACTCCCCAGCACTGACCCCGTCCTGGCCCTGCAGCCCGCGCTGTCCGTGCCTGGCAGCACAAGGCTTCCCTGTCCCCCTGGAGGGATGGTCCCTGAGTGAGCCTGGGCCTTTGCAGTCAGCACTGTCCACGCTGCATCTGGGCCATCTCCCTTCCTCAGCACCCCCGCAGCCCAGGGCCTGCATTTCCTTTTGTCGGTGTTGTCTGAACATCTTACTCCTTTGTTACACTGCTGGGTGCTTGTAGGCAGGGGCACTTCTGACTCACCTGGTGTCCCCTCAGAGTGCCTGCCTCGGCACCTGTTGGACACATGAATGGACGGCCGCTGTTCCAGGTTGCAGGCTCCAGGACCTCTTGGTGTGGGGGGCGGAGGCGGTCGAGGGCCCTCGGGCCAGGCCCGCCAGTGGAGGGCAGAGCTGCTGTCTGCCCGTCCCCGGCCTGTCCCCGGAGGTTGGGCGCGGTGGCATAGCGTGCCCGTGTGCTGCTGAGCATGAGCTGGGTGTGGACGGTGCCTGACCTGCCTGCCGGGGCTCCTCCAACCTGCGCTTGGTCGGGGCAGCTTGCGCCACCCTGAGAAACAGCTGGGTCTCCGGTCACTGCCCTCGTTCTCTTTCTGAATCACCTTGGGTTCTCATCGTCCCTGCCACTGTTGGCTTTGCACTCAGAGCCTTGGCCAGACTGCCGTGGGAGAGGCCCCTGGAAGGCCTCGGTGAGGCTCCTCTTTGCCCTGGTCAGGATGGGGGTTCCGGGCCATCTTTGAGGGGCGGCCTGTGAAGGGAAACACAATTGGTGGGGCAGCCAAGGGACCTCTCCCCGCACGCATCTCCCCCTCAGCTCTGGGAGGGAAGGATGGGGAAAGGGAGACTGGGAGGGCAGCCCGGGGAGGCGGGGGCTGCTGACCTCTCTGTTGGCCGCGCCCCCTCCTGGCCCAGGTGCCCGGGTGACGTGTGGGCACGCCCGCCTCCCTGCCCGTCAGCCAGAGCGTGAGGCCCTGTCTCCGTCGCACCGCCTCGCAGCCGAGCAGCTGAGGCTGGAGAGGCCCCCTGTCACCGAGGACTGCGCGCCCGGTGTTTCCCAGTGTGAACGGCGCCCTGCAGTCCTGTCGGAGCTCGCGCTGTGCTCTCCACCCAGTAGTGTCCGTGGAAGCAGCTGGAGGAGCAGCTGATACCCCCTGCCAGACCCACATGCGGTAAAACGCGCAGGACGAGCGCCCTGCGGTGCGTTCCGCAGCGTGTGGCCCGGGACGTCTCCCTCCGATTTGGGTTTGTTGGTGCAGAAGGTGAGCTCAGCCTGGTTGGGTGCTGCCCACTGGAAGGCCTGGGGCCGGCCGGCCGGCCCAGTCTCCTGGCTCACTGCCTTGTTCCAGAAATAACTCTGTCTTCCCGGCATTTCATTGATCTGTGGTGATGCTTCACATTTCTAGCCCTTTATGGAATAATTTTCCTGCTCAGAAAGTTTTGAATTCTCTCATGAACAGAAGGCCAACTTTGATGCTTCTGGCTTAGAAAACAAACTCTCCTAGTGATTATAAAAATAAACTGAAAAAACAAGCAATGAGCTGAACCCACCCTGCTCGTGTCATCTGAAGCACATGGGACTTTCCAGTTATGGTCAGGCCCGCTTTAGCTGTGGAGGTCCAGAGGGAAATGTGGGTGACAGTGGTGTGGACCTGCCGTGCCTCGTCAGGCCCACACACCATCCTGCAGAAGGTGCTGGAGCACGGAGCCCAGCAGGAGCCGGCGGCCGCGGGCTGCCCGTGCGTGTGGCTGATCAGAAGCGCCCTGTGGTCTGAGGCCAGCGCACAAACCCCAGAACCTGAGGAGAGCCTGAAGCCTTCTGATGGGTCAGCTCTGGGAGCTGGACCCGCCTGTGTTTTCCCAAAGCTCCATTACAACGTGTTTTCTAGAGAATGGAACCAAAGCCTGGCTTTCTGCTTGCTCACTCACCAGCTCCATTGGGTCGGGCCTGGTGGGGGCGTCCAGCCTCTCTGCTGGGAGTGCGCTTGGCCGTTAGGTTTGTGAGAAATACCGGCGGGTTAGGTTTGTGAGAAATACCAGCGGGTCTTTGGGACAGTCATGTCCCTGGGTGGGTTAACCTGGTCAAGACCCGTGTGTCTCCACGTTGGGTCCGCTGCTTTCATATGTCAGGCCACTGCCTGAGTGACAAGCTTGTTCACATTTCTGGGAAAAACCTGAAGGACGTTGTGGGCATTTTGTAAGGAGGGGGAGGAATGTGTATTATTCTTCAATTGTGGAGTGTGTACCACCAGTGTGAGCTGGGGACAGCCTGGTGACTATCTCCCCAAGCTCCTTGGCACATTCTTCACTGACTCAACTGGGACATTCTGTAGCGAATGAATCAAACCTGTTGGAGGCAGTACAGAGGAGGAAACCACAGTAGTCCTGCAAAGAGCAGAGGAACCCCTGCTCATTATGTTAATGTGTCAGCACCAAAGGGAGGTCTGGAGTGATGACTTGCTGATTTCGGGGTCAGTGTATTTTTCATCCTACTTTCCCACTGAAATATAACGTGATTTTATGGTATTCTACAAACCCTGTCTCCACCATCAGAAATGTGCAACATTTTTTTTTTTTTTTGTCAAATGTTTTATTGAGTGTAGACATCTGGAGTACTGTAAAACATGCATTATCTGTAGATTCAAAAGGAGCAAGCCACATTGTCCTCACTGTCAAATGTGTCAGGCTTGGCATACATGATGGAGATTAATGAAGTATCATGAGAGTAATATGGTTCCTGAAAAGCTTCTACAATTTGGAGTAGGGTCTTAATCACGGGAAAAGCAAAGCTGTTCATGTTTAGTGAACTTGCAGCTCATTGGAGGTACACAGTATTTTAATTTTAAAACGAATAAAAATAATTGTTTGTGGAAGATTCCCATCACCCCAACTTTACCTGCCCTTTCAATTTTCAGAAATTTTAATTAAAAAAAAAAGTATATGCCGTTTGGAAGTTGTACATTTGAAATGTGCAACATTTTATATATATATATATATATATACACACACACACACATACATACATATATATATGTATACATACACACACACATATATATTTTAAATTTCAGTATCAGTATTGTTGGCTAGTTTTGTCTGTGCATCCTGCTCACTTTGTGTTTTTTTAAGTACTTTGTTTTGAAATATTTTGACAAAAATAGGAAGCTTAATCTCAGCTTAGGAAAAGGAGCTCAAACATGAAATTATTGCGCCCCCCCCCCCCCAAATAAAAGACACTGTTCTCATCCCAAAGTTCTCTCTTGCCTTCTCTAAGAAGACCCGTTTCATCGCTCGTGTCTGTGGCGCTGACTGACGGCCGGACACGGGCTCAGGACTGGCTAACCAGAGGAGGCACTTGTAAAGAATGCGGCTGGTGACAGAGAAGGAAATTCTGTTTAGTGTGTCTTGAATCTGAAATATTTTCTTCAAAGGAGATCCTGAAAAGGGATGGAGTAAAGGAAGTAATATTCCAAATAAACCTCGTAAGATGAAAATGATAACTTGTGAAAGAGCTTAAAGATCGAGGGCCTCTGTGAGTGGACAAGCTTATGCCTTTTTTTAGCGTTTGTTTGTAGCTTAAATTAGTGGTCCTGGTGCCGTGTGTTGCTTTTGGAAGAGAGACTGAACGGGAAAGACCCACCTTCTGGTCTTGGCTTCCCTCTGTAGCTCGTGGCCCCGGGAGCCTGGGTCCTGTCTGCCACACGCCGCCAGGCAGCGAGCATGGCCGCCTGCACAGGCGTTTTCTTCCCATGGAGCCCAGGTGAGGCGGGTGAGCAGCCGGTGGGGGGGTGCACTCTGGGCTGGCAGGCCGTGGTCGTCTCCTCTCTTGAATCCTCGCACGTGTTGAAAATGTAACGAGAAGCTTGGCCTTTTGTGAGAATCGGGCAGCAGATACCAAGTCTCGGGGGAGCCTGACTTGGGCGCGGCGGGTGGGACAGTCGGCCGCCCTATGCAAAGCGTGCCCCGTCCCACGGCCACCCTGCTTGCGCCCACCACGGGGCCCCAAGGGTGGTGCTGGGCACTCGTTCTTACACAGAAGCCTCAAGCCGTGTGTTGCACTTTTCTCTGCAGCTCTCTTGATTTCATGTAAGAGAGCGAAACAGTATCTTGGGGTGCTCTGCCATCCCTGGGTCCCCACGCACAGTCCAGGGAGTGTGGCCCCATCCCCGCCCTCTGCCCAGCTCGATAGCTTCCTTTTGGGGGACCGTGGCTGCAGGCCGCCGTTACTGTGACCAGCCAGCTGCTGGGGAAATCTCAGTAGCCATTGCAGGCATTCCAGGCCTCCGGCCAGGCAGGAATGGAGTGGAAGGTATGGCAGGATAGTCCTTCCAGAGTCACTTACGGTCTTATCTGGGTGATGGTTTTTGTATAGCAGCCCCACCTATCACATTAAATTAAGGTACACTTGAGTTTGTATTGGGGTTCTGTTATTAATTTGTGAATCCCTTTTAGCTTTAGTTTAAGAGTTCCAAGAAAAGCGTTTATACCTAATTCATATTTATGTTATCCATTTAAAATAAAATAGTGTAAAAGACAATGAACACTGTGAGTTCCTTGACTTTTCCCTTTGAAGGTTAAGAAGCACTTGCTGTAGGGTCTCTCTGTTCGGCCGTGACTTGAGACTGTTTGGTCCAGCCCCCCTCCCGCCTCTGAGTGGGAACCCCCCACAGGCTCAGGTATCAGTGCTGCGGCGTGTCCCCTCCAGCCAGGGGGCACCAGCCCCCAGTGAGGCCTTCGGGTCACCTGCCCTGGGAGAGAGCTGGGGTGGGGACTCCGGGAGGATCCTTGTGTTTGACCTGTTTGGTGGCTCCAGCCAGAGAGTTGAAGGTAGGGGCTGTCAGAGGGAGGTATACATGTGTAAACACGTGTATACCTTTGGCTGATTCAAGTTGATGTATGGCAGAAACCAACACAATATTGTAAAGCAGTTATCCTCCAGTTAAAGATGAATTAACAAGTGGGGACTGTCAGCCGCCCCACGTGCACTGGGTCGTCAGCAGCGGGGGCGGATAACACGGGGGGCGAGGTGGGGGAGGAGAGAGCTGAGAAGGGTTGTCCGTCCTGCCGACGTGGGCCCCACAGGCCAGCTCAGCCGTTTTCCTGCCCAGGGTTTGTAGGTCAGCCCAGAATCTTTATGAAGATGCGCCTTTTCTGCTTAAACGCACTGGCATGAGATCCTCCAACTTGCAACACAAGGCCCTGCTGTCAAGTGTGGTTTTCGGGCCAGTGACAGGGGGAGGGGAAGCCGCGTCAGCGAGCAGAGGGCGCTGCTGCAGCTGGGGTGTGGGCCCCCGCCCTGGGAGGGCACCCGCTCCGCGCACTCTGGCCCCAGGAGCCTTGAGCAGCTGCAACCACACCCACGTTGGCGCTCTTCACTGAGAGCACCGACCTCTCCCGCAGGGGAGGAGCACAGGAACAGGGTCGGGGTGGTTTCTGCCATGGCGGCTGGAGGGAGTCAGGCCCAGCCTCCAGGTGGCCAGTTCTGGGGGGAGGCAGAGACAGGCACAGGCCAGACCCTGCAGCCTTGGGTTTGGGTGGAAAGAGAGAAGAGAAAGCGTCTCAGGCAGAGAACAGGGCAGTCCAGCGCTGGGAGCCAGATTCCCTGCCGGCTGTGTCTAGAACCGAGCTTTGAGTGAGTGCCTGGGGGTGGGGCCTTGGATCTGTGATGACACCTGCCTTCATTGGCTGCAGACAGGCTGAGCTCCGGGTCCCAGGGAAGCCGTGGTCCGCCCCTCTCTGGCCCCTGGGAGACGCGTGTCTTCACGCACACGGGAATCAATAAATACCGGATGGTTTCTTCCATGCTGAACATGTGCATTTGGGGATTTCTGTGGTCTTGCCGAGAGGCCAGCACAGAAACAGGCTTTCATTTAATTACGTGAGGGCTTCGAGTGGCCCAGGTGACAGGAGCAGGCCCTGAGGCTGGTTGCAGTCGGGGACCTTCTCGGGAGAGAGGAGTGACTTGTCCCCAGCACCGACGGCAGCTCTTGCGGTGGCCTGTGTGCTTGGAGCCGCGCTGTCTTTGTCCTCGGTGTCCTGGGGAGCTGATGTATAATCGGACGGCACGTGGAGCCTGGGGCGTGGGGTGAGGGGAGAGACGGACACGGGGTCAGCTCCTCCCTGGTTCAGCACCCACGGTGCCCCTGCTGGAACCGGGGAAACAACCCAGGGAAGGTCTTGGAAGACGTCCCACCAGCGTGGCCCTCAGATTGTCCACCACTCGTGTTCTCTGTGATTCGTTTTCTGAGGGCTCCTCCTGTTCATCTCTGGGTCCCCGAGACCTGGCCCATGTGGTGTTGCTGACGAGATGGTTGGTTTACAGAGAAGGAACCCTGTGAGGTGGAGAAGCCGGAGCGGGGCGGTGCCTGAGGGACGCGGCTGGAGTGAGGGTCGGAGGAGGGGGCGCTCGTCGGGGCAGAGGGGCCACCGCGGCTGCTGGTGCTGCCCCCACGAGCCGTGAGCTTGCTGTGAAACCATGTCTCCTCTCCCATCTCGATGTGAGCACCCAGGCCTGCGGTGCTCAGCATAAGCACGCGTCAGCCCTTTATTCACAGCAGCTTAGTTTCAGGTGAGTTCCTGCAGAAAGTCCCTTGGAGGCTCGTGGTTTGCAGGCGGGTCACTGGGGCTGAGCTGCACCCTTAACGCGGGCTGTCCCCGAGGCCCCCTGCAGGAGCTGGTTTGTAGGAGGATTCACAGGAGACGAGGGAGCTGCCCTGTTGCCCAAGAAAGAGCGGCCTTACAGAGGACAGCTGACCAGGACGTATAGAGCCAGGAGGCCACAGGCCACAGGCAGAGGGTGGGAGGGGCCACGTGCTCGTGGGGACAGAAGGGGCTGCAGGGGGCTGTCAAGCCAGGGCCGCGGGGCAGATGTGCTGAGGCGCGCTGACGTCTGGACCTCTGGGGAGGATGCAGCTGGCACGAGTCACTGATGGGCGGGGTGTAGGCGTGAGAGGAAGAGGCGGCCAGGCGCCCACACTGATCTGTGTCTTGGCTGGAGCTGGTGGAAGGATGGAGCTGTGCTGACCGAGGTGGGAGAATTGAGGGGCCGGGTGATGCGGGGTGGGGAGCAGGGACTGGAAGGGCCTGGGCTTGTCCTGCTCAGGGCACTCCCCCACACACAGCCACACACAGCCACACACACCCACACACACAGCCAGTCCTTCAGAGTGGCAGTCACCAGCCCGTTTGGCACCAGGGATCGGTTCCATGGGAGACACTTTCCATGGAACAGTGTGGGGTAGGGGATGGTTCTGGGATGATTCAGGTGTGCTCCACTTACTGTGCACTTTATTTCTGTTGTTGTTACATCGGCTCCACCGCAGATCATCAGGCATCAGACTCCTGAGGTTGGGGACCCTGATTTAGAGGAATATCCACGGCCCACCCAGAGCCTCAGTCTTCTCACTGGAGTCCAGAGATGCACATTTGAATGTAGGTTAAGGCGCTGGATCCTGTCAGCTGCCGTGTTCTTAAACTAATGAGCAGGTCAGTTAATTAAGGCGGGTGAACTTACGCCACGCTGTCTGTTCAGTGTCCCTGTCAGTGAGCAGGCCTTGGGGAGATGGGCAGACACAGGAGGGGATCGACTGTCCCCTGCTGAGTGAGCGCAGGCCCCATGGGGCCCCAGGTCGGTTTGTTTGGGTCTGTAGGTGAGAATGTCCACCAACTACAGCACATTTCTTGTTTCCCTGTGCTTGCCTTTCTGAGACACGTCACTTTCCAGCGTTTAAATACCAGCAGCCCCAAACTATTGTTTTGAAACTCACTCATGTGCTCGGCCTTGTTCTTAGGGCCCCAGTCAAAGCCTGAGCCCACCCCCTCCCCGCTCCCCTGCTCCGCACAGAGGCTGGAGCAGAAAGTAGGAGAGATCCGGGTCCCTGCTCCGAAGGGGAAGGAGGAGGCGGCCTCCCTACAGGCTTTCTCCAGCACAAAGGGACCGTGGGGCCACCCCCTGGAGAATAGGATCCAAGGCTGTCCAGTCCTAGGGCTGGGGTGGGGTCTCCTTCAACCCTCCCCTATGATGGGGGAGAGGGGCATGGATTCCTCCCGCTAGCAGTCATATCCTCATCTTAAAGGAAGGTGGCTTGTAGAGATGCCATGGCTCCCAGTGGCTGACCAGGTCTGACAGCAGAGCCAGGCCTCCCCCACCAAGCCCCACCACCTCTGAGAACAGTCCTCAATTCACCAATTCCTTCCCAACAGCAGCTGTTAGGCCTGAATTTGTGTGATACCGTTTGAAACTGTGATCACTCTGAGCTGAAGCACAGCAGAGTTTCATGGACCTGGGGGCAGAGTTGTGGCTGGAAAACCAGGGAGGCTGGGGAGTTGAGACTGAGCTGGAGGGAAGGCCTTTTCGGCTCATAGATGCCCCAGGACGAGTGCGGAGCAGACCGGACGTGCGGAAGATTAGGGAACGCCTGGGGGAGGAATGCAGGTGTCACATGGAGGCTCGGGCTCTGTGGGCTGTCCCGGGATTCTTCACACACGTGCTGCTCCTCGGGGCATCCCGCCGTGTTGCTGTTCCTGATTTACTGATGGTGAAAGCGAGGCTGGGAGAAGCTCTGTCACTCTCGCAGGAGGAGGGGTCTGGAGTAACACTAAGCGAGCAGGTCTTGGGCGCATGGCCCGGCCCTGGGCCTCTGCCGGTTGACCCAGGCTTCCAGGTCCTGGAAGAACCTGGTGGACCTGGTGGACTGCAGTGTCTGGGGCTGGCGGAGTCGAGGCCAGAGCACAGGGGCCAGGCCTCAGGCTTGCCTGTGTGCCTGCTTAGAGCCTCCCAGGGGCCCCGCTCTGGTCCCAGTCCCTGGGCCTTCCGGCCCTACCTGCCCGGTCACTCCCCGAGCCTTTGCCTCAGGCGGCCTTCCTGGCCTTTTGTGGGAAGGACGCACATTTGGCTCAGAAGGTAAAGAAGCTGCCTGCAGCGCAGGAGACTGCCTGTGTGTTAAGGGTCCTTACTCAGGTGAGGCTCGGGGTGGGGAGGGGGAGGGCTCTGCTCCTGCTCCGCGGTCGCGGGGACCTAGTTTCCTTCCATCCAGTGACCCCACCTTCCCTGGGTGTAGAACTGCCCACCAGGCACCTGTGTGTAGCCGGGAGTCCAGGGAAGTGAGGATCCCATGACCACTTCGCCATCTGCCTCTGAGCTGGTGCGTGTCCTTTCTGCACGGGTCACCCGGCTCTCTCTGCCCCTGCGAAGGGGCTGGAGGGACCTGCAGGCGGGTGAGGTCCGTCTCAGGCCTTGGTGTTTTCTTACTCAGCAGGTGCTTGTTAGACCCCTGGTCTGTGTTTAGGCTTGAACTCCGCACCCAGGAGGATATGGAGGAAGCAAGGACTTGAGGTCTGACCTTCACGGGATACAGGTGCCCAGCTGGTCATCCCACCATCACATAGGAAGTGGATCATCCCGATGTGCAGACTGGCTGGTGGATTAGGGAGCCTCTGTGAAGGAAGCGTCACCAGGTTCAGCTGCTTGACACCTGAAAGCCAATACTTGAGAGACAAGTGCTAGTGGGAATGGAAAGGCTGCTTTATTTAGCAGGCTGGCAACCTGGGGGGAGATGGCAAACTCAGGTTCATAGTGAAAGTGAAGTGAAAGTCACTCAGACATGTCCGACTCTTTGCGACCTCATGGACTATACAATCCTATAGTCCATGGACTATATACAGAATTCTCTAGGCCAGAATACTGGTGGGTAGCCTTTCCCTTCTCCAGGGGATCTTCCCAACTCAGGGATCAAACCCAGGTCTCCCACATTGCAACCAGCTGAGCCACAATGGAAGCCCTAACTACCAAGATTCTGCTTGACTGTGATCATTTTTAAAGCGAGAATCATTGAGGGGGTGGGGAGGAGGTCATTCATTATCTTCCACTGTGTGCAGACTTTCTTCTGATTGGCTGATGGTGAGATATTGGAGCAGTGCTCCAGGAGTCTGGTGCTCAGCCTGAAGTCCTCCCCTTGGGTGAGGGCCCTGGTTCCTACAGAAGAAAATTTTGTTAAATATATTCCTTGAGGGGGATCAGGACCCTGCCCCAAGGCTACACTGTTGTTTCTTGACTGTTCCACCCCGTTTTTTTGTATCCCCTCTCTGATGAGCAACTTTTGAATCTGTCCTTTGGAACTCAGGGAAGGTCACGGAAGCTGAATGAAGCCTATTTTCCTACAACCAAGAGACAGGGGACACAGGAAGGACTTTCACCCAGGAGGGGCCCACAGGGTCCTGTTCTGCTGCAGACAGGCTGTTGGCTGCAGGGGAGGCTTCATGCAGAAGGGGCAGCTGTCCCTTCTTGGGTTACAAGCAGTAATTTTCCTACCTGTGAGCTGTGTGACACCTCATCCATCCTGGATGGGGATGTGAGAGAGAGCACTTCCTCTTTCTGATTCCCGAGCCAGCCTCCTCCTCAGGGGCTGTGCTGACTCGTCAGGCCTTCCCTGGCCTTCCCTCTTGGAGAGCACAGTGCCAGGGAGGTTTGCTGCCTGTGGCGACAGCGATTGAGTGCAGAGGGTTGGGATTGGAGAGGGCGTGGCCCCAGGTGGTCTTGGGGCCTCTTGCTTTGGGTTGAGGCTGGTCATTCATCCTTTACCTCCATGTGACCTTGAGGAAGTCACCCTGCCTGAGTTTCTCTGACCACATCCATGCAACTGATAAATTTTTAAGATGACTTTGAGAAGACCCTACCCCACCCCGGCCCCCCACTTGGTGTTCTGACAGATGCCGTGGGGCCGTCCTCCCCTTCAGCTCCTGCTCAGTAGAGGTTCCTGAGCCAGAGGGGCCTCCAGACCCTTCCCAGGCCTTGCTCTATGAGGGGAGGGGCGGGGAGGCCTTCCCAAGACCAGCTCCCCCAGAAGCAGAGCTGTGTGAGCCATGGGTCCTCCCCGTCCTTGGCCACGTCTCCTGCCCCCAGTGGTGGAAGGGACCTTTGATGGGGGAGGTTACACATCCTCACAGAGTGAGGAGCCGAGACAGTTAGTTTCAGGAGTTCTTGCTTCTTTCCTAAAAATTCACGTCCTTCTAAACAATTCCCCCGCCCTCGCTGTCCTCTTTAAATGTCATTTTTCTTGCTAATGAGTGCTGGTCTTCAAATGGGGCTAGGAGGAAAACCAGGGACCTTGGGAATATCAGATCCTAGGTGAATTACCTTAAGTTAATGAGATTAATAAGGGAAGTCGAGTTTAGCTGTGCAAATTAGCTTCGTGTTCTGGGTCTCGATGACTTAAATTGCCGGTCTTAATTAGATGTCCCCCCAAAACCATGAAGCGGCTTCTGAGATCCCTTTGACCTAAAAGCTTCTCTGATCCGTTCACTCTGTCAAGTGTAAAATTAGCCTATAGATGTTCCTCTTTAAGCTGTCCCCAGAGTCTCACAGGGCCTCTGGTATCTGCCACCCTCCAGGGGATGGGGCGGGAGGGTGGGTGGGGTGGGCACCCTGCAAGAGGCGGGGCTAGGGTGGTTGAGGAACCTTCCTGGGTGGCAGGACGTCGGGGTGCAGGTGTTGTCCTCTGTTCGGTGGCCTGTCTCCCCTGTCCTGATAATGAAGGGGGTGACGCAGCTAACGCACTGCGCTGGCAGCCGGGCGGAGTAAGGGGATTTCTGGGTACCTCCTCTGCCTCTGGCCAGTGTGGGGTGCAGTTCTCAGTGATTCACGAGGATGGCAGTAAGCTGAGAAAGAAAATGCTTCTAGGATGCCCCCAGACATGGCCATCGCTGTGATGTGGTCCCTGACTGGCTCTGTCCCTCTGGGCCCTTCTTTTTAAACATCTTTGGCCGGAGCACAGGTAGAACATCCCATGAAAACATACAAGATGCAGAGCTGACATAAACACTTCTCCATGCTGTGTTGTTTTTATTACAGTCATTAAAAGAATCAGCCTTTTTATTGGGTGTAAAGACCATTCACGTACAGCTCGGTGAATTTTCCCACAGTAAATCCAGTCCAAGAACCATCCCCTCCAGCAGGAGCCAGCGCACTCCAGAGGGCACCCCCAGCAGCCTCTGACGCCCTCCGCGGCCAGCTCTGCCGCTCAGAGATACTGACGCCGCTGTCCTGACCTCGCACACCGCACGCTCGCTCGGCCAGTGCTTGAACTTCATCGAGCCGGGGTTGCCTCGAACGCACTTGCGTGGGTCTGGCTTTCCCCTTGACGTTGTTCCTAGAGTCATCTGTGTTGTTTTGTCCGTTCTGCTGTTGATGGACACTTGGATTGTTTCTGGTTTTTTGATATAGAAACATCCGTATGCTCTACTTTTAATTAGTTTATTTGCGTCGGGTCTCAGTCGTGATGTGTGGGATCTTCATCGCGTCACGCGGATTCTGGCTGTGGTGCGCAGGCGTAGTTGCTCCGAGGCATGTGGAATCTTCCCCGACCGGGGATCGAGCCCGCATCCTCTGCAATGGCCGGTGGAGTCTTACCCACTGCACCACCAGGGAAGCCCCTCTAGTTTTTGAATATTATAGATGTCCCTGCTTTAAGTGTTCTTTACACACGTTTTGGTGAACCTACGTGTGCGTTTCTGTGAGCAGTTGCTCCTGAGTTGTGTGTTCAGTGTGGGGCGACCCCGTGGGCTTCCCGGTGCTGCTGGGCCGTCTTACTCCCCAGCAGCAGGGTGTCATCCCACCCTTCATCCCCGTTCATCCCACATCCTTGCCAGCACTTGTCACTGCCTGTCTGTCCCAGGCTAGCTGTTCTGGTGGGTGCCCAGAGGCATCTCATGGTTACCGTTAGTGTTCTCCTGATGACTAATGAGGCTGAAGAACTTTTTGTGTATATGTTGCCTTTATTGTAATCATTTTAGCAGCCAGGTAGTAGTGTGTCTTACAGATGGTCCGAAATGCACTTACCTGTAGCTGGGCATTTAGATTGCTCCCTGTATTTATCGTTACAAATGATAACCATCTCTGGACCCTTGGTGAGAATTTTGTATTGTTTACAGATTTTGATAAATAATGTCAGATTGCTTTCTAGAGTATTCAGACCTTTCCAGAATGTTGTCAGTAGTATAGGAGAACCCGGTCGAGTTTCCCCGAGGTCAGCAGGCAAAGCATATTCTCATTAGAAGAACAGGCAAAACCTCTTTAAGGAGCCTAGTTTAGATAACTCTAGGTGTACTTAGCATTCTTTCATTATTATGATTGCGTTTGGTCACTTTTCCAAAGTATTTTCTGTGAGTATCCCTCTTTTATGAACTCATACCTTTTGCCACTTGATTTACAGTGAGTTTTTCCTTGGTCAGTTTGTGTCAGTGTTATTGTAAAATACAGGTCTTAGTACTGCAGGCTCTTTCTGCACCTGCCCCACTGTCACAGCGTAGCTTTGGCCTGGTGCCTTTTGATGTCAGCGCACTGTTGAGCCTTCCCCTTGGTGACTTCTCTGGGGTGTCCCCCGCCAGGCCACTGCCCTGCTCTGGTGTGCCCAGGCCCAAGGTCCCCGGATGCCCCGTGGAGGGGGCGGGGAGGAATGCAGCCCGCAGGGGAGACTGGGTTTGCCTGAGGGCTGCACGCCCCAGGCCCCCGGCAGTTCCAGGTGCTCACGCTGGACCCTGAGGCCTGCCCGACGGCCCTGGCGGTGCTGCGCCGCGCTGGGCCCGAGTGTTGTGCTTGGGGAGGCTCGGGGCCGGGCAGCAGCGCCTTTTCAGTGCCCACTCCCGTCCTCGCACATGTTCCTCACTGCCGCCCCGCGAGGCGGGTACAGCCCCCCTCGTCTTAGTCACAGGGAGCAGAGGCTCCGAGGTGCCCAGCTTCTCCCAGAGCCTGACGTTTGTAGCAGGAAGCCTGGGACTCAGCCTCTTGTCTCCTCCTTTCCGGGGGCCACACCCCAGCTCCCCAGCAGGCCCTCCAGGGCTGGCACCCCCCCTTCCCCTCTGTCACCACAGGAGGGGGCATAGGAATGAGCACTGACTGTTTCTCATTCTTTGGGGCTTTGAGCAGAACATCTGTTTTTGAGTTAAATGTTAAGATTGGTGTATGGAGCACAAAGGAGCATATAGTAGTGCTGGGCTCCCCCCGTTTTTAGGCATGAAGATAATAACATACATGTTATAATAAGCATTCCCGAGAACTTCATGTCTGCTCAGCTTGTTAAGTTTACACTTTTCTATTTTTAGATGATGGATTTGGATGTGCTTCTGTGAAGAGATGCCGCGTGTTTCCACTGGCCCAAGGACAAACATGTCCAGTAAGTTGCCGGGTGAATTAACCCAAGAGCGGGAACTCAGGCCCTGCAAATGCAAAGGTGTTCACACCCTTTGAGAAGACGGGGTGTCTGGATATATGGGGACCTTTGAGGGGATTTTTTTAAGGTTATATTTATTTATTTTTAATTGATGATTGCTTTACAATTTTGGTTTGATTTCTTTTTTGAGGCCTGGAGTCTTCTGCTGTTGTTTAGAGGTTGCTCTGTAGGAGCTGGTCCATATTTTGATGAGTTATTGATGTATTTGTGGGGAGGCAGGCAATCTCCCCGACCTTCTCCTCTGCTGTCTTCTTCCATTCTCCGAGGGGATGTTGTAAACCAGCCTTATTGCCTGATATGACTATTTGAACTTCTAAAGGTTGGTTCCTTCTAGAGATAGCAGGAATGGCAGCATAAAGGGCTGGAAGAATTTGAAACTCATTCCTTGCCGAGTACGCCACTCCTTAGAGCAGAGTGTGAGCTCCATGCTGGCCAGAGCGTCTGGGCAGCTCAGCCTGTGGCGGCTCTTTGCCCAGAGACCCCATCCGCGCAGCCCAGCACTGTCCCCGGAGGCGCAGATTGTCGTGCATTACGGAAAAGAACGCCCGAGTGACCCTCATGACGTTCCTGTAGCTCCCGTTGACGCGCCGTTGTCCCCGCTGTTCTGCTGTGCTGTTTCGGCCAGTGGGCGGCAGACCTCTTCCCCCACCTCTTATCCTTCGGACAGGGATGGTAGTGAGCTGATTTATCATTTTAAAGTTCCTCTGAGATTTGTCAGTGGGAAATCACAATAAAGCAAACTCCAGCCATGGTTTATGATTATGTTTGAGCCGTCATTTAACGTGGTACGTCTCTGTGGAAGAGACCGTGATCTCTGTATGGAGTCCCGTGGGTGAGAGCAGGGGAGGAGGTGACTAGACAGGACCTGGATCGTCAGCCTCTCCCCTCCTCACCTGCCAGGGACCGTGGCTCCCCCGATCTTGCCTGGGTAGGTCACGTGCCCTGTCACCATCCCATCCTCGTATTTTGAGTTTCTCTGTTTGTTTTAAACCAGTGTTTGTTCCTGTTTCTCAGGACAGCTGCCGCCTTAGGGGACGAGGGCGTGGTGACGGGGCTTCTGGGGACTCCGGCGTGGTCTGACCCAGGAACGGGAAGTCATCCTCACCAATGACATCATGACAGCAAGAGAGCACAGCCCTCGCCATGGTGCCCGGGCCCGCGCGATGCAGCGGGCTTCCACCATCGACGTGGCGGGCGACATGCTGGGCCTCTCTCTGGCAGGTGAGCCTCAGCAGGCTGCCTGCGGGCCCTCACGGTGGCAGTGCTGGGGTGCTGGGCCTGGCAGCCCCCCGTTTGGACTGGAATAGGGAAAGTCAGCCCTCTTCCTGGGACCTGTGTCCCCTGGAACCTGCCCGCCGGGGGCTCTCCAGGTTGCGTGGGCACCTCCAGGGCTCGCTGGCCAGTAGGTAAGGCGGGAGTGTCCGCAGTGCCTGTGTGACAGGTGTCCAGACAGCAATAAAAGCCCTTCGCGTTGTGGATGTACAGGCCCGGGGGAGGGGGTTTAGTCTCAGGGTCCACGACTTCTTAGGAATCGCAAATCACCTCATAAAACAGTTTGGGAGGGAACGGAAGGCAGAGTGTTGGGTCCCCCCCCATCCCATTTTATTGAGGAGTGATTGACATCAATACATCACTGTAAGTTCTAGAGCTTGCTGGTTTGATGTATGCATACTGTGTCGCCACTGGTGATGGGGCTTTTTGCATCAAATCTGAAAGCAGGGAAAAGTTGATTAAGGCTGATTTTTTTCTGTCATTTCTTTTTATCCAGGAAATGTGCAAGATCCGGATGAGCCCATTTTAGAATTCAGCTTAGGTGGGTGTCTTTAATTTCTTGTGTTAATAACGTGTAGCTGGAGGACAAAAGCAGAAGCGCCACAGCTGGCAGGGGTTTGCACAGAGGTCCTGCCTCTGCCAGCACGGCTGCCGATGTGCTGCTGGGAGAGGGAGGCCGAGAGGCCGGGGGTGGCCTCCTGCGGGTGCAAGGGACCTCGGGCTGCCTGACGTGGGGCGCCCTCCCCTCTGCGTGTGCTCCATCCAGGCCAGTGGTGGGGAGCGGGCAGGAGAGGGGCCCCCAGAGATGCAAAGTCAGCCTCCGGGGGAGCGGAGGACGGGTGAGGACATGGGGCCCAGGGCCGCGTGGTTCTCCTTCCCTGACCCTTGCCCCATGAGCAGAGGCGCTGCCGCCCGTGTGCCGCCCTCTCCTGAGCATCAGTGAGCGCGTGCCCGAGTCGGGCAGCATGGCTCACCGTGGGCCCAACACTCACTGGTGTTCCTCCCCTTGCCCTGTCCCCGAAAGGCTGCTGAGTGAGGCGTGCCCACCTCGCCCTCCCCACCCTCCTCTTCCCATCCTGATTCTGCCTGGCTACTCCTCGAGGCTGGAGGCTGTCTCTGGTGAAAGTGAACTCACTCCTCCACAGAGAAGCAGAAATGCTGGCCTTTGGAGCCCAGCTAAAGCAGGCAGCTGGCACCCGGTTACTGTCGGGGAGCCTGCCGAGGCCAGCATGCCCCGCAGCCTCCCGAGACCGCCTTCTTAGAACCGAATGTGTGTTTGCTGTGCTCACAAGGATGGGTGCGTGTGTGTTGGTTGCAGTCTTACTCATAATAACCAGCACTGGAAACAGCGTCCATCAGCTGGAAGATTAACTATGTTATGTGCATACAGTGGATGGGTGCTCAGCTGAGAAAAGGACCAAATCCGTGATACACCCCTGGGTGCGTCTCAGAAGGATTGTGAAAAGTGAAAGAAGCCGTAACAGGCCGGGTGTTGTGTAATTCCATTTACGTGACAGTCAGAAGGACGAGTCTGTAGTGAGCGCACAGCTTAATGCTTACCTGGGAGGGAGGTGAGACCCGACGGGGCAGGGAGCACAGCCCCTTTGGGGCGACGGAGGTGCTCCCTGTCTGGACAGTAGTGGTGGGTCTAGGAGTGTGTACGCTGATCAGAGCTCAGTGCTACACTTAAAGTGGATGTGTTTTACATACAGATTATTCCTCAAAGGTGATATAAAGCAGAATGAAAGAATAGATTGCTGGACCTTTGTGGAAGGCTCACAACATGAAAGAAAGAAAAGATTAGAAACAATAGAACTTGGGCTTCCCTGGTCGTCCGGTGGTTAAGAATCCCCCTGCCAGTGCAGGGGACACAGGTCCGATCGCTGGTCCGGGAAGGACGCCTGCGTCGTGGAGTGACTAAGCTGCGTCACAGCTGCTGAAGCCGGCGTGCCCGAGCACCCGTGCTGCGCGATGAGAAGCCCGCACACCACACCTGGAGGGCAGCCCCGCTCGCTGCAAGCAGAGAAGAAGCCTGCACAGCAGCGAAGACCCAGCTCAGCCAGCAATAGACAAATAAATCTGTACAAAAGAGGGGGTAAACTGAGGAAAAGGAAGATCCAGGGAACGGAGCCCAGCACAGGAGAGAAGTAAAAGAAACCCTTAATGAATAGTGTTTGCTTAGCGTTAATAATGTAGGACATGGATGTAATGAAAACGTTGAGTTAACCTGACTATAGAGAGACAATGAGAGTTGATACAATCGAAATAAAATCTTCACGCTATAATAGAAATCTAGAAATCAGGACGTTTCTGAATCTGACAAGTCAAGGGCAATAATATTGTCATATTAATTAGACAGACGGAGGAAGAAACAGCTTAATAAGGTGAGGGAGAATTGTATGTTAAATGAATTTTACTACACACACACACAAAACAGAAGGTGAGGAGTAGGAGCCAGGTAATTGAATGGTCGGATATTTTATCTTAAAAACAGAATTTAAAACTAAAAAGCACTCATTTAAAAACCTTTTTTAGAGAAAATGTTAGAGGGAAAGAAAACCCTATCGGAGAGACTCACAGTTAGCATTTTGGTAGATATCCTTGCAGATATTTTTTTACACCCACAGAGTGCTATACAGAAATTTTTTATGATTTCTGGTTGCGGAGGTGATAGAATTATTTACAGAATTGTCATCCTGGTGTTTTTTAAAAGTCATTTAAAAAAAATCTTTATTTAATTTGTTAATTCCTTCTGTTTTATGTGTTTTGGTTTTCTGGCCGTGAGGCATGTGGGAATCTTAGCTCCCTGACCCTGCATTAGAAGGCAGAGTCCCAACCATGTACCGCTAGGGAAGTCCCATCATCCTAGTGTTCTTAATGTGGTTTTCTCATGTGGCAGGACGTCACTGGCATCCTTTCATTTTAGTCTGTGTGGTCTGCCACCTCATCATTTTAGATGCCTGCATAGAGTCTGCTAGGTAGCTATCCTGTGTTTATTTTAACCAGTCTCCTCTAATGCTGGACACTGTGGTCTTTTCAGTCTGCCATCGTAAACACCAAACAGTGAATGTACTTGTACATGGGTCTTTCACATATTTTGTTGATTCTTTCCTTAGGATATATAGTATCCTAAGGATATGAGTCAAATGATACACACCTGAAATGTGTTTTACCAGTTTACCTCAATAGCATTTATTCAGCTGGGACTACAGATGCTCTGGTTGGAAAGACACCGCATACACATCAGGGATTAATGGTTTCTATGGAAGTATGCCAGAGGAGTTATGTAAGCGATAAACAGGAGATGTGAGTGTGGGCCACTGAGAGGAAGCTTCATGGAAGTCATGGAACTGAGCTAGTGATTAAACCTTGGGTGAGATTTAGACAGGTTGGATAGGGACAAGGCCAGGAGAACATGTCACTTGTAGGGAGGTATTTTCTGAGAGTGGCAGTTGGCCTATCAGCCCTTAAGCTGACATCAGTCTTTCCAGCCTCGGGCCACTTGCTGTATCTCAGTCTGCCTGCCATCACTGGGCTTTGAAAGCTTTGAGAGCTCTCACATGATGAGAGGGGCAGGCCGAGAGAGACCAGGCCAGGGTCTCCGTGGGGTGTGGCTTAAAGGAGGGAGAACAGTGGAACAGTCATATCTCTGATAGGGAGGCAGACATCATAGAAGAAGTAGAACAGAATTGAAAAAGACAGCAGGGCTTCCCTGGTGTCTCAGTGGTGAAGAATCCCCCTGCCAGTGCAGGAGACATGGGTTCAGCCCCTCGTCCAGGAAGATCTCACATATGGCAGATTAGCTAAGCGCGTGCACCACGGCCACTGGGCCTGTGCTCCGGGGGCCAGGAGCTGCGGCTGCTGAAGCCCACACGCCTGGAGCCCCCGCTCTGCAACAAGGGAAGCCCCCTCAGTGAGACGCCCGTGCCCCACAGCTGAAGAGTGGCCCCTGCTCTCTCCGCAGCCAGAGAAAAGCCCACACAGCCACAGAGACCCTGCTCAGCCACACAGAAATAAATAAAGTTGTGCTTCAAAAAGGTAAGACGACCTTAAAGCTTCCGGAAGAGAAGAAACTGAAGAGCTCACAGCCACAACTTCGGGTTAGGCAGAGGTTGACTACTTGGCAGAAAGTACTACATGTTTTAGTTTTCTATTGCTGCTGTAACAAATTGCCATGATATAACACCTCCAAGCGAGCCAAATTTATTATCTTACTTCCCTTAGGTCAGAAACCAAAGGGCTCAGCCAGGTCTCTACTTAATCTTATAAACACCAAAGTCAAAGCATCAGCATGGCTGCGGTCCTTCCTGGGGACTCTAGGTGGGGAGGTCGCTCCTTATTCATTCAAGTTGTTGGCAGAATGAATTCCTTGTGGTTTGAGCACTGAGGTCCCTATTTCTTCCCCAGCTACCAGTCGAGGCCTGTCCTCGGCTCACGAAGGCCACTCACGCTCCGTGGTTGTGGCTGCTCCCTCTCTGTCCACAGCCAGCAACGGACGGCAGGTTGAGTGTCTTTCATGCTTAGAACCTCTCCAGTCTTTTTTTTTTTTTAATTCACGTCTTTGTAACTCACCCTTCCATCTTCCTCTTGTACTTTTAGGAGCTCATATGATTAGAGTAAGCTCATCCAGATAATCTGTAGTAATCTTTCCATGTCAAGATTCCTTGACCTTACTTATATCTATGAAGTCCTTTTTGCCTGTATTATAATATTTTCAAAAGTTCCTGGGATGAGAATGTGGGTACTTTTTGAGGGGAGGGACGTTTTTCTGCCTGCTAGTCCCTAAAATTAAAAATCTAAAATAAAAAATTCTAGAAATCTTTGAGAAAATGAACGAATAAACCACAAACTGGAGAAAAATATTCACATATACCTAACAAAGGACAGATCTAGGATAAAATGCTTACAAATTGACAGTAAAAAAAATCAGTTTAAAAATCAGCAAAAGACTTGAGCAGACTCTTGACAAAAGAAGTTATAAAAATGAACAATAAACACATGGTGAAAAGATGCTTAACATCATTAGTCATCGCAGAAGTGCAAATGAAAACATGTTCTTTAGAACAACTAAGATAAAGGCTAACTCCACCAAATTTTGGTGGGGTTCAGAGCTACTGGAACTCTGGTATGCCGGTGAGATTATAAAATGATGCAGCCACTTTAGAAATCTGTCAGCTTCTTACAAAGCTAAGCATATTCTTCTCTACTACAACCTAGAAGTTCCACTCCTAAGTGCTTATGCAAAAGAAAACATGTTCACAAAAAGATGTCATTTATTTATAATGGTTCAAAACTGCAAACAACCCAACTGTCTATTAACATACTGACTGGTAAGTAAATTTTGGTATATTCATACAATGGAATATGATTCATCAGTTTTTAAAAAGAAGAATGAATTATGAGTATATAAACAGTACAGATGAATCTTAAAAACATTCCATTTATGTTCAAGAAATTCAAAGACAGACAAAAATGGTAAAAATCAGAAAGTGATTGCACAGGTAGGGGAACTGACTGGGAAGTGGGAGGGGGAACTTTCTTGTCTGATGGAGAAAGTTATCTTGTTTTGTGAGTGTGTATGATTGTCAGAGCTCATTGAGTGAAAACCTAGGCTCTTTGTATCTTCTTATATCCAATAATAAATGAAAATCCATAAAAACATATGAGAACATATTACAAAGAGATCAATTTTCAGAAGTAAATTAATTTCCATAAGTAAAAATCAGTTTCTGAATTTTAAATCACCAGTGAGCGTTTGAAAAATAAATGAGAATGATGAGAACAGGAGTAAAGACCTCTAAAAATCCTCTCCTCCATAAAGGCAGTGAAAAAATGGTGCAGATCAATTATTTCAGTTGCCAAGATGCTGAAACAACCTAAGTGCCCATCAACAGATGAATGGATAAAGATGTGGAGGGTGTGTGTATGTATCTGTTGTATGTGTGTATATGTACATATTATAGATGTGAGTATACACACACACACACACACACACAGAAATATAAACAATAGAATATTACTCAGCCATTAAAAATGGATGAAATTTTGTCCTTTGCAGCAACATAGATAGACTTGGAGGGCATTATGCTAAGTGAAATAAGTCAGAGAAAGATAAATACTGTATGGTATCACTTATATTCAGACTTAAATTGAAAACCAATAGACCATTCAGGTATGACCTAAATCAAATCCCTTATGACTATACAGTGGAAGTGAGAAATACATTTAAGGAACTAGATCTGATAGAGTGCCTGATGAACTATCGATGGAGGTTTGTGACATTGTACAGGAGATAGGAATCAAGACCATCCCTAAGAAAAAGAAATGCAAAAAGCAAAATGGCTATCTAAGGAGGCCTTATAAATAGCTGTGAAAAGAAGAGAAGTGAAAAGCAAAGGAGGAAAGGAAAGATATTCCCATTTGAATGCAGAGTTCCAAAGAAGAGCCAGGAGAGATAAGAAAGCCTTCCTCAGTGATCAATGGAAAGAAATAGAGGAAAATAATAGAATGGAAAAGACTAGAGATCTCTTCAAGATAATTAAAGATACCAAAGGAACATTTCATGCAAAGATGGGCTCAATAAAGGACAGAACTGGTATGGACCTAACAGAAGCAGAAGATATTAAGAAGAGGTGGCAAGAATACACAGAAGAACTGTACAAAAAAGATCTTCATGACCCAGATAATCACGAAGGTGTGATCACTCACACTCACCTAGAGCCGGACATCCTGGAATGTGAAGTCAAGTGGGCCTTAGGAAGCATCACTACCAACAAAGCTAGTGGAGGGGATGGAATTCCAGTTGAGCTATTTCAAATCCTAAAAGATGATGCTGTGAAAGTGCTGCATTCAATATGCCAGCAAATTTGGAAAACTCAGCAGTGGTCACAGGACTGGAAAAGTTCAGTGTTCATTCCAATCCCAAAGAAAGGCAATGCCAAAGAATGCTTAAACTACCACACAATTGCACTCATCTCACACGCTAGTAAAGTAATGCTCAAAATTCTCTAAGCCAGGCTTTAGCAATATGTGAACCGTGAACTTCCAGATGTTCAAGCTGGTTTTAGAAAAGGCAGAGGAACCAGAGATCAAATTGCCAACATCTGCTGGATCATCGAAAAAGCAAGAGAGTTCCAGAAGAACATCTATTTCTGCTTTATTGACTATGCCAAAGCCTTTGACTGTGTGGATCACAATAAACTGTGGAAACTTCTGAAAGAGATGGGCATACCAGACCACCTGACCTGCCTCTTGAGAAACCTGTATGCAGTTCAGGAAGCAATAGTTAGAACTGGACATGGAACAACAGACTGGTTCCAAATAGGAAAAGGAGTACACCAAGGCTGTATATTGTCACCCTGCATGTTTAACTTATATGCAGAGTACATCATGAGAAACACTGGGCTGGAGGAAGCACAAGCTGGAATCAAGATTGCCAGGAGAAATATCCATAACCTCAGATATGCAGATGACACCACCCTTATGGCAGAAAGTGAAGAAGAACTAAAAAGCCTCTTGATGAAAGAGGAGAGTGAAAAAAGTTGGCTTAAAGCTCAACATTAGAAAACTGAGATCATGGCATCTGGTCCCATCACTTCATGGCAAATAGATGGGGAAACAGTGGAAACAGTGGCTGACTTTATTTTTCTGGGCTCCAAAATCACTGCAGATGGTGATTGCAGTCATGAAATTAAAAGACGTTTGCTCCTTGGAAGGAACGTTATGACCAACCTAGACAGCATATTAAAAAGCAGAGACATTACTTTGCCAACAAAGGTCCATCTAGTCAAGGCTATGGTTTTTCCAGTAGTCACGTATGGATGTGAGAGTTGGACTGTGAAGAAAGCTGAGTGCCGAAGAATTGATGCTTTTGAACTGTGGTGTTGAAGACGACTTTTGAGAGTCCCTTGGACTGCAAGGAGATCCAACCAGTCCATCCTAAAGGAGATCAGCCCTGGGTGTTCATTGGAAGGACTGACGTTGAAGCTGAAACTCCAGTACTTTGGCCACCTGATGCGAAGAGCTGACACATTTGAAAAGACCCTGATGCTGGGAGAGATTGAGAGCTGGAGGAGAAGGGGACGACAGAGGATGAGATGGCTGGATGGCGTCACCGATGCAATGGACATGGGTTTGAGTAAACTCCGGGAGTTGGTGATGGACAGGGAGGCCTGGCGTGCTGCGGTTCATGGGGTCGCAAAGAGTCGGACACGACTGAGCAACTGAACTGAGCTGATCACTTATATATGGAATCTAAAAAATACAGCAAACTAGTGAATATAACAGAAAAATAGACTCACAGATATAGAGAACAAACTAGTGGTTTCTAGTGGAGAAGGCAAGGAAGGGACATGTAGGGCTAGGGGACTGAGAGGCAGAAACTACTGGGTATAACATGGGGTCAAGGATGTATTGTACAGCATGGGAAATAGAGCCATTATTTTGTAATAACTAAATGGAAAGTAACTTTTAAAATTCTATAAAAAATTAAAAATTTAAAATAAAAATAATCGTTTCAGAACTCTGGGAATTAAGCAAAGGCTTTCAGCACTCTGGGGCATGTTCATTGCCTCTCCAGAAAAGCCAGTTCTTGTTATTAGTTTTGGACTTTGATTTACCATATATTTCATCAGTCACAAGGTGGATATCTTTCTCATCTTTTAGTATCTCTTTAGTCAGAAAGTGTCTTACAGTTAATGGCATATCATAGTTAATGGCAATGGGCCTTTTTTTCTTTCATAATGCATTATACAATAGATAGCATGTTAGAGTCAAAGAAATATCATTTTTCTTGTGGGTCCCTTCTATGATTGACTTATCTGAGTCTTACCATCTATTTCAAAATGCTTAGTGCAGTACATTTTCTAACTGCAACAGTTTTATGAAGTGTTTTAGTTCTAAAAAGGCACATGTTTAGTAATCTCACATCTGATATGAGTCTTATAAGGAAAATGAATGAGCAATGATTTTCTTAAAAGGAAAAAAAACTTTATTTTGCGATAGAATTTTAATTAGCTTCCAACATAGGTCACACACAGACCCAGGGATCCCGTGAGCTTAGGAGTGCAGCAGCCCTGGATGCGGGCGTGTGTCGCTAGGTCTTGATTTCATAGACTCTGTGGCTGCTTAGCTCCAGTTCTTAAGGTCTTCATGGGTCAGACCTTTCCTGTGTCATCCATTCCTGTGTCATCCATTCCGTGGACAAAGAGAGCCTTCCATTGGCAGTTATGGCATTGCTGTCCTGAGGGCCGGGAAGGCTGGGAGGAATGAGAAGGGATCATTTCTAATTTAAAAAGTCTCCTCCCTGTAACAACAGTCAGGAGCGATCATCTCATTCCGTTGTGTGGGTTTTACTTCTTTTACCTTCTTTGGTTGTGTTTGGAACAGAGAAATAACTGAAGTCTGATTTTTAAGATCCATTTCTACTTTATTTATTTTATTTCTATTCTGTTTTAATTTTGTAGCCTGTAGTGAGCTGCATACTCCGTCACTAGATCGGAAACCAAACAGCTTTGTGGCAGTGAGCGTGACCACCCCGCCCCAGGCTTTCTGGACGAAGCACGCACAGACGGAGATCATTGAGGTGGGTGCTTCTTGCCGCCTGCGGCTCCAGGACTGCTTCTGGTCCTGGTGGGAGGTCTGCTCGGCGGCCTGAGCACCACAGCCGCTGCTGTATTCCTGCAGATCGTCGCTCTTCTTTCACGAATGTTCAGCACATTGGTGTCTTCCATCACACTAACTCATCGGGGTGGTAGTTTTATTTGCCATGTTGTTTATAGTTGCTCAGTCATGTCTGACTCTGTATGGCCCCATGGACTGTAGCTCGCCAGGCTCCTCTGTCCATGGGATTCTCCAGGCAAGAATACTGGAGTGGGTTGCTATTTCCTCCTCCAGGGGATCTCCCTGACTCAGGGATTGAACCCAAGTACGCTGCATTGGCAGGGGGCTCTTTACCACAGAGCCGTCAGAGAAACCCTTTATTTGCCATATCCTTTACAGTTGTTGATTATCTGTTGGCTGGCTGCTTTTGAACAGTGATCCTCTAAGGTTGATTGCTTTTTAAGAGGTGAGACCTCATACTCCCTTCTCATCTCTAGTTGGCTGCTACGTTTGGACACTTGTGGTCTTTAATCAGAGTTTAGAGAATGTTAACTATCAACCAACCCTCTTACTGGCCATACTTTTTATTGGTTTGTATTTTTATATCCTTTTTTGAGTTGTGTGTTATGTATTTACTCTTTACATGAAATGATACACAGTCACCTCAGGAATTTTACCAGATTTCTTTAGATAATTGAGCACATTATGTAAGTTATGAAACTAAGTGTAGGAGGTGGCTGGTGTGAGCGCCTATAAGATTTTGTTGGTGATGTGAGTTTCTGTGTGAATGTTGCCCTCCCTGGCAGTCTCCCTCAAGCAAACTGCATTTCTCCTTCTTTCCAAGTTTTATATTTTGCCTGATAGACCCTCTCATTCCCTTGGAAATTTATTTCAAGTTGAAGCCAAGAGTTCCAGTTTCTAAGCTTTTGTCTAGCACTGCCTACACACGAAGCACAGCATTGGGAGCTGTGGATGCCCCGGTGGCCCTTGAGCCCCCGCCCCTGCCCTCAGGGAGTCTGCCAGGCTGCGGGTGAGGAGGCTGAAATGAGCGTGGCTCCATGCAGACGAGCGGAGTGGGCCGTGTGAGAGCAGAGACCAGGACAGTGCCTGGGGGACGGGGTCCTGGCCGCTCACTGTGCGGTTCATACTGTATCGTGTGTGTGCGAGGCACCGCAGGGGTGCAGGGAAGCAGGGGGTCTGGCCGTGCCGTAGCTGCTGGTCTACAGGTGTGCTTGAGGCAGGTCCTGGGGGAGTGACCTGGGGCCTCACCGGCAGCGGGGAGGGATGGAAAGAAGGGGGCGTGAGAGGGAGGCTCTGCAGGCGGAATTTGCAGGGTTGAATCGTCCCTGGGTGGTTCAGACAACAGAGAGGGCAGCAAAGCAGGTGCCTGGGTCTGGAGCCTCCTTGGAAGGAGAGTCGGAGGGAGTCTGAACCAGCAGATGGAGTGGTTCGGTGGGGCTGTGGCCCCAACAGGTCACGGCAGGGTGGGGGTGGGGAGGAACGGGACAAGACTGTCCATCAGGTGTCGAGACATCAGATCTGGAACTGCAGGTACAGACAAGAACCGCTAACAGCTTGGCTGAGATCACTAACCACCACCTGAGGAAGCGAGTTTAATGTAATGGCGTTTGAGGTCAGGGCTGGGCTGCCAAGAAATAGTGACCTATGATCTAGAGACTCACAGCTCATTCTCAGAAAAAGACAGCCTTAAAAAAGCCAGACCTCCATTATTCCAAACCCAGGATTCTAGAAATAAACAACTCTTACCATTCATTTCCTCTTTCATGTTTCCATCTGCCTCAGCTTAAAGGAATAGCCTACAGTAGTAGATCCAAATACATCTCAAGTCATAAGAATAAGAACACATGGGGATATTCAGCTCATTTCAGTTACAGAAAGTCTTTCCTATTGGGGGGAGGAGCCCTTAGGGTGAGCTTGTGGGCCCAGTGTGTGGTGGTCTCTTCATGGTATCTGGGCCTACCGGCTTTGTCTTTCTTGGAAAGCAGAGTTTGGCTTGTCTGCATCGGTGTAAGAATGTGTTGATCCAAGCTGGTAAGATATTAGTTAGTTTCTCCTTCTGAGAATGTTGGTGTATTTCAAAAAGCAACCTTAAGAAAAATGCAACTCTGTGTTCTGATTATTTTTTTTCTATTGTAGGGAACCAATGATCCTATATTTCTAAGCAGCATTGCCTTCTTTCAAGACTCTCTCATCAATCAGATGACACAGATCAAGCTGTCCGTGTATGATGTCAAGGACAGATCTCAGGGAACAGTTAAGTACCATGTTGTAGTTCGTGGGATATTCTTCCCTTCTTTTTTTAAAGCTACGTAATTGTCTGAGACATGAACATAAGACTGACTTTACTCCTGGCTTGCGAATTAATGTCCAGGTGTATCTGTCTTTGGGAACATCTTTCTGAGCCTCCCATTGGGCTCCTGAGATGAAGTCAGACGTGTTGAGAGAACCAGTCAGCCGGACCCACCCCACCCCCCACCCCCGGGCCTGAAAGCTGGGGCAGAGGCACAGTGTGTATACTAATGCTGTCTCCTCTCTCCCTCAGATGTACTTGCTGGGGTCTGGAACTTTTGTCGTCAAAGATCTGCTCCAGGACAGGCACCATAGGTTGTATTTAACACTAAGGTTGGTATTTAATTTTGTCTGTCTGCAAGGATCTGGAATTACAAGGTCCAGGGATGGATGGGGAAGGTCCGACCCTATATTGAGAGAGTGTCTTACCCTCAACCCCTGTCCCCAGAAGCCAGTCTTGGGGGAAGGTGGTTGTCATTGAGGAGAAAGAAAAAAACTCAGCCTGTCAGAGGGCCTGTCATGAAACACAAGTGTGCAGTGTTTATGGGAAGTATGCAGACCTAAAGGAAAACCTTTGTGTACGTCTAATAATACCAAATGTATTTGGCTGTCATCTGTCTCCCCCCTAATAGGATGTGATCTACCAGGGAGCAGGTATCCCAAGACTTAGAACAGTGTCTGCTGCTCAGGAAATATTTGTGGAAGGAACAAATGAGGGGAGGGAGGGGCCGCCCCCACTGTGATGGGGTCAAGATGTCAGTCCTTCCCAAATTCATTTTAGGGGCAGGTCCCACCCTGTGTAGTATTCTTTCTTTCTCTCTCTCCATCCCCACCCCGCCCCTCAATAATGTAAAAATTGGGAAAATACTCCGAAATAGCAAAGACAGTTTCGAGGTAGGAGATGAATTCCTGGCCAGTAGCATGACATTCTGAAGATGCGGAGATGACAGCGTTGCTGGTGTTGGGAGGGCTTGCCCTGCAGAGATCCTGTGTGTGGAGAGCCTGGCTCGGGAAGGGTCTTGGGAGAATGGGGAAGGATGGTTAGAGGAAAACACTCAGGTTCATCCATTGCCAGGGCCGATTCTGGTTGGACATCATCCTTTTTAAAAGGCGCTAGAGATGGTCACTGAACAGCGTGACTGGGGTTGACCTTCCCAGGCACGAGAACCATGAGCATGAGTCACAGAGGATACGGTCAGTGGACGGATGTGACCATGCCAAAACTTAGAAACTGGCTAAGTCCCACACCTTAGATAAAAAACCCAAGGCTTCACAGTATTGCTTTATGAATCAGAGACTCACCAGAGCTTCCCTGGATGAATCAGATGGGCCCAGGCAGCCGGCAGCCACCCTGAGGGGTCTTGGGGTGAAACTGACCAGGGCTAGAGGGGCCTCAGCTGTATCAGGAAGGATTCAGAGGCTTTGGGAATTCCCGGGTGACCTCTGCTAACTGGGGTCCAGGCCTAGGCCTTGAGGCTAATCAGAGCTTGAGGATGGAGTGGATGGAGCAGAAAGGGGTCCTGTGCCAGAAGAAGATGCTCTGGGTCCTGACTCTGAGGTGTGCCCCCGTCACTCTCGGGGGAGGGGCAGCCCAGGGCTGAGGGGCCCCTGCCTCCCAGGCGGGCGGTGGCTCCTCCCCTCCCGCTTTACTGGCACATCTGTGCTTCCCTCTGGGGCATCGCCCCCTCCCAGACGCAGCCTTCCCTTGTGGCCCCAGCTTTCCTCACCTGCCGCCTTCAGAGGCCCTGCGTGTGGTCACTGCTGCTGGACCAACCAGCTGGCCCTCGACCATCCGGGATGCTGAGCTTTGCATTTAGCAGAAGCTGAAGCACAGTCACAGCACCAATACCGAAGTGCACTGCTGGTTGCAGGTCTGCAGAGAGTGACCGCGTGGGCAACATCACTGTGATGGGCTGGCAGATGGAGGAGAAGTCAGATCAGCGGCCCCCAGTGACCCGGTCTCTGGACACCGTTAACGGGAGGGTGAGCCCAGCGTCTTCTCCCTCTGGGTGGACTGGTGGGCCCTCCTAATGGACGTGGCCTCTGAATTCAGGGGAGGGGACAGTGGGGCCCCTACCGGACATGCCTGCGCCCCCAGGCACTTATCCGGTAGAGAGGAGGGGTCCCCAGCCTCTGTTCCAGGTCACAGCTGGCTCTTCAATAGCGGGAGCTGCAGTAGGGAGGGAGAGGTGGCTCGCGGGTGTGGACTGAGACCCAGGTTGTGTCTGAGGGTGGGTTAAGGTCTTCCTCTGCCAGACACTCCCTGCCCATGGCTGCCTGGGCCCCATCGCACACCTGTGGCCCCCCCACCCCCGCCGCCACCTCTCCCTGCCCCCCGCATGCACAGCTGCTCACACAGACACTCTCAAACAAGAGTTCTCATGTAAGAGCCTAAATACTGATAAGTAGTCATTGTAAAATACAGAGATCGCTCATTGTACCCAAAATAAGACTGAGACGTTAGCTGTGGAAATACTCCCGGGCCTGCCTACCAGCGCCCTTTCATCCCACACAGCAAACACTCAGAGACAAAGGGAAGTGGCTCGGTCAGAAGAGTGCATTTCTAGAAAACTGTGTGGGCGGAGGGAGCTCAGTGTCCCCGCGGTGGCTTCCCTTGTTTGAGGCTGGGGCTGGCTGTTTCTCATAGAGTTAACTGTGGATGTTAGTTTCTAGGAGTCTTAGGATCTGTGATACGCCCTGGCGTCGTCCAAGTCAGTTTCGTCATGCTTGTGTGTGTGTTTTTAGATGGTTCTGCCTGTTGATGAGAGCTTGACCGAGGCCCTGGGGATCCGATCCAAATACGCTTCGTTGCGAAAAGACACTTTACTGAAATCGGGTAAACCGCTTCCTCCGTGGGTACTCTTGCCACTCTCATGAGTGTCCACTTGGGCCCGCGGTCCCCTCCCCCACCTGCTCTGATTGTCACAGGCGTGTCCACCAGTGCTACTTCTCTGCACATCAGCATGCCGTTCTTTGGTTCAGCATATTGGGAACTTGTGACCCTCCAGGGAAGGGACTCCTCCTTCCTTTTGCCCTGTCTTGACTCGATGACCAGTGTCTGGGATGACAAGACTGCATGTCTCAGGGCAGGAGCATTGAGGCTCAGTCCCTCGGTGGGTGTGGGTTTAAGTGTTCTGATTGCCTGGAGATAAACAGTAAGGAAACCTGGGGGTGACGGCACCATGCAGGCTGGGGAGGGGGGCCACGGCGGCCTGCACCCGCTCACTGCAGCCTGTCTCTCCCGCCTCAGTGTTTGGTGGTGCCATCTGCCGCATGTACCGCTTCCCGACCACCGAGGGCAACCACCTGCGGATCCTGGAGCAGATGGCAGAAAGCGTGCTGTCCCTGCACGTGCCGCGGCAGTTTGTGAAGCTCCTGCTGGAGGAGGACGCAGCCAGGTGAGGCCCAGGGCTCCTGCCGTCCGCCCCTTCCCAGAGGAAAGCTCGCAGACAGGGCGGGTGAGCGCAGACCTCAGACGGGCCTGGTCGCACACCCAGCCCTGCCGCCTGCCTGCTCCTCGGCCTGGGCTCAGGAAACAGTTTGCTCAACTGTGTCCCCCGTTTGGGTGCGAGGAGGTCACAAGGTCACGCGCCCGACAGACCAGCTGTACCAGCGCCAAGCACCCGTTCCCCCCTTCAGCATTCCTTTTGCTGATTTAATAATGATAAAATGGTATAACTTCTTAACTTCAGATAATTTAGTAGATTCATAAAAACATTTATAAAATTAGCCCCCCAGGGCTAAAAGTGCATAGTGTAAAACGTGAAAGAGTGCAGAAAGGCTTTTTACAAAATACGTAAGTCTTGAGATGCGCAACTTTCTTGTTTATTTCCCAAGAAACAGTCACTTCAGCCATGTCAGTGTTTTCTACTGTATTTCTGTGTATATGCATAGAGCACTGTCAATCAATTTCAGGGATTAACTCCTGATTAGGAAAGGAAAATCCTCATAAATGATGAGGCCTTTAGGTCTTTTATACTTTCCCCCCAGTTTCCTAAAATGGTTATCCTTTTTTAAAAATCCGTTGTGTGTGTTCATTATTCTGGTTATGTAGCTGTTATTTCCTGCTGAGCTGAGATTATATATCATTTCTGTTTCTTCGGCCATGCCGCGGGGCAGGCAGGCTCTTACTTCCCCAGCCAGGGATTGAACCCATGGCTCTGAAGCGGAATCGCAGGTTCTTAGCCACTGGACCCCCAGGGAAGTCTCATGCATTTCAGTTCTTAAACAGCTGCATTTTTGTGGAGATCCTAAGTCCTCTCTTTCTTGTCCTCTTCTCCCCTCACCCCGACACCTTTTACATCCAGACAGTTCATCCCTATACAGACAGTGACGGGAGCGATGGCTGAAGTTGCCAGTTTCCCAGGGTCCTTGTCCCAGACCTGGAAAGGATGCCAGTGAGACTCAAGGGCCTGGTGGCTGTGGGACCTCCACTGCTGAACAGCCCACTGTTGGACAGCCTTATGTTCTGCAGCTCTGCCTGGGAGGCCAGAAAGGCCCGTGCTTCCCAGAACCCAGGGGGCAGTGACAGCCGTGGTGGGGGTGAGGAGAGGGGAGAGGGTTGCCCTCAGGCTCTAGTCCTCTTGTGGTCCGGGAGGGTCGGACTCACGCTCTTGTGGCCTCCGGATACGTGCATGGCTACAGGGGCCATGGCAGAGCCACTGACCTCTCCAGTCCTTCGCTGAGTTTTCCCTGAGCATCTAGGTTCCTACGAAAAGCTTGTCTGTGCGGTTTCCACGCGGTCAGTGGTTGGCCACCTTTCTTAGAGCCGAATGTGGAGCCATCTGCCCTGCTGCGCCGCTGCTGGCCCTGCAGACACACAGGGCCTTCCCTGGGCACCAGTGACACGTCCACGGCCACCCGTCCTCCTGGATGCTCAGGACTCCTGAGCCTCTGCCGCGAGGGAGTGGGCACCATGGCCTGACGTGTGTGTTTTGCTTGCAGAGTGTGTGAACTGGAGGAGCTGGGGGAGCTGTCCCCATGCTGGGAGAGCCTCCGGCGCCAGATTGTCACACAGTACCAGACCATCATCCTCACCTACCAGGAGAACCTGACCGACCTCCATCAGTACAAAGGTGGGCGCCCACTCTCATTTCCCAGCTAAAAACCTGGAATCCAGGGTTGCTCACATACGCCCATGGACAGACGCTCTAATGGATTTTTAAAAACAGATTCTCATGTAGATGTCGGTTCTTTCAAATATGGAGTTTTCAGATCTTAATTAAGGCAAATGTGTGAATTGCATCGAAAGTTCCTTCCATGGAGTCACCTGCCAAGACAAACCACTGTGGGATGAAAGTGAGGAAAGACAGTCCCGGGCTGTCAGTTCATGTGACTGCCTCATCTCGGTCCTGCATCAGTGCAGGGCCCAAAAGGATGTAGGCCTTTTGCCTTGAGACCAATCAAGGCAGGGTTTTCTGGATTTCCTAGTTTAACTGTTTGGTTATATGTTGATATATGGGCTTCCCAGGTGGCACCAGTGGTAAACAATCCGCCTGCCGGTATAAGAGACGCAAAAGATGCAGGTTTAATCCCTGGGTCGGGAGGATCGCCTGGAGAAGGAAATGGCAACCCACACATGTATTCTTGCCTGGAAAATGCCATGGACAGAGGAGCCTGGTAGGCTACAGTCCATGTGGTCACAGAGTCAGAAAAGAACATGAGTACACACACACACATTGACATACAAATTGTCTGAGTGGAGCTCTCCATTTTAAGGCTTAGAAGAGAAAATGAAATACAGACACCTGTTATTAAAAGGTGCCACTTGATTTTCAAAGCATGTTCGGGTAGATTTAGAAAACGATGATAAACTCACTCCCTTTTGATTCCAATGGAATGACGTTGGCTTTCTATTACTTTATTCTCCAGATTCTTCCCTTCTTCCCCTTTTTATAACAGAATTTCAGGTTTTCAGGAAAGTCATAAGCCCTTAATGTGATTCTGACACAGAACTTAGGAACCTGTCCATGAACTTGATTGAGAAGAAGCCAGATACAGGAATGATGACAAGATGATGGTGCCCTGGGTTTGGTTTGCGTCTGAAGAAAAGATCTAAGTGTGTTTCTGAGAGAAATGGCAGTGTTTTCCTAAAGGGACATAGGGACCTGCTGGTGCTGGTTGCTTGTTACCTGGGGGAGTCTGAAACCCACACATCTGGGGGTTTCTGGAGCAGAGCTTCTGAGATGTCATTGTGCATCTATGTCCCCTGAGAATCTTGTTAACAGAAGATCCGGGGTTTGGTATTTCTAACAGGCTCCCAGGAAGCTGGTGTTGCTGGTCCGTGGGCCCCCCCATCAGTAGCTGGGGAACAGTTTCCTGGGCAAAGCGCGGAGCAGATGGTGTCCAGTCTTCATTTTCTATTGCTGGCAAAATACGTGCCATTTTTCACTAAATGAAATGTTTATTTCTCCTCATTGTCACCGTAATTTACAATCCCTTTCTTTTCTCGGCATGTAATTCTTCACTTAGTTAAGTATTCCAGTTATAGAAGTAAGATTGTGAATATCTTGTTAGAAAACACGGTCCAAACTCCTGAGCCACCCAGGGTGTACGTGAGGATGTGTGAGTGTGTGTTCCGCAGCCAGACTAGGTGCCCTGTGGCGCCTGCTCACCTTGACTGACCTGGGGTGACGAGTAGACCTTCTCATCACTTTTCAGATTTGAGATGTGTCTCTGCTGTCACGCAGCTTCTTAGACGCTGGAAAGCTCTGCAGTGGGAGTAGGCGCTTTCTGGCACGGGCCCACCTGCTTTTTATAGCGGTGCTGACAGCGTGCCGCACACAGTCCCATCCCTGAGTCAGACCTCTCGGCTGAGAGCTGGTGTAGGCAGCTTCCAAGGGTGGCTCCACCTGCCTCCACTCACCCCTGGGACCCCAGACCAGTCTTCTGGCCAGGAGCCGCTGTCCCTCAATGTTTCACACCCCCCGCCATCAGGGAAGGCAGTGTGCTCGTGGGCAGCTTGGAATCTCCGAGGCCTCTGCCGACACACACCTGCTCACGCACAGCAGTATCCTCACGGCATCCCTTCTGTGTGTGCCTTTCTTGCATGCTGGGTACGGGCTGACCATCTTTATCTTCTCTCCTTCTGATCCTTAGGTCCGTCGTTCAAAGCAAGCAGTTTGAAAGCAGATAAAAAGCTAGAATTTGTTCCCACTAACTTGCACATACAAAGGATGAGAGTTCAGGATGATGGAGGAGCAGGTAACTGTCCCGTGAATCATGTCGCTTCTTTCCCCCACTGGCCCTTGGTCCCTGAGCTGTCCCACGTCTGTCCTGTATATCTGCTGTGGCGTTGGGCTGAGAGGACAGCACAGGGGCCTCCAAGGCCTTTGCAAGGAGCTCTAGCACCTTCCTCTCGTTTGTCCTTCCTCCAGCTTCCCTTGCGTTTCTGGGGCAGAAAACGGCCCACAGGTCATCCTTCTGAGGCTGAGTGTTGTGGGTCGCTGTGTGGCCCCACCCTGAGACTCACACAGGCCCCTCTGAGCCAAGATGAGGGTCCTGGGCTCCAGAGGCCCTCGGGCACCCTGGATGGTGGGACTAGGGTTGCCACAGGCTGTTTGGAGCTGGGCTGGCAGGGGACCCCAGAGCTTCGTGCATATCCCCGTAGCCAGCTTGTCCACAGGCCTGATCCAGAGTAACAGAGGAGAGCTTTCTGTCATTCAGATCAGAACTATGACATTGTCACCATCGGGGCGCCAGCAGCACACTGCCAGGGCTTCAAGTCAGGAGGCCTCCGCAAAAAGCTGCACAAGTTTGAAGAGACTAAGAAACAGTAAGTTCTCAGAGGGTGTCTGTCTTCCTTGTTTTGCTGTGTCAGGCTTCCCAGATTAAAGAAAAAGGTCACAACAGGACCACAGAAACGTCCACCGTCCGATCTGCTTTTGCAGAGTGGGGGGAGCTGCCTGAGGACCCTGTGCACGTCCAAGCTGGGCGGTGACGGGTGCCCGAGGGCCTGTCCCTGCAAAACGGCAGCCGATTGAAAAATCCGCCTGGAGAATGGTGCCTCCGGCCCTCGCGGACTTGGCGGGCTCTGCTGCCCTTTAGAAACCCTGGTCGAAGGTCACAGGGTGTGAGGCCTGGGAAAGATGGTTTCCTCTCCTGGCAGACATTGGTGGTCAGTGTCCCCAGGGTCAGAGAGGCTCCAGGGGCTGCAGGGAGTGACCAATCAGAGTGGGGAAACAGCGAGGTGGGAGGGGCACGTGATAAGGGGCGGGGCCTCGGGGCGGAGCTCCGGCGAGAGGGGTTGGCCAGGTAGGTCGACACCGGTGCTAGGAGCCTGCTGGAAAGAAGGCGCAGGGGTTGCTGCAGGGCAGGGGTGATAGGGAGAGAGCACTAAGCCGGGCTGTCGTGTCCGACACCAGGAGGCATTGGTGATCTTCCCGAACATCACCTGGCTAGACTTACCTTGACCAGAGGGCTCGGGTGTAGGAAGTAGACGGGATGTGTGTAGGTGATGCCATGGGCTACTCGGACCTAGAGGTGGAGGACGAGTGGGACCAAGACAAGTTTGTCTCAGGTTGGTAGGAGAGATGTGGCTAACGAGGGGAGATGGTGGAGGACACTGATGGAGCGAGGTTCTAGAGAAGATGGGGAGGCAGGACCGGGCAGTGATCCTGGAAGGGCTAGGAGAAGAAGGTGGTGTCTCAGAGAAAGAAGAAGCTGGGGGCACAGCAGAGCAGCCTGTGCAGAATGTGGAGCTGAGGGGCCAGAGCAGAGCGCTTTGAGGGGCCCCCACACCAAGGCCCACAATCCTCAGGAGGACCCGGGGAGCAGTCGTGGAGGCCTAGTGACTGAGTGCACACACAGTGCTGGCCGCAGCCTCAGGCCAGAGCCTGGCTCTCTGTCCTGGGCGGCTGTCAGGACAGGGCTTGAGCACGTTGACCTTGGACTGCACGGGCTGGGGAGAAAGGACTGGTGCAGTGGGCTGTGGGCTGAGGGGTGAGCAGGCGGGCAGAGAGCACCCAGGGAGTCAGGGTTCAGAGCTGTCCCCAGGGCAGAGGGTGGGAGGTGAGCCTCAGACTGGGCAGCATCTTTGGCATCCTGCCCACCTTCCTGCAGCCCCCTTGACCCTGATCTGGCCCCGCCAAGGGTTCCTCACACCAGGCCACCAGACCCACCTGAGGATTCGCCAGCCTGGTGGTCCCCTGGGAGTTAGGGCAAAGACAGCTTCCTGCGCCACCGCCGCTCTGCACGGCCAGCCGATGTGTGTCGCTGCACTGCATGTGGCCGTGTGGAGGTGTGAGCGTGCGACTCCAGCTGGCCTGGGGCCCTGGCGGAGAAAGCCAGTCAGGGGGCTGGCCCTGTCCCAGGAAGGTCGGGGTGTTGATGCCTAGTTATCCTGCATGTGAACTTCAGGACCCTTATTCCCCAAAGGCTTTTGTAGTATTTTTCAAATGTATAATGTACATGTTTATGTATTTTCCTACTAATGGCATAAAACCACCTGCAGGAGTGGTTTGCACCAGGGGAGCTCTGCTTGGCGCAGGTGCAACCCGCCACATGGGGCGTCTCCCTGGGGCTCAGGTGCACGCGCAGACGCTGCTCTGACCAGGGAGCATGCTGGGCTCCTAGGCTGAATCCTCCCTGTAGTCCGGGCCTTCTCAAGTTATCTCCAGAATTTTGATGAAAGAGAACTTGGTTTTTACGGTTTTTGTTTTGCATTTGCCGTTTGCTAACAAGCTGCTAATATTTCGTCTTGGTTCTTTTCTTTAGCAGTTTTGAGGAGTGTTGGTGAGTTCTCTGTCTGTGGAGAGTGTGCGTTTGGGTCTTGCTCTCGTGCAGAGAAAGCCTGTCCCCTCCTCCGTGAGGTGCTGCCCCTGCCGCGCCCCCGCAGGCTCCTCGCTGTAGCCCCGTAGACAGAACTCTCCTCCAACTGCAATGTTCTGTGATAATGAATAGCCCGTCTCCAGTCTGCTGTTTGAAACCCTCCCAGTCTGCTGTTTGAAACCCTCCCTCTTTCTCCGTGACGAGCAGGAGCCCAGGCCAGGCAGGTCCCCGGTGCTGAGGCTTCCAGCCAGTGCAGTGCTGAGTTTGGGAGTCCCTTCCTGGCTTCTTTCACTGCCATCTAAGGCTCTTCTGTTTTTACTTCCCCTTCACCTCTCGCAGGAATGAAACCAGCTTACTTTTTTTTCTTTGGCCATGCCTCACGGCACGTAGGGTCTTAGTTCCCTGCCCAGGGATTGAACCCCTGCCCCTGCCAATGAAGCGCAGTGTCTTAACCGTAGACCAGCAGGGTAGTCCCCAGCTTACATTTTTCTATTTAATGGTTAATGGAGATTTGCAAAACAAATTACTAGGTCAGTTTTACCCCTGGAAGGCAGACCAGGGGTTAATATAACCAGATGACTTTCTCCACCAAAGAATGAGATGGCAGCCGGAATCCTGGTGCCTGCTGACCAGGGTCCCCAGGTGCTGCTCCAGGCCTCCCCAGCCTCACCCAGAGCACAGCCCCAGTCCAGAACAGGGGGTTTTGCACCAGGACTCGTGAGGCTTCTGCTCCTCTCGGAGCTGCTACCTTTACGGAGCTGGAGCAGCCCAGGGCCCTGGCCGGGAGGGCCAGGGTGCCGCGGGGACATGGCCCTGTTCCCCAGCCGAAGCTCTGCAGCTTCCCCACTTTTAGTCTTTGGTTGGGCTCACACGACTGCTGTTCACAGTCCATGAACAGCCGCTGTTTGAGGCGTGTCCTTTCTCACTCCCACCACGTGTCCCCTCCGTGAGCCCGAGTTGCTGGTAGGACCTGTGTGTGAGGACTTGTGGTGAGTGGGGAGGTGATTCCTCTCTGGCTGGCTGGAGGCTTTGTATTTGCTGAAGTGGACACACCATTCCACACACACACGAATGTGCATCACAAGTCACATGTGTTCTCTCAAGACTGGGGCCTGGGAAGAAGAGATTTGAAAACTCCCGTCCTGAGACTCGACTCCGCTGAGTGGCAGCTATTCATTGGGCAGAGGGATTGCAGCTTGGAGAGCGGCGTGCACACCTCATGCTGTGCGGGCCTGACTGCGGCCTGCTGCATGGGCTTCTGACACCTCCATCGTTTCTCACTGTGACGTCTGGGCTTGGGGTGTTGTTTGTTCTGGGGTGCTGTGGTTTTCGTGTGTGCATGCTGACCCCGTAGTCTGTCAGGGGGCAGGGCAGGGCCGTTTCTTAGGGACCCAGCTTTGGGTTAGCCTGGGACGAGCCCGGTGAGGAAAGGCCTCATCCCTGATCACGTGACCCTCATCTCCCGGGGCAACGAAGGGGTGTGTGGTCCTCCACCTTCTCTCTCTTCTCCCAAAGTCAAAGGGCAGTTCTTTGAGGGCATCAGTCAAGGCCCCTCATTCCGTGAAAGATGGGTGCCTTATATGTTTCCCCCTGCTTCCCTCACTTCCTCAGGTGGTCTGAAAAATAAGTTTGTAATATAGGGTTGATTTGGCATTTTAGCCAAGAGACATTCAGTTTATGTCCCCATCTAGAAGGTCCCACCAGAGGCTGGTGTTTGTGCGGGGCAGTGGCTGAGCTGTGGCTCTGACGTTACATCCCAAGAGGCACACACATGTCGCTTGGCGGCAGAGAGAGGGGGAAGGGCCAGTCTCCTAAGTCGCTGAGGTGGCCGGGCCTGGCCTCCGGTTCGGCACATTCTCCAGGCCCCCTTCATCCCTCAGGACAGTACTTTTTAAGCTAGGCAGTCCCGGAGCAGGAGAGAAGGGACAGAAGCCCCGTTTTCTGGGGACTTGCCAAGGTAAACACATGAAGGAGGGTGTGGGTCTATGCGTAGGAAGTTTGAAGTCCTCATTGGCCAAATGAGAAACCAGGAACCTTTTGGCAAAGTCCAGCCCCCACTGAAGTCTCCTTGCACTGTGGCATGACCCCCTCCAGTATTAGCCGACCCCAAGTCTCCACTCAGGTAACACTTAGAAACTGACGAAAGAGGTTCTTAGGGGAAAGATGGTGGGTGTGCAGACGACCACAGGGCTCAGTATCTGTACACGGGTGTGTAAACACAGAAACACAGATACGTGGGAACGTAGATAAAAGACTTAGTTGTATTTTAATATTTTAAGCCTCTACCATATAGACAGGATGGATCTCCTGAGATTTACTCTTGCCCATCAACAACTAGACTAGCCTAGTAAAACACCCCTGAGGAACAGGACGCTTCTCCTTGTGTTGGGTGCGGGCTGGGGTTGGGAGGGTGTCTCCAGCCTTGTCAACTTGGGAGAACCCTTTTGAATCTGTCTCAATCCTTCCTAGCACATCATCCAGCTGCCAGTCCATCATCTACATACCACAGGACATCATCAGAGCTAAGGAGATCATCGCCCAGATCAACACCCTCAAAACCCAAGTGAGTTACTACGCTGAGCGGCTCTCGAGGGCGGCCAAGGACAGGTCTGCCACGGGCCTGGAGAGAACACTTGCCATCTTGGCAGACAAGGTAAGAGGGACTCCCCTGCTGCAGGTGGGGTGGGGCCCTCGGGCGTCTGAAAACCCCTGGACACCTCACACGTGCTGAGAGCTGTCCACACAAGTGGTGACGTTGGGATGACCTTGAAGGTCTGTCTGCCTTCAGGTCTGTTTCCCACATGGCCTGGAGCGGCGGTCTGGGACTGGCCTATGGTCACACAGCTGGAGCGGGGCAAGGTGGTGACGCCCAGGGCTTAGGATCCTTGGTGACGGCTCACGCCCTTGACTTCGCAGTGAGCGCCAGGGGGCTTGTTGGAGCTGGGATGGTTCCTCTGCCTTCTTAGTAATGGCCTGCCCAGCACGATTTGGGTGCTCAGAGGCTGGGTGTGCGTATGTCCCTGCAGACCCGGCAGCTGGTCACCGTGTGCGACTGCAAGCTGCTGGCCACCTCCATCCATGGGCTGAATGCCGCCCGACCCGACTACATCGCCTCCAAGGCCTCGCCCACCTCGACTGAGGAGGAGCAGGTGATGCTGCGGAATGACCAGGACACCCTCATGGCTCGGTGGTCGGGCAGGAACAGCCGGTCTTCTCTGCAGGTGGACTGGCACGAGGAGGAGTGGGTGAGTCCGCACTCCCCCCACCCCCACCCCCACTCCCACGCTGAGCTGGCCTGGAAAACGCAAGGCCTTGCTCTCTTGCTGGCCATCGGCCCTGCCAGGCTGCATCGTCCCGGAACTGAGGGACCGAGGACTTGGGAGCTGTGCTGTGACGTCGTGTCATGCTGCTCCCGACAGGTGGGCTCCAAGGGCGGGTCTGTCCCTCTTGTAGTGACACAGCACAAAGCCAGCTCTGTCCTTGTTGGGTCTGCTCTTCAGAGGTACTGGGCTCCTCCAGCCCCGCCCCAGCGTCCCGAGTTCTGTCTGTGTTCCTGCAGACACCCCCTCCCCAACCTACATGGTCAGCAGCTCCCCCCAGAGGACCTTGGTCTCCTGGGACGGTCGTGTGAGGTCTGCAGTGGACAGAGGAGGGGACGAGACTGTCCCTTCTGCCTGCTTTGGCCTCTGGGATAGTGACTGGCAGACTCTCCACAAAACATGACGTTGATTTGTCCTTGGAAAAGCAAATGCACCTGTAATAAGGAGTTGTGAATTATCTCGCTGTTTCTAAATTGTGGGCTTTAGGGAGCCTGGGGCCCAGGTGGGGATCCAAGTCGGGAGTGTCGTGGCTTGTGTTCTGTTCCACCTGCGGCGCTGACCCTGTGCCCTTGCTCTGGAAGGAGAAGGTGTGGCTGAATGTGGACAAGAGCCTTGAGTGCATCATCCAGCGGGTGGACAAGCTGCTGCAGCGTGAGCACCTGCAGAGTGAGGGCTGCGAAGACGGCCTCCCGGGTGCCGGCGGCGGCTGCAGCCGGAAAGGTAACCGGGGCAGCCGGGCCTACTGGATCCGACCGGAGGACGCCCTCTGCAACGCCCCCTCCTCGCCATGCCCCTCCGCTGCATGCTGCCCTCACCCGACCACACCCACACGTGCGTATGCAGCCCGGGTCCCACGCATACTGTCCGTCTGTCCGTGTGTCTCTAACTCCATGACCCCACGCAGACTGCAGGGAGGCCTCTCAGCAGAGGGGGGTGCCACAGTGCCCGGAGCAGCAGGTGGTGGGCAGGGGGCTCTCCGCGTCTTCACGGCTGGTTGGCCCTCAGCCCTCCCGGGTCCCCCTGCCGCGTCTGGGAGGGTCAGGCTCCTAAGCATCTGTAGTTTGTCCACCCACCTAGGAACCTGAAGGAGGCGGAATGGTAGGCACCTTTCTGATGAGATTGCCTGTTGCGTTAGGGATGAAGGAGCAGGCGCAGCGTGCAGGGAAGAGAGAGCTGGTGGCAGGCCCAGCGCACTTGTCTGTAGAGGCTGGTGGTCATGGGCTGGGAGCCCTTTTATCTGCCGCAGCCTGCTGCCCTGGACCATGCTGGTAACTCAGAGGGTGGGTCCCTCTCCCACGCCTGGGCCCCAGCTAGGTTTATCTGTTCAGCGCCACCTCCAGGGTGGGTGTCTCCGTGGATGGCAGGACAGTGGCCTGGAGCAGCCTGCTTCATGAAGAGCCCCCGTCTGTGGAGACGGAGCCTAACCCAGGCCCTCGGTCCTGCTGGCTCCTAAAGCTGGGGTAACATGCTTTCTGAACACTCGGGTGCTTGGTTCATCCCTATAGCTCCAGCCTTTCCTAAGAGCTGGTGGGGCCGCGGGCCGGGCCGCTGAGACCAGCCGCCGCCGCCTCCTTGCTCCGCTTTGGGAGTGTCACGCGGTGGGAGCTGAGGCGCTGATGGGCCTCCTGCAGCAGGACTTCTTTCTACACTGGGCAGCGTTCCTCTAAGACAGTCAGGTTCCTGTCTGAGCATCCTGGTTTGTCAGATGCCTTCCCCACTCCAGCCCTCCTGCAGTCTGTCCCCAGACTCTGTCTGCAGTCTGTCTCCTCTTCTGAAGTGTGTGTGTCTCCACGGTGTCTGCGTCCTCCACTTGCCCATCTGTGAGGGCTTTGACTCTCAGTTCCCTAGACCCGTGTTTAGTTCATGGAGCTGTTTTGTCGTCGTTCATGCTCTCATTTTTTACCGTAAATTGTGTTGCTTTTAACAATCTTCTGAAAGTTCATTGCTCATGTCTCTTTAATATTGTCCTGCTTGCAATTTAAACATTTTTCTGGATATAAAAAAAAGTTACTGATTGGAGTTTTAAAAAATGCAGGAGGTAGTTTGTTTGATCAGGTATACTGTTATATTCAAAACTTGTTAAATGTCCTTTTTTTCTAGGCACATCTCGTAATGTTCAAACATACAGACAAATTTAAGTGCAGTTTTGAAGTGATTTAAATGAGCATTGATTTGTGATATCTAGGGCTTGATGGTACCTGTGTGTGCCTGACAGATCAGCTCTGTTGTGCTCCCAGGAATAGGAAGTGTTCAGAGAAACATGAAACCACGTGCCTCCAGAGTACCTGCCCATGACCCTAAGCATAGCCGGGAAGCCATCAGACCCCAGCGTGACGAGGGTCAGGGAGAACCAGACGGAGGCGTTGTCCTGCTCCGTCTCTCATCCTCCAGGGCCAGAGCTGGGCTCTGTCATGCGTCCTGATGCCCCTCCAAGTTCCCAGGGCAGTAGTTTCGGCCTAATGAGCAGGTTGGGTTCACACCAGTGTATTTATTACCTGTGAACGACAACTCCTGCTTCTTGGAAAGACTTTATTATCCCTTTTCATTCCAGTTCTCCACCCCATGCTGGGTCCTCGGTTTTCATCCCCTGCCTCAGCCTTGCCTGGTGGGCGGGGTTCACCTGGGGCCAGGGCTCAGCGGGACCCACTGACCAGTCCCCACCGTCAGGAGCCACAGAGGCTCCTCCTGGTCGTCTCCCCAAGTGATCCGTCTTCACCCCTCCCCACCAACGCGCCAGGATCTGCTGACTTCCACGACATTCCATGCACACACACTCCTGCTCTCCTCGTCCCCAGAGAGTTCTTCAACCTCGGACCTGCTTTCTGTTAACCCGAGGTCCACGGGTCACACCCCGGGTCGTGTGCCCTTGAGACTATGTGCTGCATGTGTGTGGAGCAGTCCACTGTGGTCAGCAGATCTCAAGGGACTCAGAGCCTTAAGGCCACCAGAGGAAGTCCCTCCCTTTCCGTGTTACTAAAGATGAATTTTCCCAGCAGGTTTAACCCCTGACCTCTTCTCAGGTGTAGTCCCAGCGCAGCTGCTTGGGATCAGTGCAGATCCTGAAAGCAGGCTCCTAGAACCTTCTCCTCACGGAGATCCGGGATCTCAGAGGTTGTGGGGAGGCAGGAGTTGGCATTCTTCCCGGGTCTGAGGAAGGTTTTAACCAGACAGACGTTCTGTGTCACACACCCCATGGCGGTTTCCCTCCTTAGGAAGCAGATGGTCTCGGGAGGTCTGAGCTCTGGTGAGGACACTGAAATCTTCACCACACACAGCTCTTTAATGTTGCTCTGTTTTCTGTCCCGCTGGCCAGTTTAAGAAGTCACGGCCAAAGACAGTCATGGACAAAGATCCTGGCCACCGCCCTCCTGGAAAGTCCAGGGTGTCAATGCCCGTCCAGCTGGTTCTTTCTGTTCTTGGGGATCTGAAACTGCCTATTTCAGGATCTGAAAACATTCTTGGAAACCAAAAGTTCAGACAGAAAATAAGCTTTTACCCCCAAACAATCCCTTTTCAAACTTGTTTCTTAATAAGTGGCACACACAGTTAACCAGGAAAATTTTAGAGTTTTTAAGGGAAAAGTGAAATTGAAGTGAGTATTTCCCGATGCTACTCACTGAGGGTGAAATCAGGTTCAACTTGGTATCTTTAAGGGACCCAAGGGGGCGTTCCAGTTGTAGCCGTCCCTCAATCATAAAGGTTTTGTATTCGGCTTACATGGTAAAGATTGGCACGGACGTGTTTGGTGTATGGGTTTCCTGACTGGACCCCAGCCTCTTGGACCTCAGCAGTTGACCTCTAGCGCAGGCTCCACGGCCCGTGAGGGCAGTGGGCTCTGAACTGGACGCTTATTTACTGGTCAGTCTCTACACGTCTGCTTCCAGATGTCGTGAGTCAGCATGGGCTCCGGCACATGCCATGCGATGGACGTGGGGGCGTTATCGCATTGTGACACGTTAAGCTGCTCTTCCTGAAGAGCGTGTCATGTTGAGGCGTCAGCAACGTGAGTGCTGACGCCGGTGTGTTGGGCGCTGCGCTCCCAGCGGCCCCACCGCTTCCGTGGGACCCCTCAGGAAGAGGCGGGCAGGCCCCCGGCCTCTTCTCTGCCCAGTTTAGCCAGCTTACTGCTAGCTGCTGTTGCAGTTGCTCTAAGCGTTGAGTTGTTGGTGTTTGAACTGTGTGCGTGCCTTAATCATCCATGTCACCTCCATTTCTGTGCAGATTGCAGCCCCCCTCCTGAAGAGTCCAGCCCAGGTACGTGGTTTCCGTTCAAGGCTCTGCGGATCTCTTCTTAACATCCAGGTCATGTGTGTAGCTTCAGTGTCAGATTACGTGTGCTCTCAGAGTTGGGAAAATACTCTAGGGGTTTCCTCCTTGTGCGGGATGTAGCAGCCATTCTTAGGTGTGGGGAGGGGCCAGGCGGGCTGGGCCCTGTGGCACCCTGCACCCTTTCAGACAGTTCGTGTCTGAGTGCTCTGGCGGTCCTGAAGTTGGGGGCCTGGTTAAGGCAAGTTCATGTTTATAAATGATGCTTCCTGTGATTGCACCCGACCCTGCAAGCATCCCATGGAGGCAGGGAGGCAGGTGCGGCGTAGCTGCCCAGGTGCCGTGATCTCTCCATCTTGCAGCATCCTCTCTTGAGTCTGGCTGCAGCCTCAGACTTCCCGTCAGACACTGCTGGGGCCTCAGGTGGAGTTAGTGCTAGAAATGGAGTCCTTCCTGCTTCATCTGCATGGGGAAATCAGTGCTTATGACTCTAGTTCAGGTGTCGGCCAGCCACAGCTCTGAGGGAACCCTGTTCAGCTAGATACCATTTTCCTGAAATGAGTCACACCCGTTGGTTCACACAGTGTCCACGGCGGCCCTGGAGCAGCACCAGAGTCCAGCAGTGGCAACAGAGACCCCGGGCCTTCAGAGCCCCAAATACTGACTGTCCAGTGCTTTACAGGGAAATGTGCCGACCCCTGCTCTAGTGCATACTGAGTTTCCTGAATGTGGCTTGTGGTCTTCCCAGAGGGAGCATGAGACCCCCAGATACGATGTTTGTTTTGTTTTGTTTCCCTTACAAAAGACAGCCACCCGGTCAGTCTGAGGATTACATACCTCTGACTGCACATGTAAAATGGCAAGACGCGCGCTTCTTACCTTGAGCGCAGCCAGCCAGCACCGTGGGGCTTACCACCCTGTTCCCGTGGGCACCGGGTACTCGGCTCTGCTCACGGCGGCTCCCCCAGCGCCCCGTGCGCTGTTGGCTCCGCAGTGGGTACGCTGGTCGGGCGCCTGGTAACTAACGCACCAGTCTGCCCTCAGCCCCTCAGTCTGTCTCCCCCTCTCCTGCCCAAGTTTGGTCTGGCCGTGGGCAGGTCTCGAGCACCAGTTCCCTGGGCTCTAGGCGGCCTGGATGCTGCTTGGGCAGTCACCTCGGCGCCCCGTCCCCAGCCTGGCCCCAGACTCCCAGCCCCACCGGGCTCACCTGCACGGCAGGTCGGTGCCGTCACGCGGCGCTATCTCCCCAGGCTCTGTGGCAGTGACGGCCCCGGAGATCAAGGCCAAGGGAGGTGGTGGTCCTGGAGCAGCTCGGGCTCGCCTCCGCTCCGCGCGCCCTGCAGTTTGCGGAGCTGACGGGCAGCCCTGTGCGCCCCAGGCAGCAAACAGCCGGGCTCGTACGCGCTCCTGTCTGCTGTCAGCTCCACCACTGCCCGGACGCGCAGGTGGCCCGTCCACAGTTGACATCAGACGAACGCAGACGGTCCCCCGCCGAGTTCCTCAGCCTTGCTCACAGAGCTGTATTGAGTCTGAGTTAGAACACGCACATTCTCTTATCTCCCTGCTTCCTCCCTTCCCGCCCCTGTCAGTGAGAACACGCGAAAGCTCAGCTGTCTGAAGCCGCGTGGTCCCGGGCTGGGCCCCTGAGTGGGTGTCGCGGGTGAGCAGGGAGACAGGGGCTTGTCCCACAAAGGATGCTCCTTCGTCACTGGTGTTTTTTCATGGCCAGACTTTCTTGATGAAGGAGGCCAAGTAGCCTCTGCTCACTTATGTAGTCAGACGTGTATACAAATGGCAGTTCTTTTTGTGTGTCTGGGCGAAGACTTAGCTGCTGTTTCCTTACCTGTGGGACCTGTAGTCAGCCCCTCTGTGGAGTAGGTGAGAAAACAGTTAAAAAGTGAGGTCTCACAGGTATTCACTAAGGGCTGGTCGACACTCTATGTGAACCCTGGAGCCTGCCAGACACGCCGAGCCCTTCTCTGGGCGGCTTCAAGCTTATCTCCCGTTTGGGGCTATGCCTCTTCTCTTTGACAAATTCTGGGCGCTTTCTATTTTTTTAAACCATTCGTCCAATACTACAGTTTTTTACAGTGATTTTTTTTCCCCTCTAATGTAGCAAAACTGAGCCATTCTTATATGAATTTTGTTTAAACAGAAGTAAGGCAAAGTCAAAAAATTGTATGCAGACAGCTTATTCAGTCAAATAAGACCACTTGTATATTCTGCTCATTTTCAGGTTAAAATGATCATAAATTTGCATATTACACATATATATTCACGTTAAGTGGAAAAGTCAAGCAAAGTTGGCAGCATTTGCTCTCAGAGCATTTACTTCTTAGATGAAGGATGGTCTGAATGCCTGCCTGCCTCTCCCCACAGGACTTGACTGTTAAAACTTAATGACTGTTGGTCTTTTTTGATAGTTGTTGAATATAACTGACATGGATTCAACAGAGTTATTCAAAGAAACAAAAGCACGGCCTTGGAGAATTTTAGAGGAAGGAAGAGACGTGGATGTCATTTACTGCAGTCGTCCCATTTTGCTGCTAAGGCCCTGTGGCTGAGTGGTGGGGGGCCTGCCCCCGGCGTACCCACTACCGCTCGGCAGCAGCCGGGCCCGGGACTCAGGCTTTCCACTCCTCCTTCCAGGGCTCCTTGTCACCGTGCTTTACTTACTAAGACCTTTCTGCTGTAGACTTTCTAAATTTAAACCTGCTTGTTTTCCATGACAGATATAAATCCTCACGCATGTACAGTGTGCCTTGCATGCACACTTAGATCATTTCCAAATTCTGAATTGCTGTGTAGACTTGAAAATCTGTGTTGACCACACAGGGAAGTCCTTTTGTAGGTTTTAGGCATTTCTCTCAATCTGTTTCTCAACACAGGGTGATGCACACGCAGGGCAGAGCTGTGGCCCCCTTTTCTCTTTTTTAGATTCTGTTTATCTGAGACAGAGTTGACCATCCTGGCAGCTGCCCTGCTCACGAGGCTTGGGGCCTGTCCTGAGCAGGATGATGGCCATGGGCACCCAGTGACCCACACCCCTTCCCAGGAGGTCACCCTGCCTGGGCCACACTCTGGATTCTGGGGGGCTTACCCAGTGGTAATGAGCCAGCACCTGTTTCTGGGCTTGGTGGCCTGTTAAAAAAATAACTGATGGGGGCATGGCTTCTGTCTGCCAAATGTCTTCTAAATAGAAAAGACAAAAAGAGCCAAGGCCAAAATACCTTTCACTCTGTTCTTTTTCCCCTGAGCATCTATTTATAAAAAATTATTTTGGTACAGGGTCAAAGTTTCCTTATATTCCAAAAAAAGAAAAAAGAAAAGAAAAAAACCAGTACGCTAGGAATAGATGACAGGAAGATGAGAATGGGGGAGCAGGGACGCTGAGGCCTGAAAACGTGGGATGCCTTGGGAAGGGTCTGTCCCGAGACATGGGCCAAGGGCCTGAGCCCGCTGAGCAAAGGCTCAGCGCGGGTGGGTTGACCTTGCTCCAGAAGCACAGGGCTCCCCGCCCCGCTGCCTGGATGGAGAGAACCAGGTAACAGGTCCCCCGGGGGAGGGCCGGTGGCACCCTGGGCGGGACTGGCCTCAGCCGACACCATGTGCTCTTGGAGCCTTTCTGTCATCCTCCTGGGAGGGAACAGTCAGGAGTATTTGCCTGCAGAGTCCCCAGAGGTTCAGGAGAGTGGCGGGCAGGCCCCCCGGAGACGCCTCAGGCTAGAAGGGCGGAGACGGGCTGCACGGGGCGCCAGCTGTGGGCCTCCTGCAGTGGGGAGGTGTGGACAGGGTGGCGGGGCTGGGCTGGGGCCTCCTGAGCGCTGCCTTCTCAGCCGCCCCTCCCTTGTGCCAGGTGAGTGGAGCGAGGCCCTGTACCCCCTGCTGACGACCCTCACCGACTGCGTGGCCATGATGAGCGACAAGGCCAAGAAGGCAATGGTCTTCCTGCTCATGCAGGACAGCGCGCCCACCATCGCCAGCTTCCTGAGCCTGCAGTACCGCCGCGACGTGGTCTTCTGCCAGACGGTACGTGCCGCAGCGAGCCGGGACCCCGCCTGGCCCTCCTGCACCCTGGAGGAAGCCAGCGGGGCCGCGCCCTCCTGCGTGTGGCTTTGCCCGTGCGGCCCGCGGCCCGGATGTGGGCGTGGGGGGCGGGGGAGGGGAGCTGGAGGCTCATGGGTGCTCAGGGGATGCCACCCCTGCTCCCCTGAACCTGCCCCCAGGGGCCTGGGGTCACACAGGCATGGGGTCACCTTGTCTCTCCCTGCGAAGAAGGCGCACAGTCTGTTTGTAAAACAGCAGGGTTACACCTGCCCAGGCACCGCTCTGCTCTATCCTGGTGATTTCCCTGCAGAGGAGGCGGAGCTTCAGTGAGCACCCCCAGTTTACAGATGCCAGTGGTGTAGTCAGTAGCGGGAACAGTGGCAGAAGCTGGGCGGGTTTGTGAGGTTCCTATCCCCTCAGGGCCTGGGGTGCCTGCGAGGGTGGAGTGTGTGATGGGAGCCCCTGCCCAGGAGACTCTTGAGGGCCCAGTTCTCTGCGTGTGCTCCTCGTCATGAGCACCCCAGTTTCCATTCAGCACCGGACTGGATCTGTGGGCATAGAGGGCCTTTCCCGCACCGTGGGGAAATTGTTCTGGGGTTCCAGAAGGTTCTGGCCCAGGAGTAACCCCAAGGTCGGGTCAGGAGCTGAAGCAAAACTAGACTGACCTCTAGAAGCAGCAAGCCTGGAGCGCCTTCCCTGCAGCCTCCATCCCCCGTGGCCTCTACGCTCCTGGCCCCGGGCCCCGAGGGCGCGGGGCTGCTGCGGGCAGAGTGGTGTGGGTGCAGGATGCGGCCGGGCCAGGAGCAAGGCGAGGCGGTGTCTGTCCCCGCAGCTGACGGCACTCATCTGCGGCTTCATCATCAAGCTGAGGAACTGCCTTCACGACGACGGCTTCCTGCGGCAGCTCTACACCATCGGGCTGCTGGCGCAGTTTGAGAGCCTGCTAAGCACCTATGGTGAGCCGGGGGTGGGGGCCCTTCTGTGGGACCCCTCCTGGCCCCCTCAGTGGCTTTCTGAAGCACGGGTAATGCATGCTGAGTAAAATGTATCCAGAAGGCTCCGAAATGTGTAACAGAGGACTAAAATCAGCCCTATATAGTTGTACACACACACACACACACACACTCCCCCGAACACACACACCCCTGTGTTGCCTCTGTTATGCATCTTGAAGGTTTTTCTAGTTGAGGATAGATGACAATTTTTAAAGCAATAACTTCCTGTGGAACATTTGGGCCATTTCAGAATTGTTCCTATTAAAACATCTTTGCATATTTTTGTGCAGTTTTGGCCCATTTTCGCACCCACTAAATCATTTGGAAGGAAAGTTGGTGGGTCAACAGATAGGAGTACTTTAAAAATCTGATATTTCCAAATTGTCGTAAAAAGGCTTTCTTCCCCTTACCTTCATTTTCTGTTTATTTCTTCTTAGATAGTAAAAGTAGGCAAGTTTTTTTTTATTAATGAATCTGTTTATCTTTGGAGTTATAAGCCATTGAAGAAATACCTAAAGAAATCCTTTAGATAGAAAATCTAAAGAATGTGGAAAGATTAAAACATCCAAAGAGATGACTTGTTCTTGAAGTTCCCCACATATGCGTCCCTGTCCCTGCTTCCTTCACCAGGAGAGGGCCAGGAATATGGAGTTGTGCCAGCTGCCCTTCGTAACGTGGCCATGGGACTCGCATAGTGGGGTTTGCTCGCGGAGAAGCTGGCAGGCACTTGGGAAACCTCCTCCGGCTCACCTAGCCTCAGCCCGCGTCTCAGCGCCCTAAGCCCAGCACCTGCCTTCTGTGGCTGATCTGAGCGCAGGGCCCCTCTGCTTGACAGCCCCCTCCCTTTCTGGCCTCCAGGGGAGGAGCTGGCCATGCTGGAGGACATGAGCCTTGGGATCATGGACTTGAGGAACGTGACCTTCAAAGTCACTCAGGCCACTTCTAACGCATCCACTGACATGCTGCCCGTCATCACAGGAAATCGGTAGGCCGAGTTTTCGGATTCTCAGAACCAGCACAGTGTTTTCATTTGTGTTCATCACACGTGACACGCTCTTCGTTTTTGCTTTCTTCTGTATCATTCAGCTGCTTACAGCCCGTGACACTCGTTTCACAGCCCCGGGCCGGTCGGTGCCCAGCCGCTCGGAGGTCCCCGAGCCTGGCCTGCCCTTCCTCTCCTTGCTCACCCGTCTCCCTGTCACAGGCCCCTCTTCCTCTCTGTTGCAGGGACGGCTTTAACGTGCGGATCCCGCTGCCGGGCCCCCTGTTCGATGCGCTGCCCCGGGAGATCCAGAGCGGGATGCTGCTGCGGGTGCAGCCCGTGCTCTTCAACGTAGGCATCAACGAGCAGCAGACGCTGGCCGAGAGGTGCGGGCCGGGGTGCGGGCGCTGGCGCTGGCACAGAGCGTGTTCTCAGTCCTCTTAGGGCTCTGTGGACCTTGTCACCCACCTTCAGGTTCACACCGGGCCCGTCTGGTGGTGCCGGGACACAGAGACGAACCACACATGGTTCATGACCCTAGAGGTGGGCTGGCAGCAGGGAGTAGTGCGCTCGTGAGGTCTGAGAGTGTCTGGGGGCGCTTCCTGGAAGTGGGTTTTGAAGAGTAATTAGGAGTTCATATGAGGAGGTGGAGGAGAGACCTGGGGTCTCAGGCCGAGAAGCCTGAGCAGAGGCAGGTGGGGAGACACCACATGAGGCCTGTATGCCAGGTGGAGAGCCATGCCTTGATCCCAAATCCAGTGCCTTGTAAATTCCTTCAGGGTCACCTGGCAGGGAGGACTCGCACATGCCCATGCACGCAAGCATGTGTGCATCTGTGTTGGAGAGGAGGGGCTTGGGTGTGTGTAGCTGCTGATGACCTCTACTGGTACATGAACACCTTTCCTGTTCCATCATTACTTGCATGTGATATGTGTGGTTTAGAATTAAGAGTGATCATAAAGCACCTACTGATAAGGACATCTGGTCTCCAGGACGATAATTCCTCTTGGGCCTCGTGAACCCAGTGGTCAGTGTCCACTGACCCCCAGGTAAAGGGTCCTCCCCCATGGTCAGAGATCTTTTAGTGGGACAGGATAGGAGCCAGTTCACATTTGAAGGCGATTACCTGCTGGCCACGTGCTGGAAAGACATGAGGTCTGATGGGACGAGGTTGTTCAGAAGAGTCCGGGCCAGAGGCTGGGTCAGGCCAGGAGTGCAGACGGGAGGACCCGATGGAGCTGAGCCGTGGTCCCCAGCAGGGTGGGTGCGAGAGCCAGGCCTCCCTGTGGGTGGCAAGTGGCTGGTTTTCCGAAGCCAGAAGGAGGGTCTGCTGGGGGCACAGGGCACATTGGCCCCGGAAGCAGAGACCTGGCGGGTGTGGGCAGTGCTGCGGTGTCCACCTCAGGGAGCGTGGGCAGCCTCAGGGCCCCCGGCAGGGAGGAGACAGCATGCTGGCATCTGCAACTACTGTTCCTGAAGCGATAGTGGTTTCTAGAAGAGGTGTGTCTGGAAAGGTTTCTGCAAAGGGTTGAGGCCAGGCCAGATGGGACGATGTGGCATGCACAGAGGGAGGCGGGAGCAGGGTCTAAACCAGCACAGCCCCACCGCGTCCCAGAGTGACCCCAAGGGAGCTGGGGACTGGAGGAAAGGCCATCATGGGCATGTGGGTGGGCGGGTCGTGGTGGACCCACAGGAGGGCGTCCTGTCCCAGGTTCGTGAGGATGACCCGGGACCGGGACAAGGCTGATGTGCACGGAGGGCCCTGGGCAGGAAGTACTGGGGTGGGGGGGAATGGGCGTCCAGGCCTGGGGCTCCAGAGCGGTGTGTCCGATAGCACCCGCGGCTCCCTCGTGGGTGGCTTCCCCCCACTCCCTGCGGGCCTGGTGCCTGCGTGGAGAGAGGTGGACTCTGTCCAGCAGATACAGCTGGATGGGTCTGGTCCCACAGTGGCAGATTCGAGGACAGGATTGTCGTGACTCCCCAGCCACAGCCCCGCTGCTGTCCTGCTCCGGGCACCTCAGGGATGGGAGCCCCTCGGGGATGGGAGTACCTCAGCAGAGCAGGGGGCGGGGCAGGGCTGCCCGGGGGCCTGGCTGCCTCTGAGGCATGTCTGTCCCAGGTTATGCCTCCTGCTGATAAAACATGTTCAGACTTGTCACCAACATGGACAGATGACTGTAAGCTTAGGGGAAGGAATGTGGCTTCAAATTTACACATGAGGATTGAGAGAATCAGCGCTGTTGCCTGTAATGCAGTCACCTGGTACTAGAAGCAAGTCATGTTAGCAAACTGATGGTGTCCCCTTGTGACTCCAAAGGTTCGGCGACACGTCTTTACAAGAAGTTATCAACGTGGAGAGCTTGGTGCGGTTAAATTCCTACTTCGAGCAGTTTAAGGAAGTTCTGCCTGAGGACTGTAAGTTTTTTTTTTTCCTTTTCACTCACAGCAGGTTTTACCTGCTGTCTTTTGTCCCCTGGGGTGGCCCAGCTCCACGACCCCTTCCCTGTTCCAGGTCTACCTCGATCCCGGAGCCAGACATGCCTGCCGGAGCTTCTGCGGTTCCTGGGTCAGAACGTGCACGCCAGGAAGAACAAGAACGTTGACATCCTGTGGCAAGCCGCCGAGGTACATGCCGTTGCGGGGGGGGGGGATGTTCACAATGATAATAATAATGCTAAAACAGCAGCAACAAATTAAAGTCTCAACCAGGAGTGGGGACAGCTTTCTCCACAAGAACACAGGAGAATCCCTGGATGCGTGCCCAGGCTCCAGGAGACACTGAGAGTTGCCTGTGAACTGCTTACGCTGGGACTGCCTAAGGGCTGATGAGCGTGACTCAGAGTCTTCCCCCGGGTGTGTGGTGACCAGGCTTATGAGCAGGTTGTCCCCGTCTGCAGCCTGCACAGTCCACACGTGCTAAAACTCACGGCTCGCTGCGCCTTTAAATAGGTTCAAAGGGAGACCGCCAGGACCTGTGTCATCTCTTTCAACAGTGTTTCCGGTACACTGCTGTTCCAATTTCCTCATTTCTCCTGAAGGGAAGTCCTTATATGTCACATGTTTTCTCAGGAATTTGTTTGTGGAGCTCCAAGTCCCTGTCTGAGCCCTGGATACCAGGGCCATTTCAGAGCTTGTCATTCACTCACCCCTGACAAGGGGACATGTCCACACTGGTTCTCACATGCAGAGCTGAAATATTAGGCCTAACCCCTCATGGGAAATCTGTATGCAGGTCAAGAAGCAACAGTTAGAACTGGACATGGAACAACAGGCTGTTTCCAAATCAGGAAAGAAATACATCAAGGCTGTATATTGTCACCCTGCTGATTTAACTTATATGCAGAGTACATCATGTGAAATACTGGGCTGGATGAAGCACAAGCTGGAATCAAGATTACTGGGAGAAATAGCAGTAACCTCTGATATGCAGATGACACCATTCTTATGGCAGAAAGTGAAGAAGAACTAAAGAGCCTCTTGATGAAAGTGAAAGAGGAGAGTGAAAAAGTTGGCTTAAAACTCAACGGTCAGAAAACTAAGATCATGGCATCTGGTCCCATCACTTCATGGCAGATAGATGGGGAAACAATGGAAACAGTGAGAGACTTTATTTTGGGGGCTCCAAAATCACTGCAGATGGTGACTGCAGCCATGAAATTAAAAGATGCTTGCTCCTTGGAAGAAAAGCTATGACCAACCTAGACAGCATATTAAAAAGCAGAGATATTACTTTGCCAACAAAGCTCCGTCTAGTCAAGGCTATGGTTTTCCCAGTGGTCATGTATGGATGTGAAAGTTGGACTATAAAGAAAGCTGAGCACCGAAGAATTGATGCTTTTGAACTGTGGTGTTGGAGAAGACTCTTGAGAGTCCCTTGGACAGCAAGGAGATCCAACCAGTCCATCCTAAAGGAAATCAGTCCTGAATATTCATTGGAAGGACTGATGGTGAAGCTGAAACTCCAATACTTTGGCCACCTGATGCGAAGAACTGACTCATTTGAAAAGACCCTGATGCTGGGAAGGATTGAAGGCAGGAGGAGAAGGGGACGACGGAGGATGAGATGGTTGGATGGCATCACTGACTCTATAGACATGAGTTTGAGTGAGCTTTTGGAGTTGGTGATGGACAGGAAAGCCTGACGTGCTGCAGTCCAGTGGGGCCGCAAAGAGCTGGTCGCAGCTAAACTGAACTGAACTGAACCCCCTCATTTCACACATGGGGAGACCCTCCAGTGCTCCACAGTGGCTGTTGGCCTACCCGGTACTGGAGCCTGCGGCCAGACGTGGGCAAGCATGCACCTCGCACCTCTGGCCACTCTGGCTACCTCCAGAACCTGTGGTGCTCAGCTCCACCACCTGTGAGTGTAACTCTCTTTGACCTGTTTGTAGTTCTCGCTTGTGCCCCGCATTTCACTCGTTAACTCTCCAGCCTGTGGAATTCAGTGATCGTGTCCATGTCCACCCTCACCTCATCAGTTACGATTTTATGAATTTGGGTTAATTCACTCTTTCCCTAACTCAGGGGCTGCTCAGTCTTAGAGTCTTTTCAACAATTTTTTAAATTTTTTTTCTGCTCTCATAAGGCACCCATCTTCCTCCTGATGGTTTTGGCCAAACTTGCTTGGGTCTTCTCTGTTTTATCCTTCTCTAGACAGAAAACTAAGATCATGGCATCCGGTCCCATCACTTCCTGTCAAATAGATGGGGAAACAGTGTTTTTTCTGGGCTCCAAAATCACTGCAGATGGTGATTGCAGCCATGAAATTAAAAGAAGCTTACTCTTTGGAAGGAACGTTATGACCAACCTAGATAGCATATTAAAAAGCAGAGACATTACTTTGTCAACAAAGATCCGTCTAGTCAAGGCTATGGTTTTTCCAGTAGTCACGTATGGATGTGAGAATTGGATGGTGAAGAAAGCTGATTGCCAAAGAATTGATGCTTTTGAACTGTGGTGTTGGAGAAGACTCTTGAGAGTCCCTTGGACTGCAAGGAGATCCAACCAGTCCATCCTAAAGGAGGTCAATCCTGGGTGTTCATTGGAAGGACTGATGTTGAAGCTGAAACTCCAGTACTTTGGCTACCTGATGCAAAGAGCTGACTCATTTGAAAAGACCCTGATGCTGGGAAAGATTGAGGGCAGGAGGAGAAGGGGACAACAGAGGATGAGATGGTTGGATGGCATCACCGACTCAATGGACATGAGTTTGGGTGGACTCTGGGAGTTGGTGATGGACAGGGAGGCCTGGCGTGCTGCAGTCCATGGGGTCGCAAAGAGTCGGAGACGACTGAGCGACTGAACTGAGCTGAAATGAGACATGTGTTGGCCTGCACTCTGCCCTCTGCCGATGGCACCTCTGCTAGTAGCTGCCTGGTCTCCCCTGAGAAGCAGGCGTGGTGCCATCTACCCGCAGCGCCTCTGGTGTTTCTCTGAGAGCAGCACGTCCTGGAGCCCACTGGCACATGGCTTCTGGTAGAGGAGCGGCCTCTCATGAGACGCTCATCTTGTTCTCACAGTGCAGCCTCTTGTACAGGCCTGGAGGTGTTTATCTGAGGCTCCCGTGGCCAGATATTTTAGAATTCATAGGGCTCCATGCTTCAGAAATGTGATGGGTGTATAGTCTACAGTGTATGCACAGGTATGTGACAGTCATCTGTGTGGAACGTGGTACATGTGGATGGTTTCACAGTCCTGAGGAGTCTGGGGTCTGGAATCAACCCGCTGAACATTGCCTTATTGCAAAGTATGAATTAGGGAGTTTCCCAGCTGGCACTAGTGGAAAAGAACCTGCCTGCCAATGCAGGAGATGTCAGAGACGTGGGTTCGATCCCTGGGTCAGGAAGATCCCGTGGAGGAGGCCATGGCAACCCACTCCAGTGTTCTTGCCTGGAGAATCCCTTGGACAGAGGAGCCTGGTGGGCTGTAGTACATGGGGTTGAAAAGAGTTGGACAGGACTGAAGTGACTTAGCAAACTATGAATATTTATACCAAGTGGGATAAATAAAATTTTAAGTAATTTGACATTCCCTCAGATCTGGTCATATTGCCAAGTATGGCCGCCACAAACTTACCCCAGAAAGTCTTTTGTTCTAGGGCTTTCTGGACCTGGGAGCTATGTATCTGGGGTTGTGCCCAGCGGTGCAGAGCTTGTGCTGCTAGGCGCTCTTCCCACGGGGAGCAGAGGTGCCCCAGGGCAAGGGGCTGCCCGCCTGTGTGCCCCCTGCTTGGGAGGGGCTGGCGCCTCACCCTGCGCGGGGTCTCCGTCTCGCTGGGGGAGCCTGTGGGTAGGAGGTGGCTGCAGGGAAGTGGGTCTGCCTGCCGGCCCCACCTGTGTGGGTGAGGAGGTGCGTCGAGACTAGCGGTCTGTGCTTTGACTTCCAGAAAGGCCTGGAAACCCGGTGGGGCCGGGTATCCTGGGAGCTGCGCTGGCCTCCGCTGAGGGTCGGGATCAGCAGCAAAGGGCCCGTCCTGGCGGACTTGGGAAGGGGGCAGCTGGTCAGCTGGGTGCATGGACGGTGGGGCCTCCGGGAGGAAGCCGCCTTTTGTGGGGAGACCCCCCCCCCCCCCTCCGCAGGGCCACCCCGGCCGTGGCCTGTCTTGCAACCGGCTCCTTGGAGCCAAGGCTGGGCCTGGTGCAGAGAGGTCGCCACGCCCTGTCCCTGGGTCGGGCCCTCCCGTTTCACTCCGAGCTGCCCCTGCTTTCCCGTCGGCAGGTCTGCCGCCGCCTCAACGGGGTCAGGTTCACCAGCTGCAAGAGCGCCAAGGACCGCACAGCGATGTCGGTGACGCTGGAGCAGTGCCTGATCCTGCAGCACGAACACGGCATGGCCCCGCAGGTGTTCACGCAGGCCCTGGAGTGCATGCGCAGGTGGGTCCCGGCCGCCGCGGCTCTGCAAGGCCACGCCCCTGGGCGGTCCCGTCAGGGGGCGGGGCTGCGGGAGGGAGGCGGCCGCGCGCCTTGTTCTGAGCGTCTCCGGGCCCCTGCTGTCCCCGTCGCGGGGGGCGGTGTCCGCAGGCTGCAGGGCCCCGCTTCTCCCGGCCGCGGGCTGGGTGTGCTTTCCTGAGCCAGCGTCCAGTGAGCCTTTCCTGGCGGCCGCCCGCCATCCCCGCCGTCCCCGGCCTTAATCGTGTTCTGATTCCGAGGCCGCAGGCGCGTTTGCAGAGGGAGCCCCAGGGACCAAAACTGTCCGCTGTCAGCGATGCCTTGTTTCCAGCCCTGCGGGGAGCCCCTCGCCTCACATACCTAAAGAAAGGATAAGAAACCTGCTTTCCCGTCTTCTTCCGTGTAGCCACCAATGCTGTTCAGTCTCGTTTCTCCCAGTCACTTCTACTGAGTGTTCTCTACCATTTGTCCTCTCACCAGACTCTCAGAGCGTTTGATTCTCTTATCCTTTCTGTATGTCTCTGCCGTTTGACCTTCTCACAGCCGTGCGCAAGAGCGAGGCCTGAGCGCCTGCCTCCTGACAGGAGCGTTTAGTAAAAAGGCAACCGTTTTGTCCTGCTTGGTCTTTCCACGTTCCCCCAAACCTCGTCACCTCAGGGCCGCTTACTGACGCACTTCTAGAAAGTTCCCACTGTCCCTGCCTCGGCGTCCCTGGCACCGCCAGCTGCGAGGTGGTGGGAAGGACGCCTCTGGGGAGACGTAGGCCCCCGGCAGCAAGGAGGCGAGAAAGACGGAGGGGGCTCCCCTGTCCCTGTCGGAGCGTCTGCTCCACCAGGGAGACCAGGCCTGAGGCGGGAGTTGGGTTGATACCGCGCGGTCCAGGCCTCCACACTGTCTGGTTTCTAGAACACGTCTGAGGAAACAGTGGTTGACCCTGACAGCGCCTGAGCGCAGGGGTCTCAGGAGGCCAGGGGCGCGTGGCTCCGGAGGTATGCACGTGGGCAGCCCACCCAGCACAGGTGACCTGGGACAGCTTCTGACACGCAGAGCACTTTCACACCCTCTATCACGCGAGTGACTGATAGTCCCTGAGGGAAAACTGGAGAATACAAATAAGCCCCTGCTCCCGTGGTTCCCACACCCGCCCCACACCCCACTGAACAACTCTCCATGTTCTTGCTGTTGCAAGGAACAGTGCTAATAGCACCTTGACACATAGCTTAGAGCCAGTTACATACATACATATGGCTGTGAGCATGGTTAGTCCAGCACTGGCTAACTCAGCTAGTCCCTGAGTAGCAGGGACATATGCAGTTACAGGTGCGATTCTGCCCCTGGTCTCAGCCTGCCTTTCTCACTTGACTGTCTTGTGAGCATTTGGGGGCTTTCCTCATAGCTCAGTTTGTAAGGAATCTGCCTGCAATGCAGGAGACCCTGGTTTGATTCCTGGGTCGGGAAGATCCCCTGGAGAAGGGATGGGCTACCCACTCCAGTATTCTGGCCTGGAGAATTCCTTGAACTGTATAGTCCATGGGGTGACAAAGAGTTGGACATGACTGAGTGACTGTCATTTTCACTTTAAGTGGAAGTCTTACCGTTTTTAGCACACTATAATTTATCCAGCTTACTGTCGTTGACTTGTTCATAATGGTACAGTGTCAGCACTTTGAACAGGGGTGCAGTGAGCACCCTTGTTTTGCCCTGCCCACATCTGCCCTGCTGAGTCCCGTGGTTAGGAAGTACACACCTCTGTAAGGCTGTTCATACAGACTGACAGAGCCCCCAGACAGGCAGCCGCCCGCCCTCTGTGCTGTCTCTCCTGGCACTGTTGTGAGAGCGCCCGGATCTGGGGAGCCGGCCGTGCCCTGCGTTACGGGCAGGGACCCTGAGGCTCTGCGGGGAGGGGGCCTCCTCCCGCGGGCAGGCCTCCTTGCCTTGCCTGCCTCTGCTTCTTGGAAGCCCCACCTGCCTCCAGTTATGAATGTCCTCCTGTGTTTCTTATTTGTGCTTTTCTGAATTTTATAAAATCTCCATGGTGAGCGTGTTACCGTCACACTTGTCTAAGAAGTTAGTGAGAACAGCCCGCCTCTGCCGCCCCCGGGACCCTCACAGCTCCAGCCCCCGGCGCCGTGCTCGCCGCCCCCGTCTGCCTGACCTGTGGGCCCTGGGCATGTGCATGTTTCCATGTCACGGTGACCCTGCCTCCCGTTTTCTGGGTTATCCCGCATCGGGAGACGTGTCTCTTCATAGGCTGCAGGTCCACGGTGGCGGGTCCGTGGCCGGTGTTTCTGGCTGTGGCGTGGCTGGGACCCGGGGTCAGCCCAGCACCCTAAGGAGGTGGCAGGAGCTGTGTCTGTGTCCGTCAGCGGTCCCCTTGCTTTCCCACTTGCATCTTACGCAATGCAAGCAGCGGGGGTGGCGATGCATGCAGCGGGGGTGGGGCGGATGGAGCTGGGCTGGCGGACACCCAGGCTGTGTCCTGGAGGCCCAGGGTGAGCAGTGGCCAGCGCTGTGCTGTTTGACAACCAGCTCTCTCCTGAAACAAAACCAACTACCCACAGTGACCTGTCTGGTCTTTCCATTTCTATGGCATAAACACTCACTGGGGCCTGTTTCAGGCTGCCGAGCGACACCAGGGCCCGGAGAGCTGGGGAGAGATGGGCCTGCTTGGCTCTCACTGGCGGAGCCAATTCCAGCTCACCACCGGCAGTGCCCCGCTGTCCCCAGCACAGGGGCTGGAGTCCAGGATCGGCCTTTCTAGGTAGCCCAGCGACCCCCGAGACTGCCCTGGCTGGGAATGTGACCACCAGTGCTCACAGCCTGAGAAGTGTCTGCCGTCCCGAGGCATCCGGGCTCCTCCAGGAACCTGCCCTCCGAGCACTGCTTCTGTAGCTCCAAAGTGGGACGCACCAAGCTTCCCGTGAGCTGGGCGCTTGGTAGATGCTGTCTGATAGGACAAGGCGCCCTGCCGCTGCTCAGCCTGAAAGCCACGGCGGGTCCCTGTGGGCTCTGCCTCCAGGGCAACTTGAGGGAAGCGGGTGTCATCTGGGTGCTTCATCAGGAGGCAGCCATGGCGGAATCAGTTGCATCCTGCCACTTGGGCATCTGTGAGAAGGTCAAACACCCCAATGGTTCTTCATGTTCAGCCTGCTTTCTGGAGTCCATGTCCAGCTGCATGTCGAGCATGGCCGGGCAGCATGGCGTGTGCTGGGCAGCCCCGGGGGCGAACATGGAAAACCATGTAGTCAGACTGCACGTGTGTGTTTCCAGTAGATTGCGGTATTTTTTTCTTATTTTCACTTCTCTTTCTCTCTTTTTTCTTGTAACTGTGCTCGTTTTGTTTCGGTATCCCTCTCACACCCGTTTCTGCATATCATCTTTTCTTTTTATTGTGGCTTCATTCCATTTTTTTTTTAAATATTATTTTTCTGTTATCCTCTTTTTATTCCCCCATACTTTTGGAAAAAATCCATTGCATGTGTCTCTTTTCTCTTTATTTTCCCTTTTTCTTTTCCTTTCTCCCAACCTTCTTCCTTTTCACAGCATTGGAACTCGGGAGGTAGTCACGCAGAAGAACTTGAGCGGCCTGGTGCCCGTCCGAGACTTAAGACTAGACCCCAGCCTCCTCTGTTCCATCCCTTTACTTGCTCTGAGCCCCAATTTACTGATTGTGTGGCTCTTTCTGAGCATAGCGTACCTGGTGGCCAAATTGCGTTGCAAATGAGTGTCTTGATGAAAAATTAGTAAGTCACAAGAAAAACAAAAGTGCCAGAACTTGTCCCGCCGCCATGTACCTAGCAGGACAGAAGGAATGTGTCAGAGCACGGTCCGCCAAGAAATATTTCATGCCTTACAGTTTGACATTTTGTTGTTATGAACTGTAAATACCTGCCAATTTATTTCACCAGGAGGACGTGTCCGTTTCAATTCTGTAGAGTTTTCAGTGCTTGTAACATGTTCTTGCAGAGCCTTGTTACTGCTTTGTTTAGCTGGCGTGGAATTACTTGTATCAAATCTCTTACCTTCTGATGTAAAACTCTTTATTACCTGTGTATCTCGTGTGCCCTGTTTCCTAGAGAGGAATTCTGTCAGCAGAGAATTTGTATATTTGATACTATTCTTTAAATGTACTGCTAACCTTTCCTTTCCTTCTGAAGAGAAATGAAAAGGGTAGATGCTTTCTCACTGGCTCATCTAGATACACCTATTCAATAGGACATGTACTTTCTGCTTTCATCTCAAAGCGTAGTCCCTAAAATTACAGTAGCAAACAGTTTGCAGAATCATCACATTCCCTTATGTTATTCCTTTCAGTTTGGGATGACCCAAAGCTGTGAGTACAGTAGCTCATTGTATCAAATCAGGCACATACAGGCACATAAAGATACCATGTTGCACGTGGCTTTAGAATTACTCTTTTAAATCTTTAATGGTCACTGAACTGTTCTGGGAATTAATGCATATAGTAACAAAAGGCTTTTAAAGTTAGATATATTTATTTTTCCTGAAGTAGCAGTTTTCATTTAAAAGTTGGATATATTTATATTTCCTAAAGTAGCAATTTTTATTTTAAAAAAACTTCATTTTTAGTATTTTTAATTTCAGTTTCAAGTCCTGATATTGTCTCTCTCTTACAAATCAAACATGGTTAATAACAACAACAAAATCAAACTTTACCAAAGCATGAGACCTAGCTTTTGGGTAGCTGTGCCAGATAGAGGTGTGAGAGAGAGAAGGCTGCTTTGGTTTCTGTTCTCATCACTCCTAAATTTTGCATGGGGGATGCACCTCAAGGCTTACAGAACCTTAGTTCCCTGAGCAGGGATCAAACCTGGGCCTCGTGAGTGAAAGTGCTGAGTCCTAAGCACTGGCCTGGTTGGGACGTCGTCACTCTTAACACGGCGGTGTCTGTAAAACTTGTAGCCTTGACATTCCCATGTGGAGAAAGGTGGCTGGACGCCTCTGAGGGCAGCAGAGGGCTGCGAGGGAAGCCCCACAGAGCCTGTGTGAGGAATGGGCCGTGGCTTCTCACCTTCCCAGCTCAGGCCATGTTGTGCTTCTGTTTCGGCCTCCAGCCGGCTTCTCCCTGCACTGCATTCTGCGGGAGTGGGTTTCTCTTCACCACCCTAGAAACACGAGGGAAGTCAGAGAAGCTGGCTTTTCCAGAAGCTTTCCATAGGCATACACATAGCCCGTCCACCAGAAAATCTGGCCTCTCCACTGCCTCCCCCAGACTTCTAGAAGTTACTCTGAGGTTTCTCTGGTTTGGCCTCAGATCTGAGTCTGGGTTCTGGGAACAGCAGAGGCAGGTGTGACTGGAGAAGCAGGGGACAACAGATGGCAGACACAGGCTTTAGATTCTAGGGTGACGGGGCGCCCTCCTTGCACACGGGGGCGGGAGGCCCCCTCCCACCCTGCCTCTCCAGAGTGAGGGTGGCCGCGGGCCCGTGACACAGCTCCCGCCCTCCTTCAGGACAGTCACTCTGCTGAACTGTAGCAACATGGCCAGCCTGTGACCCTGGGAGAGCTGTGTCCTCCGCCTGTCCCCTCCACGCGGAGGGGCGCGCTCTGAGGTCCCCTGTGCTTTCCTGAAGAGGGCAGGCGGCGCCCACAGTCACGTGCCTGGCTCCCGGCCCTGTGCTGGGCGACGCTCTCCTGCTGCCCCTGGAGTCCAGGCCAGCAGAGGCCGTGTGTGGATGAGGGAGGCCCTTCTGACCACACGGCCTCCCTTCCCCTTCCCAGGCGGGTCCACTGCCTCGCCAAGGGGGGCTGAGGCCCGGGGCCTAGACGAGGCCCCCACAGGAGTCTCACGGACACCGTGGCCCGCCCCTGGATGCAGTGTGGCCTGCCAGGCCTTCCTGCCCGCTGTAGGCTTGGCTGTTAAGATAAGAGAAACAATGGAAGGCCAGAGGCTAAGATTCGTGATCTTTTTCTTCAGGGGCCAGTCAGAAGGCGGTACATTCTCACTGCAGTCATGAGGCCGGATGGAGAGAGGAACCACAAGATCAGCTGAGGCTCTGGGTGGTGGTGGTGGTTTAGAACATCTGAGGACAGAAGCCCAGTGTGCCTTGGGGCTGAATTTTTTAATGTCATGAAGGCCTTGTGACATCAGGCTAAATACATATGTGAAATCCTCTCTGCTTTAGTGAGAAACAGGCAGGATCATATAAGATGGGGAGATGGTTCAGGAAAGGGGAGTCACTGATACACTCATTGATGGTTTTAGGTTGATTCTAAGCTTAATGCTAGCTCCAAGGCAGTTTCAGCACAGGTGACTCTAGGTGTTCAGAATCACCAAGACACTCACGTGTCCAGACAAGTTCTAAATTCTAAAGGGGAAGATCCCCTCCAGAAAAGAAAAACCAGAGCCATCATTAAAATGAGTTGCCATGTGAGGTTTCAATGCTAATTTTTTATTTAAAAAAGTAGATGTTCTTGAAATAATTTGTCAATATACTTAAAAAATCATGAAGCTTTGAAATAATTAAAGCCCTCTTTCTAAAAATCTTTCCAAGACCTTCTCAGTGTGCACTATGGATTCCTAAAAATTATGCAGCCATTGTGATGGGTTTAAGTGGTTCTACCTTAGGACAAGGCAGTCCGGAAGTGCCAGTTACCACTGCACAGAGCCACCCGTCCACACCTGAGTGCCCGGCGCCTGGCCGAGCTTGTCTAAACGCTGGGTGATAGAGCTGGTGTGCAGTCAGCCTCGTCAGTCAGATTTTGTAAATTCACACCAAATTCAAACAGTAAGGTAAACATGACTTACAAATTGAAGTGTAACCTTGCCTGTAATTTCGAGTGTATTCAGCCAGCTAAACCAGTAATTAGCCTCTTTAACATGTAAATAAAAGGTAATGTTGAAGTTCACAAATTATTCTTTGTTCCTCACAGCAGTTTGACATTTATTAGCGATAGGTGGTTTCCAAAAAGTGTGTATATTTCTTTGTAAATGGAGAAGCCATATCTGAAATAGTCTGATAATGAAAGTTTCCAAAGATTAAAGAAGAACCTCTATAGCTTCTGCTTCAAATAGAATATTTTTATCCGATTACTGGATGTTAAACCAACATAATCTTTACTTCCACTGGGGGCTCCCTGCTCATACGGCCCTGGCACTCAGCACAGATGAGACACACCTGGCTGAAGGCTTGGAGGCTTTGTGATGAAGCATATCTGAGCTACTAAATTACTTCGTAACAAACAGGTGGATATTTTTCTAAACTACCTGCATTTATCTTTTGAATAAAATTGCTGTCTTACCAAAATTATTTTACATGTTCTTGATAATGAGATTGTCATTTTCACCTTAAAAGGCTTGAGCAATCGCCACTGATATTTTTTTTAAAATGCATGACATAATGGTCTTCATACAACTTGAAATACTTTTTTAAAAAATCACTGTTTCTTGGTAACTGCAAATTTTGCATCTCATAAGGGGATTTTGTACTAAATTTGATAACTAGTTGATTTAACTGTTAGTCTTAGGATAATATAAAACTATCAACTCCTCCTACTGTGCTACAGGAAGTCATTCCTGTTTGGAATCGCTTTTGCCTTTGGATCTGCTATTAACCAGAACATCCCCCAGAGAGCTCCCCTGAGGTCCCACTGGGGACGTGAGGCCTGTCGGAGGCTCATCCTCCTGCAGAGCATCTGCTCTGCCCCACTGGGTTGCCATGACAACCTGTGATCAGTGCAGCAGGAGAGGCTGGTGGCAGGTTCTCCAGGGAAGGGCCCCCGCAGGCTCTCACTGGCTCAGTGGAGCTCTTCAAAGAGGTGACTTTGGTGGGGTCACTTCTTCAGGACGCCCCAGCACCAAGAGCTGTGTGGCCGCCGCCCAGGCCCATGGCATGGCTGTGTGCCCAGGACGCATCTCCTAGGTGGTGGCAGCATGTGAGAACCACCTTCTGAGCCAGATGGTTTCGCTACATGTTAAAGGAAGGAAAATCAGCTTTTTGAATTTGAGACCGTTAACAGCCTTTGCCCACAGAGAAAAATGCAGCTTTTTATAAAGTCTTTCAGCAGTAGCACTGTTCCCACTGAATTTTCTGTGTGACAGACCCTGTGAACCACTAGTTAGGATCGACTTCTCAGATAAACCAGATGTGAAATACATGAAACCATATCTTAAAAGAAAAAAAAAAAGCCATTCTCCACTTGGATACATGCCGCTTTCGGAAGGGCAGCCTCGCAGTCCCAGACAGGCCATGTCCATCTCTCTGCTTCTTAACTACCTTGTTCAGAAACCTGCCATCTTGCGTGTATTGTCGTAAATGAGTCTGGCACCCACTTAAACTAATCAACTTTTTTTTTAATGCTATGAAAATAATCATTTCATCTGAGTTTAAGTCTTTTCTTTTTTCCTTTTTTCCTGCTGTCATTTCTTGTGCTTGTTTTTTTCCCCAGTGAGGGTTGTCGAAGAGAAAATACAATGAAGAATGTTGGAAGTCGCAAATATGCATTTAATTCCCTGCAGCTGAAGGCTTTCCCCAAGCATTACAGGCCTCCTGAAGGGACTTACGGAAAAGTTGAAACATGAACACACGGTTTCCTCTAATTAGCTGTTACGTAATAAATGTGGGTACCCTCTAGTGTCGTACATGAATTCTTCAAGAAGACCTGAAGGATTGGTTTTTACTTTTGTGTTTTTAAAATATTTCACTAAAGAGTCTATGGAGCATGTGTTTTTTTGCGTTGGAGTCCATAGCAGGTATTGTCGGGCTCACTACCGTGGATAGTAACAACTGCCCCTTCAAGTAGCCTTCAGCCGTCACCACACGGATATCAGTAGTTACCTGTATGAACCAAGCCAGGTGCATCTGAAATGCTGAAACTTTTAAAAATGCCCACTTAGGCAGCTGCTCACCTTATTTTTCTACTGAGTACTCAAACTTGAACGTTGATTTACAACCTACTTTTTAAAAATCCCCATGGAAAATAGTAAACAGTAGTTTAAATGATTGGATCCTGGGCAGACCACTAAATGTGAAATGTTAAAGGGAAGTTTTGGGGAAAGAAGCTTGCTGTCTCATGCAGGCGGGGCAAGTGCGTCTGATGCATCAGCCTGCCAGTGCCTCACAGGTGGAACCAGCAGTTGAAGGAAAGGCTGACAAATTGGCCTGAGGTAAGATTTGTCAGAAGACAACACCTGCAAAGCCACCCATGGTGGGGTCACCGCTGTCCCGTAGGGAACAAGGTGTCTGGGGAGGTGGTGAGGCCAGCTGTCTCTTGCCCTGGCCCCAGGGCGCAGGACCGCTCATGTGGTATGTCTGATGCATAGAGACAGTGGACACCTAAATATTTTACAAGTAGGTCTCCGGTGGGTTTCTCAAATTTTTTTGGCCTTCGAGAAGATAATACAATCATGTTTGAGTGTCTGATGAAAGTGTCTTTAGGTTTGCAATAATTGTTACTATCCTCTACTCAATTCTATTATGTAAGATGGCTGTTGAGAAAGTTGAACTGTCTCCTGAAATGAGATTTTGAAAGGGATTAATGGGCCATAAGACTTAGGAATTTCATAGAAAATTATGTTTGGTCATCTATTCTAAGATGATGAGTCATCTGCACAGAGCAGAGTTTTTTCTTGATTTATATGTTTTCTCAATTGTTTTTTATCATTATGTTTACATGTTATTTAAAAGGCTGTAAAAGAAATACATGTGGCACATATTCATCATACTGATCCTAAAGATTTGTGAACCCTTAAGAAGTTCCTGTGTCTGAAATTCCAAATGTTATTCTTTGGGCTCCTTTAGAAATGCCACCGGGCAACAAGTAAGAGACTTGGGCCTGGGAGCACAGGCGGGACCACCCCGTGCAGGGATGGAGGGTGGGCATCAGGTACGGGTGAGACCAGATGACCTCACAGACCCCCTCCTCCTCAGAGGCCAGTTCACACACAGAGCCTGCTGTTCCCTGACGCCCACTGGTGAGTGTGAACTGGCGTGGAGGGCGAGTCAGTGAGGCGTGTGGAGGCAGAGAAACTTGCCCAGCAAGCCCACTGTACGGCTGGTGTCGGCTTCTCCCGCTGTGCCCACCCCTGTCCAAAGATGGCTTCATGATGGCAGATTGAGTCTTTCACCTCCACCATTCATTGTCTAGTTATCTCTACATTTCCATCTGTACTCACTTTAACATCACTACCTTTTAAAAAATTCCCTTGAATTTTTAATGTTATTCATACAACTTTCAGATTTTTATTTGAAGAGCATTACCTGCATTTATCAAAAGGGAATACAGCAAATGCTGTGTCGTCTGTTCAGTTTTGCATGTGGCACCTTTTTGTGAACATTCTCCTAATTTTGTCTACACATTATGGGTCACCAGAAGAGTCTAAGCCTTGGCTAATCACATAGGAGATACTCTGGTCGCAGTATTCCCTGAGCGTGGCTCCCTGGCTCCGGCGTGACAGTGGGCCTCCCAGCGGCGCTGGGCACGCTCGCTGAGGGGGGCCGCGCTGCCCACCGCGACAGCCGCAGCGCCTCAGGTCACATGGGCGCCTTTGGGTTTCCCGCTGCAGAGGACAGGCAGTGGTCCAGGTTTCTGTAAAACAAGGGTTCCATCCAGTGTTCCTTATAAGGCTCCCACCTAGAAATGTTGAGATGTACTGAAAACTCGGGTTCTGTCAAAGCGTCTGCAGCACAGCTGCCTTTGGTTTCCTTTAAAACATGTACAAACATTGTACAAGTTTTGTCCCTACACAATTGTATTTGCCAAGCTTAGTGCATTAAGATACTTTTATTTATTTGTTTTGGACAGTATTAATAAACATATAGTTACTGTTTTATATATTCTTAGCTCATTCAAAGCCATGTATGCTATAAATGTGCGAGTCTTTAGAATGACAAATAAACAACTGACAACATGAAACCCGGCCTGAGTCATTGTCACGCGAGGACGGTCCTGGGGCCAGCACCTGGCTGGACCGCCCCTGATGGGCACTGCGTTGAGTGTGTGGTGTCTGGAAACAGATTCTTGTTTATAGCCCTGTTTGCGTGTCAGATTTTGTGTGCACCCTGAGTGGAGTTCCTGCAATTAAGGCCTGCTGGCTTTCAAAGCCAGATGCTCTGGGGGCTCCTCTTCCCAAAGCTGGAGCCCCAGGCTGGGGAGCCTGACCTGGGGCTCAGAACTCACTCTTACGGGGAACCTCTGCAGTGTGTGAGCTGCGGGCTGACCACCGGGGATGTGCGATTTAATTGTGCTGCCAGTGTCCCTCCCTCCCCGTCTTGTTGTGGTCCTCCTTTGTCTGTGGCTGTGGAGTGTCTTCTGGTTCTGGTCTCATTGATGGTGTTCAGCAGGCAGCTGTAGTCTGGGTGTGCTCGTGAGAAGAGGTGAGCTCAAGGCCCTGCTACCCTGCCCTCCTGTCCCAGGAACCGAGGTCACCGTGCCCTCCACCAATGGACCACGTGTGCACAGTGAGTATCAGAGAAAAAGCCCCTCATGCCTCCAGCAGGAGACAGCAGGACATCTCAGCTCTGTGTTCAGTATGGACACGGCAGGCAGAGGGGAGGGGGCTGGCGTCACGCCTTGCTGAGTGGTAGCTCGCTCTGCACGTGTCTGCCCGCGTCCACGAGTGTGGCCGGCGGCCGTGACTTGCTGGAGCACCGCCCGCGGGCTGGTTGCTCGCTGCGTTGCGCCTGGTGCCTGGCACAGCTGGCTGGGGTCCCCCTCGGACAGAATCCTGGCAGCAGAAACGTGCAGCTAAAGGACAGACGTTCTCAAGTTTTTGGACTTTTGATATTACCGCAGTACTCACAGAATGTTAACCTGCCGCCTGGAACACCAGCCTTTCCTTCTCATCAGAGCTGGAGATGGCCCCTTGTCTCACTTCTGTTCCTCTGATTACTCTGAAACTGAACAGCTTTTATACTATATTCACGCTTCTACTTTTATAACTTCGACTGTTGGTCTTTTTCACGTGACTGTTTTTCATACATACTATATTCTTGTCATATTTTGCAGTTTTTTAAAAAAACCTATTTGTCAGTTGTCTTGGTTTCATTGACGGTAGGTATGGGGTCTGCGTGCTAAGCTGCTTCAGTTGTGTCTGACTCTTTGTGACCCTATGAACCATACCCTGCCAGGCTCCTCTGTCCACGGGATTCTCCAGACAATACTGGAGTGGGTTGCCGTGCCCTCCTCCAGGGGCTCTTCCTGACGCAGGGGTCGAAGCCCCAGCTCTTACGTCTCCTGCCCTGCAGGTGGATTCATTACTGCTGAGGTACTGGGGAAGCCCAGGTAGGGGTCTACAGAAGTGAAAACATCCTATGTGATGATGTACACCCATCTTCATTTTGCTACTTATTCTGAAATGAGTCCTGGCTTCCCCAGTGGAGGTGACTGGCCTCATCCTTGTCCACAAAGAGGCTGTCGTGCTGGGTCCTCACTGCAGGAGAGCACTGTGCTCGTCTCCTTGCACACCCACAGTTTAAATCCATCTGTGGTTCCTGCCTTTGCTCTGATACTGAGGTTATGTAAAAAATACTCACCTGTTCTTACTCTAGAACTTTGACGGTTTGCTTTACATCTAGAGCAATTCATCTGGAATTATTTTTGGCATAAGGCATGAGTTGTATTTGTGGCAGTCAGCACGACTCCCTCCTCTAAGCCAGCCCGAGTGTTGCTTCTTTAAAGAGAAAATGAGAAGTTTTAAGACCCTGGCCGCAGTCACCAGGCACTTCCTGCTGCCCCTCCTCGATGCCACCCTGGGCTTCCATTCCCGCCTGTAGCGGGTGACTTGGTTCAGCTGGGCTGCTTGGTTCTAGGGGCAGTGACCAGGGAGGTTCTGATCTGAGGAAGCTAAGAGGAACTGGCTGTTGGGAGTTCCTGTTTGTCATCTTGCTGAGGACAAAAACAATCCTGTTGAAAGGGTGCTTTTGGAAAGGCCCTTCCTTTTATTACTTTCGTGAAGGCTGTTCTAACCAGTCTCCTTTTTTAAAAAACTGTTTTGACACAGTTGATTTACAATGTTGTGTTATTTTCTGGTATAGAGCAGCGACTCAGTCATGTATCTGTGTATATATGGTCTTTCGTATTTTCCACTAGAGGCTTTCACAAGGTACTAAATATAGTTCTCTGTACTATATATAGTAATGTGTATGTGTTAACCCCAAACTCCTGCCCCTCTGCCCCCTTCTCCTACAGTAGCCACAGGTTTTATATGTCAGAGTGTTTCTGCGTGTGCGCTTTTTAAAATTATGGCTGTACTGCAGCACGTGGAATCTAGTTCCTTGACCAGGGCCACCTGCTTTGGGAGCATGGAGCCACAACCACTGGACCATCCGGGAAGTTCCTACTTCTCTTCCGTAAGTTCATCTGTACCATATTTTAGATTCCACATGTAGGTGATATGTTTCTGTCTGACTTTGATAATCTCGAGGTCCATCCATGTTGCTGCAAATGGCATTATTTCATTCTTTTTTTATTCTGAGTAGTATTCCATTGTGTACACACACACACACACATCACATATTTATCCATTCATCTGTTGATGGACATTTAGGTTGCTTCCATGCCTTGGCTATTGTAAACAGCGCTGCAGTGAACACTGGGATGCATGTATCTCTCTGAGTTAGTTTTCTCCAGATATATGCCCAGGAGTGGGATTGCTGCATCATATGGTAACTCTATTTTTGGTTTAAGGAACCTGTGCACTGCTTTCCGTGGTGGCTGCACCAATTTACATTCTATGTTCTTTGCTGAAATATCAACCAGTGAGTTGGAACCATTTCTGACGGTTCCTTGCAGTGTCCACCCACAGCCTCAGGCGCTCCCGTGCTGTAGTCCTGAGGTTGCGCTTCCTGCACAGGGTGACCCCCCGCCTCCCGTCAGGTGGCAGAGTCCCAGCACTGCCTTCTGTTCTGTGCCAGCAGAAGGGCCCGGCCTCACGTCTGGACATCCTTTCGGGGGCCAGCACCTTCTGGCAAGAAGCCCTTGTGAAACTCTCCATGTGGAAGTGAACCAACTCTTCCTTCCCCCAGATGTCTTCCCTTACAAGCCTCTCTGAAGTTTTTTACTGCGGGCACTGCTCTGCAGTATATGAACCCTAGTCCAGGAGCACAAAGCTCCCTGAGACAGACAGCTCAGGGTGCTGACCTGCCCCACACTGCTCAGGGGGGCTGCCCTACAGATGGTGCTGACTCTATATACTTTTAAATGTACCCTCCTCTCAGAGAACCTTTCCAAAAGTAGGAAGTAATTACATTTACAGTGGATCAAATCGAGAATTTGAGTAAGGAAAAGAGAAATGAAAATTAAGTCCCTCAGAGGTAAGGTAAGATCTGCCTTTAATCCCCATGAGCACCCAGCAGCACAGGCACTGGAGGGGGGCAGTGACTGGAGAGATGGAGGCGTCTGTTTAGCGCACTCCGTGCTCCCAACAGGGTCCTGGACGCAAAAGAGCACCGGCCAGAACAGACCGCCCAGTGCTTTGTTTATGCCGTCTGTGGCTGCTGACGCCCGCAGGTGGGCCCAAGGGTCAGCCCCCAGTGTCGGACGTCAGGTGGGGGGTCCAGTGGGGAGCGCAGGTGGGGCCCTGCTGTGTCCTGAACTGCAGCAGGGCCCCGTGAGGGGGCTACAGAGCGCGCCTCCCGCGCCCACAGCCTAGCCTGTGCCCCTCGGGGAGAGGCCTCTCCCCAGTCTGAGGTTGGGCAGATGGTAAGAACTTTGTCTCGTCTCACCGCTCTCACTCCTTAGGCTCTGACACAGATTCCACTCCCAAGTCCCCCCTCGGACCCCCTTTGGGCTCTGCACTACTTTGCTGACTCTCTCCTGCGTCAGATTCCCAGTGGGCCTTTGGCCAGTCCAGGCAGGTCTACATTTAATCACTCTCTGTTGTACCCTTTGACACACAAGCCAGGCTGAAGAGAAGAGGAGCGGTGCTTGTTCTCAGTGAGTAGAGGTGGAGGCAGGGGTGTGGCCCTGCATCCCTGCCTCCCCGGTGCTCACCTCGCTCTGGGCCTCCGTGGCTCCCTCCCCTGGCCCTCCTCTGCCGCTGACGATCCCTCCTCACTTCCATTGGCTGTTGGCCCCACCAGTCACCAACACCGTGGCGGTCCCTAGGTTTCTTCTATCACACTTCATATGCTCCTCCTGAAAAATCTTGTTAGTCATTCATATAGAATAAATTACCAATTATTTGGTAAGCAGTTACTGAATAATTTGCTAATGACCCTCAAATTTCCAGATCCATCCTAGACTCTGCCCAGACTCATCTGAACATCAACCACATGCCAGCCATTCTACCTGAGTGTCTCGTTGGTGTCCCAAACACAGCATGTCAACACCAAACTCCCATTCTGTCCTCCAGACTAGCTGAGCTCCTAGGATAAATGATCTCCCCTTCCACTGTCACCTTCCTCCCTGTCCCTCCACATCCCATCAGCCACTAAGATCCTGTCTCTTCAATCCATCCCATAATTTCCATCCACATAATCACAGCCCTGGTCCATGTCTTGAGTTCATTCTGATCTAGACCACTTCCCCTCAGCTCTCTTATTCCTCTTTTCAAGGCCCATTTCAGACAGATTGCCCTCTTATATGGTAATTTCTATCCACAAAATGAGCTGACCCTTAAAAAAAAAAGTTCCCCTACTCAGTCTTGAATATTTACCTATTGTATTATGCATATATCTCGTTCATCATGTTACTTACCTTTTACTTTGTCCAGCATGTTACTTTGAGTTACAACAGCAAGTATAATGCCTCACACAGGAGCTACTTAAAAACGTTTACTCAAGGTAAAGATGTTTTTGATCAATTGAAATCTTACCTATTACTAGACTATTGATTTTCTCCATATAATTAGCTAAATACATTATAAGGAATCAAATTCAACAGGCTCAAGGGAGAAGGCAAGCTTAACAGTATGCATGACAAACACCAGGACAGTGGTTTTCTCTGGGGGTGAGCAAGAGGGTCTCTGAAGAATGTCAGGCAATACTGAGGGTTCAGACAATATTCCACTGATCTGGATGCTACTTATGCATGATCGCCTTTATAGTTAATTGATAAATTATAAAAATACCCTTATTGGGACGAGCCTCACACACCCAGTGGGCAGGCCCCAAAATTCTGCAACAAAAAAGGCAGTGGCACAATATATTTAAAGTGATTAAAAGGGAAAAGCCTACAAACTAATAATAATCCACCCAGCAAAGCTTTCATTCTGGTTTGATGGAGAGATCAAACATTTTACTGACAAGCAAAAGCTATTTAAAGAGTTCAAGCACCACAAAACCAGCTTTACAAGAAATGTTAAAAGAACTTCTCTAAGTGAAAAAGAAAAGGCTAGGAGGAGAAAAATGAGAATCACGAAAGGAAAAAGCTCACGGCTAAAGTCAGTAAATTAACACCTTACTGACCAGGGAAATTTTGCAGAAACTAATGCCTGTGGCTGGTGATTTGTTATGTAAGTAAATGTTGAAATGTCTCTGGTCAGTCTGAAACCTTTGGGTAACAAAAGACATGTTAATGTGTCTCTAGTCAATAATGTATTAACCATGTACAAAGCTAGTAGAAGTAGTAAAATCATCTTTACTACTTTAAAGTAGTAAAATCATCTATATCCTCAATAAGTAGTTACTGGTTACATAAATATTTAAAATATGAAAACCGGTAGTTGTTGAGGGAGAGGAGCAAAAATGCAGGGTTACAATGCATTAGAAGTTATGAGATTAGCAACTTATATATAAAATAATGTACATACACGAAAAAATAATGTACATACACACAAAAAAAGGGGAATCATAACTCTGAAGACAGTTGTCAAATCACAAAGGAAGAAAACAAAAGAAGGAAGAGGAACAAAAAAGAACTATGAAAACAATCCCCAAACAACTAATGAGCTAAATGCTCCAATCAAAAGACAGTGATGGATATTTCTTTAAAATCTGGAACTAAAACTGCCATATGACCCAGCAATCCCACTACTGGGCATATGCCCTGAGAAAACCGTAATTCAAAAAGATAAATGTACCCCAATGTCCACTGCAGGACTATTTACAATAGGACATGGAAGCAACCTAGATGCCCGTCAACATATGAATAAAGATGTGGTACATATATACAATGGAAACTCAGCCATAAAGATGAACACATTTGAGTCAGTCCTAGTGAGGTGTATAAACCTAGAGCCTGCTATACAGAGAAGTAAATCAGAAAGAAAGAAACACATCAGTGCACACGTATGTATATGGAAATCCAGAAGGATGGTACTGACATGCCCGCGTGCAGAACAGGATGCTGGATGCTGAGACTTGTGGGCGCAGCAGGGGCAGAGAGGCGGGATGCGCTGGGGGCCTGTGTCACCGCGTGTGAAACAGACGGCGGGTGGGAAGCTGCACAATGTGGGGCGCTCAGCCTGGCGCTCGGTGACAACCAGGAGGGGTGAGATGGGGTGGAGGGGGGAGGGAGGCTTAACAGGAGGGGACATATGTATACTCATGGCTGATTCATGACTGCTATAGGGCAGAAACCAACACAACACAGTAATGCAATTACCCTCCAATTTAAAAGGACAAGAGTGGCTGAGGAATAGAAAAACAAGACCCAATATATATATTCATCACCTATAATACACACACTTCCGACTTTAGACACACACAGGAAAGAAATGGGAAAAGGTATTTCATGCAAATGGTAATCAAAACAAAGATGGGGTAGCAATACTTAGGCCAGGCCCCCAAAAACCTTTAAAATGAAGACTAACAAGAGACAAAGAAGGACATTTATAATGACAAAGAGACCAAGAAGATATGACAACTGTTATAAATATATATGCACTCAGGATAAGAGGGGCTTCCCTGGTGGCTCAGATGGTAAAGAATCTGCCTGCAATGCGGGAGACCCAGGTTTGATCCCTGGGTTGGGAAGATCCCCTGGAGAAAGGAATGGCAACCCACTCCAGTATTCTGGGCTGGAGAATCTCATGGACAGGAGTCTGGTGGTCTACAGTCCATGGAATTGCAAAGAGTTGGACATGACTGAGTGACTAACACTTTCACTTTTCACCCAAGATAGAAGTACCTCAGTTCAGTTCAGTCATTCAGTCATGTCCGACTCTTTGCGACCCTATGAATCGCAGCACGCCAGGCCTCCCTGTCCATCACAAACTCTGAGAGTTTACTCAAAACTCATGTCCATTGAGTCGGTGATGCCATCCAGCCATCTCATCCTCTGTCGCCCCCTTCTTCTCCTGCCCCCAGCCCTCCCAGCATCAGGGTCTTTTCCAATGCGTCAACTCTTCGCATCAGGTGGCCAAAGTATTGGAGTTTCAGCTTCAGCGTCAGTCCTTCCAATGAACACCCAGGATTGATCTCCTTTAGGATGGACTGTTTGGATCTCCTTGCAGTCCAAGGGACTCTCAAGAGTCTTCTCCAACACCACAGCTCAAAAGCATCAATTTTTCAGCGCTCAGCTTTCTTCACAGTCCAACTCTCACATCCATACGTGACTACTGGAAAAACCATAGCCTTGACTAGACGGACCTTTTTTGGCAAAGTAATGTCTCTGCTTTTTAATATGCTGTCTAGGTTGGTCATAACGTTCCTTCCAAGGAGTAAGCGTCTTTTAATTTCATGGCTGCATTCACCATCTGCAGTGACTTTGGAGCCCAGAAAAATAAAGTCTGACACTGTTTCCCCATCTATTTCCCATGAAGTGACGGGACCGGATGCCATGATCTCAAGTTTTCTGAATGTTGAGCTTTAAGCCAACTTTTTCACTCTCCTATTTTACTTTCATCAAGAGGCTTTTTAGTTCTTCACTTTCTGTCATAAGGGTGGTGTCATCTGCATATCTGAGGTTATTGATATTTCTCCCAGCAATCTTGATTCCGGCTTGTGCTTCCTCCAGCCCAGCGTTTCTCATGATGTACTCTGCATATAAGCTAAATAAGCAGGGTGACAATATACAGCCTTGACGTACTCCTTTTCCTATTTGGAACCAGTCTGTTGTTCCATGTCCAGTTCTAACTGTTGCTTCCTGACCTGCATATAGGTTTCTCAAGAGGCAGGTCAAGTGGTCTGGTATTCCCATCTCTTTCAGAATTTTCCGCAGTTTATTGTGATCCACACAGTCAAAGGTTTTACAAAAAGGTGCAAATCATCATCAGTCAGTAACATAATAACAGTAGGGACTTTTATAACTCAACTCCATCAAGAGATCATCCAGAAAGAAAATCAATAAGGAAACACTGGCCTTAAATGACATTAAACCAGATGGACTTAATATATATGGGACATTCTAGCCAAGAGAAGGAGAATGCATTCTTTTCAAGAGAACATAGAACATTTTTCAGGACAGATGACATGCTAGGCAATAAAGCAAGCCTTGGCAAATTTAAGAAAATTGAAATCCCTAAACATCTTTTCTGACCACAATTCTATGAGACTAGAAATCAACTACATGAAGAAGACTGCCAAAAAACACAAACATGTAGGGGCAAAACCATATGCTACTATTCAAGCAATGGATCACTAAAGAAATCAAAGAGGAAATCAAAACATAAGTGGAAAACAAAAAGCACAATGATCCAAAATCTATGGGATACTGCAAAAGGAGTTCTAAAGAGGGAAGTTTATAGCAATAGCTTATCTCAGGAAATAAGAAAAATCTGAAATAAGCAACCTATCCTTACACCTAAAGGAACCAGAGAAAAAACAAAACCCAAAGTTAGTAGAAAGAAAGAAATCATAAAGATCAGAGAAGATATAAATGAAATTGAAACTAAGAAAAAAATAGAAATTATCAATAAAACTAAGATCTGGTTCATTGAAAAGATAAAATATATAAGCCTTTAGGCAGACTCATCTAGACAGAAGACCCAAATCAATAAAATTACAAGTGAAAAAGACGTAACAACTGACACCACAGAAATACACAGGGTCACAAGACTATACCACAAAGTATATGCCAATAAAATGGACAACCTAAAAGAAATGGGAAATTTCCTAGAAATGTACAATCTCCCAAGACTGAACCAGGAAGAAATAAAAAGTATGAATATGGAGAAGGAAATGGCACCCCACTCCAGTATTCTTGCCTGGAGAAGTCCATGGACAGAGGAGCCTGGCGGGCTGCAGTCCATGGGGTCGCATGGCTGAGCATGTGTGCACCAGGGTGGAGGGAGATGGGCTGGTAGCAATAAAGTGGTAGAACTAAAAAAAAAAAAGTATGAATAGACCAATTACCAGTAATTAAGTTGAATCAGTAATAAAAACTCCCAAAAAACAAAAGTCCAGGACCAAATGGCTTTACAGGTGAATTCTACTAAACATTTAGAAGAGTGTTAACACCCATCTTTCTCAAACTGTTCCAAAAAATTGCAGAAGAATGAATGCTTCCAGAATCATTCTAGCCAGCAGCATCACCCTGATACTAAAAGTAGACAAAGATATCACAGAAATGAAAATTACAAGTCAAAATCATGAAACCATGTAAAAATCCTCAAAACAGCAAACTGAATTCAACAACACATTAAAAGGATCATACACCATGATCATATGGAGTTTATCTGTGGGAGGAAGGATGGTCCACTATCTGCAAATCATTCAATGTAACATACCCCATTAACAGACTGAAAAATAAAAATTACATGACCAAAAAACAAAAAATCATATGATCATCTCAATACACACAGAAAAAGCTTTTAACAAAATTCAACATCATTCATGGTACTCTCTGGAAAGTAGCTACAGAGGGAATAACCTCAGTGTAATAAAGGCCATATATAATAAGCCTATAGCTAACATCACACTTGACAGTGAAAAGCTAAAAGTATTTCCTCTAAGATCAGGAATAGGCAAATGCACAACTATTATTCAAAATACTATTCAAAGTCTTACCGACAGCAACCAGATAAGAAACAGAAAATAAAAAGAGATTAAACTGGAAAGGAAGAAGTAAAACTATCCCTCTTTGCAGATGATATGACACTATATATAGAAAATTCTAAAGACACCACCAAAAAACTACTAGAGCTTACCAATGAATTCAGTAAAACTGCAAGACAAAAATATACAGAAATATATTTCTCTACACTAACAATGAACTTTCAGAATAAGAACTTAAGAATTCCATTTACCACTGCATCAAAAAGAATAAGATACCTAGCAATAAATCTAACTAAGGAGATAAAAGGCCATTACTCAGAAAACTGTGAGACAGTGAGGGAAAAAACTGAAGATGACACAAATAGATGGAACAATATACTGTGTTCATGGACTGGAAGAATACTGTTAAAGTGACCACACTACCCAAGGCAATCTACATATTCAGTGCAGTCCTTATCAAAATACCAATGGCATTTTTGGTACTGGAATTCTCCAGGCCAGAATACTGGAGTGGGTAGCCTTTCCCTTCTCCAGGAGATCTTCCCAAACCAGGGATTGAACCCAGGTCTCCCACATTGCAGGCAGATGCTTTACCAGCTGAGCCACAAGTGAAGCCTTTATCAAAATACCAATGGCATTTTTCATGAACTAGGACAATTAATTCTAAACTTTGTATGGAAACAAAAGACCTAAAATAGCCAAACCAATCTTGAGAAAGAGTAACAGAGCTGGAGTTACACTACTCCCTGACTTCAGACTATACTACAAAGATTCAGTCATCAAAACGTTACGGTGCTGGCAAAAAACATACACAGCACGATGGAGCAGAAAAGAGAGCCCAGAAATAATCCCCCACACACATGGCCAATTAACCTATGACAGAGGAGGCAAGAACATACAATGGGGAAAAGATAGTCTCTTTAATAAGTGGTGCTAGGAACACCAGACAGCTACAAGCAAAAGAATGAAATCAGCACACTTTCTCTCACTGCATACGAAGATAAAATCAAAATGGATTAAAGACCCAAGTCTAAGACTGGAAACCATAAAAAAAAAAAATCCTAGAACATAGAACACTCTTTGACAAACTGTAGCAATACTTTTCTAGATCTGCCTTTTAAAGCAAAGGAAACAAATACAAGAATAAACAAATGGGACCTGATTAAACTTTTGCAGAGCAAAGGAAAGTATCGACAAAATGAAAAGACAACCTTCTGAACAAGAGAAAATACTTGAAAATGATATGACCAAGCAGGGGTTGATATCCAAAATATATAAACAGCTCCTACAACTCAACATCAAACAAACAAATAACCTGATTTAAAAATGGGCAGAAAACCTGAATAGATATTTTTCCAAAGACAACATACAGGTGGCCAACGGGCACATGAAAATGTGCTCAATATCAGTAATCATCAGAGAAGGGCAAATCAAAACCTTAAGATAGAATTGGCATCATCAAAAAGAACACAAGTAACAAATGTTGGTGAGGATGTGGAAAAAAGGGGAACTCCTGTACACTGTTGGTGGGAATGTAAATTGGCGCAGTCACTATGAAAACAGCATGGAGACTGCTTAAAAAACTAAACATAGATCTACCATGTAACTCAGCAATTCCACTTCTGAGTATATATCCAAAGAAATGAAAACACTAATCTGAAAAGATACATGTACCCTCATGTTCTTAGCAGCATTATTTACAATAGCCAAACTATGGAAGCAACGTAAGTGTTCCTCAACAGATAGATAAAGACGTCATAAAGACACGATAGACTACTACTCAGCCATAAAAAACAATGACACTCTGCTATCTGTAACAAGGTAGATGAACCTGGAGAGTATTAATCTTAATGAAATAAGACAGAGAAATACTATATAATTTATATGTGGAATCTAAAAAATAAAATGAATTAACAATAAAAACCAGACTTACAGATATAATAGAGAACAAACTAGTGGTTATCCCTAGGGAGACAGAAGGAGGAGGAGCAAGATGGGTAGTGGTTAAAAAGTACAAACTACTATGTAACAAATAAATACATTACAAGGATATACTATCCAGCACAGAGAACAGAGCCAATATTTTATAAAAACTTGAAATGGATTATAATCTATAAAAATTCTGATCCCTGTGTTGTACACTTGAAACTTATAAAACATTGTAAATCAACTACACCTTAGTGAAGAAATCAACATCCTATTGACTTTTCTGATATATTTAACAGTAAAAATTACCTGTTAATCCATCATTTCATGAAAACTCTGAAAAGAAAAATTTTTTAAATTCCACTTACAACAGCATCAAAGAGTAAAATAATTAGGAATAAACCTAACCAAGGACACAAAAGTCTTATAACTCTGAAAACTATAAAATGTTGCTGAAATTAAAGACAGAAGTAAATAAGACATCCTATATGAATGGATTGGAAAACTCTGTATTGTTAAGACACCAATACTATTCAAAGTGTAGAGATTCAAAATATTCCCCATCAAAATCCCACTGGTATTCTAAGAAACAGAAAAGTCCATTCTAAAATTCACATGGAATCTCAAGGGACTCTGAACAGCCAAAACAGTTTTGACAAATAACAAAGTTGGAAGCCTGTACTTCTTGATTTCAAAACTTAACAGAAAACTACACTAATCAAATCAGTGTGGCAATGGCATAAAGACAGACACATAGTGCAAAGGAATAAAGAGCCCAGAAATAAACCCTAGTGTTGATGGGCAAATAACTTTCAACAAGGAAGAAGACCATTCAATGAGGAAACAACAGTCTTGTCAACGGTGTTTGGAAAACTGGACAACCATGTGCAAAAGACTGAGACCAGACCCTAACCTTACACATATAAACTCAAACTGGAACAGAGAGCTAAACATAAGAAGATGATACAACTCCTAGGAGAAAATTTAGGGGAAGAGCTTTCTTGGACTGGAATTATTTCTTGGCACAGGCAACAAAAGTATAAACAAATAAACTGGACTATTATAAAAAAAAAAACAACTACACATCAAAAGAACACAACCAACAGAGTGAAATGAAATGGGAGAAAATATATTCAAATCATACATGTGGTAACGAGTTAGTATCTAGAAAATGGAAAGAACCAGAATTTAATTGAAAAAAAAAGATCAAGCAATGCCTTTTATATAAAAGTGGGCAAAGACCTTGAATAGACATTTCTCCAGAGAAGATCTACAAACAGCTAACAAACACTTGAAATGACAAAACAGTGCTCTACATCAGTAGAACTGGAGGACAGGGAAATGGGGAATAGTTTAATTGGTAGAGTTTCTGTTTTCCAAGATGAGAAGAGTTCCAGTAACTGGTTGCCTAACAAGGTAAATTACTTAACACTATTGAACTGTATCCTTAAAAATGGTTTGGAGAAGAAAATGGTAGTCCACTCCAGTATTCTTGCCTGGGAAATCCCATGGACAGAAGAGCCTGGTGGGCTGCAGTCCATGGGGTCGCAAGAGTTGGACACCACTGAGGCAGCAGGAGGCACTTGCCAGAGGCCCCAGAGCTTTTGACAGCAGAGCCAGAACTGTGGCCGAGGACTCCCAGCTCTCAGGCTTCTTGATCCTGGCCTCTCTCACTAGGTATGTGTATAGAAAACGAGAATCTAAGATATGCCCGAGGGCTTCCCCGGGGGATCAGTGGTGGGGAACCCGAGTGCCAGTGCAGGAGCTGTGAGTCCGACCCCTCGTCAGGGACGATCCCACACGCCACGGGAACCTAAGCCAGCGCACCACACTCACTGACCCTGTGCTCTAGAGCCTGGGAGCCGCAACTACTGAAGCCCGTGCACCCTAGAGCCTGTGCTCCGCAAGAAAAACCACTGCAACGAGAAGCCCATGTGCCACAGCTAGAGAGCAGACCGTGCTTGCTGCAACTAGAGAAAAGCCCAAGCAGCAGTGAAGACCCTGGACAGCCAAAAATAAATAAAATCATTAAAAAAGAGATTAAGATGGTAAACTTCCCATCATGTAGATTTTATCACAACTAGAAATTTAAAATATAGGTACTAGGTATTATTTAAATGCATCACAGACCCATATGTACACCAAAACTAGGAAGCACTCAGATGAAAACAGGAATAACTTTTCACAAGTCTGGAATAGGCAGAGGCTTCCTTTAGATACACCAAAAAGAAAAATTGGAATTCATAAAAATTAATAACTGTTCTCCGAAAGACAGCATTAAAAAAGATAAACCACAAACTGGGAGAAAACATGGGGTTTTCAAAGGCCAATCATTCGTCTTTAAGTAACTTGTATACGTAATGTATCAAATAACCTCTTACAATTAAACAATAAAAAGACTCACTTAAAAGAAAAATGGGCAGAGGATTTGAATAGACATTTTCCCAAAGATATACAAATGGCCAATAAGCACACAAAAACATGCTGAATATCATTAACCATTTGGGAAATGGCAGTCAAAATCCCAGTTAGATACCACTTCATATCTAGTAGAATGACCGCAATCAAAAGGATGAAAAATACAATGAGGTACTGCTATGTTGGGTGCATGTATATATTTACAATTGTTATTTCTTCTTATTAGCCGCTCAGTTATGTCCAACTTTGTGACCCCATAGACCGCAGTCCACCAGGCTCCTCTGTTTATGGAATTCTCCAGGCAAGAATACTAGAGTGGACTGCCATGCCCTCCTCCAGGGGATCTTCTCGACCCAGGGATTGAACCCAGGTCTCCTGCGTTGCAGGCAGACTCCTTACCAGAGTCTGAGCCACCAGGGAAACTCTTATCTCTTATAACAGTCTTTATTTTAAAGTCTATTTTGTCTCATGTGAGTATTGCTACTCCAGCTTTCTTTTGATTTTCATTTGCATGCAATATCTTTTTCTATCCCTTCACTTTCAGTCTATATGTGTCCCCAGGTCTAAAGTGGGTCTCTTGTAGACAGCATACATACGGGTCTTTTTCTTGCACTCAACATAGGAGCACCTCAATATACAAGGCAAATACTAACAGCCATAAAGGCGAAATCAACAGTAACACATTAATAATGGGAGACTTTAACACCCCACTTACACCAATGGACAGATCATCCAGCTAGAACATTAATAAAAAAATGCAACCCTTAAATGACACACTAGACCAGAGAGATTTAACTGCTATCTTATGGAACATTCCATCTGAAAGCAGCAGAATACACTTTTTCTCAGGTGCACACAGGACATTCTCCAGGACAAATCACATCTTGGGTCACAAATCAAGTCTTGGTACATTTAAGGAAACTGAAATCATATCCCGCATCTTTTCTGACCACAACGCTATGAGATTAGGAATCAATTACAGGAAAAAAAAAAAAACTAAAAAACACAAAGGCATGGAGGCTAAACAAAATAACCAATGGATCACTGAAGAAGTCAAAGAGGAAATAAAGAATGTAGAGACAAGTGACAACAAAACATTATGATCCAAAACCCAGAGGACACAGCAAAACCAGGTTTGAGAGTTTACAGCAATATAATGTTACTCAAGAAACAAGAAAAACCTCAAATAAACAACCTAAACTTATGCCTAAAGCAACCAGAGAAAGAACAAACAAAACCCCAAATTAGTAGAAGGAAAGAAATCATGAAGACCAGAGCAGAAATAAATTAAACAGAGATAAAGAAAACAGTAAAGGTCAATGAAACTAAAAGCTAGTTCTCTGAGATGAAATTAAACCTTCAGCCAGAAAATTGATAAACCTTCAGCTGGGTTTAGAAAAGGCAGAGGAACTAGAGATCAAATTACCAACATCCACTGGATCACACAAAAAAATTCCAGAAAAACATCTACCTCTGCTTAATGGACTTCTACTGTGTGGATCACAACAAACTGGAAAATTCTTAAAAGAGATGGGAATACTAGACCACCTTACCTGTCTCCTGAGAAGCCTGTATGCAAGTCTAGAAATAACAGTTAGAACCAGACGCGGAACAACAGACTGGTTCAAAATTGGGAAAGGAGTTGTCACCCTGCTTATTTAACTTCCACGCAGAGTACATCATGCAAAATGCCAGGCTGGAAGAAGCACAAGCTGGAATCAAGATTGCCAGAAATATCAACAATCTTAGATATGCAGATGATACCACTGTAATGTCAGAAAGTGAAGAGCAACTAAAGAGCTTCTTGATGAGGGTGAAAGAGGAGAGTAAAAAAGTTGGCTTCAAACTCAACATTCAAAAAACTAGTAAGATAGTGGCATCAGGTCCCATCACTTCATGGCAAAGTGAAGAGGAAAAAGTGGAAACAGTGACAGACTTTTATTTTCTTGGGCTCCAAAATCACTGTGGATGGTGACTGCAGCCATGAAATTAAAAGATACTTTAAAAAAGAAAAGATGCTTGCTCCTTGGAAGGAAAGCTATGATAAACCTTGACAGTGTATTAAAAACCAGAGGCAGGCATCACTTGGCCAACAAAGGTCTGTCAAAGCTATGGTTTTTCCAGTAGACACGTACAGATGTGAGAGTTGGACCATAAAGAAGCCTGAGTGCTAAAAAATTGATGCTTTCAAGGTGTGGTGTTGGAGAATCCCTTGGACTGCAAGGAGATCAAAACAATCAATCCTAAAGGAAACCATCCTGAATATTCATTGAAAGGACTGAAGCTGAAGCTCCAATACTTTGGTCACTGGATGTGAAAAGCTAACTCACTGGAAAAGACCCTGATGCTGGAAAAGACAAGGCAAAAGGAGAAGGAGACAGCAAAGGATGAGATGGTTAGATAGCATCACTGACTCGATGGACATGAATCTGAGCAAATTCCAGGAGATAGTGGACAGGGGAGCCTGGCATGCTGCAGTCCATGGGGTCACAAAGAGATACAACTTAGTGACTGAACAACTGCAGCAAGACTCACCAGGAATAAAAGGAGAGGATTCAAATCAATAAAATTAGAAATGAAAAAGAAGTTACAACAGATACCACATAAATACAAAGCATTTTAAGAGAGAATACAAGCAACTACAGGCCAATAAAATTGACAACCTAGAAGAAATGGACAAATTCTTAGAAAGTTACAAATTTTAAAGACTAAGCCAAGGAAAAAAGAGAAAATACAAACAGACCAATCACAAGTACTGAAATTGAAACTGATTAAAAATCTTCCAACAAACAAATAATCCAGGATCAGGTGACTTCACAGGCAAATTCTATCCAACATGCAGAGAAGAGTTAACAGCTACCCTTCTGAAACTCTTCCAAAAAAATTTCAGAGAAAGGAACATTCCCAAGCGCATTCTACCAATACAAGGCCACCATCATACTGAAATCAAAATCAGACCAAGATATCAAAAAAAAATCATAGGCCAATATCACTGATGAACATAGAAGCAAAAGTCCTCAACAGAACATGATCATATTGAATCTAAAAACACATTAAAAGGATCAGACACTATGATCAAGTGGAATTTATACCAGTGATGCAAAGAGTTTTCAATATCTGGAAATCAATCAGTGAGATACAACATCGAGAAATTGAAGAATAAAAACCATATGGTCATCTCAATAGGTTCAGAAAAAGCTTTTGACAGAATTCAACACCTATTTATGATAAAAATTCTCTAGAAAGGGAGCACAGAGGGAACCTGCTGCTGCTGCTAAGTCACTTCAGTTGTGTCCGACTCTGTGTGACCCCATAGACGGCAGCCCACCAGGCTCCCCTGTCCCTGGGATTCTCCAGGCAAGAACACTGGAGTGGGTTGCCATTTCCTTCTCCAAGGCATGAAAGGGAAAAGGGAAAGTGAAGTCGCTCAGTCATGTCCAACTCTTCACGACCCCATGGACTGCAGCCTACCAGGCTCCTCCATCCATGGGATTTTCCAGGCAAGAGTACTGGAGTGGGTTGCCATTGCTTTCTCCGATAGAGGGAACCTACCGCAACATAATAAAGGCCATATACAACAAACCCACAGCAAACATCATTCTCAACAGTGAAAAACTGAAAGCATCTCTTCTATGATCAGGAACAAGGCAAGGATGTCCACTCTTAACACTTTTATTCAACATAATTTTGGAAGTCCTAGCCATGGCAATCAGAGAAGAAAAATAAATAAAAGGAATCCAAATTGGAAAAGAAGAAGTAAAATTCACTCTTTCCAGATAACATGATACTATACACAGAAAATCCTAAAGATGCTACCAGAAAACCACTAGAGCTCTTCAGTGAATTTGGTAAACTGGGAGGATACAAGATTAATTAACAGAAATATCTGGCATCCCCATACACTAATAACAAAAGACCTGAAAGAGAAATCAAGGAAACAATCCGATTTACCATCACATCAAAAAGAATAAAACACCTATGTAAGGAGGCAGAGGATCTGTACTCAGAAAACTGTAAGATACTGATGAAAGAAATGAAAGATGATACAAACAGATGGAGAGATATACCATGTTCTTGGACTGGAAGAATCAATATTATGAAAATGATGACACTACCCAAAGCAATCTACAGATTCCATGTAAACCCTATCAAATTAACAATGGCATTTTCCACAGAATTACAAAATATTTTACAATTTGTATGGAAACATGAAAGACCATGAATAACCAAAGTAATCTTGAGAAAGAAAAACGGAGCTGGAGCAATCAGGCCCCTGACTTAGGATTACAAAGCTAGAGCAGTCAAAATAGTATGGTACTGGCACAGAAACAGTATAGGTCAATGGAACAGGTAGAAAGTCCAGGGATAAACCCATATACCTACGGCTACCTAATCTATGACAAAGGAGGCAACAATATACAATGGAGAAAAGACAGTCTCTTCACTAAGTGGTTCTGGGAAAACTGGATAGCAAATGTAAAAGAATGAACACCACAGACAAAAATACTCAAAATGGGTTAAAGACCTAAATGCAAGGCCAGATACTAAAAAACTCCTAGAGAAAAACATAGGCAGAACACCCTGACATTAATTACAGTAAGATCTTTTTCAATCCACCTCCTAGAGTAATGAAAATAAAAATAAAGAAAGGGGACCTAGTTAAAAGTTTTTGTATAGCAAATGAAACCATAAACAAAATGAAAAGATAACCCTCAAAATGGAAGAAAATATTTGCAAATGAAGGAACCAACAAGAGATTAATCTCCAAAATGTACAAATAGCTCAATATCAAAAAAGAAAGCAACTCAGTTAAAAAAAAAAAGCACATAAGATCTAAATAAACATTTCTTTAAAGAAGACAGATGGCTAAAAAGCACATGAAAAGATGCTTAACACATCACTAATTATTAGAGAAATGAAATCAAAACTACAAAGAGGTATCACCTAATACCAGTCAAAATGACCATCCAGAAACAATAAATGCTGGAGGAGGTGTGAAAAAAAGGGAACCCTCCTACACTGTTGATGGGAAAGTAAATTGGTACAGCTACTATGGAGATTCCTTAAAAAACTGAAAATAGCAGGGCTTCCCTCATAGCTCAGTTGGTAAAGAATCTGCCTGTGATGCAGGAGACCTGGGTTCTATTTCTGGGTCAGGAAGAACCCCTGGAGAAGGAAATGGCAACCCACTCCAGTATTCTTGCCTGGAGAATCCCATGGACAGAGGGTAAGCAAGAGTTGGACACGACTTAGGAACTAAACCACCACCAGCAACCATATAACCTAGCAATCCCACTCCTGGGCATATATCTGGAGAAAATCATAATTCAAAAATATACAAGCACCCCAATATTCACTGCAATGCTATTTACAATAGGCAAGACATGGAAGTGTCCTAAATGTCCAGCAACAGAGAGTGGATAAAGATGCGATACATATATACAATAGAATATTACTCAGCCAAAGAAAAAGAACAGAATTATGCCATTTGCAGCAACATGGATGGTCCTAGAAATTGTCATACTGAGTGAAGTGAGACAAACAGCACTGTAACACATACATGCGGTATCTTACATGATACAAATGAACCTATCTTTAAAAAAAGGAAGTTGTAGATGTAGAAAACAAATTTAAGGTCAGCAGGGAGTAAGTGGGGAGGGGAGACACTGGGAGATGAGGACGCACATACACACACTACTATAATGAAACAAATACGCAGGACCTACCGCACAGCACAGGGAACTCAGTACTCTGTAATGGCATGTATGGAAAAAGAAACCTACAGAGGGAAATACACACACACACACACAGCGGATTCATTTTATTGCACACCTGAAACTAACACCACATTGTAAATCAACTATACTCCAAAACAATTTTCAAAAAACAAAAATGACTTAAAAATAGTTATAATATAAAAAACAAACAAAAATATGAAAAATAACAACTGTTGGTGATATGGAGAAGCTGCAATCCTCATACATTGCTGGTGGGGATGTAAAATGATGTAGCCACTGTGGTGGAAAGTTTGGCAGTTCATCAGTTAAAGCTGGAGTTATCATATGACACAGAAATAAAACATGTCCACGTAAAATTCATTCATGAATGTTCATATCATTAGTCATAATAGCCCCAAAGTACAAACAACCCAAAAATTCATCAACTGATAAATGGTTAAATAAAATGTGGTATATTTATACTATGGAATATTATTCAGCAATAAAAAGAAATGAAGTACAGATGGATGCTACATATAGATGAACCTTGAAAACCTGGAGAAGGAATCCAGTCACAAAAGGTCACATATTACATAATTCTAAGTTTATGAAATGTCTAGAATAAGTGACTCTATAGACAGAAAATGTATAAGTGATTGCTAGGAACTGGGGTACCCAAGGAGAGAAGGGAATACCTGCTAATGGAGATAGGGCTTCTCTCTGGAGTGATATAAATGCTCTGGAATTGGACAGTGGTGATGGCTTCATGACTCTGTGACTACTAAGAGAAAAAAACTGAATTTTTACTTTAAGAGTGAATTTTAAGGTATTTGAATTTCTCCCAATGAAGCTCTCAAAAAAGCTGTAACTAAGAAAAGATAGGGCTCTATAACATAATTTGAGTTTCTTAACAAACTTAACTTTTAATAAAAGTTGTGGCACTTAATATACAAGTTATTGAAAAAAATCTATCATTTTCTCTTTCCCAATGAATAATATATAAAATAGACCTCAGTGATGTTCTGCAACAAGGACCAGTGCAGATGTAGAATTTTCACTTTAGGTGAACCTTTAAGAAAGCAAAGGGCTACAGAATACCTTGATTGCTCTAACTCCAGTGAACTGCAGACCTATGAAGAAGCAATGGCTCTTCCATCATTCTTCAATCCTGAAAATAAAACTGGAAACTCAGATTCATATCTGGCTCTACTGTATTATGTGACTGGAATAAAATCACTGTGATTCTAAACTTTTTCAAGTATTTCATAATTTTCAGTCTTGCCTTCTGAAGTCAACACCTACTGTTTCAGTTTGCTCTGAATCCTTTCCTTTTAGGATAAGGCCCACCACTCAACCAAGGTGATTCTGCCATGAATCACCAAATACAGTGCATAAGACCCAGCCCTGGCCAAGACCATGGGGTCCTGCCCCTTTTCCCACAGGGACTGGTCCAATTCAAGGGCAGGTGTTCCAGAGAAGACGAGTCCTTTTGTGGGATCTGATTAGTGGACCCCAGAAAAGGAGGTTATCTTTCTTCTTTTTGGATAGGAGACTTTAAGGATGTGTGCTTTGGCGGGGTGGGGGGGCGGGGGGAGGGCGGCAGCGGGGGACGGGACACTGGCCTCTTCCCCATTTTGGAGAGAGGGCCAGCCTGAAAATGAGGTCAGGAAACAGAAAAAAACTCAGGAGAGGGAGGCCAGAAGGCCTGGCTGCATAGTCCCAGCTTTGCCTAATGAGTGACATTAACGTTTCGAGGTTGTTACTGAATGAATCAGTGCAGGGGAAGCATTTCTTCACCAAGTAGTCAAACACAATTTATTTTGGAACTAAATAGTACAATCTGAATAAAAGAAAGTTTTAGCCTACACCTTCCAGACGGATATTTTCTCATCAGGCTGCATGCTGATTCTCACGGTCCCACCCCTGGCCTCCACAGTACTGAAAAAGGATGCACAAATTGTGTCATCTGGTTGAGAAGTCAGTGGAAACTAACAATCTTTCCGTTCCCTGTGCTTCAGAACAGTTCTTAAAACACATCTATTATGTTCTCAGCTCACAACTATTCAATTAAATTTTTATTCTAAGAATAACTTAGAGCAAGAGAATCATTTATACCTACTGGAAACCAGAACTCATCCATTTTCTTGTTTCATGGAGGAAAAAACTGGTCCACCTGAACAGATGTAACAAAAAGTATGTTTCTTATTTTGGCTTCTCTGGTTTAATGACCAGAGTCCTTTGTTGTTTTCATCTTGGTTTCAACATAGTAGTATCAATATCCTTTTCTTCCCCTGAATCTTGATCTGGCATCCAACTGAAAATAAATACACAAGTAAATCATAATTTGGACACCATAATCAAACACAGTTTTGGTAACAGGTGTTACTACATGAGAGGAGTAAACCAGCTTCCAGCATATCAAAAAGGCAACTGTCACAGCTCAGGGCAGGAAAAAAAATAAATAACAGAGGGAAAGATGGCATTAAAAACAAAAATTCCATTTATGGTCACAGGAAGAATTTTCTTCTTGAGTCCAACTTACATTCATCTTTTTTTCTGGAGTACACTCAATATACATTATTCTTCTAACAAAGCTGACTTTCTAATTAAGCTTTATTTCGGTTAATATTCAAGTGTTTTTAGCGTCTTTAAATAGTAACTGAGGAAAGAGCCGTGAGATATACGTAACACACAGCCATTCTGAGATGACAAGTCCTTAAATTGCTACCCGTCGGCCAGCTGCACGCTCTCTGGCGTAAGCCTCGCGGCACAGCCACTTCTCAGGTGGCGCCACGGGGTGGAGGCCCAGTCAGCACAGAAGGCAAGACGGCACAGTCAGTGCCACCCCACAGATCCCGAGGACTGGATCAGCTTAGAGCTAAACTCCATTAATGAGGGCAACACAGCCAGGTGGGGCAGGCCACTACTTCTTCATCTGAGCACTAGATACAGTGGCTAAGAGCCACATTTTCAAAAAGTAAGTAATCTTCAAACAGGGGGATCATGATCAGGATGATGAGATGCTATTTATTAAGAGGGCACAGCCAATTCAAACCTACCATCTCACCTTCACTGAGTTACATACCCATTGTTTGAAATATTAAGCAAAATTACCAGCACAATTTAAATCATTTTTATTTCAGGTTTTTGCCAACTGAAGTTGCAACAGTTAGTTCCTTACACTGGAGGACTAACAGTAAGTCCTAGTCTTGAAGAAAGGTGGCAAGATCTCTTAAATCTGCTAAAAAGTTCCCAATGCTGCTCTTTCTGAAGTCAAAGTGTGAGTGAAGTTCTGCCTTGTACTGATATTTAGAAATGGTCAGAAGCATGTTTACTTTTTACTCAAGATTATTACAAATGTCTGCAGAAGGCAGATAAACTGTGGAAAAGTTTTACATGTTCTGATTTCTTAATGTTCTTTGGAGATCAAAGCCTGAGCTTCAGGATGGGAATTAACAGGGAGTTTATTACAAATCCAGTCATTGTGATTAATAAGGACACCTCATCGCCTCCTACACTAACTGTTCTTTATGACTTCTCAATTATATAAACATGATTTAACATTCTTGAAAGGTCTAAAGGCTTGCATTTTACAAGGGTAACAAAACTGTGTGGGAGAAAGCAAGAAAATCCTCTTTTACTACATTAAATGACAGGAAAATATGGCAAAGAACTGTATCACTTGAGAAAGCATTGCCAAATTTAATCTCACTTTACACCTCCCTGGATCTGATTAGTTAGCAAAGTTTTTCTCCAGCCTCCCAGATTATAATATCCTATGTGCTCTGCTTCTCCTATCAACAAAAGGAAAGGGATTTAAGTGCTGCTGACCAATCAAGAGCATGTTCAAGTTAAAGTTGCTGCTGTTTTTAAAGGAATGTTCATTTTTGTGATTTCTTATTTTCTTTTCACAAAGACAAAGCTCCTGGTTCTATTCCAAAGACCTTTGTAGATCTTTGAATCAAAGAACACTAGAGTAGAAACCATGGGATTTGTGATGTCCTTGAGGCTGTTTCTCCACAGTTCATCACTACAGACTCAAACACAGGTGCCAACCTTCTAGTCACATCCACATGTAAGGCACAGGGCACACACTCTAGACCCCCACATTGTGGCTGTGTAACTGTCAAATGACCCAAATACACAGGGACCAACATCAATTTTTTTCCATTTGTACTTGCCAAGACCATGGTCTTAACTCTTTTTTAGAAATTTATGAAGTTCAGCTGCTGTGGTCAGCATAACAGAGCAATCAGCAGTGGGTTTCCATGAACCTCACATTAATTCACTGGGTGAGAAAAAATACATCTTTTTTTCCAAATGACATCACTGCAACCTATTTATAATTACTAAGTCACTCACATATTTAAATCCACAGAGCTAATTTTGAGCATAAGCTTTTAAAAATCTTTAGGCACTTACCATTGACCTCTTACACTCAAAAAACGAGTATTTCAAAGCCTTGCAGTTTCCTTCCTTCAGACACTGCCGGGGGGATTTTCCTTCCTGTGACACAAAAACAATATAAATACATGGGAAATTCTCTCACAAAGTACCAAAGTAACTGTCCAGTTTTGTTTTTTTTTAAGCTAAGCAAAAGGAGAAAACAGTAATTTATATAAGAAATAACTCATAAAAAAAAAGAAATAATTCATAAATCATTTTAACTGTCAGTACCTAAGGAGAAAAGGATAAAATAAAAAATGTGTAAAATAATTTGGGGGCACTTTAAGGATACCCTTGAATTCTTGAAAACACTGGTTTCCATGAGGCACTTTTCTTTAAAATGTTTATATAAAAATCTAGAAACTGAAATCTCTAGCTCCTTATGTGTAAGAAAGGAAAAGAGTGGAGGTGAAAGTAGTACTGGGGTTTCTTCAGTGTTTTTCAAACTTACACACTCAAGGAGTCCTAAAGACAGGGGAGATAGTGTGTGAGGCGGAGACGGAGGCGGGAGAGAGAGGGCATGCAGGTGAGAGCTCAGGAACACTGGGAGCGAAGGGGAGGGCCTTGTCCTGGAAGCCAGGATCAGCTTGCTTTAGAGTCTCCAGTTACATTATCCTTTTACACAAGCAAGTCTACCGGGAACACATCTTTGCATTTTCCCACCCCTTACCTTCACAGTCAAGTTCTCTATTCTGAGAAGCTCACTGAGTAAGAATTGGAAAAGGAAAGTGAAATTTTTAACAGAATTTATATATACTGGTGAGGGAAGATCTTGGGCTCAATGTGTAATTAACTTGTCTTTAAGCAGTGAAAGCTCATAAGAGCTTAAGAAAATTGGATTGAACCATTCCCTTTCTGCCAACAAGACAGGATATTGTTGAAGTTCACTAGCTGGTACTGCTATAAGATTAGTGCTATTTCTGACTCTTAACAAATAATAAGACTTTAAAAATCACACTTGATAAAGTAACTGTGAAAGCAGATAACAGCTAAAATTTAGTAGTATTTTAGTAGGTAAATCCCAGACAACCATTGGTTTTTCAGACAACCACTTGCAGCAGGTGGTGGCTGCGCAGAGCTGGAGTAGCCGTGAGGAGCTACCCCACGTCCAAGGTAAGAGAAGCCCCAGTAAGACGGCAGGCGCTGAGAGAGGGCATCAGAGGGTAGAGAGACTGAAACCACGACCACAGACAACTAGCCAATCTGATCACATGGACCACAGTCTTGCCTAACTCACTGAAACTAAGCCATGCTGTGTAGGGCCACCCAAGACGGAGCTGACTGTGGGTCAGATCATGAACTCCTTATTGCCAAATTCAGACTTAAATTGAAGAAAGGCAATGCAAAGAATACTCAAACTACTGCACAACTGCACTTATCTCACATGCTAGTAAAGTAATGCTCAAAATTCTCCAAGCCAGGCTTCAGCAATATGTGAACCGTGAAATTCCAGATGTTCAAGCTGGTTTTAGGAAAGGCAGAGGAACCAGAGATCAAATTGCCAACATCCGTTGGATCATCGAAAAAGCAAGAGAGTTACAGAAAAACATCTATTTCTGCTTTATTGACTATGCCAAAGCCTTTGACTGTGTGGATCACAATAAACTGTGGAAAATTCTGAAAGAGATGGGAATACCAGACCACCTGACCTGCCTCTTGAGAAACCTGTATGCAGGTCAGGGAAGCAACAGTTAGAACTAGACATGGAACAACAGACTGGTTCCAAATCGGGAAAGGAGTACGTCAAGGCTGTATATTGTCACCCTGCTTATTTAACTTATATGCAGAGTACATCATGAGAAACGCTGGGCTGAATGAAGCACAAGCTGGAATCAAGATTGCTGGGAGAAATATCAATAACCTCAGATATGCAGATGACACCACCCTGATGGCAGAAAGTGAAGAAGAACTAAACAGCCTCTTGAAAGTGAGAGCAGAGTGAAAAAGTTGGCTTAAAGCTCAACATTCAGAAAACTAAGATCATGGCATCCGGTCTCATCACTTCATGGCAAACAGATGGGGAAACAGTGGCTGACTTTATTTTTGGGGGCTCCAAAATCACTGCAGATGGTGACTGCAGCCATGAAATTAAAAGACGCTTGCTCCTTAGAAGAAAAGTTATGACCAACCTAGACAGCATATTAAAAAGCAGAGATGTTACTTTGCCAACAAAGGTCCGTCTAGTCAAGGCTACGGTTTTTCCAGTGGTCATGTATGGATGTGAGAGTTGGACTATAAAGAAAGCTGAGTGCCGAAGAATTGATGCTTTTTGAACTCTGGTGTTGGAGAAGACTCTTGAGAGTCCCTTGGACTACAAGGAGATCCAACCAGTCCATCCTAAAGATCAGTCCTGAGTGTTCATTGGAAGAACTGATGCTGAAACTGATAATCCAATACTTTGGCCATCTGATGCAGAGCTGACTCATTTGAGAAGACCTTAATGCTGGCAAAGACTGTAGACAGGGGGAAAACGGGACGACAGAGGATGAGATGGCTGGATGGCATCACCGACTCGATGGACATGAGTTTGAGTAAACCCCGGGAGTTGGTGATGGACAGGGAGGCCTGGCGTGCTGCAGTCCATGGAGTCACAGAGTTGGACACAACTGAGCGACTGAACTGAACTGAACTTTTCCTTTCTGGCATTATTTTTTCTTTTGGATGGTTTTGGTCACTGCCTCCTATAAAACGTTACAGTAACAATTTAACAGAAGCAGAAGAGATTAAGAAAGGGTAGAAAGAACACGTGGAAGAACTATACAAAAAAGGTCATTATGACCCAGATAACCACAGTGGTGTGATCACTCACTTAGAGCCAGACATCTTGGAGTGTGAAGTGGGTCTTAAGAAGCATTACTATGAACAAAGTTAGTGGAGGTAACAGAATGTTTACCTACTGAAATACTACTAAATTTTAGCTCTTACCTAGCTCACATCATAAGCTCCTTACTGGAAAATTCAGGCTTAAACTAAAGAAAGTAGGGAAAAACACTAGACCATTCAGGTATTACCTAAATCAAATCCCTTATGATTATACAGTGGAGGTGACAAATAGATTCAAGGGATTAGATCTGCCTACTAGATTCTTAAATGAATGATGCAAAGAAAGAGAGGAAAATAACAGAATGGGAAAGACTAGGGATCTCATTGATGAAATTGGAGATATCGAGAGAAGATTTCATGCAAGGATGGGCACAATAAAGGACAGAAATGCTAAAGACCTAACAGAAGCAGAAGAGATTAAGAGGAGGTAGCAAGAATACACAGCAGGACTGTACCAAAAATGTGCTAATGACCCAGAAAACCATGGTGGTGTAGTCACTCACTAAGAGCCAGATATCCCCGAGTGTGAAGTCAGTGGGCCTTAGGAAGCATCACTACAAAGCTGGGGGGGGGAGTGGTTCCAAGATGGCAGAGGAACAGGAGGGGGAGACCACTTTCTCCCCGACAGACACATTAAAAGATCACCTGCGTGTGGAGCAACCTCCACAAAACAACTTCTGAACGCTGGCAGAGGACCCCAGATACCAATTTCTCTGAAATTACATGGCACAAAGGATAAAGACGAAAAGGGAGACAAAGGATTTCAGGATGGAGACTTGTCCTGGGGAGGAATTTGAGAAGTTTCCACACAATAGGAAGACATCTCATAGGTGGAATCAGTGGGGAGCTTTGGAATCTCAGAGGCAGCATAAAAAAATCGCCACAGAAATCCTTCCGAAAGGCAATTACCAGCCAAGAAGCAGCTCCCATGCTTGCAATCCCACAGTGAGTGGGGCTGGGTACAGAGGTGCGTGCTGCACGGTCGGGCCTTGGGGAAAAGACCGGGGTTGAACGCCATGAGGACTCAGTGAGGGGACCAGCGTGACAGAGCACAGACAGAATGGGGAACCCCAAACAGAGGGACAAAGAAAAACAGGACCTTTCCCTCCGGAAGGCTCCAGTGCCGCACCGTGACCCCTGGCGCACTCAGAACAAAGGGTCACACCCTCACAAATAGCAAAGGAGAGCTGCTGTTTGTGGCTCTCCCTGGAGGCAGAGAGACAGGCGCAGGACAGCCAGAGGCGAAAGGCAAAGGGCCACTGCAATCTCAGCCCCAGGGACCATACTTCCCACCAAGCACTGAGCAGGCTGCCAACCGCTCACCACGTCTTCCTGGGGTCCTGGATGGTTCACATCTGCCGGTGGTGTCATAGCCTGAGACTAGCTCCCCTGAGGAAATGCACAGCCCACGAGGGACTGTGCCCTCGCAGTGCCCCCGGGAGCCTGAGCAGCTTGGACTTGGGAGGTGCATGCTGCCTGGGGCTGTGGCGACCCCAATGTGGTCCATCCCCTGCAAGTGCTCCAGGCCAGTGTGTTTTGTTTGTAGCGTCCCTCCCCCTCCAAAGCACAGCTGAGCAAGTGAGCCCACATTAGTGGCCACTTTCACCCTCTCATCAGAGCAGAAAGCGGGAACTGAAGAGGGACCTGCAAACAGAGGAGGCCAGCCTAAGCAATGAAAAGCAGGGGGAACCGCTCCAGAGCTGGCAGGTCCAACAGATTAAAATCCTGCAGCTAAGCTGTGACGGTACATCTGAGGGGCAACCGCAGACTTTGAGAACAAGTACAAGCTGAATATCTGACACTGAACTGACCCCACACTACCCACAACAGCTCCAGAGACATTTCCAGATATGTTTTTCTTGTTATTATTTTTTAAGTTTTTATTATTTTTTAAATCCCTTTCTTATTATTATTTTATCTTTTTTCCCCTCTTTTCCCCCGTTCCTTTGCTTTTTCTTTTTTCCCTCATACTGTCCTAATATGCTTCTTTAGTACTCCTTTAACTTTTTTTTTAATAGCCTACTTATATCTTTCTTTAAAAAAACTTACTTTTTAAATAAATTCCACATTCTTTATTTTTATGTTTGACTCTGGCTTTTTGTATATTGTACTTTTGGGAGCCTAATTTTTACTTTAGGTTTTTAACTTTTGCTTTTTGAGCTTTTGTTATTAATTTTGTATCTTTGAGAGTCTAATTTTCAATATGCATTTTCACTTAGGGATTACTGGCTTGATTGGTCCCTTCCCTTTTGACTCCCCCTTTTCTCCTTCTGATCACCTATATCTCCTTTCTCCCTCTTCTCTTTCCTGTATAACTCTGTGAATCTCTTTGTTTCTGGCTGTGGAGAGTTGTTTCATCATTAACCTAGTGGTTTTGTCTTCTGTGCTGTGTGGCTGAAGTCTTGATGCTACTGTAAAAGGTGGGGACCAAAACCCAGAGGCAGGAGGCTCAACTCCAGAACTTTGGACCATAACAAAACTCCTGACCCCAGGGAACATTAATAGATAAGGGCCTACCCCAAAACCTCCATACTACACTGAGATCAAGCTCCACCCAAAAACCAGCAACCTCCAGTGTTAGACACCCCACACTAATCCTCCAGCAAAGCAGGAACATGACACTGAACATGAAGAAAAAAAAGGCCGCCCAAAGGTATACCAAACCATAAACTCACTACTGGACACTGCACTGCCCTCCAGAGAGGCAAAATCCAGCTCCATTCACCAGGAGACAGACACAAGTCACTGGGCCAACCCAACCCACAGGGAGCAGACTCCACAATTAAGAGGAACTATGACCCTCCAGCCTGCAGAAAGCAGATCGTAAACACAGAACACTAAATAAAATGAAAAGGCAAAGAAATACCCAGCAGGTGAAAGAATATGAAAAATACCACCAAACCAAACCAAAGATGAAGAAATAGGGATTCTACCTGAAAAAGAATTCAGAATGATGATAGTAAAGATGATACAAAATCTTGAAAACAAAATGGAGATACAGAAATGTAGACTAGAGACACAGATTGAGAAGACATAAGAAATGTTTAACAAGGACCTAGAAGGAATAAAGAACAGCCAATCAGTAATGAGCAATGTAATAACTGAGATGAAAAATACTCTGGAGGGAACAGTAAAGTAATTGAGGCAGAAGAAAGGATAAGTGAGCTGGATGATAGAGTGGTATAAATAAATGAAACAGAGTGCAAAAAAAGAACAAAGAATAGAAAGAAATGAGGACAGCCTTATACAGGATACAGGATAAACCCAAGGAGAAACACACCAAGACACATATTAATCAAACTAACAAAAATTAAACACAAAGAATAAATATTAAAAGCAGCAAGGGAAAAGCAACAAATAACACACAAGGGGCTCCTCATAAGGATAACAGTTAATCTTTCAACAGAAACTCTGCAGGCCAGAAACAAATGGCAGGATATATTTAAGTGATGAAAGGAAAAAGCAACCAAGATTACTCAACCCAACAAAGATCTCAGTCAGATTTAAAGAAGAAATCAAAAGCTTTACAGACAAGCAAAAGCTAACCAAATTCAGCACCACCAAATCAGCACTTCAACAAATTCTAAAGGATTTTCTCTTGACAGGAAACACAGAAAAGGTTTATGAAACAATAAAGTAAATGGTAATGGGATCATACTTATCAATAATTACCTTAAACATAAGTAGCTTAAATGCTCCAACCAAAGACAAAGACTGGCTGAATGGATACTAAAAAAACAAGACCCCTATATAATGCTGCCTACAAGAGACCCGCCTCAAACCAAGGGACACATACAAACTGAAAGTGAGGATGGAAAAAAGTGAGAAAAAAGTGAAATCCATTGTTTTGGGGCGAAATGCCCTGCAGATATCGATTAGGTCTGTGTGGCCCAATGTATCATTTAAAGCTTGTTAATTTTCTGTCTGGATGATCTGTCTGCTGGTATGAGTGGGATATTAAGGTCCCCCAATATTTTTGTGTTACTGTCAAGATGGAAAAGATATTTCATGCAAATGGAGACCAAAAGAAAGCTGGAGTAGCAATACTCATATCAGATAAAATGCTTAAAAAAAAGGAACTGTTATAAGAGACAAAGAAGGATACTACATAATGATCAAGGGGTTAATCCAAGAAAAAGATGTAACAATTATAAATATATATGCACCCAACATAGGAACATCTCAACACATAAGGCAAATTCTAACAACTATTAAAGGGGAAACTGATAGTAACACAAAAATATTGGGGGACTTTAATATCCCACTCACATCAATGGACAGATCATCCAGACGGAAAATTAACAAGCTTTAAATGATACATTGGAACACACAGACCTAATCAATATCTGCAGGGCATTTCACCCCAAAACAATGGATTTCACTTTTTTCTCAAATGTGCATGGAACATTCTCCAGGATAGATCACATCTTGGGCCACAAATCAAGCCTTGGTGAGTTTTAAAAAACTGAAATCATTTCAAGAGTTTTTTCTGATCACAATACTGTAAGATTAGATAACTACAGGAAAAGGAAACCGTAAGAACACACAAACACATGGAGGCCGAACAGCACGCTTCTGAGTAACCAGCAGACCACTGAGGAAATAAAAAAGAAGTCAAAACATGCATAGGGACAAATGATACTGAAAACATGGCAACCCAAAACCTATGGAATTCAGTGAAGCAGTGTAAGAGGCAAGTTCACAGCAATATAAGCCTACCTCAAGAAACAAAAGAAAAATCAAATCAACAACCTAGCCTTATACCTAAAGCAACTAGAAAAAGAACAATAAAAACCCAAAGTTAGTAGAAGGAAAGAAATCATAAAAATCAGCAGAAATAAATGAAAAAGATATCAAGAGGATAAACCAAACAGACAAACTGTTAGCCAAACTCATCAAGATAAAAAAGAGGGAGATTACTCAAATCAATAAAATTAGAAATGAAAATGGAGAAATTACAACAGACAACACACAAATACAAACAAACATAAACTACTATGAGCAACCATATGCCAATAAAATGGACAACTTGGAAGAAATGGACAAATTCTTAGAAAAGCATAACCTTCCAAAACTGAACCAGGAAGAAGTAGAAATTCACAAGCATGGAAAACAGAACTATAATCAAAAATCTTCCAACCAACAAAAGCCCAGGACCAGATGGCTTCACAGGTGAACTTTACCAAAAATTTCAAGAAGAGCTAATACCTATCCTACTCAAAATCTTCTGGAAAATCACAGAGGAAGGAAAACTTCCAAACTCATCCTACAAGGCCATAATCACTCTGATAGCAAAACCAGATGAAGATGCCACACACAAAAAAAGTAAACTATAGGCCAATATCACTGATGAACATAGATGCAAAAATCCTCAACAAATTCTGGCAAACAGAATCCAATGACATATTAAAAAGATCATACATCATGATCAAGTGGGCTTTAGTCCAAGGAAGTAAGAACTCCTCCATATTCACAAATCAATCAATGTGATACACCATATCAACAAATTGAAAGATAAAAACCATATGATTATTCCCATAGATGCAGAGAAAGCCTTTAATAAAATTCAAAACTCATTATGAAAAATATTCTCCAGAAAGTAGGCACAGAAGGGACATACCTCAAGATAATAAAAGCCATATACAACAAACCCACAGCAAACATTATCCTCAATGGCTAAAACTTGAAAGCATTTCCTCGAAAATCAGGAACAAGACAAGGGTGCCCACTCTCACTACTGCTACTCAACATAGTTTTGGAAATCCTAGCCACAGCAATCAGAGAAGAAAAAGAAGAAAAAGGAATCCAGGATGGAAAAACAGAAGTAAATCTCTCACAGTTTGCAGATGACATGATTCTCTACATAGAAAACCCTGAAGATGCCAGCAGAAAATAACTAGAGCTAATCAATGAAAGTAGTAAATTCAAAGGATATAAAATGAATACACAGAAATCCCTTGCATTCCTATACACCAACAATGAAATGAGAGAGAAAAATTAAGGAAACAATCCCATTCACCATTGCAATGAAAAGAATAAAATATTTAGACATACAGACACTGTAAAACACTGATGAAAAAAATCAAAGATAACACAAATAGATGGAGAAATACCATGTTCTTGGATTGGAAGAATCAATATAGTGAAAATGAATATACTACCCAAAGCAATCTATAGATTCAATGCAATCCCTATCAAACTACCAATGGTATTTTTCACAGAATTAAAGCCAATAATTTCACAATATGTATGAGCCACAAAAGATCCAAAATAGCCAAGCAATCTTGAGAAAGAAGAATGGAACTAGAATCAACTTTCCCAACTTTATACTACAAAACTACAGTCATCAAGACAGTACTGGCACAAAGACAGAAGTAAGATCAATGGAACAAAATAGAAAGTTTGAAGATAAATCCACACCTATGGACACCTTATCTTTGACAAAGGAAGCAAAAATATGGAGGAAAGACAGTCTCTTCAACAAGTGGTACTGGGAAAATTGGTCAGCTATGTTTAAAAGAATGAAACTAGGACAGTTGCTAACACCACACACAAAAATAAACTCAAAATGGATTAAAGACCTAGATGTAAGACCAGAAACTATAAAACTCTCAGACAAAAACAGACAGAACACTCTCTGACTCACCTCCCAGAGTAACGGAAATTAAAAAATAAACAAATGGGACCTAATTAAATGTAAAACCTTTTGCACAATGAAGGAAACTATAAACAAGGTGAAAAGACAGCCCTCAGAATGGGAGAAAGCAATAGCAAATGAAACAACTGACACAGGACTAATCTCCAAAATATATTTAGCAGCTCAATTCGAGAAAAATGAACAACCCAATCAAAAAGTGGGCAAAAGACCTAAACAGACATTTCTCCAAGAAGACATACGGATGGCTAGTAAACACATGAAAAGATGCTTGACATTTCTCATTATTAGAGAATTGCAAATCAAAACCACAATGAAGTATTATCTCACACAGACTGGAATGGTCATCATCAAAAAGTCTACAAACAATAAATGCTGTAGAGGATATGGAGAAAAGGGGACCCTCTTACACTGTTGGTGGAGAACAGTGTGGAGATTCCTCAAAAAACCAGGAACAGAATTGCCATGCAACCCAGCAATCTCACTGCTGGGCATAAACCCCAAGGAAACCAGAAATGAAAGAGACACAAGTACCTCAATGTTCACTGCAGCACTATTTACAATAGCTAAGACATGGAAGCAACCTAGATGTCCACTGGCAGATGAATGGATAAGGAAGCTGTAGTACATATACACAATGGACTATTACTCAGTTATAAAAACTAATGCATTTGAGTCAGTTCGAATGAGGTAGATGTACCTGGAGTTGATTACACAGAACGAAGCATATCAGAAAGAGAAGGACAAATACTGTATATTAACACATACATATGGAATTTAGAAAGATGGTACCAACAATCCTACATGCAGGGCAACAAAGGAGACACAGATGTAAAGAACAGACTTTTGGACTCAGTGGGAGAAGGCAAGGATGGGATAACTTGAGAGAATAGCATTGAAACATATATATTACCATATGTAAAACAGATGACTCATGCAAGTTTGATGCAAGAAGCAAAGCACCCAAAGCTGGCGCTCTGGGACAACCTAGAGGGATAGGGTGGGGAGGGAGGTGGGAAGGGGATTCAGGATGGAGGGGACACATGTATGTCTATGGCCGATTCATGTTGATGTATGGCAAAAATCATCACAATACTGTAATTATCCTCCAATTAAAATAAATTAATTTTTTAAAAATAAAAATAAAAACATAAGCAAAGAACAAACAAACAAACAAAAGCTAGAGAAGGTGATGGAATTCCAGCTGAGCTATTTAAAATCTTAAAAGATGATGCTATTAAAGTGCTGCACTCAATATGTCAGCAAACTTGGAAAACTCAGCAATGGGCAAAGGACCAGAAAAGATCAGTTTTCATTCCAATCCCAAAGAAAGGCAATGCCAAAAAATGTTCAAACTACCATACAATTGCACTCAATTCACTAGCTAGTAAAGTTATGCTCAAAATCCTTCAAGCAAGGCTTCAGCACTACATGAACCGAGAACTTCAAGATATACTAGCTGGGTTTAGAAAAGGAATCAGAGATCAAATTGCCAACATTCATTGGATCATAAAGCAAAGGGATTTCAGAAAAACATCTACTTTTTTGCCCTGGGATTTGCCCTGATAAACCTTTGACTGTGTGGCTCACAACAAACTGTGGAAAAGTATTAAAGAGATGGGAATACCAAATCCCCTTACCTGTCTTCTGCTGTCTCCTAAGAAACCTGTATGCAGGTCAGGAAGCAACAGTTAGAACCAGACAAGGGGAGAAAAAGATGGCAGAGGAGTAAGTGGATGTGGAAGTACATCTCTCTCCACGGATTCATCAGGAATACACCTTCAGACACAGAAGTGCTTGCAGAACACCAGCTGAGAGCAGGCAGAAGTACCTGACCACTGGGAAGGAATATATAGAACCACACAAAATTCGGTAGGACGAAGGAAGTAGGGGGAAAGACAGGAGAGTTAGGAGAGTTAGTAGGACTGGACCTGCCCTCAGTGGGTGGGGGAACTGAAGCAAGGGTCTGATCCCCACATCGGGCAACTCTTTGGGTGAGAGGAGAAACATCTGATGCTGAGAGTGAAGCAGCTGATCTGTGACAGTCTGACAGTCTAAATGGAATGAGAATCACACAGACAATCCTGGCTGTAGCCATACATACCCCAGACAGGTCCCCTAGAAGGCACAGTGGCTGGGAGCTAGAGTGCAGGGATTGTAGAGCAATCCCAGGGCGAGGATTTCTGTTGACTGTGGGGAGACAGCCCAAGGGGAAGTGAGGAGACTGTGGTGGAAAACCAGCCACTGAGGGAAAGCAATAAGCTCAGTCATGTGTAGGGGATGGAACCATCACCGTAGCATCTCTCTCGCCACACGCCGACACCAGCAGCTGAACAGTAGAGAGACTGGCCCTTCAAGCTCTCGGCTCAGGAAACAAGAGGAGGACTCCAGCCAGGGGGGTCCCTTTATATGTCTGACTTGAGGAGCTACAGAAAAGGACCCAAGCCAGAGAGCCCTCTAAGACGACCCACATGTAGAGGTGGAGGTAAAACCCAACTGACACCCAGGGCAGTGTGGCTAAGCAAAAAGACCCAAAACCTTCCCACTAGCTGTACAAACTGTGGACTAAATCCATACCATCGACTGCACAGACTCTGTATCCGTGGAATATATAAAAGGATGTTTGAGAATTCTCATAAAAGAAAATACACTAGTTCTGACAGCTGTGGACACTGGAGGTAAGAACACACAGGAGTAGGACCAGATTAGAGTCCGAGCTGCCCCCACAGCAGATCCAGACACCAGCCCAGCGCTGGAGTGCATCCTAGGGAGGCAAGGTGGACTGTGACTCCCAACGAGGGAAAGGATGCTGACAGCAGAGACTCAAGAAAGACATTTATTATTCTTATATGTTGACTGTTCTGTGGTTGCTTCTGGATTTTTTTTTTTCTTTTTCATCTGCTGTTGTAGCTTTTGACTTTATTAGCACTATTAATCTATTTAAGCTTTTTAGAACTTTTCTTAATCACAATTTTAATTTCTGTTACATACTTCTGCCTGTACATTGGCCTTTCATGGTTCTGTGGGGTTTTCTTTTTTTCTTCTTTTTTTCCCCTATCCTTTTCCTTTCTTTAACTTCAGCTTTTAAATTTTAAAATATTACTATTTCTTTCTATACTTATTACTTTGCTTTCTTTTCCTACTGTCTTTTCCCACTGCAGTTAATCTTTAATATGTCTTCTCCGCCTGCCTCTATTTAACACTGCATTTCTATTCTCTTTCTTTTTCTCACCATATTTGTTAGTTTGTTTTGTTTTTGTTGCTTCATTCCCCAGTTGGCACCTTGCTTTAGTTTTGTTTTCAAGTTTGTGCTTTAGGTTAGTTTTGTTCTTAACTGGTGGATATTATTTTTGGTTTCCTTTGTTCACGGGTCAATCCATTGTGCTTTTTTTTTTTTGGACCGTTTGGTTTTGTTTATGGGTGTATATTTGCGTATGTATATTCCATTATTTTAGTTATCAATTGCCTGATTTTGTAACTGACATTTGTCTGTGGTGTGTCTTTTGTTTCTCATTTTTGTGATATTTGTTTTAATCCCATTAAATGTCATACTATCTGTGGAATCTCCATTCCCAGCAAGTGATCAAGCCCTGAGCCTTTGAAGTGGGAGCACTGACTCCAAGACCCTAGACTACCAGAGAACTCATGACCCTAGGGAGTATCAAATAGTGAGAACTCTCACAAAGCCAACCACGTGTATACAAGACCCAGCATCACCCAACTGCCAATAGAACCCTGTGCAGGACGCCTCATCCAAACAACAAACAAGACAAAAATACAACCCAATCATCAGTAGACAGAATTATCACCTCACTCAGCCCTGCCATTGGGGTGGGGTAACAACTTACCTCCCTCTACCAGAACACAAGCACATGTCACACCCTACACAAAACTTACAAACCACTGGACAAACCTCAGGAGGGCAGAAACCAAAAGGAAGAAAGAATTCAACCTCAAGTCTCAGAAACAGATACCTCAAACACAATAAGTTAAAAGAAAAGAAAAATGAAAAGAAAGAGAAATACTGTGCAAGTGAAGAAACAACCTAGAAACACACAAGCCCAAATAAAGGAAGAGGAAGTAGGCAAACTACCTGAAAAAGAATCCAGGATAATGGCAGTAAAGATGATCCAAAACCTCGAAAGTACAATGGAGAAAATGCAAGAATCAATTAACAAAGACCTAGAAGAAATAAAGAATGAACATACAGAGACAAACAACACAATTACTGAAATCAAAAATACTCCAGAAGGAATCAATAGCAGAATACCTGAGCCAGAAGGACAGCCAAGTGACCTGGAAGATAGAATGGTGGAAATAATTGCCAAAGAGCAGAATAATGTAAAAGGAATGAAAATAATTGAGGATAGTCTCAGAGACCTCTGGGACAATATTAAACACACCAACATTCAAATTACAGGGCTTCCAGAAGAAGAAAAGAAAAAGGAAGGGTATGAGAAAATTTCTGAAGAGCGTCTAGATGAAAATTTCCCTAACATGGAAAACAAAATAGTCAATCAGGTCCAAGAAATGCAAAGAGTTCCACACAGGATAAACCCAAGGAGAAACACACCAAGACACATACTAATCAAACTAACAAAGATTAAACACAAAGAAAGAATGTTTAAAACAGCAAGGGAAAAGCAACAAGTAACATACAAAGGAAATCCCACATTTAACACCTGATCTTTCAGCAGAAAATCCGCAGTCCAGAAGTGATATACTTAAAGTACTGAAAGGGAAAAATCTACAACCAAGATTACTCTACCCAACAAGGATCTCATTAAAAATTGATAGCAAAATAAAAAACCTTACAGACGAGGAAAAGTTAAGATAATTCAGTACCACCAAACCAACATCACAACAAATGTTAAAAGGACTTAGACAGACAGGAGGTACAAGAGAAGAAAAAGATCTATAAAAACAAACCCCAAACAATTAAGAAAATGCCAAAAGGAATGTATATATCAATAATTACTTTGAATGTAAATGGACTAAATGATCCTACCAAAAGGCACAGACCGGCTGAATGGATACACTCAAGACCCATATATATGCTATCTGCAAGAAACCCACTTCAGACCTAAACACACATACACACTGAAAGTAAGAGAATGGAAAAGTATACTCCATGCAAATGGAAATCAAAAGAAAGCTAGGGAAGCAATCCTCCTATCAGACAAAACAGACCTAAAAGTAAAGAATATTATAAGAGATAAGAAAGGACACTACGTAACGATCAAGGGATCAATCCAAGAGGAAGACATAACAACTGTAAATATCTATGCACCCAATATAGGAGCACCTCAATCCATAAGACAAATACTAACAGACATAAAAGGAGAAATTGACAGTAACACAATAATAGGAGGAGACTTTAACACCCCACTTACACCAATGGACAGATCATTAAAACAGAAAATTAAAAAGGAAACACAAGCCTTAATTGACATATTAGACCAGATGGATCTCATTGATATCTTCAGGACATTCCATTCAAATGCATGAGAATACGCTTTCTTCTCAAGTGCACATGGAACATTCTCCAGGATAGACCACATCTTGGGTCACAAGTCAAACCTCAGTAAATTTAAGACTAGATATCAATTACAAGAAAATAACTAAACACACAAACACATGGAGATGAAACAATGTTTCTAAATCATGAACAGGTTACTGAAGAAAACAAAGGGAAATAAAACATTCCTAGAAACAAATGACAATGAAAACATGGTAACTCAAAACCTCTGCTGCTGCTGCTGCTGCTAAGTCGCTTCAGTCGTGTCTGACTCTGTGCGACCCCATAGACGGCAGCCCACCAGGCTCTGCCGTCCCTGGGATTCTCCAGGCAAGAACACTGGAGTGGGTTGCTATCTCCTTCTCCAATGCATGACAGTGAAAGTGAAGTCGCTCAGTCGTGTCCGATTCTTCGCGGTCCCATGGACTGCAGCCTACCAGGATCCTCTGTCCATGGGATTTTCCAGGCAAGAGTACTGGAGTGGGGTGCCACTGTCTTCTCTCAAAACCTATGGGATGCAGCAAAAGCAGTTCTAAGATGGAAGTTTATACAATACCCCCTACCTCAAGAAACAAAAAAAATATTGAATAGACAACTTAACTTTACACCTAAAACAACTGGAAAAAGAAGAAGAACAACAACAAAAAAACAAAGTTAGCAGAAGGAAAGAAATCATAAAGATCAGAGCAGAAATAAATGAAAAAGAAATTTAAGAAGCAAAAGTAAAGATTATTAAAACTAAAAGCTGGTTCTTTGAGAAGATAAACAAAATTGACAAACCTTCAGTCAGACTCATCAAGAAAAAAAGAGAAGAATCAAACCAACAAAATCAGAAAAGAAAAAGGAGAGGTTACAACAGACAATGCAGAAATACAAAGGATTATAAGACACTATTATGAATAACTATATGGCAATAAAATGGACAACGTGGAAGAAATGGATAGGTTTTTAAAAAAGTTTAAGCTTACAAGACTGAACCAGGAAGAAATAGAAATTATGAACCACCCAATTACAAGCACTGAAATAAAAACTGTGATCAAAAACCTCTCAAAAAACAAAACCCACGGCCAGATGGCTTCACAGGTGAATTCTATCAAACATTTAGACAAGAGCTAATGCCTATCCTTCTAAAACTCTTTCAAAAAATTGCAGAGGAAGGAACACATCCAAATACAATCTACAAAGCCACCATCACCCTGATACTAAAACCAGGCAAAGACAACATAAAAAAAGAAAATTACAGGCCAATATAACTGACAAACATAGATACAAAAATCCTCAACAAATCTCTAGGAAACAGAATTCAATAACACATTAAAAAGCTCATACACCATGATCAAGTCGGGTTTATTCCAGGGATGTAAGGATTCTTCAATATATGCAAATCAACCAATGTGATACACCACACTAACAAACTGAAAGATAAACCATATGATAATCTCAATAGATGCAGAAAAGGTCTTTGATAAAATTCAGCACCCATTTATGATAAAAACTCTTCAAAAAATGGGCAAAGAACCTACTTCAACTTAGTAAAGGCCATATATGATAAGCCCACAGCAAACATTATTCTCAATGGTGAAACATGGAAAGCATTCCCAATGGTGAAACATGGAAAGCATTCCCTCTAAGATCAGAAACAAGACAAGGGGTTCCACTCTTACCACTGTTATTCAATATAGTTTTAGAAGTCTGAGCTATGACAATCAGAGAGAAAAAAGAAATAAAGGGAGTCCAGACCAGAAGAGAAGAAATAAAATTCACTGTTTGCAGATGACATGATACTATACATAGAAAACCCTGAAGATACTATCAGAAAATTACTAGAGCTAATCAGTGAATTTAGCAGAGTCACAGGATACAAAATCAATATACAGAAATCACTTGCATTCCCCTATACTAACAACAACAACAACAACAAATCAGAAAGAGAAATTAAGGAATCAATCTCATTCACCACTACAATAAAAAGAATAAAATATCTAGGAATAAACCTACCTAAAGAGACAAAAGAACTGCATACAGAAAATTATAAGACACTGATGAAAGAAATAAGATGACATAAACAGATGGAGAGATATTCCATGTTCCTGCGTTAGAAATCAATACTGTGAAAATGATTATACTACCAAATGCAGTCTACAGATTCAATGTGATCCCTATCAAATTACCAATGGCATTTTTCACAGAACTAGAACAAAAAATTTCACAATTCATGTGGAAACACAAAAGACCCCAAATAGTCAAAGCAGTCTTAAGAAAGATGAAAGGAGCTGGAGGAATCAACCTTCCTGACTTCAGAATATACTACAAAGCTACAGTCATCAAGACAGTATGGTACTGGCACAAAAACAGAAATATAGACAAATGAAACAAGACAGAGAGCCCAGAGATTAAACCCATGCACCTATGGGTACCTTATTTTTGACAAAGGAGGCAAGAATATACAATGGGGCAAAGACAGCCTCTTCAATAAATGGTGCTGGGAAAACTGGACAGCTACATGTAAAAGAATGAAATCAGAACACTTCCTAACACCAAACACAAAGATAAACTCAAAATGGATTAAAGACCTAAATGTAAGACCATTACATTAAATCTCTTAGAGGAAAACATAGGCAGAACACTCAATGACATAAACCAAAACAAGATCCTCTGACCCACCTCCTAGAGTAACGGAAATAAAAACCAAAACAAACAAGTGGGATCTAATTAAACTTAAAAGCTTTTGCACAGCAAAGGAAACTATAAACAAGGTGAAAAGACAACCCTTAGAAAGGGAGAAAACAATAGCAAATGAAACAACTGACAAAGGATTAATTTCCAAAATATACAAGCAGCTCATACAACCTAATGCCAGAAAAACAAACAACCCAATCAAAAAGTGGGAAAAAGACCTAAACAGACATTTCTCCAAAGACATACAGATGACTAACAAATACATGAAAAGATGCTCAACATCACTCATTATTAGAGAAATGCAAATCAAAACTACAATAAGATATGACCTGACACTAGTCAGAATGGCCATTATCCAAAAGTCTATAAACAATAAATGCTGGAGAGGGTGTGGAGAAAAGGGAACCCTCTTGCACTGTTGGTGGGAATGTAAATTGATACAGCCACTATCTAAGATGGTATAGAGTCCTTAAAAAACTAGGAATAGAACCAACGTATGACCCAGCAACCCCACTACTAGGCATATACTCTGACGAAACCAAAACTGAAAAAGACACGTGTGTGTACCCCAATGTTCCCTGCAGCACTATTTACTAAAGTTAGAACATGGAAGCAACTTAGATGTCCATAGACAGATTAATGGGTAAAGAAGCTGTGGCACATATATACAATGGAATATTAGCCATAAAAACGAACACATCTGAGTCAGTTCTGAGGTGGATGAAACTAGAGCCTGTTACACAGAGTGAAGTTAAGTCAGAAACACAAAGATAAATATTGTACACTAATGCATATATATGGAATCTGGAAAGATGGTACCGATTAATTTATTCACAGGGCAGCAATGGAGAAACAGACAGAGAGAACAGACTTATGGAAACAAGGGGTGGGGAGAGGAAGGAGAGGGTGAGATGTGTGGACAGAGTACCATGGAAACTTACAGTACCATATGTACAACAGAATGCCAACGGGGATTTGCCATATGACTCAGGGAACTCAAACAGGGGTTCTGTAACAACCTAGAGGGGTGGGATGGGGAGGGAGATGGGAGGAAGGTTCAAGAGGGAGGGGACATATGTATACCTATGGCTGATTCATTTTGATACTTGGCAGAAAACAACAAAATTCTGTAAAGCAACTATGCTTCAATTAAAAAATAAATTAATTAAAAACAAAACAAAACAGAACCAGACACGGAACAACACACTGGTTCAAAATTGGTTAAGGAATACAACAAGGCTGTATATTGTCACCCTGCTTGTTTAACTTCTATGCACAGTATATCATGCAAAATGCCAGGCAGAATGAAGCACAAGCTGGAATCAAGATTGCTAGGAGAAATATCAACAATCTCAGATATACAGATGATACCACTCTAATGACAGAAAGTGAAGAGGAACTAAAGAGTCTTTTGATGAGGGTGAAAGAGGAGAATGAAAAAGATGGCTTAAAACTCAGCATTCAAAAAACTAAGATCATGGCATCCAGTCCCATTACTTCAAGGCAAGTAGAAGGGGGAAAAGTGGAAGCAGTGACAGACTTTATTTTCTTGGGCTCCAAAACCACTGTGGACAGTGACTGCTGCCATGAAGATGCTTGCTCCTTGGAAGAAATGCTATGCCAAACCTAGATTAAAAAGTAGAGATACCACTTTGCCGACAAAGGTCCATATAGCCAAAGCTATGGTTTTTCTAGTAATGTACAGATGTGAGAGTTAGACCATAAAAGGCTGAGCACCGAAGAACTGATCCTTTCAAACTGTGATGCTAGAGAGACTCTTGAGAGCCCTTGGACTGCAAGATCAAACCAGTCAATCCTAAAGAAAATCAACCCTGAATATTCATTGGAAGGACTGGTGCTGAAGCTGAACCTCTAATACTTTGGCCACCTGATGTGAACAGCCAATTCACTGGAAAGGACCCTGATGCTGGGAAAGACTGAAGGCCAAAGGAGACGGGAACAGCAGAGGATGAGATGTTTGGATGGCATCACCAACTCAATGGACATGAATCTGAGCAAAATCTGCGAGATGGGAAGAGAGTAGAGCCTGGCATGCTGCAATCCATGGAGTCAGAAAGGACTCAGTGACTGAACAGCAACAAATGTGGACATAAATTCTAATACTACATGCTCATTATCTTAAAATATTTTGAACAAATATACAGCCATTGAACTTATCACAAAGGCACTTAAAACAAATGGGACACATGGAAGCACCTACAGAAAGTATATTTTACAATTTAGAGAGGCAAGACTAAAATTTAACTACTTTAAAATTTCTTTTTGAACATCATACCCTCTAATTTGTCTAGTAACTAAACACCCATAAGGACTACTCCATTTAAAAAAAAAAAAATCAGAACTGCCCCAGATCAGTTCATCAGGAGATTAAAAGTAAACATAAGATATTCCTGCTAGGGTTTCCCTGGTGCCAGTGTAGGAGACAAGGGTTCCACCCCTGGTCCAGGAAGAGCCCACATGCCGAGAGGCAGCTAAGCCGTGCACAGCTTCTGAGGCCCAGACGCTCTAAGGCTGCTGCGTCTGGAGAGCAGCCCTGCTCGCCACAGCCAGAGAAGCCCGCGTGGCAGCGGAGGCTCAGCACGGCCGAAAATGAACACATAAAATGACTTTCAAACGAGACAGTCCTGTCTACACGGGCCTCCGACAGCAGGCAGGAGGTGTGCCCGTGCCAGTGTTCCCTGGCCTGTGAGCAAGTCACACCACGTGGTGGGGGTGACAGAGGGGAGCCGGGGGTGGTGCTGAGGGGCTCCACTTCCCAGGAACGTGAATGTACACACCGCCACCTGGGCAAGGAGACTGAACTTGGATTCTCTGAATCACGAGGTTTAATGACATTAAACTGTCAATACATGAGGGGGAAAAAACCAAAACCTTACATCTTGTTACTATTAAAGAAATAACAAATAAATAAAACATATACTGCTTATAAACATTAGCTTCACAAATCACTTGACAATATAAAGGAAGATCATGGAATCTTCCTAATCAAAGAGAGTTCCAATACAAAATGAATTAAGCACATGTGTCTGAGAATAAAAATGATTCTGTTCTATGTTAACTTTAAAAGCCCAAACAGCTATAATTAGGTGCTCTAAAATCTGAACAGCTTTAGTGCCAGTTCTCAACACTTCAGAAAAATGTTGATGAGGCTGGCTGGAGTACTACTTAAGAAGAAACACCTGGTGTTTAAATTTTGCCTGCTCGTCCATCATCAGGGACCTCCCCTTTAGCAGCTCTTGCACCACAACCCCACCAGTATAGTCACTCCCCAAAGCCTTTATTTTGCAAGCTCCAGTCACACTTCTAGTTTTCTCTGTGAAAAAAGTTACAGGGTACATCTACGGCATTCCTGATCCCAGGAGTCTTGGCCCCATTCCAGTTGTCATGTCTGCTTGGGCCCTAGATTTGAATGGTCATTTACTGGGTTGGCCAAAAAGTTCATTCAGGTTTTGCAATGGAATGATATGGAAAAACCTGGACCAAGCTCTTGGCCAACTCAGTAAGTACCACAGTGAACCTCAAAAGTGAACAGAGCAGAAAGCTTCTCTACACTATTCCTCTGTAATGAGGCTGCCAACAAGAACAATGTGGAGAGAGATAAAGGACTACAATTATACAAAAGACTGTAATCTATAAACTGATGCTTCCTTAAAATATATTTAAGATGCCATCTTTTTCACAAGCTTTCAACCCATACTGCCAACTGCCTAGTGGGAAGATCCATCTAGATAAAACACATATGAGAGAAATGTTACTTCATCTTCCTCCAACCCCTTAACAATCACTCTTTTATGGCTGAGCTGGATTAACCAGCCATTTTGCAGCTGGTTCTAAGTTGCAGCTGTGACTAAGTTCTAGCCAATGAAATATGTAGGGCACTGGAAAGTAAAACTTCCAAGTTGGTCCTTCAGGGAAAGTGGCTTGCCCACTCTCCCACTCCCTCCACCATGTTACCAGGCTTGATGACGTGGCAGCATGGCATTCTCAGACCATGAGTGTGAGTAACATCCTCTCTCTCATCATAGCACCTAACCCCACAGATCAACAGTGTTCAGATCCATGAAAGACAGGCTCAAGCTAGATCCCAATTACAGGCACAAGTGCAAAAGAGAGAATTCTCAATGGTATTTTAAGCCAGTGTTATTCCCGTCTCTGTAACATTTACCTGAATCTATAAACTAATTAATACACTCCCACGCTTATTTGCCTTCTGAGGTCAAGATTGGTGACTCCCAAACATGGCTGTGTCCAAAAGCCAAGCTGGGACACTTTTAATTTATAAGGGAGACAGGAGAGCAGTGGAATCTGTACTTTTAAGGGCTCCATCCCCAACGCCAGATGATTCTGATAAAAAGCCATCAATCAGGAAGCTGTTAATAGAGACACAAGGGAGATAACTTGTAGTTGAGTTTCCTGGGCACGGTTTTCAACCTTTTTGATCTCCCAGGAATCATAAAATCTTAAGAAGTTTATCTGAAAGACGCCTTCTGAATCTGCTTTTTCCTTGTGTCTCTTCTCCAGCCCCACTGGAGTTTACATCCTTATCACCATTACCTGGCATTTCTCTGAGCCCCTGCAGTTGCTGGACTCTCACTGCAGCCCCCAAACTAAATATTTTATGCTGAATTCTTCCCTAAAGTGAGGTCCAGCAGCTTTTCAGGTGGGCTCACTATCTGTCAAAAGACTGGGTTAACTTCCTTACTCAAGGAGCAGAGAAATCAAGAACCTTATCACGAATGTGGTTACCACACAGAGCAGGCACAGACTCGGCAGAATTTCCCTTGGTTCTGAGTCCCATGGGGAGGGGTGGGCTGGAGCTGCCAGTGACCCCATGGGAGAAGGGAGGATAACCTCCTGGATTTGCATAACTCAACGTTTTGCCTCACTACTGCCCCTTTACAGTGCAGTTGAAGTGACCATTCAGGATGAATTTAACGCAAACTATAAATGCACTTCCATTTAAGAGACTTTATAAATATAATACCACATTCTCCTAGTTGACCACATTCAGCAACAAAAAGGCCATGTACTCAATGGGGCCGAGGAACGTCTGTCCCTCATGTCCTGGTCATTATCTCTGCCTTCAGTTTTCCAGCTCCCCAGAGATCATTTATCTCGACGTCCCTGCAACCAGACTTGGCACTCAACTGTTTCCTAAGCCAACCCACCACTGCAAAAAAAAAAACAATTCAGTGTTCTCGTTATCACTAGTGTCCTCTTCCATTTCCAGAGTTTCTTTCCTCAGTCCTACTCTGTGCCCAAGCTCCTCACTCTGACACACCAGGGCCATCATTCATGGCAACCTTTCTCCCCTCCTCCAGCCCAGATTCTGGGTGGCCCTCCCACATCTCCCTGATTTTTCTGCACATGCTGTTCTTTCAGAGTCTCCCAACAACCACCAAAGCCTCCACTCCTTTACTCCATCAACTACTACTCAACCTTTAAGACTCACAGCAAAGGTCACCTCCTCTGATGAGAAGTTTCCAAACTCTCAAGCAAAATAAGCTGCTCTCCCTTGGGCACCTAAGACACTTTGCTCCTCTACTCATTAAACAAGTATTTACTGAAGCTTACACAGCCCTTCCCTTGTAGCTCAGCTGGTAAAGAATCTGCCTGCAACATGGGAGACCTGGGTTTGACCCCTGGGTTGGGAATGTCCCCTGGAGAAGGGAAAGGTTCCGGTTTTCTAGCCTGGAGAATTCCATGGACTATATAGTCAGACGACTCAGCGACTTTCACTTCACACAGACCCTGCCAACACCAGTGAACCAAATGTAAATCATGAATCAGCAGAAACACCAATATCATTGATGTCCAAATTTGGGTAGTTGTCTTTCCTTTGAAATAAAGGCAACTTTCTGAAATTACATCTCCAAATGCAAAAATAACCGCAAGCAACCTGCTGCATGGTGGGGGCACTGAGTGCAGCAGTGCATGGGACCTTCTGAAGGAGGTCTCCATCATCTTCATTACCTCCACCATAGTTTGGCCTCCGGTCAAACAGCAGGGAGGGAACACAGACCCGATCAGCAACAGAAAACTAGATTAAAGATTTACTGAGCAAGGCTCCACCCATCAGAACAAGACCTGGTTTCCCCCTCAGTCAGTCTCTCCCATCAGGAAGCTTCCATAAGCCTTTTATCCTTCTCTATCAGAGGGCAGACAGACTGAAAACCACAATCACAGAAAACTAACCAATCTGATCACATGGACCACAGCCCTGTCTAACTCAATGAAACTATGAGCCATGCCGTGTAGGACCACCCAATACGGATGGGTCATGGTGGAGAGTTCTGACAAAATGTGGTCCACTGGAGAAGGGAATGGCAAACCACTTCAGTGTTCTTGCCTTGAGAACCCCATGAACAGTAGGAAAAGGCAAAAAGATAGGATACTGAAAGATGAACTTCCCAGGTCAGCAGGTGCCTAATATGCTACTGGAGATCAGTGGAGAAATAACTCCAGAAAGAATGAAGAGATGGAGCCAAAGCAAAAACACCCCCCAGTTGTGAATGGGACTGGTGATAGAAGCAAGGTCTAATGCTGTAAAGAGCAATACTGCATAGGAACTGGAATGTTAGGTCCATGAATCAAGGCAAATTGGAAGTGGTTAAACAGGAGATGGCAAGAGTGAACACTGACATTTTAGGAATCAGCAAACTAAAATGGACTGGGATGGTTGAATTTAACTCAGATGACCATTATATATATTACTGCGGGCAAGAATCCCTTAGAAGAAATGGAGTAGCCATCATAGTCAACAAGAGTCCAAAATGCAGTACTTGGATGTAATGTCAAAAACGACAGAATGATCTCTGTTCCTTTCCAAGGCAAACCATTCAATATCACAGTAATCCAAGTCTATGCCCTGACCAGTTGCCTTCAGCTGAAAAAGCTGAAGTTGAACGGTTCTATGAAGACCTACAAGACCTTCTAGAACTAACAGCCAAAAAAGATGTCCTTTTCATTAAAGGGGATTGGAATGCAAAAGTAGCAAGTCAAGAAACACCTGGAGTAACAGGCAAATTTGGCCTTGGAGAACAGAATGAAGAAGGCAAAGGCTAATAAAGTTTTGCCAAGAGAATGCACTGGTCATAGCAAACACCCTCTTCCAACAACACAAGACAAGACTCTACACATGGACATCACCAGATGGTCAACACCAAAATCATATTGATTATCTTCTTTGCAGCCAAAAATGGAGAAGCTCTACACAGTCAGCAAAAACAAGACTGGGAGCTGACTGCGGGTCAGATCATTAACTCCTTATTGCCAAATTCAGACTTAAATTGAAAGTAGGGAAAACCACTAGACCATTCAGGTACGACCTTAATCAAATCCCTAACGATTATACAGTGGAAGTGACATATAGATTCAAGGGATTTGATCTGATAGAGTGCCTGAAGAACTATGGGTGGAGGTTCGTGACACTGTACAGAAGGCAGTGATCAAGACCATCCCCAAGAAAAAGAAATGCAAAAAGGCAAAATGGTTGTCTGAGGAGGGCTTAAAAATAGCTGTGAAAAGAAGAGAAGTGAAAGGCAAAGGAGAAAAGGAAAGACATATCCATTTGAATGCAGAGTTCCAAAGAATATTAAGGAGAGATAAGAAAGCCTTCCTCAGTGATCAATGCAAAGAAATAGAAGAAAACAACAGAATGGGAAAGACTAGAGATCTCTTCAAGAAACTTAGAGATTCCAAGGGAACATTTCAAGCAAAGATGGGCACAATAAAGGACAGAAATGGTATGGATCTAAGAGAAGCAGAAGATATTAAGAAGAGGTGGCAAGAATACACAGAACTATACAAAAAAGATCTTCACAATCCAGATAATCACGATGGTGTGATCCCTCACCTAGAGCCAGACATCCTAAAATGTGAAGTCAAGTGGGCCTTACGAAGCATCACTACGAACAAAGCTAGTGGAGGGGATGGAATTCCAGTTGAGCCATTTCAAATCCTAAAAGATGATGCTGTGAAAGTGCTGCACTCAATATGCCAGCAAAATTAGAAAACTCAACAGTGGCCATAGGACTGGAAAAGGTCAGATTTTATTCCAATCCCATAGAAAGACAATGCCAAAGAATGCTGAAATTATAATCAATTTCCACACAATTATACTCATCTCACACGCTAGCAAAGTAATGCTCAAAATTCTCCAAGCCAGGCTTCAACAGTACAAGAACCGTGAATTTCCTGATGTTCAAGCTGGATTTAGAAAACACAGAGGAACCAGAGATCAAATTGCCAACATCTGTTCGATCATAGAAAAATTAGAGTTCCAGAAAAACATCTACTTCTGCTTTATTGACTATGCCAAAGCCTTTGACGGTGTGGATCACAATAAACTGTGGAAAAAGAGATGGGAACACCAGACCATCTAACTTGCCTCCTGAGACACCTGTATGTAGGTCAAGAACAACAGTTAGAACTGGACATGGAGCAACAGACTGGTTCCAAATCAAGAAAGGAGTACATCAAGACTGTATATTGTCATCCTGCTTATTTAACTTCTATGCAGAGTATATCAGGAGAAACGCTGGACTGGATGAAGCACAAGCTGGAATCAAGATGGCTGGGAGAAACAGCAATAACCTTAGATATGCAGATGACACCACATTTACGGAAGAAAGCAAAGAACCAATGAGCCTCTTGATGAAAGTGAAAGAGGAGAGTGAAAACGTTGGCTTAAAGCTCAACAGTCAGAAAACTAAGATCATGGCATCTACTCCCATCACTTCATGGCAAATAGATGGGGAAACAATGGAAACAGTGACAGACTTTATTTTGGAGGGGCTCCAAAATCACTGCAGATGGTGACTGCAGCAATGAAATTAAAAGACGCTTGCTCCTTGGAAGTAAAGTTATGATCAAATTAGGCAGCATATTAAAAAGCAGAGACATTACTTTGCCAACAAAGCTCCGTCTAGTCAAGGCTATGGTTTTTCCAGTGGTCATGTATGGATGTGAGAGTTGGACTATAAAGAAAGCTGAGCACCGAATAATTGATGCTTTTGAACTATAGTGTTGGAGAAGACTCTTGAGAGTCCTTTGGACAGCAAGAAGATCCAACCAGTCCATCCTGAAGGCTATCAGTCCTGAATATTCATGAAGGACTGATGCTGAAGCTTTTAATCCAATACTTTGGCCACCTGATGCGAAGAACTGGCTCACTGGAAAAGACCCTGATGCTGGGAATGATTGAAGGCAGGAGGAGAAGGGGACGACAGTGGTTGAGATGGTTGGATGGCATCACCGACTCAATGGACATGGGTTTGAGTAAACTCCGGCAGCTGGTGATGGACAGGGAGGCCTGAAGGGCTTCAGTCCATAGGGTCGCAAAGAGTTGGACAGACTGAGCAACTGAACTGAACTGAACGGCATAATCCAGGTTTGCCAGTCGACTTTGAACCTCACTATGCTTCCCAGGTGGCGCTAGTGGTAAAGAACCCACTTGCCAACGCAGGAGACACAAAAGACATGGGTTCGATCCCAGGTCGGGAAGATCCCCTGGAGGCGGGCACGACAAGCCACTTCAGTATTCTTGCCTGGACCACCCCACGGACAGAGAAGCCTAGAGGGCTAGGGTCTACGGGGGGTCGCAAAAAGTAGGAAACGACTTACGGTATGCATGCTATCAGACTGGCTCCAGAAAAGACCTGTGGCTGTATTGAGGGAAAGAAAGCAAATTCTCGTCTCCCATCACAGCACCTAAAACCACAAGTTCAACGGTAGGGGGCGCAAGATACAAAGTGGTGAAAATAAAAAAGCTGTCTCTTCTACAGCATATCCTGGAACACACAGAACTCAGCCAACAAGTTCAGACCAGCACAAAGCAAATACAGCATCTATTCAGCCACAACTGAACTCAATAAGGAGGTTTCACGAGCCAACACAGTATGCCAGGTTCATGTAATTATCTGCTAATTTACTGGTTCTCATTTTCCAGGGCTCCAGAAACCTGTGATACTCTCCTATAAGCCTTCAGAACCCAGCAGAGCAGCAGCATTCCGTGTTTCAAGACCCGAGATGGTTTAAACTTTACAAAAACCCAACGGGGCAGCACCGTTTTCTCCAATTTCACCATTGGGAAGTCAGGTTCCGACAGTTGACTCGCCCAAGTTCATTAAGTTGGTGGACACCTAGGACCGGGAACTCGGAGGCACGACTCAGCCACCACTGGGGCCCGCCAGGGACTCTCCGCCAGCCTCGCTCCCCGCTTCGGGCCTCGGTCTTCCGAGCGCCCGGCCGCGCTACCTTGAGCACGCAATCAGACTGCAGCAGACACACGCCCAGATCCTCCTTCACGCCAGCGCACGCGCCGCCCTCCGGTTTGTCCTCGTAATACCGGGGCATGACTGCGCCTCCAGCTGGCCGCGGCCTCCACCCTCTCCTTCCGAGACGGCCCAGACTCGGGATGCCAGTCACGCCGCGGCGGGCGGAACCGGAAAAAGACCGGTAGCAACCACTTCCGGTGGGCGCGCTGCGAGAGACGTAACGCGAGAGGTATCGCTCGCGGCGTTTGTGGGTCACGTGACGCTACGCGCCCCCTACGCGGTTAACGTAGCGGGGAGGGAAGTTGGCCCAGCGGCTGCTTGGTCGGCTGCTGGGCGGTGGTGGCGGCCGTGTGTGAGTCCAGTGGACGCCGCCGCGGGTCTCCAGGTGAGGCCTGCCGACGGTCCCTTCTGCGCGCTACTCGGGCTCGCCGGCAAGTTTCCTCCGGCAACTTGCGGCCCCACATCACCCGGCCCTGGAGTGACCGCGCCCGGGTCCGGCTGCTCGGTCTGCGGTGGGGCTGCCAGACACCATCGCGGAGGCTGGTTACAGCCGAATTTCAGATAACAGCGAATGATGTCTGTATAGGTGTGGGTCTCACGCAGTGTTTCGGACCTGCTTGTATTACAAATTACTGTTGTATCTGCGATGCAGTTGTAACTGGACGTCCTGTGTTTTTATGCTCAATCTGGCCGCCTTACCGGAGGCCCCGAGCCGACGGGGAGCAGTTGGCGTCCTGGAGGCCTAGGGAGTGGAGCCCGACACTGGGCTGCCGGGGCGGGACATGGAGGCCGGCCGATGACCAGCGCCTTCCTGGCTTCAGACTGGTTGGACTGGACTCCCACGCTGTCGTTGCCCTGATGAACTATTCAGGAAGTAAAACACTATACGTTTCAGTTTTGCCTTGTTTTTACATCCCATGCTAATGAACGAGTTGCTTGTTGGTGAGGCGCTGATGGGACTTGCATGATAAGCCGTTTACTTTATCTCGTCGGGAACATCGTTTATGTTCGGCTTCAGCAAAGGCTTTTCCTTCAAGTCTTGATTGTTAGCACAGATGACAGGTGGACTTTTTGATTCAGACTGCCTGAGTTGGTTCCATCACTATCTGCTTCTGGAGAAGGGGTGGGAGGGGGTGGGGAGAGGTGGAGCAGGTCTGAAGATTGACAGATGTGAAGTGCAGAGAATGGGTGGACCTTGTGAAAGCGTTATTATGAAGGTTCAGAAGGCCCACGGGGCAGCCCTCTCCTGAAGTGCAGTGGGCAGTTCTCCAGCTCCCAAATCAGCCTCAAAACCAACTTTACTCTCTTTAGAGTCCTGCCTCTTCTCAGGGATTGGGTCCAAAATGTAAGGTGACTTCTCTCCTAAATAACTCACAAGAGGGGTGGTAGAGGCTGGCAGTTTCTTCTGATGATTTGTATTAATAATATAATCCCCCCCTCTTCTATCTAGGAAGATGTTACCAAGTACTTCGGTGAATTCCCCAGTGCAGGGGAACGGAGTGTTGAGTTCCAGGGATGCAGCCAGACACACAGCCGGAGCAAAACGCTACAAATACCTGAGGAGGCTATTCCGTTTCCGGCAGATGGACTTTGAGTTTGCTGCCTGGCAGATGCTCTACCTATTCACTTCCCCACAGAGAGTTTATAGAAACTTTCACTATAGGAAGCAGACGAAAGATCAGTGGGCCAGGGATGACCCGGCTTTCTTGGTCCTGTTAAGTATCTGGCTCTGTGGTAAGTGTTCATCTGCAGGAGAGTTGAGAAATCAGTTGAGTGTTTCAGGTTGGACTTGTCATTTGGAGAATCCTGTTGTCAGCATGCTATGGGTCATAATTTGGGGTTCTCTGAAGCCGTTGTCTTCCTTTCTGAAGTCTCCAAAATCTCACAGGAAAGAGAGTGATATTCCTCCTGACTTTAAAGGTCCCAAGCAGATGCCAGAGTAAACTGGTTCCTTGGAACTTTGAAAAGCACAGGACAGAGTCACTCCGTGTCTTTCAACCGCCGTGATAAATACATGGGGCTTCCCTCGTGGTTCAGACAGTAAAGAATCTGCCTGCAATGTGGAGACCCGAGTTCGATCCCTGGGTCAGGAAGATCCCCTGGAGAAGGAAATGGCTACCCACTCCAGTATTCTTGCCTGGAGAATCCCATGGACAGAGGAGCCTGGTGGGCTACAGTCCACGGGGTCGCAAAAGAATCAGATGCAACCAAGCGATTAACACTTTCACATTTTTCATAAATTCACTGATACCCAAATGCAATCTTACTGTGAAAAAGGACTGCTGAGATTGGAAATTACATTTCACCCTCAGTCTGATGCAGGGCTTCCCTGGAGACTCAGTTGGTAAATAACCTGCCTGCAATGCCGGAGAGCCAGAGTTTGATCCCTGGGTCAGGAAGATCCCTTGGAGAAGGGAATGGCAACCCACTCCAGTATTCTTGCCTGGAGAATTCCATGGACAGAGGAGCCTGGTGGGCTACAGTCCATGGGATCGCAGAGTCAGACATGACTGAGGGACTAACACTTTCACTTCTCACTTTCATCAGGCCCATCCAGAGTAAGGGTTCTGAAAGTACTAATGTGATCTTGAGAAACTGCTTTAAGTTCTCCAATAGTGCACTGAAAGGGTCTGAACCACTTTTAGTGTCTCAGTCGTGTCTGACTTTTTGTGACCCCTTGGACTGTAGCCTTCCAGTCTCCTCTCTCCGTGAAATTCACCAGGCAAGAATACGGGAGTGGGTAGCCATTTCCTTCTCCAGAGGATCTTCCTGAGCCAGGAGTCGAACCTGGGTCTCCTGCATTGCAGGCAGATTCTTTACAATCTAGGCCACCAGCGAAGCCCACCTTTAACTGGGTTTAAACATCTGAGTGCCTTCTCAGTAGTGGTTGTATTCTGAATGCTGGGGCTACCTGGGTGAATCACAGATACACAGGGGCCTCCTCAGTAAACATCAGGTATCTCAGTGGTAGTTATGTGTTCCAGGGCGATCTGTATTTCTTAATCAATTACATCCATTAATAAGATAGCTTAGGGGTTTTTGCATACCTGCATCCCATTCTGGAGTGGGCATCTGAAAGGCAGAAACCGACCTATATGCTTAGAATCTAGCAAAGTGTCTGAATGCATCTTGTAAATCTTTCTTGCAGTGTCCACGATAGGATTTGGCTTTGTACTGGACATGGGGTTTTTTGAGACGATAAAGCTGCTCCTTTGGGTAGTATTCATAGACTGTGTAGGCGTCGGTCTTCTCATATCAACCTTAATGTGGTAAGTACGGAAGCTTTGGTTTTTCAGATGCTACTGTAGAGCCTCCCTCTGTTTGCTTCAGAGAGTAGCTGATGGAAACTATATGAATTGAAAGCACTGATTGTGTCCGCCAGGATTACCATAACTCATTCTCCTGTGCTGGCACCTAGAGCAGAAAATACTCTTCAGGGGATGGTCCGCTTTGTCAAACTGCACCAAATAAGTGAACTGACGTCATGATTATGTTGTATTAACAAAATCCCTGATTTTGCAAAAATGTTTCACAGCCAATTCTGCTGAACTTGTCTGGATGATGGCACAGTATTCTGCTGCCTTGGTCAGCAGGTCATTTCTCGATGGGTAAAATGTGGAGGGTTATGTCATGAAATCTTTGAATCTTTGACATGAGATGAAGCACATGAAAAAGGATAGTTTTGGTTAAGCTTCCTTCCTGCTGAGACACACGAGTGGGTTTTATTTGACTGAGTTCTCAATCTGACTCTCTCTGGGTTTCCTGTACCAGCAATAGTGTGCTGAGTATCAATTTGGCATTTGATTTTTTCACGGGTGCTCTTGTGTGGTTAGTGGAAGAGGTGGACATGCAGGTGAGCTCAGCAGGGGGCTGGTGGTTGCTGTTGTGTATCAGAGAAAACACTGGAACCTGAGTTGCAGAGAGACCTGGGTTCAAATGCCAGCTCAGCCATTTACCCTGTTCTTCTTGGGAGATGGAAGTTAATTATCTAATTGTGAGGTATTTGAAAAACTTGTGCTGTGAAAAGCACCTGGCATACAGTCTGTGCTCAATAAATGATAGCTGTTAACATTTTGAGCAAGATTGTGAGATGCTAACTTCTGATGATACCAACCTGTTATTTTGCTTTGTAACTTCTGACCAGTCCAGTAGGTTTTGTATGTGCTGGGTAGTCAGAAAATGGAATGCACCCGTAATCTAAAATTCTAAGTGAAAATCACACAGGCATGTCTGACTCTTTGTGACCCCACAGTCTGTGGAATTCTCCAGGCCAGAATACGGGAGTAGGTAGCCTTTTCCTTCTCCAGGGGATCTTTCCAACCCAGGGATTGAACCCAGGTCTCCTGGATTGCAGGCGGATTCTTTACCAGCTGAGCCACAAGGGAAGCCCCTAAAATTCTAAAATCTGGCTTAAAAAGGATACTACCAACTAAGATGGCAGATAGATGGGGAAACAGTGGAAACAGTGGCTGACTTTATTCTGGGGGTTCCAAAACCACTGCAGATGGTGATTGTAGCCATGAAATTAAAAGACGCTTACTCCTTGAAAGTTATGACCAACCTAGACAGCATACTAAAAAGCAGAGATAGTACTTTGCCAACAAAAGTCCATCTAGTCAAGGCTATGGTTTTTCCAGTAGTCATGTATGGATGTGAGAATTGGACTATAAAGAAAGCTGAGTGCCGAATAATTGATGCTTTTGAACTGTGGGTGTTGGAGAAGGCTCTTGAGAGTCGCTTAGACTGCAAGGAGATCCAACCAGTCCATCCTAAAGGAGATCAATCCTGGGTGTTCATTGGAAGGACTGATGTTGAAGCTGAAACTCCAGTATTTTGGCCACTTGATGCGAAGAGCTGACTCATTTGAAAAGACCCTGATGCTGGGAAAGATTGAGGGCAGGAGGAGGAGGGGACGACAGAGGATGAGATGGTTGGATGGCATCACTGACTCAATGGACATGAGTTTGAGTAATCTCCGGGAGTTGGTGATGGACAGGGAGGCCTGGTGTGCTGCAGTTCATGGGGTCCCGAAGAGTTGGACACAACTGAACAACTGAACTAATGAAAAGTCTTCTGACTGGAGGAGGAGAAGCTGGAAAGAGTGGTGAGGCTGGGTGCAATTGTGTGGTCTGCGTTTGAGCAGAGGAAGCCCAGACTAGTGTGGTGATTCCAGAAGTAGAGGATGGTGGGAAAGAGGGGGAGCCCAGGGCCTCTAGGGTGGCCTGCAGGCTGTAGGCTTAGGAGTGCCCATGTGGGCTTTGGGTGCAGGTGCATTCCATGTGGTTCGTGCTGAGTTCAGGAGACTTGATGATAATGAAATAAAGGTACATTAGACACTGGGGGAGGGAACTTGGAAGCTGCAGCAGTCTGGCCAACATGAGGATGTGACTGGCATTCTTAATCTGAAGGTGAGAGAGGAGGACTCAGCTGTCTTTGAGCTCTCCCGGGAGGAGTGTCAGTGTTCTAGAGATGAGACCTGGATGAAGGCCAGAAGCCTGGGAAGTACCTGTTTAAGGGCTAAGCAGAGGGGTGGGGGCAGCAGCAGGACTATTGAATGGGAGCCCTTGGATGGTGAGCTAAACTCTTCTTACCCCATTCATTCTATAGCACAGTCTTGGCTCAAGTGGAAGGTGTTTTGGTAAGTTCCAGTTTGTTCTAGCAAAGCACTCGGATCTTGACATTTTCAGACAATTGAGTATAGGACTGTTTTATTAGTACTATAACACCTCTAGTTTCTTTTTCTATTTCCACTGTAGGCATAGCATTTTTCTTAACAGTATCTTTGAAATCACATGTAGAAGCAACCATCGAATTTCTGTAACTGTTTTACAAATCCTTTTTGTTCTTTTCCTTTGAAGACCTGTCTTTCTGTTACCTGGACATCTGTCTTTTCATTTATTCATCATTTAAAGGAACCATGCGACCATGCTGTGGAACAGAGGCATGAGCTTGAGTGATTGTTCTTGTGGCTGGAGATGTCGCTGGCCACTCTTTCCTTACTGGTTCCTCCAGTACTGAACTTTCCACAGTGGGGCGGGGGTTGGCGGGGTGTATGTGACCCCAGTCTTAGGCCGCAGACCTGTTCTCTATTTGTGTTCACTCTCTGGGTGATCTCATTCAAGTTCATGGCTTTTAATACCATCTGCAGACATGAATCTGTATATCCCCTGTGTGGACTGCTCCTCTAAGCTTCTAGACCTTCTCTCTATGCAGGTCCAAGCTCCTGTACTCACCCCTTCCTGCACCCAGATCACTCCTGGTGCAGCCACTCCTACCTCAGTGGCACCTCCGTCTTTCACTTGTTTTAGGGCAGAAGTCGCAGTTGTCCTTGACTAATCTTTTTCTCTGGTTCCCGCTGTCTAGTACTCAACTCTTGTTCCCACCTCCAGCTCCAGTCGTCCCCAGGCCAGCACCTCCGCTGCTGCCACCCTCTTCATCTCCTCCTCACAGTAACCTCCCTCTTGCCTCTTTGCTTCCATTCTTGTCCCCAGGGTCTGTTCTCAGACCGCAGCCAGAGGAACCCCATCAAAACAGTAAGTCAAACGTCCTTTTGGGAACTCCACAGTGACTTATTCCACCAAGAGTAAAAGCCAAACGTCTGACAGAAGCCACAGGGTCTATAAGATGCTCCTTATTCTTTTCCCATTTCATTCCCTGCTGTCTTCTCACCAGTTGCAGGTGCTCTGAGCCCCTACCCCATTCCTCAAGCAGGCCAAGCCCTCCCCCACCTCTGTGCTCAAGACTCCTCTCTGCTTGGAAGGCTCTGCCCCAGGGGTTCCCATCACTGCCCCTGGTTCTTTGCCCAGATGTCACTCTCATGACTCTCGTCATAGTTAACATTTCACCTGTTCAGTTTTTCTCCATAGGGCCATCTGACTGTATTGTTATCAATCCACTCCCACTAGATTGAAGGCAGAAATTTGTTTACCACCATATCTCCAGTGTCTGGAATAATGCTTGAGCTATAGGAGATAGTCAGTAAATATGCATGGGGTTAATTTTATTGTATTATAAAAGAAATGTTATCTTTTTCTTCAGGTTTATCTCCAATAAGTATTTAGTGAAACGGCAGAGCAGAGACTATGATGTGGAGTGGGGCTATGCCTTCGATGTGCATCTGAATGCTTTTTATCCTCTCCTGGTCATTCTGCATTTTATACAGCTTTTTTTCATCAACCGTAAGTAGCAGTTACTTCTAAACTTGTTATCAGAAAGTCTTCATTGTACCCACTGAAAAAAGATTCATTGTCCGTGTCTCTTCTGCAGATGTCATCCTAACAGACACATTTATTGGATATTTAGTTGGAAATACCTTATGGTTGGTTGCTGTTGGCTACTATATCTATGTAACTTTCTTAGGATACAGTGGTAAGTAATTGATTTTTTTTGGTTGACAACACTACAGGGAGGGAAGTTGTAACAGTAATACAATGAGCTTTTATGGAGCTGGCACTGTCCCTGGTGTTTTACATAAATTCTCCCAGTTAATCTTTAGTTATATAATACAGGTTTACTATTCCCCATTTTTCAAATGAGGAGACAAGCCCAGAGAGATTAAGTAATTTATCCATGGTCCCGTCTCTCCAAAGTGGCATAGCTGGTATATAACAAACTTTATAATTTCAAGGAACCATGTTAAACCATACTGATGCTCTCCAGGTTTCTTACAGGAACCCATGACAAGTTTCTTTTCTCCCAGGCTTTTGGGTTCTGGGTTACCAGCAGTCAGTCAGATGAGGAAAGGGTTGGGTCCAGTGTATGGGCATGTTTAAAACCTTTGCCATATTTTCTGTTTTATGATTGGGGGACGATTCTGAAATATTCTTCATTTTGTAAACATCTGTGTTGGTCCCGGGCCACCTGCTGGACTGGAGAAGCCTAGGGGTGAGAGGTACTGTGGATAATCACAGAAGATCAAGCCCAGCTTCTGCTGAGCTCAGGATATATTTATAAATTCATTATTCAATCCTGCTATCAGTTCATCTTTCATAGTATGAATGAGAACCATATTTATTTTTCTTCACATATGTTAAGAAATGACTGCTCTTAAGAGTTAAATTTAGAGATCTTATGACTTGTCAGTGTCATGTATTTTGGCCCTTTCCTTTATTGTCCCTCTAGATGATTAGGATCTTACTGTAAACCTAAGTCACTTGAACTCACATGTGACTCATTCCACTGGTCAGAGTGTCCCCTTGACTTTGTTAAGAACCCCCCACCCCCAAATTGTAACACCTTCTTGTTTTGGGCATTGGGGCAGTTCTGTCTCTAGTTCGGGGGAGATGGAAGTGGATTTGGATCACTGTCCTGGTAACTCCCTACAATTTAGAAGATTGTTTGGGCACGCTCAGTTTCAGTTTGGGGAGTACTTGTATGAGAAATACTTAGCTTTGAATGCATGGGCCATGAACCCACTAATAGGAAACCACAAGTGAGAGAGAAAGAAACACAGATATCTGGGGGTGGGTTTTATATTTGAGAGCTTCATTTCTTTCCTAAAGTCTGGGATACTAGTTGAGATCTCACCTTCTCAAAGTGGAGGTGTGACACTCCCTTAGTTGGGAAATCTCAAACAGCTGAAAGTTGGTTTTTTCCTATAACGTCACCCATCTCTGCTGGTACATTAAGATGGGAAGCTTCTGAAGCATCACAGGTTTAAACTCAGCACTTCATCCATTACTAACTGGCGATGCTGACTCTCACCCTAACCTGAATCCTGGTCCTTCTCCAGCACTGCCATTTTTGAAAAACACGGTGACTCTTCTCTACCCGTTCGCACCGCTCATCCTGCTCTACGGACTGTCTCTAGCACTGGGCTGGAACTTCACCCACGCACTGTGCTCCTTCTACAAGTACAGAGTGAAGTGAGCCGGGGGCCCCGGCGTCTGAGCAGCAGCAAAGTGTTGGTGAGGTGGTGATGTCTCATGAAACCTGTAAATAAACTATCACTGTAGATATCTTAAAGGTATGAAGTTTGCAAATTTGAAGAAGTGTAAATGTTAATACTTAGTACATTCCTTAAAACTAATTAAATGTACATTTCTACAATAAATATTTTTTAAACTAAAGTGTTACCTTTTATTCATAGTATTTGCACACAGAATGATACACAAAGTACTAAGGCTATGAGGAAAATAAAAAGGTAAAACTTTTTAACATAAATTATTTTTGAATGCCTGTCCACATGATAATAGTCATATGTGTCCCATCCCCTCCCCAACTGTTACTGACAAGGTACAGAGCCACCCCCATTTCTAACAGGCTGCATATTAAACTTTTATATAAGCCACAGGGTCTTAGTTTAAGCTTTAAAAGTCTCCTTAGGAATCACTGAACTACAGGCAGTAAATGTCACTAATAGCCATTATATATGCCAAAAAAAAAAAAACCCAACCAACAAAATGTAGTAGATTGAAGAGGCCCCCAGAAGCTATTCTTACTCCGGGAACTGTATAGCCACATAAGATATGAGTGAACCTCTGTTGTAACACTGATAATCAGGGTTTTAACAACTAAGGCTTTTTTTTTTCTTTCTTTCTTTAAAGACTTTCCAAAACACACAAATCTACTATTGTTTTCTAACTGAAAATAGTCCCGGTAAGCTATTATTATATATCAGTGTTAAAACTATAATAATAAAAAAGCTTGGTACTCATGAAGTTTTACCTGTTTTTTATTAGAAGGAGTCTTGAATTCAACATGGCTTTTTAAATTCTTTATTTCAAATACACATGAGCGGTTGTGGCACAGAGAAACAGTGATGAAGGCACAGTCGACGGGACCAGTTATCAGCTTCTCAGTTTTAGCAGCAAATTAGAAAATAAATAATCCTCCTTTGAAAATCCAACAGGACCTAAAATATTACTACAGTTATTACCAATCTGACCAATGAAGATGTTATAAGGAAAATATGTACAGTATATTTCAGGGGAGAAAAAATCTTGGTACAAGCTGGAAAAGCAGTCCTTCAGGCAGCGTCTCCCAGGGGTGCTTCCAGAGACACCCCAACTGCCAAGACAGCCTTTCCAAATGGAGTTTGTTCTCAAGGAGAAATGCTTTAGTCTTTCATCCCATAAATGAAACAGTGGTTACATTTAATCAGCTGATTTCTAAAATCTTTCTTAGAAAACACGACCGACTACACGGAAAATGTCAAATCTGCTGGCAGTGCGTCTTACAGTACTGTCGATGCCGGCCATCATTAAGGCTCTGAGACTGTGTCTTCAAAAGGTATTTCCACCCAAATTTCGGCAAACTGAGCATTTCGAACAAATAATGGAATGCTTATCAAACTCAAGTACCAAATCTTTTGACTCCAGGGCAATTTGCTAATCACTAATGCTCTGAATTAAATAGCCTTCCTCGTGTCCAAGAGTATGGAATGTTCCCCACAACAGACCATCCTTTTTCTAGAACAGTTTTAGCACCACAGTTCCTAACGTTTTTCCACACAGAGTGTTTCCAGTCCAACACTCAGTTTACATTTTTTTGAATACCATCTAAATTCTCCACTCACATACTCTGAAGCTCCAGCCCCTTCTGGTTTGTTCCTCTGGAAATGCTCTAGCTAGCACCCTAACAGGTGAAGCGAGTGTTTCAGGTAAGAAGAGTCAAGTTCCTGTATAGATATTGATGATATGGGTAAATAAATATAAAAAAGGCTTTTTTTTTTTAGTAATACTCTTGTAGTGGTCTCTTCAGCACTGTAGTTTCACATGCATTGAAGAAATAAAGGAAGCATATTAGTTAAGCCATATATATGTTAAGATTAATAATTAAAGATATACAATTCTCAAACTAAATCTCACACATTATAAACACTGCTCCATAGCTTAGAAATGTTTCCTTCTCTTTAGGACTTCAGATATGATTACGACTCAAATCTTCAACTTTTTGATAACTTTAGCCTCTCATTTTCTTTCATTCAACTTTTCTTATATCAGGGCTATGGCAATATAGTCAAAGAAGCACAAAAAATATGGATAAACCAAAATTAAAACAGCAATTAACAGTTTGGGAGCAGAAGTATTTTTGAAAATATATGTGAATTACAAAACGTTGTTTAGCACATATAGGATTTGATCTGTGCTTAGTAATACAGAGTAGATTATTTGATCTCTACACAAAGGCATACTTTTTTTTTCCCTCTTAATAGCTCATTTAAAATACCACTGTTCATTCTTAATAATAACTGACAGGCTCAGAACAATCAAAATCAACATAAAGTGACACTGATTCCAGGAAAAATATGCCTTACTAGATCCTGCTTCTGTGATGTCAGGCTAGCAGTTCCTTTATGAAACGTGCTACTAAGCTGCTCCAAGTTTTTGCCAATAACCTTCCAACGAAAATTAACAGGTCTTCGGGAGAGAATCCCAGATGAGACTTGGATATATAATCTGGTAGGACAAGACTTCATTCATGTGTTTATCAAGAAATAACCCAACTATGTGTAAAAAAAAAAATGAAACTACAACACTTACTAACACCATACACAAGAAATAAACTCAAAATGGATTAAAGATTTAAATGTAAGGCCAGAAACTATAAAACTTTTACAGGAAAACATAAGTGGTACACTCTTTGACATACATCACAGCAAGATTCTCCATGACCAACCTCCTAGAGTAATAGAAATAAAAACAAAAGTAAACAAATGGGACTTAATTAAAAGCTTTTGCATGGCAAAGGAAACAATAAACAAGATTAAGAGACAACCCTCAGAATGGAAGAAAAAAAAACAGTAAGCAAACGAAACAACTGACAAAGGATTAATCTCCAAAATATACAGGCAGCTCATGCAGCTCAAAACCAGAAAGACAACCCAATCAAAAAATGGATGGATGACCTAAACAGACATTTCTCAGAAGACATACAGATGGCCAACGAACATGAAAAGATGCTCAACATAGCTCATTATCAATGTAAATCAGAACCACAAGGAAGTATCACCTCATGCCAGTCAGAATGGTCATCAGTAAAAAACCTACAAACAATGCATGCTGGAGAAGATCTGGAGAAAAGGGAACCCTCTCGCACTGTTGGTGGGAATGTAAATTGATACAGCTAGTATGACAATTCCTTAAAAAACTAGGAATAGAACTACCACATGGCCCAACAATCCCACTACCAGGCATATAGCCTAAGAAAATCATAAATGAAAGAGACACATGTAATCCCAATGTTCATTGCAGCACTTTTTACAATAGCTAGGACATGGAAGCAACTTAGATGTCCATCAACAGATGAATGGATAAAGAAACTGTGGTACATATATACCGTGGAATACTACTCAGCTATTAAATAAAAAAAGACGCATCTGAGTCAGTCCTAGAGATGGATGAACCTAGAGCCTATTATACAGAGTGAAGTAAGTCAAAAAGAGAAAGACAAATAGTGTATATTAACGTGTGCATATGGAATCTACAAAGATGGTACTGATGAACTATTTGCAGGGCAGCAGTGGAGATGCAGACACAGAGAACAGATCAGTGGACACAGCTGGGGAAGGAGAGGTGGGACAGATTCAGAGAGTAGCATGGAAACATACACATTACCATACGTAAACATCAAGTGAGAATCTGCTATAGGACTCAGGAAACTCAACCCAGTGCTCTGTGACAACCTAGGGGGTGGGGTACAGTGGGAGGGGGTTTCAGAAGGGAGGGGACATGTGTATACCTGTGGCTGATTCATGTGACGTATGGCAGAAACCAACACAATATTGTAAAGCGGTTATCCTCCAATTTAAAAAATAAAAATGAAATAACACACCAGAAGGAATCAAGTAGGAAGACTTTTCTGCTTCACCTCTTTTAAACATCATATTCATTTTCTATTGCTGCATTAAATCATGGCAAATTTAAAAGCTTAAGACAACTCCCATTTATTATCTCACAGCTCTGTAGGCCAGAAGTCCAGGCAGACAGGACTGCACTCGCTGCTCAAGGTCTCACAAGGCTGGAATCCAGGTGCTGGCGGGGACCAGGCTCCTGTCTGCTGAAGCAGAGTCCATCTGCAGACTCCTTCAGATTGCTGGCTGAGTTCAATTCCTGTGGCTGCAGGACTGCAGTTTCCATTCCCTTGGCTGCCAGCTGGGGCCTCTCAGCTCAAGAGGCATTTCTCCTCATGTGGCTGCCCCCATCTGAAACCAGCCATGGTGTCTCAAGTCCTCCTGCTTTGAATCTCTGACTTCTGCTGACAGCCTGAGAAAACTCAGGGCCCACATGATTTGGTTAGCTGTTCCCAGATAATCTCCCTTTTGCTGTACAACATAATTATGGATAATACAGGTTCACATACACTCAAAATCTACAAAGTCACTGGGGGTCATCCACAGAAGTCTGGCTGCTACAAATACACACTGCTATTAATTAGAGCAATCTTTCCAAACATGCTGTTTGCATATAATCACACTTGGCTTCGAGGACAGCACTGTTGGCAGACAATTTTTTCATTACTAGGACACATTTAAGAGAAGACTTCACAGCATTGCTGAAGTTTTTCTAATTATTTACTGATGCAATTGTTGATCTAAAAAAGCTATAAAAGACATCTCCAACAGTTGAATTAACCTATACATACATGTCTACAGCCTGCATGCTAAATAATCCACGTGCATTCATGTTTTCCAAAGCTTGTCCTATCACAAGCTTTGGAACCTCAACCTCAAGTTGGAGATCTTACTGGACTCCAATAGCAGAGACAGTGACTGCCGTAAAGAACGCATGAGACTGAGAGCAAAGAATTTAGAACTTGATCTCAGAAACCTGGAAATAGGTCCTCAACTTTCTCTTCTCCCCGAAAATACTCATCATCATTTACACTATGATATATTCTGCATGTCTGCTTTTAGCTTCATGATTGCAACTCATTATTCTAAAATGATTCTAAAAAGGATTCTAAAATGTTCATATTAGCACTCTTGACACAGTGCTGTCCTATAGAATTTTCTGGGATGATGGAGATGTTCTATATCTGTGCTGTTTGATCCAGTGGCCACTAGCCAAGGGAGAGCCAGTGTGACTGCAGAGCTGAATGTTTTCTTAATTTAAATAGCTGCCTGGTGTCCAGTGGCTACTGCAGAGGACAGCAGAGCTCCAGAGACATCATGCCATAGGCACACAGAAAAGTAAAATTAGTCCCACCACTTGACACTTTTCCCCACTCACTCTTTGGGAAAAAGTGGTTCAGCGTCCATTCAAGGGCAAGTATTTCCTTTCTCTCTGTTCCAGGTTCCCTAATCTTCTGTCCCAATACTTCAGTCGCTAACATGATTCTTAAGGGCAACCACTAGAATTGCCTGTTCTTGGCAAGCTGCTAATTGTCTAGAGGAAATCAGGGGAGGAGAACTCAGCAAACAAGAGGCTCCATGGACACCTGTATAGCAGGGGATGGACAGGAAGCACGACGGACACGCTCGCCCATAGGCGCTTGACGTTTGGTCAGAGTGAGTACATGTCTGTGCACACACACCCCCCACAAAAAGAAACTAGACAGTTGAGACTCTGTGTGTGTGTGTGTGTGTGTGCCTAAGTGTGTGGCAAGGACAGCAGCTGAAGAGAGTTCAGGAAAAGGAAGAGGAGTGTGGGCTGGAAGAGTTGGTCCCCTCCCCCAGATCCTGCCTGGGTACCTGCCACGTGTCAGGCAGTGTTCTGGGCTCAAGGAGGCACTGGTAACAAATTCACAGGAAGGAAGGGGCGCACAAGGGAGTCCTTGAAAGATAAGATGTGGCTAAAACTCTTCTCAGGAACAGGAGGGATGAGCTAGTAAGTTTTCACCCTCAGCTCTGCAGAGCTGCCTGGATAAGGCTCAGTCTCAAGACATACACCCCGACAAAGGGCCAGGAATGGCCGTTACTGTCACCTCCCTGGACTCTCAGAGCATGGCCTTTCTTCCTCAAGTCAGAGTCAGCTACTTGGGAAGCAGAGAAACAAGGGGGTTCTAAACCCACCTCCAGATTTCCACCTCCTGACACTGAGTTGTTAGAGCAGCAATTTAGTATATGAAGCTGGTTCCAATGTTTTATAATGAGAGGCTATGCTTTTCCAGTGAAGTTTCCCTGCCAGCACTGGGCCAAGGAGAGTTGGGAAGAAAAGGTAAATTAAAGAAAATACAAAGTAAATTTTAAAAACCTTGAGGAAAATGTTTAACTGGACTTTGACATAAAAATAATCATTGTTGGCAACGTTTAAGTTTTAAATCAAGAACCATTCAAGTAATGGAAAAAATTGTACCCTATCTGTGTTTTCCATCCTTTTTCACTGCATGACCCTGTACAGAAAATAAGGCTGTTTGAAAGCTATTTGTTCAGCCTACTGGGTACAGGTGACACTTCTCCAAGCTAAAGGCAACCAGCTAGAACCTCCAGTGCCCAAGGCCTTAGCCATGGGCTATTCTGAAAGCCCAGAGGATTTAACCTCAGCACACCTGTAACTGCCTGCAACCCACCTGGGGACACCACAGTGATTGGGAACTGATGTTGATAATTCATAATTTTGTAAAAGACTTCCGTTAAGATCACTGACCGCCAAGGCTGATAATATTTTTGTCTACAGTAATGACATCATGTGGAATTGCAGGTTTAAGAGTAATAAATACTCTTTGGATGTGAATTTACTTACAAGTTCATATTGGAACAGAATAAATTATTTTGAAAAAACATACACCTGTTACAACACCTTTCACCAAAACCCCACCATTACAATTACATTTTTCTTTAAAATTAAACCAACTGTGCTCATACAACAGCATTACCTAGAAAACATTTTGTCAGAACTCAGAATGAGTGCAGACATAAAAGCATCAAGAGAAAATGCATCTAATTCACGGATTTTAGACAAAGATTAATACAGAAAGAAGAGTTCGTCATTTTACATATCAGAGGAAATGTAATGACTTCAGTGTGTGGTAATTTGGGTTGAAATGCAACACCCTTGCACATTAAAACTTATCAGACTGATTTTTTGTGGCTATACACCATACATAGTATAGTAAAATAACCCTCAAGAAGGACATTGGTCTTTAAAATCTTGGCTTTAAGGAATGACAAACGGCTTTGAAAATATTTTGCTCAGAATCATTGTGATTATAAAAGTACTTCAGTTAGGAAATCAATCTAGAATCATTCTTAAATGGCAGTGCATTTGAAAAATGGCATTAACTTGTAATGTTTGCATTTCCAAAGAAAAATATAGAAAGAACTTAAAAAAGCAAGGTAACTGGTTTTCAAAAAAAGTATTGAGTCAAAAATTTACTGCACAAAAATATGTACTTCTTAAGTGTTTCTAATAAATTAACTCCATAACATTTTAGGTATATTTATATATTTATATATATATAATCCCTGATCATCTATAAAAGAGGGTCTATAATACTAAAATAAATGAACTTCAAAAGTACCCCCTTCATAAAATGTATTTAACATTAATTTTTCTCAAATTTAATGAATGTAACAATATGTACAACTCTTATGTATTAGTATAATACCAAAATAGTACAAGTCATATTAACAGGCTGTCATAACTGTAAAACGTTTGAGTTGAGTTAAAACTGGAGGACAGCTTAGATTCAAATGAATATAACTATCCGTGGGAGATTCATTTTCCAAGTGGAAATATGACAATCATTTTATCTACAGTAGATTTCACGAGAGGTAGAATTCAAGTTACCAAAAAAACGTACGTGCTCAGCTGTCTTTAATCAACAAATTCACAGGGAAAAAAATGTGTTGGTTTCTTAGGAGATGGTCAGTTTGTGACTTTTTTAATATGGATCTGAAATACAAGATAGTGAACAGCATGATATGGCAATCAATTTTCAATTCGAAAAAGATCTTAAGTATGAAATCCAAATGTTGTAAAAAAAAAAAAATGTAGAATCTAAGCTGTTTCACTGATTTCATGTATTGTCTTACCTCATTAAGAATGGCCCAAACAGCAGAATTCTGAATAACTGAAAGTCGGAAGGCTGAAATGGGGTTTAGGCTGGGATCCACCATCCCTTCCGCAACACCGTTTACAAATTTCCCTGCAAAGGAAAAATCAACACTTGTTGGGGTAAGACCGAAACAAGCACACATAAACTATCAGTGATTTAAAGCAGGGAAAGAAAACACCAAAATGTTTCCAGTAGATGTTTTTACACAAAGAATGGATGAATTTTGTTTTCTTCCTACTATCTTTATTCCAGGTTTAAATTTTTCACAAAGTAGTACATGCTTTAAAACATGAGCAGCAACCTGTTTAACAGGCAGAGCTATAAAAAGTAAATATATTCTGACATCAACTAACACAAGTTTTTAGTAAAATATGACTTACAAGCCTTACAAAACATACTCCTCACCATCTCTCAGTCTGCTTTGAGGATTGAGTCAATAGTAACAAATTTCACTGCTTTAATTAGACACACACACAATGGTCGGCTTTGAGTGATTTCCAAGGTCAAATCTAGGAGGAATTAAGATATGATACATTTTCAAGGCAGGTCTAATATAAAACTCCATTATAAATGACAAGCTCATAAAGCTCTCCTGTAAGGATAAGAACCAAGACCTTCTAGAAAAGATAATAAGCTCTCTACTCTACTTTTCTTGCTGTGAGGAAACAGCAAGGAAACAAAAACACTGTTGAAAAAGTGTCAGAAAAATGGTTGTTTTGAGTCACACTGCTCTAAGCCAGAGATTGACAAACTTCCTAAAAACAGCAGATAGTAAATATTTTAGGCTTCGTGGCTCAAGAGGGCATTTGAGAATATCACACAGGTACTTGTATAGGAAAAGAGAAAAACTAATTTCCATAAAATTTTTATTGATGAAATTCAAAATTTCAACTAAGTATTTTATCTTTATTTATTTTGAAATTCAAAATAACTCAGTATCTTTTTTTTTTTTTCCTAATACAGGTGTACTAAGGAGAATGTAATTCCTTTTGGAGGAATTCAAATTAACTGGGACTCAAATTCAATGTTCCTTATCAAAACTGATCACAAATATTAATCTGTTAATGTGGATCTATAATGAGGCTTCTTTTTATGAAGAGATTTATTTTTCAATTTAAAATATTTTTCTCAATCCATATTTATTTACTATTAAACATTTGTGCAACACTTTGGTAAAGTAAAAAAAGTCCTGAAATAATTTGTCTAGCATTAAAAGATATGGCTTGTCCACTGACTTTTTAAAAAACTTTTATTTTAGAGCATAGCTGATAAATAATGTTGTGATATCTTCAGGGGCACAGCAAAGGGGCTCAGTCATACATATACACGTATCCATTCTCCCCCAAACGCTCCTCCCCCAAACTGCCACATAACATAGGAGATTTTGATATATCTTGAAGGTTTCCTTTCACACAGCCTAGATAAGATACTGCCAAATGATGTCATTAATCCAAAAGCACAAGATTTAATGGAGCATATCCATGACTTGGAAGGTGTCTGCATCAAATTCTATTAAGAGTCTTTTCTTCAAAAGATATCTACCTTATCATAACATTACAGATGAATCACTTTCAATCAAAGGTTAGGTGGAACCTCGTCAATTAGCTTGATATTTCTTGTAGTTTGGTGTCACCAAAGTGACTTGAATGCAATATATGTTTTGCACATAAGCACTGTTTTAATAATTTTAGGTTGAATTCACTAAGAAACATGATCAGGTCTGAAGCAAAAACTAATTTTCAAAAAGATAACAGTAGTTGAAGGCACTCAAAAACTTTCTCACTCGGAAAATTTTCAATTCTTATTCCAGAGCTTAAAAATAAATAAATAACATTTTATCACTGCTAAGCCCCAGAACTGCTGCTTGGTAGGGCAAGTCAGAATATCCAGTTCTTATTTCTGACAAAAATTCACAGAACTGTTGTTGAGGAAGTCAACGAGAGTGAGTAAAATTCACTGACAATACCACTAGTTCAATAAATTAATCATACGCGACAAACACTCTGTAAAGCATCTATTGACGCATAATAAGATAACCGTAGGCTTGAAACACCTTACGGTTTTCTTTTAACTTTTTATTTTATATTAGAATATAGCTGATTAACCGTGTTGTGATAGTTTCAGGTGCATAGCAGAACAGCTCAGCCATACATGTACATGTATCATTCTCTCCCAAGCTCCCCTCCCATCCAGGCTGCCACGTAACATTGAGCAGAGTTCCATGTGCGATACAGTAAGCCCTTGTTGGTTATCCATTTTAAACACATCAGTAAACACTTAGTTTTGCAAGCTTTGTAACTCTGTCCATCAAACCCTTCTCCTACACAGGTATTATTTTCACCACTATTCACTGTAACACATCCTAGCAGATTCTGCTTCAGGTTGTACAAATTTTGTGTCTTCTCAACTTGTTTGATGGAGAAGGCAATGGCACCCCACTCCAGTACTCTTGCCTAGAATATCCCATGGACGGAGGGGCCCGGTAGGCTGCGGTCCATGGGGTCGCTAAGAGTCGGACACGACTGAGCGACTTCACTTTGACTTTTCACTTTCATGCATTGGAGAAGGAAATGGCAACCCACTCCCGTGTTCTTGCCTGGAGAATCCCAGGGACGGGGGAGCCTGGTGGGCTGCCGTCTATGGGGTCGCACAGAGTCGGACACGACTGAAGCGCCTTAGCAGCAGCAGCAGCACTTGTTTGAAAACATTCTTGCCTGCACTTGTTCTCCACAGACTATTCGCAGAGGCCGATTCTTCAGTCACTTCAAACCTGGCCCTTTCTCCAAATAACAAGGCAGTAGTTGTTAACAGATAAGGCAGTAGTATCTGTCAACTCAAGCCAAAAAAAACCACTCAAATAATTTGCTTGCCTTTTGATTAACTGACATTGCTCTCAAGGTCCCCAACTCCTCAGTCAAAAGTTATTACTGAAAGTCTAATGGTCTGAAATAAGATTATTTTCTCTGTACACGTATCTCTGGCTGTTACAGCTACACACTGGTGAATGGTTTTCTTGCTTGCTAACATGGGAGCCACTTTGGTTAAAGCCTCATTAGAATCTTTTATTGTTGTGAAGAAACTCTCAGGGAGGAGATATATTTTAAATTTTCTAGTTTTTCTGACCATTGCTTGCCTGTGAGCTGGGGGTGTTGTTGTAAGTGGTTAGTTTGGTAACATATTCTTTAGTACAGTTCCTTTACATAGTAAACACAATGATCTGCCATCTGACTTTGTAAAAAGAACCCGCATTCCACCGTGTTAAAAAGCACAGCATTCAAAGTCCACTCTCTTCTTGTTTTTACCTGAAGGGTAATCACTGGTCATTTTTTTTTAAATGTCACAATAGAGTGATGTGTGTGGCACATCAAACACTGTCAAATTATAATGCACCAGTGCTACCGGTGGTACCCTGAGGAGCAATTCAAAGCAACGGGAGCACCACCTCCATCTCTCTGGCAACTGCTCGCTTATCTCCGCTGTCGCAGCAAAAAGACACACACAACCCAGAACAAATGAGCACGGCCATGCTCCAAGCAAACCGTTCATGGGCACCAAAGCTGGGATATTTTCTCATTTTTACATACCACGACATAGGACTATTCTTTTCTCAACCACTTAACAATGAACATAAACAATGAAAAACATTTCAACATTCTTTGCTCACAGGCCATTCAAACAAGCAGCTAACCCTTGTGTTGTTAAATTATGTGTCAATTCTAAAGTCTTAAAATACAATGACCAGGCTCAAAATTAGATAAGACACACTCAAGTTGAAAACCATGCTGGTAAAGTTTATACTCATTTTCTTGAATAACCATGTCTATTCTTGTTTTTAACTTAATTTTTATTTTATACTGGAGTGTAGTTTTTGGGTTTCCCAGGTGGCGCTAGTGGTGAAGAACCCACCTACCAATGCAGGAGATGTAAAAGATGAGGGTTCAATCCCTGGGCTGGGAAGATCCCTTGGAGGAGAGCATGGCAATCCACTCCAGCATTCTTGCCTGGAGAATACCACAGACAGAGGAGCCTGGCGGGCTGTAGTCTGCAGGGTTGCAGAGAGCCGGACACAACTAAAGCAACTTGGCATGCGAGCACCGTTGACTTACAGTGTTCAGGCGCACAGCACCGTGATTTGGTTCTACATCTACATGTATCATTTGCACAGGAAATATTCAACATGTGAACTTCCTAAGTAATGTTTTTATTAAAAAATTATTAATACTTGTTTCATAAAAGTATGTCCATATTTGGACTGGGGTAGGGACTGTATGCTATAAAAACAGTACTATTTAACATTTAATTAGGAAGTAGATTCAGGGCTGAAAAATACTGTGGGACTTGAAACATTTTAACTTATGAGATATCTGACCTCATCTGATGAGATCATTTAATTAGAAAAAATAATTAGTAAATTATAAGACTGGCCTCATTAAAACCCTCTCACCCAGCAATTTTATGCTGAAGAAATACTCTTGCATGTGCAGAAGGCATATACAGACTGCAGCAAAAATTGCAAATGATTTTAGTAGCAATGATTAGCAGACTGACTAATTAAATTAGGACATGCTAATACAAGGGAATATTAGGCAGCCAATTAAAAGAATGAAGAAAGAATAAAGAGAATGAAGTAAAGTTGTAGATAATGCAGTTGTGAGTTACTTCCATTTCTAAGCATACACTGGAGAGAAACTCTAGTACATGTGCATAAGTTTTTATACCAGCAAAAAGATGAAGACAAACTTTATGACCAAACAGAAGAACAGACAGTATCATCTCTGGAGTTCTATCCAGTGAAAATGAATGATCCATAGATGCACAGATCCACATGGTTGAATCTCACAATGCTGAGAGACAAAAAATTGTAGATTACAGAATGACAATCATTTATATTTCAAAATAAACAAAATAAGACTATGCATTATTCAGGGGTATATTACATGTGTATTAAAAGCACAGATGGAAACAGTAACCACAAAATTTAAGATAGTAGTTACCTTTTTTTTCTTTTAACTTTTTGGCTGTACCCTGGGGCGTATGGATCTTAGTTCCCTGGCCAGGGAACAAACCTGTTCCCATTGCACTGGAAGGCGGAGTTTTAGCCACTGGATGGCCAGGAAAGTCCCAAGAGGATTCTTACTACCTATCTCTTTCTCTGGTTCTCTCCGTCATGGGGTACTGTATGGGCTACAGCTTAGCTTGAATGTAGCTGCCAGTTTCCCGTTTACCATAAATCTCCAGCATATTCCACAGCACCCTTGGGCGTGAACTTCCCTAAGTTCTGTTCCAAGTCAGTCCCCTTCGGGCAAGCTGCAGAGCTCCCTGTTCTGGGGGCTGCCTCTCCCCTGCAGCACACCTCTGCACCACTGCTCAGGGTCCCTGGCAAGGACAGCAGCTGGGGGAAAGTGACATTCCTGATGTTCAAGCAGAGGTGTACAACCCCTGGGTTGGAGCAGTAGCCCTTCATGTCCTGCTGACTTCTCCCAGCATGAGGGGACCAGTGGGCAGGGAGAGGCAACGGGGACCGAGAATTCATGCCCTGCCATGCCTGCAGCGAAACTTTACCCTAGGAACGGAGGTGGGGTGGAGGAAGGCAGCCTCAGGTCTCTAAGGGTCTGGATAGAGCTTCTGCAACAGGGAGCTGGGGTTGGGCACAGGGAGACAGGTGCTGGTGGCCTGCCTTTCCTAGTGAGATGCCCTCGCCCTGGGGCAGGAACTGGCAGGAGGCAGACTCAGCAGTCATGGCTGGACAAGCAGAGAGGGGCTTCTGTGTCACTGAGCTTGGCCAGAGTAGGCAATGGTCAGAGCTCCAATGCCATAAATTCTTTTTTTTTTTTTAGATTTTTTGATGTGGACTATTTTTTAAATAAAGTCTTTATTGAAGTCTGTAACAATACTGCTTCTGTTTTATGCTTCCATTTTTTAGCCAAAAGGGATGTGGAATCTTAGCTTCCAGACCAAGGATCGAACCTGTATTCCCCTGCAATGGAAGGTGAAGTCGTAACTGCTGGACACCAAGGAAGTCCCTCTAATGCCACAGACCCGTATGTTTTTACTGAGATTCAGATGTTATAAGTAAATGGTTCCCCATTTGCTGTACTTTTATGAAAAATAACTGTTACCAGTTATAGTAGACTCACTAGAAGGTCTGTGAAGCCCCTCACACGTTTTTCCACTAAAGCATGCTTCTTAAGGGAGCAGATTGTTTTATATTCAGTTGAAAAAAAAATCAGTTGCTTTTGCTTCTGATGCATGCTTTTGTTCCACAAGTTTCTAGGTCTCATCGCCCAACAGTTCTCTTCTGGTTCTAAATATGTATGAGTTGATATTTTAGATGGCCATTATCTTCAAATTACTGCAGAGACATTTAATCATAAATGTCTCTATTTTCTATGCTACTTTCATAACCTAGGACATTCTCAGAAATTAAATAACTGACAGGTAATAGGATTAATAAATGTCTCATATACACAGCTAATTTTATGAACATTTATAGAGTGGGCTAAAATATAACCCAAATATAAAAATAATTAAACTCATCAATCCACTAAAATGACATAGAAATTAGTCAGGGTGTTTGCACAAGCCTTGTAGCAAAATGTGAATGACATTTGCTGAACATAAAGCTGCTGGAGGCCTTCCCTGGTGGCTCAGTGGTAAAGAATCCACCTGTCAGTGCGGGAGATGCGGGTTTGATCCCTGGTCCAGGAAAATCCTACGTGCCCCAGAGCAACTAAGCCCGTTGCCACAACTCTTGGGCCTGTGTTCTCCAGCCCTGTAACTGCAACTGCTGAGCCCACAGGCCACAACCACTGAAGTCCACGTGCCAAGAGCCCGCGTTCCACAAGAGAAGCCACCGCAATGAGAAGCCCACACATTGCAACTAGAGAGAGGCCCACTCTCTACAACTAGAGAGGGACCCCCACTCTCTACAACTAGAGAGGGACCCCCACTCTCTACAACTAGAGAGGGACCCCCACTCTCTACAACTAGAGAGGGGCCCCACTCTCTACAACTAGAGAGGGGCCCCACTAGTTATAAGAATGTATCTGTTCTGTATACCTACAATAGTAATTGACCAATATAGTCTCTTCTGCATACCACTAGGAAAAGAAAAAATTAATTTATTTTAAGTAAAAGAAAATATCTAATCATTCACTGAGTTGATATCTATCAAGGAACGGGCTCTATTATTATATACCGGGTAGCTCAGGTGATAAAGAATCTGCCTGCAATGCAGGAGACCCGGGTTTGATCTCTGGGTGGGGAAGATCCGCTGGAGAAGAAATGGATACCCACTCCAGTATTCTTGCCTAGGAGATCTCATGGACAGAAGAGCCTGGCAGGCTACAGTCCATGGGGTCGCAAGAGTCAGACACGACTTAGCAAGTGAACAACTATATAGCTGATTGTGTTAGGCACTAAGGCTAACCTTGTGGGACTTAACGAACAAACTGGACTTAGCAACGCACTCTGAGAACAGAACTCATGCACACGTAGGGGACTTAATGCACATATTTTCTGCTAACGGACAGTAAAGGGGTGTGGGACTTCAGGGTGTCTCCCAAGGTTGGACCAGGCAGCCAGATGAACGCTGATGGCACAGACCATGTAACCAATAAAGAAATGTCCCCACTGTAGACGCCCAGGGTAGACGGCCACGTGGCCTCCAGGAGGCTCCTCAGTGGGTATTCAGTAGAGACACACAGCTCAGGAGGGAGGCAGAGCTAAAGACATGAATTCAGGCACTCGGGTATTGTTGAGCCCATGAGAGGAGCCTGCTAAGGGCATCCAGCATGAGACTGCAGAAGGCGGCTGAAGATGGATTATCTGCCGGTGACAACAATGAAACAGCAGAGGAACCAGGAAATGAACCATTGCTCAGAAATCCTAGTTGGGTCAAGATAATAATAAAAGAATGTACTAGAACACGAGAACAATAAAAGAGTACACTGGTATATATAATCCTAAACCTGCTTAACATCTGAAAAGAACTTAAAATTACTTTAGGACTAGGTTCAGAAAAGGAAAGGACATTTTCCTAGTGTAAAGTGAGTCTTACCTATTCTGAAATAGCCATCTTCTAATCGTTTGTCTTTGGTTTCTTTGCTGATTTCCAAACCTTCACTCTAAAACAGAACAAAAACATGAATAATTACTTCCATTTAAAATAAATCTAAGTCATCAATCCATTTTATAAACATAAAAGTGACATTTGTGGCACAGCTACCTCTGAAGAGAAAATGCCATTTCAGTCTTAAACCTCAAAAGGCTTATCAATGCTAAGTGCTCTTTTCTCAAACCATCATCTGACTCTGTATATAATACACTGTTGGCTAGGAATTTTAAATTTTAGTTATTTCCCAATTTAGATCAATTTAATAGAATGCAGTTTTCTATTAAAAACAGACAGAAGTAAAGAACGGTGTGTTAACTAGGAAGATATTAAGCATCCCTTGTGAAAGTCACTCAGTCGTGTCTGACTCTGTGACCCCATGGACTGGTAGCCCACCAGGCTTCTCTGTTCATGGGATTCTCCAGGCAGGACTACTGGAGTGGATTGCCATCTCCTTCTCCAAAGCACTCCTAAAAACCCAATAAATTAATTTTCTGTATTATTCAACAGGCATTGAAACTACATGGTATTTTGGGATTCAAAATACAAACAGCAAGTAATTATTAACATAAAATAATGATTCATTTATTTTCCCAGTACAAATGTCCAAGAAATCTTCCAATAGGAAACAAAACAAAGGCTCTTTCTATGAATAAGGCAAACAGGACAATATACTAAGTGTTTCATATTTCCAAAAAGAGTCGGTATGACTCACCACCAAGGTCCTGCAATCATAAGAATTTTCTTTCATAAGCAAGAAGAGCCTCAAATCAAGTCTATTAGTATTGGTTCTCAAAGGAAGCTGAAGGGGAAACATAGTCATACCTTCAAAGGCAAAACTTCCACAGTTGTGTTGAGCAGAATATCCCCTGGATGTTCCTGGTTGCCACTATGAAACAAGTAACTGGAAAGACAAACATAAAAATAAGAATATGAATCAGACTTGATAAAGATTCGGGAAGATGGCCTTTACCTTAGCATAAGGTCGACACTGGAGTTTGTAATTACACATCACGTGTTCTGAATAGCTGCATGGATATTAAAAAACTAAGGAGGATACGTCAACTCCTCTGTCAGAGGGGCAGGCTTGCTGCTAACATAATAATGCACTTAACAGACCAAAAAAAAAAAAATGACGACCGTTTTTTGTTGCTGTTTATACTGCTTTAAATATATAAACTTTTTGATGGAAAATGACAATTGTAGCTGCTATAGAATACTACTGTATCTTTTTCCCCTATATTTGCTTATTTATTTGGCTGCATTGGGTCTTGGCTGCAGCACGGAGGATCTTTCGTTGTGGCACGCGGGCTCAGTAGTTGTCGTATGCAGGCTCAGCTGCCCCACTGCACGTGGGATCTTAGTTCCCTGACCAGGGTTCGAACCTGTGTCCCCTGCCTTGCAAGACGAACTCTGAAACCACTGGACTACCAGGGAAGTCCCACTACTGGATCTTGTATCAGACAAAACGTTCACTAGGACAGCAAGGAGTTGTGGCAAGCTCAGAGACTAGTTTTAGCCAATATAAATAATTTTGGTATGAACAGATAAAGTGAATTAACCAATTCCAAATATCAGAATCACTCCATTTGTCAATATTAACAAATCTTTGAATATCATGACTGATTACATGACATTGTTGTTCAATTGCTAAGTCCTGCCCAACTCTTTCTGACCCCACGGACTGCAGCACAAAAGGCTTCCCTGTCCTTCAGTATCTCCTGGAGTCTGTTCAAACTCATGTCCATTGAGTTGATGATACCATCTAACCATTTCAAATACTCTCTGGGTACAATGTTCTAGTGTTTTGATACTTTGAAAACCAGTGTGTACGTGCAAAGTGTGTGAGAGAGGGTGGAAGCTGAATAGGGCGCAAAGCATATCTAAGTCTAAACCGAAAACTTGAGCTTAGTGAAGTTCGGTGGTTAAAAGCTCATGCTAAAAAAAAAAAAAAAAAAGCTCATGCTAAGGAGTCAGAGGCTCCTCCCTGGATCTCTCATTTCCTAGAATTCTCACCTTGTGCAAGTTTCGTTAAGCTTTCTGAGCCCGTGTTTCCTCAATACAATCAGCTATTTCCATCTACCTCACACGGTTGTACCAGAAAGTTACTAAGAATTGACTAAAACTACCTTATATGTTAAAAATAGTGAGTAACAGTCACAGAATAGTTACGATACCCTTATAGTATGGTATTTGTGGGCAAGAATTTGGTTTTCAAATGTCACACAGACCAGGGGACCCTAATAAGAAGCTGCTTCTAAGCTAAATATACCAAAACTAACTCCCAGAGTTTCCAGATGAGGTACATTTTTTTAAACGCATCTTTGGCCCAGAATGTCATATAACCACAGGCCATTCAATAACTTAGCTACAGATGCCAAATCATGGGACGGGGAAGCCACTTCTTAGAAAAGAGCCCGTGGATATAATCTGGAGTTAAGACAGACTAATTCAGAGGTGTTCACTATGCAATTATTTATAGTGAAAAACTCCATACCACCTAAAAAGTTTAACATTGGAAGATGTACATGATGGTAGAACCACACAATGAGATATTGTACAGTCATCAAAAAACTGCATTGGCCCAAAAGTTTGTTCAGGTTCTCCTGTGAGATGGTATGGGAAAACCTGAATGAACTTTTGGACCAACTCCATACTTGTGAGTCACAACAGAGTATAATGGAAAATGTAAGATACATGAAACTACATGTAGACCACGGTCTTAAGGTCGAAAATACACAGAATTATCAAGAAAAAAAGGTGCCAATATGGTCATAATGGTTTCCTTGGGTTGTGATTTTTTCCTCAGTATTTTTTAAGATTTTTTTTTTTATGTGAACCATTTCTAGTTTTTATTGAGTTTGTTACAATATTGCCTCTGTTTTATGTTTTTTGGTCATAGGGCTTTTGGGATCTTAGCTGCCTGACCAGGGATCCAACCCACATCCCATGCATTACAAGGCGAAACCTTAACCACTGGGCCCCCAGGGAAGTCCCTTTCCTCATTTTCACACTTTAAAATTTTTGTATAATGTACACACGTTACAGAAAAAATATTTTTAACACTTTATTTCTGTATTAATAAATTTTGCTACTTCCCCTCTCAGTGAGTAAATTATGGCAAAAATCAAGTAATCCCTTTTTTCTATCCGAGGAAGGTCAAGAAAATTCTTATATACTGTTATTTTAGAAGACTTATGTTTCACTAGAAAAGTACCCACAATAGAGTCATCATAAATATTACTTCACAGAGGTTTACAGTAAATATATTTGTTGTTACTAAGTTTGATCTCCAATATATGAGCTCTTTAGCAGATTCTTTGATGGAACTGTTTTTATGTGCTAAAAATAAACCCATAAATTGGTTTCAGGCTATTCTTGTTGAAGTGAAAACTGTTGTTTCTAATTCTAGGATGACTCATGAAAATGTGGTGAACAATACCTCTCAGGGCAGAGTTCCACTATACAGTATAAAATGAATATTAAATAACAATAAAACCAATATTAAATACTCATATAAGTGAAAAATATTATTCATAATACTCATATAAGTGAATACTCATATAAGTGAAAATACTCATATAAATGAAAAATATTATTCATAAGTTTAATATGTTTTGCCAGTGATCTTCCCATTGCTTATAACATTTTTATGCTTAAATTTCTCTTTAGAAGCAGCTTAGAGTAAGAAAAGAAAATTAATAGCATTACATGTAGCTATGCATTGTTACTGACCACCTTAAAAAGAATTATTAAAGTGGTCAAATATTTGACAAATTCTAAAAATCAAATGGCCTTCACAGGAAAACATAACATCATATGCCACAGGCTCGGAAATTATATTCTATTCTGGGGATTATATGTAAGTATGCCGCAGACAGTCTAGGGAACACACCCAAAACAGGGGAAAGATGGAAGGAACTGTGACTGTTAGGTGAAAAATGGGAAGGAAAACGCCCCAACTTTTTCAAAGTGAACATAAACCCCAAATCACAGAAAAGGGTTGTAAGACACATGTACCCGTGTTCACTGCAGCACAATTTACAACAGGTAGGACATGGTTGCAACCTAGATGTCCACCAACAGATGAACGGATAAGGAAGCTGTGGCACATATACACAACAGATTATTGTTACTCAGCCATAAAAAGGAACACATCTGAGTCAGTTCTAATGAGACAGATGAGCCCAGAGCCTGTTATACAGAGTGAAATAAGTCAGAAAGTAAAAGACAAATATCATATCGTAATGCATACCTATGAATCTAAAAAGACAGTCCTCACAATCCTACTTGCAAGCCAGCAAAGGAGACACAGACATTTTGGACACAGTGGGGAAGGAGACAGTGGGATGAAGTGAGAGAAATAGCATTGAAACATATACATTACCATATGTAAAACAGATAGCCACTGGGAGTTCAATGTATGATGCAGGGAACCCAAAGCCAGTGCTCTGTGACAACCTAGAGGGGTGGGATGGGGAGAGGGGTGTTCAAGAGGGAGGGGACATGTATATACCTAACGCTCTTCATGCTGATGTATGGCAAAAACTATTACAATATCGTAAAGCAATTATCTTCTAATTTTAAAAAAAGAAAAAGAAAAGGGTTGTAACTCCCTCCATGGCATATACTAAAAGTCATCCAGCACTTGCAAAATCACTACCTAGGTATAGTCATACTCTGTTAAATTTATCCTTTCAGCCAACTGCTGGGCCGTCCACCAGCTCACAGTCAAATCTTAAGGGATATTCTAAGATAAGAGCAGGAAAACTAATTGGAGATTCTGAGGATGAGTTCTACATGCAAATATTAGAAATCTCTACTAGGGACTTTCCTGGTGGTCCAACAGTTAAGACTGCACGCTCCCTACAATCCCGCGGGCCACAACTAAAAGATCCTGCATGCTGCAACTAAGACCCAGTGCAACCAAGTAAGTTAATAGATAAAAACAAGTATGTTTTTAAAAATCTATACTAAATATACTTTCAGAAACACCAATAGAATTTATCTAACATACTAAATGCCAGTGTTCTACCTGGAAGCAACCCACCCGTGATATTACTGAGTTGCAGGAAATGTATTTTACGTGCCTGAGTGCTCAGTCACTTAGTCATGTTCCATGGACTGCAGCCCGCCAGGCTCCTCTGGCCATGGAATTCTCCAGGCAAGAATACTGGAGTGGGTTGCCATTTCCTTCTCCAGAGGATCTTCCTGACCCAGGGATCGAATCTTCATCTTTTACATCTCCCACCTTGGCAGGAGAATTACTAACTGCACCACCTGGGAAACTCCACATATTTTATAATCTAACATTTAGGACTCATTGGTTCCTTATATGTGTTACACAAACAAAAAAAAAAATTCTAACATAAATCACATTGTGAAGAAAAGGTCTAAATTGTAAGACCAAATTTTATCTCCATAAGGACCTACCTTTCCACATTGACTGGCTTGTCGAATTTAAACAGGATGTAGTCTCCAGCTACTGGGGTTATAGCCCAGAAGAAGTCCTCGCCCATGTAAGTCTTCTCTAGTGTGTGACCTTGGTAGACCTTCAAAGAAGTAGATACCTCTGCAGGGGGGTTTACATGGATTTTGAGCAGTAATGGTTTCATGTAATCTTTATCCTAGGAGGAAAGACACATATGCTATTAAACAACATACAGCTTATTTTTTTATTTGCTCAGAATCGCTTCTCTTTATTTCATTTTTATTGGAGTGTAGTTGATTTGCAATGTCGTGTTAAGTTTCAGGCATACAGCAAAGTAAGTCAATTATGCATATACATATATCCACTTCTTTTTAGAGTCTTTTCCTATCTAAGCCATTATGGAATATTGGCTAGATCTCCCTATGCCATACAGTAGGTCCTTATTAGTTACCTGTTTTGTTGTGTTTTTTTTAATTGGAGTATAACTGCTTTACAATGTGTGTTAGTTTCTGCTGTAGAACAGTGAATCAGCTATAACATACAGCTTATTTATATTTAAGGAAAACAATGACTACACATTAAATAGCAAATTGTCTGTGCATGAGAAAAATAAAATTAAATCACTAACCGTGAGTTTCTGAATTTTTCCTGTGAGTGAAGAATGCAGACCAACGTGTTGGAAAAGGGACGGTCTGAAACGGATTCGCAGATTTGCCTTCTGTCGATCACAGTGTTTCTAAATATTAAAGAGGAATGTTAGTGTTACATTAGAAAGTGACATCTTGTCCTCCTCTGAAAGCCGAGACTTCCTTTAGAAGAGTAAATATCAAAAAGAAAATCCAATTTCATCTCATAATTCCAAGTCATGTGTTATTTTTTAGGGTCCTTTTGGAGAAGTCAATAGATTTTCTACCAACTTGATAAATAGACATGATGCAGAAATTTAACATAAGCACTTCTGAGGGAAGAGATAAGGATTTAATTTCAACCACCTTTTACAAAGTGTCAATATCAATTTGGCTTTTAATATTAAAATGCACCCACCCTAGAGGTTTGGTTCAAATACACAAAATAGCTGCACAAAATAATACAGTGAAGAATTTGCAGATAAGGCCCATTTTGCTGCATCAAAGCAACATGAAAACGGGAGACAGTAAGTAGACTACAAGCAAGGAAACAGAGTCAAACAGACAAATCCACCTTGACACCGCTGAGGGACACCTAAACTTCAGCTCCAAGTGTCCCGTGGCCCAGACTTCAGATCACAAGCTGCTCTCGGGCGTGATCACACCTGGCGGACCCACAGCTGGCCAGGCTCCCGTGTTCACCAGCTCAGCGCTTCAGGACAGGTATGTCCCGAAGAGTTTCATAAACTCTTTCCATTTTCAATGACTTTTATAGGTTTTGGGTCAAGAACACAGTGAAGAAGACTAATGTAGAAGGCATTTCGTTGTGAAAAACCTCCACTAATTTTCTGCTAATTTTTCTCAAGAGCTTTACTTCATTAGCATTATTGCTAACGGGACAGTAGAGGTGAAATCTTATATATACAAACATTTTATAAGATAAAATTTTATAAATTCTTACTTACATATTTTAATTTTATAAATTATTAATAAAAATAAACAAAATTTATTCTTGATTAAAATTAATAAATTTTTATTTTAAAATTATAAAATAATTTTATAAATTATAGATTTTATTTACAGAAACATTAAAAAATTTTTTTTTACACAAACACAACAGTCACAAGGAAGGAGAGGAAAAGGAAGGGAGGGAGGAGAGGAGGGATGGTGGGGGCAGGCAGAGGCAGCAGGGTCTGAGGCCAACCCCATCACTCAACACACAGGCAAACAGGTCACACGTTTGGGCCTGAAGACTCAGAGCAGGTCCGTAAACCTTGGGAAGAATGTGTGAATTGTTTTTATCTCTTTTTTTACGGTGACACTAGTTTATAATACCAGTTTCATGTGTGAACATTATATTTCCACTATTTCCGCTCCCTTTACCCCTGCGCTTGCCCCGCTGGTAACCACTACCCTCCTTTCTGTATCGACATGCTTTTATTTGGTACTACTGGTGGGGAATGTAAATTGGTGCACCAACTATGGAAACAGCATGGAGACTGCTCAAAAAATTAACAATAATAGTTCCATGTGACCCAGCTATCCCATTTCTGGGTATTTATCCAAAGAACACAAAAACACTCATCAGCAAAAGCAGAGGCAGCCCTATGTTCACCATAACATTATTTACAATAGGTGTGATATGGAAGTAACCTAAGTACCCATCGGTGGATGAATGGGTAAAGATGTGCTGTGTATACACACACACAAATGGAATACTACTCAGACATATAAAAGATGAAATCTTTTCATTTGCAACAACAAGGATGGCCCTTGAGCGTATTATGCTTAGTGAAAAGGTAATGCTTGCAAGAGTCTCCTAAACCGCCCTCAAAGGGATGTGATTCTGGAGCAAGCAAGTACATGGTGACAGTTTTCCTTGACATCCTAGTGGAAGCAACTGAAATATTATGGGCCACAGAAAGAAGAGTGAAAGAATGGGTCTTCATGGTTTTAATTTTTATTTTCAGAGACTTTCACCTAACAAGCTCATTTTAGAACATAACCATGTATTAGATAAAACTGCATGGAAGCAATTAAATGCAAGTATGTTGTACAAATGTAAAGATGACATTAACGGTTCTGTAAACCCACAAGGAAAATACAGGTAAGGGCTTACATCATAAAAATGAGTTGATTGAATCAATTTCTATGTTCAGTCATTGTTGGAAAGTAGGCACTCTGCTATTTTGCTACATTCTATGAGTTGCTCTAAGAAAGTGGTTATTTTTTTTTAAAGACAGAGAATTCAACAATAGCTTACAAACACTGTTTGTTTTCAGCTACCTATTTAACTGCTTGTTTACAAAATCTGGTTCCCTAGGGGTCATCACTTTCACTAAATACATAAAATAAGTCTGTTCCATTCTCTTAAGAGATAAGACTTACTGCATCTTTTTCAGGGTTGCAGACTTTCACCCACAGAATATGGTCCAAGAGCCAGTCAATGGGTTTCTCCTTATAGAACATAAATATGAATTCCACAATCAGAGTGAGGTCGGGTGCTTGAAACATTTTACCTGAAAAGATACTCCCAATCAGTAACTGTAATAAGAAGCCAACCATCAGAATGACTTCAATGAGTGAAGTCCATGCAACAAATACACTGAAGCTTGTGCTTTCAACTATAAATCATTATGAATAATTGTCCCATCTCTCTTGTCAAAAACAAATTTGCTTTAGCTTAGTTGTCACCTGATATAAATGGAACTCTTGATTTTCTCTACTACAAAATCTATCATACCACTACCGGCTCAAAGGATTCAAGAAAAGATTGGAGATGTTTCCTTCATGTCTCATTAAACTGCTTCTCATAAAAAAGGAACTTAAGTTTAAATGAAATTTTAACTAAATTAATAAAAGCAAAACACAAGGACTCCTAATTCAGTCTTCACTGAAACCTTCACAAATATTTTTTGAGTTTTGAGTCTTGAGTTTTGAGATAAATGATCAACAAGGTCAAAGCCTCAGCCTCTAATATTTACAGATTTAAAGCATTATAGGAAGTGAAATATTATTCTCTGGTGTGTTTTCTAAAAACCCATAAATTTCCTTCAATCTTCAACTTTAAACATATTCTCTTTAGTTGGATGATTTAGGAATTTTAATGAAAAAAAACTTAAAAAAAAAAAAAACTTTTAAAATAAGCACCCTGACTAGTCCATGAAAGCACCCATGAATACAAATTAATGACTGAACAAGAACTTCATGTACTACACTGAATACCAGGAATTCCTATTTAAAAGCCATTAATGCAGCATTCTTTTTAAAAGGACCTCAATCTTGCAAAAGCTCTGGGCTTTAAAACAGGAACTAGAGGTGTCAGAGAAGGAACCAGATGTACTCCCAAGAACCATGGCTGGTTCTGTCAGCAGGGAAAGAAAGACAACAGGGCTGCCTTGCAAAACTCCAGAGTAAATACTACCATGCGAGACCTCTCCAAATACTACTCCGAGCTGACTTCAACGTTTTATACATGGAAGTCTACCTAACTTATTAGGTAGTTATTAATAACTACTTAAGTTATTAGTAAATTTCTTTAAAAGCAATCCGTTTCCAGAGAAAAAAAAAAGAGATAACCTTTGTAAGGTGAAAAAAACAGTCCAAGATTCTAAGAGTCACAGTTATTTTAAAGTAAATAAATCTGCCACTTTCCTTACCAATGAATCCCAGCTGGGAGAACTCAAGTATCATCCATTCCTCAGAAGAAAGTTGAAGTGCAAAATTTTTTATGGTGTTAAAGTAATTCTGTTTGACGATAATATCATCTTCAAGCTAAAGAAAGTTGAATAATCATATTAATGAATCAGAAAGAAAAGGGAAGATTTAGATGGGACACTCTGGAAAAACTCAAGTACACTTTTATAATAACAATCAAGAAAACAATGGTCAAAATGATGAAAATAAAAATAAATTTCAGGACTTCCCTGGTGGTCCAGTGGTTAAGACTGAGTTCCCAATTCAGGGGGCCCAGGTTATATCCCTGGTCGGGGAAGATCCCACATGCCTTGTAGTGTGGCCAAAAAAATAATAATAATTTTTAATAATAATAAAATTAAAAGGAAAAACCTAAAAAATAAAAAGAAATTTTATTAAAGGAAAATGAAGAAAATAAAATGGCAGATGCACACAGGAAATCAATAAAACCACTCCCTCACTATGAGAAATTACAAAACATTCCGTGATTTACTCATTTTGGGCCTTTTATGGATCCAACAGGATTTCACACTAACCTGTTTTCTTTTCAAAGGAAAAGAATTTTCAAGGCCTTTTCATTTTTTTTTTTTTACATAAATACATGTAACAAGTCATTTAAAAAGAAAAAAGCAAAAAAAAAATTTAAAAAAAAAAAAGAAAAAAGCAACCTAGTTTTCCTTCTTTACCTCCACCCTTCTAGTGGAGGCGACTAATGTTCAAGGCTGGGTGTGCACCCACTGGACACCTTTAGAATGCACAGACAACACAGGGAGCCAAGAGAGGTAAACCCACCTTGAGGCTCCCACCCACCTGTAGGTTTTTATTAGACTGGCCTTTTCCTCCTAATGTATCATGAATATCTTTCCAGGTTAATAAGTACATATTCAAAGCAGTCTCTTCAATAGATTTATACTATCCCCAGGGATCCATGGGCAAGTCATTTGTTTGTTCACAGGCAGACACTCAGGCCGTTTCTCATTCTTTGTCAATGCAAACAATGCTTACACTTCACATCTATGCTATTCATTTCTGTAGGATTGGTTCCTAAAAGTTCTCTTTTTATATTTTAAAAGATATCCTCAAAATAATTAAATAGCTGTAGCAACTCAGTGTAGCCATTAACCCCATGTGCTCTGCCATCACCACGGGTGTTACTGGCCAGTTTATCAGTTCAACAGAGATCGAGGATCATGAGTGTCTGCAAAGACTTCTTCCCCCAAATGTTCAGAGAATTTTAAAGTCACAAGATGATTTTTTTTTTTTACCTATGCATACATTCTTTTAAAAATATTCTTTACCACTGATGATTTTAATATCCCAGGAAAACTCTTCCTTTTTCTAGTGACATGCTATCATTTCCAGTTATCTGCTAAGTAATTTTTACTTATTTCAGTATTTGGGTTTTTCATAGATTTGAATCCTATAAGCTTTCTTCCTGTCTGTGAAGAAAGAGTAGCTGTATTTGCAAAGGCATGATTTTGACTGGGGCTTCCCAGGTGGCACAGTGGTAAAGAACCTGCCTGCCAATGCAGGAGATGTAAGAGATGTGGGTTCCATCTCTGGGTCGGGAAGATCCCTGGAGGAGGGGATGGCAATTGACTCCAGTATTCATGCCTGGAGAATCCCATGAACAGAGGAGCCTGGACATGACTGAAGTGACTTAGCACGCACGCATACAATTTTGACTCACCAGTATTTACAGAGCTTTGATTATGTTCCAGGCACAACCCTAAAGTCTGGGAACTCATCAGTAAACAAAAAGACAAGAAGTGTAGATGAAATAATTAAATGCCTATTTAAATTCAGTACACTAAACTTGGCTATCACAAAAAAACTCATTTTTATATTAAATTAGAAATATTGCTTTGTTCCACTCTCAGCAAACAACTTTGCTTTCTAAAAAGACTTTTAAAGATAATTGTAGATCATATACAGCTATGAAAAAATAATACAGAGAGACCCCAAATAATCCCAATACATCTTCTGATCTAGCTACAGCATGATATCACCATCAGTAAATTGACTCTGATACAACTCATCCAACTTATTCAAATCTCACCAGTTTTACACAGACTTAGGTGTGTGTGTGTGGTTTGTGTGTCTCTGTGTTCAGTTCCATGCAATCTGAACATGTGTCCGTTTGGAGGAGCACCACTAGAGCTGGGGTATAGGACAGTTCCATCACAGGGATTCTCACGCTACGCTTTATATTCACAGCCACCTCCCTCCCTTCCCCCCTTCCAAGCCTCTGGAAACCAAGAGTCTGTCCTCCATCTCCATAATTTTGTCATTTCAAGAAAGCTATATAAGGACTTCCCTGGTGGTTCAGTGGCTAAGACTCTGCCTTCCAGTGCAGGGGGTGTGGGTTTGATCCCTGGATGGAGAACTAAGATCCCACACCCCACAGGGTGCAGCCAAACATATATTTTTTAATAAATAAATAAGTTTTTTTATAAAGACTGGGTTTTTATTAATTTATTTTTGGCTGTGCTGGGTCTTTGCTGTTGTGCAAGCTTTTCTCCAGCCGTGGGACTCCTCTCTAGTTGTGGTGCATGGGTCTCTCATTGCAGTGGCTTCTCCTGGGGCAGAGCACGGGCTTCAGGAGTTGTGGCACCCTGGCTCACCAGCTCTAGGGCACAGGCTCGGCAGTGGCGGCACGCGGGCCTGGTCGCTCTGCAGCAGGTGGGATCCGCCCAGACCAGGAACCGAACTTGTGTATCCTGCACTGGCGGGCAGATTCTTTACCACCGAGCCACCAGGGAAGTCCAAAACCTGGGTTTTTTAACTGAGCGTAATTCCCCTGAGATCCAAAATGCCGCGTATCACCATTCCTGCCTTTTCATTATTAGACAGTCCATAGTATGGAGGCACCACACTTAATCTAACCAGTCACCTGCCAAAGAACATATGGGCTGTTTCCAGGCTTTGCTATTACGAATGAAGCTGCTATGGCCCTTCATGTATAGGTCTTTCAGTGAACATATGTGCTTCTCTGACATCAATGCTTCATCACAGCAAGACCCACTCTTGGAAAATCTAACATATACCTCATTAGTGATCGCTAGTTTATACAGGGAAGTGAAAACACAAGATGTAAAACACTGCTTTTGCACTATGTACCTGCAGAGTCTGAAAGAGGTGGAATATTACATTTTTGTTCCAATATTTAAAATGTACGAGGAGAAACCAAAAACTCATGGTGGTTGCCATGGGGGAGGGAGGAGACACGGGAAGACAACAGGGATAAAAAGGAGACCTCTGAAAACATATCTTGTTTCATATAAGGTTTGATTGGGGAATATTATACTTTTTACAGCTAAAAAAGAAAAAAACGCTAACCACTGAATACAAATGGAAATAAATGAACCTACTTTCATATCAGGTTGTTATTAATGTGGTCACATAATATGAAGAATGTTATCAACTGACTTTTAAACATGGAATTTTGACTATATATCCATATCAGGATATACTCTTCAGGAGGGAAACAAGAATAAAAGATTTTTAATTGCATTTAGTAGTTTAATTGATACTGTTATTTTGAAACTATTCTAGGTATTATTGTTGTCGTTTAGTCAGTAAGTTGTGTCTGACCCTGTGACCCCTTGGACTGTAGCCCACCAGGCTCCTCTGTCCATGGGCTTTCCCAGGCAAGAATACTGGAGTGGGTTGCCGTTTCCCTCTCCAGGAGATCTTCATGACCCAGGGCTTGAACCCACGTCTCCTGCATTGCAGGCAGGTTCTTTACCACAGAGCCACCAGAAAAGCCCATTCTAGGTATACTATAGAATAAAAGAACTATGTCATTTGGATAATTTTACTAAAACCAAGGCTCTGAATATAAGAGAAAAGAATATACATAAAATTTAAAAAAGTTAAATAAAAATATTATGATCTTACACTCGAACTGGGATTATCAATATCAATGTGATTTTTTTGTCCTCTGAGCAATAAGATGTTCCTTTCCTTACTAAAACACCCAGAAGCAAAGACACCACAATAGCCGTGAGCATCTCCAGTGCACAGACTGTGGTTCTAAACACTGTACGCCTCTAAAACAAACAGGACTCCTTTAAGGAATGGCTGCTTCTACATCTGGGACAGGAAATGTGCAAGGTGTGCCTGTCAATGAGGAAGTGATCCACGTGATTACTGGGCTTACAAGAAAAGAACACAAGGGCCCATTTGAAGAAATTCTCACTGGCTTAGGATGGGCCAATACAAGCATCAATACCAATAATGATTGCAGAAACTTCCCTGGTAGTCCAGTGGCTAAGTCTTTGTGATCTCAATGCAGTGGGCTCGGGTCTGACCTCTGGTCAGGAAACTAGATCCTTCTTGCCCACAACTAAGAGTTGTCATGTGCCACAGCTAAGACTGGTGGAGCCAAATAAATAAATAGATGAACATATAGAAATAATGATTGCAAAGACTGAGGCAAACCAAATCTAGTTTTAAAAAATATGAGTTCACAACAATACTTTAAAAATGGTCACCACTGTAGACTGCTAAAGTGTCAACTTAAAAATTAATAAAGAGAAAGAATCAAGCACTTAATCTTCTTTTCCTTTGTAAACTATTTTTCAACATCACCAAACAGTTAAGAAAGGAGAGTCCTTTTGCAGAAGAGCTCTACTTTTAAGAACATTACAATTTATAGAATTAGAAAATTATCAGCTGGCAACCTCTAACAAAAAAAAGCGATCTGGGGGAAAATAATTACAGAAGCTCAAACCATGCAAGAAATGGCTGCTGGGTAGCTTTTTAATAAAGGAGAGATGAGACGGACACCCCTACACCCATGGATTAAATCTCAGCATCACTAACAGTGGGACAAGCTGACACAGTGTGCAGCATGATGAGACACAGGAAGAACGGTGCAGTACCACCTACGAAGTGTCTGCATCACCAGACAGTTTTCCAGAAGACTGTCTTCAAGTCCAAGTCATTTGCAATAGAGCACTTTATGAATCTGGGTTTGCTGCTGTCACGGAAAACTTCGTTACAAGCCACAAGCAAAACAGTAAGGCAGGTGGCATTTTCTTTTCCCTTTAGATGTACATCTGTGATGACCACAGAGTAACCACTGAGTCTAAGACAGATCCACTGGACATTCTTAAAATTACCCTATTTGTCCAAACATTATGCCTCAGAAAAGGTGTGTATAGCATGTTAACTTCCCTGGTGGCTCAGAGGTAAAGAATCGGCCTGCCAATGCAGAAGACATGGGTTGGCTACCTGGGTTGGGAAGATCCCCTGGAGAAGGAAATGGCAACCCACTCCAGCCTGGAAAATCCCATGGACAGAGGAGCCTGTCAATGGGCTACAGTCCACAGACAGGGTCACTAAAAAGTCGGACCTGACTCAGTGACTGAACAACAACAATTGTACATTAAGTGACAGCAAAACACACTTTGATACAGTATGTACAGCACATTCCTGTTATAAAAAGGGTTATATTAAATGAGTTAATATGTGGAAAGCATAAAGTATAAAAAATAATGCCTGACAGAATAAGTGTGCAATAAATGCTAGTTCATAGCAGTTGTTATTATTATATCTCATATAATACTGTCATATCTCATATATTGACCTTGCTTAGGGGAAATTTTCCTTACCACCCTCTTTCTTAACCCTGTCCTTCCCTCAATTTCTTAAACGTGAATTTTCCTACATTCCCTCCCAAGAGCTTTATTGGTTCCATGAATTCTTCCCCTGGAAGAAAACTGAAAACAAATTTCAAAAGTAATACAGCTGCACTTTTTAATGCTGTATATAAAGTTCTTGACCATAATGTAAATATTTATATACTGGGCCTGGAACAAACAGCAAGGTTCAACCACAATAATATTGTGTGTGTGTGTGTGTGTGTGTGTGTGTGTGTGTGTGTGTGTTATTTGTTTAGTCGTGTCCTACTCTTTGAGACCCCATGGACCATAGCTCTTCAGGCTCCTCTGTCCATGAGATTTCCCCCAGACAAGAATACTGGAGTGGGTTGCCATTCCCTTCTCCAGGGGATCTTCCCGCCCAGAGATTGAGTCGGGTTACCTGCATTGCAGGCAGCTTCTTTACCGTCTGAGCCTCCAGGGAAGCCCACAATAATATTGGGGGTATGTTAAAATGCTTCAAAATTATTAGTAGTATTTTAAAATCAGACCTCTCTGAAGCATTTGGAGGAAACGCACCACCTATATCTAGGATACCGTGTTTTTATACACACAGCTGTTGTATCCTGTAACAGACATGTCATACCCTATCACCATTTCTATTTTTCATCCTGTGACTCAAGGAAGGGTTGGTTCATGCCCACTTGAATACAGCTGGCCCAACGTACAGCACCACAAGAGACAAAAGTCTGCCCTCAAGAAGTCCACCTTTCCACGTGATGCCAGCCCCATTCCTTCCATCTTTGGTTCCCTCCCCAGTCCCTGCCAACAGCCGCCTAACCACTTCCTTCCTAATTCAGGGACTCAGGGCTGCTTCTTGCCACTCTTATCCACACATCCTCCCAGCACCTAATAAACTTTTTATACTGAAAAAAACAAAAAAAAAAACAAAAAAAACCTGACACATTTCACGTGCTATATATCTCTCAGGGGTATCTGCACTTTGAACAGGGATAAAGATATTTGACTAAAGAAGTGAAATCCCAAGGCAGAAATTTAAGCTTAAGTATTAACTGAAGAACACTTGGAAGAAATAAGAGCTTCCTAGAATTACTTAAGCTGTTGCCCACCTGGCTCACTTAAAACCTGCATCACGATGGACTTACTGTTTTAGCCATGCTACTGAAAGTTGCACCTGTGTGCGTGTGTGTGTCTGCATTAGTCGCTCAGTCATGTCCAACTCTTTGTGGCCCCATGGACTGCAGCCCACCAGAACCCGCTGTCCGTAGGATTCTACAGCCAAGAACATTACAATAGATGTTGGCTTTATAATCCTAAACTCATATGTAAATACATCACTGCACAAAACAACTATCTGCCTTAAGACCACTTAAGACCATCCAGAGATAAACCAGGGCGTGCAGCTACAGAGCCCATGCTCTTAGTGATGTGACTGACCCTTCTGCTCTGGTACACTGTTATCATCTTAAATATTTTAGAAGGCTCATGCTTTTGAAACTTCATTTAATGAAAATATACCCTTGATATTACTTTTTCTTTAAAAAGTGTGAAAAAGAAAACTAAAGGAAAAACTTACCTGGATGTAGTACGTGCCTTTTTCCTGAGCATACATCATTAGAAAACAATAATCTAAGTTTTGCTTTGTTCTCCACCTGAAATAAAAATGATAAAAAATAAGTTAAGAATCAGACTCAAAGTTAGCAAAATAAAGTTAGATGTATATTTTATAATATATAACAATGTTATAACATATGCTATATATATATATCACATATATTGTGTATATGATAATATGATATTATACAAAATGTACAGTTATATATTGGCTTCCCTGATGGCTCAGTGGTAAAGAATCTGCTTGGCAATGCAGGAGACACGGGTTCGATCCCCGGATTAGGAAGACCCCTTGGAGAAGGAAATAGCAACCTGCTCCAGTATTCTTGCCTGGAGAATCCCATGGACAGAGGGGCCTGGGGGGCTCCATAAGGTCACAGAGTCAGACATGACTTAGCAGCTAAACAACAATAGTCATACATTAGATAGATAGGTAGACAGATAAATAAATGGATGGAATGACACATACATGGTATAACCACTTAGGAGAGAGTTGAAGAGAATTCACTTTTCTTTAAGAAGGCTTTATCAAAATACATTCTCAAAACCACTAATCCTCAAGATGTCCTGAGGGAAAAAGGAGTCTAATGTCTAGTAAGTTTGGGAAGGACATATATCTCTTTTCTAGAGACACATTAATATATTAGAAGCATTGAAACATTCAGCAATAAATAGCATCTGTTGAAAAAAGCTTTTAATTCTATATTTTCCAATTTTTCTTGACCACAGGCCCCTTTTTCAGTAATATCTTAATGTCTCCAAGAACCAGTACTTCATATATAGGTAAAAATGTTTTTTTAAAAAATCTAAAACATTGTATTAAAATTTACAATATTAGGTCCTTTTGGTGAATTCTTGGTAGCCTACAGAAACACGCTGATCAATGCTGAATAAAGAGAAGTGGTTCTTTAAAAGCCAGTTAAAAACACACACACACACAATAGAACTAAAGTTCTGAACCGCTGATCCAGAAAATACCTTATAAGCTGTTCTGAATTTAAAGAGTCTATTCACTGGGTTTTCTTTTTTTAAACAAACTCAATCCTAAATGTTTTAAGTAACATATTTACTGAGAGACAATTAACCAATTATAGAGACATATCTGTCTTTGTGACAAATTAACAACTCAAGAAATACAATAAATCTCTTCCAAAAACAGTATTTTCGTCCTTTTTTCTGGTTATGGACAATCCAAAAATGATGCTAATATCTCTTAGATTACTTTGTTTTTAACAACAACACAAGGAAAGCTTCTAACTCCTTCAATGTTAGAGATTTAGAGATAAATTAATTAATGGACTATTTTATTTATTGCAGTATGATTCTGCAGAAGACTATTACTGTTTTTATCACTTTTATTGAATCAGTTCTCCTTTATGTTTCATACAGACATGAGGTATCTGGGCTAACTTTTGAGTTATACTGAATATACTCTTAAGAAAAGTTATAACAGCACAGAGCAGCACAGTTATAAAATTCATTAGGTTGACCAAATTCAACCTCTCATCAGGAACTCCACAGAAATTCCAACCAAGTAATCAAAAAGGCATTAGCTCTCACTAATTAGTTCAACCCTAAAATGAAGCCACCAGCTTCCCTGGTGGCTCAGATTCTGGTCAAGAATCTGCCTGCAATGTGGGAGGCCTGGGTTCGATCCCTGGATTGGGAAGATCCCCTGGAGAAGGGAATGGCTACCCACTCCAGTATTCTTGCCCGGAGAATTCCAAGGACAGAGGAGCCAGGTTACAGTCCATGGGGCTGCAAAGAGTCTGGACACAACTGACTGACTTTCACTTTCAAAATGAGTAAAGTTTTGATAAACAAGGATGACATTTATGACATATTATACTCACAAAGGTGGGGGATTTTAAAAACCACAGGCTCACCTTACTCTTTCTTTAGAATCTCCAAATGTCTCCTTTAAGTTTGTCAGGTCAGGATAATAGCTTTCAGGAGGTGATATTATTTCCACCAAGCCAGAACTGATTTCTTTAGAAAATCTGTCATGAGAAAGGTTGGCTGAGTTATAGAAGTTCTGTGGGATTTTATATCTTAATGATCAACTTAGGTATTTAGCAGAAAAATAGACCAGTAAAGTATACTGCTATAGTCACAATGTGTTAAGTGAAGCAGCTCATCATTGAATTCATTTCTAGAAAATATAGATTTTTCCAATAGTAGAGTTTTGTTGTTGTTGTTTTTTTTTAAATAATGCTTCAAACAGAGTGAAAATACTAATATCCTTAGAGTAGCAGAGAAATTCCAGGCCAACTGCAGGGACTGAAGTCCTAAAAAAATCATAATTCTTAAAAAGCAATCAAGATGCCACAGAAAATAAGAAAGAAAAACAACCTAATGAATGTGTATGTATACCAATATACACATATGTTAGCAAAACCAGTTTTTTTCCATTTTCAGGAAGGCTTAGTTGTGGGATACAGACTGTATGTCATTTTAAACTAGTATTTCTCACCTGGGGGTGATCTTGTCCTGTGAGGGTACATCAAACTATGTCTCGATGTCTGCAGGTTGTGCAAGGATAGGAAAATTTGTTCTAACGTTTTTAAAATCCATCTTCACTGATTCAAATGTAATTTGCTTTGCATCTGCCTTCTTCCTTACTTCAGGTTTGCAAACCTCCACAAAATACAACTACCTGCCTTTACACAAAGGTTCCTGGTGCTTCACCGCCCTTTGTCCTGGGCTTGGCTTTCTTGCACGCTGAGGGAGGAGAGGAACCAACAGAATCCTTGCATAAGCCCCTCAGACAGGCCCACGTGGTCTGTGGGAAGGGGGACCAATGACCGCCTGGTACCTATATTTAAGGATCCTACACCAATTTGTGACTGTATAAAGGCTGCCAAGAAATTGAGCAATTGAGGGAAAATCTAACAAAAGCACAATTTAATCCTGAACTATGCATATATTTGTAAAAAAATCTCTGGTTTTAGCATACTGACAGACAAAGATAGAGCCACATTAGCCTAGATTTGGCAAACTCTTTGGCTTCTCTTTTGTCTTGCCTAAGTTACATAAAAGAATATGTCTTTTGGGGGCTACAACAGATACATTTCAATCAAGAAACCTGTGGCAGGACTAATTTTATGATATCACTATGAATTCTACAAGGGCAGTATTATGAAAACTAACGGTATCAGCGATGATGAGTCAGATAGCATCACCGACTCAATGGACAGGACTTTGAGTAAACTCAGGGAGACAGTGGAGGACAGGGAAGCCTGGTGTGTTGCAGTCCATGGAGTTGCAAAGAGTCAGACATGACTCAGCGATTGAACAAGAACAATGGTATCTGCAACTTACTAAGCTGTCCACCTATTACCTGCTATGTGCTCCACTCACAATAAACTATTAATAAACCTTTGCATATTTTTAGACATTATTTAGCCTTGAGGTTTGAAACTGCTCCCTGACTAGCTGCCCTGACAGCAGAAAATTTTTCTCTTGGTAAACAGAGGGTGAAAGATTTAAGTGATATCATTTAGTGTCATTATTATTCAGTCGCTAAGTTGTGTCCAACTCTTTGTGATTCCATGGACTGTAGCACACCAGGCTCCTCTGTCCTTCATTATCTACCAAAGTTTGCTCAAATTCATGTGCATTAAGTCAGTGATGCTATCTAACCATCTCATCCTCTGCCACCTCCTTCTCCTTTTGCCTTTCATCTTTTCCAGCATCAAAGTCTTTTCCAACAAGCTGGCTCTTTGCATCAGGCGGCCAAAGTATCGGAGCTTCAACAACAGCCCTTCCAATGAATATTTGGGGTTGATTTCTTTTCGGATTGACTGGTTTGATTTTCTTTCAGTCCAAGGGACTCTCAAGAGTCTTCTCCAGCACCACAGTTTCAAGGCATGAATTCTTTAGCACTCAGCCTTCTTTATGGTCCAACTATCACATCCATACATGACTACTGGGAAAACCACAGCTTTGACTAGATGGACCTTTGTCAGCAAAGTGATGTCCCAGCTTTCTAATATGCTGCCTAGGTTTGTCATAGCTTTTCTTCCAAGGAGCAAGTATCTTTTAATTTCAAGGCTGCAGTTACCATCTGCAGTGATTTTGGAGCCCAAGAAAATAAAATCTGTCACTGCTTCCACTTTTTCCCCTTCTATTTGCCATAAAGTGGGAGGACCAAGTGCCATGATCTTAGTTTTTTTAAAATATTGCCTCTCTCTCTACTCACTGTCTTTGAGGTTAAACAGTGTTATTTGATAGTGTTATATATGACATTCAAGTCTTTTCTATTTAAGAAAAGACTTTCTATTTCTATGTATTTCTATGAAATACACCAATGTATCCCATCAAGTAACCTGATATACATACATATACTGTATGATAATTTCTATCTAAAAGACCAGTGGTAGGTGGTCTAATGAACACTGAACTCCACAGAAAAATGAACTATAAAAGAAGGTATTTTCTTTTCACAAAAAGCAAGAGATCATAGTAACTAAAATATTTTCAATTCCATAATTAAGAACTTACTCTTTCTCCAGGTTGGCTACAACACCATTTACATAATCAGTATCTGTCTGGGAGAGAAAAAAAAAATTACACTAACATTCATGTTTCTATGTTTTTATATCTTTATTTCACATTTGACTTAACTTTTAAATCTGAACTTAAAGTTAAATAAATGATTAAAACATTCATTGGAAACACGAAATTTTCAGACAACTTATGGGATTTGCATAAGTTGTACTCTACTTTATGGCCCTGTTATATATCACTGAGTACTTACCAATACAATAAGCAGATTCTTAAGTTTTTATTGCTTTCAATTGTCTGTGTCTCCGTTCAATTCAGTAGAAAAAAGTGAGCACAGAAACTATTTCTACTTCTGCAACATCCAAACTATAAGTAGTGAATAAATACCAGACACAGCACGCAATAGGGAAAGAATTTCCACTTGGAATCATAAAATCTAGGTTCAAGATTTGTCTCCCGAGCTACCGGTCTATGTAATCTAAAGTCACTATGCCGAGCCTCAGCTTCCTACCCTATTTAAAAGAAAAAAAGAGTGGGAGGAGATAATATCTCAGAGACTATGACATTAAATGATAAAACTAGGTAATAAAAAGCTGTGTTATTCTTTATTACCATTATTATTTTATTTTTAGGCTGATAATGAGAATCCAAGTCAAGAGTGTGTTAACAATCAGAAAAAAAGTTTAACAAACCTGTCAACTTCTAAAGTATATACAAGTGGACAGCCAATACTCCCAAACACTTTTAACTACAGTGACAGCTTAAAATGCTCAATTGTTAAAAGGAATCAATGATATATATAGTATGATCTATGTTACAAAGACTGCCAAAACACTTCATACTTGAGGAAAACAAAACACACCTGAAAAGATAAAGCTTTAAGCCTGGATATTACAAAACCACTGAATTAAAAAAAAAAAAAAAAAACTGTTTTAGGGGAAGTCTTTTTGGAAAAGTATTTCAATTGTAATTTCTATTCATTGAAAGTAACTCCTATTTTATTGCTAAAGACATAAGAATGAGGCAACGTATTAAGAACATAGCCTTCAAATTCTTAACAAAGAATTATGGGAATACAACCAACACACAACTCAAAACCCTCCGTCCTTCCCCTACACAAACCTTCCCCTACACAAACACACCTCACCACTCATCAGGCTATGATTTTGGAGAACACAATCAATTCTGGTTTGTATAACCTTTAGTGAGTTTACTAATACCTGAAATTCTATTTGATAAGCATTTATTAAGAGCCAGTGATTTGCCTATCCAAGGAAATGGGAATACAAGACAAAGAAGAGCAGCTCCCTATCCCAGGAGGCCGTCCAAGAGGCTGGCCAAGAAGAATAGGCTTATGTAAACACAGATCTATCATATAATGTATAATAAAACACAAAATGCAAGTGATCCATATCTAAAAGTACACATAACCCTTATGTTGCACATTAACTGACATTAAGTAGTAAAAGATTCATTTAAAGGACTATATAGTCTTTGAGATTTTGGAGGCTTCATTGCTTTAAATTTAAAGAACCTTTTCCCTGAAATCTTTTTTATAAAGGTCTGTGGAGATTTTTTAAGATTTTTTTTTTAATGTGGATCATTTTAAAGTCTTTATTGAATTTGTTACATACAGCTTCTGTTTTGTTGTTTTATTTTAAGTTGAGAGGCTTTGTGGGATCTAGCTCCCTGACCAGAGATGGAACCCACCCCTCCTACACCGGAAGGTAAAGTCTTAATCACTGTACTGCCAGGGAAGTCCTACATGAAGACTTTCTAAAAGGTAATACTGTTACCCAATTATCAGAATGCATCTCTGAATCTATCACTGAAATATGTTTATTCCAAGGGTATGTAAGCGATATGATATGGTTGAGATAGGTGGTGGAAAAGAGTAGACATACATTGAAAAGAAGAAAGAGCATTTCCCCCTCTTGGAATATCAAGTCTTTTTTATGGTAAAGCAAAATTATTTTAATTAAAGCCAAAAGATGTATAAATACATACTGAAACATGGATGAACCCTGAAAACACTAGGCTAAGTGAGAGAAGCCAGTCACAAAGGACCACATACAGTTTATAACTGTACTTTTACAAACTGTCCAGAATTAAAAAAAAAATCTACAGAGACAGAAAGTAGATTAGTGGTCTATTAATTAGTGTCTAAGCCTAGAGGGAAAGCAGTATTAATGAGTAATGGCTAAAGGATGCCAAAATTTCTTTTTTAGGTGATAAAAAATTTTCTAAAATTGATTGAGATGATGGCTATAGAACTCTGATTTTAAATAGGTGAACTGTATGTTAGGTGAATTCCAAATAAAAATCAAAAACATAAAACCAAGAAAAAAGTTCAATGTAGAAAAAGAAGGATTTCAGACTGTGCATACTGAACTGTGGGTCAGCTTCTCTTAGGGATATATAAGGAAAAGTTTAAGAAGCATAGAAGCAGGTTCAAATAAGTCACTAATACTGACAATTCACCACTGTAAAGTCACATATACATAATAATTCATCAACATATATGCTTGGCTTAAGAATCAATTTTACCAGTAGTGTATAAATTAGATGAAATGAGAGTAACAAATTCCAATCTTTATCTTAAATCAATAATTTATAAATTATTCTTTGCCAAATGTCACGGCAGTAAGGAAATTTCGGCAGTCAAAATACTTCACAGAAACTTTTGATTAAACTCAATTAATTATAAAATATGTCACTTTTGAATATGCTATAGCTCTTGTGTTCTGTAATACTGCAAAGAACAAATATGTGAAACAGAAGTCTGAGTAAAAAGATACTTCTACAAATAAATTATAGAAACTTATTTATAATGGTCTAATGAATAAAACAGAATGTTAGAGGCAACCTCCTATGAAAAAATAAACATATCAGAGAATTTTAACAGGTACCAGCTGTAAAACAGTTACTCAGATGAAAAGAAGAAATTTTAAGCACTAGATCAAAAAGAACATAAAATTAAAAAGACTGAATTTTAAATCACTTGAAGGTAAAAACTGTCTTTAAAAAACTAATTTTATGTTTAAAGAACATTTTTTAAATGTCCTTTATATATGGACAGAGGAGCCTGGCAGGCTACGGTCCATCAGGTTGCAAAGAGCTGGACACGACTAAAACAACTTAGTACACACACACATATGTAAATTTACTACCTTCTACTCATTTCATTCCATAAATATTTACTTAGTGTCTACACCATAAGCAGGGATATTTATATCCACAGCACATCCGTATCGTCAAACTCTGAGCGCATGCATGCTCAGGTGCTAAGTCGCATCTGACTCTGCAACACCATGGACTGTAGCCCGCCAAGCTCCTCTGTCCATGGGATTTTCCAGGCAAGAATGCTGGAGTAGGTAGCCATTCCCTTCTCCAGGGAATCTTCCTGACCCAGGGATCAAACCCAGGTCTCCTGCATTACAGGCAAATTCTGAGCCACAAGGGAAACCCTTAGACAGGGTATGTGTAAGATAATCCACTGGAATACGTCACAGTGTAAATTTTTCTATTTTGGATATATTTTAGAGGGTATAATATACTATTATTAGTATACACGTGTACAGCCTGGGAGTATGGGATCAATGAGATGCTGAGCAGGAAGGCTGGGCTCGCAATGCTATACTGGGTGAGTCCTGGTGAGATAGAAAGGTTGAACTAGCCAAACAGGCCACCAGGTGGTAATGAAAATAGGCCACAGAAATAAGAATGCCATCAGCCACCTTTTATGGTTACCTTCTAAATAACTCCTGCTGGCTTTCCATCATTCCGTTGATAGCTTTCCTGCTGTCCTCTATCCTTGCTCCTAGTGGCTACATTTTCTTCCAGCTATGGGTCCCTTTTTTTGGCTCCTTGGCATGCAGGATAACAATAATAAATTCTTATTTGATACTGGACATCACAAATGGACAGGGCATCCCTGGGGGCTAAGTGGTAAAAAAAAAAAAAAAAAAATCTGCCTGCCAATGCAGAAGACGTGGATTCAATCCCTGAGTTGGGAAGATCAGCTAAAGAAGGAACTGGCTACCCACTCCAGTATTCTTGCCTGGGAAGTCTGGGAAATCGAACCAGTCAATCTTAGGGGAAATCAACCCTGAATATTCATTGGAAGGACGGATACCGAAGCTCCAATGCTTTGGCCACCTGATATGAAGTGCTGACTCATTAGAAAAGACCCTAATTCTGGGAGAGATTGAAGGCAAAAGGAGAAGAGGGCAACAGAGGATGAGATGCTGGATAGCATCACTGACTCAACAGACAGGAGTCTGAGCAAACTCCAGTAGATAGTGAAGGACAGGGAAGCCTGGCGTGCTGCAGTCCATGGGGTCATAAAGAGTCGGACACGACTTAGTGACTGAGCAACAATAAACAACTAAAAAGCTGGCCAAAATATATGATCCAGTTGTTCTCAGACAGTGGACAGCAGACTGTGCAGGATGGATCTCCGAAAGAGAACTGAGCATCACGATTGTCCCGACTTCTACCTGGAGACATTTCCAGATCATGTTGCAGGAAGGGAAACCTGAAGACAGCAGCTGGAGAGTGCAGAACAGACTTGCCAAAAGGAGGCTGACTGCTGCACAGAAAATGATGGTGCCCTTGCGTGTGTGTTGGGTGGGGATCCAGTGAGAATTCCAGAAAGATAATGTGTACAAGTGACAGAAGGATTAAAATGACAGGCATGTGCCACAATGGGTTGGCAGCTCATAATAAACTGCAGATCTACCAATGAAGGTAACAAGTACCACAGTTGGCTTGTAGTTTCTAAAATAGTCAAGCTGTCAACCTAAAGGATATCAGTCCTGAATATTCGTTGGAAGGACTGTTGCTGAAGCTGAAGCTCCAGTACTTTGGCCACCTGATGTGAAGAGTTGACTCACTGGAAAAGAATCTGATGCTGGGAAAGATTGAAGGAGAAGGGGGCGGCAGAGGATTAGATGGTTAGATAGCATCACTGACTCAACGGACATGAATTTGAGCAAACTCTGGGAGATAGTGGAGGACATGTAACCTGGCGTGCTACAGTATATGGGGTCACAAAGAGTTGGACGCAACCGAACAACTCAATAAAAGTCTCCGAGTTCATGAAACACAAGAAAAGCAACTATCATCAGTTCAGTTCAGTCGCTCAGTCATGTCTGATTCTTTGTGACCCCATGAATCGCAGCACGCCAGGCCTCTCTGTCCATCACCAACTCCCGGAGTTTACCCAAACTCATGTCCATTGAGTCCAGCTATCTCATCCTCTGTCGTCCCCTTCTCCTCCTGCCCCCAATCCCTCCCAGCATCAGGGTCTTTTCCAATGAGTCAACTCTTTGCATGAGGTGGCCAAAGTACTAGAGTTTCAGCTTCAGCATCAGTCCTTCCAATGAACACCCAAGACTGATCTCCTTGCAGTCCAAGGGACTCTCAAGAGTCTTCAACACCACAGTTCAAAAGCATCAAGAACTGTCACAGATAGAAGGAAATTAAGGAAACAGAATAACTAAATGCAATGTGATATTTTGGCTTGTACGCTGGAATAGACAAATGACCTTAGGTGGAAAAACATGGAATCTGAATCATGTCTACAGTTTGGCTAATAACAGTATGTCAAGGTTAATTTCCTGGTCTTAATTATTCAAATGTGGCTACATGAGTTATTAACATTAGAGTCAGTGCAGTGAAGGGGATATTCTGCATCACTTTTCCAACTTTTCTGTAATTCTAAAATTATTTCCAAATAAAGTATTTTAAAGTGACTTATTGGAAAAGACTCTGATGCTGGGAAAGATTGAGGGCAAGAGGAGAAGAGGGGTGACAGAGGATGAGATGGTTGGATGGCATCACTGACTCAATGGATATGAGTTTAAGCAAACTCTGGGAGATGGTAAAGGACAGGAAAGCCTGGCATGCTGCAGTCCATGGGGTGGCAAAGAGTTGGACACAGCTGAGCAACTGAATAACAACAAAAGTGCCTTCAAAGAAAAAAAAGCCAGTCAGGCATCTTTTCTACTTAAAGCTCTCAAATGACTTTCTACATCAGCAGTTTGCAAAACAGACCCACTCTTTGTTTTCATAAACTAAAACTTTACTGGAACACAACCCCACCCTTTTATTTATATATTGTTTCTGGCTGTTCGGGGGGCTACAATAGCAGAGTGGAGTAATTGCAACAGAGACTGAATGTCCTGCAAAGCCTAAAACATGTCATGTGGCTCTTTACCAAAAATAAAAACTTTTTGTCAGTTCTCTGCCTGAGGGTAAAAGTCACATTCTCGTGATGGCCTGGAGAGTCCTAAGCGATCTGGGCCAACCCACTCCTCCACGGCTGCCCACTGCTGAGCCCCTTACCTTCTCTGCTCCAGTCACAGAGGCCTCTCCACACAGGCTGGTCCACAAAATATGCCAAGCAGCACTCTCACCTCAGGGCCTTTGCACACACTGCCAGTCCACTTGGACTGCTCGGCTGCTGCACCCTTCAGGTCTTTGCCCAAAGGTCCTGATCACTCAAATAAACCATCCTTTGGCAACCTGGTACTTCCTTTATTATTCACTCTGATTTATTCTCCACAGCATTCACTACCATATTATTGATATGTATTTGCCTTTTTATCTGTCCTTGACAATGTAAGTTTCATTGGGCAGATGCTTTGTTTCATTCAATGATATGTCTAACACCACTGTTTTGGTAAATAACTACAAGCAACTTTTATAGGACATATAGATACACACACACACACACTTTCTTCCTGACCAGAATTTGTGTGATTTATAATCAATGCATAAGTATTTGTGTTGTGTGTGTGTTAGTCACTCAGGTGTGTCTGACCCTTTGCGACCCCATGGACTTAGTCCACCGGGCTCCTCTGTCCATGGAATTCTCCGGGCAAGAATAATGGAGTGGGATGCCATGCCCTTCTCCAGGGGATCTTCCCAACCCAAGGATCAAACCCAGGTCTCCCACACTGCAGGAAGATTCTTTACTGTTTGAGTTACCTTGGAAGCCCAACATCTTAAAATCTAGCTGCTATGACAACACTGAAATACAAAGGATCATAAGAGACTACTACCAGCAGCTCTATGCCAATAAAATGGACAACTTGGATGAAATGGACAAATTCTTAGAAAAGTATAACTTTCCAAAACTGAACCAGGAAGAAATAGAAGATCTTAACAGACCCATCACAAGCAAGGAAATCGAAACTGTAATCAAAAATCTTCCAGCAAACAAAAGCCCAGGACCAGATGGCTTCACAGCTGAATTCTACCAAAAATTTAGAGAAGAGCTAACACCTATCTTACTCAAACTCTTCCAGAAAATTGCAGAAGAAGGTAAGCTTCCAAACTCATTCTATGAGGCCACCATCACCCTAATTCCAAAACCAGACAAAGATGCCACAAAAAAAGAAAACTACAGACCAATATCACTGATGAACATAGATGCAAAAATCCTTAACAAAATTCTAGCAAACAGAATCCAACAACATATTAAAAAAATCATACACCACGACCAAGTGGGCTTTATCCCAGGAATGCAAGGATTCTTTAATATCCGCAAATCAATCAATGTAATACACCACATTAACAAATTGAAAGATAAAAACCATATGATTATCTCAATAGATGCAGAGAAAGCCTTTGACAAAATTCAACACTCATTTATGATTAAAACTCTCCAAAAAGCAGGAATAGAAGGAACATACCTCAACATAATAAAAGCTATATATGACAAACCCACAGCAAGCATCACCCTCAATGGTGAAAAATTGAAAGCATTTCCCCTGAAATCAGGAACAAGACAAGGGTGCCCACTCTCACCACTACTATTCAACATAGTGTTGGAAGTTTGGCCACAGCAATCAGAGCAGAAAAAGAAGTAAAAGGAATCCAGATAGGAAAAGAAGAAGTGAAACTCTCACTGTTTGCAGATGACATGATCCTCTACATAGAAAACCCTAAAGACTCTACCAGAAAATTACTAGACTAATCAATGAATATAGTAAAGTTGCAGGATATAAAATTAACACACAGAAATCCCTTGCATTCCTATATACTAACAATGAAAAAACAGAAGAGAAATTAAGGAAACAATACCATTCACCATTGCAACAAAAAGAATAAAATACTTAGGAGTATATCTACCTAAAGAAACAAAAGACCTATACATAGAAAACTATAAAACACTGATGAAAGAAATCAAAGAGGACACAAACAGATGGAGAAACATACCGTGTTCATGGATTGGAAGAATCAATATTGTCAAAATGGCTATTCTACCCAAAGCAATCTATAGATTCAATGCAATCCCTATCAAGCTACCAATGGTATTTTTCACAGAACTAGAACAAATAATTTCACAATTTGTATGGAAATACAAAAAACCTCGAATAGCCAAAGTAATCCTGAGAAAGAAGAATGGAACTGGAGGAATCAACCTGCCTGACTTCAGACTCTACTACAAAGCCACAGTCATCAAGACAGTATGGTACTGGCACAAAGACAGAAATATAGATCAATGGAACAGAATAGAAAGCCCAGAGATAAATCCACGAACCTATGGACACCTTATCTTTGACAAAGGAGGCAAGGATATACAATGGAAAAAAGACAACCTCTTTAACAAGTGGTGCTGGGAAGGCTGGTCAACCACTTGTAAGAGAATGAAACTAGAACACTTTCTAACACCATACACAAAAATAAACTCAAAATGGATTAAAGATCTAAATGTAAGACCAGAAACTATAAAACTCCTAGAGGAGAACATAGGCAAAACACTCTCCGACATAAATCACAGCAAGATCCTCTATGACCCACCTCCCAGAATATTGGAAATAAAAGCAAAACTAAACAAATGGGACCTAATGAAACTTAAAAGCTTTTGCACTACAAAGGAAACTATAAGTAAGGTGAAAAGACAGCCCTCAGATTGGGAGAAAATAATAGCAAATGAAGAAACAGACAAAGATTAATCTCAAAAATATACAAGCAACTCCTGCAGCTCAATTCCAGAAAAATAAATGACCCAATCAAAAAATGGGCCAAAGAACTAAACAGACATTTCTCCAAAGAAGACATACAGATGGCTAACAAACACATGAAAAGATGCTCAACATCACTCATTATCAGAGAAATGCAAATCAAAACCACAATGAGGTACCATTACACGCCAGTCAGGATGGCTGCTATCCAAAAGTCTACAAGCAATAAATGCTGGAGAGGGTGTGGAGAAAAGGGAACCCTCTTACACTGTTGGTGGGAATGCAAACTAGTACAGCCGCTATGGAAAACAGTGTGGAGATTTCTTAAAAAACTGGAAATAGAACTGCCATATGACCCAGCAATCCCACTTCTGGGCATACACACTGAGGAAACCAGATCTGAAAGAGACACGTGCACCCCAATGTTCATTGCAGCACTGTTTATAATAGCCAGGACATGGAAGCAACCTAGATGCCCATCAGCAGATGAATGGATAAGGAAGCTGTGGTACATATACACCATGGAATAACTCAGCCAGTTAAAAAAGAATTCATTTGAACCAGTCCTAATGAGATGGATGAAACTGGAGCCCCCTATACAGAGTGAAGTAAGCCAGAAAGATAAAGAACATTACAGCATACTAACACATATTATGGAATTTAGAAAGATGGTAACGATAACCCTATATGCAAAACAGAAAAAGAGACACAGAAATACAGAACAGACTATTGAACTCTGTGGGAGAATGTGAGGGTGGGATATTTCAAAAGAACAGCATGTATACTATCTATGGTGAAACAGATCCCCAGCCCAGGTGGGATGCATGAGACAAGTGCTCGGGCCTGGTGCACTGGGAAGACCCAGAGGAATCGGGTGGAGAGGGAGGTGGGAGGGGGAATCGGGATGGGGAATACGTGTAAATCTATGGCTGATTCATATCAATGTATGACAAAACCCACTGAAATGTTGTGAAGTAATTAGCCTCCAACTAATAAAAAATTAAAAAAAAAAAAATCTAGCTGCTAAAAACATTACAGGCCAAAAATACTTCTGAAGCACCAAGACAGTTACCTGTGATTTAAATTCAAGAATAGAAACAACTAATAATAGGCAGATCATCAGCAAGTCTGCAAAAGGCTTGAGCACTATACTCAATAATGGAAAAGATTGTGAAAAAGAACATATACATATATGTATGTATATATATATGTATCATTGAGTCACTTTGCTATACAGCAGTCATTAACATAATTCAACTATACTTCAGTTAAAAGTAATTAAATAAAAATAAAATGAAAATATAGAAATGATAAAGGCAATAAAACTAAGAGTTATCTTTGATCTTTTCAAAGAACTGACAATCAACTGAACAGCATAACAAGAAGTATTTCTACTTTACCTGATGGCCAGTGAGCTGGAGATCTCAGAGCGGGAGGAAATGGGGAACAGAAAGGAAGGGCAATGGGGGTGGGGTAGGAAGAATGAAGATAGGAGATTGCTGTTTAGTATAAGAAACCTTGAGGAACTTTTGGACTCTTGTGCGTATATAGCTTAAATGCACTTAGCTTTGTGCATATATAACTAAAACAAATTTGTCAAAAAAAGAAAAGGGTACAGAAAAAATTTTTCTGGTGTAATGCCAGACTACAAGTTAAGGGCACAATCTACTGTCTAATGGATTTTTTTTAATCTCCTCCAGTACCTTCCTCATTTTAGTACTTCGATAAATACTAGTTCAGTGAGTGAAAGATGACTTAGAGTGAAATCTGTTCTTTTGCCTCTATAGAAAAAGATGACAAACAGGTAACGATGCGAGTGTGAGAAAATGTTAAGTCTAGCGACGGCCACTGTTTCTGAGGACACCGCACACGTCGGGTGCTTTGGGGTGCAAGGAGGTTCTGAAGCATTCAGGTCAGAAGCCCAGACTGAAATCACACTGGAGGGTCTAACCAGCAAAGACTGAACCACTCACGCAGAGCTCACGCAGGAACACGGCGCTGACATCACACACTCACCAATGAGAGACAGGCAGGAATGCAAGCTCCATTTCCGGTAAACCAAAACTAACAACCAACATTCTCAAACTCTAAAGGAACCCAGTTTGGTTCCAGTAATCCAAGGTAACATGCAGAATCATGAAGACTAGCTATATTTGCAGGAAGCAGCCAGACTCTGTGGCAGTTACAAAGGCATGGTCTTTGATCAAAAAAATAAAACAAATCACCAATTAGCCTGTTCCTCCTCCTCCTATAAATCAGGAGTCTAGAGAAAAAAGCCATTTCCTTCAATGATGATTCATAAAGAAGGAACCAACACAGCAACTATGGAAAAATAAAAGAAAGAAAGAAGAGCTTCAACAAAACTTGTGAACAAAAGTAACTATGTCAATAGACACAAAACAGGTGAGAAATGAGGACCAAATACTTCCTCATTATTTTAAAAGAAAAACACACCCAGTTGAAGCTGTTGTAAAGCAACTGCAGATAGTAAAAATGATTGGAATGATTCTAAAATATACACAGAAATGCAAAAGACCTAAAGTCTCTAAAATAATCTTGAAAAGAAGAGAATTGGAGGACTTATCTGACTTCAATACTTCAAAGTTATAGTCATTAAGAGAGTGAGGAGTTTGTATAAGCATCAATCCACAGATCAATGGAATAAAACAAAAAAAGACCCACACTTATAGGATCACTGGATTTTCAACCAAAGCACCAAAGAAATCCAATGGGGAAAGGAAAGTGTTTCAATACCTGGTACAAGAGTAAATGACATCTATATAAGAAACAGTGAACTTTAACATGACCAAAAAATTACCACTAGATGGACTATAGACCTAAAGGGCAAGTTGAAGCGTGAATTTTTCAGAGAAGAAAATCGTTATGATTTAGGGGGAAGCAAGGGTTCCTTAAGTCATGGAGAGCAACAATCATAACAAAAAACATTGATAAATTAAACTTCATCAAAATGAAACAGTTCTGCTCACTCAGATAAGGCAAAAAGAGGCACAGACTCCCACAGATTGGGAGAAACACTCACAGGATCACATATTTACAAAGGAATGGCATCCATTATATACAAAGAACTCTGAAAAACTCAGCACCACTATCCAAATGTCTTAATGGGCAAGGTTCAAATAGTGATGGATAAATAGAGATGTGATAAATAAAAACACTAAGACATTAGTAGAATTTGGGTAATATGTAAATAGGTATTTACTGTAAAATTCTATCAATTTTTTTGTATGTCTTAAAGTTTTCATAATAAAAGGTACCATTCAAAAGTTCTTTCTGGAAATTAAAGAAGACCTGACTCTATATACGTAAAGAATATATCATGTGCCAGGGAAAATGATCCACACATAGTGGTTAAAATCAAGACATATTATAGCAAAATTAGTAGGCTTTAAAACTGAAAAAGAATCTTTTGGGCAATCAGACTAAATATGGATTACTTGTAGCAAAAAATAAGAAAGCTGGAATAACATCTGTCTAGTTTCAGCAACAGCACTATACTGCTCCCCTAACCTCCTAAGGAAAAAAAAAACTCCTCACACGAACCTTTTTTGAGGAAAACGAGAAAATGAACTTTAACTAACAGGTTTAGGTAGGCTACACAAATAAGTAGATGGGGTTTCTAGGCGGAGCTAGTGGCGAAGAACCCGTCTGCCAATGCAGAAGATGTAAGGGACACGGGTTCAATCCCCAGGTTGGAAAGATCCCCTGGAGTAGGAAATGGCAACCTGCTCCAGCATTGTTAGAAAAATTCCATGCACAGAGAAGCCTGGTGGGCTACAGTCCCTGGGGCTGCAAGTGGGACACAATTGAGCACACATACCAAGTAAGTAGATACACTATGAATCATGAGGACCAAACTTCTCATCGTTGGAGAAAAAGAGATAAAATTAAGGAACGATTTCGGAGGCTAGGATAAACCCTGTGGTATTGGGCTGTACCTACAAACAGATGCACACAGGATGTACACAGATGTACATATGTGTGAATGCCTGTGTAGGTATGCATACACATACTTCCTAGCTCTGGCCACTGAAAAGACCAGAAGCAATGATTCCTCAAGAACAAGGAGCATATCTGGAACCCAGGTCTTGGTTTCTATTACCATTCTCCAAAAAAAAAAGGGACCAGCTTTCTTGGGGATGTAATGTGTTGGCCAAAAGTTCATTCAGATTTTTTCGTCCATTATGGCCACTTAAGATGCTGACATTTGGGGAGATTGGCTACAGGATATCTGGGAACTCAGTATAACTTCTGCGATTTTCCTACAAGTTGAAGATTATTTCAAAATAGTTTTTAAAAATGAAATGTGAAACTTCCCCCCAAAATAACCAATGCAAAAAACAAAAAACCCCTACCAACAAGAAAATTTAAGAACACTCTTGGTCATCTCCTTGGTCAAAGAGGAAACACAAACCAAAATCACAGATGGTGCAGGGTAGGGGTAGGAAATTAATAGATACAAGGAATATAGCCATTTATAATAACTTTAAATGGACTGTAATCTGTAAAAACATTGAATCATTATGTTGTACACAAGAAACTATAACACTATAGATAAACTATACTTCAATTTAAAAAAATCATGGACTTAAGAATTGAAACATTTCACATTAGAACCTATGGGATACAGCGCTAACACAGTACTCAAAAGAAAATTTATATTAGTTCTTATATTAGCAAAAGGAAATAATAAATAGCAAATAATAAATCAGTAGCATCTGGGTCAAGATGTTTGCAAAGTATAAAATGGAACCAACAAAAGCAAAAAAAATTAATAGTGTTAAAAGCAGACATTAATAAATTAGAAAACAAAAGAGAGAAATAATAAACCTAAAAGATGGTTTAGAGGATAATAAATAAAACCAGATCCATGAGCTAACCCATTAAAGGAGAAGGGCATACAAATACAAATGCATAAACTAAGAAATTAAGGAGAAATCATCACAAAAAGAACAGAAGTTACTTTGCTCCACTCTATACAAAGCAAATTTTTAAACTTTTATAAAATGAACCACTTTCTAGGAAGGCATTTTATCAAAACTGACAAGAAACCTAAGTAGCTCTTACTGTTCTAATATGAAAATCTGCTAGTATTATATCATCTATGTAGAAATGGGGAGAAAAATAATACATCCATGCCTACACTCGTAGTACCTCATAAACAACCATCACAGGTGAGGGGGACGTGGAGACTGTCAACCTGAGTGATGTAAGTCAGAGAAGGGCACATACCACACGACATCCCTTACATGCAGAATCTAAAGAGAAATGATATAAATGAATTTATTTACAAAACAGAAACATACTCACAGACTTAAGAGAATGAACTTACCGTCACCAGGGTAGGGTAAGGGAGATGGAGGCGGGAAGGGATAGTCTTGGAGTTTGGGATGGACATGCACACACTGCTATTTTTAAAATGGGCACCAGCAAAGACCTGCCACACAGCACAGGGCATCCCGCTCAATGTTATGTGGCAGCCTGGATGGGGGCAGTGTGGGGAGAGCGGGTACACGTGTATGTGTGGCTGAGCCCCTACAAAGTCCACCTGAAACTCTCACAACATGGTTAACTGGCTAATGTCCAATATAAAAGCTTAAAAGAAAAACAACAGGCAAGGGGAACAGCCTTAGAGGAGAGACTTTTTGAGGTATATAAACACACATTTATAATTTTTAAACCATGTGATCCTATTACCTGACCAAAAAATTAACTAAGTAGCAAATGATTTTCCCTTGCAAGTAAAATATAGAACAAAAAATAAAAATCCATAGCAACTGGATCAATTCTCTCTGGTTATTATTCAATTTGTTTTCATTTACAAATTTACCTGCTCTGCAAATCCTGCCCATAGGCCTGCTAACCAACTAGCACTATCAACTCAATTTAAATCAAAGAATTTAAAGAAAGCATACTAAAGGTCTCTGGCACTCTGACTGTAAAACACACACTAGGATGTATACAACAGTAAAACTGGAAACTGAATAAAAAGCAAAACTGTTCTCACGCCAAACATTAAACACTCCAAAAAGCCAGAAATTCTCTAAACTCACCTTTTCAGAGACTACTTTTAGGTATTTTTCCAACATGATGAATTTGTTATTTCATTGTAGAATCACAACTTGAAATCTATTGTTTAGGAACTTAAAAATTAAATATGGCTTTCGGATTGTTTCTAGGCAAACAGGATCTTAGTTGGAACCAACAGAAATTGACTCAGGTAGAATAGTTAGAAAAACAATTTACTGAAGATGAGTGGTTAGAATTCACAGAAGCTCCAGTGAGGTTGAGGAACCAGGCTAGGAAGGTGGCAGAAATAAAGCAGGGCCGGAGCCAAAAATCACAGAATGGTCACAATGCCATAGCTTTCTGCTCCTCACCATCCATCAACAGTCGATGCTCTGGACTCTGCCCCTTAGTCCCTGGAGACCCCAAATCCACCACTGTCCATCACCAGAATGCACTGTCCACAATCTCTGCTTCTTTAGAAAAATACTGCTAAATATATCTTCTAATTTTTTGCTATTGGCATTTAGAAGTATAAACTGATCCACCTTAATAAATCCCCCTCTTAGTTCAAGCAATCTGCCTGTTTTGGAGGGGTTTTCCATGTCATCTGAAAAAAAATGAAGCTCCACACAAAGTCCGGGAAAGGAATAGCCACGTGGCTGAGCTTAGGTCACATGACTGAACGGGTCAAGCAAACATCTGGCATTTTTTAGTTTCCATAGTGGGAGGAAGATACTTTCTCTCAACAAGATTCATTAAATGGGGAATTTTCCAAAGATAAGAAAGGAACATAAAAAAATAATTTTTGCTAACATTCAGAGTATACTGTAGGAAAATATTCTGTCAGAAATGATCATGACAGAAATAATATTATAGAAATGATTGTGAAATAAGAAGAAATACCATAAATCAATAAAAAACATATACATAAAAATAGGAGGCATATAGACAACTAAGTCTCATTGGGATACAAAAATAAGAATTATATTCTAAGTAAAAGTAAACACAAGAATGAAAGAATGAAATAGAAATACCACCCTTGGTTGGTATCACAGATCCTTCAGAGCACGTGGAATTCATTCCTCTCTACTCTTCCTGCAATTTCAGAATGCAGTTAGTGAACTCTCAGTAATGCAACAACAGCCAATTGTTTGAAACCTTGAATTTTCCATAAATGTCTCATCAAATTAAACCAATGGACATTTAAGGAAAAACCATCAGAGAGGAACAAAGAAACAGAAACACAGCAAATGATTACTTTTCTGTCTCTCCTTTCTTCCCCAAGGGGCATCTTACAGTTCCCCACTTCAAGGAAAAAGCATGAAGAACAGAAAGTCCAACGAGGATGAAGAGACTATGATCTCCTTCACTGTCTATGCGTATTCTTGTCTAGTTTTTTCATTTCTAATTTTCTCCTCACATGTTAAAGTACACCCATGGTAATTCACATTTTTATAAAAGCTGAAAATGTTAGCAAAACACAAATTTACTTTGGCCAATTTACTCTAGGTTAATTTCAAATGGGAGAGTAGGGGACAGTTTCATAAAAGGGATGAGCTGGGAGCTGAAGGAGGAATAAGAAAGAAAAAGGAAGAAGCAACGTTTAGGGTGAGGAGTATCACAAAGGCAACCAAGGACATGCAAGGTCTGTGTAATAAACTGGCGGCAGAATGACTACAGCCCAGACCTACTAACACCATGGTGTGAAGTGAAGCGTGCTCAGTCGTGTCCGACTCTCTGCGACCCCATGGCTATACAGTCCACGGAATTCTCCAGGCCAGAATACTGGAGTGGGGAGCCTTTCCCCTCTCCAGGGGATCTTCCCGACCCAGGGATCGAACCCAGGTCTCCCACACTGCAGGTGGATTCATTACCAGCTGAGCCACAAGGGAATCCCACACTATGATGTAAAGAACCTTTAATAAGCAGACCAGAAACCTGGAAGAGAGGCAGTTTGGAGAAACCACATTAATTTAGTTATGGACAGATTAAGAGCTGCCCATAAAATACTTCAAATGATGTTATCAAGTCGGCAGTTGAAAGTAGAGACTCAAGAAGAAGCTAGAGATCTAGATTAGGAGCCATCCTACAAGACAATCATGGTCAGAGCCACAGAACACGCATTTGGGAATAGTATTAAATGAGTCCCAGGCTACCAGACACTTAGGTGAAAACTCTTAACCAGTGTTGAACCAAATGTGGCGATTAATAATTTTATACTGGGACTTTCCTGGTGGTATAGTATCTTCCAAAAGTGTGATCTCATTGCACCTCCCTGTAACAGTGTTGACCTCTAAGGCATTACTTCCCTTTTAAAGATGAAGAAACTGAGGCTGCCCAAAAAAGCTACCTGCTCCAGTGGCAGAATCCAGACCCTGAACACAGGTCATGTTACTCCAAACCCAGCATTATTATATCTTAGTGATCAGAGAAACAGCTACAGCAAAAGGGTCATGAATCTTCATCGTGGGTTCAAAAGCTATAACAAACCTAGCACATTAAAAAGCAGAGACATCATTTTGCCAACAAAGGTCCATACAGTCAAAACTATGTTTTTTCTAGTAGTCATGTACAGACATGAAAGGTAACCAGAAAGAAGGCTGAGTGCCAAAGTATTGATGCTTTTGAACTGTGGTGCTAGAGAAGACTTTTCAGAGTCCCTTGGACAGCAAGGAGATCAAACCAGTCAATCCTAAAGGAACTCAACCCTGACTATTCATTGGAAGAACTGATTCCGAAGCTGAAGCTCCAATATTTTGGTCACTTGATGCCAAGAGCTGACTCACTGGAAAAGACCCTGGTGCTGGGAAAGACTGAGGCAGGAGATGGGGGAGACAGAGGATGAGATGGCATTACCAACTCAATGAACACGAACTTGAGCAAATTCCGGGAGACAGTGAAGGACAGGAAAGCCTGGTGTGCCGCAGTCCATGGGGTCGCAAAGAGTTGGACACAACTCAGTGACTGAACAACAGCAAGTGTTTCTCTCTGTCTATAAGCTGGGTACAACTTTTCAAATGAGTAAGGATAGTTTTTTATTCTACAGTTTTTAAATTTTAAGGCTCTTTCCCTGATAAAAATCAATACAAGCTCTTTGCAAAAAAGTTCCAACCTTAGGTCCTCCCTGGTGGTAGAGTGGATAAGAATCCACCTGCCAATGCAGGGCACACAGACTTGACCCTTGGTCTGGGAAGATCCCACCCGCCGTGGGGCAACTATGCCGTGCCTCACAACCACTGAGCCCGCACGCGCCAGAGCCCACGCTCCCCACAAGACAGGCTACTGCAGTGAGACGCTCCCACGCAGCAACACAGACCAGCACGATCAAAATAAATAAACAGTCATTTTCTTTCATTTTAATTTTACAAAACTACATGGAATATAAAGTGGTTTCTTCCTATAATCCCCATCCTCAAGATATCTGCTACCAACAGTTTCAAGTCCAAGAAAATCTAAAAAGAGGGGATATATGTGTGTGTACACACACACACACACACACGCACACGCGCGTATAAAACTGACTTGCTTTACCATGCAGCAGAAACTAACACAGCAAAGTAAAGCAAGGAGGCTTCAATGAAAATTAATCTAAAAAATGGTTTCCAGTCTGTTTCACGAGACCATTTTCTCTATTCACTTTACCAATGCACATTAAGAGCTGTACGAATGCGTCATGTACTGGAATATATTTAAACACACACAATGTTTCTACTGGATCAATTTTTAGAAGCAGGATGTTAGCTCACAGAGGAAACCTGACATTTTAACAGCTATTGACAAACTGCTTTCTAAAGAGGTTGTACCAATTTCTACCGATATACAATCTGTGATTGACAAATTTGATTAATTAAAATGTACAATTTCTATAACAGACAAAAACATCATAAACAAAGCTCATGCAAAAAACAAACTGGACAACAGAGTTAATTAGACAGTCAGAGTTCACTTATATGAAAATTTCTTATAAATCAAAACTTACAAATGAAAAGGATGAGCAAAGGCTATTCAACATCACTCATTATTGGAGAATTGCAAGTCAAAACCACAGTGAGGAACCATCTCACACCCGTGAGGAGGGCTGCTATCGAAAAGTCTACAAACAATAAATGCTGGAGAGGGTGTGGAGAAAAAGTAACCCTCTTACACTGCTGGTGGGAATGCAAACTAGTACAGCCACTATGGAGAACAGTGTGGATATTCCTTAAAAAACTAGAAATAGAATGCAACCCAGCAATCCCACTGCTGGGCATACACACTGAGGAAATCAGAAATGAAAGAGACACGTGTACCCCAATTTTCATTGCAGCACTGTTTACAATAGCCAGGACATGGAAGCAACCTAGATGTCCATTGGTAGACAAATGGATAAGAGAGTTGTGGTAGACATACACAATGGAATATTACTCAGCTATAACAAAGAACGCATTTGAGTCAGTTCTAATGAGGTGGATGAAACTGGAGCCTATTATAGAGAGTAAGAAACAAAGTCAGAAGGAAAAACACCAATACAGTATAGTAATGCATGCATATGGAATTTAAAAAGATGGTAACGACGACTCTATATACAAGACAGCAAAAGAGGCACAGATGTAAAGAACAGACTTTTGGACTCTGTGTGAGAAGGCGAGGGTGGGATGATCTGAAAGAACAGCATTGAAACGTAAATTACCATATGTGAAATAGATGACCAAGCCAAGTTCGATGCATGAAACAGGGCACTCAACGCCGGTGCACTGGGACAACCCAGAGGGATCGGATGGGGAGGGTGGTGGGGGGGGGGGTTCAGGATGGGGGACACATGTACACCTGTGGCTGATTCATGTCAGTGTACGGCAAAAACCACCACAATATTATAAATTAATTAGCCTTCAACTAAAATAAATAAGTTAAAAAACAATAATATTATAAATACAAATGGCCCAAATATATATAAACCACTTAATCCAATAGACAAATCCAAATAGACAAATGAAACAAAAGCAATGTATATCATTACCGATCAAATTAGCCAAAATAAACTTAAAGAATAATAATGTTATCTCACAGAACCTGGGGACAGGGTACCAAGCTCTCTCCCAAACTGCTGAAAAGGGACATGAGCAGCTCAGCTTCTGCAGGGCATCTTGCCCAGGTGTGAACATTTAATGTATGTGGACTCCACCCAGTAATTCCACAGTTAGGAACTGATCCTCCATCAGTACCAGCCAAGTGCACAACCATTTATTTACAGTAATGTTCAGTGCAGTGTGAAAACAGCAAAGGTATGAAACAGTCTAAATCTGTCAATCAGAAATTAAATCAAGAATACTAAAAACCATACAGTGGAACGTTACAAAGCCATAACAATGATGGTGTGATAGCTATCTGTTTTAGCTTGGGAAAATGTCCATGATACTAAGAAATATACAGAACAATTCCATTTATATATATGTATACAGTCAGGAAAAATTTCTTAAGATATATGTATTTCATATTTCATATCTCAAGATGTATGTATTTCAAAATAGTGACAGTTGTTATATCTATATGGAGGAGTTAACAGGCAATTTTTCAATATACATTTCTGTAATGTTTTGAACAATATACATGTGTCTATTCTTTATATATAAACAAGAACATTTTCATTTAAAAAGAGACAGGAAACACTGAAAAGTTGGGAATCAGTGGGCCAGAATCGGATGAGGTTATAAAACCTTCTTATGTTCTGAAATTCTATATAATAACTGAGGAAATATTTATTCCAGGGTGCTTCTTCCTCATTAAAAAACTTGCTCAAGATTTACTCTTTCCCCATATCTTTGGAGGAGACTAAAATAAAAGAAACCTAGTATTTATCATTAACATGATGTTTGACTTTTCATTTTTGGACTTTTTAAAATTTATTTGTTTTTAAATGAAGGACAATTGCTTTACAGAACTGTGGTGGCTTCCACCAAACATCAACATGAATCAGCCATAGGTTCACAATAATGTGGCTGCACCTTGGGAGTACAGAGAAGAGGTAGGGAGGACAGAAATGATGAAAACCCCAGCCGAGGCTAAACCTTTCTCAGGGTTCAAAACTCCCAAAACACATCAATGCACATCTCCAAGTTCAGGTCCTGGAGCTAAAAATGGAGACTTGTTTGTAAAGACCTACATATATAATAATATCATCCAACTGACAACAGATATTACCATTCCTGGATTGTGAATACAGAAAGGAAGTGAATGCAAACATTACAAGTTAGATTTATATTTAACTGTCAGATGGAACAGACCACCTAACCTTTACTCATCACATTTTATACAAAAAGTTTATAAGAGCATATTCAAAATATGGCCTCAATTCTCACAGATTATATGTGATAAAAATATATATATATAACAAATAATTACCTCTCCTATGAAGACTACTATAACACAGTCCAACTTCTCTTCAGGATACAGATTATCAATAAGGGAATGAAGAGTTTCTATGAGGTAAGATTTAACTTCTCTCTTCACTGTAGGAATTCCCATTACTATTGAAACTGAAACAAAAAAATGATAATTATATTAAAAGACGTCACAAAGACAATGCAGAAAAACTACACTATTTCAAAATTATACCCTCTCAAGTGGATAGAAAGAATTGGGTGATCGAAATATACTACATTTCAGAAAGAAAAATAGTCAAAGATATGGGGCATACCTATTACACAATAATTCTTTTCCATACAGTTTCTTCATAAGAAAAGCAATAATGTCAAAGAACTGATAAAGATGAAAGACATTAAACCACACAGTAAAAATGGACAGTAAAGTGTAAACAACAGATTTTATGATACAACTAAAACTCAGAAATATTAAACACATCCTAAAAATTAATGTCTCACATGTTATGTATGAGGTGCCCTAAGGAGGACACAACATCCCTTCTGTGACTTTTTTTCCAAATTCATAACCTCAATCTAACCATGAAGAAACGTCAGACAAATACAAACTCAGGGGATACTCCACCAAGACCAGGAAAGAAAGGATGAGGAACTGTCCTTGACTGGAGAAGACTAAGGGGACCTGACAATTACATGAAATACAGGATCCTGAGTTAGATCCTGGGACAGAATAACAGCAACAATAAAATGACACAATCTGAGTAAGAGCCAAGGTTAACAGCATTAACGCTAATTTCCTGGTTTTCATCATCATACTACAGCTACATAGGTGTGAATATTTACAGAAACTAAGTGAGGTAATACGGAAACTGTGTACTATTTGTGCAACTGTAAGTCTAAAATTACAGTCAAGTCTACCATAACTCTTGTTTTGAAGCATTCTTCTGACATGATGAATACACTAGAGAACAATTTGGGCATGACGTGGATTTTATGTTGGCTTTTATACAATTTCCCCCCGGGACAAACACTAGGTGAGCACAGAAAACTGTACCCATGTGGACTGAGTTCAGAAAAGTGACCCAAGCCGGGTAAAAATAATGCGCAGCTGTCCCAGTCACTGCTCGCTGAGAACCACACCCGTCTATTTCTGGTGCTACAACTTTCCACCAGAATTCAGTTCACCCACTTTGCACCACTTCACAAACACCTTCCAAGCGGCAGTCCCCCTGAAGCCCACTTTAACAAGCAATCCTCAAGTCCTTTTCACAAGATATTGATAGAATATCATATTTATTGTAGTATTTATGCACTTCTCCTTCATTCAATATGTGCAACATTGTGCCACTGCTTTTATTAGCTTATCTTTTCTTCGTGTGCAACTGACAGTGGTTTTTGAGTGTTGTGATCCTAACCCCATTTTTGGCATTTTATGACACAATTCTGCATAGCACAGTAATATTTAGGAACACATACATTACAGTATTTCACAATGTTTTTAAAAATAACATCTTTCAAAGTCTTAGTATCCTAAGTGTTATATATCAGTGGAGAAGTAGCTTGCAAAATTTAAAATGAAGTTTTAATTATGTCACAATTTATTAGAGATACTATACTACAAAATATCAACTTTTTCCATAATCCAAATGAACTTTTTGGCCAACCCAATACTTAGAGGTCATAGACTTTTAAAGCTAGAAGGAGGCTTAAAGCTTATGGATCCATGATGTTACTACCAGGATTGTGCAATTCAGAATGCTAAGGTCCAAATAGCTTAAGGGAAACCCCCAAGTTTGAATACCATAATCGTCTCTCTCATTCTGGGCTGAAGAGTTTTCAAGGACTCAAAAAAAGGTGTGCTATATTTGTTTTGAACATACATATTGAACACGTTAAATTCAAGGCATTATTCTAGGTGTTAGGGATATAAGAGTAAACAACACAGATAAGGTCCTTGCCTTCATGGGACCTTTCTTACTGAACACATTCTAGAGGATGGAAAAAGATAAATAATTGTTAATAATCTTGATGTGAAGAGCCAATTCATTGGAAAAGACCCTGATGCTGGGAAAGAATGAAGGCAAAAGGAGACGGGGGCGGCAGAGGATGAGATGGTTAGATAGCACCACCAACTCAATGGACAGGAATCTAAGAAAATACCAGGAGAGAGTGGAGAACAGGGGAGCCTGTTGTGCTTCAGTCCATGGGGTCACAAAGAGTTGGACATGACTTAGCATTTCTGAACAACAACAATAATCTTAAAACGTGGCAATATTAGAAAGAATGTGCAGAGCACGGGGGAAGGAAAGGTACCTCTAGAGATAGTACAGTCACGGACAGACACTCTAATATCAACTGAGCTGGTAATTAATGATGAGAAAGAGAAGATGACGAAGACGAGGAAACAGCTGGGTGCTGAAGAGAGAATGGTCTTAAGGTAGTCACGCAACAGCAAGAACAGAACATATCCAAAGCAGAATGAGATTAGATTCAGAGGCATCAGTTCAGGATCAGATCACATATAACCTTAAATTTAGTTTTAGTTTTGTGCAAGTGAAAGCCATTGTAAGGTGGTAAGTGGGGAAGTGACAGTAACCAATTTGCAATCTTAAAAGGTTACCAAACTTTGTGGAGAACAGACACGAAAGTTTAGACGGCATGTTTAGAGAAGAAGCCATTTTTCCCCAATAGACTATTTTGGAGATGAAATAGAAATTCTTTAGTTTAAACCAAGGCACTCAAGGTCTCCAAAAGCACTAAAAAGGAAAGTACTAATTTCAACTAAATCTACAGAATTAAGAGTATCCGTGCCAGTGGTAATTCACAAAACACCATAAGAAAAGGACAGCTCTTTCCTGCCTTCTGGACATGTGGTAAGGTCCTCTTTGTGCATGCTGTGTGCTAAGTCACTTCAGCCGTGTCCAACTCGTTGCGACCCCATGGACTGTAGCCCACCAGGGTCCTCTGTCCATGGGATTCTCCAGGCAAGAACACTGGAGTATCACACCCTCCTCCAGGGGATCCTCCCAACCCCAGGATCCAATCCATGCCTCTCTGTCTCTGGCACTGGCAGGAGGGTTCTTCACCACCAGAGCCACCTGAATGGCGGGAGAACCTGGGGGGAGAGGATCTGACTAATGATGATGCATCACCGCCATGTGTAACTCACGTCCTGAGTACCTGGAACTGCAGTGTGAAATCTTTTCTGCCCAGCAGAGCAGCCAGTCACATTCAACATGGCAACTGCTCCATCAGCCTGGATCCGGAGTGGTCAGTGATGCATGAAGTCCCCTACTAACCCTAATGATCATGTACTTTGAGCAGAAATAAACAAACCTTCAATTACTTAAATTTGGGGGGTTGTTAGTTACCACCACATAACCCAGCCTGTCCTGTTTGCTACAATCCTTCTTCTATGGTTTACAAGGTAGAAAATGAATGCATTCTAAGGGGTAAGAGTTTGGAAGAAAAACGTCAGCAACATGAACAATAAGGCCATATCATCCTCCTAATGGGGGCTTCCCTCATGGCTCAGATGGTAAAGAATCCTCCTGCGACTCAGGAGACTTGGTTTCAAGCCCTAGGATGGAAAGATCTCCTGGAGAAGGGAATAGCTACTCACTCCAGTATTCTTGCCTGGAGAATTCCATGGACAGAGGAGCCTGATGGGCTACAGTCCCTGGAGTCACGAGCAGTTGGACGTAACTGAGCGACTAAGCACACACGTCATCTTGATGTAAGGAGCAAGGTGAATCGAGCAGCCAAACAGAAAAAGAGCCCCAGGGCTGGCCTAGGTGCTGTCCCACTGATTCACTGTCCAGTGTTCCCATTCAAGGATGAACTGTGCGTCTGTGATACATCCGTAATTCACTAGACAACCTAAAACCACAGCTGCAACTTACAACACAGAAAGAAACTCTCAGAGAAGGAGCTCATGGCTGCTGGGGGGAGGGATGGGGAAAATAGAGTTAGGGAGTTTGGGATGAACGTGTGCACACTGCGATATCCACAATGGATAAGGAACAAGGACCTACTGTGTGGTACTCAGTACTCTGCACAGAGGCATGTGGCGGCCTGATGGGAGGGGAGTCTGGGGGAGAATGGATACATACACAGGCATCGCTGAGTCCCCTCGCTGTCCACCTGAAACTGTCACACTATTAACTGGCTACACCCAAATACAAAATACTGTTCATGGGGTTCTCAAGGCAAGAATACTCAAGTGGTTTGCCATTCCCTTCTCCAGTGGACCACATTTTGTCAGAACTCTCCACCATGACTCATCCGTCTTGGGTGGCCCCACACGGCATGGCTCATAGTTTCATTTTGTATTTGGGTATAGGAATTAACAATGGTGGATAATTTCAGGTGAAAAGGGAAGGGACTCAGTGATATATACATATGTATCCATTTTCCTGCAAACTCTGCTCCCATCCAGGCTGCCACATAACACTGACCATTATATCTACTACTGTGGGCAAGAATCCCTTAGAAGAAATGGAGTAGCCATCACAAAAGAGTGCAAAATGCAGTACTTGGATGGAATCTCAAAAACAACAGAATGATCTCTGTTCATTTCCAAGGCAAACCATTCAATATCACAGTAATCCAAGCCTATGCCCCGACCAGTAATGCTGAAGAGGCTGAAGTTGAACGGTTCCATGAAGACCTACAAGACCTTCTAGAACTAACGCCCTAAAAAGATGTCCTTTTCATTATAGAGGACTGGAATGCAAAAGTAGGAAGTCAAGAAACACCTGGAGTAACAGACAAATTTGGCCTTGGAGTACAGAATGAACCACGACAAAGGCTAGTGGAGTTTTGCCAAGAGAACGCACTGGTCATAGTGAACACCCTCTTCCAACAACACAAGAGAACACTCTACACAAGGACATCACCAGATGGTCAACACCAAAATCAGACTGATTATATTCTTTGCAGCCAAAGATGGAGAAGCACTATACAGTCAGCAAAAACAAGACTGGAAGCTGACTGTGGCTCAGATCATGAACTCCTTATTGCCAAATTTAGACTTAAATTGAAGAAAGTAGGGAAAACCACTAGACCATTCAGGTATGACCTAAATCAAATCCCTAGCAATTATACAGTGGAAGTGAGAAACAGATTTAAGGGACCTATTTGATATACAGAATGCCTGATGAACTATGGACAGAGGTTCATGACACTGTACAGGAGAAGGGAACAAGACTATCGCCAAGAAAAAGAAATGCAAAAAAGCAAAATGGTTGTCTGAGGAGGCCTTACAAATAGCTGTGAAAAGAAGAGAAGTGAAAGACAAAGGAGAAAAGGAAAGATATACCCATTTGAATGCAGAGTTCCAAAGAATAGCAAGGAGAGATAAGAAAGCCTTCCTCAGCAATCAGTGCAAAGAAATAGAGGAAAACAACAGAAGGGGAAAGACTAGAGATCTCTTCAAGAAAATTAGAGATACCAAGGGAACATTTCATGCAAAGATGGGTACAATAAAGGACAGAAATGGTATGGACCTAACAGAAGCAGAAGATATTAAGAAGAGGTGGCAAGAATACACAGAAGAACTGTACAAAAAAGATCTTCATGACCCAGATAATCACAATGGTGTGATCACTCACCTAGAGCCAGACATCCTGGAATGTGAAGTCAAGTGGGTCTTAGGAAGCATCACTACGAACAAAGCTAGTGGAAGGGATGGAATTCCAGTTAAGCTATTTCAAATCCTAAAAGATGATGCTGTGAAAGTGCTGCACTCAATATGCCAGCAAATATGGAAAACTCAGCAGTGGTCACAGGACTGGAAAAGGTCCATTTTCATTCCAATCCCTAAGAAAGGCAATGCCAAAGAATGCTCAAACTACCCCTCAATTGCACTCATCTCACATGCTAGCAAAGTAATGCTCAAAATTCTCCAAGCCAGGCTTCAACAATATGTGAACCGTGAACTTCCAGATGTTCAAGTTGGTTTTAGAAAAGGCAGAGGAACCAGAGATCAAATTGCCAACATCTGCTAGATCACCGAAAAAGCAAGAGAGTTCCAGAAAAATATCTATTTCTGCTTTATTGACTATGCCAAAGCCTTTGACTGTGCGGATCACAACAAACTGTGGAAACTTCTGAAAGAGATGGGAATACCAGACCACCTGACCTGCCTCTTGAGAAATCTGTATGTAGGTCAGGAAGCAACAGTTAGAACTGGACATGGAACAACAGACTGGTTCCAAATCAAGAAAGGAGTACATCAAGGCTGTATATTGTCATCCTTCATACTTAACTTCTATGCACAGTATATCATGAGAAATGGTGGACTGGATAAAGCACAAGCTGGAATCAAGACTGCTGGGAGAAATAGCAATAACCCCAGATATGCAGATAACACCACCCTTAAGGGAGAATGTGAAGAAGAACTAAAGAGCCTCTTGAAAGTGAAAGAGGAGAGTGAAAAAGTTGGCTTAAAGCTCAACACTCAGAAAACTAACATCATGGCATCCAGTCCCATCACTTCATGGCAAATAGATGGAGAAACAGTGGAAGACTTTATTTTTTTTGGCTCCAAAACCACTGCAGATGGTGACTGCAGCCATGAAATTAAAAGACGCTTACTCCTTGGGAGAAAAGTTATGACCAACCTAGACAGTATATTAAAAAGCACAGATGTTACTTTGCCAACAAAGGTCCATCTAGTCAAGGCTATGGTTTTTCTAGTAGTCATGTATGGATGTGAGAGTTGGACTGTGAAGAAAGCTGAGCACCGAAGAATTGATGCTGCTTAACTATGGTGTTGGAGAAGACTCTTTAGAGTCCCTTGGACTGCAAGGAGATCCAACCAGTCAATCCTAAAGGAAATCAGTCCTGAATATTCATTGAAAGGACTGATGTTGAAGCTGAAACTCCAATACTTTGGCCACCTGATGTGAAGAACTGACTCATCTGAAAAGACCCTGATGCTGGGAAACATTGAAGGCAGGGGGAGAAGGGGACGACAGAGGATGAGATCGTTGGATGGCGTCACTGACTCAATGGACATGAGTTTGAGTAAACTGCAGGAGTTGGTGATGGACAAAGAGGCCTGGCGTGCTGCAGTCCGTGGGTTCGCAGAGTTGGACATGGCTGAGTGACTGAACTGAACTGAAATACAAAGTAAAACATCTAAAGAAATAAAATAAAACACAGTCATAAGCTAGCTAAGGCCACTGCTTCATGGAGTTTATAAATTGACAGAGATATCAACAGTTGTATCAGTTTTCTTCCACTTTCCAGCAAGTTTTCAATCGAGTACTTATTTCCTTTAAAAATCAAAAACAGCCTTAATTTGGCATTTCTTCAATTACTCAGTTTATATTTGTTAAAAATAAATTACTCATTGGAAACGCATCACAGAGCAAGTGTGTGGTTCCCTTTACTTGTAGACCTGTTAGATCTGTGGGAAAAACTACACAACCGCGCTGCCAAGTAAACTATGAAAAACCTAAAAAACATTTATTACCTTAGGTATTGGCATGTCCCAGTGATCTGTACTGCTCTAAGGTGTGGCAATGAAGCTAAAGGGTCAGATTCAGGGGGAAATTTGAAGATGCTATGCTCTGAAGATAAAAGAAGGGCTCACAGACTAAAGAATGTAGGTGTCTCTAGAAGCTGGAAAAGGCAAAGAAATGGACTTTCCTCCAGAGCTTCCAAAGGAAACACACTCCCATTTACACACTGATTTTAGGACTTCTGACCTCCCGAACTATAAGATCATAAATTTGTGTGGTCTCAAGTTGCTACACAGCAACAGGAAACTAATTCACCCATCTTTACCAGTAAACTACCTTATCCTCTGATCTCAGGTCAAATGTATTTTTCAAGACTAAACTCTTTAATTAATACTCTTTCTATTCATTCTCAAACTATCCTTTACATCATTAGCATTGTTCAACTGTACAATGGTTTATATAATTGGTTATTTGACTAAAACATTCTTCCTTTAGTAGAATGAGGATCACAAGACTAGGAATCACATCTGATTTTGTGTAACAAAACTCACACAAGTGTGCATGGATTTTTTTGGCTGCACTGGGTCTTGGTTGCAGCATGTGGGACCTTTAGTTGTGGCATGCTAACTCTTGGTTGAGGCATGTGGGATCTAGCTCTAACCCAGGCCCTCTGCATTGGGAGCACAGAGTCACAGCCACTGGACCACCAGAGGAGTCTCCCCACTTTTTCTTTTAACTTCAGCAAATATTTAAAGAATTACCCACTGGCCTCTACCAAATCAGTAATGCCCTTCTGATAGGTAACCTCTGGAGGGTCTTTTTTCAACCACCTTGCCCAGCACTGAGTGAGTCCTTCATCTGAAGACACGTGTGTTTCTTCAATCAAAGAAATTTTCTTCTACTATTTATTTGATTATTTCTCCCACTTACTCTCTTTGTTCTCTTTCTCAAATTCCTATTAGATAAATGTCAGAATGTTTGTCTGTCTGAACTCTTCGTATCCTTTATGTTGCATTCTAGAAGAACTCCACAGCCAGCTCAATCTTTCTGATCACTAAATTGATCTTTAGCTATATCCATCCTTACAACATGGAAACCTAAAATACAAATATCAAAATAAAAACACAAAGATGTCTAACTGATCCTTTTACAAATAGTCACTTATGAGCTGTCACTTCTAATCCCTCTGAAAATATGTCTTAATATTATACTCTGCTTGCTCTGTGAGTCATTGAGTCATTCATGATGTTGGTTTTCTTAAATATCTGGGAACCCTAGTTATACAAGATGGCCTCTGACCCATCTGCGCTTGCTGTGCCAGTTTACTGCAGTCTGCCTTTGTAAATCTGCGGGAGGATGGGTGGATGTGAGAATTCCTTTCTTGAGGAGGTCAGTAGCTGCCTTGACCACTCTTCTCCCTCCTTACCCTTAGAAGGATGAGCTGGTCTGAGTAGTGTTCCTTAATCAGCCTGACCTGGGAAGAACAGAATTGTAAGCAAAAAGCAGTTTTCTTTGATCTGAAACAACTGACGCTCCTGGGAACTTCTCTGGCAATCTAGTGGTTAAGACTGTGCTTTCAACGCATGGGGAGAAGGTTCAGTCCCACATGCCAAGTGGTGTGGCCAAAAAATTTAAAAATTAAAAAAAAAGGCTCACTGGGGAGTCCACACAAAAAAATTAATTAAAGTAAATAAATAAACTGAAGTTCTTTATATACAGTGCCTAGATAGGTTTTAGGGCTCCACAAAACCCCAGAAATTACATATAAAATTACTTTTCTAGGAGCATGTTTCTAAGTAGAAAGTTAATAGATTTCCTAAAATAACTAAAGGGTTCTATTACTTTAAAAATATTAAGAACCATTGCCTAAAGATTTAGGAAGAAAGATTTTTAAAGAAAATCTGCAGGTTTTCTTGGTTGTTTTTCCCCACGTTGTCTGCTTTTTCTATCTTTAGAAAACAGTTTCAGCTTAATAAGAATATTAACTACTGAGAGGCTGGTTGACTAAGATTTTATTATATTTATGATGAAAAAATCTTTAACAAATGGGATAGAAAAAGCAACTTCAAAAAAGAGAGAATGTCACATTCATGAAACAAGAAGAACTGACTATAAAAGAACCTATACGAGATCTTGGAGGTTTTCAATGACTTTAAAAATACTTTCTTTTGATTTGATTCTTATTAATAAATAAACAGTCTAAAACAACAAATGCATGAAATGGCTACAGCATCTTACCCAGATGGTGATTTTTTTAAAATAAACTAAAACTTTTATTAAAGTTCTATTAGTAAGCATATTGAATGCTACAAGATGCACAAATGGCTCTTTTGCATGAGGATGCTAGTATAAATTAATTTTATTTATATAATATACAAATACTTAATTTGCTTGTAACTATTTAAATGGAGACTATTCAACTAAGAGTACTAATGTGCATTTTTCTTTTTTTTCCTCTTATTTTTAAATTATTTTTTAATTAGATAAATTAAGATTTTTAGTTGGAGTTGCAATATCAACCTCTCAGAAATTAATAGAATGAAGAGACAGAAATGTAGAAGGATATAGTAGACCTGAAAAGCACCATGAACCAACTGAACACAATTAAGATTTATACAATTTTCACACAACAGTAGGATACAAATTCAAGTTCCCATAGACTATAAACCAGGAGACACTGGAACATATCCAGGGATAAAAAACAATTTTATAGTCTAAAGGTATTGAAATCATACAGAGTGTGTTCTTATCACTGTGAAATCACTATCAAAAGATATTTGAAAATAACCTGCATATTTTCAAGTGCAATGTGACATTCACAAAGAGATATTTGACTTAGCCACTGAAAGCCTCAGTGAAGTTAATACCACATAATACTCCAAGACACAATTCAGACCAGCAATGAAACTACAATAGGAAACAAAACAAACATACCTCCTGTTCGTCCATTTCCAATCTGTACGGCAGGTTGAAGGCTTCCTTCATTTTGCAGTAAATGAGGCAAATGATGATAAACACTTGGCACTTGAAGAGACTTTCTGCTTGTTAGCTCCTTTAATATCTTTAGAGTATCATCTGAAACACAGAAGGATAATCATTCCATGGTAATACCTTACTTTTAGATGTTACGGATGCTACCAAGACAGCAGTAAAAATGTATGAAAACCAAAAGAATTTTCTCTCCTAAATTTTTCTCTCATACTGTGGTGAGTGAGATTTCCATGGACACTTGCAACCAGAGTCTCACAGAGTCATGATGTTGAGAACAGTCTAAATAAAGCTAAATATGTGAGCTAAAGTACTATGAGAAGGTAGGACACGAATTCCTCATCTTTGTAATATGTCAGAACTTGAGTGCAAGGGGACAGACTTTAAACAAGTGACCCATTCATGAAAATGTAACAATAACAAATACAACAACCACCAGTAGCTTCCACTTTTTTATGCTACCACATTTGCCCAAAATTTCACATGGAAGATTTTTCTTTTAATTCAAGTACAATAATTTAAACAACACAAGTTAAGAATCTTTGGTACAGTTCATAACTTTCAAATCATTTTTCAGTTTTTATGAGAGGAACCAATGAACCATTTAATATAATATAAAAATAAAACCTTGACAGGATAAGGAATATCGTTTTCAAATTTCACTGAACTAGAACTTAACTTTTGACATAAGGAAGTAAGCAGTAAGGACTGGTAACCTCAACAATAATTTCATATAGAGCAATATGAAAACTCCATTAAAAAAAAAAAAGAAAACTCCATTAAAATATTCCAAAAATTCAGAACCGAAAATTCATAGAAGAAATGCAAAAGGACTATCATACATGAAATTCAAGTTTAATCTTATGTTAAAGCAACAACCTACAAATTATAAGACAACAATATTCACCTTCAAATTAAATTAGCAGATTAAATAATATATTAAATTGTGATGATAATATAATAAATGTTTCAGCTATTCAGAACAGCATCAAAAACCCTAAAACATTTCATCCTATTGTTCAGTGATTTCCCTTTTAGGAATTTAACTTTTATGCATTCAAAGCACCCATTGTAAAACTATGTCTTTTTTATTTCTTGTAAGTCATATTTAAGAGCACTAATTGCTTCAAATAGCGCAAAGACTCCCCAGAATTCAACTGAAGTCCATACAAGTCACAAGAGAAACAATCATAAACACCAAGTTAAATTTTAGCCTCATATTGTATGTTTTTAAAAAGATGCTGTTTCTTCACTATTGTCAATGAAACATATATAACTGAAATTTAACTGAATATTACTCTCTTTAAATCAAATTTAGCAATTAATAAAATTGTTTTATAATTAGCAACAACAGAAAGAGCTTGGCATGGTGATTTTTCTGTGTAGAGGTTAACAAATGCTGACTGATAAGCAACCGTAGACAGCTTTCAAAGAGAATAGTTCACATAACTCTCTGAAAATACAATCTTTCCATAAAACAGAAGACAGTGCCTGTACCTGAAAACTTATTCACGGTGTCCTTACTTCTGTTTGTTTCTGCTTCTACGCGCTTGAACTGCTGTACAATGGCGCTGAGCTCAGAAGAGCGCTGAGAGATTCTATGTTCAGCTATTCGGAGACGTTCTTTCAGAGCAAGAAATTCTCGTTGATAAGCAATCACTTTTTCTAAAAACAAAACTAGTCGTTAATAGTGCATTTCTTTAAAAAGACATAAAAACGCCATTATAATCAAAACTGAACCATAACATCAGAAATTCTAAAGCTGCATTTTTCAGAAACAGATAACTCATTTTTGAATTCACTGAGACAGAACTGAAAATAAAAAAGTCTGAACTAAGAAAGTGGTGACAAAGCCACCAGTAACACAGTGCTATCAATATCTGTAAGAATGTGAGCACTTTCTAATTAGCACTTTAGAAAGTTAAAAATAGGGAGAAAAAGACAACGTTTTTGGAACTAACACTTCAAGCATGATACCAACATCATTTCTTAAAAGGTACAGACAACCGTAAAGACCCTATTTGTATGAAAGTAGAGATGAATCATTGAAACTGATGATAATATATCTAATAATATAATGAATATAACATTTATAGCATAACCATCCATTTCCATAGGCTGTTTCTTCTGTACTTTCTATTCTGCAAAAATTCCCCCAGGCCAGACTTGGGTCAAATTCCTAATGCCTAACAAATCACTCAGGTAGATGTAAGACAATAACAGAGTCAATTATCTCAGGGACTTCCCTGGTGGTCCAGTGGCTAAGATTCTGCTGTCCTAATAATGCAGGGGGCCTGGGTTTGATCCCTGGTCAGGGAACTAGATCCCACATGCTGCAACTAAGAGGTGTAGCCAAAAACATAAACACAATTTTTTAAAAAGTCAATTACTCAAATTTGAGACAATCCCATGCCAGGAAAGCCTACTCTGGGAAATACAAGGGGATAAATGTAGACACTGAAATAATAGAACAAGAGAGCTCAAATATGATGTACCCCATGTACAGAGGCCCCAGGACAGAACTGGACACCAAAATCTGAGAGACTGCAGAAAAGAAACCATGCATTTATCTTGATCAGCAGCGCTGAAAGGGAGCTGAGGCTGGTGAAGCAATTTCCACAACCTCATTCAAGAAGAGAAATCAGAATGGTTTTGGCATCTCTATCAAGCTAATAGATAATCTTAGATAATCTAAGGCTACTACTAATTTGACATCTAAATGAAACAAATCTTGGAAAGACTACTTTTAATTAATATTGTAATCTCAGTTTGACTTAAGGATGGACTCAGTAAGAACAGAATTAAGGAACAGAAATCTGCCTGTTTCATAAAGCTAGTCTTAAAAACAGTCAGTTGCCTTATTCCCTGTCCCCTACATAAAGGACCACACAGTAAATATCGCCTAAGAATCTGGGGCAGATAATAAGGTCTCCCTGCTTAACTATCATGTTTCCTTGTATTGAACAATGTAAACAGCTTTACTTTCCTTAACCTGCTGGCTGTGGGAGGGAAGGAAGGAGGCAGGAGTTGTGATTAGGAAAGGGTATATGGGGAGTCTCAAGGTGCCAACAAGGTCCTAGTCATTGGCCTGGCTAGCGGTTATATAAAATTCATTACTATACATTCATGGTCTAGGTACTTTTCCATACATGTACATTCACAACAAAAGAAATGTTATACAAATACTATTCACAAACACAAAACTATTAACAATTATACTGTAAGAGGCACTCAAGAGTTATGTGATAAAAAACTATATGCCTAAAATATTAAATTTAAAAAATCTATAAGCCTTTTCCTAGAGCCTGTAATGAAAGAAAAAAAATTAACTCAATTATTAATTCTAAATGGGAAAACCCAATCTTGCAAAAAATAAAAAAGATAAACTCTAACCTAAGCTGAATAATAAATGCAACACCTTTCAAAATAGCAAAAAAAAATCTGGAACTTCACTTTTGACACGTCAATTAAATAAAGAATGTTTTTAAAAGTTCAAAAAAATCTAGAAGCAGTAATAGGGAACTTACTCTGAGATCAGAATGGACTATAAGGCTCTAGAAATGAAAACCATGGTGACTGCCAGGTGCAGACGGTGGGGACAAAGGCTGACCACACCAAGCAGACTGGGTCCAAAATTAACAGGCGTGAACTATCCTGTGAATTCTTCCCTCTTTACCTCTTACCCCCACAAGGCGCCAAGACAGTGGCTTCTAGACACCTGCCACTAATAAAGCATTAGAACCCTTGGAAGAAATAACTTTAAGATGAACTTGGAGCACCCTTGGGTCAAGTAAGAAAATGTTATTTTTTTTTAAAAAGCAGGCCAAAGGACTTCCCTGGTGGTCCAGTGGTTAAGACTCTGCACTTTCAATGCAGGGGGTTTGATCCTTGGTTGGAGAGCTAAGATCTCACATGCTCTGTAGCATGGCCAAATAAATAAATAAAGAATATACTTCAATTTAAAAAACAAGACAGGATATGTCAAAAGGACACAGGAAGCTCCCTGAGGGGCTCTCACTGGCCAAATTCAGGGCAATTTAAGTATCAAAACAAACACTGATGGTAATCACTTTTAACTTACTAAATAAAGTAAGAATCTGTAAGTCCATTTTAATAAATAACAATTAACAGATGACAGAAAAGTGTTTCTTACAGTGGAATGCCAGCTTATAAATCATGAAAAAAGGATGAATGTTAGAAAATCACCCCTTTGCAACTGTCCAAGCAATAACAGATTTGAGTGACAATCAAACATGGATGCAAGACAGAGAAAGACAAACACTGTAGGATACAACTAAATACAAATGACAATCCTGGATGGGGTCTGAAACAGAAAAAAAAAATAATAAATGCTGTAAAGAACATTACTGGGACAAACTAACAGAAGACAGACTACAGGGACACAGCCCAGTGACTTAAGACTTCACCTTGCAATGCAGGGGACGCAGGTTCCATCTCTGGTTAGGGAACTAAGATCCCACACGTGTCATGGTGTGGCGAAAAGATTTTTTTTTTTAAAAAAAAGAAGACTACAGAGTATGCAACATGGTGCATAAATTTTTAAAACCTGACACCTGACTGTCGTAAAGTAAGAGAATTCCCTGTTCTTAGGAAATAAAATTATTCAGGTGTAAAAAGGCATGATTTCTATAATGTACTTTAACCTGGTTCTGAAAAGAAACAAGTTTCTACAGATAGATAAAACAATAAGAGGCAACATGTTCACAATACGTAAAATGCATAGAGAAGTTATAATTTCCTCTTAGTTGAAACTTTTTAAAAAGTAAGAAGTTCACAGAAGTACAGAACAGACTTTTGAACTCTGTGGGAGAATGTGAGGGTGGGATGTTTCGAAAGAACAGCATGTATATTATCTATGGTGAAACAGATCACCAGCCCAGGTGGGATGCATGAGACAAGTGCTCGGGCCAGGTGCACTGGGAAGACCCAGAGGAATCGGGTGGAGAGGGAGGTGGGAGGGGGGATCGGGATGGGGAATACATGTAAATCTATGGCTGATTCATATCAATGTATGACAAAACCAACTGAAAAAATAAATAAATAAATAAAGGAAAAAAAAAAAATAAAAAGTAAGAAGTTTTTTAAAAGTAAGCAGGAGGATGGGATGGCACACAGGTTTGGTCTTTCAGCAGCTCTTTTGTGGTAGGAGGGATGTGGGCCTGAGGCCAGTCTCTGCCCTACATGCCTGTCTTGGTACTTTTGGAAACTACCTTCCCAGAGGTCAGCCTCACTGGCTGGCAGCCCAGCCAGCAGAGGAAAAAACCCCACTCCAAAATCCAATCTGCCTCCCCTACTTTGAGGTGAAGTGGCCATGCTTTTGAAAAGATGTCTTGGCTTGAGAGTCACACATATTTTCTTTCAGATTCAGATGCTACGGCTACTGTCACTCCACAGCATGTAGCTATGCAAGTGCTCAAAATGGGTCATTTCCCATCTCATTCCCATCTGTTCTTTGCTTCTAACTCCACCCTTTCATATTAAAAGTGTTCTCTCTTGGGAGTTTGGGATTAGCCGATACAAACTATTATAGAGAGTGGATAAACAATAAGGTCCTACTGTAGAGCAGAGGGACTTCTATTCAATATCCTGTGATAAACCATAATGAAAAAGAACACTAAAGAGGAAAGTGCATATATATATGTATGTATAACTAAGTCAGTTTGCTGTACACTGAAACACAATACTGTAAATCAACTACACTTTAATAAAATAAAACTTAAAAAGTGTTCTCTCCATGACCTCAGAGCAAGTCTGCACTACCCAGGTTAAGACTGTGCAGTAAAGCTCTCAGCTTGTCCTGCTTGGAATTCCAAGGGACACCACTGACTCTTGTGATCAGGAACGTTACACATGGTTTTCCTACAGTCATCCCTCCCAGCATATCCTCACTGTCCACCCAAACATAGCATGACCAGTGACTTCCAGTATTTTCTCCATGTGTATTTTCCATAGTACCACCTTACTCTCTTGGGGAGAGTGGCTTACCAGCTCTCAGAAGAAGTTCAAATTCTATCATAATAGGCGAAAAACTCCATCAAATTAGTGATATGTATTTGACAATGTCCTATTTTTAATGTTACTGACAAAATTTTTATTTTTGTATTTCTTTGAATCATTTCAATCAGTTTCTATAGGAGAACCTGGCAGGACACCATGAGGGAACTTTTTTACACAACCTTACTGAAAATCCCTGGTTTTGGTCACTGGTTTGTTTTTATTGAAGACTGAATCTAGCTTTTTTTTTTCCCCCTTAATTGTAGAAAAGCACATACCCACATTAGACATTGAAACTATAAATCACATTCTGTGAACCTAAGAATCTGAAACATACAAAATTTCTAAAGAAACCACTTTCGTTTCTTCAAATCAGTAAACAAGTCAGTTCTCCAATGAAGAGAGTAACTTTAGGTTTTCAAATTACTAGCTGAACCATATGAAATTGCTGGTATTTGAACATTTTTGACCAAAAAAATGGTAATTTCATACAGTTCAACAATAATAGCTTCAGACTCAACAATTTAATTTAAAAATTTATAAATAGTACAGATGAAAAGTTAACACAAAGAAGCACACTAATAAGCAATACCCAATATGTAGTACATAAAAGTCAAACAAAAAACATTTTTTTCATTGTTATCAGCAAGATGTTGGGTGGCACTACTTAATTCTATGAGCTAACATTTAAAAACTGGCTTTTTATGTTGAAATTAAAATTATCAAAAATTAATATACTTTTAAATTACTTAATTTTAGTATTTATTAAATAATAAAATTCTGGCACTGGAAAGGTTGACAAACCATCTGATCCATCCCTCTGTTCTTTGGTACTACACTGAACTACTTCATACAGAAAAAATTTTTCTTAAATATATGAAAAACTCCCTGTAACAGATTCTAAAATTTAACAAGCTACACACTTCAGGAAGCCATTGCTTTTGAAAACATTTTATTCCACATTCACCATTCTTATACAACCATTTTAAAACAGAAAGGAGAAGGCCTACTTGAAATTATGGACACTTTCCCATGAACAGATCTCTTAAAGAAAAAAGTTAAAGAACTGGATTCAGAAGATAGCTTAGGAGACTAAAAGCCTAGAAAAGTCAAAGACAGGAGACCGAATGAAATGGGCTAAAAGAACAGAATCTGAAGACATTTCTAAGGAGAATGGATAGCTAAAAATTACAAACAAGATTTGTCTCACTGTTTCTCTAACTTTTTTGGGCATAAGAACCACCAGAAAGAGCCTGTCAAACATAAAATTCTGGCCCCATCCTCCAAAGATTCTGATTCAGTAGGTCTGACATGTGTATGCTCAGTTGTGTCCGACTCTTTGTGATGCTATGAACTGTAGCCTGCCAGGCTCCTAGGTCCATGAGATTTTCCAGGCAAGAATACTGGAGTGGGTTGCTATTTCCTTCTCCAGTCTGACACGGGGCCTGAGAACTTCTAACATGCTCAGGTTGATGCTGAGCCCCTGGGTGAGCAGCACTGAGGGATCCACTGTCCTCAACGTAGGTCTAGACTCCAGCAGCCTGGAAATCAATGCTGCTCTGCTCCCCTACTTCCTTCTCTCCTCTGGATGAGATGTTAAGAGTTCCGAGGAGAAGAGGGGTTCATCAGAAAGTTTAGGTCCATGATCCTCAATTCAGGGATTTCCCTAGTGGTCCAATGGTTAAGAATTCACCTTGCAATGCAGGGGACGCAGGTTTGATCCCTGGTCAGGGAACTAAGATCCCCCATGCTGGGGAGCAACTAAAGAGCCTGAGCACAACTTAAAGAGTCCACAGGCCGCAACGAAGATCCCATGTGCTGCAACCAATATCGATGCAGCTTAATAAATACATAGTTTTTTAAAAAATTCTGAAGTTACACTGCGGACAGAAAGGATTTTGAAATATTCAGCCAACACCTATTTCCAAGGTCTCTCTTAAGAGTTACAGGAATGAAAAAGATCACTGCCTACTTTTGGAGTCTTTCAGTCAGAACCCATGATATAAACATGAACTGTGAAGATAACTTGTACCCTTCAAAACTCAAAAGGGAAAATGGGGCTCACAGATATATAGAATCATATATTTTATTTACATTAAAACAAAGAATATAATTCAATTTGTTCCCTTACATGATGTTTTCACTATGCTTATACAACAGGACCCTAAGTAGTGAATAACAGATATGCTACAGTTGAAAAGTCTTCTGGAACATGATCACTATTTGTAAGTTGTCCCCTAAAGTAATATAATATTAATGATGTCATTGAAAACAAAACAAACTTCCAAGTAGAGGTTTAACAAGTAAAAATCTATCCACTGACCTTGTAAAGCACAAAACCTTAAGATATAAAATAATGTTGCACATACCTATAACCCACACTTTCTTAGAAATATTAACTTCATCTAAATAGTTGCAATAGTTGCAATCACTTCCCCTGATTTCCCTTGAAGACAGGGTAGTCTCTTTTTGGCAATTTTGTATCAAGTCCCAAATTCCATTATCATTGTGAAATGAGAAGAAAAACAATAATCTGCATAACCTAGGATAAAGGTACTTAGCCATAACAACAGTTCTTTACTTCTAAAAAATATAAATGATTTTATGCAACCTGATTTTTCAAATTCAATAAGCCATAAGGAACTCAGGGTAAAAATCACCAGATGGTTATTAACTATTTTCCTTAAGAACTTAAACTTACTGGGGATGTTTTCCATAAAGGTGTCACTTTGCTCCCAAAAGGAAAAAAAAAATTTGTATTCTAAAATATAGGGGCTTCCCTGATAGCTCAGTTGGTAAAGAATCCACCTGCAATGCAGGAGACCCTGATTTGATTCCTGGGTCAGGAAGATCCTCTGGAGAAGGGATAGGCTACCCACAACAGTATTCTGGCCTGGAGAATTCGCAGAGTCAGACACAGCCGAGTGAAATATATAACGGTATATATTTTTCTATGAAGAATCTTTCAAGACAGAGCATTTTATTCATTAGAATCATCTTTACTTAAAAAAGAGAATACTGGTAATTAATCAATTCTACCCAGTGGACTGGCTCTCCTAATGAACGTGCTAGCTGCACATGACTACTCCTTTTATGCCCAATTTCATGATTTTTTCTTCCATCTCCTCACTTTCCTCTTTTCCTCATTTTCCACTTTTCCCCTTCCTATTCTTCTGTAAAACTCTTTTCAAATTCTTCTTCTTTGTGTCTTTTTGGACTTTTCATTTTCAACCACAAATTCACACCTCTCATTTCTCCTTTCACATATTTATGCTCCCCCATGCACCCCATGATATCCTTCTCTGTTGTCTGTTTCAAATTACCAAGGACTTTATTCTCCAATTGACGTAAATAGTCCACTTGCCTGGAGACCCTGACTTTGAAGTCTTTTATAATCTTTAATGAATACAAATGAAAATTTAGGATTTTTCCTTCTTGTACTCATCATGGCAAAGAGAAGAAAACTGCCAGAGGAAAATGTTTCATAATGATTAAGATAAATCAGAACATGAATGTGGAACTCTAAACTCTAACAATGTTGGTCAATTCAGTCCTAAAAGTGAAATATCATACTACAAATCTTCAGATGACAATATCCTAAATGACTTTTCTCAGGCTCAAGATGAGGATTTCCAATTACAGACCAAAACAGAGTAGACATATTTCTCCCTCTCCTTCACACTAAGTACAATGAAAACCCTGTACATTATATATTAAGCGTACAGAAAACTCTACACAGCAGGAAGAAGACAGCAGACAGAAGAGATCTTGGGACCCAATGAATTACATAACAGTGAGGGCCCTGAGTTTTCTTTTTGCTTCTTACATTCCAGAGTGGTGTCAGAGAAGCTGGCATCCTGGAAACACCAACGGGAGGGCACAGAAATGCCCCAAGAAAATCTCACTCTGTCTAGTCAAAGTCCAAGGATGACCTAGCAAGACAGGAAAAAGTTTCTACAATAACTGTTCTATTTCAGTCAAAGACTATGAGGAGGAGGAAAAAAAAAAGGTCCCATCTCTGCCCTTTAGGCAAAAGCCATGAAGGGAGCCTAGACGTCCACCCCTGCCTAACTGTAACAAGGACATGGACACACACACACACACACGCATGCACATGCACACACACACGTGGGTGGTAGCAGAGAGGACTGAGTGAGAGGCCAGGACTTCCATGACCTGCGCAGTGATGAATACCCGTCACCTGCAGCAGTGATGAATACCCGTTTGAGGTGTTAGTGGGACCTCTCCCACTGCCAGCTAGAGCGGTATCAGAAGAGGCCAAGTAAGAAGACTAGACTTCCATCCTCACCTGGTGGTAACAAGGTAACATTCCCTTTTTCCCTCCCAGAATGGTGTCAGAAGGGGGTCAGTGACAATGGACAAATTAAATAAGACCCAGATTCTCATAATATGCAAATGCCCTGGATACAACTGAAGTCACTTATCATGCTAGTAAACAGACAAATCTCAACTTGAATGAAGAAGGACAATCAATATATGCCAACACTAAGATGACACAGATGTTGGAATTATCTGATAAGGATCTTAAAGTAGCCATCATAAAAATGCTTCAACAGGCAAACTAAATAAATGGGAAAAAACAGAAACCTTAAGCAGAGAAACAGAAGATATAAATTATAAAACACAAATGAAAATTTTAGAACAGAAAATACAAGAGTTGAAACAAAAATCTTAATGGATGAGCTCAACAGAAGAACAGAGAGGGCCCCCAAAAATATTGGTGAATCTTGAGAAAATAATCAATATAACCCAATCTGAACAACAAAGAGAAAACAGACTGGAAAAAAAAATTAAGAGTCTCAGAAACCTTTGGAACTAAAACAAAAGATTTAAAATCTAATATTCCTATCATCAGAGTCCCAGGAGGAAAAGAGAGAGGGCAGAGTGGGAAAAATATTAGAAGAAATTATGGTTAGAATCCAAATTTGGCAAGAGACAAACCTTCGTAAAGATTCAAAAAGCTGAGAAAATACCAAACAGGATAAAGCCAAAGAAACCCATGTCAAAAAAATGCCACAAATAAACATCAAAAAACTAGGAACAAACAAAAATATCTTGAAAGCAGAGAGAAATGACACTAGGAAAAAAAAAAATTGAATGACTGCAGATTTCTCATCAAAAACCATGGCAGATCTTCCTCGAATTGTAATAGAATTACATCCTAATAAAGCCAGTGTAAGCTGAAAACATCATTAGTAGAAAATGCATTTAATACAACTAACCTACTGAACATCATAGCTTAGTCTCAGTTCAGTTCAGTTGCTCAGTCGTGTCCGACTCTTTGCGACCCCATGAATCGCAGCATGCCAGGCCTCCCTGTCCATCACCAACTCCCAGAGCTTAGTCTAGCCTACCTTAAATGTGCTCAAAACACATCAGCCTACAACTGGACAAAATCATCTAACACAAGCCTATTTTTTCACAATGTTGAATATTTCAGGTAATTTGTTGAATGTTGTACTAAAAGTGAAAAACAAGATGTTCGCATGGATACAACATGGTTGCAGGTATATTGGTTATTTACCCTCATGATCTCGTGGCTGATTGGGAGCTGGGGCTCACTCTTCTGCCACGGCCCAGCATTACGTGAAAGTATTATACTGCATATTCCTAGCCCAGGAAAGATCAAAATTCAAAGTATGACTTCTACTGAATGCATATAGCATTTGCACCATCATAACATCAAAAAGAAGATTCCTGAAAGTCCCTTGGACAGATCAAACCAGTCAATCTTAAGGGAAATCAACCCTGAATACTTGTTGGAAGGACTGATGCTGCAGCATCTGATGCAAACAGCCAACTCATTGGAAAAGTCCCTGATGCTGAGAAAGACTGAGGGCAGAAGGAGAAGAAGGCATTAGAGGGTGAGACGGCTGGATGGCATCACAGATGCAACGGACATGAATTTGGGCAAACTTCAGAGATAGTGAGGGACAGGAAGACCTGGCCAGCTACAGTACATGGGGTCGCAAAGAGTCAGACATGAGTGGGCAACTGATCAACAACAACATCAAAAAATCATTAAGTAGAACCATCATAAGTTGGGGGCCATCTTTACTGGAAAAAAAAAAAAGAATATCAACTCCAATTTCCCTATCTGGAAAAGTTATCCTTAAGCAATGAAGGAGACATCTTAGACAAAGAAAAATGAGTGGAATTTGTCATCAGCAAACCTACCCTGACATGATTGCTAGAGAAAGTCTTGAAAGAGAAAGTAAATGATAGAAGAAATCTTGGAATATCAAGAAGGACCAAAAAGAGCAAAAATAATAGGTAAACACAATAGATGTTTCTTCTGTTTTTGAGTTTTTCTTAATTATGTTTGACGACTGAAGCAAAAACATCTGATTTGGTTCTCAATGTGGAAGAAATTGTTAAACCAATTATAAACTTGGGAGACAAAAGGAGTTTTAAAGGAGATAAGGTTTCTACATTTCACATAAACTGATAAAATGCCAATCGCAGTAGACTATGATGTCACATATGTGCATTGTATACCTAAAGCAACCACTAAAATATCTACACAAAAGGGACACATTCAGAAAACCTATAAAAAAAAATTAATGGGATTTTTTTTTTAATGTTCAAGTAGCCCATAAGAAGTCAGGAAAAAGACAACAAAAACAAAAACAGAGAGGACAGAGAACAAAATAAAATGACAGACTTTAAGCCTAACATCACTAATCACATAGTATGTAAATATTCTAAATATACCAATTAAAAGAGGGATTGGAATAGTGAATTAAAATACATGATCCCATTATATGCAGTCTACAAAGTTGACATCCATAGCATGGAATCTTATTCAACAATAAAAAGGAATGAACTACTGAAATAGCCAACAGCTTGGATGGACCTCAATTATGCTGAGTGAAATATGTCGCTTTCAACAGGTTACATACAGTATGATTCCATTTATATAACATTTCCAAAATGACAAAATAATAGTGACAGATAACAGATTAGTTGTTGCCAAGAGTCAGGGATGGTGGGGGATGGAGGAGCAGGTGTGACTATAAAGGGGTGGCACCAAGGGAGATCTTTGTGATAATAAAACTTGTTCATCGTGTTAGCAGTAGTGGTTATAAGAATCTGCACATGCGATAATGTGACATAGAATTATACACACCCATAGTACCAATGTCAGCTTCCTGATTCTGAATCTGTACATTATTCTATATAACTGTCACAAGAAGTAACCAATAGAGGAAAATGGGTGAAAGTTACCTTGCATCTCTCTGGACTGTCTTTACAGGTGCCTGTATTTCTTTTTTTTTTTTTTTTTTTCAGGTGCCTGTATTTCTATAATTCTTTTAGTTTTTTAAAAGCAAAACAAAAAAGAATCAATGAATGAATAATCATTTCTGAAGACTAAAAGGAAGCACAGCATTTTCATCAAGTTAGTCATTCATCTCAGAGGACTTCATCACAATGAACCATAAGAATCCAGAACATCCTGTTTTGCTAAAAGTATGGGTAACAGAATTACTTTGTCTATGATGTGATTGTACAATGGGATTTACTGAATAGGTTCACAAGCAGATAAATGATAAAGACCTGTGGGCATACTAGAGTGATCAGAAAGAGAGGATATAGAAATGAAAAACTTCATTGGACTAATCATTCTAAATTTAATAATGAAAATGTTTTACAATCAAGGTGCAAAGAAGATGGCCATACTCTCTTCAACAAAATAATGAGCTACAAATGTTTTCAAAATTTTTGTGTTTTGATAATAGAGGTCCAGAAGAACTAGAAGCCATTAATGATGAACTAGAACCCATTAGATGTGTATGAAATCTGGAATTAGAATTTACTAGCAAGATGTGTACAAGGTTCACACCCTGTATTCAAAAGATATCGTCCATTTTAGTTTATACACCTGTCAAAGTAGAAACAGGAGAATATAAATTTGGCTTTGCTATGCTTAATTTCTTGTTAAAATTTACAACAGAGGTTTTTTCCACTGTCCTTTTATTCTTATTTATGTATTATTTACAAAATCACTTCCAATAAAAGTAAAGGAACAATGTCCAGAGGACCCAGATGGCAAACACTGATGTCTATTTTTCCTGGCAGAACGAGGACTTTTAAACTGCATTTAAGAAAAAGACCACTTCCCTCCATTCACAGTTCAACCCTTCCAGCGATATCTAGAGCAAACCTCGATGGACGGGGGATGGAGCCTTCAGAATCGCACGGGCAACACAGAAAGGACCAGAGGGCTCACCAAGTGTCCCACGATCCCCCCGCTCTGACAGTTTCCCCAAGGTCATCCACACGGTGAGGCCGGAGTGACACCTCCCACATCTGGGAAGGTAAAGGGGATGGAGGGGACGGCCATCCTCGTAGAAACTGCAGCGGCTGCAGGTCCTAAGAAAAACACCCACATCCTGAAGTTCTCACTTACAGGCTGAATATACCTCTTGACAACGCCCTGGGCCCCACTCATCCACCCTTCTGAATGCTGAGGCTCTTCATAGGCTCTGAAATGTCATCAGCTTTGCTTATCTTAGTGTAAGGCACGTACCTATCCTCATCTTCACCCAGATGCCATCGTAAGCCCTCATGTTATCCCCCATCTGGATCAGAACACAACTGCTCCCCATGCCTTCTTGCATCCCTGGACTATCACGTAGCATATTTTCTAAACTGAAAACCCTTAAATGACTCTCTGCTTAACTCTCCAACAGTCTCTCTTACTCTTGCCCAAAATCATGTATTGTGTCATCGTTCTCATACTGCCTGGAGTTCTCCAAATACACTAAGAGTTTTATCTCATGGCTCAGGCTTAACAGACCCACCCGACTCTTTCTTCACTTGATAAAATTCCATTCATCCTTCAAAATACCCTCAGTTATCTTCTCCTTGAAGCTCTCTCTTCAGCAATCCCATGGGCTGTAGCCCACCAGGCTTCTCTGTCCATAAGATTCTCCAGGCAAAAATACTGGAGAGGTTTGCCATTTCCTCTCTAGGAAATCTTGCCAACCCCAGGAAGGTATTTAGTAGAATGCCAGTGAACTAAGGCAAATCCTCTAAAATTAAAAAAAAAAAGTTCATAAGAAACTGATCAATGATATGCACAAAATCCATCATAGTATTAAGATTGAGCTAAAGATGGTTATTATATAATGGAATATTATGGACCTACTAAAAATCATGACATGGGAAACACTGGTGATATATTAAGGAAAAATGTACATTATACAACATTCACAGTATATCAATTACATTTTACTTATACTTAGTTCAGTTAGCTTCCAAAGTATTTGGTCTCAGAACCTCAACAGTTTATCGTTGTTGTTTAGTCGCTAAGTCGTGTCCAACTCTTTGTGGCCCCATGGACTGCAGCCCATCAGGCTGCTCTGTCCATGGGATTTCCTAGGTAAGAATACTTAAATAAGTTGCCATTTCCTTCTCCAAGGAATCTTCTCAACCCAGGGATCAAACCCGCATCTCCTGCACTGGCAGATGGGTTCTTTATCGTTGAGCCACCAGGGAAGCCCCTAAAGACCTTTTTTTTTTTTTTTAATGAATTATAACCCACTGCATGTTAACATAAAAAACACATCTATCAAAAATAACTATATTTTCCAAAATAAAAAATTTGGTAGAGTGAAATCTGCTCATATCTCTTTAATATTTGGCTTAAAATACAGCTGAATTCTTTTATCTGTTTCTGCTATTTCTTATGAGAGTGAAAAACCTAAAGCACCTAAAGCAACTAGAGAAGGAAGAAATGAAGAACCCCAGGGTTAGTAGGAGAGAAATCTTAAAAAATTAGGGCAGAAATAAATGCAAAACAAACTAAAGAGACCATAGCAAAAATCAACAAAGCTAAAAGCTGGTTTTTTGAAAAAAATAAACAAAATTGACAAACCGTTAGCAAGACTCATTAAGAAACAAAGGGAGAAGAACCAAATTAACAAAATTAGAAATGAAAATGGAGAGATCACAACAGACAACACTGAAATACAAAGGATCATAAGAGACTACTACCAGCAGCTCTATGCCAATAAAATGGACAACTTGGAAGAAATGGACAAATTCTTTGAAAAGTATAACTTTCCAAAACTGAACCAGGAAGAAATAGAAGATCTTAACAGACCCATCACAAGCAAGGAAATCGAAACTGTAATTAGAAATCTTCCAGCAAACAAAAGCTCAGGACCAGATGGCTTCACAGCTGAATTCTACCAAAAATTTAGAGAAGAGCTAACACCTATCTTACTCAAACTCTTCCAGAAAATTGCAGAAGGTAAACTTTCAAACTCATTCTATGAGGCCACCATCACCCTAATTCCAAAACCAGACAAAGATGCCACAAAAAAAGAACACTACAGGCCAATATCACTGATGAACATAGATGCAAAAATCCTTAACAAAATTCTAGCAAACAGAATCCATCAACATATTAAAAAAATCATACACCACGACCAAGTGGGCTTTATCCCAGGAATGCAAGGATTCTTTAATATCCGCAAATCAATCAATGTAATACACCACATTAACAAATTGAAAGATAAAAACCATATGATTATCTCAATAGATGCAGAGAAAGCCTTTGACAAAATTCAACATCCTTTTATGATTAAAACTCTCCAGAAAGCAGGAATCGAAGGAACATACCTCAACATAATGAAAGCTATATATGACAAACCCACAGCAAGCATCACCCTCAATGGTGAAAAATTGAAAGCATTTCCCCTGAAATCAGGAACAAGACAAGGGTGCCCACTCTCATCACTACTATTCAACATAGTTTTGGAAGTTTTGGCCACAGCAGTCAGAGCAGAAAAAGAAGTAAAAGGAGATCTCCGGGAGCGGCGGCGGCGCGGGGTGCGACCTCGGGGGCTGCGGGCGGCGGCCGGCTGGCAGGTACACTGATGCTGAAGTACTATGAGCTTTCACAACTTCTGGAAAGACTACAAACTGCTGGTGGTTATGGTACCTCTGATTGGATTCATACATTTGGGGTGGCAGAGGATCAAAAGCAGCCCTGTTTTCCAAATTCCTAGTAAGGACAACCTCTCTGAACCAGACACTCTGGCAATTACAAGTCCTAAGAAGAACCACCTCCCAGGGAAGTAGCAGGCTTGCAAGTTTCAGAAAGAAGCAGCTCTGAGTCAGAGCTTGAGCTAGAAAGAAGAGATGAAAAATAGCAGTTGGATCAGAAAGAACTGGCTGCTTGTAGCTGTGATTTCCTTCACAGGTGTCCATCTTGGGACGTATTTTATACAGAGGGCTGCAAAACAGTCTGTAAAGTCTCAGCCTGAAGGCAAACAAAAGAATTTGAATAATGGAGTAAAATAAATATTTGGAATTACTAAAATGTCATGATATCGATCATTATGTGCTGGTTAGCTTTATAAGCATGAAGCTCAGTATCTAATTTTACAGCCACCATGCTGTAAATCAGAACTCTGATTCCTGAAAGATAATCTTGTTAAATGTTAAAACCCTCGACAATACAATGAATAGGAAACTCTGGTTAACAAAATAAAAGCTTTCTTCACAAACTACCGCTTGCAGTAACATGTCTCGCTTGCAGTAACATGTCTCGTTTAGAAGCTAAAAAGCCCTCGATCTGCAGAAGGGAGCCCCTGACGGGCGAGCGCGCCGGGGCCAGCCTGGCAGTCTTGCGGGGCCTGGTCACGTCGTGCTACGGCCCGGCGGGCAGGCTGAAGCAGCTACACAACGGCCGCGGCGGCCCGGTGGCCACCACCTCCCACTCGGCCGCCCTCCTCGCCGGCCTGCCCGTCAGCCACCCCGTGCTAAAGGTCCTGACGGCCGCCGTGCGGAATCACGTGGCCTGCTTCAGCGACGGCGGCTTATTCACAGCCATCCTTTGCTGCAACCTCGTCGAAAATGTTCAGAGACTAGGCTTGACACCCACCACGGTTATTAAGTTAAATAAGCATCTTTTGAGCCTCTGCACCAGGTACCTGAAATCTGAGGTCTGTGCCTGCCGAATCCCAGTCGACTTTGGTAGCACTGAGATCCTCCTGAGTTTGGTACGCAGCATATTAACAAGTAAACCTGCCTGCATGCTCATCGCAAAGGAGATTGACCACATCAGTACTCTGATTCTGAGAGCCTTTCTGCTTACAATTCCAGAGGACGCCCAAGAGCACATCATTTTAGGAAAGAGTATAATTGTCCCTTTAAAAGGGCAAAGGGTTATAGATTCTGCCGTGCTACCCGGAATACTTATTGAAGTATCAGAAGTTCAACTGATGAAGATACTACCTATCAGAAAATCAGATTCCTTCAAGGTGGCAGTCTTTTGCGTGTCTTTGTCCGGAGACCTTTCTGATACTGGAGAAGGAACACTGTTGGTCAGTTACGGAGTTTCTCTTGAAAATGCAGCTCTAGACCAGTTGTTCAACCTAGGAAGACAACTGGTTAGTGACCATGTAGATCTTGTCTTGTGTCAAAAAGTTATACACCCGTCTTTGAAACAGTTTCTCAGAACTCATCATATTATCGCTGTAGACAGAATTGGAGTGTCTCTGATGGAACCCCTGAGTAAAGTGACAGGAACACGGCCTATTGGTTCCTTGGGCTCAATCTCTCCCAGTAGTTATGGAACTGTAAAAGATTTGTGTATTGCAAAGTTTGGCTGCAAGCATTTTTTCCATCTTATTCCTAACAAAGCAACTGTCTGTAGCCTGCTTCTCTGCAACAGAAATGACACAGCCTGGGATGAACTGAAGCTCACGTGTCAAACAGCACTGCATGCTTTGCAGTTAACAGTCAAGGAACCGTACGTTTTGTTGGGAGGTGGCTGTACTGAAACTCATTTGGTGGCATATGTCAGACACAAGACCCGTTATGAGCCAGAAAGCGTTCTTCGAGATGAGAGATGCTCTCAGACAGAGCTCCAGCTGATCACTGAAGCGTTCTGCAGTGCACTTGAATCTCTCGCTGGCTCCTTAGAGCACGACGGAAGTGAAGTTCTTACTGATGACAAGTATGGACACTTCTGGTCAGTTCAGGCCAATTTGCCTTCTGCTGTGAACTGGCCAGATTTGCCTTCCAGATGTGGCTGTGGACTCTACAGCAGCCAGGAAGAACTCAGCTGGTCCTTCCTGAGAAGTGCTCATCATCACCTCCCACCGCAAACCTGCCTTTCCCATGAAGCCAAAGGCTCAGCAGACACCCTGACCTTGGACTGTTTTACTGCAAAGCTTAGTGGCCTGCAGGTGGCTGTGGAGACCGCCAGTTTGATTTTGGATCTTTCATGTGTCATTGAGGATACAAACTGATATAATGTTACCATACAAAAAGAAAAGCTAGTGACATGTCAATAAAGAGAAATACTGCGTTTATATGTTCTCTCTGAAAGGCCTGTTCTCCATATTGAGACGGATGATTCATAAAATTAAAGATTTACTTATTTAAAGAAAAAAAAAAAAAAAAAGAAGTAAAAGGAATCCAGATAGGAAGAAGTGAAACTCTCGCTGTTTGCAGATGACATGATCTCTACATAGAAAACCCTAAAGACTCTACCAGAAAATTACTAGAGCTAATCAATGAATATAGCAAAGTTGCAGGATATAAAATTAACACACAAAAATTCCTTGCATTCCTATATACTAACAATGAAAAAACAGAAAGAGCAATTAAGGAAACAATACCATTCACCACTGCAACAAAAAGAATAAATACTTAGGAATATATCTACCCTAAGAAACAAAAGACCTAATACATAGAAAACTATAAAAACACTGATGAAAGAATATCAAAGAGGCACAAACAGATGGAGAAACAATACCGTGTTCATGGATTGCAAGAATCAATATTGTCAAAATGGCTATTCTACCCAAAGCCATCTATAGATTCAATGCAATCCCTATCAAGCTACCAACGGTATTTTTCACAGAACTAGACCAAAGAATTTCACAATTTGTATGGAAATACAAAAAACCTCGAATAGCCAAAGTAATCTTGAGAAAGAAGAATGGAACGGGAGGAATCAACCTGCCTGACTTCAGACTCTACTACAAAGCCACAGTCATCAAGACAGTGTGGTACTGGCACAAAGACAGAAATATAGACCAATGGAACAGAATAGAAAGCCCAGAGATAAATCCACGAACCTATGGACACCTTATCTTTGACAAAGGAGGCAAGGATATACAATGGAAAAAAGACAACCTCTTTAACAAGTGGTGCTGGGAAAACTGGTCAACCACTTGTAAAGAATGAAACTAGAACACTTTCTAACACCATACACAAAAATAAACTCAAAATGGATTAAAGATCTAAATGTAAGACCAGAAACTATAAAACTCCTAGAGGAGAACATAGGCAAAACCCTCTCTGACATAAATCACAGCAGGATCCTCTATGACCCACCTCCCAGAATATTGGGGAAAAAAAGCAAAAATAAACAAATGGGACTAATGAAACTTAAAAGCTTTTGCACAACAAAGGAAACTATTAAGCAAGGTGAAAAGACAGCACCCTCCAAATTGGGAGAAATATAGCAAACGAAGGACAGACAAAGGATTAATCTCAAAAATATACAGCACTCTGCAGCTCAATTCCAGAAAACATAAATGACTCAATCAAAAATGGGCCAAAGAACTAAACAGGCATTTCTCCAAAGAGACATACAGATGGCTAACAAACACATGAAGAGATGTTCAACATCACTCATTATCAGAGAAATGCAAATCAAAACCACAATGAGGTACCATTACACACCAGTCAGGATGGCTGCTATCCAAAAGTCTACAAGCAATAAATGCTGAAGAGGGTGTGGAGAAAAGGGAACCCTCTTACACTGTTGGTGGGAATGCAAACTAGTACAGCCACTATGGAGAACAGTGTGGAGATTCCTTAAAAAACAGGAAATAGAACTGCCATATGATCAGCAATCCACTCCTGGGCATACACACTGGAAGGAAACCAAGATCTGAAAGAGACACGTGCACCAATGTTTATTCGGCAGCACACTGTTTATAATAGCCAGGACATGAAGCAACCTAATGCCCATCAGCAGACGAATGGATAAGGAAGCTGTGGTACATATACACCATGGAATATTACTCAGCCATTAAAAAGAATTCATTTGAATCAGTTCTAATGAGATGGATGAAACTGGAGCCCATTATACAGAGTGAAGTAAGCCAGAAAGATAAAGAACAATACAGTATACTAACGCATATATATGGAATTTAGAAAGATGGTAACGATAACCCTATATGCAAAACAGAAAAAGAGACACAGATGTACAGAACAGAATTTTGGACTCTGTGGGAGAAGGCGAGGGTGGGATGTTTCGAGAGAACAGCATCGAAACATGTATATTATCTATGGTGAAACAGATCACCAGCCCAGGTTGGATGCATGAGACGTGTGCTCGGGCCTGGTGCACTGTGAAGACCCAGAGGAATCGTGTGGAGAGGGAGGTGGGAAGGGAGATCGGGATGGGGAATACATGTAAATCCATGGCTGATTCATGTCAACGTATGACAAAAACCACTACAATATTGTAAAGTAATTAGCCTCCAACTAATAAAAAATGGAAAAAAAAAACATTAAAAAAATATGTACAAAGACAGAGTCAGACATGAATATAGGTATGTAAGTATGTACATATGTGTGAGAAAAAAAAACAACAAAAATAACTATATTTTCCAAAATAAAAAGTTTGATAGAGGAAATCTGCTCAAATCTCTTTAATATTTGGCTTAAAATACAGCTGAATTCTTGTATCTGTTTCTGCTATTTCTTGTGAGAGTGAAAAAGAGATGTAACCAAATAACATATCAATGTTATTAGAAAAACAGTCTTAACTTCATAAATCTCCTGAAAGGGTCTCAGGAACCCTCATGGGTCCTTGAACCAAACTTTGAGAACCACTAGTCCAGAAACATGAAAGCTTACGTACCCACAAAGTTAACATTGCTCTAACTGCTACTTTCCATTGATTAGTACTTTATTTAAGATTTTCACGCAGCTACATTCTATTAAGTAAGACTGATCTATTAATCTTCTTTTTTTTAAGCTATTCTTTTCCACTACTGGCAAAAGGGCCCAGGGCACCTTTATCTGTGTACTTCATTAAACAATCAAGTCTGGAACTGGACAATTACTCACATCCTTAAAGTCTGACTGGCAGTATTTCTAAAGCAGCACACACACAAAAAAAAGTCAGTTAGCTAATGTTCTGGAATAACCCAATGTTCTCAATTTAGTCTCCACTAATATGTCAGCCATGAATAATATCCTTTCAGAGTTAAGAACACCTCAAGCACAGATTACAGACAACCTCTGAGCAGAATACATTTCCTGCTTTCCAACCTGGAAAAATGAGATTAGGAAACTGTTTTAGGAAATGGATGCTGGTCAACTGCGCTGAACATAGAATAACTGCCCCAGGCAAGTCCCAGGGCCAAAGCTGCCAACTTTAATATACAAACAAGAGCGGCCACTGGCCAACTGGGCCACTACACGGTAGCCCTCTTTAGTTCCTATTTTAAAATTAGGTCCTTATTTGTAAAATCTCAGATGTTAAAGACTTTTTTAAAAAAAGACGTTCAATATGGCAAAAAACTTCGCAATTTTATGTGTATGTATTTAGACCTTGAAGGCTTCCCTGGTGGCTCAGATGGTAAAGAATTTGCCTGCAATGCAGGAGAGCCAGGTTCCATCCCTGGGTCGGGAAGATCCCCTGGAGAAGAAAACGGCAACCGGTTCCAGTATTCTTGCCTGGAGGATTCCATGGACAGAGGGGTCTGGTGGGCTACAAAACAAGGGGTTGCAAAGGAGTTGGACATGACTGAGCGACTAAACAACAGCAACAACTTAGAACTTGAAGAATCGCAGGTACGGTGGTTCTCTATGCTGGCTGAGTTTCAGAATCACCTGAGGGAACATTTAACAAATGCTCAGATTGGAACTTCTCTGATGGCCAAGTGGCTAAGACTCTGATTCTATTGCAGGGGGCCCAGGTTCAATCCCTGGTCAGGGAACTAAGCTCCCACACGCCAACTCGGTATGGCCAAAAAGTAAAAAAAAAAAAAAAAAAAATTAAATTAAAAAAATTGTTTTCTTAAATGCTCAGGGGATTTTTAACTTATGGCATAAAAGACTGAGGGGGCTCACAAATTCAATGCTTTCTCCATAAAGCAACTATAAAGCTAAAAGGGTTTGAGGGGGAATCCCACCATTTCAGTGCTATGGGAAATCAACCAAAGACAGAGCAAGCTGAGAAGAACTTATTCATGAAGATGACGGCACTTCGGGGGAAGAACAGAGTAAGTCTCTGACTGTCTTGACAGCAGTTGCCCTCTTGCCTCCCCAGCTATACGACTTCAGAGGTTCAACAGGGCAGAGGTAGGTCTGGACACGCGCAGGTTCCCTGAGGAGTGGGGGGTGGGTGTGGGAGAGCGACTCATTCAATTCAGAGTGGTGTTGGTCCAAGTGTCATCTAGAGGCAGATGCACAAGGGGGGCCAGAGGCCGTGCAAGCCTGAGATGCTGTTCTTTCTGGGGGAGCACTGGAGCTGGGCACTGCAGACCAGCCAGAGACGGGGTGGGGAGCGCTGGGCACTGAGACAGCTATGGGGGCTTCCAAGGCTCTTCACATCTCCCAGGCTGACAGGGAACTATAAGCATGCACAACAGAGACCAGAGAGGGGCCTGGCCGCCCACACACACCTGCACACAGAGGAACGGAAAGAGGCCAGAGGAGGAGAGGAGAGCCTCAGGTCTGACTGCCCCAGCATCCACACGCACCACCAGCAGGGCAGGGAGCTTACTGCTCCAAGCGCTTGAGCACAACCTCTGAGCTGCCTGCGGCTAGGCACAGTACTATGCAGACATACATGCAATCCCTCAAGGAAACCAGGCTTAAAAATAAAAACACACCAAGACAAAAGTATAGAGCATCAGTACTCACACTGTGGAGACACAGACTCGAGAGATTTAGTCCAGTCAAGGTACTGAACAAATGAGCAAACAAAACCACTACCACCACTGTCAAGGGTAAAGAGGAATCTAGAGCTGCAGCAATATACTTAAGAGAAAAAAAAGCATGCTCAGTTGCTCAGTCGTGTCCGACTCTTTTGTGACCCCATGGACTGTAGCCCGCCAGGCTCCTCTGTCCATGACATTTCCCAGGCAAGAATACTGGAGTGGGCTGCCATTTCCTCCTTTAGGGGATCTTCCCAACCCAGGGACCAAACCCACAACTCCTGTGTCTCCCACAATGGCAGGCAGATAATTTACTACTGAGCCACATGGGAAGCCCAAGTAAAATATACAGTAGTCAACAAATATATGCAAGACAAGCAAAGAAGAAAGGAAGGGTGACCCACAGGGAAAGTGAAAAGTGTTAGCTGCTCAGCAGTATCCAACTCTTTGCAACGCTATGGACTGTAGCCTGTCGGGCTCCTCTGTCCATGGAATTCTAGGCAAGAATACTGGCGTGAGTAGCCATTGCCTTCTCTAGGAGATCTTTCCGACTCACGGGTCAAACCTGGGTCTCCTGCATTGCCAGCAGATTTTTTTTTTTTACTGTCTGAGCCACCATGGAAGCCTGGGTGGAATTAAACAGCAGTCAATGGCAATGTCTCTGAGTATTCCCAGATGTTGGATTTAGCAGATGAAGATTTCAAAACAGCTACTATCAAAGAACTAAACAAAACCACATCTGAAGGATTAAAGGGAAGTGTGACAAAATTGATGCTATGAATAGAGAAAACACAGAGGAAGAAATTATAGAACAAAATGGAAATTCTGGAGTTGAACAGTAACTAGGATGAAAAATTTGTGGTAGGGCCTCAACAGCAGATTTCTGGTGGCAAAAGAATGAGTGAATTTGAAGTTTGAGCAGGAGAAATTAACCAATCTGAAGAACAGAGAGGGGAAAAAAGGTTAAAGAAAACTGAAGAAAGCCTTATAATATGAGATATCACCAAGTACACCCAGACAGAGAGAGAAAATATGTAGAAAATCAATGGCTTTCCCACAAACTGAGGAACACAGGGGGACTTCCTCAATTTAAGAACATCTACAAAAATTCTACAGCTAACACTGAACTTAATGGTGATCAACTGGATGCTTTACCACCACGATCAGGAAAAAGGGAAGGATGTCTGCTCTCACTACTCCCTATCCAAGATTATATTGGAATGAAACAGGAAAAGGAAATTAAAAGCACTTGTACAAGGACTTCTCTGGCGGTCCAGTGGCTAAGACTCCACGCTCCCAATGCAGGGGGTCTGGGTTCAATCCCTGGTCAGAGAACTAGACCCTGCATGTCACAGCTAAGACATTGCCTGACACAACTAAGTTCCAAGATCTCACACACTGCAACCAAGACTTGGCACAGCCAAATAAATAAAAATGATTATTTTTTTAAAAAATAAATAAAGGTAATTGTACAAATTGAGAAGAAGGAAAAGTGGCTTTGTTTGCAGATGACAACTGTCTATGTAGAAAATCGCAAACATCAACAAAAAAAAACTCCTGAAAATAATAAGCAGTCATAGCAAGGTTTCAGGTTACAAGGCTAATATACAAAAACCAATTGCATTCTTATAGACCATCAACAATTGGAATTTGAAATTCAAAACACAGTACCATGTACATAGCAGTCCCCAAAATACAGAGATCTAACAAACTATGTCCATGATCTCTACGCAGAGAACTACAAAACTTTGCTGAAAGAAATTAAAGGAGATCTAAATAGATATTTCTTGATATCAGTTCTTCCAAATTTAATCTATACAGTAAGATATCTGTTCTCCCCAACTTAATCTACAAAGAAAAATCAATAAAGCCAAAAGTTAGTTCTTTGGTAAAAATCCTCCCAAAGGAAAAAAACCCAGGCTCAGATGGTAATGAATGCATGACTGGTTCAATATCATAAATCAATTAATATTTCATATTAATAGAATAAAAGATAAAAGAACATGATTTTCAATAGATGCATTAAAAAGCAATTGACAAAATTCAACAATTGGTACTTCCCTTGTGGTCCAGTGACTAAGACCCCCACACTCCCAAATCAGGAAAGCTGGGGGTTCAATCCTTGGTTGGGGAACTAGATCCAACTTGCCACAGCTAAGAGTAAAAGTTTGCATGCTGCAACTAAAGACCCTGCACGTTGCAACTAAGATCCAGAACAGAAAAATAAAATATTTTTTAAAAATCCAACACTTCTGATTTTAAAAACTATAATTCACATCATATTTAATGGGAACATGCCATTTTTATTCAATATTGTACTGGATTGTCTAGCCACTACAACACAGAAAAATGGAGGGTTGGGGGAGAGGGGAAGGAAGAAAGAGAAAAAGGAAGATAAAATACATTTTAAAGGTTTCTAAAGGGATAAAGGCAACAGGTAATATACAAGAATATAGGACTCCATAGCCATACTGGCTGCTAGAAGATAGTAAGAACATTTTTCTTTTAATTCAGAAGAAACATAATTTTCAACTTAAAATTCTTTACCCAGTCATCAATGAAGTGTGAAACTAGGATTTTAAAATATTCAAACACGGACCTATTCAGGAAGCTGCTGGAGAACATGCAAAGGAAAAAAGCCAAGAAAAAGAAACACTCAGGATCTGCAAAACTCTCCCCAGAGGGTGGAGGTGGTGATGCTTTATTCCCTCAATCGTGCCCAACTCTTTTGCAACCCTGCAGACTGTAGCCCACCAGGCTCCTCTGTCCATGGGATTCTCCAGGCAAGAATCCTGGAGGAGGTGACCATTTTCTTCTCCAGGGGATCTTCCCGACCCAGGCATTGAACCCAGGTCTCCTGGACGGCAGGCGGATTCTTTACCACTGAGCCACAAGGGAAGCCCTTCCCAGGAGGGAGACAAAGGGATAACGGTGACCGCAAACCCAAAAGCCAGTTCTGCAGAGGCCTGGTGTGTGACCAGTCCAGACTGGAGAAGGACAGGGAGTCTCGGGAAGGAAGTAACTGGGAAGAAAATAAAACTGATAACTTATCTGGTGTACAAAAAGATTTGGAGAGAACTACTGACAGACATATGGCACAGAGAACCAACTGGAATAAAACCGCACTCAGAAAATGATACCAGAATCAAAACTGTTTAACACCGGGGAAGCAAAAAGTTGTACACTAAAGGAAAGGTACACAAACAATACGTAGCTCAGAAGGAAGATATATGTATTCAGTCAAATAATGTAAATATGGTGTCATGATTTAGCTAAAAACTGTGATGTCATTACACTGAAGAATGAGAAAGAGGAAATCAGAGCTAAATTTTCATCTATAATAGGAAGTCCATATATCATGCCTAAAAGATGTCTAAAAAATTAAGAAAGTAGTATTATACACACACACATATAATTTATAAATATGGAACTGCCAAAAGAACAGCCAAAAGAACTGAATATATAATAGGTTCTTTTTAAAATTTAGGAGATTTAGGAAACTAAGAGACTAAAAAGAAATGAAACTGGATGTTAGTCTTCCAATATCACCTTTCAGAGTTATCAAAAAAAATTTTAAACTATGGGCATATTTTACTTTCATAAGAAATTTGACTCAATTTAAAAGCACACAACACATAAACATGCAGCAATAATACTGCTTTCACTGAAGGACCTAGAAAACACGACTGGGAAGATCCACTCTGCGTTACAGGAGGATGAGAAGCAGCAAAAACCGGAGAAAGTCACCAGATAGTAGAACTCGGAGCAGAGCCCGCCGAGAAGAGGAGCATGACGAGGATCAGAAGGCCACACCCTGGGAGAGCTGCTAGGAGGCTGAAGGCATTTGTGTACCAATTTCTAAGATCAGGTCACCAGCTGACATACTTGCTGGAAGGTGCCATGAGGATGGGCAGCCAGAGAGTACGGGACTGCTGAGCCGCTGCCGCCAGAACCCAGAGCAGATACAGTTGCGGCAAAGGGGGCTAGGGGAGGGACAGTCACAGGAGTAAAGAAGGCCAAGAACCCAGGGTTAATATTAAGTACTCAGGATGGAAGATGAAGATGAACTAGATCCTGGAGACCTCTGACATGTCAGGATGAAAAACTCAAACCCGCATATAAAATGGGTCTGTCCTCATCTTATACAACCTCTCAGCAGCATTCCAAATGGCTGATGACTTTTCTCCACCTGAAATCACTCCCCTCAAGGGAATCTTTCACACCACAATCCCCTAATATTCTTCCTACTTCACGGCTTTTCCTGCTGCACTTGACCTCAATGATGGAGTGTGCCAGGACTCAACCCTCTCAGTTTTCTCGTCCATCCCCACGACTCTCAGTTTGTCCATAACATGGACAATAACACTCAAACTTCTTTGTTTTTAGTTTTTGTATAGGAGTACAGTTGATTTGGGGGTTTGGGTTTGTTTTTTTTTTTTTTAATAGGTGTATAGGGCTTCCCAGGTGGCGCTTGAACTCGCTTGCAAATGCAGGAGACTCCAGAGACACAGGTTGGGAAGATCCCCTGAAGGAGGAAATGGCAGCCCACTCCAGTGTTCTTGCCTGGAGAATCCCATGGACAGAGGAGCCTGGTGGGCTGCAGTCCACGGGGTTGCAAAGAGCTGGACACGACTGAAACGACTTAGTACACATCACATAGTGGCTTTGCAACGCTGTGTTAGCTTCTGCTGTACAGAAAAGTGAACCAGCCATAGGTATACATGTGTGTGCTAAGTCGCTGCAGCACCCATGGGTTGCAGCCCGCCTCTGTCTGTAGGCTCCTCTGTCCATGGGCTTCTCCAGGCAAAAACACTGGAGTGGGTTGCCATTTCCTCCTCCAGGGGATCTTCCCGACCCAGGGATCGAACCTGCGTCTCTGGGGTCTCCTGCCGTGGCAGGTGGGTTCTAGAGCTACCTGGAAGGTCCCCTCTTCTGTGGACTTCCTTCCCATCTAGGTCCCCACCGAGCACTGAGCAGAGTCCCCTGTGCTGTATGTAGGTTCTCATTAGTTCCACACATAGTACCAATAGCATATATGCGTCAGTCTCACTTTCCCAACTCATCCCTCTTGGTATCTATACAGAAAAAAAATTTTTTTTTTTTTTTTCCGGCCACACCATCGCAGCTGCCAGTAACACCCAAATTTCTATCTCTGGCCTAAGCACCTCGTGTTTATCACAGAACTCACAGTGGCATCTCTACCCTACCCCCTACGCCCCCATCCTCTCCCTATGCCTCACCCGTGCTCGCTTTCCATGATGCTCTTTCAACACGCCAAGCTCGTTGTTGACTTGTACACATCCTGATTCTCCTGCTGGGACTCCCCTCTGCCTGCTTCTCCGGCCTCTTATCACTCAGGCCTCAATCCACCTCCGCAGAGAGGCCTTGTCTGACTACCTGTATGCAAACAGGCGGGCCCTCGGGTCCACGTCTGTCACTGTCCGACCCGTTCGCGTGTTTCACTGCCAGCATTAAGTCATCGAGTCTGCTCAGCTGCTCCACTATCACCGCGCAACCTCTTCCCACTGAGCATCTCTGTTATCCACAGGCACTATGGCAGCAAGGATGTGGACCCTGATGACCACACCTTGCTGACCACCACACTGCCAGTACCTGGTGAAACACTGCCTTGTCCACATTCAACAAACACGAGGTGAATAATAAATTAACTGAGCTAAAGAGACAAAAACAAGCAATCTGAAGAAAGCTACTTTCAAACCAAAGAGCAATGTGGCGACTGGGGTTAGTACATGGCCTTCAAGATTGAATTCATCACCAAGCAGTGAAAGCCGTTAACACTCATTGGTGCATTGTTCAATTACTCAGTGACAGTTTGCACATTAACTTCTGGCCAGGGTATCAAAAGAACACAAGAGGCATAGTTCACATGCAGGAAGAAACGTCCCTTACAGAAGGTGACAAGGTCATCTGCAGTGTTCTATTTCTACCTTACCTTTATCTTAAGTTTTCTGATAAGGAAACTCCAGTGATCTTTACTCTTTTTATCAATCAGGTGAGAAAGGGTACAGCTTATTTCCCTTGAGAAGAGAGTTGATTAACCTTCTAAATTGCAATCAACACACTAAAAAGTAACTTCCTTTCATGACTGCGTCAGCACAAGCTTGCCACCACCCAGGGAACAATTTCCCCTTCTTGCTGGTTATACTTCCTTCTTTAGGAATTAACTGCAACCCTGGGTCGGTTCTACGCAGAGTTTAATGAGTGCACCGGATCACAGGCTCTCAGGTACACAGGTTCATAGTGATTCTGAGAACCACTGAGAACTTCACTTCCCATCATGAGCAAATCAGTTTCCGTTTTGCTCGAACGTGGCCAGTCATTTCCTTTGTGCGTGCTAAGTCACTTCAGTCAAGTCTGACTCTCTGCGACCCTATGGACTGCAGCCCGCCAGGCTCCTCTGTCCACAGGTTTCTCCAGGCAATAATACTGGGGTGGGTTGCAACTCTTATCCCAGCCTGCTACTAGTAATAATAATTACCCCCTTGTTCATCGATTTGGACACTAAATTATATGATCACCCTAACTGTTGAGGAAATAAATGATGCCCATTAAAAATATTATCTACAGTTGAACAACTGATAAGTAATCTTGGAACACTCTGACCTTAACGAAAATCAACAAGCAATAAAACTCCTATGACTCAATACCAAGAATAAAGTGTATGCAAGCATTGAAATGAGGACTACAATGCACATGTTGAAGACGTCAATCAAATGAATAATTCAGAGGTTTTGCTATCATGTGCTAAACGTTGTCTACCGTGTATACAGGGACAGAAGAGTCAAGGCAAGTGTTGAATGAACAAGGATGGACATGTTATACAGCTAGTTCAGAAGAACTTGGACCAATCTTACTAAGAACAGAACAGTGTAAAAAATGACTGTAGAGTAACATCTGCAAAAATGATGGCGTAGGGAGCTCCAGGTGTTTATGGACCTCAGAAACACTGAAATGATGTGATTAAAGAAAAGACAAGATGCTATTATACATGACTTGTGTAGTACTGTTACACAGATCACTATACAATTTGTGTAAATGTTACGAAACACAAAAAAGTTATGTCTATACATACATATAATTTATGGTTATTAACATACATAAGTTAATGTATAAAAAGTGGACTAGAAAAGCACATAGACATGATATAGTTTGCCTGGGTCAAGGTAGGGGGCAGAGTAAAAAAATGGGTGAAAGATTTTAGAGAAGTCTGCTATGCTTTAATTATTAAAAGTTAAAAGACTGGAAGTAAATACAGAAATCTAGGGGGGATATTTCTGTATCATTCATTGTATTTTTTCTGTATACTTTGAAATTTTCAAAAATGGGGTCAGGTAGGGTGGGGACATGGTCACTGTCCTTTAAGAGACTCACTGTCTAGACTCAATCCTAGTTCATTTTTGCTGGCTGCCAGCAGTCACTGCTTCTTTTTATAAATATTCATGCTCTGAAAGTACCCAATTAACGTTTGTCCCCAAATGGCAAGTTCTGTAATTGACAGGATCCACGTTTTTGTCCTTGGAGGCGGAAAAACAAAACCTGTTTGCTTACATTTTACCTTCAAGCACTTCACCCAGTCTTCAGAATTTCTCCATGAAAACGAAAAGCAAAAAGAAAAACAAAAATCAAACCCAAAACAAAGCCAGAAAGTTAATGTGACTTTTCCAAAATCCAAGAGTAAGCTCTAAGAGAACCAAAGGCTCCAGGCTCTAGTTTTTATCCAATGATAATACTGCCATTGCTCCTTAGGAAAAGAAAATACTATCAACAGCATCTTAAGACTTTTTAAATATTCTTTACATTCACCTTGCCTTTCAGTTCTAAAAAGGAATCAAGTCCTACTCTGCCAGAGGAAGGCTGGTCATTTGTCATCTCCAGAGTTCTTTCTGGACCTTCTGTTAATCCAAATATTTAAACATTTGTTACAAGTCAAAAATTTCACACATTCCATGATACACCTGACCTTCATTATAACTCACTCCCTGAAAATGGTTTTAAAGTAACAAGTTCCACGGTGCAAACTTACATTTTCTAAATACCCATAAATCTTTTTGCCAGCTGCCTTAGGTTTACCTTAATCAACTCTGTTATAAACCAAACTATGTAAGTCAAGTCTAGGACATTCTCTGTGATTTACTCAATGTCAAGGTCCTTTCAGCTAGCACAACTGCAATAGCCTGCTTTTTAGGTCCATAATAAAAGGAAACATACTAAACTTGATGTTTGATAAAACACATTGACTATGTGTTTTATTTTCATCAAAATTCCCCAGATTTATGTGTCCTCTGCATCAGACCAATAAACCTAAAGTCTGAAAGTTTAAGATTCTGTATAATTATATCTGGGGAAAAAGAAAAGGTTATAACCATCCTAAACTACGGCAACATGTTTATATGTTATAAACAACTTTATATAAAGTTATAACAACTTTAATATACCAAAATAAAACCCAACATCATCAGTCAAATGAACACATACTTCTTCAGCAACCAATAACATAGACACTACAATTTAAACGGAATTTGCAACAGATTATCTGCATGACCTAAGTACCCTTTAACTAAAGGCAGAGTGAACTGACTTTGTAGCTGAAAAACAATCAAATCAAACTTGAGTTTTTCCTAAATTTCTTAAAATTGAAATCTCATACTCTCAAAGAAAATTCCAACATAAGTGAATAGGGCTAGAACATGATTAAATACTACCAAAGAACATAGTATTTTAGAAAAACCACATGAAAGGAGCCATATCAGGTGGCCAACAAAACGGGACTTCCAGAAGCTCCTCTGTGGAGACTGTTCTCTGCTGCCGTGGGCAGTGGGCTTCAGGTGGTACAAGCCACAGCATCAGACACACCCGGGCTTGGATGCTATCACTCCCCAGTCACATAACAGAACGGGATGAAGTGATTTACTAATTGCCTGGGTGTCTTCACGTCAAACATGGATTTCATACTCACTCATTTCCCTAGAACTGTGGTGAGGACTGAATGAGCCCATCAAATGGCATTCTTTACCATTCCCAAATGGCAACTCTGTGCTTATCTTCAGTTTTGAAACTACAGGCTTATTTCTCCTGAAACAGCAGCAGTAAATAGCAATTGTTGTTTAGCTATTAAGTAATGTCTGACACTTTTGCAACCCCAGGGACTGTAGCCCATCAGGTTCCTCTGTCCATGGGATTTTCCAGGCAAGAATATAGAAGTAGATTGCCATTTCCTTCTCCAGGGGATTTTCCCAACCCAGGGATCAGACCCACATCTCCTGCATTGCAGGTGGATTCTTTATCACTGAGCCACCTGGAAAGCCCAGGAAATAGCAGTAACAGAGATCTAATCAGTATTATTATCTCTCTGCAGACCACTTACAAATTAACAGAACCTTGGGTTTGTGTTAGTTGCTCAGTCATGTATCTTTGCGACCCCATGGACTGTAACCCACAAGGCTCTTCTGTCCATGGGATTCTCCAGGCAAGAATACTGGAGTGGGTAGCCATTTCCTTCTCCAGGGGATCTTCCTGACCTAGGAATTGAACCCATGTCTCCTGCTTTGCAGGTGGATTCTTTACCATTTAAACCATCAGGGAAGCCCACTGATTAAAAGGAGGAAAAATAGGAACAGATAAAAGATTTGGAGGAATGTTGCAGTTGTGAGACAATCTGAGATAAATTCAAATTATGAGAGGCAACAACAACAACAAAAAACTTTACAACAAATCTTGTTGTAAAGTTTACTTTCAAATCTTGAAGGTCAGGTTTTTAAACTTAACCTCCACTGACTTAATTAATCAACCACATGGTACTAGGGAAAACTCTATCATGGTTGTAAGGCACCAGACATTCAGTTTAGGGATATATTTCCTGGAACATTTAGGTTCTTTTTCCATAACACATACACAGGATTTGTGAAGAAACTTGTCTCTAAGTTTTTTTTTTCTTTTTTAAAGTACTTTGAAATAGCAATCAAGGCATCAACAGAAGTTTCTTTACACTGAAGATGCCCAGGATTAACAAAGAAGTAAATTCAAGTAACCACCACGTGAGGAAAGAGAGGAACTATTGACAGTGTGCAAACTTTTCCTAGGGGGCTTCCAGGCGGCGCAGTGGTAAAGAATCCAGCTGCCAATGCAGGAGACACGAGAGAGACAGAGGAGCCTGGCAGGCTAGTCCATGGGGTCACCAAAGAGCCGGACATGACTGAAGTGACGGAGCGCACACACCCGCTTTTCCCATCCCACACACGACTTTTCACATTCTCCTTTAAGTAACAAGTCCCAGGCTGCCTGGGTGCCCTACAAAACTCCAATCCTATCAGAATGCCTCTTTTGAGAGCTGGAGTTCATGAACATAGAACAAAGTCTTAGAGATCAATAAAACCTCATAAAGAAAGCAGAGGACAGCACCACAATGGGTTAAGCTGGAAAAACCAAGCAATGACCATCTCCTAAGAACAGCAGCAACACTTTTCTTCATCATGGGAGTCCTGCACGGGGAGGAGACTGTACCCTGACAGGTTCCCCAGTCCACAGGATTCTCCAGGCAAGAATACTGGAGTGGGTGGCCATTTCTTCATGAAGTCTTAAGGAGACCCAAATATTGGTCTCTAATATGATCCCTCCTGAAAGGAATTAGCACTCTTAAGGCACAACTTATTCCACACTTTCTATTTCAGAAAAATATTAGGATTGTCTGCAAGCATGGAAATTGGATTAAGAAAGCAAGCATGCTTCCAAAGTTGTCACAGTTTTAAAGAGATAAAGACATCAGCTTCTCCTCCTCTTCTTTTTTTTTTAAATCTTTTGGCCATGCTGCATGGCACATGGATCTTAGTTTCCTGACCAGGGATCAAACTCACACCCCCTGCACTAGAAGGCCAAGTCTTAACCACTGGACACCAGAGAAGTTTTAAGACAACAGCCTTTTTAAAAGGACCTTCAGTAGACAAGTTGCGACAGTAGAAGGAAAATAAATATTAAGTAGATGTAAACTCATTTTGTAAATAGTACTAAAAAAGAAAAATCTTCAGAAAAAGGTTGATATGACGAAAAAAGAGGTAAAGAATATATGGTTAATTCTTTGTTAATGTAAATAAGTAGGAGACTGTCACATAAAGCTGAGTATGTGCTTTTTCTAATAAAGCATATCTCCTTATGAAGTATGTATATAATTTTGTATCTATCTCTGTATACCAAGAAATGCAGCAGGGGGAGATTTTGTGCAAGCCCAAGAGTCTTCAGTCAACGTTAAGAAGTGTAACGAGAATGGGAGAGGGGAAGGGATGATCAGAACAATGATCACACAAAAAAGAGAAGAATGATTTGTCCTAAAATGATCACACTTCCTGACTAGATTCCCTCATCTCAGAGGAAAAAACTCCAGCTGGCCTTATAATCCGAAGATGCTAATAAAACATGCTTAAGTTTACAAACATGTCTACCAGGAGGACAATCAAAAATCGTACTGCAGACGGAAAATACCAGCATGGAAAAAACTAACACAACGAACAAAGGGTGTTTAAAAGGCCTTATTAACCTAACAAGGTATATTTCATTGCAAAAAATACCCAAGAGGATCATAAGCATCTCGGGTGTAAATAAAGCATCCTCAGAGAGGCAAGCAGGCCTGCCAGTGTAAGAGACACAGGTTCACTTCCGGGGTCAGGAAGATCCCCTGGAGAAGGAAATGGCAACCCACTCCAGTATTCTTGCCTGGAGAATCCCACAGACAGGGGGGCCTGGCGGGCTACAGTCCATCGGGTCGTAAAGAGTGAGACGCGGCTGAAGTGACTGAGCACACGCACGCTAAAGAAACAGGATATTTTACTGGAAGTAAAATGTAGAGAAAGTAATAGAACAATGACACCCTTCATCACGAACTCCTCCCTGGCCCTTCAGATCTCTCACCACCTTCCCTGCTACCACACTGGCTCTTATCATATCTGCTTCTGATCTACCAGAAGCTTCCAGTCTCTAGACTCTTCTACTGCCTCCATCCCTTCCTGCTTGCCGTCCATCCTTCATGCATCTGGGCCTCTGGTCCATCAGGTCAAATGCTACTACCATCCAAGGCTTCTCCGCCACCTGCACACGCCTTGGTTCATCACAACATCCACCCTCCCCACTACTGCAGGGAATCCAATCCTCCTGTTACCGAACTCCTATTCGATAGGAAACTGCTCTGCAGACAATAAATACTGAAATCTGCTGAAATGAAGATGGGATTCACATGCCACCTCTCCTTCCTCGTGGCTAGAAAATATCTCATCATCTCAATTGGGGAGAAAGTAAAATGTCTGATGTGAATATTTACTACTTTTTAAACTGCAGAAATAAACTTTAAAAAATGAACAATGATTACAATCTGCTTTAACACGTTATCGACTGGGGGATTTTGCAGAAATTAATGCCTGTGGCTGTGATAAGTCTCCGGTCAATAATGTGGTAAGTCACCTTTCAGGTTCCTATTGAAAAAGTATGGAATAGAGCCTCTAAAAAACTGGCCTACCTTCTGTCTTCTGGTTTTGAAAACTAAGTATTAAGTTAGACAGGCAAACAAAAAATACTTCAGCAAAAAAAAAAAAAATTTCCTGCCTAAATAAGGTATTTAAATCTTAATCAAATGTTAATCAAAACCATTCTACCCTCAGACTTTCACGTTTACAACAGAGGACAACTCCAGTTTTCTTCCAAAAAATTAAGATCTTGATTTCCCATGATCTGGATAAAAAATTAAGGCTAAAATTAAACCAACAAATAAAAGCCTCTGTAAGCTAGATTTCCCCTACTCAAGGCCCTGCACAATGCCTGGCAGAAAACATGTACACACACAAATACTGAATGAATGGGAGATGTATAAAAACCATATGCATATGTCCCTGGAGAGGAGAGTAGTTGGAAAACTTATGGTTCATCCACACAATGGAGTATTATGAAATTGTTAAAAAAAAAAAAAAAAAGCAATGAAGATTATTTCTATGAAATGAAGTGACATGGAATGATTCCCAGCATACACTGCTAAGTGAAAAAGCAAGCGTTATCTATGGTGTGCTATCCCTCATGGAAGAAAGCAAAGGATATGGGAAATGTCTGTGTATCTGCTCATGGGTGCCCCAAGAAATATAGGAAGGAAAAGGCCAGAAAATCATGGGATTATTTACCTGCAAAGGACAGGTGGGAGCAGTGGAGAAAAAAAGAAGGGATGGAAATGGGGCGGAAGGAATGAGAACATTTCTCTCAGGACACGTTTTTTTCCTCAACTGGTGAGTCTCAGAACCAAGAAAATGTTTCACATATCCAAAATGTACATGACTGCAATTACACAGGATATAGGGGAAACCCAAAATAGAATATTCACAGTAATAAATGGACCTATGTGTGTTATAAATAAACAGTATAACCACACTGAGGAGGAAGTGACTAAAACAAGGAATAAGGAACTCTGCAAAATATTTGACTATATAACTGCGAAAGTAAATACAAAAAGAACCATGTACAAATAATGTTCCTTTTCACTTGGGTATGGGTTAGCAATTCTGAAACTACTAAGAAAAGAAAGTGTAAGACGCTCAATTGTGTCTGACTCTTTGCGACCTCATGGACTGTGTAGCCCGCCAGGTTCCTCTGTCCATGAAATTCTCTAGGCCAGAATACTGAAGTGGGTAGCCATTCCTTTCTCCAGGGGATCTTCCCAACCCAGGTCTCCTGTATTGCTGGCAGATTCTTTACCGTCTGAGCCACCAGGGGAGACCAAGAATATTGGAATTCGTAGCCTATCCCTTCTCCAGCAGATCTTCCCGACCCAGGAATCGAACTGGGGTCCCCTGCGTTGCGGGCAGATTCTTTACCAGCTGAGTTACCAGGGAAGCCCTTGAAACTACACACACACCCTGAGATTTAGCTAATAATTACTATATTGGGATATTAACAGCCATGTTTTTTTATGGATATAGGGAAATGTGGAGACAAGAATGAATACTATAGCACTGGATTAAAGTCAGAGGGGCCAGTATAAACTCATGGTGGTTTTATATATATATATATATATATATATACACACACATATACATACATATATAGGTTTCCCTGGTGGCTCAGTGGTAAAGAATCCAACTGCAATGCAGGAGCCGCAGGAGACTCAGGTTCGATCCCTGGGTCAGGAAGATCCCCTGGAGGAGGCCGTAGCAACCCACTCCAGTATTCTTGCCTGGAGAATCCCATGGACAGAGGACCCTGGCAGGCTACAGTCCATAGGATCACAAATAGTCAGACCCTACTGAAGCAACTTAGCATGCACACGCGCACACAGAAATAGCCTTGCAATGTCCACTAAGAGGGACAAGGAGTGCTGGTACCACAAAGGAACGAGTCCACCAAGACTCCACTCCTCAAGAAACTAGAGGTTCCTTAACAAATGATGAGTTCCAGGGCTGGGGCAGAGAAAATACAAGGTGATCCTGGACCACTTTATGGCAACAGAAAATTAAAAATTGCTCAAAAAATGAATGGAGACTAGATAAAGATGGTGGTTGCACATTATGAATGTATTATTCACTTTAATAAGGTTAATTTTGTTATGTGAATTTCACCTCAACAAATTTGAAATTGAAGCAATGCTTACGTCACAGAAGCCACCTCAAAGAGCTCCCAATGGCCACCTCTGGACAATCTAACGATAAAATAATTAACAGCTGTTAAGGATTATAACCCATAGGACAAAATACATACTCATGAGTTCACACCCATACAATAATAAATAAACAAATGAGAGAGAATAAACATCTCTTCCTTTCAGTCAAGTTTCAGTTAATAAACACAGAAGGAGTGATGGAAACAGAAAATCATATTTGGCAGAGGGCACAGCAGTAACTGTTGCAGACAAAAATCATCAATACTTGTTCAAACCTGTGAGCAAACGTATGCTGAGAAGCAGGACGTCTGCTTAGTTTTAAAGATGCTTTCACAAAACACTTATTAATTACAAAGGAAAAAACAGTAACTTTACAGGCGAGAAGCTTGGCAGACTGCACTTTAACCGAGTGAGCAGGGTTAACATAACCAGTGATAAGACCTGTCAGCTTCAGGCACCTCCTGATATGAGGCACTAAGAAGAATACAGTGTCATTTCTCTGGTATTCTCACCAAAAACGCATTACCTCGGTCTAATCGTGAGGAATAATCAGATGAACTCCAGTTAGGGAACGTTCTACAAGGTAACTGACCAAATCACTTCAAAAATGCTGAGAACAAAATAAGGAAATTTTCCATGGAGGAGGAGGCTTCTAGGAAGATGACAACTAAATGCAGTGTGGGGTCCTACTCTGGATCTCAGAACAGAAGAAGGACATTAATGGGAAAAAGCTGGTGAAGTCAAAATGAGGTTTGTAAATTAGTTAACAGTCTTGTATCAAAGTGAATTTTTTGGCTTAGAAAATTGCACTCTGTGTTTATGTAAACTGTTCATATTAGAGGGCATAAGGGAACTCTGCATACTACTGTGCACATTTTTGGAAAATCTAAATTTCAGAATAAGAAAGTTTAAAAAACACATTATTCTTTAGCTTATTAATTTATTTATATATTTTTTAGCTGTCTCCCCTCTCCTCCCAGTCCATGGGTTCACAAAGAGTTGGAAACAACTGAACAACAACCTCTCCTCCCTTACACTACAGCAGGATTATTTCTGATATACTCACTAAAGTAACCCAAACTTCTAACCATGCCTGATACACAGAAAGCACTCAAGAAGCACAATTACACAGTTTGGGTGAGCCGGAACCATGAAAGGGCTTCCCTGATAGCTCAGATGGTAAAGAGTCTGCCTGCAATGCAGGAGACCTAGGTTCGATTCCTGGATTGGGAAGATCCCTTGGAGAAGGAGATGGCAACCCACTCCAGTATTCTTTTTTTTTTTTTTTTTAATTTATTTATTTGACTGCAAAGGGTCTTGGTTGCAGTATGTGAGATCTAGCTTCCTGACCAGAAGTCAAACCCCAAACCTCTGCATTGAACATAGAGTCTTAGCCATTGGACCACCAGGGAAGTCCCCCACTCCAGTATTCTTGCCTGGACAATTCCATGGACAGGGGAGCCTGGAGGGCCTACAGTCCATGGGGTGGCAAGGAGGTGGACACAACCGAGAGACTAACACACAACACACACAGAACCATGAAAGCATACTCCAAATCCCAGATTTTCCATTAATTTTCTTTATATTCTATTTGAAAGAAGATTTCTACTTGAAAGAAGCTACCAGGTGTCCCTGGTAGCTCAGCTGGTAAAGAATCTGCCTGCAATGCAGGAGACTCAGCTTTGATTCCTGGGCTGGGAAGATCCCCTGGAGAAGCGAACAGCTACCCACTCCAGTATTCTGGCCTGGAGAATTCCATGGACTGTATAATCCATGGGGTCGCAAAGGGTCAGACACAACTGAGCAACTTTCACTTTGCTTTTATTCCATAAAGAAAAACTTAAAAAATCTACAAGCTCTGGTTCACTGTTTTGTGTCCAATGAGAATCACAATTTTAAATAAAATGATATAAAAATACAGAGACCAGATACAGCAAACAAGATATGACTTCTGACCTTCTCAGGCTCCAAGGCTCCACCTTCAGTGCGGTGTGCTGAGAACAATGGGGTCCCCACAGACCTTCCTCCAGCTAGTGAGGCAGACAAGGCTGCCAGCCCCTTCTCCTTAACTAGGGCTCAGCTCGTAAGGTGGGGGTGCCACCCAGACAGAAGTCTGTCTTTTGTTCCCACCCCACCTCCAGAGCCCTGGCTCCAGGAGGAAAAGTGGGCCCTAAAACAAATAGTTCCTAATTTTTCCCAAGGAAATCAGCTTCATTTGCAGCAGAGCACAGAGCTGTCCACACTAAGAGCCCTCTGAAAGACAAGAGGTTGGGGTGAAGGGAGTGGAGAGAATCGTGGATTTAATGAAGAGGCGGCCTGTGCTGTGGGCATCTGTGGCTAATCGGCTAAAGAGAACCAAGGAAAGTGACAGCTAGGAGCCTTCCTGTGGTCAGAACAAATATGGAACACTGAACTCAGGAAGTTTCTCCAAGGGAGTCACAAATGGATCAGCTGGTAGCAGAGTGTATGTTCCAGTGCCCTGTTATAAACAATTAGCCAGTAATTAGTGTAGTGGTCACCGAGGAGTCATCCCAGGATGACTGTGCGTGCACCCAAATCATGCACCCCCATCCCCAGGGGAGCACCAACAGAGACTTAACCTTGAGGGGGTGAGAAGAAGGGCAGATTTCACTAAAATAATCCAGCCAGTCATTAAACAAATAGACAAATATTAATAAACAAGCCCTGAGGTGAGGAGGAAGTACCCAGTGTTACTAAAATATATTACCTAAAAAATGTGCAGTGTCAAAAAATTATGATGTGCAAAAATATAGGAAAGTAGGACCCATACACCAGAAAAAAAGCAGGCTGCAAAAACTGCCTGTGAGCATAACTAGATATAGGATTCCAGATAAATACCTCAAAGCAGTCATTATAATTATACTCAGATCTAAAAAAAAAAAAAGCTCCACTAAAGAAATAAAGGAAGGTATGACAATGTTACATCAAATAAAGAATATTAAGAAACAGCAATTTTAAAAAAGAACCAAATGAAAATTCTGGAGTTGAAAAGGCGAATGACAGAAAGGAAAAAGTCACCGGAGGGCTTCAGCAGATTGGAACCAGCAAAAGAACAAACCAGCAAACCTGAAGACAGATCAATAGACACTATATGAGATGAAGAAAGAGGGAAAAAAAGAACAGAGCCTCAGAGAAACACTGATACCATTTTACATATCATCCTAAATGGAATGGGAATACCAAAAGGAGGCGAAAGGTTGAAAAAAATTCAAAGAAATAAATGACTGAAAAAACACATCTACACATCTAGATGCCTACTACACATCTAGGAGGCAAGACCCGTAAAAAGATACATCGTGGTAAAAAGGATGACAGTCAAACACAAGAGAATCCTGAAAGCATCAAGAGAAAAATGATTTATCACTTACAAGGGGGACCCCAATAAGATTAATAGCTGACCTCTCAGCAAAAATAACAGAGGCTAGAGGCAGTGGATAACACAAAGTACTAAAACACACACACACACACACACAAATAAAAAACCCTGTCAACCCCCACATCCAGGAGAGCTATTTTTTTAGAAAATGAAAATAAAATTCACACATTACAAGATAAACAAAAATTGACAAGAATTCATTCCTAGCAGACTTGCCTCATAAGAAATATTAAGGGAATTCCACCAGGTTGAAAACAACTGATATGAGTGATTCAAATCCTTTCCCTTAATTGATTTATAAACTTCATAAAATGATATGTATATAATGCATTGTTGACTCTGTAACACATGGGAATGTAATAAAGTTGCTAAAAACAGCACAAAAAAAGGTAGACAGGGGAAAAAAGCTGCTATGTGCTAAGGAAAGAATAACAGGTGGTGTAATGATTAATAATTGTAACAATGTATTGCTGGGTTTATAACATTAACAGATGTAATGTGTGTAACAACAGTGTCACAAAACAAAGGAGAAAAGGAATAGAGCTAAATAGGAGTAACCTTCTATATATTACTAGAATTAACTAGTATAAACTCGAATGTGAATACAATAAGCTGAAAGGTACACAGTGAACTCTGGAATAATCACTAAAAATACCCAAAAAATAGTGAAAAATGTCACTAACGAAATGAAAATGCTACATTAGAAAATATTCAATCAATGCGAAAAAAAAGTAAAGCAGGAATACAGAAATAAAAAAGACATGAGACATGTGAAAACTAAAGAGTAAGATGGCATCTGTAAATCAAACTGCATCAGTATCATATAAATGTAGATGAATAAGGTCCAGTCAAAAGGTAGACACTATGAGGCTGGATTTTTAAAAAAGCATGATCCAATTACATGTTATTTACAGCAGACACAACAAATGGTTAGGGGACAACTGGACAGTCACATGCAGAAGAACGGAATGGGTCCTTTACACCACATACAAAAATTAACTTAAAATTGATTAAAGACCTAATGTAAGAGCAAAACATGCAGTCCATGGGGTCGCAGAGAGTCGGACATGACTGAGCAACTGAACTGAACTGAAGAGCAAAACAAAGCATAGGAGAATTTTCATGATCTTAGATTTGGCAGTAGATTCTTAAACATGATGCCAAAAGGACAAGCAACAACAACACAAAATAGACTGGACTTCATAAAAATTTAAAACTTCGGCACTTCACAAAACACCATCAAGAATATGAAAAGACGACTCACAGAATGATAGAAAACATTTGCAAATCACATTCCTCACAAGGAGCTTGTATCTAGAAAGAACTTTTTCTTTTTTCCCTTTTTAAATACTGAAATACAGCTGATGTACAATATGTTAGTTTCAGGTGTACGACATAGGGATCTGACAATCAAATACATTATGAAATAATCATGACAAGTCTATGACATTACCATACAAAATCAGTACAGTATTATTGGCTATTTTCCTTATGCTATGTTACATTCCTATGACTTAACTGTAAGCCTGTATCATTGTTGAGTATGATGTTAGCTGTATGTCATACACAGCCTTTATTATACTGAGGTATGTTCCCTCTATGCCCACTCCGTGAGAGTTTTTATCATAAATGGACATTGAACTTTATCAAAATATTTTTCTGTATATGTTGAGATGATCACATGACTTTTATCCTTAATGTTTCTAATGTGGTATATCATGTTGATTGGTGAATATTAAACCATCTTTGCACCCCTGGGATAAACCCCACTTGATCGTGATGTATGAAACTTTAATGTATTGCTGATTCAGTTTGCTAATAATTTGTTGAGGATTTTTACATCTATGTTCATACAGGATATTGGCCTATAATTTTTTGTGCATGATATTTTTGCCTGGTTTGGGTACCAGGGTAGTGCTGGCCTCATAGACTAAATTTGAAAGTGCTCCTTCCTCTTCAACTTTTTGGAATACTTTGAGAAGTATTTAAATGTTTCTTTAAATGTTTGATAGAACTCACTTGTGAAGCTATCTGATCCTGGACATTTGTTCTTTGGGAGTTTTTTTTTTTTTTTTCTTTTAATTACTGATTTAACTTCATTAAGGTAATCAGTTTACTCATATTTTCTATTTCTTACTGATTCAATCTTGGAAGACTCTATGTTTCTAGGAATTCATCCATTATTTCTAGGTTGTGCAATTTGCTAACATACAAATTTTCATAGTAATCTCTTACATTTTGTATTTCTGTAGTATCAGTTGTAACTTCTCTTTCATTTTTTATTTTATTTGGGCCTTCTTTTATTCTTGAGGAGTCCAGCTAAAGGTTTATTGATTTTGTTTATCTTTTCAAAGGACCAGATCTTAGTTTCTTTCATTCATCTCTGCTGCTGCTTTTTTCATCTCTATTTCATTTACTCCCACTCTGATCTTTATTATTTCCTTACTTGTACTAACTTGGGGCTTTGTTATTCTTTTTCTCATTCCTTTATGTGTAAGGTTAGAGTGTTTGAGATTCTTACTGTTTCCCAAGGTAAGCCTGTATTGCTACACACTTCCCTCTTAGAAATGTCTTCTCTGTGTCCCATAAATCTTGGAATGCTGTGTTTCCATCTTCATTTGTCTCAAGGTATATTTTTATTTCCTCTTCGATATCTTCAATGATCCACTGATTGTTTAGTAGCATATTGTTTAGACTCCGCGTATTTTTTTTCCAGTAGTTGATTCCTAGCCTCATACTGCAGTGGTCAGAAAAGGTGCTAGATATGATTTAAATCTTCTTAAATCTTCTGAGACTTGCTTTGTGACCTAGCATGTGATCTATCCTGGAGAATATTGATTACATGCACACTTAAGAAGAATGAGTATTCTGCTCTTTTGGAGTTGAAAGTCCTATATATATTTAATCTATCTGACCTAATGTGCCATTTAATGCCAAAGTTTCCTTATTGATTGTCTGGATGATCTATTCACATTGATTTAAGTGGGATGTTAAAGTTCCCTACTCAGTATATTGTTAATTACTCCCTTTATGTCTATTAATAACTGCTTTATGTATTTAGGTGTTCCTATGTTGGGCAACCCATGGACAGAGGAGTCTGGCAGGCTACAGTCCATAGGGTCATAGAGAGTTGGATGTGACTAAAATGACTTAGCATACTTTTTTTTTTTTTAATTCCACCCCCTCATTTTACATTTTTGATCTCATCTTTTATATATTTTTACTTTGTCCACTCCCTAATTATTGTGTGTATATATTTTTATTGATAGTTTTATGATTTTACTAGCTTTGTCTTTTAATTAGGTATATAGGTGGTTGATCCACTACCCTTACTGTATTTTTGCCTTAGAATAAAGAATTCTTAAAGTTTAAATTTTTTTTGAATTTTTAAATAGGCAAAGACCCTGAATAGACATTTTTTTTCTGAAGAAGATATACATATGGCTAATAAGTACATAAAAAGATGCTATATATTATCAGAAATGCAAATAAAAACCATAATGATACACTACTTCGCTACCACTAGGACAAGTAGACTCCAAAAGCCAGGAAACATGTATCATCAAGAATGTAAAGAAATGGTAACCCTCATATCCTGTTGGAGGAAATGCACAATGGCCCAGCTTCTTTGGGAAAAAAATCTGGCAGCTCCTCAAGTGATTAAATATAGAGTTACCACATGACCCAGCAATTCTACTTCTAGATAAAGAGAAATGAAAATACATGTCCACACAGAAACACGTACATGAATGTTAGGTATCCCTAAGGACAGGGGTCTAAGATGTCCAGTTTCTGGATTGTGCCTGACCAAAACAGGAAATTCATTAGGAGAACCAACCCCCCTCAATACACACACACACACGAGTAAGACATGCAATTACTCTCATCCCACTCTCACACCTGCTTACAACTTTCCCACTGTGCTTTCCACATACTTGGAATTCTGTCTCATTTTTTTATGTGAGAATCCAGTACACCCTGCAGAAACTCGTACCCTGGCCTGAACTCCAGCTTTCCTAGTGGAGTTACTGATATCTTCCCCAAATTATGACAATCCTATGGACCAGCTCATTTATTCTTTCGAGTGGTCAGTGAAGACCTAGGATAAATATGATAGGGACCACCCTGAGATTACCAGCTAAACCCTTGGACAGTCCTGGAACCCAATCTGCCAACCACAATGAATATAATTCCAAAGCACAAATATGCCACACTCTCTCAGAGCTTCATGAAAGTAAAGGCAGCTCCCTCTACCTGCCAGGCCCACTCTCCCCTAATCTGCCTGGTCTCTGCTCTTCTGGGCAGCAGACAAACAGCTAAGAGCATCATCTCTGGAGCCAGCTTGACCGAGTTTAAACTTCACTCTTCCACTTAATGTATGACCTTGCCAAGTTTCTTACACTCAGCCTTGGTTTCCTCATCTATAGCAAGTGAGTAATCATACTTCCTAGAGTTGTTATGAGGATTAAATGAGACTATGTTATTGTCTCATAACATATAACATGCACTCTGCTGCTGCTTCTATCTCCGTCTATCGGATGGTACCACATTTTTTTACTTGCACCTTCCCCCACTGGTCCCTGAGATTTCCAAGCTGTGTAGTTTCTTCTTCCCCTTCATATTCATAGCACATAATATAGAGATAGGCACAAGGTGGGTGCGGGAAAAGGCAGTGATGCATGCAGGAAAAATGAAAACTCTGAGTCCAGCAACATCCAGCAATTACGGAAACCACGCTCTCAATATAAAAAGCAGAGCATGTGGCTTATGAGTATACAAGAACTAAACATCTGAAATGAGGCCGGCTCTGGAAAATCCAGGCTGACTGCCAGAACCATCTAGAAAGAATCCAAATGCTCAGCAGTTAGAGTGGTTACATAAACGATGTCATTAAAGCACAGGGGATTTTACATAAGCACGACAGGAGACCTCTGCTGATACCTGAAAGAGTTCAGACGAAACACCACGGAGAAAAACATGCACAGGAGGATTACAGAACTGCTCAGAGTGATAACCAAAGAAAAGAGACTGTGTGTGTGTGTTTCTAGTACTACATTCTGCTCTCTAATACCACATTCTTTCACATTCTGGTGACAAAATCTGTATATTCTTTTTAATTAATATTGATTCTAAAGACAACCTAACACACACAAAAATAATGCTTATTAATGGCTTTACATAAGAAATAAGATAGATGGAATGGAGATTCCAAAAGTGTTAACGCTTTAAATAAGACACAGTTAAAAGGGTCAAGTTTCTGGTACTATAACTTTCTGGGTAGATAAGTTTCCTGATAAGAAAAAACTTCATTTACTCTTATGATTAACTCTCTTATTTTCTAAGTCATCTTTATTTAAAGCCAGTCATCTGTTCTGCTCTCGTCAGGGCCAAGCAATAGTTTGATTAACTACTGTAAGTTCTTCCTAAGTAAGTCTTCTCCTTTTGGTATGATTAAAAAATGAAATCTAAAAATGTATATATTTGTCTATGAAGAAGAAAGATCTTCAGTAAGTGTTTCATTCATTTCCCCCCCCAAAGAATGCCTTCCAAAATTAGACCCCAACTCAGAGAAAGAGAAAAACAATACTAAACTTGCTCAAAGCATAGAGTACATTTGCCTGCTTATATCAGCTTATTTCATGAATACATACACACCGACACAGATATATACATATCTACACACACACCAGAGAAAAAGTAATAAGGAATAAAGTTACCTTCATGCAAGTCAATAATGCCAACAATAGCACCTTTTGATAACCAGGTGATAACTACTACTCTACCCTGACTCAAACAAATGTCCATTCTTCTTGCCATTAATATTTCCTAGACTAATATGAGGAAAAGAGATATGTAAAAAGAAGAGGTAGAAGACTTCGCTGGTGGTCCAGTAGTTAGGAATTCACCCACCAATGCAGGGGACATGGGCTCGCTCTCCGGTCTGGGAAGATCCCATAAGCAGTTGCACAGCTAAGCCTATGAACCTACCTGCAGCCCGTCCTCTGCAACAAGCCACTGCAAGAGGTCATGCGCTGCATCTACAGTAGCCCCTGCTCACTGCAACCAGAGAAAGCCCACAGGCTGCAATCTATGTGGCTGCAACTAGGGCAGCCATATACAAACAAATTATTTATTTAAAAGTCTACAAATAATAAAAATAGGGGTAGGAATTTACTGTAAACATTTTCCAAAAAAAGCAAAGAAATGCATTATCCTTCAATACAGTTCCAATCTCTAAACAGATAACCTTCCTTAAAAACACAGTTCAATAGTCTCAACAGAATTAATTTTTAAAACTTCAGATCGGAATTTCTCCTCACCCACTTCAAAAATACTTTTGCCTAAAGAGCAACCTATCAACACATACGATTTAAATCATTAACTACACAGCACCAAATCATTAGGATAATCAGCATACAAATTTCATGAAGCCACTGTGTCCTTTTAAGTGTTTCATACAACATCCGGTACTAGGAAGCTTATTAAACATTGATGATGTTTAATAATAAAAAATAAAACGCCAAAATGAAAGTCTTCATTACTGAACTTGGCTGTCATTTATAATACAAACCGCTGATGAGCATGTTTCTACAAGAGCAATTACAAGAAATCAAGAAACAAAGCAAACCCCATTCAAATGAGAAATTTTGTCTCCTCTGTCCAAGAAAACTGTTTCATTTCGGTGTCAGAAAGAAACTGGCAGGCCGCCAGCAGATAGCATGAAACAAGCAGACTGTAGGGGCATTTAACTCAAGAGCGTTTATGCACCGTTGACAAAGCAAAAAACCAACCTCATTCCATGAACGTTTTCTGGAGACGTTTTCCTTACCTTTCCCATTCTGCCATGTCGTATACCAAGATAAAGTGAGGAACGAGGTGATAAATGCTAAAACAGTGGCTACAGTTCCATTTCGGAGCCTCATCTCATTTCACCATCACACTGGTTCATATGTTTACGATGATAACCAAGACTGTTTCTTTTTATCCTGAAGTCAAGCAAACCCAGTACTCCTGGCTCAGGGCCAGTTGAAACAATCAATAGGAGAGGTTCATTTCAGATGCTCAGCAGAACTAATCTGGCAGCCACACCATCCACAATTACTATTCAGGACTGTCTGCACCGTCTTCATAGGTGGATGCTTCTTTCTCCCTATTCAAGGGGAAAAGAGAAAGAAAAACTTGCTGAAGGATGCACAATACTGGTTTCTTCATTTATCAGTCACTGTTACAAACAGATTCTTGGCTGGGCTACACTGTATCTGTAGATTACCCCCCACATCCAAATGACTCATGTGATAGCCTAGAGTGATGTGGTTCCTCTCCTCCAGGGGAAAAAAGCTTTCAACTCTACTCCCTGCTGGTTGGTTCTGCTGTGTCTGTGGAAAGAGAGTCACGGTTACTCATGTAAAGGCAGGCGAGGTGGGGCCCATGAGAACCCTAATGATCACACAATGGTTCCTAAGTAACAATCTTCACTCTCTACAATCCTCCTATTGCACAATGATAGTTAATGGTTCAAAATTTTTAAAGAAAACAGACTACAACTTACAAGGGTCAAAAGCCCTGGGTCCTAGATCCAGCCCCACCATTACTTGCATGACTTCAGGCATGTCAATTTTCTCAGCTTTGTGGTTTCATCCAGGAACTGAGAAAGCTAACTGTCTCGGCTCCTCCTGCTCTCATAAATAATAAAAAGGTTACAGTGATGACCGCTGCCGATCATCATCATAAGATAAATGTCATTTTTCCAACAATTAACCTGCTCCCCAGGTGTAAACTGGGATTATTTTGGCATTTTGAAAACATGACAATCCAACCAGGATACCACAGGACCCAGGATTAACCACTGAGCATTGCTTTAACTCAGGAAATCTGGAGATCACCTCCATCTAGCAGAGCTGTTCAGAAAATGGAATGAGGTGGTCTAGTGGTCGAGAATCTGGGTCACGGGTTGGATCCCTGGTCTGGGAGGATCCCACGTTCCGCAAAGCAACTGAGTCAATGCACCACAACTGCTGAGGCCACGCGCTCCAACTACTGAAGCCTGCGAGCCCTGGAGCCCAAACTCCCCACAACAGAAGCCACCGCAATGAGAAGCCCGCACACCACAACTAGAGAGAGCAGCCCCCACTGGCCACAACTAGAGAAAGCCCACTCGAAGCAACAGAAACCAGCACAACCAAAAATGATAAACCTTTTAAAAAGGAAATAAAATGAAATCATGTCCCTGGAAGTACTTAAGCACAGTGACCTAGTACAATTCTAGGTTCTCAATAAATGTTAACTGTATTAATAAAAACAAATCAAACAAAACCAAAAACCTGCAGCCAGTCACTGGTTTAGGCCTCTCTGCACAGAACCAATTTCATTCCCTCGGGGCATGTCAGGCCAGACAAGATGTGTGTTGATTCCTGGTGGCCCCAGGGGACCACGAGATGCACTTGGCAATCCACTCAGTGTCACTCCAGTAGGATGAGTTAATGCAACTCCAAAAAGGCCTGGGAAGCCCGAGGAACAATTCTCTCTGACTAAAGCAGCCATCTGTAGGCAATTCAGAAATGACCATCTCAGCTGGTTTGTAAAACTGACCGTTGCTAGAAACCTCCACTAGTGAGAAAAGATCATCTGGATTAATAACGATGATGACAGACACTACAACCCACTGAGCATTTCCTCAGGTGCTCGGAATCTTCACAAACTCCCTTGAGGCAGGCACTGCTAGCCCTACTTTACACATAATGAAATGAACCCAGAGAAGGAACCCTAATTTGCATGACTCCAAAGTCCAAGTTCTCATCTCCCACCCTCTGCCTCTCTGCACCGCAGTCCTCTGAAAGAAAAGAAGCTCCAGGGGTAGTACTCTAAGCCTCAGGTTACACTGGAGAATCTTCCCAAGGTGTTACCTTTACCCAACAGTTTAAAGTGTGAATTAAAAAAAAAAAAAGACTCTACAACGAATATGGATCTATTATGGAATAAACTGCAAAATTCACAGGAAACTTCAAAGTTTCAACTTAAAACCTGAATGAATTTCTCACTTCCTGTACCCTGGGCTGGGCCCTCCTCTCCCTGACTCACACCCAAGCAGCCTGTGAACCCTCCTTGACCAGCAGCTCTGCATTATTGATATAATACTCTAGAGGCACTGAACTTTTCTACTTCCTTGCTTCCCCTTACTCTCTGCAATCAAGAATTTCCAAAGATACTCTCACGTTCAAGTTATGATTATTTTCTAAAACCAAAGTTATTCACCTAACATATCCATGTCAACAGTCTTCACGGTGAAATCCCAGAATTTCAACTCAATTCCATAAGTGTCTAATATGCTGTCTTATTAACATATCAATAAGCACTCAAGGGACTTCCCTGGTGGCCCAGTAGCTGACTCTGTGATCGCAATGCAGGGGGCCGGGGTTTGATCCCTGGTCAGGGAACAAGGTCCCACATGCTGTAACGAAGACTCAGCACACCCAGATAAATTTTTTTAAAGCACTTGATAATGATTCTGGTTATAAAAAAAAAGAAGGGCTAACTCAGTGAATTATGTAACTTGGAATTTTAATTTTTTCATGGCATTATATGAAGATGCATATAACTTTTTGTTGCTATAGCCCCATCTGAGCCCCACTTTACTTCAAAAAAGATACTGTCCTGATAAGAGATCCAGAAGTATACATATTATTAGAATAAACATTCAATCAGTAATCACAGGGAAGGGGAAGTGAAGAAGTAGAAAATGAAGGATTTTTGAAGCACAGTTTTATTAAATACTTATTTGTATGAAAGTCAGTATAAACGGGTAGACAGACAAGTAAAAGTGAATGAACTCTATAATGAAAGTAGATTATAGATACAGTATTGGTAACATGAAAAACAGAAGGAATACTAAATATTGGATCCAGGAAGTTATTCATCTCTGGTTTGAAGAAAATGCTTATAATTAACTCTACTAACAAATAGGACCTGAAATTCGGCAGGAGAAATACGAGGGCATTTTACTCAGAATATTGTCATACATTTTTAATCAGGGTTTCCACACTAATGAAGTTTAGTTGCACCATGAAAGAGCAAAACCAGTGATCCCTACGTTCTCAAACCAGGAGAGGTAGTTCAGACAGCCAAGAGCCCTGTGGGTTGACTGACTACCTAAGGCAGGAGAAGTGACCCATATTTGTTGTCAGCGTCCACACTCACAGAAATTTCAATCTAACACCTTGACGCTCTCTGAGACTATCACTTAACACATCGGAATCCTTAACAACAAAAAGGCAGTGGCTAAAGTTACTGGTCATCTTCTTTATCCTGACAAAGATGTTTGGAACTTTCAACTCCAGATCTCAGACTGGAAAAAACCTGTTTTATTAACCGTCTTTTAAGGGCTGCAGTCATATGTTATTATTAGATACCTAACCTTTGATTTTAAAGTGTTCTCCGAAATAGTATGTTCCATGGCTAAAAATGCTTCACATATTTCACTGCCATTCCAGACAGAACAGGGGTGCCTGAAGGAAAGGCACCCTTATGAATACCATGATGTAAGCCCTGTAACTTTATTCATCGCGGTTTTGTTAAAATCCATTGGTTTTATATTTATAATAGGATTTCTATTTTTCCTTAATACAGCTTACATAACTTCATCATCCTGTGCGTTTTCAGATGTACACGGTCCGGGCTAAAGAAACCTTTGTTAGGATAACCTGTTAATGACAGTGTTGTTGGTTTTTAACATTCAGAAAAAGAAAGATAAACCATTAAAAGCATATTATTCACTTCTAAATTTAGCGTCTAAATTCAAACGAATGACGTTGCCATTTTCTTTGGCCAGAAGTCGTCCGGCAGCAAAAGCACAACAGCAAAATATACGGAGCGCGCTGAAAACAGACACTGCGCCTGCTTCTATTTCGCAATCCGGACTGTAAGCAATGAACGGGCTCCAGAGAAACACTCGCTGCGAGAAATAAAAAGCGGGCGCGCGAGTGGTCTGCCTGCCAGCTCATAAAACACGCCTTCCCGCTGCCACCTGGTGCTACCCTCGGGGGGATCACCTGGCCCCGACCCGAGGATCCCACTCGCAGCCTCCTCGACAGCGGGGACCTGAGGCCTGGGGATGGGGGTGCGCTTACACATACGACCCGCAGATCTTGACTTCGTAGGAAAATTCGCCAGAACGGTGCACGCCTCGGGAGCAACCCCGGCCCGCCTCGCCCCCGCCCCACCTGCCCCGCGGCCCCGGGACGCCGCCGATTCCGGGACGGGCGTGAGCCATGGGGCAGTCCCGCGAGCAACTCTGCCTCGCCCCCCAAACCCCCACTTTCCTTCACTTTGCCCCAAAGTCGGCGAACCCCGCCGCGCCACGGAGCGCCGAGAGCGCACCAGGCGCCCAGCCGGCCACCGAGAGAGCGCGCGGCACCGAGGGGCTGCGGCGGCGGCGGAGCGGGGCTGACGGCGCGCCCAGGGAGGCCCGGCCAGCGCCCGCCCCCGAGGCCCAGCCCGCCCGCGCCCCGAGACGGCCCCGCACAGCCAGAGGCGCACGAGCTCCGGGCCCGGCCGCGGCGCCCGCGGCTCCGTTACCAGCAGGTGGATCTCCCGCGACCCGGCGCCGCCCCTCCATCCCGCGCCCTCCGCGCAGCCGCCCTGCGCCACCCCACCGAAGCTGCCCGCACGCCGCCGCCGCGAACCCCTCACCCGCCGCCGGCGCTGCCAGTCCTGCCGCGGCCGCCGACGAGCCGCCACCGAGCAGCCGCCGGGCGCCCCCGCCTCCCCGCGCGGCTCCGCCCCGCCGCCGGAGCGCCGCGGCCCCCGCGCCCGGCCCCGCCCGGGACCCCGCCAGCCATTGGCCGCCTGTGCCGTCCCCCGGGCGCCCCCGCGCGGCCCAGCCGCCGGCCGGAGGCCCGCCCGGTTGTCATTTAGGGGCGCCGCCTCGCAGCCTGTACCGTTCTCGTGAGATCTCCCCGCTTCACTCACTGTCACCGCCGGGTCTGGACCAGCGTCTGGGTCTCCGGCCCGGGCTCTGAGCGCTCGGCGGCGCCGGGCCGCCACATCTGGCTTTAATCCTCTCGGGCGTGTGCGCGGAGGCCGCTCAAGCTGCCAACAAAAGGCCCCGGGGAGCCCCCGGCCTCCGCCTGGCGTGCGACCCGACCACCCGGGCTGCCGCGGCCTGAGCGCCTTCCCCCAACTGCGGTCCCCAACCCGCCGTACCCCCCTGGGCAGCATTCCCGGTGGCCGGTCCCGGGCCAGCTCCCGCCCTAATCCAGCAAGCTTCCGAGGCTCCGCGGGTCCAGGGGCCTCACCCACTGTCTCTGGCCCTCGCGACATCCCCACTAATGGGCACCGTTATCCTCAGTTTACCGACGAAGAGACCAGGACTAGCTTTAGCAACTAGCAAGAAGATAAATAAACTAGGGTTTAAATGCAGATCATTTGAGTGCTAAAGCTTCTGATTTTCCCGCTACACCAAGCTCTCCTGTCCCTTTCTCAGGAGCTCCATGTCCTAATCTATCACCATTTCTGTAACGTTGGAGGTTAACTTGAGAACCAAATAGATAATCATCTATTGAGAGGTGTGTGGTCTGCCTGTTTTTTTTAGTATCGTTGGGTACTAGGACTTGGGTTAGTAACTGGCTTGAGGGCCAGATTTCTTATAGTCTATGACTAAGACAATTCCTAGTAGCAAGCTGGCAAAAATTTCATGACCTGATGTAAGTAATAAAGGCTGAAACCTACTCGGATACAACCTTTGATACATTGTTTGATATATCTTGTCTGACATATCTCTTGGGAATGGAAAGCCCAAAGCCTTGTTGTACAATGCTCAATGACAGGCAATTTCCATGCAGAAGAAAGCACTAGCATTTAACTAAACCATGTCCACAAGACTGGCCAAAAGATTAAATAGCCCAGGGAGCTCCCCATTCTATGGGAAGGAAACTGGAGGCCCTGAGAGATTAATAGTACAAATACTAATAAAATACAGGACTTCCCCGGTGATCCAGTGGTTAAGAATCCACCTGCCAATGCAAGGGACACTGGTTCGATCCCTGATCTGGGAACTAAGATCCCACATGCTGCAAGGCAACTAAGCCCATGCGCCAAAACTACTGAGCCTCAGGGCCACAGCTGCTGAAGCCCAGTTGTCTCGAGCACTGTGATCTGCAGCAAGAGAAGACACTGCAATAAGAAGCCCCAGCACCGTAACTAGAGAAAGCCCGTGGGCAGCAACGAAGACCCAGCATAGGCAGAAATAAATAAATAACCCAATACAAACTGATACAAACAGTGATGGAGGCTCTAGTAAGTGATTCAACCAGAATTCAAACCCAGATCTATTTGACTGGGTTTGAGTCCCTGCAGCATTCCTGTACCCCTCTGCTTATATCTTCAGCAGCTGACAAAATCTTGTTGAGTGGATGAATATTAAAAAGATACATTTCACTCCACTTTCCCCATTTTTTTCTCTCTCAGGAAGGAAATGAAAGCATTCAGAAACTTTCTAGAAGCAGAGGCATATGTCACAGAGAAAGGACAGCTGCAAAGGGCAAGCTTCAACGATGGACTCAATGGGCTTATCCAGGAAGACAGCAGAATTCCCCCTGGACAAAGGTTAGTGGAGAACTGACATCAAAAGACAAAAAGCAGGACAAATAGAACCACCTTCCTTTGAGGCTCTTCTTGATAGCTTATTGCTACTCCATCTGGCAGCAGGACAGGTTTCAGGAGAAATCTGATGTCACAGTTAAACTTGTCGTAAACCAATCACCTTTAGCTCCACAAAGTCTGGATTTCAGTTTGTTGTCCTAAGAAATGAGAACTTCACAGGATATACCCCAAGGCATGGGTTAGAATGGATTTGTCATTCACCTTCACTTTGCAGAGTACGTGATCCTCGATTTTCCAATCACTTCTGTCCTGAGTGGCTCAGATGGTAAAGAATCCAGCTGCAGTGTGGGAGACCCGGGTTCAGTCCCTGGGTTGGGAAGATCCCCTGGAGAAGGGAAAGGCAACCCACTTCAGTATTCTTGCCTGGGGAAATCCCATGGACAGAGGAGCCTGGTGGGCTAAAGTGTATGGGGCCGCAAAGAGTCAGACACGACTGAGCAACAAACACTTTCACACAAACTCCACTGAGTCTCATCTAGTTCTTTTCTTCATCTTTTCTGCAAAGATTCTTTAAGATGTTTTTTTGTGTGGGCCATTTTGAAAGTCTTTACCGAATTTAGTACAATACTGTTCCCATTTTACGTTTTGGTTTTTTGGCCCCGAGGCATGTGGGACCTTAGTTCCCCGACCAGACCAGCGATCGAACCAGATCACCCTGCTTTGGAGGTCAAAGTCGTACCCCCGGACCACCAGCGAAGTCCCTGTGATGTTTCACTAGTTCCATTATTCTGCAGCTTCTCTTTTTGCCTTCTCCTGGCCTTTAAGTCCACACAATCAGTGGAAGCTGGGGAGGTATCTAGGCTAAAAGTTCTGCCTGTAACTTCACCATTCTACACTCTGTCTCCAACAGAACTGTGATGTGGTGGCTGAGTTCCTCAGATGTGTGGAGGCAACTGGTGCCTACCCATAGGTGCTCCCAGACTGGTGAGACAGGTGCAGAAGGAATTAGACCACAAGCAGTGCCAAAAGTCAAGTAACTGGGACAGAAGACAGACCAGGGCCCTCTACCAGATTCTCAGGGCGGGGAAGGCTTCCTGGAGGCGATACCTGACCTAAAAGCAGAGTGCACACAGGAAGCTGATCTTTCATCGCTTTGATGGTGAGTAGTTTTGGTGGGGCCATGCCTATAGCAATCAGCTTCTAGGAAATCAAACACAGGATCTTTAGTTCTTTTCTGCTCCGGTCCCCTCCGTGCATGAACAATAAAACTTGCATCATTTTATGAACGTTGGTGAATGTTGTGATCCTGGTTTCTTGGCTACTGGGTCAAATGGGATCTTTTTCTTTTCTTTTTTTTTTTTTTTGCAGTTGTAAAACCTTCATGAGAATCACATTGGAGGGTCTTCGCGGTTTTGTTTTGACTTTTTTGTAAATGGCTCATGCAGAGGTGTAAAGACTCTGATAGTCTCTACTTTTATGAAGACCCTGATACTGGGAAACATTGAAGGCAGGAGAAAAAGGGGGCGACAGAGGATGAGATGGTTGGATGGCATCACTGACTCAATGGACGAGTTTGAGCAAGCTCCGGGAGATAATGAAGGAGAGAAGCCTGGCATGCTGCAGTCCACAGGGTCACAAAGAGTCAGATACAACTGAGCGGCTGAACAACATATACAGGTGACAGGAGCCCTCCCATTTTTCCTCCTAAATTGTGTGTTTTATCCTTTAGTCTAGAAGCTGTAGGGGCACTAGGACCTGGCCGGGCAGTAAGAGTTCATTAACTCTTTCTTAGCCACAGAGTGTTTCAGGCAGAGTGCACACAGTATTTCTGCTGTGTAATCAGACAGGGCACATGAGGTCCAAGAAATTAATGGGAGAATTCAAACAGAACTAACCACCATATTTAATATTCAACTCTAGGTGGTCATTAAGGTTTATCCAGATGAAAGACAGCAGAGAGCTAGATTTAAATTTTTTTTTCATTTCTACATGTTCTCCCCACACCTTTGCTCATCTCTTTGTGAGAGAACCCCTGAATGATCCCTTTCCTGTTTGTCCACATTCACCGCCTCGGGGTAGACGTACCTATAAGGTTATTCAACAAAAGCCAGGCTGTGTGGCTATAGGATTGTGGAATTATAAGCCGGTGCCATACTGAACGGGCTTCCCAGGTAGCCCTAGTAGTAAAGAACCCACCTGCCAATGCAAGAGACTTAAGAGATGTGGGTTCAATCCCTGGGTCAGGAAGGTCCCCTGGAAGAGCGCATAGCAACCCACTCCAGTGTTCTTGCCTGGAGAATCCCGTGGACAGAGGAGCCTGGCGGGCTACAGTCCATGGGGTCACAAAGAGTTGGATACGACTAAAGTGACTGAGCGCGCACCAAGCCATACTGAAGTGTTGTGGCCAAATGGTGTTTCCACACATGCTCGATGGCATCACCGACTCGATGGACATGAGTTTGGCTGGACTCCGGGAGATGGTGCTGGACAGGGAGGCCTAGCGTGCTGCGGTTCATGGGGTCGCAAAGAGTCGGACACGACTGAGCGACTGAACTGAACTGAACTGAACTGAACTGACAGGGCACTGCAAAACACTTTTTTCAAGAAAATCCCCAAACAAAAGGGAATCCAACTATCTTACTGGGAACTGGTGCCCTCAGCATGCCACGTGGCAGGAAGTTTAGAAGGCTTAGAGAGATCTCTCTTTCCTTCTAAGTGACTTGGCCACACCATTAAAGCTGACTCACTGGTTTCATTGTATTTGATGTATATTCCAAAGGTCGGATGGAAAATAATTGTGTGATAGAGGATTGCAGAGCCTTGGGGATTTTTTTCTTTTTTCACTCTTCCTCTGTGAATTTGGTACTTGGAAAAGATGCTGGATCAACAGCCCTGCATCTGAAATCCATTCATACATGAAACCAATTGAGCAGCTCAACTGTGCTTACTCCATCAATACATTTCAAATGGGATAAAAACCTTTACTTGAATAATACACTCAGGACCATGACTGTCCAGTATTAGGCTATTTGGAGTTCTGGATAACAGGACAACATAATCTGTGTCATCTTTTTCATAGATCTAGTGCTTCTTTACCCTTTTTAATATCAACTGATTTCCTAAAGGAAATCAACTCTGAATATTCACCGGAAGGACTGTTGCTGAAGCTGAAGCACCAATACTTTGGTCACCTGATGTGAACAGCCAACTCATTGGAAAAGACCCTGATACTAGGAAAGACTGAAGGCAGAAGGAGAAGAAGGCAGCAGAGGATGAGACGGTTGGATGGCATCACCGATTCAATGGAAATGAACTTGGGCAAACTCCGGGAGATGGTGAGGGACGGGGAGGCCTGGCATGCTGCAGTCCATGGGGTCACAAAGAGTCGGACACGACTTGGTGACTGAACAACAACAACTGAACACAACTCTGCAAGTGTCATCAGCCATGGACCAGACAGGAAAGAAAGAACGAGAAAGAAAGGAAGGAAGGAGAAAGGGAAGGAAGGAACTATTCTAGTTTTTTTTGGATGGAGGGAATATTACACAGGAAATTGATTGCAAAGGTGTTGGAAGGGTTGAACGAAGAAAGAAGGGTCACAAAGAGCAAATAGAATGCAGGACTGATACACAAGGATCAGAGGCTGCTAGTGCCCCTGGGTGGACACTAGGAGATTGCGTCTGCTGATGCATTATTGGAGAACTATTGCTATTGTTCTGGAACCCTGAAAGATGCTGTCTTAGCCTAGGTGGCTGGACGCAGGAATCACTCCACAACCCACTGTTTCTGCAACTATTGGCAACAACTTCCAACAGCTGCCACAGTGTTGCAGGCAGAAGCAGGAAGCTTCTCTCCTTCCTCTGCCTTCTAACCTCCAGCCACTGCCTTCTATGGGCAGCTATTATACTAACAGAAAGCCCATTCCAGGAAGCCCAGCAACTGTAGCCGGCTCACTGGCAACTCCAGCATCACACAACAGAGGATAGAGTGGCAGCCACACGGAGGCTGAAGACAATGGGTAAACAAACAAATCGGTTTTCAGGGTAAAACACTGCGTCAGGCATTCTTTAAAGCGAAACCAGAGCTTGTCCTGGAAACAAGAGGGAATGGAGCCTGGCAGGTCTTTCCGCCCCAGTGGGACTTTTAGGAACTCTAGAAAACACCTTTCACATTCACAACAGTCTTCTGCGAGACTTGTCCACATGTCTCGTGGCAGCCATCTTGATACTGTCACTAGGAACGGGAGACTTTTCTATCAATCAGGGATGCTGTATTGAGCCCTTCTGTGATCAAGGGTTTAGAAGACACAGAATTGTAAAATGTGGTCTCGACTCTCTAGGAATTCACAGTCTGGTTGAAGGAACACACACAACTCTCCTCATCTCATGCCTGCTTGCCACAAGAACCATATTCTAGTCTCTGTCCCATAAGCCCAGGGACACCATCCTGTACCATTCTCTGCCTGCACTGTATCCTGTTTTTTTCTAGCAACTCACTCCACAGCCCTACCACACCGCCCTCTATGGCTAACATTCTTTTTTCTTCTAGTATCTTTATTTTTAGTTGGAGGATAATTGCTTTACAGTGTTGTGTTGGCTTCTGCCACACATCAACGTCAATTGGCCATAGGTAGACACATGTCTCCTTCCTCTTGAATCCCCCTCCTACCCAACTACGTTGTCGCAGATACGGCTAACATTCCTCAAAATTCAGCTTGATGCCAATTCTGCAGGAGGATTTCCCTTTCCGCCAAGACTGGGAGAGGGGCGCACTGTAGTCTGTTCCTACTCCTACCAGTGGGTCTATCACACTGGAGTATCACCCTGAGTTCCCAAGCTGGTGTTAGTTAGAGGAAGGGCACGCTTCAGTGCTTCTCAGCCTTTGAAGTGTTTGGTTCAGATCTGGGCAGCTGGAACCTTCCAGTTATAAGCAGCCTGGGAGTCATGGCAAATATCATTATCTCTGTGTTTTATTTAGTGAAAGAAAAAAAAAAGCTGGGCAGCACCAGGTATAATCACCTGCTGACTTATCTGCCTCATTCATTCAGCTGTTACACTGCTCGAGGTTAGGGACCATCTTGTTCATCACATGGGGACCACTGCCAGCATTCTCTGACAGAATGAAGGAAGACTTTGTGGGAGAGAACACACTTGCTCTGAGCCTTGAGAAAGGGTGTAGGATTTGCACAGATGTAGGGGGAGAAGGAGATCAAAACAGTCCATCTTAAAGGAAATCAACCCTGAATACTCATTGGAAGGACTAATGCTGAAGCTCCAATACCTTGGCCACCTGATGTGAACAGGTCTTTTCATTGGAAAAAGACCCTGATGCTGGGAAAGATTGAGAGCAGGAGGAGAAGGGGGACAGAGGATGAGATGGTTGGATGGCATCACCAACTCAATGGACATGAACCTGGGCAAACTCAGGGAGATGAGGAGGGACAGGGAAGCCTGGCGTGCTGCAGTCCATGGGGTCACAAACAGTTGGACGCGATGACTGAACAACAACAACAAAAAGGGGGGAAAGGAAATAAGCATTAAATGAGAAAGAGGGGGACACACACAGAGGGCGATGTGCCAGTCTTCATGGTTACCTGGGCAGGGGGGTTAACAGAGATACCAGGGGGCACAAGGCAGGAGATGAAAACTGTACAGAATCTCAGGCTTTGGTGAGAGGAAGACACTGAAGATTGCAGAATATAAAAGCAACATGGTAACAAAAATCCTCAAGGCCAATCCTTATGTCATTGGCCCCAGCTACAAAGTTGCTGTGGTATTTTTACCTGGGTGAGAAAACAATGTGTCTTATGATCAGCCAACAAATATTTGCTGGGCTGCTATGTCTGCCCTGTCTACATACTTTCACTAGAGGCTCCCAGTAAATATTTGCTCACTGCTTTGTTTTTGCTTCCTATTTTAAATTTCACACTGGCCTAGGATCAAAATCACAAGGCTTGGGACTTCCCTGGTGGGCCAGTGGTTAAGAATCTGCCTGCCAAAGCAGGTGACATGGGTTCAATCCCTGGTCCAGGAACTAAAATTCCCACATGCCGTGGAGCAACTAAACCCCTGCTCCACAACTATTGAGGCCACACACAGTACTGCAGCCTGCTCTGAGACAAGAGAAGCCACTGCAGTGAGCAGCCTGTGCACCCCGGCTGGAGAGCAGCCCCCGCCCGCCACAACCAGAGAAAAGGCCACATGCAACAATGAAGACCCAGCACAGCCACAAATTAGTAAACAAAAATTTTAAATTATTTTTAAAATCTCAAAGTTTCACATAAGACGGAGAGTAGAGAAACACATCAATCAGTGGACAAGCTAACTTTAGTGTCTCAGATGCTACTGAAAGTGTCCCATCGCTTCAAAAATGTAAGAGAGTGAGAGCTAAGGTGTCTCTTCAGGGAAAAGAATCTTCCAGAATTCTGAACACTCCACTCAATAGCCTTGCTCAAGTTGGTCTCTATAGAAGGCATTCGGGAAAGTAGAAATGGTGTAAGAAATCAGGAATGTCCTTGGAATAGAAAATCTTGGTGCACGGAAATGTCAATGAAACATTCCAAGACAGCCTCCACAGAGTGTTTCGTAAAATTAATTCTGTCAGAACTCTCTACAATGCTTTTGGATAGCAATTTGCTTTGTGAATTTAAAAGTGCTTATTGAAGTGACACATCATAAGACTGACCCGCCTCTGGCTCTGCATGGGAAGGCATGGAGGGGCCGCAGCATGTATCTTATCCTGGAGGTAATGGAGAAGTAAGCAAATCCTTCCCAGGCTAAGGGACAAGGGAACAGTTTTAAAAGAGGTGCCTGAACATGCTTGAGTGCAAACACAGAGGCCTCCTTCTAGAGGAGCTCAAGTCTTGTGCCCACTGGGTTCCTGTTCCTTTTTGTTGTGGGGAGGTGGGGCAGGCCTCGTTCTCAGCCTTGAACCATCTTCCTTTCCCTAGATGCTGACTTCTTTCACCAGCTGAATACTTGCCCCATCCTTCTATCATTGAGAAGCTTCTGTTCCTGTTGGTTTTCCTCCTAAAGACTCCAGCTTATCTAAAGCCTCCCAGGTGGCTTTGTGGTAAAGAATCTGCCTGCCAATGCAGGAGATGCAAGAGACGCACGTTGGATCCCTGGGTGGGGAAGATCCCTGGAGGAGGGACTGGCTACCCACTCCAGTCTTCTTGCCTGGAGAATCTCATGGACAGAGGAGACTTGCGGGCTACTGTCTATGGGGTCACAAAAAATCAGACACAGCTGAGCAACTAAACAACAACAAGGCTTCCACACACCAAACCAGCTAAATGAGTATTGAGTACTCATGATCCTATTATTAATCAAGTGATACACAGGTAGGCAAAAAATCAAAAGTGCTGATTCATAACAGTGAGATAGATGGCCCAGCTGTTTTACAGACTACCCGATGTCCCAGGACATAGGGCCCTGACACATGGACCTCTCTGTGGGTGTGACTTAAACAGAGCTGAGACCAAGGGGACTCATCAAATCTCTTCTTCAAACATCTTTGAAACAAAGACATGTAGTCTCATTTGCTGTCAGGGCAGAAGTGGAGACAGGAGATGAGGTAGGCAGAAGCCATGAGCAGAGAGGAAGAAGCCGAAAGATTAAAAGTAAACAGAAGTGGGGGCTTCCTGGGTGGCTCAGTGGTAAAGAATCCGCCTGCCGGTGCAGGAGACACAGTTTCGATCTCTGGGTTGGAAAGAAGCCCTGGAGAAGGGAACGGCTACCCATTGCAGTATTCCTGCCTGGAGAATTCCATGGACAGAGAAGACTGGTGGGCTATAATCCACGGGGCTGCAAAGAATTGGACATGACTGAGAGACTAAACAGCAACACAGAAGTGAGTCCAGAAAAGGGTCAGAGCAGCAGGTGGGGGAGGAGCAGAGGCTGAGGCAGGGGCAGGAGCTGCCTTTGGGACCCAGCGGCTGTGGGGAGCGGGTACCTGCTGCTGACAGGTCAGGGACAAACAGACTTGAACTTGTCCATGAGGCTACAGGTTTGAGTTCCTGCTCTTCTCAGAACTTTCCATCACATGACTTTGTACAAAGGGCAGAGCAGAGGGGTCAGGCGTTTGGGGAAGGCAGCTCAGGTCTTCATAAATAGGACTTGATCACTGTTGTTGTCACTTTTTAAATGTTTTGTGGCCATGTGCTGTGGGCGATGAGGGATCTAGTTCCCCGATCAGGGATGGAACCCATGCCCCTTCAGTGAAAGTGCAGAGTCTTAACCGCTGTGCTGCCAGGGAAGTCCCCAGGACCATTGTTTTCATGAAAACTGAGCTCTCAAAAAATGACATATGCCCATTCAAATCGGAAAGCTAAAACACTCTGGAATCAAAGACATAAACAGGCTCCTTAGATTATCCACAGTGTCTTTTGCTCTCCGTTACGCCATACTCCTGTCACCTACTAGCTGAAAAAAGTAGGTTGCTATTGTTAGTCACTTAGTCGTGTCCAACTCTTTGCGACCCCATGGACTGGCCACGGGATTTTCCAGCCAAGAATATTGGAGTCGGTTGCCATTCTCTTCTCCAGGGGATGTTCCCAACTCAGGGATCAAACCCATTTCTCCTGCAGTGGCAGGCGGATTCTTTACCACTGAGCCATCAGGGAAGCCCGAAAAAAGTAGGTAGTTATACTTATTTTCAGTTTGAAACTTGAATTTAAGACAATTGAGCATGGATTGATGGAGTAAAGAGACCAAGATGCCAAACCTCATCAAGGTGGCCCAAGATGCAAGAAAGGTAAAGTTTCAATCAATGTGTGACTTACGGATATACATGTCTTAAACCATCTTAGAGAGGACAAAAATAACCTATTTCTAATTGTGATGATCACAGTTTCCCCATTCTGTTAATCCTCCCCAAACCCAGGACATGAGATTACATGGATAAATCCTCTTGCATTTCAGCGTTTATAGAACTCCCTATGGGATATGTGTGTGTGTGTGTGTGTATTTTTTTTTATCAGTTTTCTAATTTTCCACCCTGAATCCTATCTTACTGGCCACATTTATGTTGCCATTCAGCAACAACAGAGAGGCAGGGAGGGTGATGCTCAGCAGTGTTGGAGAATGGAACCCTGACACTTCTAGCAGGATGTGGCACTGTGGGTTTCTAATGAAAAAAAAAATCTAAGAACTGCTCCCAGATAATGGAAAAATAAATTGGAATTGTATTGGGAAAGTGCCCAAAAGAACTTGCCTCAAATGAGAATTGAGTCTTTATTAGAAAAATCTGATAAAGAGGGAAGAAAAAAACTCCCTTCCCATCATCTAATGGTCCTTATAATTCACCGTTTCATTGCCCTCCTCTAAAGGCACATTACATTTTAGTGTCTGTCAAATGTTATTGTAATTGTAAAGGTACCTTCTGCCCAGAAACCTGAAATAATTTCTCCTTTCAAGTGAAAGCCTCCACTTAGTGGGGAAAGTATGTGCCAGTTTCTTCCTCTTCCAAGCTCTGGGGAAAAAAGTTATCATCATCTTGGCCTCTACAGAAAAGAACAAATATTTAGGAAGCTCCTTCCTCGTGAATTTTGGCATTTGCCATAGTTGCTATCTGACAATGGATCGTATTTCCTTCCTGCTGGACAAATATTTGCGGAGGGCTTACTGTGTTCTGGCACTGGGCACCATCTGGCCCAGACTGAATTCAGCCCTTCCGTTTGTCTGGGGTGAGGGGCTAGAACAAGAAATGAGGCTGCATAGAAAGACTGGGGCTTGGGGTCCCCTTTTTTGCAGGGGGATCCCAGGGGGAGGATTTGGCACTCGCATAAGGAGTTTGGGATGGGGGTGGGAGGGAGGGTCAAGAGGATATTTATATATATACTTATGGTTGATTTGAGTTGTTATACAGCAGAAACCAACACAACATTGTAAAGCGATGATCCTCCAATTAAAAACATTTAAAAAAATTTTTTTAATAAAGAGTTTGGACTTAATTCAGTAGATAATGTGAAGTCACTGGACATTTTGAGAATGACTGGTCAGAGCTAAGGGTCAGGAGATCTTCCTGGTGGCAGCCAGGGCAGTGGATGGCAGGGGAGGGAGGGTGGCTCCTCCAAGTGAGAACTAATTGGCCCCAATTTAGGGCTGTTACAGGGACAGGTGGGGTTTCGCTGGTGGCTCAGATGGGAAAAGAATCTGCTGGCAATAAAGGAGACCTGGGTTCAATTCCTGGATTGGGAAGATTCCCTGGAGAAGGGCATGGCAACCCACCCTAGTATCCTTGCCTGGAGAACCCCATGGACTGAGGAGCCTGGCAGGCTACAGTCCACAGGGTTGCAAAGATTTGGACACAACTGAAGCAACTTAGCACACACACACAGGGAGAGGTGAGTGGAGGAAGGCAAAAGTTGCGTTGAGATTTTGAGGCCAGAGATGGGGCTGATGGCAGCTCTCCAAACCAAAGCAGAGAGCACAGGGAAGGAGATATTTAGGAGTAAGATGACTTGACCCTACTGGACGAGAGCTGTTAAGAGACACAGAGGTCATGCTCTATGGCAGGAAGGGAACATGAACGTTAGAATATAAGAGAAAGATCAGGTGACATCAGCAAGATCAGGAGGGATGAGGGGTAAGTAGAAGCTATTGGGGTTTACCAGCTGGGTCACCAGCCACCTTCACAAGGGACATTTTAGAGGAGTGGCGTCAGAAAAGGCAACATGGCCATTTGCCAAGGATGAGTGGGTGGTAAGGAAGTGAAGACAGTCTGGACTGTGTTTTGCAGCATGGTGTGAAGTAATTCTGGTTTTATTTCTAAGATCAGAAACATCTGGAGAGCAAGAAGGGGATCTAAATGGTAAATCACGATCGCCCCCTGTCACAGGCTACCTCCTACTGAACATCCCCTTCTGGATTTGCCAGCCCAGCATTTTAAAACCATTCTCCAGGCCTCTGCTATTTTTCTATAATTGCAAATAAGATTGAAATAATAGTAAATATAGCTAGCACCCCCAGAACATTCATGTTCTGTCAGGCATCCCAAGAAGAGACTCATACATATTAATTAATTTAATCTTCATGACGACCCTAAAAGGTTGAGACACTGATTTTACTTCTTTGACACAGGAGGAAACTGAGGCAAGAGATTTTAATTAAGTTGCTTAAATTCACAAAACTAGGAAGTAAGTGGGTTTCCCTGGTGACTCAGTGGTAAAGAATCCACCTGCCAATGCAGGAGACGCATGTTCAATTTCTGGGTTGGGAAGATACCCTGGAAAAGGAATGGCAACCTGCTCCAGTATTCTTGCCTGGGAAATCCCATAGACAGAGGAGACTGGAGGGCTACAGTCCATGGGGTCGAAAAAGTCAGACACAACTTAGCAACTAAACAACAACAACAGGAAGTAACGGGGCTAGGACTCAGTCCTGACAGCCTGCAGGCATCTGTGCCCTTGTTTATGACGTTGGCCTCCACCAACCACTGCAAAACCACTTAAAGGAGTCCTAGGAATTGTGCAAAAACTAAACACAATTGTAGAAAACATTTTGTCATTTTGTTTATCTTAGCAAATGCACAGGCTAAGTTTGGCACCACTTGTTTCAAGGCAAACAGCTATGCAGGTGAACTGAAAAATATGCCAATATCATAAGCCCAGAACTGAGGGCTCTTGGAACTAGGAGGAGCCCTAAGTCACCTCTGATCATTCTTTTTACTTGTACATAAAAAGAAACCACCATCCAGAGCAGCAGAGCATCTGGGTCAAGGTCATATACCGCTAAGGGCCAACTAAGACTGGATCTCCATATTCCGAGTCTTTCCATGCACCCAGAGGAGGTTACCTGGGGGAGATGGGGAGAGGGGTTTGGTGAGAGAGGAAGAAGTGGCAGGAAGTGCAGCAAATCTGCACCCCAGAACCCAGCTCAGAGTGAGGGTGACTGGTACTGACCTGTCCACAGGCTGCAGCACCCCTCAGGCCTTTCCTTGAGTTTACATGTTCCTTTCAGCCATTTGGCCTGACTCCTTCTCTTATTCTCTCCAAAACTCCCACCCCCAGTCCCACTTCCACTCCCTACCTCTGGGTCCCACAATCTGCACCCAGATGTTGGTGAGGCCCTGGCACACGAATGCTTTAAGACTGACTTTAAATTAGTTAATTAATGAAACATGCACCTCTATGTTCATAGCAGTACTATGTACAATAGCCTAGGCATGGAAGCAACCTAAGCGTTCATCGAAAGATGATTGGATAAAGAAGCTATGGTGCATATATACAATGTAATATTACTCAAGCACAAAGAAGAATGAAATAATGCCATTTGCAGCAACATGGATGGACCTAGAGATTATCGTAGGAAGTGAAGTAACCCAGACAAAGACAAATACCGCTATGATATCACTTATATGTGGAATCTAAAATGTTATACAAATGAACTTATTTATAAAACAGAAATAGACTCACATAGAAATCAAACTCATGGTTACCAAAGGGGAAAGGAGTGGGGGAGGGATAAATGAGGAGTTGAGATTAACAGACACATACTGTTATATATTAAATATTTAACAAGGACCTACCATGCAGCACAGGGAACTGTATCAGTATTTTCTAATAAACTACAGTGAGAAAGAATTGCTGTTGTTTAGTTCCTAAGTGCGTCCAGCTCTTTTGTGACTCCATGGACTGCAGCCCACCAGGTTCCTCTGTACATGGGATTCTCCAAACAAGAATATTGGAGTTGGCTGCCATTTCCTTCTCCAGGGAATCTTCCCAACCCAGGAATTGAACCCAAGTCTCCTGCCTTAGCAGGTGGATTCTGCACTGCTGAGCCACCAGGGAAGCCCATGAAAAAAAGAATATACACATATAAATCTGAATCTCTTTGCTGTACCTCAAAAACCAATACATTGTAAATCAATTATACTTCAATATAAATAGCATTTAATTGATCTATAGATAACTGAACAATCAGAGGAGAAACATGCAGAGGAAAAGTAGTTTCATGGATCTCCTCTAGATCTACTAGGGAAGCAAGAAAATAACCTCAGCAGAATCCTCTTGGATCCAACAAGACAAAAACACGTGACTTGAACTGTGTCATGTTGGTCCTGGCTCTCTTTAGGATTTGTCTATTTCTTTTCAACATCGAGGCTCTGAGTATCTGAGCTGCAGATGCTACCTTTCACCTTCTAACGGCATTTCATCTCGCTGCCAACAGTGCAGCAGTCCTACGAACACACTACATGAGTGTCTCTTGCAAAAACAACTTTCCGCCAAAAACCTGACTGTGCAAACATGGCTGTTCCCTAAATGGCCCCACCCGCAGACTGAGAAACAACAAGCACATTTTGCAAAATAACGGCCTCTCCCCAAACTGGTACAGGTTTTTGGGTGCGGTTAAATCTGAAGTAGGAGAGGGAGAAGTTATCACTACTCAAGATCATCTTTGGCATTCAGCTTGGAGACGGATTTTATGTTGAGGCCATTCTTCTGTATGATTAAATTAAATGACTTATAGAAAATATATAAAAAAGAAAGAAAAGAAAAGAAAAAAAAGAAAATATAAAAACCTTACTTTCCACATTACAAAAATGTCACTTGTTTCCAGCTTGAATTTGAGACTCTATAGAATAGGCCCTTATTTATATGGGTTTGATTTTATGGACACTGGGGGACAAAGATACTTTTCTTGATGATTAGTATACTTTGTTATGGCATATCACTCAGTTTAAGGTTTCTCCCTTTGTTCATTATCTTGATCTACAATCATTGTACAATGTATAACCACTCTACAGTGATTCTACAATGATAATCATTCTACAATGTATATGTGTGTCAAATCACATTATACATTGTACTTTTGTATTTGTTTAAACTGGATTTTTCTTTTAAACTGTTTATTTGGGAGTTTTTTTGGTCATGCTGCATAGCATGTGGGTTGTTAGCTCCCTGACCAGGGATCAAACCTGTGACCCCTGCTCTGGAAGCTGAGTTTTAACCACTGGACTGCTAGACAAGTCCCTATACATTTTAAATATATACAATCATATTTGTCCATCATTCCTCAATAAATTTTTTGTTTGTTCTTTTAAAGTGAATGATCCTAGCAAGGACCCTGCCTTACACCAAGATGACACAGGTCTGTGGACCCAGACAGGCATCCAAACAAGTGACAAGAGCTGAGCTGAGAACGTGTCCCACTCAGTCACCGTTCTGCATGACAGCTGGCCTCAGCCCCTGATGCAGGAAGGCAGGTGGGGGTGATGGGGCGGGGCGCACAGGAGGGCACCCAGGGTGTCTGAAGGGGCGGTCACCGCACAGTCCGGCCAATTGTTGTCTCCTGGGGACCCACCTTTTCACAAGAAGCTGAAATTCTGATTCTCATGTTAATGATCCTATTTTAAACTAGCAGGAGGACCAAACAAGACACATTTTCTAGCCATATCTGGTTTGTGGACCTTGGCTTCCAACCTCTGTGACACCCTCTTAGTCATCATTGCCTTGATGTGAACAAGTGATTGTGGTCTTTGGACTTAGGGTTTCCATTCAGTATATGTGTTATACATGAATTTGTGGTATATATTTTAATAATGTGCATGTTACATATTAGAATGTATGTCTTATATATTCTATATATATTACAAATGCATCTATATGCACTATATTGCTCAGTCATGTCCGACTCTTTGCAACCCCATGGACTGTAGCCCACCAGGCTCCTCCGTCCAAGGGATTCTTGAGGCAAAAATACTGGAGTGAGTTGCCATGCCCTCCTCCAGGGGATCTTCCCAACCTAGGGATTGAACCCAGGTCTCTCACACTGCAGGTGGACCTTTCCTGTCTAAGCCAACAGGTAAGTCCATATATATATATATATATGTATATATATATATACACATGCACACACATATATATAATGCTCTATTAAAAAGAAAGAAAAGGTATACATATGTACGCGAGTCTGAAAACCATCTTCTGCGGGATACACCAAAGTGTGGAGGGGTGTGTTTCCACTTTTATCTTTACGTTTGCCGAATGGACAGTTTTCCCCAGGACCACAGACTCCCAAGTCTGACAGGTCTTTCCAGTGTGATTTCCAGCCCCTCTCAGCAGCACTCATCTCTGCCCGCCCTTTCTGAACCCCTTCTGCTCTGCATAGCACCTCACGATTCTGCGCCTTTCCTCCTTGAAGCCTGTTGCCCCTTCCTTGTTCCCTCTTGGACTTTATACCGCGTCCCGCCCGTCAGGTCAAGGGACCCAAGGTCTGGTCCTCGGCCCTCGGCCCCTCCCTCCCCGCCTCCCTGCGTGCCCTCACCCTTTCCACCAGCGCCTCCTCCATCTGTGCTTCCGCCCACCCTGCAGAGCGCAGTGAGCCAGGACCCTGACTTGGGCCAGGTGGCCACATCTTCACCTGATTGTCCCCTGACTGTACACCAGGGCTCTCTGTAAGTGTTACAAACTGGTTCCTGTCCTTGGCCTTTCTCAAACCAAGGTCATCATCTTTCTCCAAAATACATCTCCTCCTCCTATGTCTCCACTGACAGCGGGGCTTGTGGACGACATGGTACCCTCTTGCTCTCAGGGCCTGAGGCTGGAATCTCAGACTCGGCCATGGTCCCTCGCCCCTCCCCATGTCTCCCCTGCACTTGGGGTCCGCTGCCCACTCCTGTCTCTCTGCCTTTCACAAACTCTCCAGGTGTTTTGTCTCATTTCTCCTGTCTCCTCATTAGGACCAGCCCTGGGGACCTCAGCCTCTGACAAAGTGTTACAGAAACCTCTGCAATGGAAAACAAATGTAAAAAGAGGACAATATCTGGGTTTTGTGAGGGACTGAAACCAAGAACTAGAACCGAAAACCGAGGTACATCCAGAAATAAGAAATTAGTCTTTATAGGAGAGGAGGACTGGGGAGCGGAGGGTGTGTGGAGTGCTCCATCTACTGTAAGGGGTGAGCCCCAAACGCCGCAGCCTGGCCCTCACACCTGCCCCCGATCTGCAGCTTCCTGCCTCACTACCTCACCTCACGGTACTTTCCCTCAAAAGCACCATGAACAGGAACTTCCCTGGTAGTGCAGTGTTTAAGACTCTGCCTTCCAATGCAGAGGATGTGGGTTCCATCCCTGGTTGGGGAACTAAGATCGCACGTGACTCAGGGATACCGAGCCCATGCACCACAGCTACAGGGAAGCCCACGGTTCAGCTCAGTCCAGTGCAGTCGCTCAGTCGTGTCCGACTCTCTGCGACCCCATGAATCGCAGCACGCCAGGCCTCCCTGTCCATCACCAACTCCTGGAGCTTACTCAAACCCATGTCCATCGAGTCGGTGATGCCATCCAGCCATCTCATCCTCTGTCGTCCCCTTCTCCTCCTGCCCCCAATCCTTTCCAGCATCAGGGTCTTTTCCAATGAGTCAACTCTTCGCATGAGGTGGCCAAAGTATTGGAGTTTCAGCTTCAGCATCAGTCCTTCCAATGAACACCCAGGACTGATCTTCTTTAGGATGGACTGGTTGGATCTCCTTGCAGTCCAAGGGACTCTCAAGAGTCTTCTCCAACACCACAGTTCAAAAGCATCATTTTTCGGCACTTAGCTTTCTTCACAGTCCAACTCTCACATCCATACATGACCACTGGAAAAACCATAGCCTTGAGACGGACCTTGTTGGCAAAGTAGTGTCTCTGCTTTTTAATATGCTATTAGGTTGTCATAATTTACTTCCAAGGAGTAAGCATCTTTTAATTTCATGCTGCAATCACCATCTGCAGTGATTTTGGAGCCAAAAAAATAAAGTCTGACACTGTTTCCACTGTCTCCCATCTATTTCCCATGAGGTGATGGACCAGATGCCATGATCTTAGTTTTCTGAATGTTAAGCTTTAAGCCACTTTTTCACTCTCCTCTTCACTTTCATCAAGAGTCTTTTTAGTTCCTCTTCACTTTCTGCCATAGGGTGGTGTCATCTGCATATCTGAGGTTATTGATATTTCTCCCAGCAATCTTGATTCCAGCTGTGCTTCCTCCAGCCCAGCGTTTCTCATGATGTACTCTGCATAGAAGTTAAATAAGTAGGGTGGCAATATACAGGCTTGATGTACTCCTTTTCCTATTTGGAACCAGTCTGTTGTTCCATGTCCAATTCTAACTGTTGCTTCCTGACCTGCATACAGGTTTCTCCAGAGGCAGGTCAGGTGGTCTGGTATTCCCATCTCTTTCAGAATTTTCCACAGTTTATTATGATCCACACAGTCAAAGGCTTTGGCATAGTCAATAAAGCAGAAATAGATGTTTTTCTGGAACTCTCTTGCTCTTTCAATGATCCAGCGGATGTCGGCAATTTGATCTCTGGTTCCTCTGCCTTTTCTAAAACCAGCTTGAACATCTGGAAGTTTACGGTTCACGTATTGCTAAAGCCTGGCTTGGAGAATTTTGAGCATTACTTTACTAGCATGTGAGATGAGTGCAATTGTGTGGTAGTTGGAGCATTCTTTGGCATTGCCTTTCTTTGGGATTGGAATGAAAATGGACCTTTTCCAGTCCTGTGGCCACTGCTGAGTTTTCCATATTTGCTGGCATATTGAGTGCAGCACTTTCACAGCATCATCTTTCAGGATTTGAAATAGCTCAACTGGAATTCCATCACCTCCACTAGCTTTGTTCCTAGTGATGCTTTCTAAGGCCCACTTGACTTCACATTCCAGGATGTCTGGCTCTAGGTGAGTGATCACACCATCGTGATTATCTGCATCGTGAAGATCTTTTTTTGTATAGTTCTTCTGTGTATTCTTGCCACCTATTCTTAATATCTTCTGCTTATGTTAGGTCCATACCATTTTTGTCCTTTATCGCACCCATCTTTGCCTGAAATGTTCCCTTGGTATCCCTAATTTTCTTGAAGAGATCTCTAGTCTTTCCCATTCTGTTGTTTTCCTCTATTTCTTTGCATTGATCACTGAGGAAGGCTTTCTTATCTGTCCTGGCTATTCTTTGGAACTCTGCATTCAAATGGGAATATCTTTCCTTTTCTCCTTTGCTTTTCCCTTCTCTTCTTTTCACAGCTATTTGTAAGGCCTCTTCAGACAACCATTTTGCCTTTTTGCATTTCTTTTCCATGGGGATGGTCTTGATCCCTGTCTCCTGTACAATGTCACGAACCTCCGTTCATAGTTCATCAGGCACTCTGTCTATCAGATCTGGTCCCTTAAATCTATTTTTCACTTCCACTGCATAGTCATAAGGGATTTGATTTAGGTCATACCTGCATGGTCTAGTGGTTTTTCCTACATTCTTCAGTTTAAGTCTGAATTTGGCAATAAGGAGTTCATGATCTGAGCCATAGTCAGCTCCCGGTCTTGTTTTTGCTGACTGTATAGAGCTTCTCTATCGTTGGCTGCAAAGAATATAATCAATATGATTTTGGTGTTGACCATCTGGTGACATCCATGTGTAGAATCTTCTCTTGTGTTGTTGGAAGAGGGTGTTTGCTATGACCAGTGCGTTCTCTTGGCAAAATTCTATTAGCCTTTGCCCTGCTTCATTCCGTACTACAAGGCCAAATTTGCCTGTTTCTCCAGGTGTTTCTTGACTTCCTACTTTTGCATTCCAGTCCCCTATAATGAAAAGGACATCTTTTTTGGGTGTCAGTTCCAGAAGGTCTTGTAGGTCTTCATAGAACTGTTCAACTTCAGCTTCTTTAGTGTTACTGGTTGGGGCATAGGCTTGGATTACTGTGATATTGAATGGTTTGCCTTGGAAAGGAACAGAGATCATTCTGTCATTTTTGAGATTGCATCCAAGTACTGCATTTCGGACTCTCTTGTTGACCATGATGGCTACTCCACTTCTTCTAAGTGATTCCTGCCCACAGTAGTAGATATAATGGTCATCTGAGTTAAACTCATTCATTCCAGTCCATTTTAGCTTGCTGCTTCCTAGAATGTTGACATTCACTCTTGCCATCTCCTATTTGACCACTTCAAGTTTGCGTTGATTCATGGGCCTAACATTCCAGGTTCCTGTGCAATATTGCTCTTTACAGCATCAGACGTTTGCTTCTATCACCAGTCACATCCACAACTGGGTATTGTTTTTGCTTTGGCTCCATCCCTTCATTCTTTCTGGAGTTATTTCTCCACTGATCTCCAGTAGCATATTGAGCACCTACCGACCTGGGGAGTTCCTCTTTCAGTATCCTATCATTTTGCCTTCTCATACTGTTCTTGGGGTTCTCAAGGCAAGAATACTGAAGTGGTTTGCCATTCCCTTCTCCAGTGGCCACATTCTGTCAGGCCTCTCCACCATGACCGTCTTGGGTGGCCCCACACGGCGTGGCTTAGTTTCATTGGGTTAGACAAGGCTGTGGTCCATGTGATCAGGTTGACTAGTTGTCTATGACTGTGGTTTCAGTCTGTCTGCTCTCTGATGCTCTCTCTCAGTGCCTACCGTCTTACTTGGGTTTCTCTTACCTTGGACGAGGGGTATCTCCTCACGGCCGCCCCTCCTGACCTTGAACGTGGAGTAGCTCCTCTCGGCCCTCCTGCGCCCGCACAGCCGCCGCTCTTCGGAGGTGGGGTAGCTCCACCCGTCCGCCGCCCCTGACCTCGGGCGTGGGGTAGCTCCTCTCGGCCGCCGCCCCTGACCTCAGAAGCGCGCCGGCTGCGACGGACCGCGCAGAAGCGCGGCCGTGAGGAGCTACCCCTCGCCCAAGGTCAGGGGTGGCGACCGAGAGGAGCTACCCCACGTCCGGGAAGCCCGCACACCGCAGCAAAAGGTCCCACATGCTGCGATTAAGGCCTGAAACAGCCAAGTAAAAAAGCAAAAATTAAAAAAAAAAAAAGAAAAAACACGTATCATGAGCATTCCTGCTTCTCCTTCCTTGTACTAGTCAGAAAATTATGATTTTAAATCATAAGAGTTGTTAACAAGAAAGAGCAGGCCCAAATGGAGTCACTTGTTCTCAGCCCCATGTCAGCAAACTTTGTAACTAATTGCAGTCTCAGCTCCCCTCAGAATGTAACCTTTAACCAGTCCGCCTGGAATTACCTGGTTAGTACTACTGAGATAATCTTCCCAGCAGGCCCTTTGGTCCCCGTAGGATGGAGACCTTGCCGGAAACATTGCCTTCTTCGATAATGATTTCTTTTTTCTGTCCTCTTTCTACCTTTGAAAACGCTTCCTTTCCGGTGTCTGGTGGAGTTCCTTCCTATTTTCAAGTGGGATGCTGCCAGGTGCACAAATTATTTAAAAATCCAAGGACTTCCCTGGTGGTCCAGTGGTTAAGAATCCACCTTCCAAAGCAGGGAACAAGGGTTCAATCCCTGGTGCAGGGAGATCCCCACACACTGTGGGGCAACTAAGCCCATGTGTCACAGCTTACTGAGGCCACACACTCGAGACCCTGTGCTCTGCAACCAGATAAAGCCTGCACACCGCAATCAAGACCCAGTACAGCATTTATATATACACAGATACACAAACACACACACCAAAGATACCAAACCCAATTTGATCTTTAAATTACTCAGTTGAAATTCTGTTCTTTAACAGATCTGGCGGCAGCAGCGGGACCAAAGAAGATTTCCAAGGGCTCTGGGGAGAGTGAGAAACACAGAGAAACAACCCCTTGTGGGCTCACTCTCTCTCTCTATTTCCGGGGCCATGGTTAAGCTCCCTCTCCATTCTGAGTTCTGCTCTCTTTGGATCAAGTTCTCCCATTGAATTGGTTTCCCAGCCCAGGGCTTAGCAGGTCAGCTGGAGGTAGAAGGGAGCTCCATCTGGGACCTTAGTTGCTAGCCTTGGTTCAGTCTGCAATTCCCCATGTGTTTGCAGTCTCTTTCCCAGTTCTAGCCTGCTTACTGGTGTCTCCTGGGTTAGTCCACGCTGGGAATTACTGGTGATGTGCCTGGCCTTCTCTTGGCCAGGCTGTAGGAACATCTTGTGGTTACTGCTGGTGTGTTAAAGTGCACATTTGTCTTGTTTTGTGTGGATAAAGGCTGTCATTAATAAGAATGTACGCTCATTCGCTCAGTCGTGTCCAACTCTTTGCAACCCCGTGGACTGTAGCCTGCTAGGTTCCTCCGTCCATGGGATTTCCCAGGCAAGAATCCTGGAGTGGATTGTCATTTCCTTCTCCAGGGAATCTTCATGACACAGGGATCAAACCCACATCTTCCGTGTCTCCTGCGCTGCAGGCAAATTCTTTACCTCTGAGCCACCACTAGTTTGTAGTGTTAAGAAGGATCTCAGAGGCCAGAAAGCCACAAACATCGGTGGGCATGGATCAAACACTTAAAAGCCGTTGGACACTTTGACACCAAGCCCAAAGATGCCTGTGTCAGGATAGGCTGTTCACAGAACAGGTTAGACACTGGGTCACCTGCCAACCTCAAGAAAATGTGTGTGTGATGATGCGTGCTGTAAAACACCACACCATCCCCTGATCACACAACCCTTTGAGGGATTAGTTTCTCTCTGAATAACCCAAAGACTTAGTTAATGGGACCCTCAAGTGCCCCCACTTCTGGCACTCCTACTTATTTTATGTCGAAAAACTGTGGTCCCAGAAGCTACAAACAGCTTCAAAAATGGCCCCACACTTACTAAAGACAACTTAGAATTTTGTGTCCTGAGAACTTAGCCTGGTAACTGTCAGGTTGGGGACCCAAAATTATGACTGGACAGAGATGTGGGTTGCACCCCGTTTGTGGCTAAGGGTCCTAAGAAGCTACTTACCAGCTCTCAGGGGAATTACACCCTAGAATTATAATGGCCACCAGGAGGAATGTTCCAATTAGGTGAGATCATTTAAGAAGTGCATTTAAAAATAAGAGTTTCCGAATTAAATGAACAGAATGAGCTACTTTTTTAATTGGTATGCAAAATCTTCCAACAGGCTTCAAGATTCCAAAATAGCTGCATCGAAAGATTCATTGTAAAAGGCTGAACGGGACTTCCCTGGTGGCTCAAGGATAAAGAATCTGCCTGCCAATGCAGGAGACATGAGTTTGATCCCTGGTCTCCGAAGATCCCACATGCTACAGAGAGCTCACCCCTTGCATCACAACTACTGAGTCTGTGCTCTAGAGCCCAGGAGCTGCAACTGCTGAGCTCATGTACTGCAACTACTGAGCCTGTGCGCCTAGAGCCCTCGCTCCACAAGAGAAGCCACTGCAATGAGAAGCCTGCGCATCACAGCTAGAGAGTAGACCCTGCTCTCCACAGCTGGAGCAAGCCTGTGTGCAGCAATGAAGACCCCGCACAGCCCAAAATAAGTAAAATTAATAAAATTAAAAAAAACAAAGAGTCTCCCCTCCAGTGCAGAGAACATAGGGTCAATCCCTGGTTGGGGACACGGACTTCCCGAATGCTATGGGGAGGCTGAGTCTGCACACCACTAGAGAAGACTGCGTGCTGCAACCGAGACCCAGCACCGCCAAAATCTCTACAATAGAATAAATAAATAACAAAACCCAGTTCCTAATTTCTCAGGAAAAAAAAAAGCTGTTGATAAATTCAAGGTATATGAGACACCTAAAAAGAAAGGCTGCAAGACTGAAGTAACCTCTATTGTTCCCTGCTAGCCTCCTAATTTTAGCACTCGTTCTATTAATAGTAATTGTGGTCTAAACTGCCTTTCCACCAGAAAGAGACTATTTAAACAGTTACCTTTATTTATTTTCAAAATTGTATTTATTTTTTAATTGGAGGATAACTATTTTATAATATTGTGGTGGTTTTTTGACAAATATCAACATGAGTCGGCCATACATATACATGTGTCCCCTCCCTTTAAAATAATACCATCTGAAGCCATAGGACATTCTCTTCTTCATCTTTTACTCGTTGGTCAAAGGCCAAACCAAGGGCCAGAGTTTAAAAATTTCTTAAACTCAGGCAGGATCTTTAAAAGTATTTGTAAATGGATTACTTCCTGAGATTAATGGATAGATTTTTTAAAAATACAATAAGATGGGAGGCAGGCCATTGATCTGACTGAACTAAGACCCTGATAGGAATTTTTGTTTTCAGGCCTTTTTCCCTAAACTAAAATAAAACAACCTACCTAGAGGGAAAGAAACTAACTGGGGTTAATGTAATTAGACCAGTAGATCATTTATGGTATCATTTAAGTTATAACCCAATTCCATGAGGCATTAGAAGCAAAGCTTCTACAAAACCATAAATGCAACTCTAGAAGCAATTCACAGCCCATTTATCTTTACAATCCACCGAACCTCATTTATTCTTCTCAAAATGCCTGTACACATTATAAAAGATCAGGATATTGGAAACGAAATTGTCCTGTACTTATGAAAAGGAAGAAAAATGTTAACTATAATTATCCTAGATTTCTAATGATAGATATATATACACTCCAAAACTCTGAGAGAAAAAACTTGCATTCTTTCTCTGTTCCCTGAACTTGTAAATCTTATCATGTCTTTGAAATGTAAACACAGTCCATGATCTCTGGAGACTGAAGGAAAAATAAAAAGGGAAAGAGGCATTTTAAAAATACCAACTGCTGTAAATGTTCCCCTGCCACATCCTCCATAAGATGACTTGTCCACAGCAAATATATATCTTAAGTCTTCTTCACGAATAGCAAAGAAACATTAGCCATCTGAGTGGATAAACTTAGCTAATCCCAACGGCTATTTATAAACCAGTGAGTTTTTTCATTGTTATACTTGATTCATGGCTAAAATTTTTGAATGAGCATTATAAGATCTCTGTTTGTACATTTATGATGTATGTTTTTCTATGGTTTTTCCAGTAGTCATGTACGGATGTGAGATGCAGACCATAAAGAAAGCTGAGCACCGAAGAACTGATTCTTTCAAACTGTGGTGCTGGAGAAGACTCTTGAGAGTCCCTTAGACTACATGGAGATCAAACCAGTCAATTCTAAAGGCCATCAACCCTGACTATTTATTGGAAGGGCTGATGCTGAAACTCCAATACTCTGACCACCTGATGTAAAAGAGGGGACTCATTGGAAAAGACCCTGATGCTGGGAAAGATTGAAGGCAAAAGGAGAAGGGGGAAGCAGTGGATGAGATAGTTAAATAGTATCACAGACTCAGTGGACATGAATCTGAGCAAACTCTGGGAGAGTGAAGGACAGGGCACCCTTGGCGTGCAGCCGTCCATAGGGTTGCAAAGAGCTGGCCACAACTTAGCGACTGAGTAATAACAAATGTTTTCAATACGGTATTTTTCTACTTCTGAATGGTTACTACAATTAATTTGTAAAAGAGCTCTATTCAATTGGCTTAAACAAGCAAGCACCTATATAAATTTACTAGTCATAAAAACTTTCAAAAATATAATAGAAACGAATCCAAATATTTTTCAAGTTCACATGATCCAGGATGATTTTCAATACATAAAAGCAAGTTTCTATTTGTTGGTTTGATTAATACAGACATGTCTTTGGAGTTATCAGCATTAAGTATAATGATTTTATTCTACCTACGTTTACTAAAAGTCAAATAAGCCCATGTTATCTCTGCTATAGGGACTTCCCTGCTGGCTCAGTGGTAAAGAATCTGCCTGCGATGCAGGTGACCTGGGTTCAATCCCTGGGTTGGGAAGGTTCCCCTGGAGAAGGAAATGGCAACCCACTCCAATATTCTTGCCTGGAGAATATAAAATTTTTCAGAAAAAAATACATATAACTTGAAATGATGGCTAACTGCTTTAATGTCTCATGAAATTTTCATGAGTAATCTAAGTATGTTCATTAAGAACAATAGATATAGATGAGATAAAAGGTTTTAGATGAACTCTTTAGTGATAACTGTTTCATATGTCTATTTACATAATTTCCCAAATCTCTTTGGTAACTTACACCATTAGTGTTTTCAGAGTTAAATTAAATGATGGAAATTCACTGAATACTTGGATTATTTCCAAGTAAGATAAAATAATGAAATATTAATTACTGAACCCAGGTTTATTCATTTTTGGCTTCCTTTTATAGAAAAAGTAAAGACATTTGGGATTATTAGTAAGCATGTTCTATAAAAATTGTACTATGAAGAGATGTATTTGTAGAAATTATTAAAATTATTTCTGAATTTGCCAAGTCACAGAATGCTACAGGTAAGAAACAGTTCAAAATTGTTTACTATTTTATTTTCACTAGAAATTAAGGTTTATGAGGGTTAAAAAATCTTGAAAAAATTTAATTATTTCTAGTTATTAGAAATAATAAGGGCAATAGCTCTGTATGCAAAGAAAGTAGAATATGTGTTTGGCCAAAAGAAGATATAAAATATGGAGGTGTGTCTTGTTAAGGAAAATGAAAATAATTTTGTCCTACAACAAAGTTGGTTATTTCAGAATGTGAAGGAAGAAAATGAAGGAAAAACTATAAACAGAAAGTTGAGAGGAAAGAGAAAAAGAAAAAAAGAGAGGGGGAGAAAAGAGGAAATCTCATGTGGTCAAGTTGGCTAAAAACTGAATTGTTATGACAAGAGTTTAAAAATTAAACCTTAATATCAGTAGTGTACTTATAGAAAGCTAAAGCTTAAGTTTCCCTTGTTTGCTAAAAGGACAAATGCTTCTTGGACTATTGATCAGCTCTTGATAAGAGATCATGAAAGGTTTTCCTTCACCTTCTGGATAGCTTACTTAGAAAACAAAGATTTTTTGTTTTACCAAGTGTCTTCACCAGGTCTTTGATTAATTTAAAAAATTGAGTCTTCTTGATATTAAAAGAGCTAAGTTTTACTCACAACTATGTACTCTCCCACATATATCTTTGAAATCTTTTGTTGCTATTTTAGTTAAGTAGCTAATTAAGTATATTTCATAATGATCTGTGATCCTATTTAGTCAAATGTCCAAATCTTTTTTTATAATTTTGAGAAAATTGCCCAAATTCAAATTCTAAATGAAATCTTTTTTGACCTAGAAGTAACCTTTTGATTTTCCAGAAGGACCCTGGAACATCTCAGAAGATTTGTTCTCTCTCTTTTATAAAAAGAAGGATACTAAAACAATTAGGCTTATTTGATTTGTTAAATTATGTGAAAGCTTTATCAGACAAGTAATGCTAAACCTTCTTAGATTATATTTGTGGGGATATACATTATTATTATAAATGTTTCAGAAATTATATGAAATTTCTAAAATTCTGGTATGTCCTGATATAATGCTATTGTCATAATTCTAGTTATTATCTTAAAATGCTGTGCTATAGAAATAACCAAATTTTTTCTGTCAATTCCACTACAATGAACTTTCATCAAATCTTTAACAATGGCCATTTTTAAGAAGTCTTTTGTCATTTATAAAGAGTTATTGCTTTACTCTGATGTTTTTGCAAAAGTGCTTCATCTTCATGAGGATTCATGGTAAGAATTTTTGACAACTACAGGTTTATCATAAATGGAAGATCAAAAAACTGACCTGGGTAAGAATTTCCATAACTAATAGACAAACTGGATTCAAGCAGAACAAAAACTGGTAACACGGAACTGAACGAACTGAGGAATATGACTATAACTTTTATGACTTTTTGTTTTAATATATTGCTGGTTCCTTAATGTTTTGCTTTTCTGGATTTAAGGAAAGTTCTTCTCTCATGCTGTGTATGATTTACAACAATTTGATAAAATGTATCTTTGTAAAGTGAAAATCACTCAGTCATGTTCAACTTTTTGTGATCCCATGGACTGTAGCCTGCCAGGCTCCTCTGTCCATGGAATTCTCCAGGCAAGAATACTGGAGTGGATTGCCATTCCCTTCTCCAGGGGATCTTTCCGGCCCAGGGATCAAAAATGGGTCTGCTGCATTGCAGGCAGATTCTTTACCATCTCAGCCACCAGGGAAGCCCATACCTTTGTAAGCAAAGCTGAAACAGTCACCTTTGTCCCTCCCTGACACCTTCAGAATTTGGAAGCTCTTAAATACCCTTTTCATGGCAACATAGTTATTTGTATAAATTCAGTTTAAAAATCTGTTCTCCTTGTAACAGGACACAATTGGAAAAACTGGTTATATTACCAAGGCTTTCACAGAATTGTCATATTTGAGAAAGATACACAGAGGCTCAGTTATGACCTTTAAGAAACTAAGATTGACTTTTTGGAGCTAATAAGAACCCTTGGAAAAACTGACCTGATATCTTGCGTACAAGGTTCTGGCAAAGTAATCATAAAGAGAATCTATATGGCCAGTCGCTTTTCTTGCCACACTTATGTAATCAGACCAAGTTTAACGCAAACAAATTAGTTTTATGGTGATTATCTTTGATAAAGAAATGGGGGTAATCGTAAACAGAAAAATTATATTCGTACCTTTGTCTACATTAGATTCTAGGCCTGATAACTTTCTTTGAGGTTTTGATATATACCTGTAAATTGGAATGGATCCTAAATTCTAGTTTCTTCAAATATCTAGCCAGGACTCTCCAAACCAACTTTTTCAGTCTTCTCCCACTCTTGATTTGGAATCAGTAAGAACAAAGATGGGCTTCCCAGGTGGCACGAGCGGTGAAGAACCCGCCCGTGCAGGAGATATGAGACACGGGCTCGATCCCTGAGTCGGGAAGTTCCCCTAGAGGAGGGCATAGCAACCCACCCCTGGAAAATTCCATGGACAGAGGAGCCTGCCATGTTGCAGTCCATGGGGTCACAGAGAGTCAAACACAAATGAAGCGAATTAGCACGCACACACACGAACAAAGACGGCCCTTGACTTTCCTCGGAAGAGGCGAGACCAGGTCCTCCTCATCCCCAGATGGCAGCCAAACTTCAGGGATTTGAACTTCGGATACACACTTTGATTTCTGTCCTGTGCAGACCCTAGAGACCTCTGAATCAAATGGATGGGGGAGAGAAATAACTGGCATCGATGTAGACTGCTTTGTCCCAAGATGCTGAATCAAGACTTCATTCTTTAACTAAACATGAAACACTTTATTCTTCTCTTTTTTCCCTTTACACTGGCATGGGCTTAGAAAGATAACACTACTTGTATCTCCCAGACCACTGCCAGTGAGGCAGGGGCGGAACCTCCAGAATTTAGAACTTTTGATTTCAGGCTAGAAGAAAACCTAACTGAACTGTGGCTTGAAAGGGAAAATGCAATAATCCCTGGGTGAATCCATTCACAGTGTCACCTGAGCGGAAGTGGTTTGTGCCCTGACAGGATTTATCTTTGTCTGTGGTGCTTATCACTCTCCTTGAACCTATGAACGTCCAGACGCTGTGCACGGTCAGGCAATGACCTTGAGGTTCTCTAACTGTGCCCCCATGCCTGGTGCTAAGTTGCTTCAGTAGTGTCTGACTCTCTGTGATCTTGTGGACAATAGTCGGCCAGGCTCCTCTGTCCATGTCTGGCTCCTCCTGGCATGACCAACACCACTTTCTCCACCTGGATTAACATTTCTAGGGAGCTGGAAACTCACTTACATAAGATCACCAAGCAAGCCCCTTGGCTTTAAAGGTGACTTTCATTGAAGCCTTTCTTTGACTTATGTGACTTTGGTCAGTTTGGGTCTTAAGGACCATGGCTCTGAAGTGCACTCCAGACATTGGAAATTCTTCTGCTTATAATAACTATAGCAATCTTTGGTGCACCATAGTCTCTCAAAATCTTTAAATGCACATTTGCAGCTGCCGAGCACCAAGCAATGACCTCCCTAAGAATGGAACATCAGTAAATGAATGAAGACAATGACCAACTTAAACACGGTAAACCTGAAGTCATGGCTTGTAAATATCACAGAGACTCAGAAGAAAAAGGACCGGATCTACAAATACACACAGAGGATCAACAAAACCTGTGAGAACTACAAAGCAGCAGATAAGAATGCTGCTGAAGCTTTAAATTTTGACTCCATCTCTCAGCTAAGCTGAGTGTCTGAAAGAAAGAGAAGATAGTCATTGTTTAGTCACTAAGTCAGGTCCTACTCTTTTTGCAACCCCATGGACTGTAGCCTACCAGCTTCCTCTGTCCATGGAATTCTCCAGGCAAGAATACTGGAGCAGGTTGCCATTTCCTACTCCAGGGCATCTTCCCAACCCAGGGACCAAACTCGTGTCTTCTGCATTGGCAGGTGCTGTCTTTACCGCTGAGCCACCTGGGAAACCAAAGAGGGGAATTGTTAAAAGGAAACAGCAGGCCTGAAATGGAGTCACTGTGCTAAACCCCAAGTCAACAATATAAGACTTGACACCTAAGCTAACTGCAGTGTCAACCACTCAGGAATATAAACTTTAACCAATCCATTCGGAGTTAACTGGTCAGCACCGGTGAGGCAATCCACCTGATGGGCCCTTCCATCTTCCTTAGGAAACCTTGCCTGAAACAATGCATTCTTTGCTAATAATTTGCTTTTTCTGCCCCATTTATGCCTTTAAAAACTTCCTGTTTCTACAGCTCACCTGAATGCCTTCCTATTTTGCCAGGTGGGATGTTGTCCAATTCATGAATTATTTAATAAAGCCAATTTGATCTTTAAATTTACTCAGTTGAATTTTTATTGTTTAGCAGGGGTCTAATGCAGTAAAAATGTCTCAAAAAAGAAATGTAACCACGCAGGGCCGTATAGGGTCTTCTCGGACCCCTCCCTCACCCCCAATGTCCTTTGCCTGCCTCTTGTCTGTAAGAAAACTTTAGACTCCTAGGTCTTCCCGGAGTTGTGAAGAATAATCGTAATCAGAGAAGTGAGAAAATGCAGAAAGAAAGGAAAACAGTCAAGATGAAATAGTAATAGTTTAACCATTAAAGAAAGTCAAGAACCTTTGTTTCCTCCTCAAGGACTCTAGATAATATTCTGAGCCATGTCCTTTGAGCTGTTTTGCAAATACTGAAACGCCACAGGATGGAAGTTAACCCTCTGCTCCCACAAGCACATACACCCCAGACCGGTTGGACCAGAAGGTTGGTAGTGTTAACTGCTGGTTATCTCATCACCAACCAATCGGCTGGTTGATTGGTCAACTCCACCCCCATCTTTAAAAACTATTCTCTAAAAGCGTCAGGGAGTTCGCTGCCTGGACTCCTTGTTTGGCGCCTACAATAAACTGTGTCACTTTCCTTCATCACAACCTGATTTCAGTAGATTGGCTTTACTACACATGGGCAAGTGGACCCAAGTCAGGTTTGATAACAAAAGTGTATCTCTTTAAGTTGAAGGCCTCTTTTTCAATAAGACAGATGTAAAAATGAGACAATATATCTGAATCTTTCTAGAAAACATGCTTTGGTTTATAATTAGACTATATGGCATAGAGGTTTCTCCCACTACAGACTGAATGGGTCCTAGGAATGAAGGAATTCTCTCTAATGGGCAGCAGTTCTTGTTTTGTTTAACAAGAACTCTTGGGGCAGAAACACATAGTTGCCTATTCTATGCCCTCCATTCTTCTTTGCTAAGGGGACCTAAATTTTATCGGGAATGACAATGTGCCCAACTAAATTAACACATTCCCCAATCTCCCTGACCAACAATATGATGAGTTTCCTGCCATTGACAGTCAAGCAGAAATTGTCAGGTAAGGCTTTACCTTTGGCTTTTCCTCCTTCCTGCTGTGTGGAATGTGAGCCTGCTGGCTGGTGCTTTAGTTCCTATTTTTATGACTATGAGGACAAAGGCCTCATCCACAGAGATAGGAGAGCTGAGAACAAGGTGGAATCTGGGTCCCCAGTACTTAGTGAAGCTGCCACACCTCCCTTGAATTGCCTAACTTCAGATTTCATATCATTTAAAAGAAAGGAACCGAATAAACTGCCCCTAATCAGTGGTTCCCAAAGGGCTGCCCTTTGGACTCACCAGAGATTTAAAAATTATTGCTTCCTGGATCTCACTTCAAAAGATTCTGATGTAACTGATATGCAGTATAGTCCAGGCATGCAGTTTAAAACAAACAAAAAGCAACTTTAAAGCTTTCAGACGATTCTAGTGTGCAGCAAATGGCGAAAACCATTGCCCTGCTTTGTTTAATGCAGTGTTTTTGCTGGTTTTAAATTTTGTTGTTTTTTTTTACAAATTCAATAGCCCACAGATACAAGCTTGTTTCACTAGGGAACTGCCTGCCCTCAGGCTTGCCGTGTGTTTCTAGTTAGAATGATAACTGGGCGCTGTTGATGTGAGCACACAAGATAATACCTAGAATAGAAAAAGTGGTGGTTGCACAAGCTAACCAGGGCCAATAAAACAATAAAACTTTTAGAGAACAAAGTAAGAGAGAATAAAGAGAATAACTTCATGACCTTGGGGGCAAAGATTTCTTAAACAAAATATAAAAAGCACTAGCCATAAAAGAAATAATCAAGAGATTTCTCTTTTCACTTTACTTTCATGAAAATTAAAAACTCCTGTTCACCAAAAGATACTGAACAGGAAAACCATGTGTGGGAGAAGATATTTGCACTAACCCTGATATTCAGAATATACAATGAACCTCAATCCATCAATAAGTAAGAGGAACAGCCCAATAGGAAAATGGGCAAAAAAGAAAGAAAATGGGCTAAAGACTTGAACAGGCACTTCATGAAATACAGTATCCAAATGGCCATAAACTTGTGAAAAGGTGCTCAATCTCATTGGTCATTGGGAAGATGGAAAGTAAGACTATAATGTGAGGCCACTCTCTACTCACTGTATAATGGTGTAAAATGACTAAAATGAATAAGACTGACAATATCAAATGTTGCTGAAAATATGGAGTAACAGGAAATCTCCACACTGCTGGGGTAATTAACACCATTACTTTGGAAAACTGTTTGACATCATCCAAAACAGACAAAATCTAAGTCTTAAATCTGTTGCAGGCCCCTTCCAGGGCCTGAAACTGGGCTCTTGTCTAACACTCGGAAATGAATTGTCCGAGGAGACACATGTGCTAACAAAGCAAGAGATTTTATTGGGAAGGGCACCTGGGTGGAGAGCAGGAGGGTAAGGGGACCCAGGAGAACTGCTCCGCCACGTGGCTCACAGTCTCAGGTTTTATGGTGATGGGATTGGTTTCCGGGTGGTCTTTGGCCAATCATTCTAACTCAGTCTTTCCTGGTGGCGCACGCATCGCTCAGCCAAGATGGATGCTAGCAAGAGGGATTCTGGGAAGTGGACGGACACGCGGTGTCTCCTTTGGACCTTTCTCGAACTCTTCCAGTTGGTGGTGGCTTATTAGCTCCGTATTCCTTATCAGGATCTCCTGTCATAAAACAACTCATGCAAATGGTTACTACGGTGCCTGGCCAGGGTGGGTGGTTTCAGTCAGTGTGCTTCCCCTAACAAATCTTTTGAAGGCAGAAATGTGAAAGAATTTTTGAATGTCTTCAGTAAGGGCCCAAAATCCCCCTCCTCACCCCCTAATTCTAAATACTAAAAAAGGAAGGAAGGAAGAAACGAAGGAAGGAAAGAAAGAAAGAAGGGAGGGAGGGAAAGAGGAGGACAAATTCTGCAAGCTTTGACATGAGTAAAATTTGTAGGGCCAAATAAATTGTACACTCTGTTTATAGTAATGGTACACTGCAGTGCCGCCTTGGTTGGAAACTGGCAATACCATCCAGTATAAATTATAAAAGGTCTTTAGGAACATACCCCCAACATCAAATCCAATTCTGTTGTCCTTGCTCCTATGGGCAACATGTGACCCAACTTCACTATAATCTTAGGACAATTTCACTGCAAGTGGTAGAACCCAGCTTTCCTGGTGGCTCAGCTGGTAAAGAATCTGCCTGCCATGTGGGAGACCTGGGTTGGATCCCTGGGTTGGGAAGATCCCCTGGAGAAGGGCATGGCAACCCACTCCAGTATTCTTGCCTGGAGAATCCCGTGGACAGAGGAGCCTGGCGGGCTACAGTCCATGGGGTTGCAGAGTCGGACATGACTGATCGACTAAACCCAGCAACAGGCAGCACCCAATCAGAAGAAAATTTAGCAAAAAGGGGGATTTGGGGGGAGACTGCTAGGTCACAAGCTGTGGGAGATGAGCCTCAGAAACAGCAAGACACAAACACCCCCAGGGTGCCCTCCCTGCTGGCACCACACCTCCGCAACCGCAACTCTGTCTTCCTGCTAACCACACACCTGCCGCCAACTACAGAGTCCTGGGTTACAGTTTCCTCCATTGGGAAAGACACTCATTTCTTTCTGGTTTCCAGTTTCAAAATTCCAGAAAGGGAGGGGTCATGACTCTCCTCTGGCCGGGTGTCCATTGCTGTCCATTTGTCGGTGGCTGGGAGGCAGGTTTTCCAAAGACCTGCTCCTGAGTTACGGTGAGGATAGGATGGGCATGAGGGGAAGCAATGACAAGAACAGGGAGCCCCTGGTGACTGGGCCACATTCACTTTAGGGAAATTTAGATTTTATCATTACACACCAAGGTATAGGACTGTGTTGTTCTGTAGGACCCTTTCTCCAGTGCAGCCTCTCTGGGGACTAGAGTTGGAAGAACGGCAGCCACAGCCCCCAACCACTGTGCCCTTGGGGGTTTACCCACAGAGAGTCTGGGATGCCTAAAACAGGAGACTGTCACACACCATAAGCTATACACTGACACTCAAGCCATGGGAAGCTACGAGTGCCCAGAAGACAAAATGTTAAGACGTCAAGATATGCCTGGCATCAGAACATGTGGACCATGCCGGGCACCCTAAGGCAGAACTCAACAAGTGCTAGATGAAGCCCAGTTACAAAGTGTGGGGCAGCAAAAGTGTTCCCCAAACACCAAAGGCACGTCAGTGTATGTTGCCCAACACAGAACATGGAAGCAAAAATGTGTGCCTGCAGACAAGAAACACAGCCTCTGAACGTCCTGTATCCTCAAAAGTGGGGATCCAGCTGCTCCTCTGTTCCCTACAGAGAATTTTGAAATCTTTATGTTGGCATTATTAGCTGCAGAAATCTCAGAAAATCCCACAGGCTTCAAGACTGGGTGGATAAAACTTTTTAAAAAACTTATATTATTAAGGCATTTGTTTATTTTTATTGATGTATTTGCAATGTTGTGTTGGTTTCCACTGTATAGCAAAGTGATTCTTTTATATGTATGTATAATTCATTTTTATATTCTTTTCCTTTATGGTTTATTACAGGATATTGAATATACTTCCTTGTGCCGTACAGTAGGACCTAACACTGTTATTTACTAAGCTGTGTCTTTCTCTTTGCGACCCCGTGGATTGTAGGATGCCAGGCTCTCCTGCCCATGGAATTTCCCAGAGAAGAATACTGGAGTGGGTTGTCATTTCCTTCTCCAGGGGATCTTCGTAACCCAGGGATCAGACCCACATCTCTGGCATTGGCAGGAGGGTTCTTTACCATTGAGCCCCCTGGGAAGCAAAATCAGCTATATGTACATGAAAAACTCTTAAACAACAGATTCTGTGCATGCTGGATCTCAGTGAACAGCAGTGTAACTCTACACTTTGTATCATGTTTCTTCTACCAACTAGGAGGATTTTACAAGGAAATTGTTCTTCCTGCGTTGCTACCAGGAGACATTCTGTGGCAGAACCCAGTCTGATCCCTGCCATCATCAAGGTTACAGGTGCTCCTGGTGTGACCCCAGAGGGTACAGACATGGTGGACAAGCTGCTGCATGCCTGGGTTTCCACATGAGTGGAAGCTAACGTTGCTTCACACAGTGTTTCTCAATTCATTTCCTGAAAAGACAGCTGTCTTCTTCCAGTTCCTTAAAAAGTGCTTTAGTATCTTTTTAAAAATATTTATCTATATTTATGTATTTGACTGCACTGGGTCTCAGCTGCAGCACACAGCATCTTCAGTCTTCACTGTGACATGCACGATCTTTAGTTGGGCCAAACGGGACATAGTTCCCTGACCAGTGATCGAACCCAGGCCCCCTGTACTGGGAGCGCGGAGTCTTTGCCACTGGACCACCAGGGAAGTCCCACAAGTGCTTTAGTATCTTTTCCAGCTGTCTTGTAGTTCTCACAATGTCGACTTCATCAATAGAGAAATGGTCTGGATCTGCTCTCTATGGACAGTAAGTCAATTTGTGACTTTCTCAATACTACAGAGACAAATAAAAAATAAATGGCCTGTTAGACTCAAAAGAGCCAGAGACGTCACTGAATTCTACATGAAGCTTCTGGTTACTTGAGGGTTCCTCAGACCCATGGGACCTGTCATCAAACACACAGTCCTGGGCTGAGTGGGGGAGAGCATGAGGGAGCAGTGGACCCTCACCACAGAACAAGTCCCAGAAGTGGGAGAACGTTCCCACAGATGGCGGCATGTGGGACCTGGGAGCAGGAGGGGCGGAGGATGCTAGGAGGTGAGTAGGACCTGCGTTAACTGTTTAGCGCCGCCTTACACCGAAGGAGAGGCCTTCTGGACTCTACCCTGGAATTCCTCCCTTCTTCTCTGCTAAACTCCTGCCATCTTGGCAACGACCTGGCCTTGAAAGAGAGAAAATACTGTCTTACAGATGAGGGCATGTAGTTGGTAGAAAGTCATTACTGACTCCTGTTCATGCTGCCTTTCCTTTCGAGGTGTCTGGAGGCCTTTGAGAAACGAGGAGACGACACAGAAAGCAATAATGAAGAAGAAAAAGAATCTGGAACACAGAATCTGGAGTACCAAAGCAGTACATTGATAACTAAGGTTGAAGATCATAATTGGTATACATGTTACACGCTGTGCAAAGAAGGATGAGGTATAAGAGAGGACCAGGGAGTGTGGGAGAAACAGGGATGTCCCTTCCTGTGAAAGGCCACCCTGCACACAGGGGAACAAATAGGATCAGAGATTATAAACAGTCTAGGTGAACTGGACCAATGGAAGGATTCATTCAGCGCTTACATTTAAAAACTGGGAGATTTGCACATTAAAATCTGGGAATCCGGCTTCTCGTGAAAAATCAGAAGGTGCAATAGCCCAAGACACGCGTCCTCAGAAGGCAACAATCTGTGCTGGGTCTGCAAGGAACTGTCTGGAAGGATGGGACAGGCAATCTCCTCTTGGACAGTCCCCAACACCCCCTATCATCTGACTCCTTTTTTAAAATAGATATTTATGTCTTTATGGCTGTGCTGGCTCTTCACTGCATGCACAGGCTTCCTTTGTTGCAGAGCACGGGCTCTAGGAACGAGCGCTCAGTGGTTGTGACACATGGGCTTCGTTGCTCCGTGGCATGTGGAATCTTCCCTGACCAGAGACTGAACCCATGTCCCTTGCATTGGCAGGCAGATTCTTAACCACTGGACCACCAGGCAAGTCTCTCATCTTACTCTCTACCACTGTGACTTCTGGGCCCCTATAGCACATGAATTTGTTATTCCTGACTAGTATATCTGAAACATTAGATGAACAATTAGAGGATGATTCTGTACCTGCAACAAAAGGCCACTTATGCAGTCCAGCCTCCACTCGTTCTCATGGCAAGAGGAGCATCATAAATCAATTCCGTACATTATCATGACTGTTTTGCTCAGGGGTATCGGGCTGGCTGCTGAATGAATCCATCTGTCTCTGGCAGCTGGACAAGGAAGCCTAGTTGCAGTGGCCAGCCTTGCACTGTGGGCCCCCTTGGAGGACAGAGTGGATTTTAGGATGGTGTGTCGACCCTGTACACTGCTGCTCAGCTCCTGGGGGGTGGGGGGCAGAAGAGGAAGTTGGGATCCTGTCCTGACATCAGCCTTCAGCATAAGGGTGCTGTGGAGGAATGCATGAATAATTTACATCACAGCCAGACCATGCTCAGCAAGCCTCAGTGGCAATGAATTAACCTTGTGTGCACTTCCTGTCTGCACGTCAGTTTCTTTTCCACCTCATGTCTGTGGTGAGCTTATGAATGAATGCATTCTCTGATGCCTCTGCTTTCGGACAGGCAGTCTCAGGATCCTGGGCTGAGCTTCCAATTGCTGACTTGCCGTTTACAAACTGTACATTATAAGATTTCTAATAACACATGACTTTAAAACTGCCTCTGCTAAAGAGGAGTCTGGATGGAAGTGGAGAAACAGTGGTTCTTTTAGAGTTTCTGAACACGTGTGCATGTGGGAATCAGGAGACCTGGGTGTTCTGGTGGGAGAAAGGAGCGGCGGGGGGGCGGGGGGGTTCGGTGGGAGGAAAGCAAACATTTCAAGAACATTCTCTGACTTGGGCACTTTACATATGTTTTCATTGCTTATAGCACTTTATAGTGGTGACGGACAGGGAAGCCTGGCGTGCTGCAGTCCGTGGGGTCGCAAAGAGTCAGACATGACTGAGTGATTGAACTGACTGATAACATTTTACAGATGAAGAAACAGGTCCCTCCAATGTGAATCCCTAGAAATAGAATGTGCATCACATTTGCAACTTCAGATTTTCCACAACAAGGACCTACTGTATAGGACAGGGCACTCTACTCAATACTCTGTAATGAGCTACATAGGAAAACAGTCTCAGAAAGAATGAATATACACGTATGCATAACCAAATCATTTCACTATACACCTGAAACTAACACAACATTGTAAATCAACTATACTACAACATAAAATATAAATTTTTTCCCAGTAACCACGTTTTCAAAAGGTAAAAACAGAAGTAAAATGAGTTTTGATGATATATTTTATTTCACTCAAAACTCCAAAATAGCTCATTTAAATATGCACGTGCAAAGTCATTTCAGTCATGTCCAACTCTTTGTGACCCCATGGACTATCACCCCTCCAGGCTCCTCTGTCCATGGGATTTCCCAGGCAAGAATACTGGAGTTGGTTGCCATGCCCTCCTCCAGGGGATCTTCCCGACCCAGAGATTTAACCCGTGTTTCTTACATCTCCTGCATCGGGAGGCAGGTTCTTGACCACTAGCACCACCTGAGAAGTCCCTTTAAATAGTGTGAAAAATTATGACTGGGATATTTCACTTTATTTTTCAGATTAACTCTTTGAAGTTCAAGATGGAGCTCCCATTTAGGGCACCTTTCAGCGTGGACCGGCCAGAGGAAAAGTGCTTAAAAGCCACGCGTGCAGCAGCAGGAAACCGTACGGTCCTGGGCAGGTGGGTGCGCTCAAAGCTGCCTGACCTTGGGCAGATTACTTAATGTCTCGGGCTTCCTGTTCCCTTATCACAAAACCTGTAGGATAGTAGTTGGACTTTGCCCAGCTCACACATGTATGCTCAGTCCCTCCTGGTTTTATGACAACAGATTAGCAGGACAGAGTGGTCATTGTGTCACAGAGGCAGGGAAACCACAGGTGCAGACAGATGGCAAAATGACTTATGTGACATAATTCCGAGTCGAATCTGAAATGTAGGTGACACGGTTTGTGAAAGCCAGTTTTCACAACATGTGGACAGTGGGTCACGCCTAAGAGTATTTGAAGCCTGGTCAGTCCCTCCACCCCTCGGTACCCCAGGGGGCTTCCAACAACCTGTCAACTGGCCTTTACCCGGATAGGAGGGTGCTGACACCACCAGCCATAAGCACTTTCTATGAGACCCTGGGGAGATGACAACTGCTTTAACCTTATCACAGGACTCTGTAACTTCTCTAAGATTCGTGTGTCGATATTTGTTGACAATGATGATTGTGCCAAAGCAAGAAGGCATGTGCAAAAATGCTGCATGCAGGCTGTTTGAACAGCTTTTCTGTTTTATTCAGACCAATCAGGCTGAATTTCTAATATGAGTATTCAAAGAATTGATGCTAGTTAGCCAAAATCTTCGGCTTCCCAGGTGGTGTTAGCGGTGAGAAACTACCTGCCCATGCAGGAGATGTAAGAGATGCGGGTTTGATCCTGGGTCGCGAAAACTCCCTGGAGGAGGGCATGGCAACCCACTCCAGTGTTCTTGCCTGGAGAATACCATGGACAGAGGAGCCTGTGGGCTACAGTCCATCGGGTTGTAAAGAGTCAGACATGACTGAAGCGACTTAGCACACAATGCAAAATCTTAGCTAGAGAAAGCTAACTAGAATGAGAATTTATGAAAAGCAGAATATCTTCGCTAACCAAAGGGGAAGTTTATTCTGATAAAATCAGGTTGCTAAGGTACAGAATAAGATGCAACTTAAAATTATCACAAGAAGAGACTTCCCTGGCGGTCCAGTGGTTAGGACTATGCCTCCACTAGGGGGGGCCTGGGTTTGATCCCTGGTCAGGGGACTAAAAGCCCACATGCCATTCAGTGCAAGCCAAAAATTTAAAAAAAAAAAAAAAATTATCACAAGAAGAAATAGCACAGAAGTGAGAACTTGCCTTTGGACCAAACAAATTCCCTCATGTCTTGGTTTTCCCACCTTTTTCACCGTGACTTTGTTTCCTTACTTGCAAAGTGGGGAAAGTATATACCTTCCAGAGATAAGGGGTGAAGTTAGATTCTTAGCATGATAAACGTTAGCTCCTCTTTTATCTACATTACTGAGAATAGATGCGGTGAAACAGTTAAGAAAAAAAGGCAAAGACTTTTGCGATTTTGAGTGCTTTTGCCTTTTTGGGGCTTAATTCCTTTGAATAAAAAGAAATAATTGTTTCTCTGATTAGGCAAGTAACACATTGATTGTTGGATACTTAGAAAATACAGAAACATGTATTTTTAAAATGACCAGTAATTCTACCACCACCCAGAGATAAATACTGTTAATACTTTTGGTTTGGTCATAAGCATGCCTGAATGCAAACATTTTTATTTCTTTTTACAAAACTGGAATATTATTACAAAAAAAATGTTATAGCACAATTTTCACTTGTATGCTTTTATTTTTAAGAAATTCTTAAATGTTTTGGAATTTCTCTTATTTTAAAAATATTGTGTGAGAAATGACTTAATAGTTACATAATATTTCACTATCGGGTGCACCATATTTTATTTAGTCCTATTTTTGGAAAAGTGGGCTGTTTCCAAGATTTTCAATATAGTAAGTCTGTGTGATATTCTTGCACACAAATTTGGGGGCACATCTGTTGATGTCTTTAGGATAAATTCCTAGCAGTGGAATGAAAAATTCTAAGGGTATTTAAGAGGTCCTGACACAGTACTGGGCTTCCCTGGCGGTCCTCCAGTCTTTTTGCTGGGAAAATCCCATGGACAGAGGAGCCTGGAGGACTACAGTCCTTGGGGTCACAAAGAGCCAGACATGACTGAGCAATTGAAAAGCAGCAGCAGCAGACACATCACTAGATCACCCTTCTGAAAGAATGTAACCACCGACAATGACTCTCCTGGGGCCAAAGATCATTTTTGTACCATCTGGCCTCAGACCCAAACGATCAACTCCAATTTGAAAGCAATAGATGTGAATGGATGAGTTGTAGGTATGTATAGGAGTTCTAGCTTTCTATGAGGCTGGATATATTATTTCCCAACTTTTGTAATTGGGATGCAGGGCTCAGAAAACTGAGAGTGGGCCAGACAGTTTCCAGAGATGAGAACTTCACTGAGAATGGGAAGCACTTGTCAGCTCTGGGATCAAATATAGGATTGTACTAAGAATGTGGAAGGTCCTTACAAATGGCAAGATGCTGGGTCGGTTCAAATTCTCTAAGGGGAACCCGTTTGCTCTAGACGACTTCCGCCCTTGGCAGATGAGGCTTCTGGCTCTATGCCTGCTGTAATCAGCTAGAAACAGGGCAGCCCGGAAAAACAGAAAACCAGGCTGGGGGCGCTGGAAGACAAGGGCCTGGGGGCTGGAGGAGCAGGAGAGGAGCTCGGGGCAGGAAAAGCTATGAGAAGGAGGCACTGGGTCTGCGGTATAGCCACACCAAGAGTCTGCTGGAGACTAATGACAAGCTTTCCACCTTTACTCAACATAGTTTTGGGAACGTCCCTGGTGGTCCAGTGGTTAAGAATCCACCTTGCAATCAGGGGATGTGGGTTTGACCCCTGGTTGGAAGCTAAGATTCCCACATGCCACGGAGCAGCAGTTACTGAGCCTGTGCAGTCTGGAGCCCACTTGCTGCAATGAAAGATCCTGCATGATGCAACCAAGACCCAGCGCAGCCAAATACATAAATATGTTTTTTAAAAACACATCGTTTTGGAAGTCCCAGCCACAGCAATCGGAGATGAAAAAGAAATAAAAGGAATTCAAGTGGGAAAAGAAGAAGTAAAAATGTCATTGTTTGCAGATGACATGATACTATACACAGAAAAATCCTAATATGTGGAAAATCCTAAAGATGCTACCAGGAAACTACTAGAGCCCATCAATGAATCTGGTAAACTTACAGGATACAAAGTTACTACACAGAAATCTCTTGCATTTCTATACACTAACAATGAAAGATCAGAAAGAGAAGTTAAGGAAACAATCCCATTTACCATCACATCAAAATAAATATACCTAAGGAGACAAATGACCTGTACTCTGAAAACTATAAGACGCTGATGAAAGGAATAACTAATTAGATTTTATTATTGTAGTGTAATTGCTTTACAGTGTTAGTTTCTGCTGTACAACGAAGTGAAATAGCTACACACACACATGGATGCCCTCCCTCGCGGACCTCCCTCCCCACCCCACCCCGGCCCCTCCAGGTCGCAACAGAGCACCAGCTGAGCCCCCTGTGCCGTCCAGCAGCTTCCGGCTAGCTGTCTATTTCACACGTGGTAGTGCATACATGTCAACCCTGACCTCCCAATCCATTCCACTCTCTCCTCCCCCACCTCCGGGGGGGATCCACACATCCATTCCCTACATCTGTGTCTCTATTCCTGCCCTGGAACTAAATTCACCTGTACAATTTTTTCTAGATTCCACCTACATGCATTAACACACAAAATTGTATGTGAAGCACATCTTGACAAAGCTGTACTTAAAAAAAAAAAAAACAAAACAGGTTGGCAATGTTCTGAGGACAGAGACAGCATCTGAACGAGGCTGAGGAGGGAGGAGGGTGGAATGGGTGAGGGGCTGGGGGAGGAGCCAGCCACGCTAAGACCCCCTCCTCTCTGAAGCATCCTTTGCCCCTGAGACTCTGTTGGGCACCATCTCCTGTCTCCTTGCCTTCCTGTCATTGTGCCTGCCTGAGACAGTTCCATGGAATCAGATACTTCCTATTGGCTCTGGTTCTGGAAACTGCAGAGTTGTTCAAAGCCAGGCTCAGGAGTCAGAAAGACCTGGGTTTAAGGAAGCGTTGTGACGCCATCACTGTGATACTGGACACATTTGGTAGCCTCTCTAAGCCCGTTTCTTAAGATTGGGGTAATATCTATTTCAAAGAGTTGTTTTGAGGCTTAAATGAGGTAAAGCTCAGAAGGCTGCTTGCTTTGTGTCTGACTCACAAGCCAGTGTTTGAAGGAATGTTCTATCTGGGAAGAAGAGAGCGGACAGATTCTAAGGAAAATGTCATCACGGAGGAAGCCAGAGTCCTCAGAACATGGCCTCAGTGGTACTTATTTTGGTCACCTGGTTGTGTTTAGATGGGTAAAGACATGGGTGTCAGCAGATGTTCCTGACAGGTGAGGTGTTACTAAATTACCAGTTTCCCCTAAACAGAAAGCAATAAACAGTAGCTGAGCCAAGGCTTAAAACTCAACATTAAAAAAAAAAAAAAACTAAGATCATGGCACACAGTCCCATCACTTCATGGCAAAGAGATGGGGAAAAAGTGGAAGCAGTGACAGATTTTATTTTCCTGGGCTGCAAAATCACTGCAGACAATGACTGCAGCCATGAAAAGAAAAGAAGCCTGCTCCTTGGAAGGAAAGCTATGGCAAACCTAGACAGTGTATTAAAAAGCAGAGACCTCACTTGGCTGACAAAGATCTATATGGTCAAAGCCATGGTTTTTCCAGCAGTTATGTATGAATGTGAGAGTTGGCCCATAAAGAAGGCTGAGTGCAGAAGAATTGATGCTTTTGAACTGTGGTTTTGGAGAAGACTTTTGAGAGTCCCTTGGACTGCAGGGAGAGCAAAGCAACCCATCCTAAAGGAGATCAGTCCTGAATACTCATTGGAAGGACTGATGTTAAAGCTGAAGCTCCAATACTTTGGCCACCTGATGTGAACAGCCAACAGATTGGGAAAGACCCTGATGCTGGGAAAGATGGAGAGCAAAAGGAGAAAGGGGTAGGCAGAGGATGAGATGGTTAGATAGTATCACTGACTCAATGCACATACATCTGAGCAAACTCCGGGAGGTAGTGGAGGACATAGTAGCCTGGTGTACTGCAGTTCATGGGGTCATAAAGACTAGGACACGACTTAGTGACTGAACAACAACAAAAGTGCTTGACATTCAGTATCTTATTTGCTACTTATAACAATAGCTCTAAGTCACAGATGAGGAAATCAAGACTCACACAGCTAATCATTACAACAAGGCCACGAAACACTCTTACAATGTGTGCAAATCATGTACTAACTCATCGAATCCTCAGTATCCTAGAAGGAAGTGTGATATTGTGATTTATAAGAAGTAAATAATTGGTCTTGTCCCTGGGAGCACAGAGCTCCCCCACTGAATGAGCGTTGAGAGTGAAGGTGTCTGCAGCTCAATTCCAGAAAAATAAATGACCCAATCAAAACATGGGCCAAAGATCTAAACAGACATTTCTCCAAAGAAGACATACAAATGGCTAACAAACACATGAAAAGATGCTCAACATCACTTATTATCAGAGAAATGCAAATCAAAACCACAATGAGGTACCATTACATGCCAGTCAGAATGGCTGCTATCCAAAAGTCTACAAGCAATAAATGTTGGAGAGGGTGTGGAGAAAAGGGAACCCTCTTACACTGTTGGTAGGAATGCAAACTAGTACAGCCGCTATGGAGAACAGTGTGGAGATTCCTTAAAAAACTGGAAATAGAACTGCCATATGACCCAGCAATCCCACTCCTGGGCATACACACTGAGGAAACCAGATCTGAAAGAGACATGTGCACCCCAGTGTTCATCGCAACACTGTTTATAATAGCCAGGACATGGAAGCAACCTAAATGCCCATCAGCAGACGAATGGATAAGGAAGCTGTGGTACATATACACCATGGAATATCACTCAGCCATTAAAACGAATTCATTTGAATCAGTTCTAATGAGATGGATGAAACTGGAGCCCACTATACAGAGTGAAGTAAGCCAGAAAGATAAAGACCAATACAGTATACTAATGCATATATATGGAATTTAAAAAGATGGTAACAATAACCCTACATGCAAAACAGAAAAAGAGACACAGATGTATAGAACAGACTTTTGGACTCTGTGGGAGAAGGCGAGGGTGGGATGTTCTGGAGAACAGCATTGAAACAAGTATACTATCAAGGGTGAAACAGATCACCAGCCCAGGTTGGATGCATGAGATAAGTGCTCAGGCCTGGTGCACTGGGAAGATCCAGAGGGATGGGATGGGGAGGGAGGCGGGAGAGGGGATCGGGATGGGAACACATGTAAATCCATGGCTGATTCATATCAACATATGGCAAAAACCACTACAATATTGTAAAGTAATTAGCCTTCAACTAATAAAAATAAATGGAAAAAATAAATTAATTTAAAAAAAAAAGAAGTAAATAATTGGTCTTGTCCCCAGGAGCACAGAGCTCCCCCACTGACTGAGCCTTGAGAGTGAAGGTGTGTTTTGTTATATTAATGAGGTGTTCAGCTTTGTATGAGAGGGAGACCCAGGGCCTCTCCCTGCCCCATAGTTATGAAACACACTTAGGGGAGAACTCAACTCCATGCTAATTTAACAGTTATTAATAATTTATAACACTTGTTCCTCAAGGATTGTTTTTCCACGGTGCTCAGAGCTCAAGAATTAGAAGATAATAAAATTTTAGCATTAAGATAAAACTGGGTTAAGAGCTTTTCTGCCTCCATTTTAGGTTATAAAGTAATAAACAAAGATGCCCCTGTAGGCTCCCATGTGCAAAACTCTAATGCAACCATGTGAATCAAGAAAATAGTAATAAATTAGAAGAAAATGATCATCTGGTACACAAGGAATAGATTATTAGAGTAGTAGGTCAACATAAAGAACCTGAACGGGACAGGAAGGGGCTGGTGTCCAACGCCAGCTCTGTTGCCTGCAGTGATGTGTGACCTGCAGGTCTGGATTTATCCTTTCAGCAGGTGTCCACTGGGCAGCTGTGACTTGACACCGGCTGGGCTAGTCTCACCAAAATCAAGGAGATGCCTTCCGTGTGTGGTCCTCACCCATCTTCCTGCCCTTCCCCTCTTTTAAAACAATTCCAGGGACTTCCCTGGGGGTCCAGTGGTTAAGAATCCACTCTGCAATGCAGGAGATGCAGGACTGATCCCTGGTTGGATAACTGAGATCCCACGTTCCACAGACCCACTGTGCCTTCTTGCCGCACCTAGAGAGTCCATGCATCAGGAGATTCTGCAACTAAGACCCAACGCAGCCAAATGTTCTTTTAAAAGTTGTACAATTTAAAAAAAAAATCCATTTAGAAAAAAAAGGTAAAATGCAAATACTTTTACTGCTTGGGGCTTCCCTGGGACTCAGTGGTAAAGAATCTGCCTGCAATGCAGGAGACCCCGGTTTGATTCCTGGGTCAGGAAGATCCCCTGGAGAAGGAAACAGCAACCCACTCCAGTATTCTTGCCTGGGAAATCCCATGGACAGAGGAGCCTGGCGGCTGCAGTCCACGGGGTCAACTGCCCGGCCTTTCCTACTTGGAGGCTCTAGTGCTGATGATGCTGGCAGCCTCTTGGCCCTGCTGCTGTTTTCTCTGAAATGAAGTTATCAGTCGCTCAGTCATGTCTGACTCTTTGCAAACCCATGCACTGTAGCCTGCCAGGCTTCTCTGTCCGTGGGATTTCCCAGACAAGAACACTGGAGTGGGTTGCCATTTCCTTCTTCAGAGGATCTTCCCAACCCAGGGATCAAATCCACATCTCTGGCATTAGCAGGTGGATTCTTTAATGCTGAGCCACCAGAGAAGCCCTAATTGAAATGCTTGCACCTGGACAAACACTCATTTCCTTGAGCAACAGAATACAAAGAAACTACAAGGAACTAAAAATAACTTAGCACAGTCAGTTATGAACCATAAGATAAAAGGCCACAAACTAACTGCCAACTCTGAGCTAAAGCAGGATCCTGGCATGCCCCCCTGCACTCAGCACCGCCAAGGGGGCGGGCAGACCATCTCAGCCTCCCCTCCAGCTGGACCCACTGAGCCACAGCCACCCTCACCCCATTTAAGGGACTAGCCCACCCCCACTCAGGGAGCAAGCAAGGGCACCTGTTACTTGTTTTGCTACTTGTGCTGTAGCCCTGAGCCTCAAAAAAGCCTTGCCTGAATTCCTCTAGGGGCCCACTTATCAATTTCTATTGATTAAAGAGTCTAAGGCAATGTGGGAGACCTGGGTTCAATCCCTTGGGTGGGAAGATCCCCTGGAGAAGAGAATAGCAACCTGCTCCAGTATTCTTGCCTGGAGAATCCCCATGGACAGAGGAGCCTGGCAGCTTACAGTCTTCAGCTCAGTTGAGTTCAGTCACTCAGTCGTGTCTGACTCTTTGCGACCCCATGCCAGGCCTCCCTGTCCATCACCAACTCCCGGAGTCCACCCAAACCCATTTCCATCGAGTTGGTGATGCCATCCAACCATCTCATGCTCCGTTGTCCCCTTCTCCTGCCCTCAATCTTTCCCAGCATCAGGGTCTTTTCCAATGAGTCAGCTCTTTGCATCAGGTGGCCAAACTATTAGAGTTTCAGCCTCAACATCAGTCCTTCCAATGAACACCCAAGACTGATCTCCTTCAGGATGGACTGGTTGGATCTCCTTGCAGTCCAAGGGACTCTCAAGAGTCTTCTCCAACACCACAGTTCAAAGCATCAATTCTTCGGCACTCAGCTTTCTTTATAGTCCAACTCTCGCATCCATACATGACCACTGGAAAAACTGTAGCCTTGACTAGACGGACCTTTGTTGGCAAAGTAATCTCTCTGCTTTTTAATATGCTGTCTAGTTTGGTCATAACTTTCCTTCCAAGGAGTAAGCATCTTTTAATTTGGTTCCTGCAATCACCATCTGCAGTGATTTTGGAGCCCCCAAAAATAAAGTCAGCCACTGTTTCCACTGTTTCCCCATCTATCTGCCATGAAGTGATGGGACCAGATGCCATGATCTCAGTTTTCTGAATGCTGAGCTTTAAGCCAACTTTTTCACTCTCCTCTTTCACCTTCATCGAGAGGCTCTTTAGTTCTTCTTCACTTTCTGCCATATGGGTGGTGTCATCTACATATCTGAGGTTGTTGAAATTTCTCCCGGCAATCTTGATTCCAGCTTGTGCTTCCTCCAGCCCAGCGTTTCTCATGATGTACTCTGCATATAAGCTAAATAAGCAGGGTGACAATATACAGCCTTGATGTACTCCTTTTCCTGTTTGGAATCAGTCTGTTGTTCCATGTCCAGTTCTAACTGTTGCTTCCTGACCTGCATACAGGTTTCTCCAGAGGCAGGTAAGGTGGTCTGGTATTCCCATCTCTTTCAGAATTTTCCACAGTTTATTGTGATCCACACAGTCAAAGGCTTTGGCATAGTCAATAAAGCAGAAATAGATGTTTTTCTGGAACTCTCTTGCTTTTTTTTTTTTTTTTCAGATGTTGGCAATTTGATCTCTGGTTCCTCTGCCTTTTCTAAAACCAGATTGAACGTCTGGAAGTTTATGGTTCACATATTGCTGAAGCCTGGCTTGGAGAATTTTAAGCATTACTTTACTAGCAGGTGAGATGAGTGCAATTGTGCAATAGTTTGAGCATTCTTTGGGATTGGAATGAAAACTGACCTTTTCCAGTCCTGTGGCCACTGCTGAGTTTTCCAAATTTGCTGGCATATTGAGTGCAGCACTTTCACAGCATCATCTTTCAGGATTTGAAATAGCTCAACTGGAATTCCATCACCTCTACAAGCTTTGTTCATAGTGATGCTTCCTAAGGCCCACTTGACTTCACATTCCAGGATGTCTGGCTCTAGGTGAGTGATCACACCATCGTGATTATCTGGGTCGTGAAGATGGGGTCCCGAAAGAGTTGGATGCCACTGAGCAACTAACACAAAGAGTCCAAGAATCCAGTTTGGTAACAAAACAAAAGCACCATACAAGGGGCTTCCAGTTCTGTTGACGACCATCACCCCATGGAAAGTAAACCCCACATGACCTGGCATCAGCATTTCCTTTTATTTCCTCTAGAGCCAGGGTCCCCACCCCCTGGTCTGTGGCCTGTTAGTCCCTTTCCATCACTCCTCGAATTACCACCTAAACCACTCACCACCACCCCCAATTGCCACCACCCCGTGGAAAAATTGTCTTCCATGAAACCAGTCCGTGGCGCCCAAAAGCTCACCAAATTGCTCACCGCAATGCTGTAATTATGTTTCTTCCCGAGGTGCTTGTCTTCCTCACCAGACTGCAGGACAACAAGCCCATCTCCATCGCCACTGTGTGCAGCTCAGGGCCTGCGCATCAAATCCTTTCAAAATGCAGTGCTCTGAACGCTCGTGTGCAAATCCATCTCCGCACCTTCCCGCCCTGCCCAGGCGGTACGTGTCCTCCCCTGCCTTCTCAGCTGCTCCTATTTATCCATCCCCGCGGGCCTTGCATCCACTTGCTCTTCTCAGCTGCTCCTATTTATCCATCCCCGCGGGCCTTGCATCCACTTGCTCTGCTGTGCACCTCCCGGCACTTTGGTTTCTAAGCCGAGCTGGTTTGGATCCACGGCGCTAGGCTTCTGTCCTGTTTGGCTTCATCATGCAAGCAGCTGACTTCAGAGAAAAGTGGAAGTCGACAGGAAAAAAAGGCCTCATTGTCTCACGAGGAAGCCCACAAATCCACCTGAGCCTGCTGTCTTTTCTCCTTTCTGTCTGCCAAGACGACTGCATCACCCTCTTTCTCCACAGTGTGCTATTCTCAGTCCTCCAGTGGTGTGCTGGAAGATGTCTAACAACTGGCTCTCTGGGGCTATTGAAAGCTCTGATGTGTAGAGGTCCCTGATTTCTGCGGTGTCAATACTCCCATCACGGCCAATTTCAAGCTCCCAACTTGCTATCTCTTAACGCAGAGATGGAAGAGATGCACAGAAGCATGTCATCTGTGTTATTCTCACCCTGTGGACACAACTTCCCGGTGGCTCAGTGATACAGAATCTGCCTGCCGGTACAGGAGATAGGGGCTCCTGGGCTGGGAAGATTCCCTGTAGAAGGAAATGGGAGCCTGCTCCAGAATCTGTCCAGGAGAATCCCGTGGACAGAGGAGCCTGGTGGGCTACAGTCCATGGGGTTGCAAAGACTTGGACACAGCTGAGCAACTAAGCATGTAGCACGCAATCTATGCTCTGACTTTCTGGACACAGTCTGGGTATCCTAGAATTCACTTCAATCCCATCACTATCTCTCTGGAGGTAGAGTCACAGCCCTCAAGCTCAGGGCTCAACTCCACAAGACTGCCTCCAATTAGACTCCAGTTACCAGTCACAGGCCTGCTGCGCTTCCACGTACTAGCCGTCAATCAGGGGCTCCCACGACGGCCTCCTCAGGGCCAACAGACTCGCAGATCTCAGGAAAACCGTTTCCACGTGTTTGCCAGTTTCCTATAAAGGACGCAACTCACAACCAGCTGGAAGAGATTCCTGGAGCGGGGGTATGTAGAGTGGTGAGGGGAGGCATGGGAGGGGGCACACAGATCTCTCCTGCCTTCTCTTGAACCCCGCCCTTCCCTTGGTGTGTTCACCAACCTGACAGCCTCCAAAACCTGTTGTTCGGGTTTTGTGGACGTTCCATGTTTGATTAAATCACTGACTGTCAGTGACTGAATGTGACCTCCACCCCCTCCTCTCCCGTGCAGTGTAGGGATGAGGTTGAAAGCTCCAATCTCTCTCTCTCTTTTTTTGGCTGCATCCCAGGCAGCATATTAGTTCCCTGACTCGACCAGGGATTGAACTTGAGCCGCCCCGCTCCCTGCATTGGAATTGTGGCGTCTTAACCACTGGACCACTAGGGAAGTCCTGAAAGCTCCAGTCTTGAATCTTAAGGTTCATTCCTCTGGCAACCAGCCCCAAACCTCCAAGAGTCACTTTATTAGCACGAACTTTGAGGTGGGGCTTGTGCTGAATGATGATAGCTGCTCCTCTCACCCCACTGGGAACTTGCAAGGGTTTTAGCAGCTCTTGTGCCAGAAACAGTACAAAGACCAAATACACATATTTCTTACTATATCACAGTATTTCAGGGACGATGGCAGGAAGAGCAGATCTGTGCAGGGATGTGGTCTAGAGCTGCAGGTGTTTACTGGGAGTCCGGAGATGCTGAGGAGGTTGATGGGGCCAGAGCAGTGGCCTGGGATGCAGGGACCAAGCTGTCAGCATGTGGATGGTGGTCATGTCATATAGATTAAAACAAAAGCTTTTCAGTGGGCTTTCCTGGTGGTCCAAATGTAACTGTAAATGTGGTTTCCGTGGTGTCCGGCTCTTGTTGCGTCTGACTCTCTGCCTCCTTATGGACTGTAGCCCGCCAGGCTCCTCTGTCTTTGGGATTCTCCAGGCAAGAATACTAGAGTGGGTTGCCAGTCCCTCCTCCAGGGGATCTTCCCTACCCAGGAATCGAACCTGCGTCTCTTACGTCTCCTGCATGGGCAGGTGGGATCTTTACCACTAGTGCCGCCTGGGAAGCCCCCTGGTGGTCTAGGGATTAGTAAGAGTCCACCTGCCCATGCAGGGGACATGGGTTGGACCCCTGGTCTGGGAAGATCCCTCATGCCGTGGAGCAACAAAGCCCGTGCGCCACACCTACTGAGCCTGTGTGCCCAGAGCCTGTGCCCTGCAGCAAGAAAGGCCTCTGCAGTGAGGAGCCCGTGCACTGCGGCGAACGCAGCCCCGCTTGCTGCAACTAAGAAAGCCCGCATGTGGCTACAGAGACCCAGTACAGCCAAAAATAAGTAAATAAACATTAAAAAAAAAAATACTTTTCAGGAATTTTTCATGGATTTGAGAATAAGCTCAACTAGTGAATTTTCTCTGCACAGTGCCCCTCCTCCCCTCAGCTCACGTGGGGCCTGGCGTCATTTCTTCTGCCCCCGTGAGCCCCTCCTGTCTGCCCTGAGGGGTCCCCTGTCCCTCACAGCAGTTGTCACGCTGAGTCACCACACCAGAGGCCACAGGACCCGACCCCTCCCTGAGTATCCCCCTCCCCACCCCGTGTGTACCAGCGCCCGGCTCCTGGTGGATGATCAGTAAAAAGAAGACGTTATGAAATCAGCTTCCCAAGGCATGGGAACCAGCCCCAAAGGATGAAAATCCCAGTGTTGCTGGTGTTGGAAACGTCTGGTCCTGGAGTCTTGCCAGTCTCTCCTGGATGCTAAGAACTGTGTACTCAGGAGGCATGAGGGCATTCAGAGATGCCAGGCTCCCAGGGATGCCAGGAAATGTACCTGCTTGTTTCCTCGATGGCAGCCTCCTTTTCTCCAGCCCAATTTCAAACATGTCCCAAAAGCCTGACCCCTCGGTGAGACCGTCCCCAGCCCCACCCTGGGTAAAACACAGCTGCTATGGCCCCGCGCTTGCCAACTCTCTCCTGGGATTGTCTTTGGAGCACAGGCTCTAATTTAGTAGTATTTTTATATCGTGCATCCATTTATGGCTTGGTTGCATACAGCAAAGCGCTGAAGCGCCCCTTCACGGGAGTGACTGTGAACTGCTTGGGCAGGGAGACGAGGAAGTGACCTTGGGATTTAGATGTTGGTACGAGGCCTTCTGGGCTTCCCAGGTGGCGCTAGTGGTAAAGAACCTGTGTGCCAATGAGAAGACTTAAGAGACATAGGTTTGATCCCTGGGTTGGGAAGATCCCCTGGAGGAGGGCATGGCAACCCACTCCAGTGTTCTTGCCTGGAGAATTCCATGGACAGAGGAGTCTGACTGGCTGCAGTCCAGGGGGTCACAAAGAGTCAGACACGACTGAGAGACTTAGCACGCATGCACACACACGAGGCCTTCTGGAGTAACTCAGGGATCCCCTCGGGAGAGTCACAACCATGGTGACAGGAAAGAACGCCCCTTTATTCCAGATTTACAGTACAGGACTGTGCTAAGTGCAGAGCAGAACAGAACTTGTCACGTTCCCCAAACCAAATAGGGGTCAGCTATTCAAATCAGACGTGAACCTCTTCTGGAAACATCTTCATAGACACGCCCAGAAATAACATTTAACCAGGCATTGCGTGATCCAATCAAACTGACACATAACATCCACTCTTCCCGGAGGCCATGGTGTTCTTTTCTCCCTCAAAGGGGCTGAAATAAGTTAGACTGTGTCCACTTTACACTATTATGAAATGCAAACCAGTGAACACACACATCCTTTGGAAGTTTTGAAACCAGTGTCCCAGCCCGGTGTCCCTGCCTTTCATGACACCAGCCCCAAAAGTACTAAAAGGGCAAGCCAAGCAGGGAGGGCTCGCAGCTGCTCTTAAAGCGGTGCCTTGTTACTGTTGTTCAGTCACTAAGTTGTGTCTGACTCTGCAACCCCATGGACTGCGGCACGCCAGGCTCCTCTGTCCTTCACTATCTCCCAGAGTTTGCTCAAACTCGTGTCCATTGAGTCGGTGATGCCATCCAACCATCTCATCCTCTGTCGTCCCCTTCTCCTCCTGCCCGCAATCTTTCCCAGTCTTTTCCAATGAGTCAGCTCTTCATATCAGGTATCCAAAGTATTGGATAAGTCCTTGCAATGAATATTGAGGGCTTTCCTTTAGGATTGAGTGGTTTCATCTTCTTGCAGTCCAAGTGGTACATTATAGGGGAAAAAAAACCAACTTTGGTTTCTTTCTTTTAAGTAACATTCTCAGCAATGTGTTTGTGCTTTTGGGGCAGGGGACATAAATAAATATTGTGGAAAACACATTTGCATACCTTCCAAGGTCTCAATCATTGCAGCAGATATCAAAAGCTCCAGAAGACGTCAGCACTAAATCAAGGGACTTCAGAAATGCAGTAATAAATCTGTAGTCGAGCCTTTCCAGAAGGAAAGTGAACAACAAATCAACTGGCCTCACATAGTTCATTTATTTAATTTACCCTTTGGATTTATGAAGGGATCCAATTCATCTAAAGATGCTTCATTAGAGGTGGCTGCTCAGATGGATTTTCATTGAGAACATAAAGTTCCCGGAACCAGTGACTCACATCTTATATTTTTGTGCATCCTGTTCAGCCCCTTGAGCCTAGTTTTCTCCAACTCAGAAGGTGCAGGGATTAACCCATTCAGCACCTTTAGGGGGACACTTACTCAGTGCCACTGAAACTGTTGACTTCAGTTTCAGCTTTCTGGGCTCATAAAATGATCAATAATATCCACAGACAGGGGAGGGAGGAAAAACCAGTTCTACCTAACGAATGAATAACAGTCTTTCAAACACCCCTAGAAAATGAAGAATCGCTTACTCTTTAACCTGGGTTAAAATTCTGTCTTGGAGACCTCTCCAAATTAGCAAATCTCTTTTTTAGAAGTACTATTCTGGAGCTTCCCTGGTTGGCTCAGTGGTAAAGAACCCACCTGCTAATGCAGAAGACATGGCTTCTCTCCTTGATCTGGGAAGATCCCACGTGCTGCGGAGCAACCTAGCCCCTTGCACCACAACTCCTGAGCCCATGCTCTGGAGTCTGAGAGCCACAACTGCTGATGCCCACATTCCTAGAGCCTATGTTCTGCAATAAGAGGAAGCCTGCACACTGCAAGTAGGAGTAGTCCCCGCTTGCTGCAACTAGAGAAAAGCTCATGTAGCAATGAAGACCCAGCACAGCCAAAAATAAATAAAGAAAATTATATAAAAAAAGAAGTACTATTTCTTCTATTCAACCAATGGAAAACTATTTCTGTTTTATGAGATTATCCATATTGTCTATTTGTAGGAATTATTTGGTTTAAAATTTTGCCAAAGGTAAATTGACCTTGTGTATTTCATCCTGTGGACAGATGTACTTTCTGGCTTCAGGGTTTCTGGGTTGCCTCCTTCCCACAGTTCCACTGAGAATGCTATGAAATGGAGTTGAAAATGGAGTAATTCCACGAGAGAGCTGAGAGTGGTACCCAGTGGCAGATTAAATTTTGATATACTTCTGGAAGGTGGAGAGGACATGTGCTGACACTATTAAGTTACCCACAGCAGAGTGGGCCACAGCTCAAAAGATGCATCAGAGAAAATGGCCTGGAAACAGAGCGCTCATCTTTGCTCCCAAAGATGCTGAAGTTTCAATTTCACAGACACAATCCACACTGGTGAAAAGAGGGGCTGAAATTAAACTGGTTCTATTGTTTGTGCAGTCACTGTCATGTCCAAGTCTTCGTGACCCCATGGACTGGAGCACATCAGGCTTCATTGTCCCTCAGTATCTCCCAGTTTGCTCAAACTCATGTCCATTGAGTCCGTGATGACATCCAACCATCTCATCCTTGGCCACCCCCTTCTTTTGCCTTCACTCTTTCCCAGCATCAGGGTCTTTTCTAATGAGTCGACTCTTCACATCAGGTGGCCAAAGTACTGGAGCTTCAGCTTCAGCATCGGTCCTTCCAATGAATATTCAGGACTGATTTCCTTTAGGACTGACTGGTTTGATCTCCTTGCAGTCCAAGGGACTCTCTCAAGAGTCTTCTCTGGCACCACAGTTTGAAAACATCAATTCTTCGGCGCTCAACCTTCTTAATGGTCCAACTCTCACATCCATACGTGACCACGGGAAAAACCACAGCTTTGACTAGACGGACCATTTTCAGCAAGGTGATGTCTCTGCTTTTTAATACTCTGTCTGGCTTTCCTTCCAAGAAGTAAGTTCTATAAAAGTCTCTGAAGAACGACAGCCCCTCTGGGCAGTCCCCTCACAGTTGCAACTCCGGATATTATTCCTGCTAAGTCAGCAGAGCTGCCCTGAGAATGACGTGGTGGGGGTGGGTGGGTTAGGGTTAGGCCCCAGTGTGGATGTTGGCACCCCACTCCTGAGGAAAGTCCTCCTCATGTAGGACTTTGTGCAGGTGGGAGGGACCAAGCATCTGCTTCCTGACCGTGCGTCCTAAAATTGAACCTATCAGTTTGAATCTCCAGGGACTCGGTCTTCCTGTTCTGGAAGGAGAGTCTGGGGAGGAAAGGGTTCTGCATGTACAGAGGTATCCACAGTGCACATCCTCCTAGATCAACCAGTCTGGTTTTCATCCGTAAATACAATGGGCAACCAAGATAGCCTTGAGGAAAACCAACAGCTTCAAAGAAGGGGACCAAGATGAGGAACCTGGGGATGGATCCCAGGGGAAGGAGAGAGAATTCAAGAAATGGAAGTCTCAACGTAGATCAATGGAATAGAGTAGAGAACCTGCAATAAATCCAAGCACTTATGGTCAATTAACCTCACAAAGGAGGAGAGAATACACAGTGGAGAAAAGACAGTCTTATCAATAAGTGGTGCTGGGAAAATTGGACAGCTACATGTAAAAGAATGAAATTAGAACACTCTCTAATGTATATTTTTTCATACAAATATAAACTCAAAATGAATTAAAGACCTAAATGTAAGACCAGAAACCATAAAACTCCTAAAGGAAAACAGGCAGAACACTCTTTGATATATATCGTAGCAATATTTTTTTATCTGTCTCCTGAAGTTTAAATACAATAGGAAGTAAACAAATGAGATCTAATTAAACTTAAAACCTTTTGCACAGCAAAGAAAACCATCAACAAAACAAAAAGACAAGTTACTGAATGGGAGAAAATATTCTAATGATATGACCAATAAGAGGTTAATACCCAACATATACAAACACATCATACAACTCAACATCAAAAAGCAAAGAACCCAGTTAAGAAATGGGCAGAAAAACTGATCAGACACTCTTCCAAAGAGTAAATGCAGATGGCCAAAAGACACATGAAAAGGTGATCAACATCACTAGTCATCAGGGAAACGAAAATCAAAATTAGAATATCACCTCACACCTGTTGGAACGACTTTCATCAGAAAGGATACAAATAACAAATGTTGGTGAAGGTGTGGAGAAAAGGGAACCCTTGTGCGCTGTTGGTGGGAATGTAAATTGGTGCAGTCACTGTGCAAAATAACTAAAAATAGAACTGCAATATGATACAGCAGTTCCACTCCTGAGTATATATCTGAAGAAAATAAAAACACCGATACATGCATCTCAACATTCATGGCAACATTATTTATAATAGCCAGGATATGGAAGCAACCTGAGTAACTATCAAAAGATGAATGCATACAAAACATGTGAGAGATATAGATACAGATATAGATATATGATGGACTACTACTCAAGTCATGAAAGAAGAAGGAAAATTTCCCCTTTGTAGCATCATGGATGGACTTGGAGGTATTGTCCTAAGTGAAATAAGTCAGAAAAAGACAAATATTGTATTATATCACTTAAATGTGGAATCTAAAAAGTACAAGAAACCAAAGAATATAACAAAAAAGAAGCAGACTCACATATACAGAGAACAAACTACAAACTACCATGTATAAAATAAGCTACAAGGATACATTGTACAACATGGGGAATCTAGCCAATCTTTTATAATAACCGTTCAGTAGGTAAAGAATCCGCCTGCAATGCAGAGACTCAAGTTCGATTCCTGGGTTAGGAAGATCCCCTGGAGAAGGAAATGGCAACCCACTCCAATATTCTTGCCTGGGAAATTCCATGGACAGAGGAGCCTGGTGGGCTACAGTCCATGGGGAAGCAAGAGTTGGACACGACTGAGTGATTAAACCACCACCATAAATAGAATATGGGCTTCCCAGGTAGCATTAGTGGTAAATAACCCATCTGCCAATGCAGGAGATGTAAGAGATGTGGGTTCGATCCCTGGGTTGGAAAGATCCCCGGGAGGAGGGCATGGCAACCCATTCTAGTATTCTTGCCTGGAGAATCCCATGGACAGAGGAGCCTGGTGGGCTACGGTCCATAGGGTCATAAAAGAGTTAGACACAACAGAAGTGATATAGCACGCATGCACATAAAGTATGTCAATGAAAACTCAATTACTATCAAGTTAAGAAGAAAAAAGAGAATTCAATTTGAGCCAAACTGAGGATTACAATCTGGAAAGCAGATTCTCAGACAGTCCTGAGCACTGTTCCTGCCTGTTAGAAGTCAAAGGCTTAGTTGTATATCAGTATGACATACTGATATTTTACATAAAGGTCACGGACAATACATAATCCAGGTAAACACATATAAAGTGAGTAGCAAGTCACCATGAACCCCTACAGAGTTGGGAAAGAAGGCCATTTTAGAAGTTACATTTCTAGCCTCAGAAGAAAGAAAACAAAAACTTGTCTTTATGGTTGAACAGGCACGCCCATCTTTGGGGAGCTCTGGTTAACATATAATGCAGATACACTCTGCACACTGTGGGGAGAGAATTCAATGTTCAATTTTTTTCTTGTCTTGCCTTTAAAATATAAATTTTATATTATCAAGTATAACCTTTAAAAATTGTGAATCATTATACTGTATACCTGTTACAGTTTCATGGGGAAAATGTCACACAGAGTTCTGAGACTTATATTTCTTTCTTTCTTTTTTTTAATTAACTTTTTATTGAAGTATAGTTTATATAATACTGTACATCAACTATACTTCAATAAAAATTAATTTAAAAAAGAAAGAAATATAAACCTTGGAACTCTGTGTGACATTTTCCCCATGAAACTAGAATAGGTTAATCTGAAAAAGGAGCAGGGAACAAGACTTCTTGAAGATTAATGATAGGATTTTCAGGATAAGACTGCAAACTAAATAACAGTAGGATTTTGAGTATTTGTTGGAGTATAACCAAAAAAAAAATTCACATGGCTTTGATTCTGGGAACATTGCGGAGATGGATTTAGTCCCAGAGGATTATATTTATTTCTCCAATCATACTACTTGGTTCTATAGTGATTGACATTGATTAATACATAGTTAAAATGTTATAAATGCAATTTTTAGACTCAACTTCTCATGGATCACCAAAGATATAATTAATTTACAAAGTGAATGCAAACATTATAACAAGGGTATTGTAAGTCGCATTGAAACTTAAGAGCAGTTGGGCAAGGATTGGGGAGGAGTATAAACAAGGGGATGATCAAGAGGAATGGTGTCTTGTTAATGGGAAAAGAAACAGCAAAAATCTTCTTTTTATCCCTAAATTACATTGTCTCTAATCACAATGCATGTGACCTTGAAAATGGATTACTTACCATGGAAGCCAGGAGAAGATATAGAAACAGGAGTCTGGTTGGCTGTTTGCTTATTTTTTTTCCCAACAAAAAGCCCAGTTTTCCAGAAGGTCTTTAGAAAATCAGGTTTTGATTCATTCTTCATCACAATCTTATAAAAAGTCTTTTTAAATCAAAGGAAGGACAAGTGAGAGAAATTACAGAAAATAGGGATTGTAAATAAGACACTACTGTCCAGCAACCAAATCATAAATACTGTTAGAGCCCAGTAGACTAAGGACATAGCATAGGAATGTTTACAAGTGGCTGAAAACAGCCTCCAGTATTCACAACTTACAGACTGACACTTGTTTACTGGGATAAAACAATTCACTACACCATGATCTGAAGTCACAATGAAGCTATAGATGGAAAAGTAACAATCTTGGAGGCATTACCTCTATGTTGGGGTGCCTTTGTTGTTGTTTAGTGAGTAAGTCGTGTCTGACTCTTTGTGACCCCATGGACTGTTGCTGGCCAGGCTCTTCTGTCCGTGGGATTTCCCAGGCAAGAATACTGGAGTGGTTGCCCTTTCCTTCTCCAGGGGATCTTCCTGACCCAGGGACTGAACCTGCATTGGCAGGAGGATTCTTTACCACTCAGCCAGCAGGGAAGCCCTGGAGGTGCTTTTACTCTGACAGAACTCCCCTCCTCCCCCGCCAGTTTCTGGCTTTTGATTCATGAAAGCAACAGGAAACACAAATCAGATTTGTTTGTTTTCTTCCCAGGGTATTGTGTTAATTAAAATGCCAAAGTAGGCTTCCAGTTTCAGCTCAGAGATGTAGACAGCTTGAAATAGAGTTGTTACTGCATTCACAATAAGCAAATACCACAGTAGACTACAAATTAATGACTTATCTTGGAGCCACTAGAGAACTGAGGTTGCAAGACAAACAATTTACCTGAAATCTGGAGACAGATGTTTGCTGGGAGAAACAGGACCCAAGCATTTGTTTATCTAGAACAGAAGCTACTGAACACTGTATAGGTCAATATGATGGTTCAGCTAGAAATTTCTAACAAATTGCTAACAGCTGAGAGGAGGCTAATATAAGAGAGTTGCAGTATTTCCTCCTGGGAATTCTACCAGGTGACGACAGACAGGATTAGGAGAGATTTCTGAGAAAACTTTCCTGTATTACTAGCTGAGCGAGGGGACCATTAGCCACTGACACACTTGGCAGACTCACATCCTGCATCTTCCCTAGTTCTCTAGGGAAGTTCCTAGTTCCCTAGTTCTAGGGAAAAGCCTTAACATGCAGAGGGAAGTGTGACAAAACCTGTACCCTAAGTTCACTAGTGGAAACATGCTTCAACTAGGAAAGAACAGAAAAACAAAACCTCTACCCATGAAGGAGGGACAGGAATACTTGTGAAGGTTTTACCTCTGAGACCCAGGTTGACAGTGTTTCCTAAGACTGAGGCTTAATCAGAAGATCAGAGAATGAGCCATCTACCCTCTTCCCTCACACATGCTAGCAAGCATCCAATAAAAATAATGGCAGAATAAAAATCACTGTAGATGGTGACTGTAGCCATGAAATTAAAAGACGTTTACTCCTTGGAAGGAAAGTTATGGCCAACCTAGACAGCACATTAAAAAGCAGAGACATCACTTTGTCAACAAAGGTCCATCTAGTCAAGGCTATGGTTTTTCCAGTGGTCATGTATGGATGTGAGAGTTGGACTATAAAGAAAGCTGAGTGCCGAAGAATTGATGCTTTTGAACTGTGGTGTTGGAGAAGACTCTTGAAAGTCCCTTGGACTGCAAGGAGATCCAATCAGTCCATCCTAAAGGAGATCAGTCCTGGGTGTTCATTGGAAGGACTGATGTTGAAGCTGAAGCTCCAATAGTTTGGCCACCTGATGCAGCTGACTCATTGGAAAAGACCCTGATGCTGGGAAAGACTGAGGGCAGGAGGAGACGGGGACGACAGAGGATTAGATGGTTGGATGTCATCACCGACTCAATGGACATGAGTTTGAGCAAGCTCCAGGAGTTGGTGATGGACAGGGAGGCCTGGCGTGCTGCAGTCCATGGGGTCACAAAGAGTCAGACACGACTGAGGGACTGAACTGAACTGAACAGCAGGGAGGTGAGGGACAGGGAAGCCTGTTGTACTGTGGTCCACCGGGTTGCAGAGTCGGACATGACTTGGTTACTGAACAACAACAACAGTAGGAAGAGCTACTTGAGATAGGTTCTCTCTGGGTAGTAGAGGAAGACCCAAAACCAAATGGGGAACAAAAATTCAGAAAAACTCACTGACAAAGTAACCACACCATAAATATAGATAGCTAGAAGACTTAAAGCCTCTAGTGCAATGAAGGAAGCTAAATCAAATAGAAACTTAAAATCAGCCCACTTCCTGACTATATTAACACAACTCACCACACTAAAGTCCTAGGCAAAGGAAAGGTAGGTCTATCTTTGAATATTAAAAAAAAAACACAACAAAAACACACTTACCTTAATATCTATTGTCTTATTCAACATTTCCAATTTCTAATAAAAAATTATATGCACCCAAAAAGGCAAGAGACAACATAGTCTGAAGAGATGAAGCAATCATGAGCACCAGACTCACAAGTTGAAGATCAGACATTCATTGTGATTAATATTTCAAAAGGCCTAAAGGAAAAAGTAGATAGCATGCAATACCAAATAGGTAATCTCAGTAGAGAAATGGAAACCATGAGAAAGAATTAAATGGAAATGCTAATTTTTTTACACACACACACAAACCCGCAGTAACAGAGATGAAGAGCACTTTTGATGGGTTCATCATTAGAACTTATTGAACTGAATAAGGAATGAACTTGAAGAATTCAATAGATATTACCTAAATTGAAACCAAAGGGGGAAAAAAGTGAAAACAAGCAAAAGAATAGATCATTTAGTTCTAACATAAGCATAATTGGACTCACAGGAGAAAAAAGAGAAAATGAACAGAAGATATAACTTGGGGGGAAAACAAGGCTGAGAACTGTCCAAAATTAACAACAGATACAAAAGCATAGATCCAAGAATATTAGAGAAGAACAAGATAAATACCAAAACCAAACATACCTAGGTGTATCATATACACACTGCTGCAAACCAAAGACAAAGGGAAAATCTTAAAGGCAGTCAAAAAAGCAAGAATACATGGGACAAGGGTAAGAATCACGACAGACTTCCTGTCGGAAACCATGCAGCCAGAAGACAGTGGATTAATATCTTTAAAGTTCTGGGAGAAAAAAAATCTCACAATACAAAACTCTATACCTAGTTAAAATAGCCTTAAAAAATGAATGATATGAAAATTCAAAACTTTCTCAGACAGAAAATTTGAGGAATTCATTGCCAGCAAACCTACCCTTCCATAATTGCTAAAGGAAGTTCTTTAGGCAGAAAGAATATGATAAAGGTCAAAAGAGTATCATAAATAAATGAAGGTTAAGTAAAATCCTTTATTTTTATTTGCTCCAAAAGATAACTATTCGGCGCCGTGGCGGACGCGGGGCGCGCGCCCTGCGGCTCAGCTCGGTCCGGGCCATGGAGGCGCCCACAGCCCGCCCGCTGCCGCGGCTGCCGCTGCTGCTCGCGGCCTGCGCCCCGGCGCCGGGCTGCGCCTCCTCCGACGCGCCTCCGCTGGTCAACGAGGATGTGAAGCGCACGGGGGACCTGAGCAGCCACCTGGCCGAGGTGACGGCCGAGGTGGTCCTGGCGCGCGCGGGCGGCGGCTCCTCGCCCCGCGCCGCCTCCTTCCTGCTGGCGCTGGAGCCCGAGCTGGAGGCCCGGCTCGAGCACCTCTGCGTGCAGGTGAAGGGAGAGGATGAGGAAGAGAACAATCTGGAAGTAAGAGAAACCAAAATTAAGGGTAAAAGCGGGAGATTCTCCACAGTCAAGCTCCCAGTGGCTCTTGATCCTGGGGCCAAGGTCTGTCATCGTGGAAGCCGTTTATACCCACGTGCTTCAGCCGCACCCACCCAGATCCCCCAGTCGGAGAAACAGTTCGTGGTGTTTGAGGGGAGCCATTACTTCTCTCCCTACCCAACCAAGACACAGACCACGCCTATGAAGCTCGCCTCCCAGAATGTAGAGAGCTACACCAAATTGGGGAACCCCACACTTCCTGAGGACCTCCTGGATTACGGACCCTTCCGCGACGTCCCCGCCTACAGTCAGGACACGTTCAAAGTGCGTTCTGACAGTGTGGAGATTTCTTTAAAAACTGGAAATAGAACTGCCATATGACCCAGCAATCCCACTTCTGGGCATACACACCGAGGAAACCAGATCTGAAAGAGACACGTGCACCCCAATGTTCATCATCGCAGCACTGTTTATAATAGCCAGGACATGAAAGCAACCTAGATGCCCATCAGCAGACGAATGGATAAGGAAGCTGTGGTACATATACACCATGGAATATTACTCAGCCATTAAAAAGAATTCATTTGAACCAGTTCTAATGAGATGGATGAAACTGGAGCCCATTATACAGAGTGAAGTAAGCCAGAAAGATAAAGAACATTACAGCATACTAACACATATATATGGAATTTAGAAAGATGGTAATGATAACCCTATATGCAAAACAGAAAAAGAGACACAGATGTACAGAACAGAATTTTGGACTCTGTGGGAGAAGGCGAGGGTGGGATGTTTCGAGAGAACAGCATGGAGACATGTATATTATCTATGGTGAAACAGATCACCAGCCCAGGTTGGATGCGTGAGACAAGTGCGCGGGCCTGGTGCACTGGGAAGACCCAGAGGGATCGGGTGGAGAGGGAGGTGGGAGGGGGGATCGGGATGGGGAATACATGTAACTCCATGGCTGATTCATGTCAATGTATGACAAAAACCACTACAATATTGTAAAGTAATTAGCCTCCAACTAATAAAAATAAATGAAAAAAACAAAACAAAACAAAGTGCTTCTGAGAACAACGGCCCATTCCTGCCCATCACCAGCATGACCCGCGTCATCGAGGTCTCCCACTGGGGCAGCATCGCCGCGGAGGAGAACGTGGACCTGAAGAGCACGGGCGCCATGCTGAAGGGGCCTTTCTCGCGCTATGATTGCCAGAGGTAGCCGGAGAGTGGGGTCTCCTCCGGCAGTTCTTTCAAGGTGTGGGCTGTTGGGGCTGGACACTGGGAGACACTGTGACTGTCTAGTCAGAGAGAGAACTACAGCCCAGCTTCAGTCCCTGGTCGGGGAACTAGCAGCACAGCCCCCCACCCCCCACAAAAAAACCCATTCATAAAGAAAATGGGAATAATGGAAAAAGGAAAAACAAAACCAGACCCTAGTATTGCTGACATATATTTCTTTTTTCTTATAATATGGTTTTTAAAAAGCATTTGATCGTATTGCAAAAAAAAAAGGTAACTATTCAAAGCAAATACAATAACAATGAAATATGTTTTTATAGTATATGTAAAAGTTAGATTTATGATAACAATGGCACAGAGATAAGAGGGAAGAATTGAAAATATACTTTTATAAAATCCTTATAATACTTCTGAAATAGTATATTATTTGAAGAAAGACTCAGATTATTTCAAATGTATATTATAAATTTTAGGGCAGAGATTTAAATTTTTTAAAATTTAAGATATAATTGACATATTAGTTTAAGGTATATAACATAATATTTGTATATATTGCATAATGACCACCACAGTAAGTCTAGTTAACTTGCATTGGGCTTCCCAGGTAGCTCATCAGTAAAGAACCACCTGCCAAATGCATGAGACATGGGTTCTATCCCCAGGTTGGGAAGTGGCAACCCACTCCAGTATTCTTGCCTGGGAAATCCCATGGACAGAGGAGCCTGGTGGGCTACAGTCCATGGGGTCGCAAAGAGTCAGACATGACTGAGCAACTAACACTTTCACTTGCGTAGTGAAATCATTTATCTTAATCACCTCTTTAAAGGTCTATCTCCAAATAGTCACATTCCGAGGTACGGGGGTTAAGACTTCAACAGTTGAATGTGGGGACACAATTAAGTCTATAACCCAGCAGACCCTGGGAAGAGACCATATACAGAAGAGAGCCCTGAAAACCAGCTACCGGCTGTGCAAAGGTGGCCAGTGGATGCACAGAACGGCAGTCTACCAGAGCAGGAGTTGCCAAGACTTCCAGGATCCCTGGGTGACCCAGGACACGTCTGGCTCCAGCCTCTGCCAGAAAAGCCTGCTCCCAAGTTGGCACCTTTGAATTTAGTGCCTTAACCCCCAGCCTTTGGGAACTTTCCAGGTGCTCAAAGCATTTCAGCAGCACCAGTGGCATGGCGATCTGAGGCGGGGGCCCCTGGGGGCTGCCCTGCACTCGGCAGGGTTGTGAGCATCCAGACCCTGCCTCCTGCTGGGCCCTCAGGAGAGCCTGGGAGGCCCACCAGGTGGGAGGGACTGGTCCTTACGGGTGAGCTGGTAGATGAAGTGGGGGGAGTGGGCGACAGTGAAAGCAATCTCTCATATTCCCTCCCCCTCCTCCTTTGGAAAGAAAGATGGGGCAGCTCCTTTTAAAGGCTTCAGCTTCTCAAAGACTGGGTTTATTTTGCCTAAAGGACTCCCTGATGACTTGCCTCTAGTTTCCTTCATCTCAGTAGCAATTTTGTTATTTTCCTAAGTTTGATAGCAGAATTCTTGTCCCTGTGGGGAACCTTTCAGGGACAATTTGTTGTTGTTGTTGTTTTTACTGGATGGTGAGCTAAATAGTGACTTTCTGTTCCCCCCCCCCCCCAAAATGTAATAGCAACTGTTGAGCAAGGTTCTTGGCAGGGAGGTTTGTTTGAGCTCAGGGGCGTACAGGTCTAGAGGTCTCTGGTCTCTCTGCAGATATGTCTGGGTGCTCTTAGGAGAAGTCAGTAAGCAAGATTTTAGAGGACACCCCACAGCCAGCCCTACTGTTATTGTTTTTGAGAAACTTCTGGGCATTACAAACACATCTCTCTTTTATCTCCATGTTAATGAGGATAATTTCCCTATGGAGGAGTCAGGAAGAAACCTGGACCACGTGGATAAAGCAAATGTCAACCACCGCCTGAACACCTGTGCTGTTCCCCCAAACACACTTGCATTATTTCTGCTACTTGGTCCTGAAAAGCCTCTTTACTAGAGATTATTTTCATCTACCAAGGAATAAATTAGTATCTGTCTCCACATGAGAGTTAAACAAAACCGACCAGAAGATTCAGGGCTGGGGTGGGGGGAGGGGCAGGTCTGCATCTCTCCCACCATCACATGCATCTCTAGAGAGGACTGCAGAGGACCATCTTCTGATTGGCTGGTTCCACCTGGCTTCCTTCTCCGGGTAGTAAAAAACTTCCAAAATGCTCTGGAAAACTACATTCTGCATAAAAGTCCATTGGGGTTATTTTCTAGATGATTATTTCTTGGTAATAATTAGTATTATGCTCAGTTACTCAGTCATACCTGACTTTTTGTGGCCCTGTGGACTGTAGCCCACCAGGCTCCTCTGTGCACGGGATTTCCCAGACAAGAATACTGGAGTGGGTTTCCATTTCCTTCTCCAGGGGATCTTCCCAACCCAGGGATTGAACCTGAGTCTCCTGCATTGGCAGGTGGATTCTTCACCACTAGGCCACCTGGAAAGCCCACAGTAATTAGTATTAAGAGCAATGTAATGTAATCTATTAGAAAACTAATGTGAAAGGCCCCACCTTGGATCACTACGTGTTGTAGATCCAGAGCTGCTCCAGGCTGGGGAGGCCACCCAGTCCAAAGTCCTTTCCAGGGCGGACACAGGTACATCATCCTGGAGGGACAGCCATCTTCCCTCTGCTTGCTTACTTTGGGTGTCAGGGAGCTCACCCTTGATCGGGCATCCTGTCCAATGCTAGACAACTGTGAGTGTTAAAACATTTCTTCATTTGTCCTTCTCTTGAACTTTCATTTCTGGTCTTGGTTCATTCCCTGGAGTCATAGTAAGTCAATTCTATCTTCTTTCTTCAAACAACCGGATAGGCTTAAAGTAGAGAAAATTTTATTCATTGAAATTCCCCTCAGTAAGATGACTCCATTTGTTTTGGAGAAATTCTGTTAAGCTGCTTGGAGGGTGAGTGATTGGAGGGACCAAGGCAGGTCTGATTGTTGTTGTTCAGTCGCTAAGTCGTGTCTGACTCTTTGTGACCCCAGGGACTGCAGCACGCCAGGCTTCCCTGTCCTTCACCATCTCCTGGAGTTTGCTCAAACTCATGTCCAGTGAGCCAGTGATGCCATCCAGCCATCTCATCCTCTGTTGCCCCTTCTCCTCCTGCCCTCAATCTTTCCCAGCATCAAGGTTTTTTTCCTATGAATTGGCTTTTCTCATCAGGTGGCCGAAGTATTAGAGCTTCAGCTTCAGCATCAGTCCTTCCAATGAATATTCAGGGTTGATCTCTCTTACAATTGACTGGTTTGATCTCCTTGCTGTCCAAGGGACTTTCAAGAGTTTTCTCCAGAACCACAGTTCAAAAGCATCAATTCTTCAGCACTCAGCCTTCTTTATGGTCCAACTCTCACATCCATATATGACTATTGGCAAAAATATGGTTTTGACTATATGGACCTTTGCACTTGAGATAATCAGGAGCAATCTGGGACTTCCCTGGTGGTCCACTGGATAAGATTCTGTGCTTCCAATGCAGGGTCCCGGGTTTGATCCTTGGTCAGGGAACTAGATCCCCCATGCCACAACTAAATATCTGGTGCAGCCAAATAAAAAAAATGTAAACTTAAATTTAAAAAAATCAAGAGCAATCTGTCCCACTGGTGGGGGCGGACTATGGGATGAGGAAGCTAGAGAGGCTGCTTCCCCTCCAGGAGACCCCCATCCTGGCCCCAAATATTTAATAGGTCTGACCAAGACAAAGAATGCCAGGTGTGCCTGGATTCCTTCTGCAGACTGTCAAGGGGCTAAGTTCTCTGAAAAGATAGCAACAACCAACTCCCTAAAATGCACTCAATTGGAACAGTAGACCCAGGGCAGGCGGGGGAGGACGTGATTAGGGCACTGCCATCACAATGGGGCCTCCCCTCGCAGCTGGATCAAACTGGGGAACTCCTGGCTCTAGGAACAACAGCAGCCCACACATGCAGGCATTACATCCTGTTGGAAGCCCTGGAAGGTGAGGTGTGCTTCACAAAGATCAGCAATTCTCCTTCTCTCCTGCAAGTTCACTTCCTTCCACACATGAACACAGTCCTGTATGTCCCTTGTAACCAACTAACCACAAGCCCCCTGCTGGCCACACACATCTCCCACCTCTCAGTTCAGTTCAGTTCAGTCGCTCAGTTGTGTCCGACTCTTTGTGACCCCATGAATTGCAGCACGCCAGGCCTCCCTGTCCATCACCAACTTCCGGAGTTTACTCAAACTCATGTCCATCGAGTCGGTGATGCCATCCAACCATCTCATCCTCTGTCGTCCCCTTCTCCTCCTGCCCCCAATCCCTCCCAGCATCAGGGTCCTTTCCAATGAGTCAACTCTTCGCATGAGGTGGCCAAAGTATTCCAGTTTCAGCTTCAGCATCAGTCTTTCCAATGAACACCCAGGACTGATCTCCTTTAGGATGGACTGGTTGGATCTCCTTGCAGTCCAAGGGACTTGCAAGAGTCTTCTCCAACACCACAGTTCAAAAGCATCAATTTTTTGGTGCTCAACTTTCTTCACAGTCCAACTCTCACATCCATACGTGACCACTGGAAAAACCATAGCCTTGACTAGATGGACCTTTGTTGACAAAGTAATGTCTCTGCTTTTTAATATGCTATCTATGTTGGTCATAACTTACCTTCCAAGGAGTAAGCATCTTTTAATTTCATGGCTACAATCACCATCTGCAGTGATTTTGGAGCCCCAAAAAATAAAGTCTGACACTGTTTTCACCGTTTCCCCATCTATTTCCCATGAAGTGATGGGACCAGGTGCCATGATGTTAGTTTTCTGAATGTTGAGCTTTAAGCCAACTTTTTCACTCTCCTCTTTCACTTCATCAAGAGGCTCTTTAGTTCCTCTTCACTTTCTGCCATAAGGGTGGTGTCATCTGCATATCTGAGGTTATTGATATTTCTCCCAGTAATCTTGATTCCAGCCTGTGCTTCCTCCAGCCCAGCGTTTCTCATGATGTACTCTGCATCTCCCACCTCTAGTCATGGCCATTTCCTGGCTCCCATTCACACTTCCTTGATGACTCAGCCATAAAGAATCTGCCTGCAATGCAGGAGATGTGAGTTCAATCTCTGGGTTGGGAACATCCCCTGGAGGAAGAAAATGGCAACTCACTCCAGTATTCTTGCCTGGAAAATCCCATGGACAGAGGAGCCTGGTGGGCTGTGGTCCATGGGGTCACAAAGAGTTGGACATGACTAAAGCAACTGAGCACGCACACACACATTCACAACAATAGTTCTCGACAGTTGAGTGTCGCTCTCGTGTCAACAGGCTGGTTGGCTTTGACCCACTCTGCCTGTGCCTCTGCTCTCAGTGTTCTACTGAAATGGAAAAGGTCACCTATACCTCCATGTTCCCGGGGTCAGGGATCACCCTCATCCCCGTCTCTTGGAGGATACTCCCCTACACAACGTATGCCTCCCTCCTGCCAACACCTCCTTCACTTGCCTCCTCCTCCTTCACAGACCCTCCCTGCCTCCACTGCTCGCTCATCTTTCTGAGGATCTACAAGTGTTGGCCAATCCTCAGGCCAATTCAGGGACTCTTCTCTCCTACTTTCAGACCTTGCATTCCTAGCCCATCTAATCCTGATGACGTCTCAGTTTGTAACTCTATTTTATATTTCCCCTTGCAGGTGTAATGGGAATCGCATTAAGATGTCCACAACTGAACTCCCTTTTGGTGGTATATCACCCCCTCCCCGCCATTTCTGTAATGATACGAGTCATCAGGATCTTGAAACAAAAATGTAGGTAGGACCACCACCTCCCTGGTGGTCCAGTGGTTAAGAATCTGCCTGCCAAGGCAGGGGATATGGTTCCATCCCTGGTTGGGGAGCTAAGATTCCACGTGTTTTGGAGCAGCTAAGACCATGTGCTGCAGCTACTGAAGCCCGTGTGCCTAGAGCCTGTGTTCTGGAACAAGAGAAGCATTGCAACAAGAAGCCTGTGCATTACAGGAAAGAGTAGCCCTTGCTCACTGAAACTAGAGAAAGCCTGTGGGTAGGAACCAAGACTCAGCATAGGCAAAAATAAATGCATAAGTAGCACAGAATTGAAATCAAAGGATCAAATACTCAAAATTAAAAAAGTAGGTGCCATTTCCACACTTTGCTTTTCAAAATCATATCCACCAGCACATGAACGTTACCCTTTTAAAAGCATTTTGAATCTCCCACTTTTCTCCACCTCCACCATGAGTCTAGACCACCATGATCCCACGTGGACCATGGCAACAGCCTTCCAGCCTCATGCTTCCACTGTGTCTCCACATAATCCATTCCCATCCATCAGCTACAGCCATCTTCTTCAAATATAAATCCCCTCCCCTCCATCATTCACCTTTACTGACTTCCAAAGCACTGAGAACAAACCTGTCTCCTCACATGGCCTGCTTCTTGATGTCCACACCTTCTTCCCCTCATCCCGAGCATGCCAGATACACTGTTCTAGAACAGGCCAAGTTCAAGGGCCTGGGACTTGGTAGAGTGGTTCCTTCCTCCTGGAGTGTTTTCCCCCAGATCTCTGCATGGCTGGTTCATTTCTATAATTAAGTCATCTCTTGAGCAAGGGCTTCCCAGGTGGCACTAGTGGTAAAGAATACGGGAGACACAAGAGACTTGGGTTCGATCCCTGGGTCAGGAAGATCTCCTGGAGGAGGTCATGGCAACCCACTCCCGTATTCTTAACTGGAGAATCCCATGGACAGAGGAGCCTGGCAGGCTACAGTCCATGGGGTCACATGACTGAAGCGACTGAGCACACACATATCTCTTGAGCAAACCCTTTCCTAACCACCCAATCTCCAGCAGACTTTCGGCCACAACCAAGTCCCTCTGTTTCAGGCCCACCATTGCACGCAATTCTCTTGTTACGTGTTTCCCTCATTTTCATGGTTATTGACTCAGTGCACCTCCCATAAATAGAATGCAGGTTGCCCATTTGCTCATCAGGGTGCCCCTCGTCCCCTGGTAGAGCATCCACACACAGGTGGGGCACTGAATGAAGTGAAGGAATGAATGGAAACACCCTGTTGTCTGTGTCGGTGATCAGGATTACAAAGTACAAAGGAATCCTCACACTTTCTCCAGTCCTTTTATGGAATTGAAGGATGGGAGTGAAGGTGGTCACCAGGGGAAGCATCATGAGGTACCTTATCCCCAGGACACATGCCTTAGTCTGTTTGGGCTGCTATAACAGAATGAATGGCTTAAAAACAACAGAAATTGGTTTCTCATAGTTCTGGAGGCCAGGAAGTCCAAGATCCGGGTGCCTGCAAACTCAGTACCTGGTGAAAGCCCTCTTCTTGGATGCACATGGCCATCTTCTCACTGTATCCTGATATGGCAGAAGGGGCAAGGGTGCTCTCTGGGGTCTCTTTTATGAGGGCACTAATCCCATTCATAAGGGCTCCATCCTCATGATCCAATCATCTCCCCAAAGCCCCACCTCCTAACACCGTTGCACTGGGCATTCAGATTTAACCTATGAATTTTGGGAAGACACAAAAATTCAGTCTATAGCCAGGCAAGAGCCCTCCAGGCAAGTCTAGTGCTCCTTTTGTGTTACGTCTCTGAGGACACACTCACCTCCACACTACTACTTTTTAAAAATGGGGATCCACTCAAGGGTAGTAGTTAAAAGCACGGGGCCTGGGGTCACTTCCAGGAGCTTTGCTATGAGAACTTGGATAGGTGACCTTAATCGCAATAAAGTGCCTCTTGTTTCCTTATCTGCAAAGTGGAGATAGGGTCTTATCTCTGAAGGATTGTGGGAAGGATTATAAACAATAATCTGAGAAGCACTCAGAGCAGTGCCTGGGACAGAGGAGAGACTCAGGAACTACTGTCTTCACTGTTAGGAAAACCGAGGCTGGCAATTACTTTCAGCTTTTACCATCTCAGCTGCCATTCTAGACTGCCCACATCATCTTAAATTTTGGTCTCTGTCTCAACTCCTCTTGTTAGGGAAGAAGGTCACCACCTCCACGCAGGGCAGAGGGAAGGGTGGCAGCTTCAATATCACCCCCCGAGTGAATTCCCTGAGTCTGAAAATTCTATATTCTCTTAACTTCTCAGGGGCCAGAGAGAACAAGAGCCAGTCCTGAAACACACAGAGGGTATGAACCTGTATTTGAACAAAATGGAACCAAATACCTTTGATCTTACAGTGAAATCCACTGCCTCAAAATGGTTCACCTGAAATGTTCTGCTAACAGGAGAAGCCATGGTGTTGAGTAGTAATAGCCAACACAGTTTTTTCTTAGTTAAAGCTATTCATAGAGCAAGTCTTTTGGAGCAAGACTGGATGAAGGGAGTTCTTGCTTAGAGCACGTTCACCAGGGAATTCAGCATTGGTGTTCTCTAAGAGAATGCAATTAATTAATTAATGCAATTAACAGATCAATTTGATTGGGGGAAAAAACAACTACCCCAGGACTTTTTCAATACAGGCAGACCCAACAAAGCAGTGTAGTTCTAACAGAAAAATATTCATGAGGATGGAAAATACAATAAAAGGAGCAGAACTTAGGGTATATAAAATGAAATTATACTATATATGAAATCTTTTTGATTCCGAAGGCTAACTGTCCCCAGCTACACACATTCCCATGGAGATTAGCTTGTTCACAGGAACAAACTGGAAAGGTTTTTAAAAAGAGAGGTGTTATATAATTGAGACATAATTATGAGATTTCAAATATATCCTCTTACTCTGCTGGCTTCTGCACTTTCATCCTGCTTAATGTACTGATAACATAGGTTTCAATAGAAACAAACAGGTTAGATTAACGAGATGCTGAAAAGTGGCAACTTTAAAGGAAATCTTATATTTTTAATAGGTTGTATCAAATAGTTGTAAAGAGCCAAAATCCTACAGTAGTTTCTAATTTCCAAAAATGAACAACAAAGTTTTATTGTGGGGGGGGGGGATCTCATACAACCCAAACTCCCCAATCAACCTAACATGAAGTTTGACCATGACCTCTCTTATTCAACGAAACTCCACACACTGCATGTAACTCAGTTGCTAGAGGACACTCTCTCAGCCTGAGTAAAAATCACACACGTGTGTCAGGTCTGAAACCTTTTATTCGACAGGCAATGCATTGTTCAATGGTGAAGGACATGGATGACGAGTGGAGAAGTTTAAAAACTGATTTTGGAAGGAGTCTATGAGTCGATGGAGCCTGCTGTGTTCCTTCCACTCCTTCGCAGGCTGGCTGCCTTCAGGAAAGTGGACCGTGCGATAGCTGCTCTTGGAAAAAACGACATCTCTGTTTCACCATGAATGTCATGCCTAACGGTAAACGTGAAAGGAGAAGGCAGACTCCGCAGGCAGGACGGGGGCCCAGAGACACAAGCTGATCTCTGGTGGCGGCGCGGGCACGCGTTCTCCTGGAAGACCACCTGAGTTCCCTATCCGCGCTTCATCTGCATTTCCTCCCCTGCCTGAGCCCCCTCTCTCCGGGGGACTCTGAGAGACTCGCATTCATACCTGTGGGCACAGAGCCTCGGCCCTGGCCCTTTTCAATGGTGTTCTTGTCCTCGGGCGTCTCTGGCCCGGGGCCGCGGCCGAGCGTCCGTCCGACTCGTTTGCCTGGTTCCGCCCTCTTCCCTGAGCTTGCTCTCTCGAAACCTGATGATAAAATCGCTCTTCAGTTTCACAGTTTGTTTGCCTTGATTGAGTGGCAGTTTGAAAGGAAGTGACTCGTCAAGGAAGTAGACATTCTTTACCAGAGCACTGGTAAACCTATTTTATAATTTGGGGCATGTCACTCCAAGCTTGCGATTTCTTTCTGGCCAGTTCCATCCAGGAGGGCTGGTCTGTGCTGCCGTAGCTGGCTCGCTTCAGCTGATGCAGTTCCTTCTCCATCATCGCTGCCGACTGGGCTGCTGGACAGAAGACAAAACAAATGGAAACGTGAGAAACGAGTTTGGATTTGCACTTAAGCTTCTTGGAGGCCTTTTAAAAAACATGTCTAGAGTCTTAACCGTAGTCTCAAACATAAAACGTGCAAATGTGTGAAGAAGATGTCGGCATAGGATAATTTACAGTTCCAGCAACGTGGTGAGTTGAGAGAAACTTTCATGATCAAACTGCAGGAACTCTGTGGGTAAATATTCTTAACACCACTGAAATGGACACTTAAGAAAGGGTTAAGATGGTGAATTCTGTTATGTATGTTTTAGCAAAATGAAAACTAAACTGAAAAATACGGTTACATGCCACAAGAAAGTTGAATCTAGAAACATCATGCTCAGCGAAAAAGCCAGAAACAAAAGAACACATATTTTATGATGCCATTTATAAGAAAGGTCCCCACCAAAAGGCAAATATACAGAGAGATAGAAAATAGATTAGTGGTTGCTTAAGCTGGAGGTGAACATGGTGAATGACTGTAAATGGGTATGGGATAGCTCTTTAGGGTGAAGGAAATGGTCTAAAACTGGACTGCGATGGTTGGACAACTTGATAAATATATACTCACTGAATTGTATGCTTAAAATGTGTGAGTTTTTTTTGGGGGGCCATGTAAATAATTATCTCAATAAAAGCTGTTTTTAAAAAAATCAACATACAACATTATAAAGCAATTATTACTGCTGTTTAGATAACAACTCTCTTCAAGACCACATGGACTGTAGCCCACCAGGCTCCTCTGTCCATGTGATTTCCCAGGCAAGAATACTGGAGTGGGTTGCCATTTCCTCCTCCAGGGGATCATCCTGATCCAGGGATTGAACCTTCATCTCCTGCTTTGGCAGGTGGATTCTCTATCACTGAGCCACCAGGGAAATAAAGTCACTCTTCTATAAGTAAAAATAATAATAATAATAATAAATAATAATTGAATGATCAATGTGGCAGGACGTCCTTGGTGGTCCGGTGACTAAGCCTCTGCGTTCTCAATCAGGGGGCCTGGTCAATCCCTGGTCAGGGAGCTGGATCTCACACGCCGCAACTAAAGATTCCATGTACCACAACTATTTTTTTAAAAATTAATGTGGCAGCAAGTAATTCAGAAAAGACAAAACAGAACAAGACAAAGCAGGACTAAACCTGGAAATGCATTTCTAAGGGCTCAGCACTATTTCTGGGCTTCATACCCAAATTCTGATGGGACAAGGAGATTCCTCTTTGCAGCCCCTCCTGGAGGCGGAGCTTTGTCCCCTGCCTCTGGTCCACAGGAGGCTTGGCTGGGGTCATCAGGAAAGACTTGCTGCGGACAAAGTCGGCTTGCTTCACAGGCTCCTGTCAGGACACAAGAGAGACACACGCTGTCCCGTCACCTGAGATTCAGACGGGGACAAACATAACCACAGGTGATGGGCCATGAAGGCTTCTCCACCCACGTGGCACATACTGCTGGCACCTTCTTGGGGAGCTCTGGCTCACGACTGACTGCCATCTAGCCTCCAGGATGGATTTGCCCCTGGCTCCTGACCTATCCTTGGCCATGGCCAGGTCAGAGGGCCAGGTTCCACTGGAAGGCGAAAGGAACTATGTTTGAAGATAGTTTTATGACTTTTAGGACACTTGGGATGACCGTGGATGCCAGGATCACTGGTGACTATTTGTTTTATAAATTCCCTAAGCCTGCAGGAGGTTTTCCAAGCTTGGCTATGGCAGCAGTTTTGGTGAACATGAAGAGAAGCAGGCTCAACTACAAGCTCAGGCTCACTTCCCCACATGGCTGCAACATGATTTGGGATTTTTACCGTGGCGACTGGGGGGAACACAAAAGCTGTGAGTCTCAGCCTGCTTTTAAGCACCGTCGCTTGGGTTGGAGAAAACTGTTCTCAGTCTGGAGTGTACAAGGGACCCCCACGGTCCAGCCCTACGGACCTTGGTGAAGAGTACGGACCCCAGTGGGTGGCCGGGGCAGCAGCACATGCAGGGCTCGGTCATTTACTGCAAAATGAGTCAAGACGGGGCTGCTGACATGGTTGCCTAGCATCCAAATGAGAAGTTACTTTCACCCCGGGTCGCTTTCTCCAGATGCTGAGACATGTTGCCAAGGAGCCGGGGAGCAGAGGGCTGTCTGCACTGCCTCAGTGGTCCACGGCTCCTCTGCCGCCCTGGCCGCCTGGCGCAGGCACAGGGCAGACATCAGCTGTCATCACAGGCCACGGTCACTATAATGACCATGCAGGACGTGGGGCCACCATGGGGTCCCAGCCCCCAGCCCCCACCTGGGGCGCTCCCCTGCATACACGGGGAGACGGAGGGTCCACTCTAAGCACCTGGGTTCTCTCGGGTGCCTTGGCCGGCCGTCCTGTGTCAGACTTCAAGGTGCGTGCCCCAGGTTTGTCTTCCTGGCTGGGGGGCTGCTCCAGAGGTCCTCGGCGCTTCTGGCGCCCCACGGGGATCCAGGGCGGCGTGGGCTGGCCGTTGGTTCCAGGCCCTGCTACCTTCTCTGAGGGTAAAGACAGAGGTCATACAAAGCAATCCTCGTCACCTCCAGCCTGGCGTGACTCCCCCCACCCACAGCACACTGCACAGGGGCTCTGGGGTGGGTGTGCGGGTGGGGGTCCGCAAGCCTCCTTGGTGACACTAGTCCTTTTCTTTCAGGGACTTTGTTTTTTCAGTTATGTTATGTTCAGTCACTAAGTCATATCTGACTCTGCGACCCCATGGACTGCAGCACACCAGGCTTCCCTGTCCCTCACAATCTCTTGGAGTTGGCTTCAACTGATGTCCATTGAGTCAGTGATGCCATCCAACCATCTCATCCTCTGTTGCCTCCTTCTCCTCCTGCCTTCAATCTTTCCCAGCATCAGGGTCTTAGTTAAAGATGATTCAAAGAGATTATGCCTCTCCTGTCTGAGTCACAAAAAAATCAAATGCAACTGCTCCCATTCACACATTTAAAAGCAATTTTCCTCCTATGGGATGTTAGGGAATGAGATAAGAGTCAGTACCTAGATAGAGAAGATTTCTCTAAGACAGGCCTGTCACTTGGGACCAGTATATACTACCCAATACTCGATATGCTTGGAACACTATGCTTCTCCTTTCTTTTATAAATTGTAAGCACAATCTTCCCCTGTGGACACTGACACCAAGAATAAGCCAAGACTGTTTTCCTTGATGTTTGGGAGAGAAGAGAAAAAATGCCTTTAAAACAAAACACTGTGATGAATTTCCTTCCATGTTCACAGTGCTTGTTTTGGGTGGTAAAACTGTGGGTCGTTCCCCCTTTCCCTTGCCTTTCAACTCTTCTGTGTTTTTATATTTCCTATGATGAGAATTTATTCCCTTCATCAACAGAAAAAAGAAGCCAGTTTGTTTTTTTCAAGGAAGCCAAGTGATCAAATAAGTGGCTTCTCACTTATTTAGAAAGTTCATTGTATCTAGAAAGTTCACTGAATTCAAGGCCCATGAGCCGGCCTCCCTGAGTATCTGCCCACCACCCACAGAGCAGATGGACACGAATCCCCATCTCCAGCCTGGCTTCTTCCTGCTTCTCCCGTCCACAGGGCACCGCCGTCAGCAAGTACAGGCCACACCATGTCACACACACACGGGGACATCGAGGGCGAGACAGTGCCCTTATTCTTTGTGGCCTGACAGACATCACCCCTTGATCGGGTGTGTTTAGAATTTTACTCTGTCTGGTTTGGCTACTGCCTCCAGTTCAACGTGGAGCCCCTTCTCCCATCCCCGGTCACCGAGGAGGGGTCAGAGACAGAGCCACCGCCCGTGAGCTTTGCCTCCCACCAGGGTTGCACATGCACGGACCTGCCCTTGGCCCCTGAGAACCTGCTCCATCGCTGCGACTCACCCCTTTTCCTCTCTGCCCTCTCAGGCTCTCCCCAGGAGCTGACTTCTTCCCCGACTGTGCAAAGCGCTCGGGTCTCCCACAGCTCAGAGAAAAACGTCTCCAGAACCTCGCCACTTCCCTGCAGCCCCCGTTCTCCACTCCCCTCTGCCCTCAACTCCAGCAGCCTCTGCCCGTGTCTCTCCAGCTAATGCTGGACTCAGACCCAATGTGAGCACCACGCCATCCATCCGCCCAGCCACTGGACCGCAGATCTGGGGCCTCGCCTGTCCTCCGGCTGTTTCAGCCCTGCAGCTCAGTTGTGACCATGTAGCCCCTGTGGGCCTATCTCCTGTGGGCACCCACCTCCAGAACCCTGCCGGGCTCTTGCTCATAAACCTGGAATTCCCCCTTGCTCCTGGTCCTCAACCTTTCTCTCTTGTTTCCCAAGTATTCTCTGTTCAACTCCTAACTTCAACACTCACAGTTGCTTAGATTGCTTCCAAATGTGTAATCCAGCCCTACCTTCTACTCTGAGCCAGAGCCTAGCATTTCTACTCCCCACCCCTCCTTCCCTTCTTCCTCCCTCCCATTCATTCATTCATTCATTCATTCATCCACTCCTTGTTTGCTATGGGCAGGGATTGTGCTTAAAAACTAAGATGATAAAGAAAAAACTGTTTCTTTAAAGACTTCTGGGCTTCCCTGGTGGTCCAGAGGTTAAGAATCTGCCTGCCAATGCCGGGGACACAGGTTTGATCCCTGGTCCGGGAAGACCCCATATGCCACGTGGCAACTCAACCCCTGCACCAGAGCTACAGTGCCTGTGCTCCAGGGCCCATGCTCCGCAATGAGCAGCACACAGGCCACAACTACAGAGGAGGCCCCCACTCGCCACAACTGGAGAAAGCCTGTGGCAGCAACAAAGGCCCAATGCAGCCAAAAAGAAATACGCGGCAGAAACTGGCACTCGCTGCACTTCACAGCGTGCTGTGGACATGGGGTAACACCGATGGGGGGGAGCTGAGGATACTGTCTGCAACTGGCACCTGAAGAAGGAAACTTCTAGGCTGAGAAGACGGGCAAGGAAAGGGGACAAAAGACAGTGGCGCGCAGGCCAGCTCAGAGGGGCTGAAGGGCAGGGTGGGCCAACTGAGGGGGTCTTCCTGGCCTTTTCCTTGTCCATTACAGGTTTAAACCCTGGGTACACTCTGGAGGAGACTGCGTGGGGAGTAAGTGTGAGTGGGGCTGGAGGCAGGGAGGGGGGTGAGGTTGGACAACGACTGCAGGATCGTCCCTTCACGTCCACCAAGCTCCCGCCTGGGTATCGCCTCCTCCAGGAATCCTGTTCCGGTCACTCGGTTGGACACATTCCCCCTCCTAACCCTGCGGGAACTCTCCTGAGACGTCTGCCCCACTGTTTGGTACTAAACACTTCTGCCAGCTGACCGACCACCCCACTGACATATGCTTTTGGTCACCAGAACTTCTTATTTACTTAACAAATAGCCGGCAGCGACTACATACCAGGTGCTGTTCTAATATCAGCTTATCTAAGATGTAACTCTGCATTCTGTTTCTCGTCCAGAGGACCGATCACTTGCTCGGCACACAGGAGGCAGGCTGTGTATTTCACCAAAAATCTGCCTGCCTCATCCCTCTTTCCCAGCTCCTCCTTCCAGAGTACTCATAATCTCTGTCTTTCTGGAGTTTTCCTGCAGGGAGGGGTCATTTTATCCCTCTCAGATCTCTTCACGCTCAGTGGCTGGTCATGCTCTCTGCTCTCTCTTGGCCCCTGATGTCTGGCCACACAGTTTCCCGGCAACACCCAGCACACGCCAGCCTTCACCTCTGACAAGGAGACTGGAGAAGAGGAGGGCTTTGATAGGGGCTGAAACTTACTATCTCAGTCAACAAAATTATTCTGAGTGATCGAACCTGGCTCATCTGCACTGCAGGTGATTCTTTACTGACTGAGCTACCAGGGAAGCCCCTACTACATCATGTAATCTTTTTTAAAAACCAAAAAAAAAACAACAAACAAACCAAAAAAGCACTCCAAATTAATCAGGACTCAAGCGGTGTTTGGGCAGCGACCAGGGGAGGAAGTCAGTCCCTGCTCATCCTCTTCACTCCCCCTCGGGACTCCATGCTGCCTGGGGTCCTGGGACCACTTGTCTTTTCTACGGCTGCCCCCCGCCCTCCTACTCCTCCTCTGAATTCTCTGAAGGCTTACCCTGAATCCCTCCTCCCACTTTCATTTCCTAACTAAGCCCCCAGACCAGCAGGGGCAGAGAACCTGCCTCTCCGAACGCAATGGTACGCCGCAGCTCTCAGAGAAGCGCTGCTGTGTCTGTCTGCCAGCCTCCTTCTCGGGGCGCGGCGGGCAGGCTGTCCTTATGCTGCTCCCCTCCTCCTGGGTCAGGAGGCACTGCTGGCATCCCAGCTCCTCAGAACCCACCTTCCCTTCGCCACTCATCACCTCTCTCTCAACCTCCACACCCATGTCCGGGAAAAAAAGCTCCTGCTGCTTTCACAGTCTCCCCCTGGAGTGTTTACATCATAACAAGTGAGTGCTGCCAAGGCCTGGACAGTGCCCTCTGCCCCTGGCTCACAGACAGGTCAGTACAGCATCTTGTGCCCACTGACCCACATAGGACACAGTTAAACTGTGATGATAACTATCAGCGTGTCAAGGTTTTACAACGAATCCAGTCCTGGTGAAAAGGGCTGATGAGCTGATGGACTTAAACAGTGTTCCGGGTCAACACTGACCAGGGTCCGGTAACCCAGCGTATCTGTGGAGGGGACATGGGGGCAGTCCTTGTCCAGGGCCGGGCTTTGTGCAGGCTCCAGAGCAGGAATTTCTGTGATTTTTTTCCCCGAATGGGGACCTGAAGTCTGCTCTGTTCATTGATAAAGCGCCAACTATAACAGTTTGGGATGGGGCTTCCCTGGTAGCTCAGATGGTAAAGAATCAGCCTACAATGCAGGAAACCTGGGTTCAATCCCTGGGTTGGGAAGATCCCCTGGAGTAGGGAATGGCTACCACGCCAGTATTCTTGCCTGAAGAATTCCATGGACAGAGGAGCCTGGCAGGCTACAGTCCATGGGGTCACAAAGAGTCGGACACAACTGAGCGACTAACACTAACCCACTCACTCACTCATATAACTCTTTTAAGGCTCTATGGCTCGTAGATAAAATTTGTGAAAAAGCATTTTTAGAGAAAAATGTGTGAACCACATCTGGATCTGGATGTGCAGGGCTGGGCATCTGGTCACCCAAGGGCATGTGAACTGGAGGCTCCAAGGGTCAGATGCTTGGCCAGGCTCTTTGCGTGAGTTCAGGGCCTGAGCCCAGGCCTCAGCATGTGAGGGCTGGCAGACCTTGTACCAACATCCAGTCCAACTCCCACACCTCACAGTGGTGACCTGGGAGCCAGTAACAGTCTCCAGGGCACAGAGCTGTGATGGAGGAACCTGGATTGAAAGCTCATTTGCTCAACCACCACTGTCTGTGCAATTAAGACTTCTGAGCACAGACACAACCCATCTCCCTGACTTGCCAGGATATAGATATCCTCCCTGACCTGCCTTATATGGATATGAGGATGGAAGGACACTGTAATTTGAAAATAATTTTGAGGGCTTCCCTGGTGGCTCAGTGGTACAGAACCCACCTGCCAATGCAGGAGACATGGGTTTGAGCCCTGACCGGGGAAGATAACACAGGCTTCGGGGCAACTAAGGCTGAGCACCACACTACCGGGCCTGTGCTCCAGAGCACGGGAGCCGAAACTACTGCAGCCGCTCACCCTGGAGCCCGTGCTCCGCAGTAAGAGAAGACACCACAGTGAGAAGTCTGCACGCTGCAACTAGAGAGTGGTCCCCCCCTCTCTGAAACTAGAGAAAGTCTGTGTGCAGCAACGAAGATCCGGCACAGCCGAAATTAAATAAATAAATTTTTAAAAAGCTGGGACAGGAGAATCCCATTCCCGCACAGCCAAGAGGAGGTTTCGGTACCTCCTTAGGGAAGCGTGACTGTATGGTATGAAACCACATCACAGTCTGCAGTTAAAAGGCTCCTGCTGCCCTGTGAGTTACTACTAATCTCATTTCACAAAGGAGGAAGTTAAGACGCAGAGGTTGACAAACTCATTTGCTCAGAATCTCACAGCCCCTGAGGGGTGGACCCCTGAATCAAACCTCCAAACCCAGGCTCTTCAGCCTCCCCACCCAGTGCCTGCCTGGCTCACTCCCCTGCCTCATCTCGCCCCCAGCACAGACATCCTACAGGGAAGTGAAGTCCTTGGTGTTCTCCGGAGATGCTGGCAGGGGTGGGGCTGGAGGAGACTTCAGAGGGAAGGAAGGCGTGGCAGATGAACTTGGGGAGGCAGAAATGTTGACTTTGGCCACAATCTAAACAGCCTTAAATGCCTTACATGGGAGTGTGAGTTTTATTCTAAACATAATGGGGAGGCATCCAGAGGATTTAAAAAATTTTTTTTAATTGGAGGAACATTGCTTTACAATGTTGTGTTGGTTTCTGCCACACAACAATGCACATCAGCCACATGTACACATATATCACCTCCCTTTTGAGCTTCTCTCCCACGCCACCTCTGGAGGTCATCACAGAGCACCAAGCTGGGCTCCCTGTGTTATTCAGCAACTTCTCACCAGCTCCAGCCTGAGAAAACCGGAATTGAGAACGGCACATGTACCCGTGTTCACAGCAGCACTCTTTACAACAGCCAGGACACAGAAGCAGCCTAGATGCCCGCAGACATTCACAAGTTTTAAAGAGGAAAGTTCCAGGGTTAGACCCACGACTTGGGGAGAGAGAGTAAAGAGAGAGTTGGAAGGAGTGGGCGCTGCTGGTGTCCGGTTAAAGGTGCTGAGCGCGGACCTGGGGGCAGGCGGGGGAGGATAAAGACCTTCACATCAGGATGACCAGGGTGTGCTGACCAAGGTGTAAAACATGACTGATCTTCATCCACCAGAAGGAAAAACGGAAACTAAAACTAGACTGACAGCACGTAGTGCTGATGAGGTGAAGAAACAGTCTCATCTCTGCTCTCAGAAGTGTGAACTTGTGCAACCTTTGTGAGGGTCATCTGAAGTTGTCCATTAAATTAAAACTTCCTAGCTCGGTGAGCCAGAAAATCCACTTTTAAGAATCTATCCTATGGTTTCCCTGGGGGTCCAGGGGCTGAGAACCCGCCTGCCGAGGCAGGGGACACGGGCGTGACCTCTGGCCCGGGGAGCTCCCACACGCCGCAGAGCGACGAAGCCTGGGAGCCACGGCTACTGCGCAAACGTGCTGCAATTACCGAAGCGCATGCGCCTGGGGGTGCTCAGCAACAAGAGAAGCCCCGAAACCAGACGCCCGCACACCGCAACTAGGGCGCAGCCCCTGCTCTCCACAGTTAGACAAAAGCCCGAGCGGCGACGAAGACCCAGCGCGGCCAAAAATAGATACATCTTAAAAAAATCTATCCTAGAGATAGAACTCCCCAGTGGTTATGACTCCAAATTTTCACTGCTGAGGGCCCGGTTTTGACCCCTGGTCAGGGAACTAAGTTTGACCCCTGGTAACGAAACTAAGATCCCACAAATCTCAAGGCGTGGCCAAAAACAAACAAACAAACAAACAAAAAAAAAACCACAACAAAAAACATTCTAGCCTAGCTTAGAGAAATGATTGTGTGAACACACAGAACTAAAACAAACAAGGATGGTTACTGCAGCAGTGTTAGCAAAAGGGAAAAAAAAAAAACCAAAAAACCCTTTCAGCAATCGGAATGCCCTTCAGCAGGGAAATGGCTAAATAATATGGTAAATGTACTCTGGTAGCTCAGACGGTAAAGAATCAGCCTGCAATGTAGGAGACCCGGGTTCAATCCCTGGGTTGAGAAGATCCCCTGGAGAAGGGGATGGCAACCCATTCCAGTATTCTTGCCTGGAGAATTCCATGGGCAGAGGAGCCTGGCAGGCTACAGTCCATGGGGTCACAGAGTCAAACACAACTGAGCGACTACACACACACACACATACACACACACACTTGTTGCCCTTAAAAAGAATGAGGACAAGTGGCTCACTCTGATCAGAAAAGATGCCCACTCTTTATTGTGGAGTGAAAACGTCTAATTGCAAGCTAACATGGACAGTATTTTTATGATTAAAAAATAAAAAAAGATTGCTGGGGACTTCGCTGGCAGTCCAGCGGTTGAAATTCTGTGCTTCCACTGCAGGGAGCGCAGGTTCAATTCGTGGTTGGGGAGCTAAGATCCTGCATCCCCATTGGTGTGGCCCCCCAAATAAATAAAAACTAAAAAAAAAACAAACAGATTGCTGCACCGCCGGTCAATATTGCTGTAACTATGACCACAACCGGCATGAGAAACAGTAGGGATGAATCTATTAGTGGTGATACGTTTTGCATGTGTATGTGTGTGGAAGGGAGTTAGGGAGGTTCAGAGGTGGGTGGAGAGGAGGCTACTACATCTTTTTGTGTCATTTAAAAGATTTAAAAATGTACGTACAGTGAGATGCATTTTTCTGTCATACAGTTCTGGGTTTGAATATAGACTTAAGATTCTTGTGACAACCACCACAAATGGGCCACAGAACAATGTCAACACCCCCCAAAATTCTCTCTTGCTACCTCTTTGTAGTCAGTTATTCAGTTACTCAGTTGTGCCCGACTCTTTGTGACTCCACGGACTGCAGCACGCCAGGCTCTCCTGTCCTCCACCATCTCCCACTCCTGCCTAGAGAATCCCATGGACAGAGGAGCCTGGCAGGCTGCAGTCCATGGGGTGGCACAGAGTCAGACAGGACTGAAGCAACTTATCACACACGCATGTCCACTGAGTCAGTGATGCCATCCAACCATCTCATCCTCTGTCTCACCCTTCTCCTGCCCTCAATCTTTCCCAGCATCAGGATCTTTTCCAGTGAGTTGGCTCTTTGTTCAGGTAGCCAAAGTACTGGAGCTTCAGTGTGGTGAGAGAAGGCGATCTTCAGGACAATAGCACCACATCTGTTGAGGGGGTATGGGTCCCATCCTGGCTCTGCTGGGGGGGGAGAGTTACCGCACTGGGAAGCAGGCAGGGATAAGCAGATGCACATGGTTTGAGGAGCCCAGAGAAGGCAGGGAAACTGAGGCCCAGAGTGTGGGCAACACTTACTTGCCAGGAAGGGACCGTGGGGGGAAGGAGAAGGATAAAAAGAAGGGTAGGTATGAATGAAGTTGGTTTTCTTTAAGAATAAAAGACATGAATATATTTCTAGGACACCTAAAGAAAAAAAAAAAAACCCCACCAAACTCCTTGTATTCTACTTAAACAAACTTGAATACACTGAAATAACTGCCATTAGAGAAGGTGACAACCTCATTGAACTCATTTCCTTCAGAAAATGTCCCTGACATCCAAAGACAAGAGGGACATCTACCTACACTCACCACCTGCTGCCTCCCTAGGCCCTAGGTTCCTGGACGGCAAGGCTGCCAGGCTCTTCCTGACTGCCTTTCGGGGTCAGAACAGCACATTATCCAGCTACTATCCAAAATATCCAACAAGTGTCCACCACAACATAGAAGATAAATCACACACACACACAACTAGAAGGAAGGTGAACAGGAATAACATCTAGAGAATGAACTTAAAAGTGATGACTTTATTCTATATATGTTTAGTATTTCACCATTTTTTCCTATGCTAATTCTAATCCTGTGAGCAGAAAGGTGCTTCCAGCCTGGTAATTTAGACTGTGGGACAGACTGGTCCCGGCCAGCTGAGTCAGCAGTACATGGGATTCTTAATCCCAGGGTTGTGGGTTCTAGCCCCATGCTGGGTGATTGCTCCTCAATATTTGGGCTTCCCGGTTGGCTCAGACAATAAAGAATCTGCCTGCAAGGCCAGAGACCCAGCTTTAATCCCTGGGTTGAGAAGATCCCCCAGAGAAGGGAATGGCCATCTACCTCAGTATTCTTGCCTGGAGAGTTCTGTGGACAGAGGAGCCTGGTGGGCTACTGTCCATGGGATGGCAGAGTCGGACATGACTGAGTGACTACTACTTTCACCTTCACAGATTGGTCCAGCAGGGGGTGGGGACTGCCCTGCACACATCCAGGGCCATTCACCTGCTACGGCAAGTGAAGTGAGCAGATTAATAGGTCTCCTTCGTGCCGACGAGCACAAACGTGCTGGGCTCACAGTGAACACCCCAAGGTGCCCTGTGAGACTCAGCCCAGGGGGCAAGCTGGGATCCTGTTTACTGCAACAACCCATCTGGGGCCCCTCCATCACCCAGCTTATGGTCGCACCCCCTCAGGGGGACAGGGGAGGTGGCAGCCCATCTGGGGCTCTGGATAAGGTGCTGTCATAACGAGATAATGAACAGCAACAATTAGGCCTTTCTAGAAAACTGGATAATATGTATTACAACTTTTTATTATCTGTTTATGTGAATTTAATTGCCTTCAGCTGCTATAATTTGGGAGCAAGGAAGGTAGCAGAAGTTATAATAACGAATTGAACCACAGGCAGACCCAGTGTCTGGGGAAGGAGTGGAGACTGCTTCACTTAATGGGCTTCTGGAGCCGGGGCTCTGAGACTCTGCTCTGGCCTGTGGGAGGCAGCCCCCAGACTCCACGGTCCCAGGTGGGACCAGAGAGCAGCCCCACCCTCTGCTGGCTCTCATGCCTCAAGTCTGGAAAAGGAAATGGCAACCCACTCCAGTACTCTTGCCTGGAGAATCCCATGGACAGAGGAGCCTGACGGGCTACAGTCCACAGGGTTGCAAAGATTTGGACACGACTGAGCAACTAAACAACAACTGAGAGGGTCAGTTCCCAAAAGAATGTAAGAATTATCTCCTCTCTTTGCACAGATATGAAAATCACTCCCTGTGCCCCCTATAGTGACCTAGATTCTTCCCCTCCAGAATTCACTCGAGTCAGTTATTTCCATGGCTTAGGGAATGCTAATAAAGTTAGACAGATGAGACAATTCTCTTCCACTATTTAAGCAAAGAAATGAGTAAGTGTATATTGTACTTTATGTGCTGGGCTAAGTTGCTTCAGTTGTGTTCAGCTGTGCCTCAACCCACGGATGGAACCCGCGTCTCTTACGTCTCCTGCAGTGGCAGGTGGGTTCTTTACCACTAGTGCCACCTTAATCAAAGAAAAAAAAGAAACAGATTGTTTTTTCTATGATCTCTAACTACAGACCATTCCAGCCAACTGTTCTTAACAATGAACAAGGCCTAACCCTCCCAGCTTAGGCAGAGGAAATTATAAATTGTCAATGTGTCAAGCATTGCCCTCTGAAGTTTCTTTTCCAGCTCTGACCATGAAGCCGAGTATCCTGTGTTTAAGTTCCATTCATTTGGCAAGCCCGTGACATCTTCAATTCTAGGCCACGGAGGTGGACGGTGCTGACGTCAGGGTTTTACCTGTAGCCCCCTCCTCCATGGCTAGTTCAGTGGCTTTTTGAGTCACTCTATAATAGCTTCAATAATCTGTAAATTTGCAGAGTGATCACCAGTTACAGTTTGAACCTCCCCCAAAGCTCCCTATTATTCTAATGCAACAGCAGCAACGCAAATTACAGTGGAGCCAAGGGGTCTGAATCAGGAAAGTTACCTGTGGTGGCTCTTTTGGGGATGTTTTCCTGGAAACTTCACCTGCATCTTTGGGCATTGCCTTAGGAATTTAGAGCCCCTGACTATCTTTTTTTTTAAATTTTCTGATTTTTTAAAAAATTTATTTTAAATTGGAGAATAGTTGCTTTACCATGTTGTGTAGGTTTCTGCCATAAAACAGCTCGAATCAGCCGTAAGTATACGTGTAACCGCTCCCTCTCAAACCTCTCTCCCACCCGCCACCCAATCCAGGTGGTCACGGGGCACCGGGGGCGCTCCTGGTGTCACAGAGCAACTCCCCACTAGCTGCCATTAATACTTCATATATGGTGACGTGCGTGTTTCAGTGCTGCTCTCAGTTTCTCCCACCCTCTGCTTCCCCCACTGTGTCCACACAGAGCCCTTCACACACTGTTCTTTTACTAATATCTCAGGAGAAAGACCACAGCGTCTTTGAACCTGTCTTTGTGTGTGCCCTTCATCTCTCATTTAGGGTGTGGGATCCCTAAGAACTGGCTTCTATTTCAGCTGTTCCACAATGAGCCCTAAAGGAGGCCTAGACTCACAGCACCCACTTAAAATATCCTGAAAGTTGTGCTGTTTTATAAAATCTACCACGGAAAATTTCTCCTTAGGGCCCCCATACCTCACACACACACACACACCTTGCATGCCTAGTTCCATTTTTGGCACACCAACTGCCATTAATAAATAAAAGAAATCAGCCATAAGAGATTCTTTAGCTCTGCCGAATATCTGTTTCCAACAGATTTCATGAGACACTATAAATAGTGACGCATGTCAAAGACACAGAAAGGTCCTCTATTTTGTGTCTTATTTTAAAAGGCAGTTGCTTTAGAACTTTCTTACTTTCTACCCAAACCTTAACACCATCTCCCTTTAGGGACAGTTCATGCCTAACCCACTGAGGAACTCACAGACTCGTGACTCCAATAAAGGAGATGCTTCCTGTGTGAGGCTGGGCCCTGGGAGCCTGGCTGTTAAATAGGAGGAGCTTTTTCCTTGGGAGGAAAGGTCATAATGATGCTAAGTGATAGCAGAGCCAGATGCTTCATTTATTACCAAGAACCAGCTCAGGCCCCAGGAGGACCTCCATCCAGAGAACACACATGTCCCGGGAGTCTGGGCCTCTGGACGAAGCAGCATGTGAGTGGTCCACTGAAGAGCCCACCTCCTCCTGGAATGTTCCTACATCTTTCTGACTTCTCTGAACACCGCACATGGGATCTTAGTTCACCAACCAGGGATGGAACTGGTGCCTTTTGCACTGGAAGCAAGGAGTATTAACCAGTGGACCACCAGGGACATCCCCTCCATTCCTAACTCTTCATCAAATACATCAGTGCTGTCAACAGAAATTTTTAGTTTTCTTCCAGTTCTCCGGCAGCAAGGTTTTCACCGAAAGCATTTACATGCCTCACGGATGCCCAGAGAGACGGTCCAGCTGACCTGATCTCCCCCTGCCCCTCTGCACATACCCTCCCCAGGCCGCTCCACCTGGTCTCTTACCAGCTGCCCTGTGGGGTGACCTCCTCTCAGCCCGGCTCTCCTTCCGGGGCTCCACGGGCAGCCCCACCTTCTCGGGGTCCCCAGAGCTGGTGTCGGGGGGCGCAGGCAGCTGCGGGAGCGTGAGGGTCTGTAGCAAGGGCTTCCTGGGCAGGGGCGGCTTGGAACTGAGCTGCTCCATGGGCCGGGTCTTGGCCTTCCCGGGCTCACTGGGGGGCCTGGCGCCTCGGGTGGAGGGGCCGCTCCCCAGAGGCCCCTTGTCGTCTCTGGACAGCAAGCTCAGCCCTCCTCTCTCCAGCCTGACCTCCGCGCTGTACCTCTTGATGGCCTTCCCCTCCGGGCAGGGGGCTTCTCTGTGTTTGAAGGACAGAGACGTGGAGCGGAGCTTGACGGGGAAAGGGCCTCCTTCCCCGCCTGCCGCCCGCTCCTGGGCAGCTGGGTGGGCCGTGTCCGGAGAGCCGCGCTCGGCCGGGGCAGGCGACTTCCGAGGGCCGGGCTTGGGGCCCTGGGGCTCGGGGGCCGCCGGGAGGTCGTCGAGGGCGGCCTCGCTTTTCCAGGCCGGGCCGCTCCGGAGAAGCGGCAGCCGGACAGCCGGGACACGGGGCTCCAGCAGGCGGCCTCCCGCGCGCGGCCACTCCCGGCCAGACGACACGGAGAACTTCTTGGCGGCCCCGCTCGCCTCGCAGCCTCCACGCTCCGTCTTGCGCTCCGGGGCCCCCAAGGGGGACCCCGCCCGCTCGGCCTTTGGGGGACGCCCCTGCTCTGGGGATCGGGGTGCGGGCACCTGGGGAGGCGCCTCGGAGGCGGGCGGCGAGGGGGCCTTGTGCTTCAGGCAGCTCTTGGGGGGCGGCGGGCTGGGCGCCGCGGCCGGACTTTCTAGCCCTGCACCCTCGGGCGCCGGCAAGTCCAGCGTCGGCAGCGTCTCCTTCTGGCCCTCCCTGTCTGTTCCGTCGGGACCAGGAGGCGTCTCCGGGTTGGCGGCTGGGCCCGGCTCAGGAGGGGTCGTGTCCCCCTCGGGGACGCAGGGAGACAGTCGACCCTCGACGTTGTCTTCCGATGCACAAACCGCCTCATCCGCTGTGTCCCCGCCGGGGGGACACGCGCTTTCCAAGGACACGTCCTCCCTCTGGTTCTCGCTGTCGGGATTAGGGTGGGGGGAGCCTTCTGGGCGGAATGGGGACTCCGAGTGGGGAGCTCGGCCTGACAGGGGCTCTGTGACCTCCATGACCTCCAGGGTGGCCTCCGGGGTGGCCTCTAGGGTGGCCTCTGGGGTGCCCTCCGGGGTGGCCGGGTGGCTGGAGGGGTTCTCCCCTGGGGGGCTCTCCTCCTCCGTGCTGGCAGTGAGCGCCGGGCAGTGCCGCAGGCGCGCCCGCCGTAGCCGTGGCCCCGCGGGTGGCAGCACGGTGGCCGGCCCCTCTGGCTCAGAGCCTCCGTCCTGTCCTGCCTCCTGCTGCCCAGAGCTGGGCGGCTCCTCCTTGCTGACTTGGAGTAGCGGTTTCTCATCGTCTTCCTCCTCCTCTGGGGTGCAGGTCAGATCGCTCAGGGATTCCGACTGTGCTCTCTGAAAGTAAAGGGACAATGGACGAATATTAGGAAGCTGATGGCCTCCCCATAGGGCTTCCCAGGTGGCCCAGTGGTAAAGAACCCACCTGCCAATGCAGGAGACACGGGTTCCATTCCTGGGTCTGGAAGATGCCCATGAGAAGGGAATGGCAACCCACTCCGGTATTCTTGCCTGGGAAATCCCATGGACAGAAAGTCCATGGGGTTGCAAAGAGCTGGACACAACTAAGCGACTAACACTTTCACTTTCTTTTCATGTCCCCTTTGCACTTGGAGAACTGGAAGCTCCAAGAGGTCCCTGGCTCCGCCAAGACTGAGCTAATAGGTGGCTGAGGGGCAAAGCTGTTCCCCCTGACCCCCATGCTGCCCCCGAGCCCATGTCCCATGTCAGTGCCCTCTTTCTCCAGGGTTGTGCACTCATAGTGAAGGCGGGCTGGTTTGCCTAAAAGCCAGTTAATGTCATGTCCAACACAGTCAATAGCAAACCATCTCTGTAGGACAAAGCCCAAACTTCTCAGCTAAATTTGAAGTCTTGTATTCTTCGGTTTTAAATTATTTCTCCCACTCCCTACTCAGGTCAAGCCAAGCCCCTGCCACTGTATGTGCCAGATTCTGGATCTGAGTGACTAGTCGGCTGGCTGCCCCTCCGCTCACCTCCAGGGTTCCCCCAGGACCTCCAGAGCTATCTCCAATTTCACTCCTGAAGAAAGCCTCGCCTGGTGTGGTGTGACAATGAGACATAGCCTTGGGGCTTCACTGGTGGCTCAGACAGCAAAGAATCTGCCTGCAATGCAGGAGACCTGGGTTCCATCCCTGGATCAGGAAGATCCCCTGGAGAAGGGAATGACTATCCCACAGAGGAGCCTGGCAGGCTACAGTCCACGGGGTCACAAAGAGTCAGACACAACCGAGAGACTAACACTCCTGCTATTTTTCTTCTGAAAGGTCTCTGTAATCTACAGTTAGTCTACTTCCTCCCTGCTATCCACAAAGTCAAGTCCTCCTCTTTTAGGAAGGAAAGGAGATCAAGGTAAGCAAGATCATTCAAAAGCAAATGTGTAAATGACCAAAAGGCTAAGAGCGTTGAGGCTGGTGTTTCAATAAGACTTTAGGCCTGTCTTCAGATTTGTCAAGCTTCACCCTGGCTGCTGCACACGTGCAGTGACCTCCTCCCGTCTTTTTAGGAGACACCCAGGGGACTGTCCGCGATATCTGTTGTTGTTTTAACACTTTCCAGCTGGCATCTGCTTGCTCACACAAGATAACTGGGATGTTTGTGACGACACCAAAGCCACCTGTGCCAAGATGCACAACCCTATTCCTCTGGTTTAAAAAGAGGAATATGTGAAACTCCCAGAAGAATTTTCAAAGGTTGCAGGTTCCTAAGGTGTTATTGGGTTATCCCAGGTGGTGCTAGTGGTAAAGAACCCACCTGCCAATGCAGGAGATGTAAGAGACGTGGGTTCAATCCCTGGGTCAGGAAGGTCCCCTGGAGGATGGCATGGCAACCCATCCCAGTATCCTTGCCTGGAGAATCCCATGGACAGAGGAGCCTGGCGGGCTACAGTCCATAGTGTTGCAAAGAGTCGGCCACAACTGAAGCGACTTAGCAAGCACGCAAGGTTTTACTGGTCTTTTGTCACTGCGGGAAATCCTTGATGTGGAAATCCTTTAGGATATGGGTCATGTCTTAAAATGACTGGAACTCAGGCTAAGTCAGCATAAAGTTGAGGAGCAGGCCTGGCTTGGGTACATCCAGCTTGAGCCACTGGCAGCTCCAAAGGGGTTACAGTGGGGGGCCAGGAAGGAGGAAGCTGGTATGGACCCAACAGTGACACAGGTGACACCTCTGTGCAATCCAGAAAATACAGACACCCCCAAAAACGTATCCATGTCTGCTCCTGACCCAGAAAGGGGGCAAGATGTGCAGAAGACAGAGTTTAAATCGAGGAATGACTGGGTTTACACAGACTGCCTAAATCAGTCTGTGTAAATCAGTAAATCAGTCTGAAATCTTCTTATTCTAAAAGATGGGGTTCAAAAGCTAAGTCAAGTTCAAAAGTAAAGAAAGAGGATGAGCTCTGCCCAGGGGACAGTAAGAGAGGATGATATATTTCCACCCGGATTATGAGCTAGGCTTCCTGCTGCCAAGTCCTGGCCAGGCAGTGGCTGGCTACACACACCCGCTTCCAGGGCAAAAGACATCCCCACTGGAAGGAAGCTCAGACCTGAGGGCCAGAGGGAGCTGGCTTTGCCCTGGTCCTGTGGCTGCCGTCAGCATGAGGACAGGCAGATTGGAGTTACTGGGTCGTGCAAGTCCCCATGGCACTGAGCCTTTAACTGGAGAGACACTGCAAACATAAGCATTTGCCCAAATACCTAGGTCCCCCCAGTCTGCAGGGGGGGACAGGACAGGACATTAGCCTGAAGGTAACATGGCCTCCTCCTTTCTGCAGCGTTATTTCCCTCGGAATTCAATCCTGCTGGCCTGAGTTTAAAAACCGCCTTCCACAATCAAAGAATGTGAAAATCCTACGTTACTTCATGTAAACCTTTAGATGAAGAACAAAACTTATGTATGACTGGGCAAATTATACCATCTCTGAGTTCATCACTATTCCCTTTATTTAAAATCTAGTCCGTAAAGCAATTATATCAACTCTAGAATTTTAGTTCTGACACATAAATTATAAACCACTTCCATAATATAATAAGCAAGAGACAGACAGGGAGGAAAAAAAAGAAAAGCGCCTTCCACATGCCCAGAGGAAAAGCCACTCTCTCCAGGGCGTCCCTGGAATCTGAGAGGGCCCACCCACTGCCTCCAGCTGAAGTGTCCAGCTTGCCCTGGTACCTCATCAATACCTCATGATCTTGTCCTGAGGGAAGGAGGAAGGGATGTCCATCTCTGAGTATCCCTTTCTTAGCCCTGTCCTTCTCTGTGGCCAGGCAGGCCCCACACCCTGTGTCTCAGCTCCTCTGGGGATGAGGCACGGCAGCGGTGAGGGTGATAACTGTCCCGTGAACCTGATTCACTGCACGAGGGAGCTCTCAGCTCCCAGGGGGACAAGCTGACGACTGCCCTGGGCAGCACCTCTAAGGAGGGGTCCATCCTTACAGGGCACCACCCCTCTGTGCTAGGGGGGTCCTCTCCCCAGGCAGTGTCCATTCTAGTTGTTCAGCTTCTTCCTGGTCGTTCACTCACTCACCTGTTTGATCATTCATTCAGGCATTCCACTAACATCCACGGGGATGGCATCTCTGTGACTAGTGTTCTCTGGGGCTAGAAGCACAGTCTTCTCACAGAAAGTGAAAAAGTGCTAGTCACTCAGTCATGCCCGACTTTTTGTGACCCCAAGGACTGAAGCCTGCCAGGCCCCTCTGTCCATGGAATTCTCCAGGTAAGAATACTGGAGTGGATTGCCACTTCCTTCTCTAGGGGATCTCCCCGACCCAGGGATTGAATCCAGGTCTTCTGCATTGTAGGCAGATTCTTTACTGTCTCAACCATCAGCGAAACCTAAGTGCCTCCATTTACAAAGGTCACATCTGTGTGTGGCCAGTGCCATGGAAAAAGTGCCCACGGTGATGGGCAGGGGGGCTGCTTTCCACAGGATGCTCAGGGGGAACCTCATAGGGAGGACCTGGGAGCCCATCCCCCCAAAGGGCTGAATAGGGGGTGTCCCAAGCAGGGGATACAGCAGGTCCTAAGGCCTGGGGTGGGTGACAACCTGCTGAGCTCCAAAAGAAGAAAGGAAGTCAAAACATGTTCAGTGAGAACAGGAGGAGATAAGCAGGCAGGGCCTGGTCATGCCAGGCCTGCAGTGTGGACATCACACTGAAGGCAGTGGAAACGAGGGGCCCCATGGCTCACAGCAGGTTCTTGGCACATGCTACAGAATGAATGACCGAACAAATATATAAGTGTTTTTGTTGGGAGGGGCTTATCTGACTTGGGTTGAAACCCCGAGCACCCCCAGCTTCTGGAGTCTGATCGTGGTCCCACAGATCTTAGGTCTCACGGAGTAGGTGGTGGCTCAGAGGATGGGGACCCTGCAGGGGAGGAGCAGGGTGTCTGGGTGCTTGGGGCCTGCCCACCCTGCCTCTGCCCGGTTACCGAGGACAGCCGCCTCATCTTGCTGGATCGCTGGTTGCGGGGCTTGACGAGGAGCTTGTGCTTGGCCGCAGAGTTGTCCAGGCAGGAGGAGAACTCTGGCGGGTAATCGAAGTCAGCCACGGGCACCATGCTGCTGTCCGAGGTCCTAGGGGAGGTGGAAGTTTCGCTCGCTTGCCTGGAGAAGAGCTGGTCTGGAGACTGCGGCCGGGACGAGGAAACCACACAGACCTTCAGGGGACAGGGAGCAGACAGGCCAAGCATCAGCCTCCTGATAAGACAGCAAACAGCACAGCCAGCACATCCGCCTCCCCTTTCATCATGCTCGTCTGTGGGCTCGGGGTTTGAAATGGTGGGTCAACCCTGCAGGCCCATCACTCATTTCCAGGAACCCGAGTCTGAGGTGCTCCATGGCTGGGTGACTCTGCCTTCGCCCACCCACAGCAGCTGCACAGGTGCTTCAGACAAGGAACTTTCTCCCATGAAACTGACCAGCCCGATTCCTCCGAGGGTGGGGTCTGGCTTGGCCCCATCTCTGAAAGTCATGGGGAAGGCCCAGGAGTGTGAAAGAAGAGAAAGAATGCTCCAGTATTCTTGCCTGGAGAATCCCATGGACAGGGGAGCCTGGCAGACTACAGTCCATGGGGTTGCAAAGAGTCAGACATGACTAAGCAACTAACGCTTCTAACACTAGGTAACTTCATGTTTAATTTTTTTCAGGAACCATCATACTGATTTCCATGCAGCTGCACTATTTTACATTTCCACTAACACTGCACAAGGGTATCAATGTCTCTGTATTCTCTCCACCAACACTTGTTATTTTCTGGGTTGGTTTTTTTTTTTTTTTAACAGTAGCTGTCATAATGGGTGTGAGGTGGTGCAATGTTTACATTTTAACTCAAGACCATAAGTTTATGCACCTCAATATGATTTAGTCAATGGTCTTCTCAGGAATGAGGCAGCAACACGATGATACAGGTGGCCAGGGGCCTGTTAACATAATTATCTCCTACTATCTGATGCCATGAAATTAAAAGACGCCTGCTCCTTGGAAGAAAAGCTATGACCAACCTAGACAGCACATTAAAAAGCAGAGACATTACTTTGCCTACAAAAGTCTGTCTAGTCAAAGCTATGGTTTTTCCAGTAGTCATGTATGGATGTGAGAGTTGGACTATAAAGAAAGCTGAATGCCGAAGAATTGATGCTTTTGAACTATGGTGTTGGAAAAGACTCTTGAGAGTCCCTTGGACTGCAAGGAGATCCAACCAGTCCATCCTGAAGGAGATCAATCCTGGGTGTTCATTGGAAGGACTGATGTTGAAGCTGAAACTCCAATACTTTGGCCACCTGATGTGAAGAACTGACTCATTGGAAAAGATCCTGATGCTGGGAAAGATTGAAGGTGGGAGGAGAAGGGGACAACAGAGGATGAGATGGTAGGATGGCATCACCAACTTGATGGACATGAGTTTGAGTAAGTTCTGGGAGTTGGTGATGGACAGGGAGGCCTGGCGTGCTGTAGTCCATGGAGTCACAAAGGGTCGGACACGACTGAGTGACTGAACTGAACTGATCTGATGCAAGTATGAAGTTTATCCCTGTCTACTGGGAGAAGACAACTACTAAAATGAGGGGGTGGGACTTCCCTGGAAGGCCAGTGGTTTAAGACTCCAAGTTTCCACTGCAGGAGGCACAGGTTCAATCCCTGGTCGAGGAACTAAGATCCCACATGCTGTGCAGCCAAAAAATTTTTTAAAAAAATCTATTTGTAAAAATAAATAAATAAAGTGAGGGAGAGAGGAATCTAAGTGAATATAATCTCTTTTAGTTCTGTGGTTTTATCGATTTGGGTTCGTACGGGAATAAAATAGGAAAAAATTTTTACATGAACCATAAGACATGGCCATGTCTCCCTCTGTGCCCATGGCTTTGACTCCCACCCAATCGCTGATGACTCGGGAAGTCACCTGTGACTGGACAGGTGATGTCTTCCCCAGGTAGTTCTCCTTAAAGTCACAGCAGGATGAGTCCATGTCATTCTGACTCCATGTCAGAACCCTTTGTCTGGAGGGACAGTGATATGCACGCTTGCTGAGATTTGGGTCTTCTTTCTTACTGCCTGGGAATCAAGAGAGCAAACAAGACGAACTGCTCTGCACATGGGGTGACTCTCACTCCGCAAGCGAGAGCGATCCCCAGTGACTACATGGGCCGGGGTCACGCCTTTGTAAACCTGAAGGACCAATATTCCCTGCCTGCTCTTCATGGGGCTCCCCTGAGTGCACCGTCCGAGCAGATGGTCCACCCTGGCTCTGAGGAGGGGGTCTGGGAAGGAGCTGAACGTCTCTGACACTGAACTTGGGCCATCACTGCTCGTCTTCCTGAAAGGGAACTGGACCCTCGCCTCTGTCTGAGCTGTCGTTCTGAGAGTCCTTGGGGCCACTTCCTGATCAAGGAGAATCAAGCTGTGAAGCAACTACGTGAGCTGGGCTGAGATCCGGGAGAGGAGGAGAAGCTGACTTGTCTTTCTATCTGCGGGCCGGCAGCTTCTGGAGCTCACTGCTTGCTCCCAGTGCCCCAGTTTTCCTGGAATCTGTGCTTCTGGATGATTCTGGAAGCGGAGCATTTAGTAAGAGTCTAACAAGTTGCTCTTTGTTGGGGGACTATGGATCAAAGAGCCCTGAGGAAGTAGCCTGGGATTGAGAGGCTTCTGTGGGGTGACCCTGGGTGACAGCTACTTTACCCTGACCATTCTCACAAAGAGGGGCCCTGCCACGGAGGAGGGGGTGGAGTGTGGTGCATGGGGAACGGGTCCCTGCACGGGGCAGGTCTGGGGGGAGAAGGGGAGGCACGGAGCTGCCCGAGTCCATCCCGTGCCCCGCCAGACCCCAGAGGTGACGGATCTAGGCTGCGGCCTCACTGGCAGTGACGATGTGTCACCTTTTGCCGGCAGAGCGCTACCGTCTCCCTTGCTCTCTTCCTTCATCACCCAGAGCAAATGAGACCTGCCAGTTTGCCACCCTGGGCCCCCCGTTAGCTACTTAATGGCAGAAAACCCAGGCAAGGACCTCTGAGGTGTCCTTTTACCTAAGCAAACATCATCTGTTGTTACCTCACATGGTAATGCAATTTTAAAAATAATCCCATATATTTTCTGAAAAACCTATTCCACCAGAAAGTGTTTCCTTGGCAGTGTCACCAAATACATTTTACTGAAGACCTTTTTTTCATAATAATCTTCATTAAGTTTCTCTGTTGAGCAAGTGGGCCTGTGTGAGGTGTCACAACAGGAAAAGATCAAACAGCCCACAGTCCCATCCTTTTGGGGTTCATGGTTCTATTATATCAAATGCTGTGTGTTACATAAATGCATTTAAGAGTGCATTGTTTCCCCCTCTTGGTTGACTCCTTGGGCCCTAAAAACTTTCAGGGCACAAAATACGGTCATTGCATCTTCAAAAGCACAGTAATAAATATTTTATTTTTTTTAAGTCTTAAAGGCTCAAATTTTGGTTACCGATGATGCCAGTGAATGGGTCCTATTACCCAATTAAAAAAAAAAAAAGAACGTCACTACGAAAGGAGGGATGTTGAGGAGGACAAGGTCAGCCCTGCCCTGGATGAGTGGCTCCCAGTCAGCTGACTATGGAATTTGTGCATCATAGCACTTTGTGGGTTTGAGGCTGGGTTCACACTTGAATCCTTAACAGATTTAGAAGCTACCAACTCTCCTGTGCTGTCTGTCCCAGCTAAATGCAGAGAACCACGTTGCTGGGAAAGTCAGAGAACCATGGGATGGGGTGGAGGTGAGTCAGCCTATAGCGGTTCACGCTCCCCCACCACAGGGTATAAAACACACGAAATCACACCCATTCCTGAGGCTCCGCCAATGAAGATGCCAAGATATGTGTGTTACACGGCCATCAGCCTGTCACCTCTTCCCTGCACCTAAGGGGTGCAGGGCGGGCTTGGAGTCCAGGAGATGGGCCACACCTTCCCCCGTGTCTTCTCTGCTTTCTTGTCCAGCTGGGAAAGCAGGTATGGGTGGCCCGCTGCCCTTTGACCTGCTCGTGGAGCAAGCAGGGCAGAATTCTGGAAGGAGTCATTCTCTGGCCTGCTGTGTGGGAACCCCTGCCCTGGGTGTGTTCACACTCAGCTATACCACAGCCCTTCCTCTGCCTTCTGAGAACCCACAGCCACACCCAAGTCAGGTAAATACTCCTTTTCCTGCTTCTGAACTCTGGTGCTGGAGAAGACTCTTGAGAGCCCCTTGGACTGCTAGGAGATCAAACCAATCGATCCTAAAGGAAATCAACCCTGAATATTCACAGGAAGCACTGATGCTGAATTTGCAGCTCCAAAACTCTGGCCACCTGATGTGAAGAGCCGACTCATTGGAAAAGACCCTGAAGCTGGGAAAGATTGAAGGGAGGAAGAGAAGGGGATGACAGAGGATGAGCTGGATGCCATCATCGACTCAATGGACATGAGTCTGAGCAAACTCCAGAATATAGTGGAAGACAGGGAAGCCTGGTGTGCTGCAGTCCATGGGGTTGCAAAGAGTCAACACGACTGAGTGACTGAACAACAATCTGCCTTTGCAGGGGAGCTTCTGAGCTTCCCAGCTGAAGTGCTGCTGAATCTATTTCAGAGCAGTACAGAATCTGCAGAACTCCACCAAGGATGGCCCTTGACCAGGGCACTCAGACCCTCCGTGGGCACACAGGCAGGGTGTGGGTGTGGAACTGGTAATTCCAACTCCACCCACCCCACCAGGAGGCTTGTCTACAAAGGGAAAATGATCGTCTGTTTCGTCATTTATGCATTCGTGTAACACCAGTGATAAATATTTCATCATTCAGCCCACCCTATGGACTCAGATGGTGGCACTGTGAGCTATGTTGTTTGTATACAAGGAAAAAAGGCTCAGTTCTTCCTCCTGGATTTCAAAGTGGATGGGGGGCTTCTGGGATCAGTTCCCCACCTTATGGGGTCAGAGACACCTCTCCTGCTTGTCAAACTTTCCCTGCTGCCCTGTCCACCAGCGCCACATCTCACATTTCTACCCCTAAACCAACAAACTCAGATGCAGGAGCCTAGACTAAATCATGTGTTACCACTCTCTTCTTGTGCTCACTCACGCAGTCATGTCTGACTCTTTGTGACCTCACGGACTGCAGCCTGCCAGGCTCCTCTGTCCATGGGATTTCCCAGGAAAGAATACCAGAGTGGTTGCCATATCCTCTTTCAGATCCAGGGATCAGACTCACGTCTCCTGCACTGGCAGGCAGATTCTTTACCACTGAGCCACCTGGGAAGCCCCCTTCTCCCTCCAGCCAAATATCATGATGACAGAAAGCAGACTCAAAGCTGTTTCCCTTTTTTAAATGGAATACCTGGTCTGGTCATCTGCTCAGACAGGAAAAATGAGGTTGATTGCGTCAGATCTACAGCCACCATGGAAAATGTTCCCCAAACCATATCCCTGAATGAGACCTGAATTTCTGCTCAAAGAATGAAAATAAATACAGCCCAAGGACCGACAGTGGGTTCCAGGGAGCTGGCTGGAATCCCTCCGGGCTGCACTGAGCATGACTCGTCACGGGAATCTTAGGGGAACACACACAGCGTCCACCAGAGTCCCCGATGGCCCTGGGTGGAGGCAGGGGGAGGAGGGGGAGGGAGCCGGGGTGGCGCGGGTTGCACTTGCCTTTATGGTAGTGCCGGAACCAATGTCATGAAGCAGGGACATCTCTGGGGGGCTCCTGGGCAGACCATCATCCTCAGAGCTCATGCCGGCATCATCTCCCCGCTTGGTTGGAAGGCTCCCGGGAGGAGGAGGCGGCCCCATTTTCACATTGCACTGTATTTTTAACTAGATTGGAATAAAGAACATTTGCTGTAGTTTTCATCAGTGACTTTTCTCCCCAAATTCCCCTGCTGTAATTCCTTCATTCTGGAGGTATTTTTAACATTCTTGCCCAGGCCGGGGAGCTAAATAAACTCAGTGTCTGCCACCAGTTCTCCCGCTGTCATCTTGAAAGTGAGTGGTTATAAATGAGAATGAGACATGGTCCAGTTGTAACTAACTGGGCGAGTCTTGGGAGAGCTGTGATGTGCATTCGATTAGGCTTTAAAATATATCAAGGAAAAGCACGAATCATTTTAAGACTTCCCAATGCATATCCGCTGCCCAGAAAAGTTTACCTGCAGAGCTTTAATCCGGTCGCACACATTTTCTTGGGAAAACACCCGCACGGGCCGAGGAGGGTCCTGCCCCGATTCAGGGATGAAAATACTGTCGTGGGAGAGGGCCCGGCTTCCCAGAGTGCCCCTCGAGTCCCTAGAAAGAAAGAGGCGCTGTGACTATGGGTGTGCCCCCGTCTCTCCCCCAGGGGGGCTCGGGATGAATGTAGGGGTATGAGGGTAAGGGCACATCCTGCAGCAACCCTCTAGCCACGTTTAGTTTCCATCAAATACCACGGTCAACTATTGGAAGCTTTGTAGAGCTAGGAATTTTCCTGACATATCTGAAGGTGGTGTGAATTCTTTTCATTAAGGGGAAAACCAAGGTCTGATGAGGTGAGAAGTCCAGAACAGCAGGCCTGCAGAGAGGAAGGGCTGGCAGGGGGCCTGGGCTGCCTGGCAGGCTGTGGAGTGGGCCATGCTGCACGCCCGGAGAGGCTCAGGTCGTCCCTTGTGGGCGAGCATGCACTCCCTTGGGGGGCTGGAGGCCGTGTTTGCACAGGAGAATGAGGGCCTGCTGGACAGAGGCATGTGGTCCAGAGCACATTCCTGAATTTGAAATGAGGATTGGGGGCTTCCCGGGTAGCCCAGTGGTAAAGAATCCACCTGGCAATGCAGGAGACATGGGTTCAATCCCTGGGTCAGGAAGATAGCCTGGAGAAGGGAATGTTCCAGTTTCTTGCCTGGGAAATCCCAAGGACAGAGGAGCCTAGTGGGTTAGAGCTCACGGGGTTTCAGAGTCAGACATGACTGGGTGACTAACAACAAAAGAACAGATCAGGAAGACCCTGCATGCCTCGCAGCAGCTAAGCCCTGGGCCACAGCTCTCGAGCCGGAGCTCCCTCCCAGGAGCAGCAACCACTGAGCCCGAGAGCCCTGGAGCGGGCTCTGCAGCAGGAGAAGCCACCGCAGCGAGAAGCCCGAGGGCTGCAACCCGCTCACTCCACAGACTAGTGTAAAAGCCCGGGCAGCAAGGAAGACCCAGCACAGCCGAAAATAAATGAATAAACAATTTATGAAATGAAAACCGCCAAGTGCAAAGCCACGCCCGCCCCCCCCCCCCCACTACTGGTGATGTTATTAGTGTGACTCGGCCAGTGTGTAGATGGCAGGCCCTTCGGGCGTCATCGGCGCAGCCCCTTCCCCGGCCCCAAGCTCCAGGCTCCAATTGGAAACGGAACCCACAGGATGTTCACAAACGTCCTAAGAGGTTGTGGCAGTCCGTGTCAGACTTTCCTAGTGGCACTGGCAACCTGAACAATAGGTGGAAGGAGGTGACTCAGACGAGACAGAGAAGGAAGGAAAGCCCGGCCCGCAGACACTGCCATCTTCAGCACCAGCGCTGCCCCCCCACCCCGCCCTGGGCATCCTGTCCCCTGGGAGACCCTGGGGACGCCTGTGTGTGCCCTGCTCCACCACAGACCTAACTGCGCTGGTTGGTGATGTGAGACGCCCGGGCCCTGGGGCCCTGCGCGGTAGAGCTGCGATGCTTGCACCTGGGCACACCTCTTCGAGAGCAACAAAATACGAGGAAACGGCATGGGACTGAAAATAACTGCACGCATATGCAGCTGGGGCAAATTCTGGACAGAAGATACGAAGAGACCAGAAAACCCAACTGCTACTTCTGAAGAGAGGGGAGCAAGAGCAGGGGGCTGTGCATGTCCGTTGCACACAGCTCCAGCTAAGGGGTGGGCAAACCACCCAAGCCACCCCTCTAGCCCGACCCCTGGACACACCTCTACCCTCACCCCATATAAGGAACAAGTTTATCCCTTCTCAAGGAACCAGCAAGCAAGAGAAACTATTGCTTGTTGTCATTTCCTCCTGTTTTAGCAGGGGCCCATGTAAAGCCTTGCCTGAATTTCTTCTCTGGCCTCTATTTCTATTGATTATGCTAAGTTGCTCAGTCATATCTGACTCTTTGCGACCCTATGAACTGTAGCCCACCAGGCTCCTCTGTCCATGGGATTTCCCAGGCAAGAATACTGGAGTGAGTTGCTATTTCCTTCTCGAAGGGATCTTCCCGACCCAGGGATTGAACCTGCATCCCCTGTGTCTCCTGCATTGGCAGCTTGATTCCTTACCACCTGCAAAACCTGGAAAGCCCAAGGAGGCCAAGAACCCTGGTCAGTAACACTTCCAGCCAGCACAGTAAGTGTGTAAGTGCGGAACTTGAGGTTCACAAGTGTCCTCACATGTCTGGGAGAGAGTGAGGCCCAGTGAAAGAATCAGGAGGGCCCCTCTGCCAACAACTCGTCACAAAGGTCACAGGCACACCTGGGGCTCCCTCCCAGCCTCTGAAACCATAATCACTGCCCAAACACCTCCGCTCTGCAAGTGACTAGAATTCAAGAGAGCGTGGAAAAGACCCACCGTGAAGACAGAAAATGCCCTATGCTCAAGGCCACCGATGACAGCAGCATTTATAAACGCAAAAGGCGGGAGACAGACCACATGCCCCCCAGTCGGTGGATGAATAAGCTATGGGACGTCAGGTAAGAGATAACAGAGGCTCTGCAGGTGACCAGGGGGTGAGGCGCGTCCTTGGCTACAGGCGACACCAGAGCCTACGAAGGGAAAAATAAACATGAGCTGTGTTTATGGTGGGTTAGCTCTGAGTGGGAGCAGGGTACGGACATGTATGAACATACGTGTGTTTGTGTATGTCTTTTAAAAGGCCTTTTGTTTTTGTTATTTTAATGTCTTGGCTGCACTGGGCAGCATGTGGGATCTTAGTTCCCTGACCAGGGCTTGAGCCTGCACCCCCTGTATTGGAAGCAAGGAGTTTCAACCACTGGACCCCCAGGAAAGTTCCCATGTATATTCTTTCAAAAATAAAAAATGGAGGCTGAGGAACAAATGAATAAAAACAGTCTCCTTGGTGAACAGAACAAGATGGGGAGATAGGGTTCCAGAGTATTTACTTACAATTACAATTTTGTCTTTGAAACTATGTAAACATTTGGCATAGTTAAAAGACGAAACCAAACAAGAAGGGAAATCAATTGGTCTCTAAAACCAGAAAACAAACAAGTCTAATTTTATATCAGGTTGTTGGCATAACCACACAGAGAAAAGAATGATTTCAAGAGACTTTAGCTTGATATCCAAGCGACTCTTCACTCTGCATCCATAACAGGATACATTCTAAGACCCAAAAACACAAAGACAGCAAATTTTAATTCTTATATTAGTAGCAATGTTGATTTAAAAAAAAACAACACAGAATGATCTTTATAGTATATAACCTCTGTGTGGGGAAGGGTGTAATAAAATTATTGTAAGTATATTATATGATGAAGAAAATAATTTTGTTAGTCTCATTAAGAACCAAGATTTCCAGTATTAGAGAAAAATGAATTCAAACAAAGAATTAAGGAAGTAAAATTTTTGTAAAATTAAATCTGAACTGGAAATATTAGTGAATTAATGATTTATTTTTCTCTCTTAAAAAAAAAAAAAACATTTCCTAGCTATATCTAGTGGAAAGGCTTAGAAGCAATGACAGCCGACTAGTCAATCCTAAAGGAAAGCAACCCTGAATATTTATTGGAAGGACTGATGCTGAAGATGAAGCTCCAATACCTTGGCCACCTGATGCAAAGAGCCAACTTGCTGGAAAAGACCCTGATGCTGGGAAACATTGAGGGTAGGAGAAGAAGGGGGCAACAGAGGATGAGATGGTTGGATGGCGTCACCGACTCAATGGACATGAGTTTGAGCAAACTCCGGGAGATGGTGATGGACAGGGAAGTCTGATGTGCTGCAGTCCATGGGGTTACAAAGAGTTGGACGTGACTGAGTAACTGAACAACTAACAATCATCAGCTCTGGCAGGCAAGCTGTGGTCTCTAAAAACCACTTCACGCTAAAGGAACCTGTGAAGAAATGGCTGATTACAGGTCTAGTGCAGGAAATGTGCAAAATAATCTAAAATTTCTCAACAGGCAAGAAAGAAAAGAACCCTTCAGAAACAAATGGAATGTCAAAACATCAAAAGAACAAGGAACTAATCTGAAGTGACCCTCAGTACCATAAGATGGGATAATGTGAGCATAAAAATAAATAAAGATTGGGACTTCCCTGGTGATTCAGTGTAATTCTAAGTCTAATATTATTAATTGGTAGTCTTATATCAGGCTTCCCTGGTAGCTCAGCTGGTAAAGAATCCACCTGCAATTCAGGAGACCTGGGTTTGATCCCTGGGTTGGGAAGATCCACTGGAGGAGGACATGGCAACCGACTTCAGTATTCTTGCCTGGAGAATTTCCATGAACAGAGAAACCTGGATTGACTGGTTGGATTTCCTTGCAGTCCATGGGACTCTCAAGAGTCTTCTCTGACACCACAGTTCAAAAGCATCAATTCTTTGGCGCTCAACTTTATAGTCCAACTCTCACATCCATACATGACCGCTGGAAAAACCATAGCTTTGACAAGACGGACCTTTGTTGGCAAAGTAATGTCTCTGCTTTTTAATGTGCTGTCTAGGTTGGTCATAACTTTTCTTTCAAGAAGCAAACATCTTTTAATTTCATGGCTGCAGTCACCATCTCCAGTGATTTTGGAGCCCAAGAAAATAAAGTCTCTCACTGTTTCCATTGTTTCCCCGTCTATTTGCCATGAAGTGATGGGACTAGATGCCATGATCTTAGTTTTCTGAATGTTGAGCTTTAAGCCAACTTTTTCACTCTCCTCTTTCACTTTCATCAAGAGGCTCTTTAGTTCTTCTTCCCTTTCTGCCATAAGGGTGGTGTCATCTGTGTATCTGAGGTTATTGATATTTCTCCTGGCAATCTTGATTCCAGTTTGTGCTTCCTCCAGCCCAGCATTTCTCATGATGTACTCTGCATATAAGTTAAATAAGCAGAGTGACAATATACAGCCTTGATGTACTCCTATCCCAATTTGGAACCAGTCTGTTGTTCCATGTCCAGTTCTATGCTTCCCTGCTTCCATGCTACCATATCCATGCTTCTTGACCTGCATACAGATTTCTCAGGAGGTAGGTCAGGTGGTCTGGTATTCACATCTCTCTAAGAATTTTCCAGTTTGCTGTGATCCACACAGTCAAAGGCTTCGGCGCAGTCAATAAAGCAAAAGTAGATGAGCACTGAGTGAGCATCAACAGGTATAAAAACCACCAGATAAGGGTTGATGGAGGGATCAGATAAGAAAGAACCCCTGAGTCCACGACTCAGTCTCGGCATCACCAGAAGTGAGACAAGCAGAAAGCAGGTGCCTAATGATGTGATGGGTCAGCAAGTACCAGCACCATCTTGAATCCACCTCTAATTAAGTATCCAGATCCATCTACTACTTTACAAGAAATTCAGAGAATACAGGGATGCGATCAATCACACCAAAAGAAAACAAATGGAGATTGTGGGATAGTCTCCATCAGATCAGTGACATGAAACAAAGTGGGAAGGTGGGGTGGTGAAGTAAAATTGCTACATTGGGTTGGCGAAAAAGTGGGACAGGGTTTTCTATAGGGTCTCTTTTTAAAAAAATATTTGTTCATTTGGCTACACCTGGTTTTAGTTGCAGTAGGCATGATCTTTAGTTGCAGCATGCAAACCAGTAGTTGTAGCATGTGGGATCTAGTTCCCTGACCAGGAATCAAACCATGAACTCCTGAATTCGGAGCATAAAGTCTTAGCCACTGGACCAGCAGAAGAGTCCCTTCTATAAGAGCTTAAGGAAAACCCAAGCAAACTTTTTGGCCAAGCCAATAGATTAAGAGACTCAAGAAGCATAACCACATTGACTCAATAAATGGGCATCAACTTTTTCAAATCTACAGGGTTTCACGTGGTTTGTCAGCATTAATGCACCTCGGTGAGTAGGACTTTTTTCTTCGTAAATTTGTTTTCTTTTCTTTGGCTGTGCTGGGTCTTTGTTGCTGTATGTGGGCTTTCCCTAGTTGTGGAGAGCATGGGCGATTCTTGAGTGGTGTGCAGGCTTCTCACTGCAGTGGCTTCTCTTGCCGTGGAGCACAGGCTCTAGAGCACGTAGGCTTCAGCGGGTGCAGCTCCCGGGCTCTGGAGTACAGGCTCAACAGTTGTGGCACACAGGCTTAGCAGATCTGAGGCACGTGGGATCTTCCTGGACCAGGGAACGAACCAGTGTCCCCTGCATTGACAGGTGGATTCTATACCTCTAAGCCACCAGGGAAACCCCGATAGTGGGCCTTTTTGCCCACAGTGATTGATGAGAAGTTTCTGCAAAGTCTAGCAGGCTCACGGACTCTTCACAGAGACTAAAGAGCACCTTTAAGTTTTTGTCTCTTATGCTGTCAATTACTCCATGACATAGAAACCAAGAATATACCACGGGGAAAGGACAGTCTCTTCAGTAAACAGTGTTTGGAAAACTTGGATAGTCGCATGCAAAAGGATGAAACTGGATCACTATCTCACACCATACACAAAAATCAAAATGGATTAAAGGCTTGAATGTAAGGCCTGAAACTGTAAAACTCCTAGAAGAAAAAATAAGGAGTAAGCACCCTGACATCTGGAAATGAGTTTCTGAATCTGACATCAAAGCAAAGGAAACAAAAGCAAAAACAAGCAAGTAGGACTACATCTCATTAAGTAGCTTCTGCACAGCAAAGGAAACCATCAATGAAATGAAAAGGTAATTTACTGAAGGGGAAAAAATATTTGCAAACTTGTATTTGGTAAGGGGATAATATCCAAAATAGTAACATTTATAAAGGACTCATATAACTCAACAGCAAAAACCCAATCCAATTACAAAATGAGAAGATCTAAACAGACATTTTGTCAAAGACAATAGTTGGCCAACGGGCAGGTGACAAGGTACTCAACATCCCCAGCCATCAAGGAAGTGCAAATCAAAAACAAAGAGACATCACTTCGTCTATGAGAATGGCTTTTACAAAAATTAAAGGAGAGAAGTTATAGTAAGGATGTGGAGAGAAGGGAACGGTTTTGCACTGTTGCTGGGTAGTCGCTATGGAGAACAGCATAGAGGTTCCTCAAAACGTTAAAAGAATCAACAGAACTATCATATGATCCAGCAATTCTGCTTCTGGGTATTTATCTGAAGGAAATAAAAACAGGATCTTGAAGAGACATCTGAACTCCCATATTCACTGCAGCACTATTTACAACAGCCAAAACATGGAGACAACCCAGGGGTCTCTCAGTGGGTGGACGGATGAAGAAGGTGTGATACAGAAGTACAACAGAATATTATTTATTCACGAGAAGGAAGGACATCCTTCCATCTTCAACAACATGGATGGGCGCTGAAGGCATTAGGCTAAGTGAGACAGGTCAGATAAAGACAAATACTCCATGACTTCACATGTGGAATCTAAAAAAGAAAGCAACCCATTCCAGTATTCTTGCCTGGAGAACCCCATGGACAGGAGAGCCTGGTGGGCTATGGTCTACAGGGTGGCAAAGAGTTGGAAACAACTGAAGTGACTTTGCAAACACAGACACAAAGATTAAACGGTGGTTACCAGGGGCTGGGGGGTAGGGGGAACAGGGAGATGTTGTCAAAGGGTACAAACTTCCAGCCATAAGGTGAGTAAGTTCAGGGGCTACAGCACAGCTGGTGCAGCATGATGATTAAAGTTAATTATACCATATTACATACTTGAAAATTGCTACGAGAGTAGATCTTAAACGTTCTCACCGCAAAAGAGAAATAGTAATTAGGTGACGTGATGCAGGTATTACTGAATGCTATGGTGGTGATCATTTGGCCATGTGTAAGTGCATTAAATCAACACAGTGTACGCTTTAGAACTCCCACAGTGTTATCTACCAGTGATCTCTCAGTAAATCTGGGATAAAAAAAGAGAAGATGTTGTCTCATCTCTGCTTCCTGAGCCTCGCCCCTACCCCACAGCAAGCTTCCTCTTTTAGCAGCACTCCAGGGAGCCTCCACCAGTCACTGACTGGCCCCCGCCAGGAGCTGAGAACACAAGGATGAAAAGCGCACTGTCCACGGACGCTGGCGATAGAAGATGGACAAGTGGACAGGTCATTTCAGCCCAGCTCACCCCTCCAGCTATGCTCTCGTTTCTTGTCTGCGTTTTGGTGGAGAGACAGGGTGTGCGGGGGCGGGGGTGGGGGGAGCAAGTGTTATAATGTCCCTGGGGCCGGCCCAGTGAAGACATGTAAAAGTGAGCAACATTATCATCTCTGGCTCCCTGAGCGTCTGGAGCTGCCTTTTAAAAAATGCGTGCAGAGCTCGCTCTTCTCAAGCTACACGTGGGTGCTTCTTGCTCCCCGCCAACACCAGGAAAAACACTCAAAGACAAAACTCTAATCGCTCCTCTTTAGTCATTTGGTGCCACCAAGTGGTCAGTATTATTTCCGTACCCACGTGCAAAGTTGCTTAAGTTTTGTCTGACTCTTTGTGACCCCACGCACTGTAGCCCTGCAGGCTCTTCTGTCCATGGGAATCTCCAGGACAGGAGATACTGGGGTGGGCTGCTGTGCCCTCCTCCAGGGGAACTTTACAACCCAGGGATCGAACTCACATCTCTCATGTCTCCTGCACTGGCAGGCAGGCGGGTTCTTTACCATTAGCGCCACCTGGGAATGGAACACTAGTGTAATTTCTACTCCCTTAGAGATGGGCGAGGAGACAGTGAGGAGGGAGGAGACGGGACCCTTCCCAGGGATTCTGGAGCCGGTGACCCTGTCTCAGTAAGGTCTGTGAACCAATTCCAGGGTCATTATGCCTCCCAAAGAGTTTTATTCTCAAATTAAGGTGCCAATGTTGTTTAAAAGAAACATAAAGTCTGACAAGGCAACAAATCTGTTGTTTTTTTCCCTCCTTTTACTCACAGAAATAACTGCTAGAATAATTGAAGCATATGCATTGTAACTATATTTTGATGAAGTACAAGTTAGGAAATAAGGATTTCTTCACTAGACTTTCCCATATTTCATACCTATTGGTTTTGTTCTTCCTAACAATGTTTTTTTTTTGGAGGGAGGGCCTTCCCCTGTGGCTCATCTGGTAAAGAGTCCACCTGCAATGCGGGAGACTTGGGTTGGCTTCCCGGTAGCTCAGCTGGTAAAGAATCTGCCTGCAGTGCAGGAGACCCCGGTTCCATACTCCGCTATTCTTGGGCTTCCATTGTGGCTCAGCTGGGAAAGAATCTGCCCGCAATGCGGGAGATCTGGGTTCGATCCCTGGGTTGGGAAGATCTCCTGGAGAAGGGAAAGGCTACCAACTACAGTATTCTGGCTTGGGGAATTCCATGGACTGTATAGTCCACGGGGTCACAAACAGTCAGACACGACCGAGCAACTTTCCCAGATTTTGTAGAGAACAATGTTTTTTGGATGATTTTTCCTAAGAAGTAAAGTAAGATGCCTTCCCCCTACTCCTCTCTAATGGAAAATTTTCTTATTCAGTTACTCAAGGTTTAGGCTTAGAGAGATGTATTTTTCTGGTACAGTATCCAGGTCCTCAAAAAGAGTTTTAAGTCAAATGAAATCAGGGATTACATCCTAATCTTGCCACCCTGAAGAACAGGACACTCGGCGGATTTTCTGAAATTTCTCCCAGGCTTGTTTTGCTCACTGTTACCTCCTCTCCTATATTTATTGCAGACTTTTAATACGTACACACCTGGCACATAGAAGGTACCTAACAATCTTCCCCCACCAACTTTCTGCATCCCTATGTACAAAAAGACAGAAAACATCACTTCTGTGGAAGAATCTCAAACATCTTCTGTGGAATTATTTAGGAGGAGAGTGGGCTCAGAAGTCCATCATGACAACAAGCCTGAGTTTTTGGGTCCTCCTGTGTCTTCCTCTGCTCCCTGGAACACACAAGCCTGAAGGACGGAAAAGACAACTTACTCCAGCTCATCCTCTGAGTCGTAGCCCACTGGTCCCGACTCAATGGCCATGACCTCGTTCTTCGCCTGACTTTGCTTCCAGGTGCTACTTCCTGTGGAAGAAGACGACTCCTTTCTCTTCTTCTTTCCAAAGAACTTCTTAAACGTTTTGAATTTGGACTTTTTCTTTCCTACGCAGAAAGAATGCATATAAGTATCTGCCAAACATGGATGAGATGTGCGTGAGGAGAGAAAGTAAGATTTCTGTCCAAACATCAATTATTCACTTCCGATAAGTCCTTTTCCCACACAGGAGGACACGAAGCACACAGCATACCATTTTTGCACACCTGAAAACAAATCTTGAATGAAGGAGTCAAGAAAGCTTTGGAGCATGATCACAGAGTCAAAAGCACACGAAAATTTCCTCTTACTTGAAATGAATCATTTTCAACAGGTCTTTCATTTCCTTGGTTATTAAATATATTCTTTTTTAAAATTTATATTCCTCCTTCCCAAACTGATCTATTTATTTTTATCCCTTGGCCTTGCCACAGGGCATACAGGATCTTAGTTCCCCAACCAGGGATCGAGCCTGGGCCCTCTGTGTTGGCAGTGTGGAGTCTTAAACACTGGATCAACAGTGTGTGTGAGTTGCTCAGTTGTGTCCAACCTTTGCAGCCCCATGGACTGCAGCCCACCAGGCTCCTCTGTCCATGGGGATTCTCCAGGCAAGGATGCTGGAGTGGGCTGCCATTTCCTCCTCCAACAGGACCAACGGTGGTGGTGGTTTAGTCGCTAAGTCCTGTCCAACTCTTGCGAGTCCGTGGACTGTAGCCTATCAGGCTCCTCTGTCCATGAGATTCTCCAGGCAAGAATACTGGAGTGGGTTGCCATTTCCTTCTCCAGGAGATCGAACCCAGGAATCGAACCCAGGTCTCCTGCCTTGTAGGCAGATTCTTTCCCAACTGAGCTATAAGGGAAGCCCAACAGGGAAGTCCTTAAATTTATTGAGTTTGTTTTCAAAAACTTTGTATTTTGCCTCGGGGTATAAAATGCAGCAGACTCCGCTTCGATTCCTGGGTCAGGAAGATCCACTGGAGAAGGGATAGGCTACCCATTCCAGTATCTTGGGCTTTGCCTGTGGTTCAGCTGGTAAAGAATCCGCCTGCAATGTGGGAGACCTGGGTTTGATCCCTGGGTTGGGAAGATCCCTGGAGAAGGGAAAGGCTACCCACTCCAGTCTTCTGGCCTGGAGAATTCCATGAACTGTACAGTCCATGGGGTTGCAAAGAGTCGGACACAACCGAGCAACTTTCACTTCACACTGTCAATTAACAATGTTGTGATAGTTTCAGGTGAGCAGCAAAGGGACTCAACCACACATACACATGGATCCATTCTTCCCCAAACTCCCCTCCCACTCAAGCTTGCCCCTTGACATTAAGCAGAGTTCCCTGTGCTGTATAGTAGGTCCTCATTGGTTACCCATTTTAAATACAGCAGTGTGTACATGTCCATCCCAAACTGTTCTGATGCAACCACTGTTCTGATTTATATTACCATATTTGTTTTGCCCATCCTTGAACCCACACAGCACATCCTGGGTGGAATCACACAGCATACATGCTTGTGTGGTGCTCCTTTCCCTCCATGGAGATGCATGCATTTTCCAGTCTTCCTTTTTCTAAATGCTGAGCAATATTCCATTGTATAAACCAAATCAGATTTTAATCCCTAAAATAAAAATAGTCCAAAGCAAAAAGTCTTGGCGAGGTAAAGGCTATAATGATAACCCAAATCATTTTTCAAAATAATCCTCAAGTGCTAAGCATACGTGTGTGTGTATAAGGTGAATCACTTTGCTGTAGAGCAGAAATTAACACAACAATGTAAATCAGCTATACTTCAATAAAATAAATTTTTAAAAAATCCTCAAGTGCTTCATTTAGCATGGATGTAGGCACCATGGACAATCAGAGGAGGCCCAGCCTCAGGCAAGAGGCGCTGCTGGAGTGCCGAATGCTGTGATGAGCTAACAACGTTTGGGGAGAAAACCCGTCAACTGGTGGAGGTACTGCTGATGCTGTCATGCTTCCTGGAGTGTCAGAATCTGCACCGGGGTCCCCAACCTCCGGAATCTAATGCCCGATGATCTGAGCTGGAGTTGATATAATAATAATAGAAATAAAGTGCACAATAAATATGATGTGTTTGAATCATCCCCAAACCATCCCTCCAACCCTGGTCCATAGAAAAACTGTTGTCCAAGAATCTGGTCCCTGGAGCCAAAAAGCCTGGGGACTGCTGGCCTACCCTTTTAAACATTTCGTGATCTCTTCTCTGGCATCGCCTTTGTCCTCATCCACAAATTCCCATCATATTCAGGATCCTGAGATTTCAGTAGCTCAGCAAAGTTGATTCCTTTCCTTCTGAATATGAGAACAGAAGGATGGAACATCACAGGTTATCAGGATGCTGCCTAATATATCCTGAAAATTTGCTCACAATTGATTCATTTGATAAGTAGGTCATTTTGTAAAGTGAATTCCTTTCTAAAAAATAAGTAGGATCTTTATAATTTGTTGACATTAATGCCTGCCTTGGGAAGTTTACATGATCGTGCCTTCACGTGGAGAATTTCTTAGGATTATTCTATAGCAGGAATACCTCTATTACCTTAAGGGGAGTATATCCATACCCCAAAAGAAATGAGTTCTACAGTCAAGTTCTCTTAACTTCTTTTTTAAAATATTTCTTAGTTAATTAACTAATTTTTGGCTGCTCTGGGTCTTCCCATCTTTCTCCAGGTGCGGTGCTCAGGCTTCTCACTGCAGGGGCTCCTCTTGTGGAGGACAGGCTCCAGGGCTCGAGGGCTTTTAAGGGCTTGGCTGCCCCGTGGCACATGGAATCTTCGCAGACCAGGGATGGAAGCCCTGTCCCTTGCACCGGCGGGTGTATTCTCAACCACTGGACCACCAAGGAAATCCCTTCTTAACTTCTAGTGGAGGTTTCCCCACCTTTATAATGTCAAAATGTTCATGCTATTAACTGATGGGTCTTCACTCAGTCATGTCCAACTCTTTGCGACCCCATGGACTGTACAGTTTCCATGGACTGTACAGAATTCTCCAGGCCAGAATACGGGAGTGGGTAGCGTTTCCCTTCTCCAGGAGATCTTCCCAACCCAGGGATCGAACCCAGATCTTCCGCATTGCGGGCGGAACCAGCTAAGCCACAAGGGAAGCCCAAAAATACTGGCCTATGGAACCAGGTCTCCTGCAGTGCAGGCGGATTCTTCACCAACTGAGCTGCCAGGGAAGCCTGATGGGCCTCAGAGAGAGCGGATTATCTGGAAAGGCTCCTCAGGGTTTTCTGAATCATGGGGCACTATCTGGCCTTGCCAGTTGACAGACAGATATGTATCCCAGAAGGGCGGAACAAACACGCAGCCTCACAGTCCTTTACGGTCGAAGATAGTGCTTCGGAATTAAAGGGAGTGGCTGCAAAGATCCGAAGTACAGTCGCAAAACACTGATTTGCCATGATTAGCTGGCCTTACAGTGGGGGCCTATGTGTGTTATATCTGTTCACCTACTAGGCTTTTTAATTTGTTTAATGGCTATAGGAACTATTTGGGTTTCCTGCTTCTTGAATTCATTTTATTTTTCTAAATATCTGACTTTTTTCTTTTTTCCCCCAGGTTCATCACTAATTTTATTTTATTGCTTATTTTGTAATTCGGATACAGTAGATTTACAACGTTGTGCTCGTTTCTGCTGTACAACATCGTGGATCAGCTATTGTAAACATATATATCCTCTTTCTGGAGCCTCCCTCCCACCATCCCCCTCCCCCAGGTCATCCCAGAGCAGCGGGCTCAGCTGGCTGTGCTGTGGGCAGCTTCCCGCTAGCTGTCTATTTTACACACGGTCGTGTATATATTTCAGTGTTACTCTCTCAGTGCTTCCCACTCTGTCCCCAACTCCATTCTCTATGTCAGCATCTCTATTCCTGTCCTGCAAATAGCTTCATCAGTGCCACTTTTCTCAGGTTCACATAATGTGTTAATATATGATTATTTGTTTTTTCCCTTCTGACAATGTAACTCTGTATGACAAACTCTAGGTTCCCATGCTTTCACATGTATTGGCACATAGTTACTAATAATAGCCTTTTATTTTAGCATCTATACTATCTATAATATAGCCCCCTTTTCTCAGCCCTGGTATTATCTGTACCTCCTTTTCTCCTGGATCAATCACATAGGAGGTTTGTCAATTTCATCTGCCTTAAAAAAAAAAAGTCTGGCTTTGTTAATTCTTTTCACATGAGAAAAGAATTAGTGCAATATTTTTGCACTGAATATTTCGTGCAATATTTTTATTATTGAACTCTAGCTTAATTGCATTGTGGTCAGTGAACACACTACATGATTTGAATCCACTGAAATTTGTCCAGACTTGCTTTATGGCTTAACATAAATTTGAAAATGCTCCTAGAGTACTTAAAAATAATGTATTCTCTTCACTGGCCCATATACATCAATTAGGATAAGGTCTTTTTAAGTGTGTTGTCCAAGTACTTTATGTCTTTAATTTTTAATACATTTGTCGTATCAATTAGGTGTATTAAAAATAACCCACTTTGATTGTAGAGTTATCTTTTTACTTAACTGCCAATTCCTACTCTATAACTTTGGACATTATGTTGATAAATGTCATAGAAAGGTAGAATTAATATCTTCCTGTGGAAGTGAACCTTTTGTGAAATGACCCTCTTTAGTAATAGTAATGCTTTTTGCCTTAAACTTTATTTTGACTGCTATTGATACAATGCTAGCTTTGTATTGTATTGATACACCATGCCAGCTTTCTTTGGCCCAGTGTTTGCAAGTTTCATTTTCTTCTATCCTTTTACCTTAAACTTTTCTAATCCTTATATTTAAGAGATTTAGAGTTTTAGAGTGGGCTTCCCTGGTGGCTCAGTGGTAAAGAATCTGCCTTCAATGCAGGAGACACAAGTACCATCCCTGGGTCAGGAATATCCCCTGGAGAAGGAAATGGCAAACCACTCTAGTATTCTTGCCTGGAGAATCCCATGGACAGAAGAGCCTGAAGGGGTCCATGGGGTCACAGAGTCAGACACAACTTAGGGACTAAACCACCACCAGAGTTTTAGAAAACCAATCTGATCTTTAACTTTTGATGGGAACAGTAATATAATTAGCTACTGCCACTTACTCTAGTTTGTTGTTTAGTCGCAAAGTCATGTCTTATTCTTTTGAAACCCCATGCACCGCAGCCCACCAGACTCCTCTCCATGGGATCTGCCAGCCAAGAATACTGGAATGGGTTGTTATTTCCTCCTCCACGGGATCTTTCCCACCCAGGGATCAAACTCACTTCTCCTGCATTGGCAGGCAGCTTCTTTACCACTGAATCACTTGAAAGTGAAAGTCGCTCAGCCGTGTCTGACTCTTTTCAACCCCATGGACTGTTGTTCCCCAGGCCAGAATACTGGAGTGGGTAGCTTTCCCCTTCTCCAGGTGATCTTTCCAACTCAGGGATCAAACCCAGGTTTTCCACATTGCAAGCTGATTCTTTACCAGCTGAGTCACTTGGGAAGCCCTTATTCTAGTTACTGCCATGTTAATAAAAAACAAGTCTACCATCTTTGTGGTCTTTTAAAATCTTTCTTTCTGTCTTTTGGCTTAACTGACTTTAAAAGAACATTCTATTTTTTTCCACTTCTAGTTTGTAAACTTTGTCTTTTATCTCTGTTCTTTCAGGGGTTACCCTAGAAATTATACTACACATTCTATTATGGAACAAAATAAGAAAGTCAGAATCAATTCAGTTCAGTTCACTCAGTCGTGTCCGACTTTTTGCGACCCCATGGACTGCAGCATGCCAGGCCTCCCTGTCCATCACCAACTCCCAGAGTTTATGCAAACTCATGTCCGTTGAGTCGGTGATGCCATCCAACCATCTCATCCTCTGTTGTCCCCTTCTCCTGCCTTCAATCTTTCCCAGCATCAGGGTCTTTTCAAATAAGTCAGTTCTTCAGTCAGTTAGAATACTTTCATCTTATTTAATGCCCTACTGTTTTCATTCTGATCTTTAAAAACCCAAAGATACTATTCCATATTCATTTGCTTTTATTTGTTTATTGTTAAATTTTTATTTTGTTTAATTTTTGGCCACACCGCACATTATGTAGAATCTTAGTTCCCCGACCAGGGATTGAACCCGTGCCCCCTGCATTGGAAGCACAGAATCTTGGCCACTGGACCGCCCGGGAAGTCCCTCACGTTTGTTCAGATGTGTCTGCCTGTTTCTGATCCTCTCTGCTTGTCACTCCTTCTTTGTCCAAACCTTCCATAGAGTATGCTTTTCCTTCTGCCTGAAGGCAGATTCCTTTGGAATCTGAGGATCTCCTGGTGACAAACTCAGTTTTTGTTTATCTGAAAATGACTTTATTCCTGAAGCTCCTTCCTGAAACATCATTTTTCTAGGTTTAACATTCTAGGTTGGCAGTTACTTTTTCTAAGTTATTCTTTTAATAATATTGAAGACATCATTTTACTGCTTTGTGGCTTCTGTTGTGTGGTCAACAAGTCAGGTTTTTGCTTCTCTGAAGGGCCTTTTTTTTTTTTCTTCCCCTCTCAGACTAATTTTAAGATTTTTCACTCTTGTCTTTGGTTTTCTATATTTTCATTCTATGTGGATTTCCTTTTATTTATCCTTCTTGGGAGTCATTCAGTTTGTTAAATTGTAGATTGGCTCATCTTTTTTTTTTAAGTGAATTCCAAAAAATTCTCAGCTACTCTTTCCTCTCCTGAGACAGTGCTCAAATGCACATTAATACCCTCTTATTTACCTCCATGCTTCTTGTCCTCTTTCTGTATTTTCCTTCCTTTTACCATTTTATGATACATTCTGTGTACTTCCTTGTGATCTTCCTCAGGCTGATGTAATCTGCCATTAAACTCATCAAATGAATTTTTCATCGTAATAGTTTTACTTATTTCTAAAAAATCCACTTGATTACTTCTCAAACCTGGTACGGTAGGTCCCTTTACATACTAATGAGTTCTGTTCCAAGAACATGTACAATTGGACAAGCACAATTTGTTCATAAGTTCAACAAAGTTAGCCTAGGGCCCCCACTAATACAGTTGGCTATATATTAATAGTGCATGTGTGCGTGTCTGTGCTAAGTCACTTCGGTCGTGTCTGACTCTTTGTGACCCAGGGACTGAACCAGTATCTCCTGTGTTCTCTGCATCACAGGAGGATTCTTCACCATTGAGCCACCCGGGAAGGCCAATATTACAGCGCAGTACCTTAAAAAGAACAGCAGGTACAGTGCAACAACTGTCATACGGGGCTGGCACACACGTTCCCATCTTTGAAAGCTGAAACTTGAAGGTCTGTATGTAGGGGACTTACTGTACATCATTTGAAAGTTGTTTTAAAAATTTTATCAATAAAATTCACTCTTTTGGGGGTATACAGAGTTGAATAATCACCACCAAAATCACACTGATTGGATCACAAAATCACGCATCACCCCCCTGTGCTGTCTTTTATACTCAAACCTTTCCCCTATCTTTAACCCCTGGAAACCACTAATATCTTCTCTGCTCTTACTGTTTTTCCTTTTCCAGAATGTCACATAGAGTCACTCAGACAGTATGCATCCTTTTGATTCTGCCTTTTTAAACTTATCACCACACGCTAGAGATTCCTTCATGTTGTTACAACAATCAAGAGTTTGTTCCTAACTACTGCTGAGTACTGTTCCATTGTATGGGCTTCCCAGGTGGTACAGTGAACAAAGAATTCGCCTACCAATGCAGGAGATGCAGGAGACTCGGGTTCGATCCCTGGGGCAGGAAGATCCTCTGGAGCAGGAAATGGCAACCCATTCTGGTATTCTGGTATACTTTCCAGGACAGAGGAGCCTGGCAAGCGGGCTATAGTCCATAGGGTCCCAAAGAGTTGGTTCCATTGTATAGATACAAACAAAGTGGTAAGCAAAACTAAAAGTGCTATAGGCTTTTGTGTAACCATGCGGTTTCATTTCTCTTAGGTAAATGCCTAGGAGTCAGATTGGTGAACCATAGACTAAGCGCATGTTTAATTTTATAAGAAACTGACAAGTACTTTCCAAAGTGGCGTAACATGTGCATTTTCATCGGCAGTATAGGAGGTTTCAGCTGCTTTGGATTCTCCTAGCATTTGTTATTGTCAAGTGTGTTTCTGTTGGTTTTTCCCCCCATTCTAATAGGTGTATAGTGGTATCTCATCATAGCTTTTAGTTTGCATTAACTAATGACTATTGATGTTAAGCGTTTTTTCATGTGCTTCTTGCCACTTGCATATCCCCTTAAGTAGAACATCTTTAAAAATCCTTTACCTATTTTTAATTGGGTTGTTAGTTTTCTTACTGTCAAATTTTAAGTGCTCTTGTCAAATGTGATTTGTAAATATTTTCTCCTAGTCTGTGACTTGACTTTTCATTTTCTTAACAGCATCGTTCACAGAACAAAAGTTTTAAATTTTGAGAAAGTCCCATTTATCAACTTTTTCTTTTAGAGTCTGAGGTATCGTATCTAAGAACTCTTATCTAATCCTAGGTCATAAATAGTTGCTCCTATGTTTTCTTTTATTAAAAGATTTATAGTATTACATTTATGCCAATTATACATTTTAAGTAATTTTTGTAGCCTCATTTGAGTTTAAACCAACTGTGAAGTCTCAAATTTCATTTTTTTTTTTTTACATACAAATGTCCAATTGCTTTAGCACCATTTGTTGAAAAGAAAATTACCACTGCATCTACTGAAATGTGAGAGAAAAAAGTAATCCTAATATATAGCATAGTAAGAAAAATCTATCTGTATTATATGAAATAAAGTCTTTAGCGAAATTAGTATCTGAAGCTAAGAGTTAAGAGCTAGGGTTTAATATCTTTGGAAGCTGTTCACTTGAACTACTATCACTACTAGTACTTTGACTTAAAACAACAGAGAGAGAAATGGAAACCTTTGTCACAAAAATAAGGTGAATACAAATAGCTGATATGAGTCTCATGTGGGGAGATCACATGGTTTCCTAAGGTCAATTTTCCACCTCTATCAAGACACACAGCAGTCTACAGATAACAGTAAACCAGTCACATAACTGGGTAACTTGTGGAGTGTGTTTTGAGATGATGATTCATGGACTTGGAATTCAGCTCCCTAGAAAAGCACAATAAAGGTCTCTGGAAGGAGAATAAAAGCCATAAAAGAGGCACCAAAGGCTCTCTCTTGATATTGTTGTTTCTTCTGGATGTTTAGACCAGCCAAGACTTCGCCCAATGTCTCACTGAAACCTCTGGATGTTCCCGGATAAGGAATGATTCCATTGCCTCTCTCTTCCTCTGCTTCTGTCAACTAAACCTGGGGATGTGTTCACCTTCAGGAACGAGGAAAAGGACTTAATCTCTCTCTTGGTCTCTCTCTCTCTCTCTCTCTCTCTCACACACAGACACACACACACACGTTGTCCCTGGTGTGTCTGATGGAGAAGCCAAGGAGCACGGCCCTCAAGTGGCTGTCCACAGTCTTAGATGGGCTCTCCAGCCCCTTGTGAGGGGCCTGGGGACGTCTGAATACACTGAACTGAACCCACTCTCCACGCAGAGAACCTGAAGCCCTGCTTCGGAAGCCCCTCTCCCAGCCCCACAACCCAACAAGGGTCCTCCCAGGGCAGGGAGAGCGAAGGAAGGCCTTACCTGTGCTGTCCTCCCCGAGGCCTTCTGCGGCCTCCCGAAGCTTAATGTCCATCACCCTCGTGGAAATCATGTCCAGCTCACTAAAAATCAGGGAGAAAGCCATGTGAGAGGAAGAAGTCTAACTGAAGTTAATGACCGAGATGGTGGTGACTGACTTTTGCCCATGACCCTGGCAAAGACAGAGGCCAAAACACAGGTCCATGGCTCAAGATTAGTAACCACATCAGTGTTCATCTAACCACTGACCGGAGCCATTTAATGGAAAACATAAAACTGGGAAAGCTTCACCAATTTATACAATGCAGATTTCGTTTCTTTCTTCGAAAGAAACATTTTCAGAAATTATGCTTTGCTCAAATACCGTGTATTAACGCGTATATGTGGAATCCAGAAAATGGTACTGATGAACCTATTTGCAGGGCAGGCATAGAGACATGGACTTGTGGCCACAGCGGGGGAAGAAGAGGGCGGGAGGAACTGAGAGAGCGGCATGGACCTGCATACACTACCACGCATGGAACAGGCAGCTGGCGGGGCCCCTCCGTAAGGCACGGGGGGCTTGGCTCCGGCTCTGGGACGACCTGGGGGCGGCGTGGGGCGGGAGGGGGCTCAGGAGGGAGGGGACGTGTGTACACACAGGGCTGATCCATGCTACCGTACAGCAGAAGCCAACACAACGTTGTAAAGCAACTGTAATCCAATCTAAAAAACTTAAAATAAAAAGAAATTACGTTTTTCTCTTGTTCACCGTAGAAAGTTTGGAAGACACAGAGAAAGAAAATCACTCACTATCCCACCGATCAAGGAAGACCAATCACAGCCAATGTTTTGATATTTTTCCTTCCAATACTTTTTTGTGAAAATATTTATGTGCACAAGCACACATACACCACATCAGTAAGACTGGCTTCCTGATTTTCTTATCCCATGTCAGTAAAATCCTTGATGTGTTGTTGTAATGGCTACATAATGTTTTGATTGGATGCTGCACCATCATTTGTTTACCTTATTTCTTTTCAGAACTTTTTATGAAAAATTTCAAACAAAAGTACACAGAATGTATAATGAACTTAATACATATGACTCTTGCTCATCTTGACCCTTTACCCCCTCCCACTTCCACCAGGTCATTTCAAAGTGAATCATCCCAGATACTAGCATCATTTAATTCATAAGGACTTGGCTTCTTCCTAAATTAAAAACCTCTGACTTTTCATGGAACTCAAATAAATGATTACTGGCCAATATTCCTGCTAGAGAGTACTGAGCTGTGCCCCTGCCTTCCATAGCTGACTTCTAAAGAAAATTAATATATTTATTTTTGGCTGTGCTGGGTCTTCACTGCTGTATGTGGGCTTTCTCTACTTGTAGGGAGCAGGGGCTACGCTTTGTTGCAGTCTGCAGGCTTCTCTTGTTGCGGAGCACAGGCCCTAGAGCAAGAGGGCTTCAGTAGCTGCAGCACGCGGGCTCTAGAGTGAAGGCTCGGTAGTCGTGGCACAGAGGCTTAGCTGCCTGGCGAGCATGTGGGATCTTCCCAGACCAGGAATCGAACCTGTGTCCCCTGAATTGGCAGGAGGATTCTTAACCACTGGACCACCAGGGAAGTCCCCATAGCTGACTTTTTTTTTTTTTTTTCATAGCTGACTTTTAAAACAGCACATTCTATCCTACACAGACTAACTCATCATTTACTTGGAAAGCTATTTCTTACTGGCAATCATTATGAATTTTCCCACTTTAAAAGGGAGCTAAATATTTAACTAATGAATTAATATTTATCACTTATACACAGCACACAATGGGAAATGATGGGAGAAATTTAAAAAAAAATTAACAGAGGAAGGAAGTTGCAGGTCTTTGCTAGACTTGAGTCTAATATTTAGGTCTCCTTCAATACTAATGTCAAACAGTCCATCCCTGATCAGCCAACTCCTTAAAAGGTGAACAAGCATTCGTAAGTCTTGCTTCCTGATTTTGATATAATTTGACTTTACAAAAATGTTGGAGCAACAGGATGAAGAAAAAAAAAACATGATCATCTCAACTGATGCAAAAAAGCCATTTGACAAAAGTCAACACCTTTTATGACAAAAAATTTAAAAAACTAGAAATAAAGGAAAACTACCTCAATGTAATAAGGCCATATATGAAAAGGCCACAGCTAACATCACACTCAACAATGAAAAACTGAATTTTTCCTCTAATATCAGGAACAAGACACTCACCATATCTACTCAACACAGTACTAAAGTTCTAGCTGGTGCACATAGACAACAAAAATAAATAAAAGGCATACAAGTTGAAAAGGAAAAAGTAAAATTATATCTGTTCACAGATGAAATGATCTTATATTCTAAAGATCCACCCCCTACAAACAAAAAACTATTAGAACAACTAAATGAATTCAGCAAAGCTGCAGAACACAAAATGAACACACAAAAAAATCAGTCGTTTTGACAAAATAAAAATGAACAATCCAAAAAGGAAATTCAAAAAGTAATTCTATTTACAACAGTATCAAAAACAATAAAGTACTTAGGAATAAATTTAACCAAAGAGGCAAAAGACTTATACCCTGAAAACTAAAAAATGTTGCCAAAAGACTGAAAATAATGTCAATAAGTGCAAAGACATCCCATGTTCATGGAATGAGAGACTTATTATTGTTATGATGTCCATACTATCCAAAGCAATCTACAGACTGAATGCAAACTCCATCAAAATCCTTGATCCCATAGACTCCAGATGCTTAAAGTTACTATAGGGGAAGCTACCACAGTATTTGAAGGAAGATGCAGTAGAGAAGGAAAAGCAGGAAAATACAAGGAGCAAGGAGAATAAAAATGGTGAGGATGGATAAGTACCAACTACCTCCTTGGGTACCATCTTCCATGGTTGCCAGTGAGCTAGAAAGTACAAGTGCTCCAGCTTTCTATTGTCTGAATTTGGAGTTAACAACTGCAGAGACTTATCAAACACATAGATTATCATCTGAATTATCTCATTTAATCCCCAAGCATTCTAAGTATTCTCATTTTGAAATTGAGATCATGTATTAGGTATCAGGTAAGTTTATTAACAGCAGAGACATCACTTTGTCGACAAAGGTCCATATAGTCAAAGCTATGGTTTTTCCAGTAGTCATGTTTGGATGTGAGATATGGTTCATAAAGACGGTTAAGCACCAAGCCTTACCCAGAAAGAAGCATTTTATAAAATGTGTGGATTTTGTGGCAAGTTTTCCACTTGAATTCTCAAAGTTTATAAATTTATAGCAGTAAAACTATTGGGTAGGTATTTCCTTGATGGTGCAACAAGGAATTGATGCCTTTGAATTGTGGTGTTGGAAGAGACTCTTGTGAGTCCCTTGGACTGCAAGGAGACCACACCAGTAAATCCTAAAGGAAATCACTTCTGAATATTCTTTGGAAGGACTGATGTTGAAGCTCCAATAGTTTGACCACCTGATGCGAAGAACTGACTCATTGGAAAAGACCCTGATGCTGGGAAAGATTGAAGGCAGGAGAAGAGGGTGGCAGAGGACAAAATGGTTGGATGGCATCACTGACTCAATAGACATGAATTTGAGCAAACTCTGTGGACACAGTGGAGGACAGAGGAGCCTGGCGTGCTGCAGTCCCTGGGGTCACAAAGAGTCAGACACGACTTAGGGACTGAACAACAACAACAAAAATTTGTTGTTAAAAATTTTGTTGTTAAAAATTAAAAGTTAAAAAATTAACTGGTCCAAAATAGTGAAGCAGAGACACTAGCTTGTATATGCATGTTGGCTGTATCCCCAGCATGGGAAGGCACTTCCAAAGCCTGGGGCTGCAGGGCTGTGTGAGGCCGATGTTGACCCAGTGGAGTGGAGCATCCTGAGCTGTCCCCAGAGAAGCTTAAGGGGAGCTGGGAAATCCAAAGGACACCGGTCTCCAGGGAGATGGCTCCGCCTGCCGAGTAGCCCCTGTCTGGGATCAGGCTGGAGTCCAGAGGCTAAAAGAGCCCCATGAGACCATCCATTGGGTTAGACGGGGCATCTTAGTCCAGAGAACAGGGGTTGAGGCTGCTATAATTTATCAACTAACGCCTTTAAGAAACCATGAGATTACCTTCAAATTGTCCACTTCTGCACATTTTTTGTTGCTGTTGCACAACATTTTTTTAAAGTCTTTATTGAATTTGTTAGAATACTGCTTCTGTTTTGTGTTTTGGTCCTCTGGCCAGGAGGCATGTGGGATCTTAGCTTCCCAACCAGGGATCGAACCTTACCCCCTGCATTGGAAGGTGAAGTCTTAACCACTGCACCACCAGGGAAATCCCTACCCAATAGTTTTACTGCTATAAATTTATAAACTTTGAGAATTCAGATGGAAAACTTGCCACAGAATCCACACGTTTTATAAAACGCTCCTTGCTGGGAAGGGCTGAGCATGTGAAGGCATACGTGAGTGTGTGCACAAGCCTCTGAGGTGGGTGTGCAGGAGGGCATCCACCCCACTGAGTGTGGAACAGACCCACGAGCTCTGACATGCTGCTCCCTGGGTTGAATGATGTGGCTGTGATAAAGCCTTGTGCCAGGGCAGGGGGCTCTGGAGCAGGTTGGAGGGAGGGCGGGGGACTCTAGAGGACAGCCTGGGGCTCTTCTTGCTGGAGGTACATCCTATTGGACCCCGGATGCAGAGAGCAGCACCAGATGCAAGGTGCTAACAGACTCACGCTCGGAGCCAAAAGTCACCCCACAGAGAAAGCGACAACAAGCCAGGCTCACCGCACATGGGAGGTCTGAAAACCTGCTCGTTTTATGTCCCAAACATCTTCTTATGAATAAGAATGCAATATGGTGCGCTTGTTGGTGTTCAGTCACCGAGTTGTGTCCGACCCCATTGACTGCAGTATGCCAGGCCTCCCTGTCCCTCACCATTTCCCAGTGATTGCCCAAGTTCATGTCCATTGCATTGGTGATGCTATCCAGCCATCTCATCCTCTGTCACCCTCTTCTCCTCCTGCCCTCAATCTTTCTCAGCATCAGGGACTTGTCCAATGAGTCGGCTATTCGCATCAAGTGGCCGAAGGATTGGAGCTTCAGCATCAGTCAATTCCAATGAATATTCAGGGTTGATCTCCTTCAAGATTGACTGAACCAGTCAATATGGTGCAGAAGAAAAGGGAAAGACTTGAAAGTAAGGTAGGCCTGGAGCTGAAGCTGCACCCTAGCACTGACGAGGGCTGAGCCTCAGTTTCCTCATCTACAAACACAGGCAGTAACACTTTAACTGAATGGGACTGAGAATGCAGCACATACAAGCACCCGCTGAGAAGAGCTGTTGGTTTCTACACCTCGTTCTCACCACGGGCTCACACCTCTGCACAACTGCAGACAAGAACACACACAACCGTATACCCTAGGGATAGTCCATTCTGTCCCATGAAGGCACAGTCTCCTTGGGCAAACAGATCACTTCAGAGCCACGAGTATCAGAGATCAAAACACCTGGGCTCCTAAATGAGCCCTGATCTTCCCATTGACCCATAGCTCGATGCACCATGAATAAAGCTGCTGCCAAGTAACAGATAAAACTATATTCCAGGCCACGGAGGCATGTCCACCCCCTGAGACTTTGGGCTGCGAGGATGGAGAACCAGCCCCTCCACTTGGACGCTTCAGGCGCAAACACCCTGCAGCTGTTATAAAGGGAATGTCTTCTCTGTTGAGCCAATAACCTGTGCTGCTGAATACACGTTCCCCCACCTGAGCGAAGTTCAAGAAAAAACCAGGAGAACCTTAATTAGAAAGTGTTAGTCGCTCAGTCGTGTCCGACTCTTTGGGACCCCATGGACTGGAGCCCACCAGGCTTCTCTGTCCATGGGATTCTCCAGGCCAGAATACTGGAGTGGGTTGCCATGCCCTCTTCCAGGGGATCTTCTCAACCCAGGGATTGAACCCAGATCGCCTGCATTGCAGACTGATTCTTTACTGTCTCAGCCACCAGGGAAGCCCTTTTATTTAGGAAAACAGTGTGTTAAATGCCCAGTATCTCCCAGGACCCCTTCTGCTTCTTACTGGGACTCAAGGTTCAGGTCGAGTGGTCCCAACACTCCCTCAACCAGCTTTTGCCCTCCCCTCTCCCACTCCGCTGCTCTGACAGCTCAAGTCCAAGAACAGAAAAACTTGTTCTTCAAATCTGGGCCTGAGGGGGCCTCTTCAGGGGTTCTCATTAACTCAAAAGGGTGCTCAGCCTCCAGCCCCCTCCACACAGCACTCATGAGTGTGCATCTGGGCGCCTACAGAATCCAAGGGAGTCCTGGATCCAAAGAAAGATCCTTGTGGGGGCTGTTCCCACTGCCGCTCTCCGAGCCCTAACTCACCACAGGCTTCTCCCCAGTTTTTGGCAGAATTCCATTATTAGCTGCAGCTCATACTAAAAAATTCTACAGAAGTTTAGTCATGTGAAGAATGAGAACAGGTTTTTACTATGGTATTTTAAAGATACCCATGCATTATACTTATTTACACAATGCAAAGAAAAACATCTATATCCTGAGAACATGACCCTGAGTCCATAATTATGTACAAAAAAGCCTTCGTGTTCACCCTTAGAGACCCACTCATTCCACACCACCCTCCAGGCCATGCGCACATCTGATACTCTTTCTCAGCCTCTGTGCCTGTCTTTACAATGCTCACCACAACTGTCAACAGTGACTTGTTTGTAAGGTATCTGCCTACCACTGCCCTTACTTTCAATGCTTCGATTGAAAGAGCTTCGATGCCTGTCACATCCAGTACTCTCTCACCAGGGGTAAACAACCCAAAAATGAAGTAAAAAAAAAAATTCCATTGACAATAGCATACAAAAGAAAAAACTACTCGGGAACACATTTAACCAAGGAGGCAGAATACCTGTACTTGGAAAACTACAAAACACTGCTGAAAGAAATTAAAGAAGACACAAATAAACAGAATGTTATCCAGTGTTCACAGATGAAAAAATATGTTTAAGATGGCAATACTGTCCAGATTGATACACAGATTCAATGCAATCCTCCTCAAAATCCCACCTGGATTGTTTTTCCCCAGGGGAAATTTTTGTTTTGTTTTGTTTTTCTTTTTGCAGAAATTGGCAAGTTGAACTGAAAATTCATATGGCAATACAAAGGACCCAAAACAATCTTGAAAGTGAAGAAGAAAGATGGCAGATTCGCACTTCTCAGTTCCAACACTGGCTACAAATCTACAGCAGTCAAGAATGCATGGTACTGTCATACGTAAAACAGCTAGTGAGAAGCCGCTGCGTAACACATGCAGCTCAACCCTGTCTGTGACAACCGACCGGGGTGGGCCTGGGGGCAGGTGGGACGGGGCTTCAGGAGGGAGGGGACACACGTGTACTTATGGCTGATTCACACTGCTGCGCGGCAGAAACCAACACAGCACTGGAGAGCAATTATCCTCCAATTAAAAATGAAAGAAAGTGGGACGCTGCTATATAACACAGGGAGCCCAGCTCTGTGACAACTAGAGGGGTAGATGGGAGGGATGCTCGAGAAGGAGGGGATATATATGTATATACTTATGACCGACTCCCATTATGGCACAGCAGAAATCAACACATTGTAACATTGTAAAGCAATTATCCTCCAAATAAAAAATAGAAAAAGAATGCATCGTACTGGCATACAGATAGACATATAGGTAAACTGAATTCAGGGTTCAGAAATAAAATATATTTATGGCCAGTTGATTTTGACCATGGGTTCCAAGACAATTCAATGTGGGAAGAATATGTCTTTTCAACAAATGCTGGAATAACTGGACATTCACATTCAAAACATAATTTATATTCCTACCTCACACTACACATAAATATTGCCTCACAGTAGATCACAGATTTAAATATAAGTGTTAAACCTATAAAAACTCTTAGAAGAAAATACTGGAATAAATTTATGATCTTGGGCTAGGCAATGATTACTGAGATGCAACACTAAAAGGGAAGATAACGTAAGTTGGACTTTACCAGATTTATAAACATTTTGTTTCAAACCTATCTATCAAGAAAGTGTGAAGGGAGCCTGCACACTGTGAGAAATTTTTGCAAATCATGTATCTGGTAAGTGATCTGTATCCAGAATACATAAATAATTCTTATAACAATAATAAAAGACATCCATTTCAAAGTAGATGAAAGATTTAAACAGATACTTGTACAAGAAAGTAAACAAACAGCCAACAAGCATATGAAAAGATGTTTGACCATTTTTTGTTGTTTTAGTCGCTAAGCTGTGTCCAACTCTTTACGATCCCATGGACTGTAATCCACCTCTGTCCATGGGATTTCCCAAATAACAATACTGGAGTGGGTTGTCACTTCCTTCTCCAGGGGGTCTTCCATGTCTCCTGCATTCCAGGTGGATTCTTTACCACTGAGCCACCAAGGAAGCCCATCACTAGGGAACTGCAAATTGAAACCACAGTGAGATACTACTTGACACTCACTAGACTGGCTAAATAGAAAGATAGACAATAACAAGTGTCTGCAAGCACATTTAGAAATTGAAACCCTCATTCATTGTTGATGGAAATGCAAAACATTATAGACACTTTGGAAAACAGCTCCTTGTGAAAAAAAAACCTCAAGAAACATAAAGATACCATACAGTCTGGCAATTCCATTCCTAGGTATTTACCCTAGAGAAATAAACACATATGTCTATGAAAGATTCCAGGAATACCATGGAGTAGGAGGCACCAGGAAACTCTCTCCCACCTAGACAACAGCAACACTTGCAGAATCTGTCTGGTGTAGCTATTTCGGAGTCCATTTAAGGCTTGCAACTCCCAGAGGAAGGCTGGTATGTAAATCGCAGGTAATTTCTGTCAATTTCAGCTCTTAGTTCAACAGCATCTACTCACTGCCATTCCCAACTCTCTTGACAGGCAGCCATGCATCTGAGAGCAGCTTGCACATGCCTTGAAGGAACCATGGTGGGCAAAAGGACCCAGTTCTCCAAATACTAGAGATCTGTGCTGTGACTGGTGCTTACGATGACAGAGTGGCAAGGCGGTGGGCTGCCACTGCTGTTGCACCCTCCCTACTGTTGCAAGCCCCTCCCCATCTAGCTGCACTAACCTCCAGGAGATTTAAAGGGCTGGGCTGGGTGCCCCATTTCCCCTTTCCCCGGTTCAGTTTTCTGTTTTCCCCTTTTGGGAGCCAGACATTGACCATTAGGACATTCAAAAGCTATTGTGTATATGGGGGAAATGAGCAAGTTACTGCATATGCCCAGGGAAACTCACAGGCTTATTCAAAGACCTTAGAAGATCTTAGAAAACCTCAGGCCGATCCTTGGCACAAAAAATAGAGCCTAGCAAACCCAGATGAAGGGGGAGAACTGATTTCCAGAGTTACCATATTATTAGATTCAAATGTCCAGTTTTGAATCTGTCCCTGAAAAAAGATCTGGTGGCTAATCTACTAGACAAACACTTAAAAGCAATGATCTTAAAGATGCTCAGAGAACTAAAGAAGTAGAGAAACTCAAGGAAATAATGTATGAACAAAATGGAAGTATTAATAAAAGGAGAGAAAGCCTAAAAAGGAAGAAAAAATCTGGGGCTTAAAAAAAAAAAACTGAAATGGTAACTGGAATGAAAGATTCAGTAGAGGGTTTCAGAGGCAGATTTCAGCATGCAGAAGAATCAGAAAACTTGAAGATAGGTCATGATAATTAGAGTCTGAGGAATTGGAAGAAAAACACTGGCGTAAACTGAACAGAGCATAAGGGACCTATGAAAATGAAAGTGTGAGTCACTCAGTCGTGCCCAGCTCTCTGCAACCCCATGGACTGCAGCCCACCAGGCTCCTCTGTCCATGGGATTCTCCAGGAAAGAATACTGGAGTGGGTGGCCATTCCCTTCTCCAGGGGATCTTCCCAACTCAGGGATCAAACCCAGTTCTCCTGCGTTGCAGGCAGATTCTTTACTGTCTGAGATACAAGGGAAATACAACGGACCTATGGGACACCATCAAATGGATCAAAATGCACATTGTAGGAGTTGCAGAAGAAGGTGGGAGACAGAGAAAGGGGTAGAGTATTTGAAAAAATAATGGCCCCAAACCTCCCAAACTGGATGAAAGACACAAATAACAACATCTAAGGAGCTCAATGAATTGAGATACATTATAATTAAACAGTTGAAAGCCAAAGATAAAGAATCTTGAAAGCAACAAGAGAGAAGCAAATCATCACACACACCGAATCCCCAGTAAGATTATCAGCAAATTTCTCATCAGAAACTCTGGAGGGTAGAAGGCAGAAGGGGGATGTAGTCAAAGTGCTAAAAGGAAAAAAATGTCAACCAATAACCCTAAATGTGGCAAAGCTGTCCTTCAAAAGTATGTTAAGAAATTAAGACATTTCTAGATAAATAAAAGATGAAGGAGTCCATTATCACTACACATGCCCCTCAGGAAATGTTCAAGGGAGTCCTACAGGTTGGAATAAAAGGGAACTAGACAGTAACTTGAAACTGTATTTTAAAAATAGATAAAGAAGATAAACACAATAGAATACTTCTCAGCCATAAGGAAGAATGAAACTTTGTCATTTGCAACAACACTGATGGGCTTGGAAGAATAAATCAAAGATAAATACTGTATGATATCACTTATACGTGGAATCTAAAATATACAACAAATTAGTGAATATAACAAAAAAGAAACAGACTCACAGATACAGAGAACAAACAAGTTGGTTACCAGTGGAGAAGGGGGCAGGGGTACTATGGAGGTAGGTAAGAGGTACAAACTATTAGGTACAAAATAAGTTACAAAGATACATTGTACAACACAGGGAATATAGCTGATATTTTATAATCAATGAAGTATAAACTTTAAAATTTGTGAATCACTATATTACACACCTGTAACATAATAGTGTAAATCAACTATAATTTTAAAAAACTAACTTAAAAACTTAGTAGAAGTAAATACATGGGAAATTATAAAAGCTAGTACAGATGACTCTTTAACAAGATGGGTTTGAACTGCCCAGGTCCACTTATATGTGGATTTTTTTTTTCAGCAAATATGTATTGTAGTACTACATGATCCATGTCTGCTGGAATCCCTGGACAGGCCACAGATATGAAGGACCAATTGTAAAGCTAGACTCAGATTTTGGACTGTGTGGAGGGTTGCTGTTCCTAACAACAAGCCTCAATGTTCAAGGGTCAACACTGGTTTATGGTTGATTTATGACTCCACTTTTGTTTTCCACTTAATTTAAGAGACTTACACATTTTTAAAGAGCTATTAGTAGTCTAAGAGCTAGTATTACTGTAACTTTTGTTTGTAACTCCACATTTTGTTTTCTAATTTAAGAGGTTACTATATTTTTTCAAATTATTAATTTATGTTTTTAGACACACAACGCTTAACGATGTTATTCTGTGGCATCAGCAACTGAAAGGAAGAGGAACAGAAGTGTAAAGGGGCAGAGGTTCTGTGTGTCGTGGATGTTAAGCTGGAACAAATCCAAATCAGAGTATCATAACTTTAGGATGTTCAATGTAATCCCTGCGGTAACCACAGAACAGCTGTAGAACACGGACAGAAGGAAATGAGAAAGGAACTTCAAAGCTTCACAACAACAACCACAAAAACCCAACTCAGGACTTCCCCGGTGGTCCAGTGGCTAAGATTCCGCATTCCCAATACAGTGGGCCCAGGTTTGATCCCTGGTCAGGGATCCCACATGCCACAACTGAGACCTGATGCAGATAAATAAATAAATAAAAATAAATACTAAAAAATCAACTAAAAGGGGACAGTAATACAGGAAATGAAGGATAAAAAACCTATAAGCATAGTGAAAACCAATAGCAAAATGACAGAAACAAGTATCTTCTTACCAACTGCAAAAAGGAAAGAAGTTCTAAAACAGGCTGCCACATGGATGAACCTTGAGGATTTTATGCTAAGTGAAACAGACCAGTCACAAAAGACAAATGCTGAATGATTCCACTACTTGTGTTGGGGAATCAAAATCACAGATTCAGAAAGCAGAATGGTGGCTACCAGGGGCTGGGGAAGGAGGGAATGGCGGGAGTGGGTTTAATGAGTTCAGAGTTTGTGTTCTGCAAGATGAAAAGAGTTCTGAAGATGGATGGTGGTGCTGGTTGCACAACAAATGGATGTACTTAATATCACTAAACTGTATGTTTAAAAATGGTCAAGATGGCAACATTTTATATTATGTGTATTGTACAACAATAAAATGGGGGGAAATGCACAGAAAAATGTATTCACCAATGTTCAGCATTATTTATAATCAGAAAGTGGAAACAGCTCAACAACTGATGAATACATTTAAAATAGGATACATACATACAACAGAATATAATTCAGCCATAAAAAGGAATGAAGTGTTAACACATGCTACACTGTGGGTTAGTTTTGAACACATTATGCTACATCAAAGGAAACCAGACACAAAAGTCCGCAAGCTGAATGATTTCACTTATATAAAATACCCAGAACAAGGCTTCCCTGGTGGTTCAGCGGTTAAGAACCTGCCTGCAACACAGCGGATGCCGGTTCAGACTCCTGGTCTGGGAAGATCCCACGTGCTGCCAGACAGCTCAGCTGGTGTGCCACAGCTATGGAAGCCCTCACGCCCTGGAGCCCACGCTCCGCAGTAAGAGAACCCACCGCAAAGAGCAAGCGGCCCCTGCTCGCTGCAGCTGGAGAAAGCCCACGTGCAGCAAGCAAGACCCGGCACAGCCAAAAATAAATAAATAAATATTTTTAAAATACCCATAATAGGCAAATCCATTGAGACGGACAGTAAGTTAGTGTCTGCCTAGGGTTGGGAGTGGGGTGCTCTGGAGAGGGAGGGAGAATGGGAAGGGATGCTAATGAGCAGAAGGGGAGATGAATACATTCTCAAATCACATTCTGTTCATAGTTGCACAACTCTGGAAATAGACTGTTGACTGCACACTCCTAACAGGTGAACTCTATGGTTATATAAATTATATGCCAATAAAGCTGCTAGAAAAAAAGAATCACCAGATAAAAAGGTGAAGTAAAGACATTTTTGGAAAAGAAGACATGATACACTGTGTCTCTAGCAAACCCACAGTAAAGCCGATAAGAGGGGAGGAAGGATATGATCTTAGATGGAAGCGGGGAGGGGTGGGTGGGACTGGAGGGCAGTATTTATCGGGGTAAATCTCAACATGGACAGACGAGCAGGTCATCTGGATTTCAGTGACACACACAATCAGCACCAGTGTGCCCCCCTGCTCTCCCTGCCCTGCAGGCTTCATTTCCTCCAGCCCAGGACCTTTGCAGATGCTGTTCCCTCTGCTTGAATGCTCTTCCCTGCTCTCATGCTCCACTTCCTTCTTACTAACTTCTGCTCAGCCCTCATTCCCGCCGGCAGGTGTGATCAGAGGAGCCAGCGCCTTCCACAATGCACAGTGAGAAGCCCTGACCTTTTTGTTCACCGCATTCCCCAGTTTTCATCACATATCTGTTTGCACAATTCTGTGATCTGGTTCCCCTTTAAGGATTTAAGCCTGCTCACCTTCCCTATACATTTAATCAATTTTTCCTTTTTTTGGGGAAAAAGACAAAAATAAACTGTGACTTGACTATTGTTCTCTAGTGAGTCACACCAAGATCTGCCTGTACCTTTTTTTAGAAAAAGAAGTTTCACATTACTGAGGCAAGGGAATGTGTAAGGCTTGTAAAGTTCCTGTGAGAAATCTCTGCTCGAAAACTGTGCTGGCTTTACTGCTTCATGATAGACACTTTTATGCCCAAAACCAGAGGATTTGACCTTTCAGAGTACACCTCCAGGTGTGTGCATAAAACCTGCTTTATCCACTTGTCGGGAACAACAGGGAGGAGAAGGAGTAGATCCACTGTGACATATGGAGAAAAGAAAGCAAAGAAATTGCTCAGAAATAAACCCACACACCTACGGTCAGTTAATCTTTGACAGAGGAGGCAATAATATACAATGAGGGACAGTTACTTCAGCAAGTGGTGCTGGGAAAGCTGAACAACTGTATGTAAATCACTGAAATTAGAACCCACCCACACACCATACACAAAGACAAGCAAAATGGCTTAAAGACTAAATATAAGACCTGACACCATAATACTCCTAAAAAAGAACATAGGCCAAAAAAAAAAAAAAAAAAGAACATAGGCAAACTTTCTCCTACATAAATTGTAGCAATGTTCGCTTAGGTCAGTCTCCCAAGGCAATAGAAACAAAAGTGAAGATAGACAAATGAGGCCTAATCAATGTATAAGCTTTTGCACAGCAAAGATAATCATAAAGAAAATGAAAAGACAATCTTATAGGCTGAGAGAAAATATTTGCAAATGATGCAACTGACAAGGGCTTGATTTCCAAAACATACAAACAGCTCATACACCTCAACAAAAACAAAAAACAACCCAATCAAAAAACAAGCAGAAGACCTAAATAGACATTTCTCCAAAGAAGACACAAAGATGGCCAACAGGCACAGGAGAAGATGACCAGCATCGATAATTATTAGAGAAATGCAAATCAAAACTACAATGAGTTATCACCTTCTATCAGTCAGAATGACCACCATTAAAAAGGCTCCAAATAACAAACGCTGGAGAGGGCGTAGAGAATAGGGAATCCTCTCTTACACTGTGGGTGAGAATGTAAATTGGTACAGCCACTATGGAGAACAGTATGGGGGTTCCTTAAAAAGCTAAAAATAGAGCTTTCATATGATCCAGCAACCCCACTCCTGGGCATATATCTAGAGGAAACAATAATTCAAAAAGACATGCACCCCAGTGTTCATGACAGCACCACTTACAGTAGCCAAGATACGGAAACAACCTGAATGTCCATCAACAGATGACTGGAGGAGGATGCGGTGTGTATATACACACGATGGAACACTGCCAGTCACTCCTAAAGGAGACCAACCCGGAACATTCACTGGAAGGACTGATGCTGAAGCTGAAGCTCCAGTACTTTGGCCACCTAAGGCGAAGAGCTGACTCACTGGAAAAGGCCCTGACGCTGGGAAAGATTGAAGGCAGGAGGAGAAGGGGGCAACAGAGGATGAGATGGCTGGATGGCATCACTGACTCAATGGACAGGAGTTTGAGCACCCGGGAGATGGTGAAGGACAGGGAAGCCTGGCGTGCTGCAGTCCATGAGGCTGCAAAGAGTTGGATACGACTTAACGACTGAACAACAACTCAATGTGTAGGTATGTGTGTATGTATATATATTACATATATATATATACATGAATCACTTTGCTGTACACCATAAACTAACACAACACTGTAAATCAACTACAGTTAAAACACTGCTTGAAAAAAAGAAAGCAAAGCAATCAGATGAGCAAAGAGCTGAAAACCAAGAACTCCAACACTGAGTCATAGTGCTCAGAGGACAGCAGGACGGGAGCAAGGGAACTTACAGGGAGGCCAGTTTCCTAGAGACCAGTAATTGATAGACAGTCTTATTAAAAACCTAAAATGAGGCTTGACCTAGAGAAGTGAGTCATCGCCAATCTGGCTAAAGATGTCAAACTTGCAGACTAACTCCTTGAGAATAGGGAACACATACCAGCATGGTACTGCCACGCAGGAGGTCCCCAAAAAAGACTGTTGAATGAATGAATGGATGAATGAGCAAATGAATCAGAGGCACTTACAACATGTGTTAGACAAAGGAATCACCTTCTGAGGAAAGTGACTCAGCATCTACTACCCAGCCACAGTTCCCAAGACCAGGGGACACGCCGACGTCTTCAAGACAGACGTCTTTCAAAGTTCATGACTTAAGACTTCCCCAGTGGTCCACTGGTTAGGAATTCACCTGCCAGTGCAAGGGACACGGGTTCAAGCCCTGTTCCGGGAGGGTCCACATGCCTCAGAGCAGCTCATCCTGTGCACCACAACTACTGAGCTCACGAGCCCCAGGGCCCACACCCAGCAACGAAGACTCAGCACTGCCAAAAATAAATACATTAAAAAAAAAGGGCCATGACTTAGCTAAATGATGTCACATTTCTTTAGTTTGATTTTTTTGTCCTTGGCTCCCTAGACATCACCTGCCCTAGAACCAGGCAGAGCCTTTGGGAGTCAAGGAACGTGGATGCAAGGAGGACCCTGCTTCAGATGCCTGGTTCCTGTCCTTGGGGTTCCCTTCAGCCAGGGGCTGAAAGGGACAGGGAGAGGATCCAGAGGGAATGAGGCAGTGGACCGCAAGTGGCTAGCCTGTTTCTTTGCCAGACAAACAGCATAGTTTATAAGTATATAGGTAGTGTCTCATGTAAGATAAATGATACCATTTTTTTGAAACGTATGCAACAGTTGATTTTGCAGTACTCAGAGTCCTTATGAAGAAGCACACTGGTAAGTTACTTAGCTGGGAACGCATACCCTCCTACAGACATGTACAGACACACACAGGAACCTGCGTTCACGTATGCAGCCTGTGTCTGCATGGATGCTCCTCAATGAGGCTCACGCAATACATGACAGCTTTCACAGGAGTTACCTGTTTTCCCTTGCTCAGAAATGAATAGTTTCATATAAGATTTTTAAAACGCTAGTTTAGATGTTTTTATGTTAATAGGATAAAACAAATCTATGAGCTAGGTTTACAAAACCATAATTTCAAAAATGGGTAAGGGGCTTCCCTGGTGGCTCAGTGGTAAAGAATCTGCCTGCCAATGCCAGAGACGCTCATTTGATCCCTGATCTGGAAAGATCCCACAAGTGGTAGAGGAGCGAAGCCTGTGAACCACAACTACTGAGTCTGAGCTCTAGAGCCCAGGAGTCGAGACTACTGAAGCCTGCACGCCCTAGAGCCCAGGCTCTGCAACTAGAGAAGCCACTGCAATGAGAAGCCCGGGCACCACAACCAGAGAGCAGCCCCTCTCGCCACAACTTAGAGAAAAAGCCCTCGCAGCAGCAAAAAACCAGCTCAGCCAAAAATAAACAAATAAAAGAGGTAAGCCTTGAACTTTGCAACCTCAGAAACTGCATTTGGACAGTTCCTGGGAAAACATATTCTAACGCTGGGGTATCTTGCCAAGATGTGATCTAACTTGGAAACTTCCAGTCTCTGAGTGAGCTGGGAATTGTGCTAATCACTACCCACACGGGATGAATGGACCCAAAGCCCGGGGCGCAGGGAAGCTTTATGAGGGCTGGTCTGTTTTTAACTTGAGTTTTTTTTAGGTAGTAAATTCCCCTCTTTTCTGTATGTCTACCAAAAATAAGGACATGAAGAAAGTTCTTAAGGCTAAATTTATCTAGGATGTTCAATATGTGATTGGCATTTCTGTAGCACAGCAGATGCAAAGCTGAAGTTTTGTTTTGTTTTTCTTTTTTAATTAGGAAGTCATGCTCCAAAGTCTATTAATGAGGAGACATCACACCACCACTCTATTCTGGTCCATTCAAAACAGGCAGCATCAGACACTGAGGTTGAATAATTATAAGTAAAAAAAAGAAAAGATTGTAATGAAACAATAACAGTGATGGTGACTTTCCTGCACAGGGCTTTGCAACAGTACAAAGATGTGTGTTCACAAGGAAGCCTTTGGTTGCTGGATTCCTGTGCTGTGTAGCAAAAGAAGGAAGTGAGGTTTGGGGGGGAGTGGGTGGTCTGCCAGGTCTCCCAGCATCCCCCGCACCTCCAGATGTATGTTGACAAAGTGGCAATATTTGTTTCCCAAGACCGTCCACCCAGCCCAGGTGATGTGCAGACGTGACCATCGCTTGGTTGGATAGAGGCTGCCATACTGGCATTTTCCATTTGGTGTACAAGACATGCAAGCTGTTTACTTACACTTGCAAATGCATTTCAACCACATTGGAGCTCTGCTTCCCTTTGTACTATCATGGTGGAAGCACCAAGGGCCAAACATTTTCAAAGGATGAGGTCACCTGCAGCAGGGCGAGGTGGCTTTGCAGGTCCACTGGCCTCTGCTCCCTAAGAACTTGAGCAGGCCGCCACCCTCGGCAAGTCTGTCAGTTAATAACAAGCCCTTTGGCGTTATGTGAAGACAAAGACAAACACTGTATGATCTCACTTACATGCAGAATCTAAATAATACAACAAACTAGTCAATGTAACATAAAAGAAGTAGATTCACAGACAGAACAAATGAGTGGTTACCAGTGGGGAGACGGGAAGTGGAAGCAATGGACAGGGAGGGGATTAAGAGGTACAAACTATTGGGTATAAAATAAGCTACATGGATATACCGTACAGCACAGGTAATATACCCAATATTTTATAATAACTATAAATGGAGTATAAACTTTAACATTGTGAATCGCTATATCATACACCTGTAACTTACAAATATTGTATGTCAACTATACTTGATTTTAAAAAATTAAACAAATAAAAAAAAAGAACAAGCCCTTTGGGGCTGATCGCTAGTTCCAGGAACAATTCTAACGACCTTTTACGTTGCCCTTTGCTGCCTTCTCTCCACCAAAAGGACACAGACTGTGCCATGTGGATCCACCTTGTTCAGGCATGGGATGTTCAGAGGAAAACACTCTGTCTTCCAGCCCCCTTCCCCTCCCCTTCTCTCTTCCTTTCACTCCCCATCCCCTTCACCTTAGCACCCTGCTCCCCCCGGCTTCAATATATGCATGTGTCACAAAGAAAATAAAGAAAATCATTATTTTGTTCCAGAATTCACATAATTGAAGGAGATATATAATATATACAGTGACATCTGTAAGGAAGGGGGTCATAAACGACAACAGGTACTGAAAGGGCCCTCAGGCCCTGGGGGCTGGGGTGCAGGGTCGGGCCCCCCTCCCTCTCAGCCCCTCCATCTACCCCGCCACCTCTCAGCTCTCAGGGGCGCACCTGGGCTCAGGCTTGATGCACTGGTAAAAGGCAGCCATCTTCGTGAACACGGAGGGGGCCTCCGGCACTTTCATTCTCCGGAAGGACAGAAGGCCTCCCCTTCCCCAAAGGGGCCCTCGGGTCACCCCTGGGTGCCGATCAAGAGCCTTGCTCCCGTTTCCAGAGCAGCACTCGGGCCCCGAGGACACGGAGGCGTCTGCCAACTGCTGCAGCCCCGTGGGGCCTCCGGGCAGGTGTGGAGCACAGGGCATTGGAAGCTCAGACACACAGCCACTTCCTCCTTCCCTCCATCCACGTGGACGGCCAGGGTGGGGCTGGAGCTGCCACCCGCCTCCCTCTGAGCTGAGGGTGGAAATTGACAGGCCCGGGCTCTGCCTCCCTGTGCTCCTGACAGAGTTGGGCAAAGGGCACTAATCACCCCATCTGAGCAAGGGTTCAGGGCCCTGGGGGAATGTCTAACCCCCCGCCCCACAACCGCTTGTTCCCTTGCTCTGGCTTTCTCCTTATTCCCTCTTCAAGCTTGTTGCTGCAGGGCCTGGATGTATTTGATGAACGTCTTTCCTGGGCCCTTCCCAAGGCTCCTCCTTTCAGGCGGGCACCTGCCCCAGGGCACGCTGCGGCAGCCAGAGCTTCAGTACTCCCTGCTGGTGACCACACCTGGCAGGTACACAGGCCACGCCCTCCCCCCCACAAAGCTACCTCCCCGTGACGTCCTCTCTGCTGACCTGCAGCTGCCACTTCAAAGTAAGAGACTCCTGTCGCCCAGCCTTGCAACTGCACCTGAGCTCCTGCAAAGCACGAAGGCTGCTAACCGCACTGCCGGTGGTTTCCAGGCAACGTCTAGAGGGCTGACAGAAGGCTCCGAATGGCAAGTGTGACTGTATTATGAAAACTGCGGAGCAGCAGGCAGCAGGGGTGACTTCTGAAGACGGTGCCGAAGAAGTCCTAGATTCCTCTTCTGTTTTCCAAAACGCATCCATATATATAAAGTTCTGGTCATTGTTGTCGTTAGTCATGTTTGACTCTTTGTGACCCCGTGGACTGCAGCATGCCAGGCTCCTCTGTCCTTCACTATCTCCAAGAGTTTGCTCAAATGCATGTTGAGTTGGTGATGCTACCTAACCATCTCACCCTCTGTTGCCACCTTCTCCTACTGCCTTCAATCTTTCCCAGCATCAGGGTCTCTTCCAGTGAGTTGGTTCTCACATCAGGTGACCAAAGTATTAGAGCTTCAGCTTCAGCATCAACACGTCCAAAGAAAGTTCTGGTTGACTGGTTTATAATTGAAATAATCAAGCATAACCAGTGTACTTGATGGTAACTAAAGAAAGCAGTGGGAAAAAACAACTGCCGAGTGTTCTGCTGGCAGTTTACACCCACCTGCCCTTGGACTCTTTAGAATCTTCTAAAGATGCTCTCAGCTGCCTGGATGTTGCCAACAGCTCAGCTTTCTCTAGGGAGAGGGACAACGGACTGGCGGGAGTGTCCCTGTCTCCCGTGAGGTGGGTCAGGGGCAGAGCGAACCACTGAAGTGTCAGGGATGGGCTTGGCTTCAGGGTGGATGTCTCTAAGGAGCGGTCCCGGCCAGTAGCCTTCTCTCCCCAGAGGCCAAGTCCAACAGACCCACAGCTGCAGCTCACCCCACTGGAGGCCAGCTCAGCACTCAGAGCACTGAACCTGAGCCGCCCTGCCGCTCGCTACAGCCAGCCCTGCTCTGGGCCTGGTCAGTGTCCCTGCAGGTCCAGAATGGTGTAAGTGGAAAATCTGATGCTGAAATCAAGGCCTGTACCTCATCCAGCTGTGAGCCCCACGAGGGCAGCTGACTCCTAAGAAGCCCAGGTCAAGGTGTCTCCTATCACCTGTCCTTGGCAGACATCAGTAATTCAACCACAGCATCATTCTCAGAACTGCTCACCACACAGCCCTCCAGGGAGCTACTGCCAGGGGCCTGGAGCAGCACTTGGCTAGAAGCCTGTCGACGTCATTGGCAGAAATCGCAGTGAATCTATAGAACTGGATTCTCGCCTTGACTGCCACTAGTTAGCTACTAACCAGCTGAATGACTCGGGGCAAACCACTTCCATCTCTGGGACTCTGTCTCAAGTCCGATATGAGTGGTGTGAACTCTGATACCTGACAGGCTATCGGATTACTTCAGGAAAAACACAGGTCTGTAAAATTGGTCCAAACCTCATTTTTCTGTGAAGATGCTTCTGTTAACTAACAGAGGAAAAGACGTGCTCGAGCTGAGAACAACATCTATGGAAAATATATTTTCAAAATCTAGTCACTATACTGCTTGTCTGTGAGCCAGAAAAATGAAGTGGCAATGACAACATCACAGAAGTCCCTCCAGTCTGGCCTGGCCATCTTACCTGCTGCCGCCACCTCCCCCTGACCCCCCACCCCACGTAGCCACACCTGATACTCTGCTACCCAAGGGAATGCCTCATCCACACACACCAGTGCCTCTGCCCACGACCCGAAGAAACCTCAGAACTTGCTGGGCACCTCACATTCTTCCTCTGAGTCCCTGCCCACTCACATTATTTCCTCTCCTGGAATGTGAACTTCTTCAGGGCAGATATAAGCTCTTTTCATCTCTGATATCTACACACAATAGATGCTGGGAAATATTTAATGAATATTAAATATTTAATATTAAATATTAAAGCATCACCTGTGCTTATAAAAATCTAAGGGCAGGGACTTCCCTGGTGGTCCAGGGATTAAGACTCCACCTCTCCAATGCAGGGGCCCCAGGTTCAATTCCCTGATTGGGGAACTAAGATCCCACATGACATGTGGTGTGGCCAAAAAAATTATAATAATAAAAAAAGGGCAAAATCACTTTTAATAAGGTAATTTGCTTTATTAAGTTTCTCCTAAGGAGGGGGGGATTCTCAAATAGTTGGATTCCGTTTGAGCCATTTGGTAAGATGCTTTGACAAAGTGCTCCTGTGTGATTCAGATGTGTGGGCTGGCTGGGTTTGACATAAATATCTTCCTATTTTGCAATTTGGAGACATCACATTTGGAGAGTGAGGACATGGAGCAATCTGAACACACATTTGGCTCATTATGTGAGGACATCTAATATTCCAAATTTTTCCATCCTCTCAGTATTTTAAAGACCTTGGAGAAGCAGCCAAGTTCCCATTTTCTTCAATACTGCCATGGTGGGAGGAGGGTGTTGTATATATACATATTAATAGATGCCCCATACCAGTTGGTAGCTAATGTGTATAGCTGGCCTCCTCAATCAGATTGCGAAGTCTCTAAGAACAATGCCAATCAACTAGATTGTTTTATGTATTCCAAGAAGCCAAATATGCAGTAGGTGCTTAATAAGTGCATAGTGATTAATTAATACAGGCCTTCCCCAGTGGCTCAGCAGTAAAGAACCTGCCTGCAATGCAGAAGACTTGAGTTTGAACCCTGGGTCGGGAAAATCTCCTGGAGGAGGAAATGGTAACCCACTCCAGTTATTCTTGCCCAGAAAATCCCATGGACAGAGGAGCCTGGTGGGCTACAGTCCATGGGGTCACAAAGAGTCGACTAAGCATGTAGGACATGTCGTGACTGATTAATACGGTGCAACACACAAGCCACATCCTCCTGGACTAGCCAGGGCCACCAGCGCACACAGCAACGGGCACGGCACCTCAGTCAGTGGGGGAGCACCCGTGAAGTCCTTAGCTGACGGATGCACAGGAAGGTGACCAGAGGAAGGCAGACTGTGTAGACAGGTGGCATCCCGCGAACAAGTGAGGACTCCGGGAATTTCTCACCCTTTACCTCCGAGCGAGCCAAGGCATGATGCCGGCGGAGCTTACATGTGCCAAGAACTGCTGTACATATTCCACATGCATTTCCTCTTTAGATGTTAGCTGAACTGAATATTACGAGCATTCCATCCAAGCCCGCCCACTCGGAGTCGTGCACTGGAGAAGGAGCGTCGCCGGGTGACGGTCGGCAGCGGCACGAGGCACTAGCGCAGGCTCAAGGTGGAGGGTGGAGCCTAGGGGACTCCTGTTTCCGCTGCCTGCTCCTGGGATGGCTGCAGGCTTTCCTGCCGAAAGGCAGCTGAGTCAGGTGGCCGAACAGGCAGGGGGCCCTCTTCCATCTCCACTGAGTCACATTTCTCCCCAAAGGCAGCCAGCTGCAGCCAGAAGGGCAGCCCCGAGTTCCTGGTAGACACAGTCCCACTCAGCCCCGGGCTCTGAGTCCCCGGGCAGGGGGCTCAGGGAACCCTGCGGTCCAGTCTGATACGCCCCCCGCTGAGCAACAGAGGAGAGCACCCTACTGACTCTGCTCCTCGGAGAGGAAAGCTCACCGAGCGTTCTGCTTCATGGCGTGAGGCGCTGACAGGCTGACCAACCGCGGCACTGGTGCCTCACCTGCCTGGAAGGCCCCCGCGGGGCAGCTGCTGTGGGCAGGGTGTCTGAGCAGCCTGTGGTTCCGCCTTCTCCTGCAGGCAGCCCAGGGGGATGGAGTCTGAGGGTGAGCAGGGGCCGAGGGTGGTGTGTGCATCTGCCGGGGATGTCGGGAGGCCTCGTGAATGGAACCCCGGTGGCCCTGCCACTCCAGGGGCAGCCAGGGGACCTGCGGCCTCAGCATCGCCTGGCAGCTGATGAGAGGCGCAGAATCTCCGACTCCATCCACCCAGATCTATGCTCTCAAAGTCTGCCCTGGGCCAAGGGCCCCTGGTGATCCCTCTGCAGGTTAAGGGTTGAGAACCACTGCTTTACAGCAGCGGTTCTCAGCCCTGCCTGCACATCAAAATCCCCTGGGGAGCTTTAACAACTCCTGATCTTCAGATCATGCCCCGGCCCAATTGCTGGCAGGGTACCGCAGGTCACTTCAAATGCAGGCAGGGCAGAGAACGGTTGTTCCCCACCGCTGGTACTGATGAACCTCGGTGCAGGGCAGGAACACAGCCACAGCCATGGAGAAAGGACTTGTGGACACAGGGTGGGAATGGGAGGATGGGACGCATTGAGAGAGCAGCATGGACACCTGTATGTCACCATGTGTGAAACACACAGCTGGTGGGAGCTGCTGCAGCAGCTCAGACCGGTACTCGGTGATGACCCAGAGGGGTGGGAGGTGGGAGGGAGGCGCAACACAGAGGGGATATGTGTTTACTTATAGCTGATTCATGCTGCTCTACAGTAGAAACCAACACAACATTGCAAAGCAATTATACTAAAATAAAAAACACTTTAAAAAAAAGCACACTTCTGCATTCATTTCTACAGTTTCAGTAACAAACGGTTTTCCTTCAAGTGACAAAAGGTCAAACACAGGAGAACTGAGGGAATACAGCTTTTCACAAACAGGAGCCCATCTGGGGGAGAGAGGGTTAAAGACCATTTAGGCTGCCTGTCACTAGAAACTGATGGCAGAGGCAGCGACTCCATTCCTGGATCTGAAACCCATCAATCCTAAAGGAAATCAACCCTGAATATTCACTGGAAGGACTGATGCTGAAGCTGAAGTTCCAGTACTCTGGCCACCTGAAGGGAAATGCTTTCACTGGAAAAGACACTGATGCTGGGAAAGATTGAGGGCAGGAGGAGAAGAGGACAACAGAGGATGAAATGATTAGATAGCATCACCGACTCAATGGACATGAGTTTGAGCAAACTCTGGAAGATAGTGAAGGACAGGAAGGCTGGTCTGCTGCAGTCCATGGGGTCACAAAGAACTGGACATGACTTAGCGACTGAACAATTGAGTACAAGGGCCTACTCTTCCAGCAGGGGCAGAAACGGGGTTCACTCAGGCCCAGACACCCAGGAACTCAGTAAGAACCTGCCAAGGCCTGACTCAACACACGACGTGGCCCAAGTCAGGAACCACAGTTGGTCAACGCAGTTCTACACCCTGGCAAGAGTGGCTGTTTCAGGGACAGGCATGTGACTCATTTCAGGCCCAGGAGATGAGGCTCAGGGCATTTATGGAATTGTTGAAAGAGAATACTTCTTTTCTTTTGGGTCTGGAAGGATATGAGTTTAGAGAGGAAAGAAGCACCAAGAGGTAAAGAGGAAAAGCAGAGCACCTGGGGACTCTGCTTAGAGTCCTGGATCAAACTGTTCCTGAAGGCAGTTACCAGTGATTTTCCAGTTACTAAGCTACAAAGTCTGTCTCATGGGTTTTTTAAAAGCCAACAAACCTTTGCAAGCCTTATTTGCAAAATAAAGAGTCCCAAGTAATTCCTGGAGGAAACAGGAACTGTATGAGTCAGGTCAAGCCACCCAGACATGCTTTGGTTCTATTTTTAGATCTTTGGAACAACAGTTAGATACACTTTCAGGACAGGAAAGGCTGGGGCAAACAAAAGGCGGGTATCAGTAAAGAAAGAGTCTGTTCACAGAAGATTTACAAAGGGCAGAGGTGTGACCCCTCTGTATCAGAATCACTTTTTTTTTTTTAATTTTTCTTTTTTAAAAAGCTTTTTATTTTGTATTGGGGTATAGCCAAGTAGCAAACAATGTTGTGATAGTTTTAGTGAACAGCAAGGGACTCAGCCACACATACACACGTATCCATTCTCCCCCAAACCCCCCTCCCATCCAGGCTGCCATATAACACCAAGCAGAGTTCCCCGCGCTATGCAGTGAGTCCCTGCTGACTATCCATTTTAAATACAGCAGTGTGTACATGTCCATCCCAAAGTCCCTAACTGTCCCTCCCACCCATCCTTCCCCCACAGTTGGTTCTCTAACTCTGTGAGTCTCTTTCTGTTTTGTCAGTTCATTTGTACTGTTTCTTTTCAGAGAATCACATTTTTTTAAAAAGGTTTTTTTGATGTGGATCATTTTAAAAGTCTTTATTGAATCTGCTACAACACTGCTTCTGGTTCATGCATTGGTGTTTTGGCTGAGAGGCATGTAGGATCTGAGCTCCCTGACCAGGGAGTGAACCCGCACCCCTTGCACTGAAAGTCGAAGCCTCCACCCCTGGATCGCCAGGGAGGTCCCTCAGCATCACCTCGGAACGGCTCGGTAACCGGCGGAATAAGCCATGGCTGAGGTCTGTCCCACTTTCTGCACACACTCAGTGTCCTCTGCTGGAAACGCTTCTCCCTTTGAGGGGAAAACAGTCTGGCAAAGAAGGAAGGGCCAGGGCTTCAGAAGGAGCCAGACCCAGCTGACAAGCGGTGACAGCGAGATCCGTGGATGAAAGGGCTGAGGAGGGGGCCCAGGAAAGCCAGTCTTTGATGCGTCACGGTGTCTTGGGCCCCCATAGGATCGCAGCTCCAGAACGACTCCCGGGCTCCAGGGGAGCCAGAGGGCTCAGAGGGACCAGAGAAAAGGAAGACTCCACACGAACGCTGAGGCCTGGCAGAGCGACTGGCGCAGAGGCAGGAGGATGGCGGTCTTGATGGACTGGACAGAGGCACTGAGCCCGCAGCATTCCTCCCACTCCGCCCACCTGGACACCACGCAGCACAGCTCACTCTCCGGAGCCCGGCTGCCAGCCGCCAGGGGCTGAGGGCTGGAAGAAACACCATACCCGCTGAGATTGAGCTGGGCAGCTCTGGGCTCCCAGGGCTCAGAGTGCACATGAAGCTGAGCTGTAGGAAAACCAAGTTGCTCCTTGGGCGCCCACCCTGGTGGCCTGCGACCTGCACGTGGGGATCAGCCTGGGGCCTGGCTCCCAGCAGGCACGTGGCCCCCCTGGTCCCGCGCCGCCTGAAAGGGACATGTCTTTACACTAACACCAAGCACGATTCGGGCGATCCACCAGAGGTGATAAAATTCTACCCCGAACAGAGGGATGAGCCTGGGCCTGAGTAGGACGGGAAGAGCCCCGAGCTGCTGTCTGCGGGGGAGCCCTGGTTGTCACTCACCGGCCGGGCCTCAGTGTCCTGCCTGTCACCGGAGCCGCCGCGCAGGCCCGGATGAAATGATGTAATGCCTGAGGCGCTTGGAGCCAAGGGGAGGGCTTGCGGCTCACCGATATTTTTGGCATCTCTCAGAACGCAGCACATGGCGCCCACACACCACCTCCACACAGGCCTGCTCTGGCTGTCCCGTGCTCAGCTCCCCGGGATGCGGAGACGGTGCGCCCACGGGAGCCGATCTGCGGCTGGGGGGTGGGCTGCAGGTCCCCGGGGGTCCATTCCGCCTGGAGACCGCGGCCAGCAGGGGGCGTGAGCGGGACTGTGGGTTAGAACCTGGTGCCAAGGGGGCCCTGGAAGCACAGGACAGACATCTGCCCCTTCCTGCCAGGATGAGCAGCTCTGAGTCTGAGACCCGGACAGGCAGAGAGGAAGAGAGGAAAGATAAGATGGCAGGGCTGGACTGGACCCCCACCTTCTCCCTGAGAGCCGGCCAGCCTGGCCAAACCACCAGGACACCCCTGTCCCACTCCTGCCACCCAGGCCCACTTCAGCGCAAAGAGGAAGGCACAAGTGACGATCTGGGGCCCACCTGCAGGCAGCTGAGAAACGGGGGATGGAACTGGGCTTTCCGGGGAGTCGCGCCAGACGCCGTGCCCCGTCCTCCCACGCTGGAAGCCAGTGTCCGCTGATCGGGGCTTCCCTGGCGGCGCAGATGCCGAAGAATCTGTCTGCAATGAGGGAGACCTGGATTTGATCCCTGGGTTGGGAAGATCCCCTGGAGAAGGGAATGGCAACTCACTCCAGTATTCTTGCCTAGAGAATCCCATGGACGGAGGAGCCTGGCGGGCTACAGTCCGTGGGGTCATAAAGAGTCGGACACGACTGACCAACACTCTCACTGAGCTGGGTGCAAGGAGGGCAGAGAGAGGGCACCTGGCACCCAGAGGCACAGGCGTGTGGGGAGTGGGTGGGTGTCCATGGCGACTAGCCACCTGTAGCATCAGAAGGCAGCTGAAGACCAAGCATAGAGGCTGTGGTTTACAAAGATGATACGATCAAGGCAGGCTGAAATCTGCAATTGGGGTCAATTCATCAGCAGTTATATTAGGGCATGGGATGTGTGGCTCGGTTGCTATGGCATTTTACTTCCAGACCTGGGTACCATTACCCTGTACCAAGGCCCGTTTAAAAGCATCTCCTACTTCGTGCCAAAGAGCTGCTAACCCGGGGTGGTGGGGGCGGACAACAGTGAGAAGAGTAACCCCCTTTTTATGGTAAGATACATAGCAACTGCATTTTTAAAGTCTCTCAGCAGGAATAGATAACAGCCAAGAGCCATAATGATGTTATCAGAAGGATGTTTACAACTCAGAATGAAATAATTATCACAAAAATATGACTGACAGGGTATGGTAAGAATTTTTAAAAATTAACTCAGTAAAGCTGCATAAGAAAGAACTGAAAATGAGGGTGAAAATATGGCCTTTAGAAGCTCAGAATCTCAGACGTGGAAAAACTGAAGCTTTCACTAGGCAACCAACCATTTTTCAAGCTGTGGAACTGAGGCTGACAGATTCTGTCACTTTCCCCAGGACACAGTGAATTAGTGGCAAAACTGAGCTTTCTTAGCTAACCAAATATGATGATGCCAAACATTCAATGTGATTCTAAACATCTTTATTAATAATAATAATAATAAATCAAGAGCAAATGACATCAGCAAGAATGGTGGTATAAGGACCTTCAAAAATCGATCCTCCACAAAAGCAATTAAAAAACTGGCAAAAAATAAATAAATAAAAAGTTAGAGTCAACTTTGTCAAAACTCTAGAAATTAGCCAAAGTCTTTACCATTCCATGGAGCATCTATTCCATGGCTGAAATCTCAGTTAAAACAGTAAGTGTTGTGGCATTTTAACTTGCCTTATTCCAACCTTTGGCTTTCCATCACCCTGGTAGCCTTGCAAACCACCAGGTTCACAATTACTGTGTAAATGAGTAGCCTGGCAGCCAACAGATGTGGAAGAACTGGATTGGAGTGTCTTCAAACCTCCACTCTCAGAGAATTGTCACTGTTTAATCTGTTTAGTGGTTCCCTAGAGAAGCCTGCTTGCAAGGGAAAAAAGCCCAGTCTGACCTGAGTCAGAGTTCACTCGACATAAAAAGCTCTTTTCCCCCTAAAGGTCAATATTCAACTTTACCGAGGCAAGTGGATACAGTTAGGGCAAACAATACTATGCCGTGCTGTGCTCAGTCGTGTCCGACTCTTTTGCGACCCCACGGACTGCAGCCCCACCAGGCTCCCCTGTCCATGAGATTCTGCAGGCAAGAATACTGGAGTGGGGTGCCGTTTCCTTCCCCAGGGGATCTTCCTGACAAGGGATCGAACCTGCATCTCCCGTGTCTCCTGCATGGGCAGGCGGGTTCTTCACCACTGTGCCACCAGGGAAGCCACCTAGGGACAAACAACAGACTATTTAAAATGCTTAAAAGGAAATGCCCGACATACTCCTAGGAATCTAGAAGACCACATGAAGGGCTGTGCACACACTCAGGAGAGATCTGAGAAGGCGCTGAGGTCTCACCTCTGCTGTCCTTGAGGCTCTCTGTGCAAGTAGGAAGTCAGGGTTTAGACAGAGCTGTCATCTGTCTGTCTGAGTACAGAGTCCCTCAGCAAAGACTGGGAGGATGGCTGATTCTAAATGTCTAAGGAAAAAAAAAAAAAAAATGTCTAAGGAAGTCTCTGTCCAATCACTAGCTGATTACTAAACCAACCAAAGTAGAGACTTCAGTGGCCACACATGACAAAAAATACAGAGTTTATAAAATTTGTTCAGAAAAGTCAATACAAACAACAACAACAAATGCTGGGGAATTAGGGAGAATCTGAAATTCAAAGTTGCCACATAATATATTTTATATGTTCCACAAACTTACTAAACATACAAAGGAAAATAAGTGTGATCCATATACTGGACACCCAGATGTTAGACTTACTTGACAAAGAACTTAAATCAGCTACTTTAATTATGTTCAAAGAACCAAGAAACTGTGTATTAAGCAAGGTATGAGAATGCTATCTCACCAAATACACAAGAATAAAGAGAAGGAAATTATAAAACAGAACTAAATAGAAACTGGACTTGAAAAGTACAATAACAAATTTTTAAAAAATCACTAGAGGGACTCAAGAGAAGATTTAAATGGATTCAGTGAACTTGAAGATCCAGCAGTTGGGATTAACCAGCCTGAGAAACAGAAAGAGATACAATGCGGAAAAATTCGTATCACTGAACATATGAATATATGCTTATCAGGAATCTGAGAAGGAGAGAAGAGAATGGTGTAGGAAGAATATTTGAAGAACTAATAGTTGGACACTTGTAAAATTTGAGAACAATATTTATCTATACATCTGAGAAGCTCAACAAACTCCAAGTAGGATAAACTCAAAGGATCCATCCTGCAACACATCTAATCGAACTGTCAAAGACAAGGGGAAATCTTGAAAGAACTCATATCCTGTAAGGGGTCCTCAGTAAGACCAACGGGCTTCCCAGGTGGTGCGAGTGGTCAAGAAGCCACCTGCCAGTGCAGTGGACACAAGAAGGTTTGACCCCTGGGCCGAGAAGATGCCCTGGAGAAGGAACTGGCAGCCCGCTCCAGTATTCTTGCCTGGAAAATTCCATGGGCAGAGGAGCCTGGCAGGCTGCAGTCAGTGGGGTCCTAAAGTCGGACACAACTGACAGACTGAGCACCAAGATAAGATGAATGGCTGATTTCTCATCAGAAGTCACAAGGCCAGAAAGCAGCGGGATGAACTATTCAAACTGCTAAAAGCAAAAGCCTGTGCTGTGGGAACTTGTATAGAATTTGTATCCTATCGTTGTGTGAAAACTGTATAAATCTTAATTACGCTGAACTGGTTCACAGAGCTTCTCAGGTCTACAACATCCTCTACTTCTCTATGTATTCGTCCTATTCATTTTTGAGAGTTTGATACTGAAACTCCAACTAAAAATCTTAATTTATCTACTTAAAAAAATTGCAATATATAGTGGAACTATATGTAACTCTGTTCTGTATTTTCCAAGTCTCCTGTGAATGTGTCTTCATAGTTTCATAATTTAAAAAAAATAAAAATTTTTAAAAAAGAACAAGACTATGGATGAACAACACTAGACCCAGCAAACTCTTCTACAACGATGAAAGAATGAGGGCACTTCCCTGGTGGTCCAGCATTTAAGAATCCACCTTCCAATGCAGGGGACGTGGGTTCAATCCCTGGAAGGGAAGTCAGAACCCACAGGTCGCAGGGCAACGAGGCCCACTTGCTGCAGCGAAGAGCCCCAGTGAGGAGCCCACGCGCTGCAGCAAAGACCCAGCACAGTCAGAAAAACAAACAGAAACAGTATTAAAAAAAAACAATGAAAAATGGGGACAACTGCTTAACAGGTACAGAATATCCATTCTGAGTGAAAAAAAAAATGCTTTGAAAGAAGAGAGAGGTGGTGAGCGTACTGAATGCCTCTGAACTGTTCACTTTAAAATGATTAATTTTCCCAGCAATCCCACTTCTGGGCATACACACTGAGGAAACCAGATCTGAAAGAGACACGTGCACCCCAATGTTCATCGCAGCACTGTTTATAATAGCCAGGACATGGAAGCAACCTAGATGCCCATCAGCAGATGAATGGATAAGGAAGCTGTGGTACATATACACCATGGAATATTACTCAGCTGTTAAAAAGAATTCATTTGAACCAGTCCTAATGAGATGGATGAAACTGGAGCCCCTTATACAGAGTGAAGTAAGCCAGAAAGATAAAGAACATTACAGCATACTAACATATATATATGGAATTTAGAAAGATGGTAACGATAACCCTATATGCAAAACAGAAAAAGAGACACAGAAATACAGAACAGACTTTTGAACTCTGTGGGAGAATGTGAGGGTGGGATATTTCAAAAGAACAGCATGTATACTATCTATGGTGAAACAGATCACCAGCCCAGGTGGGATGCATGAGACAAGTGCTCGGGCCTGGTGCACTGGGAAGACCCAGAGGAATCGGGTGGAGAGGGAGGTGGGAGGGGGGATCGGGATGGGGAATACGTGTAAATCTATGGCTGATTCATATCAATGTATGACAAAACCCACTGAAATGTTGTGAAGTAATTAGCCTCCAACTAATAAAAAAAAATGATTAATTTTATGTTATATAAATTTCACCTCAATTGCTAAAAACGAAGGAAAAAAAATAAGACAAACTAAGACATACTCAGGTAAACACTAGCAAACCTGCCCTACAGGAAATACTAATGGGCACTAGATGGTAACTCAAAACCACACAAAATAAGTGAGCGCCAGTAAAGGTATTACATAGGTAAATATAAAAGTCATTTATAATAATAGAAATGTATTGTTTGTAACTCTTTTTTCCTTCTATTTATAGAAGACAGTTGTATAAAGCAATAACCATAACTCTGTGTTAATAGGCACATGGTGCATGAAGATACCATTTGTACGACAACTGAATAGGGATGAGGAAATGGAATTAGAGCAAACTGTCGATATACTATTAAATTACGTTGGAATTAATCTACACTAGATTGGTATAAATTTAAATTGCCAAGGGCAACTACTAAGAAAATAAAGCCTAAAGGAGGTAAAGAAATGACAAGGGAATTTAATGGCACGTGGAACACAGCGGGGGAAGGGAAAGGTGGGACTGACTGAGGAAGCATCGCTGACACATGCACGCTATTACGTGTGAAGCGGGTCACTGGTGGGAGCTGCTTCAGCACCAGTCCTTCAATGAGTGTTCAGGGCTGATTCCCTTCAGGATGGACTGGTTTAATCTCACTGCAGTCCAAGGGACTCTCAAGAGTTTTCTCCAGCACCACAGTTCAAAAGCATCAATTCTTCAGTGCTCAACCTTCATATCATGGTCCAACTCTCACATCTATACATGACTACTGGAAAAACCATAGCTTCGACGATACAGATCTTTGTTGACAAAGTGATGTCTCTGCTTTTTAATATGCTATCTAGATTTGTCATTCTTTCCTTCCAAGGAGCAAGTATCTTTTAATTTCATGGCTGCAGTCACCATCCACGGTGATTCTGGAGTCCAAGAAAATACAGTCTGCCACTTCTACTTTTTCTCTTTACATTTGCCATAAAGTGATGGGACTGGATATCATAATCTTAAATTTTTGAATGCTGAAACATTCTATGTTATCTTTTTTAAAAAGCAAACGAAACTGAAAGCAAGCAGAAGGGAAAAAATGATAAAGATTAGAGAAGAAATGAATGAAACTGAGGAGAGAAAAACAATGGAGAAAATCAGCAAAACCAAAAGTCGGTTCTTGGACAAGATGGACAAAATTGACAAACCTTTCGCTGAACTGACCAAGAGAAATGAAAAGACTCAAATTACTAAAATCAAGAATGAAAGAGGGACCATCACTGCTGACTGTACAGAAGTGATTATAAAGGAATTTTATGAATGATTGGATGTCAACAAACTAGATAACCTAGATGACAAAGACATATTCCTAGAAAGAAACAAACTACCAAACTGAATCAGGAAGAAAATTTTAATTGATTGATTATGACTAAAAAGATTGAATTAGGAATTTTGAAACTGTCCACAAAGAAAAGCCCAGGTCCAGACAGCTTCACTGGTATACTTCACTGAGTGTTTAAGGAAGACTACTAATGGACTGCAGTTTCTTGTTGAGGCAAAGAAAATATTCTGGAATTAGACTGTGGTGGTGAAAAATATGTGGGGATATGTGAATTATATCTCAAGTATTTTAAAAGTAGGAGGAGAAACAAAGCAAAAGCCAGCTAGTAATTATAACAATGGGACTCCTGGATTTTTTTTTTAATTGGTAAAGTTAAACCCTATTTGAAAAGTTGTATGTGAATGATAAGCCCCTTCATTGTTGGTTTTTCCCAATCCTAAAAGTAGGTGGCTTCTTATTTCATCTCTTCCAAACCTTTTCTACACTGTGAAAGCTTTCATTAAAGCTGAAGAGTCGAGTTATCCTAAGAAAAAATATATGCAATATACATAAGATAGGGAATATATATTCTTGATTTATAAAGAGCTCTTATAAAGGAATACAGAAAATGCAAACATTCCATTGAAAAGTGGGCAAAGCTTATGGAAAAACAATTCACACATTAAGAAATAGCCAGTAAGCATAGAAAAAATCCCCAGGATAACCAAACACAACAATCAGACACCTCGAAGTTTTAAAAGGCAAGTGCTCCTTGTCTTTGGCAGAGTGTGAGAAATGGGCACACCCGTATGCTGCTGGTGGTGTAAACTTGGCCCAGCTTTGCTGGACAGCCGTTCGGCACCATTTAGCAGTTTCTATGAAAATCTTAAATGCTTTCAATCTATGACACAGCAATTACACTTCTGGGAATTTGTTCTATAGAAACAAATAGACAAATGAGCAAATATATTCCCTGCAGCCAGATTTGTATTAATTTAATTTAATTTAGCCATATCAATGTACACACTACTATATTTAAAATGGATAACAAGGACCTACTGTATAGCCCTGGGAACTCTGCTCAATGTTATGTGGCAGCCTGGATGGGAGAGGAGTTTGGGGGAGAATGGATGCACGTGTAGGAAGGGCTGAGTTCCTTAGCTGTTCACCTGAAACTCTCACATTGCTTGTTAATCAGCTAAACAAAAGAAAAAGTTTAATGAAAAAGTTAAATTTAACTTAAAATCCTTAATTGTATCATAAACACTTGATTTGGGAATAGTTAACTATTTAGAATACTAAAGAGTGATTAAAAGAAATGAAGCAGATCCATTTGCTGACTTGGAAGTATTTATAAAACATGAAATGTCAACAAAGATCTGCAGAAAAATATGCAAATGTAGTATGATCTAAATTTGCAAAAAATGTAAACCCCAACATGCATGCATGTGTGTATGTTGATATACAATGTGTACATTACATGCGTTCATCTATAACATGTATATATTATACACACACACACACATATATGTGTATATACACATGTATATATGTAGAACCAGTTACAGACAAGCCAGACTCCTCAGAGTGAAGCAGAAACCACCCTGCTCCTACCACCTCCCTGCATCTCGGCCATAGCTTTTCCAGGCTCTCTGAAATAGCAGCTAAATAGCCCATCCCTTTGAGCATCAAACACTCCAGTGCAATCCATGGACCTCAGGGTAGAATCCTTTCCACAAGGAAGTGCCTCTAGTCCCTGGCCAGCAGAGGCCCACAGGCCTACGGGGGAAGGTGTAGCTCAGCGCCTGGCCTGGAACTGGACAGGGCCTCCAAGGACAGGTCCGTCCAGCTGGGGCCAGGGCCCACCTCCACACCCCCACTCCCGCCTGCCTCCAGCAACACTGCCCTTGGCCTGTGCCCACCTCCTCACTGTAGGTCAACACGCTCTTGGGGACCCCTTGGGCCAGGCTCCTCGTGTGCAGCCCTCACACTGGCCGCGGCCCTGGCAGGAGGGCCGTCCATCCAGAGAGGCCCTTCCCAGGCACCCCCCGCCCCCCACCTCCAGATGCACAGGGGGCGGGGTGGGGAAGGAAGGGAGCTGCCTGAAGACACCTCCAAGGACCTTCTCTCCCACTAGGATCCCAGCTCTTGGAAACAGGACCTGTGGCAGCACCACAAACCTGTCCTCAGTCGGAGTGCAGACGAGCCCTAGTCCCACACCCTGTTGCATAAAGGGCCTGGAGAGACACGTACCGGCTTATCTCTGGGGGGTGGATAACAGCTTTTTACTCTATATGTCACTGTGTTTACTTTTTATTTTTTAATTACTCACATAAATGAAAGGATAATTAAAAAGAAATACATCTCTGGGACCTATTTCTGATCTTCTCAGTGTGAACAGCTTGTCTTTCACTGCGGAAGCCCCACAGAAGCCTAGTGAAGGCTCTGAATCCTTACTTCTATCTGAACTCACCTGACCTCCCAGGGACTACACAGCAGAGTCGCTGGGCGCCATCCCCAGGAACTCTGATGTAATCAGCCAGGAACGGGTGTGGGCATCAGGCATGCTAAAGCTCCCCAAGTGACAAAGTGCAGCCCGCTTAAGCAGCGAGGGCATGCTCCTTTCCCAAACCACGCCCAGCTCTTCCCACTCCCGCCCTCCACTCCCCCGCTTGTGTCAACACCACCTCCTCCTCCCCGGGGAGCTGGGAACATGTCGCAGAGGCAGAAACAGCTGCACCTGGTGAGCAGGGGACGACGTCAGAGCCCACAGCCAGGACTGGGACGGCTGGGAGGCCAGGGGACCACTCACTGGACAGCAAATGGCGTGGTCAGTCCACTGGAAAGGAAACCTCTCCACTGGACCCGAGACGTTTCAACTGTTGTTCTTGTTCAGTGGCTAAGTCGTGTCTGACCCTGCAACCTCATGGACTGCAGCACCGCAGACTTCCCTGTCCTTCCTTCAATATTTTCCAGAGTCCACTCAAACTCACGTCCATTGAGTCGGTGATGCTATCTAACCATCTCATCCTCTGCCACCCCCTTCTCCTTTTGCCTTCAATCTTTCCCAGCACCAGGGTCTTTTCCGATGAGTCAGCTCATAGAATCAGGTGGCCAAAGTACTGGAGCTTCAGATTCAGCATCAGTCCTTCCAATGAATATTCAGGGCTGATTTTCTTTAGGATTGACTGGTTTTATCTCCTTGCAGTCCAAGAACCTCCAACAGTCAGGGTCTATTTGGACTTTCCTGGTGGTCTAGTGGTTAAGAATCTGAATGCCAGCGTAGGGAATGTGAGTTCAATCCCTGGTCTGGAAAGATTCCATGTATCATGAGGCAACTAAGTCTGTGCTCCACAACCACCAAGTCCTCTTGCCTAGAGCCCATGCTCTGCAACAGGAGAAACCACTGCAAGGAGAAGCCCCCAGCACTGCAGGTAGAAAGTAGCCCTCATTTGCCACAACTAGAGAAAGCCTTTGAGGCAACAAAGACCTAGCAGAGCCATAAATTAATTAATTAACTTTTTTAAAAGTCAGGGTCTAAAAAATAAATAAATAAATAAAAATTAAAAGTCAGGGTCTATTAAAGCATTTCCACTTTTCTCCAGGTATCTTCCCGTCTTCTGGATCACTGGCTGCCACCATTTCTTGCCCACCAAGCCATCTCTGTTTTTGTTGTTGGATTGCTGCTTTTTCTTTTGCTTTATCTGGAGGACCGCTTTGACTTCTTTTTTTCCCCCATATGGGATGTAAAGGTGAATTTCTGAGTTCCTCAAGGCACAGAAATATCCTTATAGATCTTCACACTTGATTAATAGCTAGGAGTAGCTTTCCAGGTTGGAGTTTCTCTCCCTCAAACGTGGCAGATACGGCACCAGCAGTGGGGCTGAGGAGAAGTCTGCTGCCAATTTGATTCTGTTCTTTCTGGTAAGATGTTTCTTCTCTCCAGAAGCTTAGCAATATGTTTCTTAAAATTTGGCTAGAATTTATTTCCCTCAGGCCTCTCCTTTCGATGGGAGGCTGGGTAGGTGGGAAGGAGGCTGGCAGCCTGGGACTGTCACTTATGGCTGCTGCAAATAAGAAAGCTTTATTTGCAAAGCACATGATGTCTTTCACTCCTGTGCGTGTGTGCTAAACCGCTTCAGTCATATTCAACTCTTTGCGACCCTATGGACTGCAGTTCACCAGGCTCCTCTGCCCATGGGGATTCTCCAGGCAAGAATACTGTAGTGGGTTGCCATGCCCTCCTCCAGGGGATCTTCCTGACCTCGGGATCGAACCCGCATCTCTTACATCTGCATTGGCAAGTGGGTTCTTTACCACGAGCATCACCAGGGAAGCCTCATGGAGAGCGTCATCTCTCCTCTGTCTGTTCTGAGGTCTCAGGTTACCTCGGAGCCTGCACCATCACCAGGAACTGTCCAGGCAGTCTGTCTACCTTCTTCAGAGAACACTCGGTTTCATCCTGGAGGCAAGATCTGCTCTGGGCTACTCTGCTCTGCAATAAGTGTCGCTGGGGATTCCTGGGGGGTGGGGCAGTTGCTCCAGGCAGTTTCAATTCTCATTCTCTGTGTTTCAGGAGCTTGGAGCTTCTCCAGGGCTCCATGAAAAGTTTCTCTCCAGGGTCTTGAGCTGCTGCATCCTCTGCTCTGGTTTTCTTAGCAACCCATTCCTTTCTTATCTTCCAGGGACTCCTCTGCATTTATGGTTTGCTGAGGGTATTGTCACTTGCTTCTTTTTTTTTCACCTCATTGTCTATCATTTCTTTGGGACCCAGTGAGGAAGGAAAGTAGATGTGCGTGCCTCATCTCCCTGCCCGGACGCTAACTCCCAGTAGATATAACAGTAACTTTATTAAATCAAACTTCTGGAGAGAATCAGTGATCACCACCTCATGCAAATTCCTCCTTAAAGAGATGAGGGAAGAGGCCCAGAAAGGCCGGTGCCTGTCCACGTGCCACGCTGGCTGGTCAGAGGGGAGCCGGGGCAAACGAGGGGCCGGGCCACATAGGCAGTGCCCATGAGCCGAGACCATGAGACTTCCGTGTTCCTGGCGGTCTGCTTTAATCAGGAAATCAGACGAGGCTTCAAACAAGAGCGGGCAGGCCCTTGGCCTGGCAGGACTGTGAAGTCAGCAGAGCCTGCCAGCGCTCCAGGGTCCCTCTCTGTGGCAGTCTGGACGGCTGTGGGATGCAGGGCAAACCATCCTTGACCAGGCTGGCTGCACACGACTTCAGAGACAGCAGAGTCAGTCCTGGGTACAAGGCATAGCCCTCCGCGGCCCAAGGAGAACCAAGGAAGGAGGACCACAGAGACCTGATGGAGCGGAGAGCGTCCCCCGGCTCCCCCGGCCACCCCGGTCTAGGCTCTCAGCAGGACACGTGCTCCCAGCTAGGGCTGCGGGGCACACCCCAGGTGAGGGCTGTCTTCAGCATCTTAGGTTCCAATCAGCAACACGGAGCCCAAACCTGGACTCAAGACACCATGTTTTCCAAGTGGATAGCCATCTTTTTTTAGGTGCTGGGGGAAAGAAAGAGGAGGAGGAAGGAGTGGACACCCCCCAACTCCAACCTTCTTGGCAAGAGGGACTGGTTTCATCAAAGACAACTTTTCCACAGACCTGGGTGGGGTTGGGGTGGTGGTTTGGGGATGGTTCAAGTGCATTATATTCATCGTGCACTTTATTTCTAGTATTATTACGTCATCTACACTCAGATCATCAGGCATTAGATCCCAGAGTTTGGGGATCCCTGCGGTAGACGATCTGGCCGCAGGACCACACAGTAGGGGATGGACACAGAGGCCCAGCTGGGAGGCGTTTCAATGTCAGCTAGAGCAGGGAAGCGACAGCTCAGGCCTACCATGTGAGGGTCAAGTGACAGACAGCGCTGCTGGGCGCGGTGGCCATGTGACGCAGCGGCAGGTGAGATCCTCCCTGGAATGTGACGAAAGCCTCCAGGCCCCCTGACGTCACCCACAGAGGGCGTGGGGTGGGCGTGGGGCTCAGCCTTGGTGAGTGGGCGGTGACCTGTGCAGTGTGAGAGGACAGGCAGATATGTGACACGCTGCAAAAGGAGTGAGGCAAAACCTCCTGCAGAGGGGCTCCCCTCTGGTGGCTCGGCGGGAAAGGATCTGCCTGCCTGTGCAGAGGACACAGGTTCGACTCCTGGGTCTGGAAGATCCCACGTGCCTCGGGACAAGGAAGCCTGTGCAACACAAGGGCTGAGCCTGTGAACTGCAGCTACCGAAGCCCCCGTGCCTGCAGCCTGTGCTCCACAATAAGAGAAGTCACCACCTTGAGAAGGCCATGCACCGACACTAGAGAAGAAGGCCCCCTCTCCGCAGCTAGAGAAAGCCCTCGAGAAGCGATGAAGACCCAGTGCAGCTAAATAAATAAATCTTTAAAAAAAAGAAAAGAAACTTCCTGCCAAAGGGAGCTCTGTGCAATTTTCTCAACCCCTCCAGCTCCCATTCTTTCCCTCAGGGGCATCTGGAGTTTCTGTACCATTATTCAAGTATATAAAAGGTTATCATTTCCCTGCTTAGACTGTAGGCAAATCAGAAGGCAGGGGCTGGCCCCTCAAGGTCATTTCGTCCCTGCTGTTCTCTGGCTCTGGGATTTTCCAGATGACTCTGGCCCTTCATCATCAGGTCTTCCCTGAGTGCCTTCCAGCGTGAGGCTGCGCTCAGCGCCAGGACACAGCAGTGACGGCGCAGGGAGGCCTCTGTCTGCAACAACCTGGGGACGGGGATGGCACCGCGGGGCAGTGGCCAGGACAGAAGAGTGGGCCATTCTCAGGCCAGCAAGGAGGGATGCTCAGCCCAGAAGACCGTGACATGCAGGCTGAGGACAGACAGGTGGATGGAAAACCTGCCACACAAATACTGTGTGTGGCCAGGAGTGGGAGGCACGGCTCCAAGGACAGGGAACAGGATGCTGCAAGCGCACGGGTAACACGCTGAGCGCTGGACTGGGGGTGGGTGGACGCGGAGACTAAACCTGACAAACAAGCAGAGAAGAGTTACATGGTTCAAGGGTATGAAGCCACGTCAAGGTGCTCGGACTCTGTTCTAAAGATACTGAGAGAGGCGCTTCCCTGGTGGCTCAGCGGTAAAAGAATCCGCCGGCCAGTGCAGGAGATACAAGTTCAATCCCTGATCCGGGAAGATCCCGCATGCCTCGGAAAACTTAATCCCCTGCGCCATGCGCCACAACTACTGAGCCTGTGCTCTGGGGACGGGAGCAGCAACTACTGAACCCCTGTCACCCAACGACCGAAGCCCACCTGCCCGGCCCAGAGCCCCTGCTCCGGCAGGAGAAGCCACTGAAGTGGGAAGCCTGCACCCTGCAACGAGAGAGCAGCCCTCACTCTCTGCAACTGGAGGAAAAGTCTGTGCAGCGGTGGAGACTCAGCAGGGCCAAAAATGAATAAATAAATTAAATAATAAAGCGAATGAGAGCTTGACAAGGTTTTCAGCAGGAGAATGAGTTGAATGAACCTGAATATCAGAAAAATCGCAGCTAAAGGGGATAGCAGGGTGGTGAGTTGGGTGGAAAGGAAAGGGGTCGATTGCAGGGCTATTTAGGAGACAGAATATACAATGTGTGGTGCCTAATGGAGGGCATGAAGGAGATGACACAGATGGACCCCAGTTTCAAATTTAGGCAAATGCCTGGATGGTGGAGTCTGTTCAAGACAGGGGACTTGGCTTTGCTGGGGAGAGACACGTGAAGGTGGTTCACCCTTCTGGACATGTTTCCAAAGGAGAAAAGATTTCAAAGGAATAAACTAAGAGCTGAAAAGGAATCTCTGTTCTCAATTTATCAGTTTCACAGAATCGCTTACAATCATATATAACTCAGTTGGTAAAGAATCTGCCTGCAATGCAGGAGACCCCAGTTTGATTCCTGGGTCGGGAAGATCTGATGGAGAAGGGATAGGCTACCCACTCCAGTATTCTTGGGTTTCCCCTGTGGCTCAGCTGGTAAAGAATCCATCTGCAATGCGGGAGACCTGGGTTTGATCCCTGGGTTGGGAAGATCCCCTGGAGAAGGGAAAGACTAACCACTCCAGTATTCTAGCCTGGAGAATTCCATGGACTATACAGTCCATGGGGTTGCAAAGAGTCAGACACGACTTAGCGACTTTCACAAAATCATATAAACATTCATATAAATACTCACACAAAAGAAAATCTTGAATGTGGGGGAAAAAAAATCACTTAAACGTGCATCCTAAATGTATTCCAAAGGGCAGGTCTGGAGCAGAGGTGCAAACTCTACGACAATTTTTTTTTGGACACACTGGGCAGCATGTGGGATTTTAGTCCCCCAAGTGAAAGTGTTAGTTACTCAGTTGTGTCTGACTCTTTTGACCCCATAGACTGTAGCCTGCCAGGCTCCTCTGTCCATGGGGATTCTCCAGGCAAGAACATTGGAGTGGGTTGCCATTTCCTTCTCCAGGGGCTCTTCCTGACCAGGGATCAAACCCCGGTCTCCCGCATTGCAGACAGAGTCTTTGCCATCTGAGTCACCAGGAAAGCCCCTCCCAGGGATCAAACCCGCATCTCCTGCACTGGAAGCTCGGAATCTTAACTGATGGACTACCAGGGAAGTCCCTCCACGATATGTCATAGAAGAGAGAATATCAGATTGTGACCTTTCGTGCATCCTGACAACCATCAAAGGACACCAGCATGCAGAAGTGAGCCTGGGTTGGGAAATCTTCCTAAACCTCTCAGTACAGAGTTAATTACTTCCAGGAGCAGAGGGGACTCGAACCTGTCCTCAGGGACCGGACAACCCGGACACTGCTCACCCTTCTGAAATTATTTTAAAATTCTTAACCAGTATATGTGACTTGTTTTTGATGACGGTCCCCTGAGTTTTGACACCTGCCTAGATTCATGCAGCCACCGCCAGTGCAAGGACACAGAACTGGTCTATCACCCTGAAAACCGTCCCCCACACTGCTCCCTTATCCGCCTCTCCCACCCCCCAGCCCCTGGCAACCACTGATCTGTTCTCTCCCACTGCGCTCCTGTCTTTTCGAGAATGTCACAAAAATGGAATGGCACAGTACGTAACATTTTGAGGCTGGCCTCTTTCACTGAGCAAGACGATTCTGAGATTCAGCCAAGCTGCTGCGTGTACCCAGAGCTGGTTCCTTTTACCCTTCTGGCATTAAACACAAAGCAGTGACAGCATTGCAAACATATATTTGAGTCAACTCACTGGAAAGACTCTGATGCTGGGAAAAATTGAGGGCAAGAGGAGAAGAGGGCAACTGAGGATGCGACTGTTGGATGGCATCACCAACACAACGGACACGAGTTTGAGCAAACTCCGGGAGTTAGTGGACAGGGAAGCCTGGCGTGCTCTAGTCCACGGGGTCACAAAAAGTCAGACACAACTGAGAGACTGAACAACAACAAATGTTACTACCACGATTATGGCTAGGAACTCATTAGGAGTTATAGATAATACCAAGCTAGATGCCAGCAAACAAAACCACTCCCAGTATTCTTGCCTGGGAAATCCCATGGACAGAGAAGCCTGGTGGGCTACAGTCTATGGGGTTACAAGGAGCAGACGTGACTTACTGACTAAACAACAACAACAACGGGCTTCACTGTGTCAGACAATTCCACCTGAAGGAAGAGGCCACAGCTCCACAGGCTCATGGGCGAGAGACAGGTTTACATCACTGCAAATGCTTAAACGCAGGAACAGATTTTTTTTTCCCTAAAGCAACAATATGGAGAAGGCAATGGCACCCCACTCCAGTACTCTCGCCTGGAAAATCCCTTGGATGGAGGAGCCTGGTAGGCTGCAGTCCATGGGGTCGCTAAGAGTCGGACACGACTGAGCGACTTCACTTTCACTTTTCCTTTCATGCACTGGAGAAGGAAGTGGCAACCCACCCCAGTGTTCGTGCCTGGAGAATCCCAGGGACGGGGGAGCCTGGTGGGCTGCCGTCTATGGGGTCGCACAGAGGCAGACATGACTGAAGCGACTTAGCAGCAGCAACAATATACTTTTGATGAGAAACATTTGTATTCTCATTAAGTCTGAGCACTGAGGATGAGCTAAGGCTTCTTAACATGCCTCACCCTGCAATTATTCTGCAAGTGGATCTTAGTAGTAATTTTTATTTCTGATGCATCACTGAGTTAGAAAAATAACACTCTTTCCAGCATTGCCCCTACACAAAGACACACACACACACAGGCACACACAGGTACACACAGACACACACAGGTACACATAGACACACACACACACACACAGAGGTATGTGGTCCTGCGATCAGAAATGCTATTGCAACCATCAGTCCTGCTTCCCTGCGTGGTGCTCCTGTCTGATGTCTGACTCCCAGAATGACATCTGAAAAACAGGGAGCCCCAGCCTCCTGCAGGGGAGCTCAGAGCTGCCTTCAACCCACCGTCAGCGATACCCTGAGTTCCCAACAGCCTCCCTGTGGAGTCAGAGCCTTAAAGGCTTGTCTTTAAGGCTTTAAGGCTTGTCCAGGGAGGACAAGTGAAATGATCCCCAGAAGAGAGTCACACAAAGTGAGGGGCCATGGAGAAGGCAGGTACCAAACGCACAAGAGGAAGAATTGATGTACCCACTCCTTCACACACACCCACATGAGTTCATTTCAGCCCTATCCTCCCTTGGGGCCACCTCATTCATCTTTCCTCCAGAACAGTCCACGGGAAGCTGCCTCCTCACGATTATGGTATTAGAGTTGTCACACATCACTCTCCGTCCCACTCATTCTCCATGGAGACTTGCAGCTGTCCTGGAGAACACTTCTTTAAATTAGCTCCCTGAGCAGGGATCAAACCTGGAGCCCCTGCAGTGGACGTTCAGAGTCTTACACAACTACCGGACCACCGGGGAATTCCCCCAGAGAGCACCTTGACCTGGAGTTCAAGCCCAAGACCCAGGATCTAATGCCGGACCTTCCATCTACCATGGGAATAACCTCCGACAACCACAGGATCATTCTCTGCCTGCTTCTTCATTTGGGAAGGTGGAAGAGGCATTTTTCTCGTCCATTTTGAGGATCCAGTGGGTGGGTGACCACACACGGATGCCTAGCCTTTCATCTGCCATTGACCCTTGCTTACTAACACATATTTCAATCAGGAAGAATTTTTTTTATTTCTCCCCACCGGCCTCCCTGCAGCTCCAAGTGGCCTGTGTGGCAAGAGCAGGGCCCCCCAGACCTCTCCTCTTCGTAGCTGAAGCCAATCCACATTCCAGAGCCCTCATGAGGGGTCTGTGGGGCCCTCACTCCACCCCAGGGCCGGCAGGGCCCTTCCTGTGCCATTTCATACAATGAAAGACACCTGAGGCCTGACTAATGTTGATCTGGCCCTGGTCTCCATTCCCCCAGATCCTGCCTCCAAAACAGAGCTCAGAAATCTGGAAAATTCTTTTTCCTCCAGTTGCTGCCTCACGTGCACAGGGCAGAGACAGCAGAAGGCTTATCCTCAGGAAGCTCAGACCCCAGGGCTGCCCTGTCCACAAGGGACCATGTGAAAACCGTTATGGGGCCCGATTCCCATCATGGGGTGCAGTGGAAAGGAATGCGGGGTTGAAATCCAGTCTCCTGGCTTCAGCTCGTCTGCACGGCCGGCCGTAGGCAGGTAAGTGAAATTCTGCATCCCGTCATATCCTCTGTACCACTGGGCCCTGTGCCAGCCCGGGGCAAAGCCCAGGAGAGGACTCTGTAAGCAATGCGGTGTCATGCAGACAAGAGGTGCCTGACAGCAGCGGTCCACAACCTTTCTGGCATCAGGGACTGGATTCGTGGAAGACAATTTCTCCACGGACCGGATGTGTGTGGGTGGGGGGACGGTTTCAGGATGATTCAAGCGCATTACATTTACTGTGCACTTTATTTCTATTATTTTTCCATCAGCTCCACCTTGGATCACCCGGCATCAGATACCAGAGGTTGGAGACCCCTGCTCTATAGATGTGCCCTGTTCTGCTTCAGGACTTGGCAAGACATCATGATTTTAAACGGAAGTGTTTCTTTCATGGTAAAATCACATAGGTTTTCAAAAAAGATCTAAGTGAACTCAAGAGCCTCCTGAACCAACAACTGCCATTTCAGGACGGTTACCCTCCAGTACCCTCCAGTATCTTGTCCCGATCAGCATTATACTTTGCTCTCAATCATTCACGAAACAAACATTCACTAAGCTTCAGGCACCACACTAGGCGCTGCAGATCCAGCCGTGAACAACAACAGAAGACAGAGTCCTTGTTCTCACGGTCTAAGGGGGAGAGAGGCGGCAAACCAACAAATATCCACTGTGTCGGTGGTGAGGGCTCTGAAACCCAACGCGGGGACTTCCCTGGTGGTCCAGTGGTTAGGCATCGTCCTGGCAATGCAGGGTCACGGGTCCCATGCCTGGTCGGGGAACTGAGTCCTATGTGTCTCGGGACGTTGTGCCAAGTTGTGCCAAGCCTGTGCACAACTACGGAGCCCGCGTGCGGGAACTAGATTCCACGCACCGCAGTGGGAATCCCCATGCTGCAGTAAGACCTGACACGGACAGACAGATCAATAAAAATTAAAAGTAAGGGAAGTGCTATTTCACATCAGGTGACGAGAAGGCCTTTTCTGAGAAGGTGATGGCAGAGCAGAGACCCAGAGGAAGCAGGGGACAGTGTACCGTGGGGAGGCAGTGGGGGGAAGTGAGGGCATGATGCGGGCTGGGCAGAGAGGAGAGTCGTGCTGGGCAGGGAGGAGGGTGCGCAGCAGGAGGGCCTTGAAGCACGTGGACAAGACTTTGGATTTTATTCTGAGTGCAGTAGGAAGCCACCAGAAGGTTCTGAGCAGAGGGCTGGCACAATATGACACGTTTTTAAATTACATTTTCCAATTTCTCTGGCTAGTATATAGAACCATGATTAATTTTTGCCTACTTACCACCTATCCTGTGATTTTGCTAGATTCACTTCTTAGTTCTAGTAGCATCTGTATAGATTACTTAGAATTAGGTCTTCTGCAAACAAGATCATTTCACTTCTTCCTTTCTGTCCAAACTTCTTGCCTTTTATTTCTCCTGGCTGCCTTTTTAAACAATTCTATTTAATTTCTTGGCTGTGCTGGGTCTTCACTGCTGTGAGTGGGCTTTCTCTAGTGGCACGTGGGGCCCACTCTCCCTTGCGGTGCACGGTCTTCTCACTGAGGTGGCGTCTCTTATTGCCAAGCACGGGCTGTAGGGTGTGTGGGCTTTAGCAGAATGATGCACAGGCTTCATTGCTCCTAGGCGTGTGGAATCTTCCGGAATCAGGGGTCAAACCCATGTCCCCTGCATTGGCAGGCAGATTCCCAATCACTAGACCACCAGGGAAGCTCAAATAGCTTATTATTTTTGCTTTAAACCATCAACTGTCTTTCAAAGAAACTTCAAAATGAGAAAACAAATTATTTTATATTTACCACATATTTCCAGTTTCTGGCAATTCTCATTCCTTTATATAGATCCATTTTACATCTGGTGGCATTTCCCTTCAGGCTGAAGATTCCTTTAATGATTCCTGTATTAATAGTCTCCAGGGAACAATTTTTTCTCCACTTCTGTCAATCTGAAAATGTCTTTGTTTTACATTTATTTTTGAAAGACAACTTTTTTCAGAACCTTAAAGACGGCATCTCATCGTCTTCTAGTTTGCATTGTTTTGGGTAAGAAGTCAATTATATCCTTACTTTTGTTACCTTATATGTAATACACTTGACTTTTGGATGACGTGGGGGTTAATCTGTGTATAACTTACAGGCACCCCTCTGTATCTGTGCTTCCTCTGCATCAATGGATTCAACCAAGCACAGACCACGTACTATGGTATTTACTACTTAAAAATATCCATACATAAGTGAACCCACACGGTCCAAACCCATGTTGTTCAAGGGTCAACTGCATATCTTTTTTCTTCTGGCTGCTTTTAAACCTTTATTTTCAGAACCCAATTCTGGTGGGTCTTGGTGTGGTTTTCTCAGGGTTTGCCCTGCCTGGGGTTACTTGAAATTCTAAAATCTGTGTGTTGAGATTTTTTTTTCCCCATCAAATTTGATGATACTTCTTCAAACATTTTTCTGCCCAGTCTCTCTCCTTCTAGAATTCCAATTAAACGTCAGATCACTTGATATGACCTCTCACATGGCACTGAGGCTCTGTTCACATTTTTTTTTCACTCTCTATTTCAGTTTGAATGGTTACTACCGATCTACCTTAAAGTTCACTGATACTTCTTCTACAGAGCCCAAGCTGCTGTGGAATCATCTGATGAACTTTTCATTTCAGATACTGTATTTTTTGGTCCTAGAATTTCAATTTGGTTGTTTCTTAAATTTCCACTTCTCCATTCAAATTCCTACCTGCTTTCTCATTATGTTTCTATGAGTCTGTATCTAATGAGCTTTTTTCTTTTTGCTATTGGTCACATTGCTTACATGTCTTGCGATTTTTTTATTGTATGCTGGATATTGTAGATAACACTTGGTTTAAATAGTGTTGAGTTTTATTCTGGCAGATGGCTGGGTGACTGATACATCATCGTAATCCTAATGTGACTTGTTTCTAGGTCTTGTTATTAATATCACGGGTTACGTGTGGTCCTTTCTATAGACCAAAGTAACCCTGTTCCTAAGGGGCGACGTTCCTGTCATCTCAGGGGTTTAGTAAGAGCTCCTCAGTCTGGCAGGATAGAGCACTAAGTCTCCTAAGACCGCGTGACCTCCAGAATTTTTGTTTAGCTCACTATTTGCTCCTGAGTAATTGTACTCTGCTGAGCCTCCAAGAACCTTGTCCTATGTAAACACAACTCAGTATTATGTAAGACTCTAGGCAACCACTTCAAAGGTTTCTGAAGTCTCTGCTCCGAACCTTCCTCCCCAATACACTGCGTCCCACAGATTCCAGCTGCTACAGCACCCCAAAATTCTGACCTCTGTTTCCTCTGCCCAGCTCTCTGTTGGTCTCTGCTCCACTATGCCTTGGTTCCTCCTCGACAGCAAGCCCGGGAAGATGTGGAGCTTGCCTCACATACTTCCATTAGAATCACAGACCACTCAGTATTGTTCCATTCCTGAAAACACTTGCTTCACATATTTTTCCCAGTACCAAAAACTGGGGCTTCCCTGGAGGCTGTCAGTAAAGAATCCACCTGCAGTGCAGGAGACCTGGATTCGATCCCTGGGTCGGGAAGATCCCCTGGAGAAGAGAATGGCAACCCACTCCAGTATTCTTGCCTGGGAAATCCCACGGACAGAGAAGCCTGGCAGGTGAGAGTCCATGGGGTCGCAGAGAGTCGGACACAACTAAGCAACTAAATCAAATCAATCATCAAAATTGCTGGAAAAAGAGTAAATTCAATATTTATTACTCCACCATGCCTGGGACTGGAAGTCTTTTGATATTCTGACTCTGGCTGCTGTATGGAAGAAAACTGCAAAATGAACTACCTACCCTAAGACCACACAAAGAAGGCTGATGACGGAGTTTTTCTTTGAACAGAAAATGTAATGCTTTGACACCTGTTAAACACCTGTGCAAATCTGGCAAGACATCAGGAGTAAAATACACTTTCAGATAAACCCAGGGGACCATGAAGCCAGTCCTCATCTCTGACACCAGGTAGAGACCTGCAGTTTGGAAGGCTGGAGTACAAGGACATGCTCCCAGAGGTTTTCTGGTTGAGCTCAGCCACAGCCAGAGCAGAAGTGGGCAGTGCTCCTTCCTCATTCAAAGCTGGCCATCTCATCCAGGAAACCCACCATGAGCACAGAGGAGCCCAAATGTGTGGACTGGAGAGCCCCAAGGTCACCCTCAAGAGTCAGGTTCTCATTTACTCCTTTCAAGATTTTTTTTTTTTTAATGTGGACCATTTTTAAAGCCTTTGTTGAATTTTTTATAATACTGTTTGCATCATGTTTTGGTTTTGTGGCTGTGAGGCAAGTGAGATCTTAGCACCCCAACAAGGAATCGAACCTGCACCCCCTGTGTTAGAAAGCAAAGTCTTAACTACTGGACTGCGAGGGAAGTCCTTGAGTCCCATTTTGACAATTTCAAATCCTCAGCTTTGGGGCAGAAATGGGTCACATGCCATTATTCCTGCAAGGACAGGACCAGGTCAACCCTCAACAAGTTATTTTCTGAGCAGATGTCTGCCCCTCACTGCAAACAGGGGTCTGGGTAGGGGGAGGCTGGCAGTCTTCCCCGGCTACCCTGCCAGCTGACACCAGGGCTCCTCCCATCCACAGCCTGCCAACGGCTTGTCGCCCTAACAGTTTGTCAGGGAACAGGAAGATTTTACCAAACTCACACTCACTCTGTTGCTGTGAATGTCAATCGGGCAGACAAAATACCCGATAGAGCCGCCCCCTCCCTTCCCTGGTACAAGCTGCCGCTTGCCCTGGACAACAGGCCAAGGCTCGGATGTCAAGTGGCTCACAGATCCAATGACCCTCCCCGCCTCCACTCCCCGCACTGCCTCCATCAGTAGGGCAGCAAAGCCCAGAATCCACTTGAGAAGTGGCCTGAACCTCACCATGTCCAGTACAAGTCGTGTGTGCATAAGTGAATGTCACTTACACCTTGCCAGTCTTCTCTCAGCCTGGACAGAGTCCCTGCATTCACTTTTAGGACCAGCCAGAAGAACACTAAGGCGGGGTCCTGGAGGCTCAGATGGTAAAGAATCTGCCTGCAATGTGGGAGACTCAGGTTGGATCCCTGGATCAGGAAGATCTCCTGGAAAAGGGACTGGCTACCCACTCCAGTATTCTTGCCTTGAGAATTCCATGGACAGAAGAGCCTGGCGAGCTACAGTCCATGGGGTCACAGAGAGTCGAACATTACTAAGTGACTAACAGAGAGAGAGAGAAGAATCCTAAAGGCTCAGAGGTCTACACAGAAGAAGCCCACTGCCCCAAATTTGCTCCAAGCTTTTAAACAACACTCTGTTTCAAAGCTTAACAGAGATGCTAACAGCAGAGGCTGGACAAGTATGTCCTTGAATTTAAGCCTCACACAGTGAATCAGCGTTTCAGAAACTCTGCTTCCTCAGACACCCCTGTGAGAACTATCTGGCAAAGATTTAGAAGAGATTGGCAGAGAGCTGTCAGGCAATTTCTGTATGAGGTTTCTGTGCATGCCACAAAATTCATATTTTCCAGAGCCCTAAACAGCAGTAGCAAACTCTTAAAATTTTCCTCATGGTATTTCCCTTATGATATTAGATTCCCTGGGCTTCTCATGGGGAGCTTATTTGTTCATGAAATTATTTTCTTCACTTTTCTTTTGATTTACATGTAACAGCTTTGCAGTGTTCCCCGTAGCTCAGCTAGTGAAGAGTCCACCTGCAATGTGGGAGACCTGGGTTCGATCCCTGGGTTTGGAAGATCCGCTGGAGAAGGGAACAGCTACCCACTCCAGCATTCTGGCCTGCAGAATTCCATGGACTGTATAGTAAGTACATGGGGTCACAAAGAGTTGGACACGACTGAGCGACTCTCACTTTCATAAAAAGAGGTGGGCAGGTAGGGAAGAATGCTTGTCAAAGTCTGAGGACGCAGTCACGATTTTTAGATAGAGGGTCCCGGAGGGGCTGTTTCCATGCCGTCTGGACCCTGGCAACTATCATCAGGGACTTCCCTGGTGGCTCAGCACTAAAGAATCCGCCAGCCAGGTTCAATCCCTGGCTGGTTACCCTGGAGGAGGAAAGGACAACCCACTGCAGTATTCTTGCCTGGGAGATCCCGCGGACAGAGGAGCCTGGCGGGCTATATAGTCCATGGGGTCTCAAAGAGGCGGACATGACTTAGGGACTAAACAAGGACAAACTGCCATCAAACCACTCAGGAAGCCTCCAGGTGCAAAGAGAGGAGCTGTCAGGCTGTGTGACAGGGGCAAAGGGGGCCTGGCACAAGCGGGCAGCCCCTCCCTGCACATTCCAGCTCCGACCTGCGAAGGCCCTTGGAAATCTGACTCCAGGCTAAGCCGGCCTCCTGGGGAACGGAGCCTGGCGCTGAATCCTCCATCTGCCAGTGCGCCCGAGCACCTGGCCAGCTGCTCTTCTCCCCGCTTTCCTTTCGGCCTGGGGAATCCTGTTTCCGCGCCACCTGTGAACTCACAGAGCCTGTCCCCAGGTCCAAAACCCATGGGCAGGCATGACAAAGGAGCAGTGATCTGGCTGAGAGACGACAGGGAGAAAGAGTGGGTAGCAGGGCTCAGGCAGCTTTCAAAAGGGGTAACTGAATCCTGAAGGAGGAAATGGATGCCTTTTGTGCAGGTTCTCAACCCTCCGGCTTAATTAAACTTCCACCAGCAGTAAGCCCGTCTTGTCATCTGTCCTTCCTCCTCCACATCGCACTGGGGAGAATGCTGTTCCCTCCCCGAGCCTGGCACCACCTCCCACCTCGGCTCATGCCCTCCTCCGGAGGCTCCATCCATGGAGCAGATTTGAGACCTCTGGGAGAGGGGGTGGGCAGGACCACCCTGGGGCAGGACACCCCACATGCTTTTTAGGAAGAGCAGTTATTTTCTCTGGAACGCATCCTGAGAAGTCCCTTGTTTTCCAAACCACCACTTCTAGGACCCCTGGAACCAGTCAGCTCTGGCTCACCATGACAGTCGTTCTCCCCAAACAAGGAGCAGCCTGGAAGCCACGCAGCTCATGTAGGCGTTAAGGTGTTCCTCCCTCCCACCCCACCCACCGCCGGAGTGTGGGCGTAGCGTCCTCCAGGCCCAGGCCTGTTTAGAGGGGGACCCGGGCTTTGCTGCCGAGTGGCGCTGACGACTGCACCCAAGGAGTCGGCAGGACTGAATCAGGTGATGCAGGGCCACTGTTCAGCTCAAGGGTGCACACAACAACCTCTCAGCAAAAGGGGCCACTCAGGACTCAGGTTCCCGTGACCTTGCAGAAAAAAGAGAATCAGGAAAATATAAGAAACTGTTCATTTGTCAAGAAAGGCTGAGAAGTTGTCCTCAACCCCATGTGGCTGCCAGGAAGTGGAGGACACAGCAGCCCATGTCCAGCCTCCAGGCCTGAGGCTCACGCAGCTGTGTTTGCACAGAGCAGCTATGAGACGAATGTCATACCTGGGTTGCTGGCCGAGCACTATAAACTTTGACTGGGATTTTTTTTTTTTTTAATTCTTTCCAAATAAATTTTCCAATATTGAGCCTACTGCAAATTCCTCACTCATCTCAGCTTCAGTGTTCACATCTGGAAAATACAGAAGTTGGGTCTATTCTTGCTCCAAGATTCTGCAGGTGGGGTCTCACTTATGGGGTGTTTACACCCAGAGTTTTGGAGGCGGCCTGATGGGAAGGGGTCCTGGTGGGACAAGCCCAGGTACCTGGGCTGGGTGTGGATCTAAGAGGCGGGGGCCCCACATGCCTGTGAGTCTGCTCCCAACACAGCACATCCCTAACGCTTCCTGAGCTCAGATGCCTCATCCTTCAAAGGGGCTCATTAATTCTGGCTCTACTCACTTCACAGTTAATGGGGAGCCCAGACAAGCCTGCGGGGTGCAAGCTGTGCCATGGAAAAAAAAAAAAAGATGGTTCTGAGAACTTCCCTGGCGGTCCAGTGGTTAAGACTCAGAACTTCCACTGCAGGGGGCAGAAGTTCAATCCCTGGTCAGGGAACTAAGATACCGCATGCCAAAGGGTATGACAAGAAAGGAAGCAAGTAAGGAGGGAGGGAGGGAGGAAGAAAGAGATGGTGGTAAAGATGGAGCTGTTTCTCCAGACTGTGGTGCATTGGATGCCCCCAAGGCTTGGCCCTGGGTGCCAACCCGCAGCACTGATTGAGGAGCCTGGACCTTCTCCGTGGACAGAGCACAAGGTCGGGCACCAAATGGACGAAGCTGACCAGATGTGGTCCTTGCCCTGGGATGCCCACAGCTGACACTGTGCCTCTTTGGTGTGCGAGGTCCAGGTGTGTCCAACATCACGCCCAGATCAGTGCCAGGGTCAGGAGGTGACTGCAGGAACAGGAGCTGCCCAAGCCTCTGCCGGACAGGGTGCCCGTGGCCCCCCGCGGCCTCCTGAACCCAATAGCTGGTGCCCATGGCCAGGCCGGCACTCCAAGGCAGAAATTACCTGCTGAGCCTCAAAGCGGGGCCAGCCTGAAAACCTGCGGACACTTTGTTTTCTTCCCCAAACTGTTCAATTCACATGATTAAAACCACAGAAACCCCAAGCACACCGACAGCGCTGCTCGCGTGCATCTCACATGGCGATGTGAAAACCGCAGCGGTAACAGCCTGTGCCCATCCTGCATACCAGGTCCTGGAAAAATGTTCTTTCGAGAACAACGCTGACACCCATGTGATTAAATGCTTTACGGTTCCACCTGGCTGACTCATCTGATGGCAACACAAGTGCCAGGCCCCTCCTCACCCCTTGTTGTGCTGTAACTGGAAGTGACACCCACCAGCATCTGGGACCACACACCTGTGCCAGAGGTTGGGGAGAATGGGAAAGGTGCAAGGGACATCAAAGCATTTGGCAGTTTATTAAAGCCTTAACCGCTCATTCCTTTGAACAAAAAGGTAGTTTGCAAAATGAGACAGGGATGGCAGCCCACTCCAGTATCCTCGCCTGGAGAATCCCACAGACAGAGGAGCCTGGCGGGCTTCAGTCCACAGGGTCTCAAAGAACTGGACACGATTAAGCGACTTTCACCACGCAAGAACACAAGAAGGACAGCAGCTGGAGGAGGGCGGGCTGTCGGACGGTGGACAGGCATGGGTTCAGGAAGGCTCGGCCACCCAGGTGTGCTGCAGGCAGGCAGAGGCTCTGGGCTGAAGGTCAGCAGTGAGCACACTGATGCCTCTCCTGTCTGCCACTTGCACCTCGGGGGTGACCTGCCATGCCCACTCGGCCCAGCTCTGTCTCAGTTGTGCTGCTCAGACCCACTGCTCGTCCAGCTGGGCAAGTGCCAGGTACAGACAGTCTTCTCCCACTCCCCCAACCCTCCCAGGCCCGGGATGGCCCCCCAAGAGAGACCCCCGCTGTGGCTCCAGGCCGCCTGCCTTTCGCCCCCGCCTGGCACGGCCGCCCCCTCCCCACGGCAGCCCTGCTGAAGCAGCTGAGCTAATTCTGGGCTCCCTGCCACCCGCACAAGCCCACGCCGCACATGCTCTGACTCATTTTGGAGGCGCCTAGAAGCAGGGGCCAGGAGACAGGCCACAAGGCGCCCACGGGCACCCCATCAGCCCTGGGCCAGGGGTCCTCGGGCCTGCAGGGAGGCCTGGCATCACCTCCACAAATCACACGGAGCGGGGGAAGAGCCCTGATTTTGAACTCTGTGAATACCCTGAGATGTCCAGCTATATGCTGACAGTACACAGTCTGGGAGTTAAAATCTGGAGTTAAAAATTGAACCTGTCTTACTGTTTACCATTGAGACCCGTATGGCATGTGAAAATTTCTCACCCTGCCAACATTCTCAAACCTAAAAGGCATTAGATCAGAAAAGCAGGGAGAATTTACATCTCAAAGCTCAATTCAGCCTAATTCAAAACCATTTCCTGAACATCTATCTTGTGTTATTCTTCCTTGTCCGCGGGACCTCAGGCAGAGTCTCCACCCTCAAAGAACTTCATAGATGTTTCTGTCCTGCCCACAGTGGGGGGACAGCTCCAGGGCTCCGGCGGCGGGGGGGGGGGGGGCGGTATAGGAGCAGTTACTTCTGCCCTGGACGTGAGGAGGGCATGCTGAGTGGACAGCCCATGGGCAGAGGACACGGGGCTGAGGTCTGCGGCATCCCGGGATGTTTGGGGAACAGGGAACCTCAAGGCAGGGAGGGGAGGAGTAGGTATCAGACGTGCTTAGGTGCAAGGAATGCTGGTCAGGCTTGGAGGGCCAAGCCCCCTAGTAACCAAGGACCACACCTCCCATCAGAGGGCAGGTCCAGGCATCCGTGAGTCATGAGGAGTGCTCTCTGAAACAGCAGCAGGACCCTGACCAATGTGTGTGGCTGGGCGAGTTACTTACACACTCTGAGCCTCACGGTGATCAGAAGAAACGATCAGAACAGAACCCACTGCAGGGATGTTCTGAGGATTAAATGAGCTACACGGAAGCTGTGGGCAGGGCACCTGCCTGGGGCCCGTGATCTCGCGGTGCCCAGGTGTAAGGTGCTGGGGGAATGCAGTTCAGCGACAGACAGTCAGGGGTGTGGGGGTGTCAAACCCCAGCTCCACCATCCAGAAGCAGGAGGGCCTGGGAGAAGTTACCTGGAACCTCTGAGCCCCTTCCACAAGACGGAACAGTGCCCTGTTTTTCACAGGCTTAGAAATCAGCTCTGTATTGCAGGTCCTGTTATCATTGTGTGGCTCCCCGTGACCCACGGACCAGTGTGGGGCTGGCCGCCTTGTCCATGTGCCCCGCTTGTGGTCAGGAGCCAGGAGTCAAAGTCAGGAAGCAGCCCGGGGTCGGAGGTGAGAACCAGCGAACCCGGGGACCGGTGGTCCTGGAGTTCCTCTAACGGACCTTCCACTTGGGAAGCCGGTCTCCCCCTCCGCCGCCGCAGGCACCGCACAGCCAGCCAGTCGGTGCAGACAGCAGCCCGGCTTCCAGCGGGAAGGCGCCCCGCTGTGCAGGGGCCCGTGGACGCCACCAGGGAAAACACGCGGGAAAGGCGCACAAAAGGAGGCGGCTCCAGCGAAACCCGCAGCGTCCCGCCTCTCCCACCCACCCCTGAAGTCTATAAGGGCAGCCCCCGCCGACGGGGTCCCCGCCCCCGGATGCTCCCGCTGCCCTCTCATCCACCCTCATCCTCACCCCGCCCTCCTCCACCCTCTCCTAACCCCCTGCCTCCCAGCCCGCCCCCGCCGCTGCAGGCGCTCCCAGGCTCCGGCCCCAAGCAGCTCCGCCGCCCCTTCCTCCCGGCCACAGCAACGCAAGGTCCCCGGGGCTGAGCCCGCCGGCGCTTCCGAAAGCGCTTCCCTGAGGCTCACCCTTCGCACCTCGGGTTACGGAGGCTGGGTCCCGCCACCACCCCACCGCGGCTCTAAGATTATCCGGGTGGACGCGGTCCAGGTGGACCTACTGTTTCCTTCCTTCCTCTTCCAAGGAGACGTCTTTAAAAACTGGAAGGGGAGCCCTGTCCTGCCCCCTTCTCAGCTCTCAGGGATCAGGTTCCTGAGTTCAGGAGTTCAAGAGCCCTTCAACCACCGGCCTCCCTATCATCTCCGCTCAAACAGAAAGGGAGGCCGGCTGCCCTGGGGCGCAGTGCCCTGCAGTCAGCACCCCTGCCCTTCCTCCTGGTTCCGGTTTTGAGAGTCTTGTCCCGAGAGTTAAGATCCCTGAGAAAGAAGGCAGGCTGAATCTCGGCCCAGGCTGCTCCCAGGGCCCGTCCCCAGCCCCGGGAGCCGTGACAGGCAATCATCAGGTGCCAGCAGACAAGTAGCCTGTGGTCCAGAGCAGCGCCCCGGCAGCGGGCGTCAGCTCCCTGCCCCGTCTCGGGGCTGTCAGTGTGGGCAGCTGGGGTGAAGAACTGGCGTGGGGGCTCGGGGCAGCGGCGGGGGGCGGTCAGCCTGGATGGGAGTGTCCGTTTCCTGACCTGGCCCAGGGACTGGGTGATCAGAGTGACAAAGGCTGAAAAGGACATCACGTGACGGGGCTCAGGGGACCAAGGCTCAGCGACGAGGGGGTGCAGGCGTGGGCCGGAGGGGCATGCCCCTTTCTGCATGGAGCCAGAGGTGGCCAAGCCCCTCCTTTGAGCCCAGGAGCACCCGGGAGGCCAGAGCACAGTCCCACGGTGGACTGGCTCCAGAGCGCGTGGGAGGCTGCTCCCGGGACCCTCCGGGCTGAGCGGGGCAGGCCTGTGCCCGTCATGCCTGTTACTGGACCACAGGGACCAGGGCTGCTTGGGGCCGGGGCGGATACGGCTGTCTGGAGTCCTTCAGGAGCTGCCTGTGTGAGTCACTCAGTCGAGTCCGACTCTTGGGACCCCGTGGACTGTAGCCCGCCAGGCTCCTGTGCCCATGGGATTCTCCAGGCAAGAATACTGGGGTGGGTTGCCATTTTCTTCGTCAGAGGGTCTTCCTGACCCAGGAATCAAACCAGGGTCTCCTGCACTGCAGGCAGATTCTTCACCATCTGAGCCACCAGGGAAGCCCCTATAGACTATAACCCCTCTTTTAAAAGCTTTTACATTTTGACTTTTTAAAAACTGTATACACTGAGATGTTTTTGTTTGGCTTTGAACTCCATCCTCAGACACACGGAGCATGGAGCAGGGGCAAGCAGCCCCACTGGGGGTGGGTGGCGGGGAAGGGGGCGGGGTCCCTGAGGGGAAGCCTCCGGAGGGGCCAGGTGGAACCCGGGCCCCAGGGCAGAGAGGTGGTCCACAACCCTGGGTGAGCACCTCCTGGTCCTGGGCACTCCTTTGCTCAGCCCACCCAAAACTTCCTGTTCTCCAAACTGAGTCTACGTGACAGGGCCTTGCACCCAGTATTGGCTCTGACAAAAGAGAAGACCAGCCTATCCCCCAAGCACATGTCTCATCTTCACTCTGGCCCCGGGCTCTTTGCCACAGGCCCAGCTCCCCCTCCAGCACTCACCCACTGTCCCTCCTGCCCTCTTCATTTACCCGTAGCTCATGAAGTGCCCTAGTGACTAAGCACCCTTCGGAAACACTCCTGAGGGTTCCATTAGTGAGTGACTCACTCCCCATTGCTGAGGGTTTAACCTTGCTTCCAAATTTTCATCTTTATAAATTACATTGTGATGAACATCCTTGCATAGAAATCTTTTTGATGGCAGATTTAATTCTTTCCTTGGGGAAAATTCCTAGGAGTAAAATCACCAAGATGAAGGAATTCTTTTAAGGGGAATTCTTTTAAGGTTTTTGGGACAACTGCCAAACAGTTTGGCAGAAAGTGTGTATCTTCTTCCCCTCCGAAAGGTATATGAGAGTCGTTGCCATACACTTGCACCAAATGACATCCTCCGCAGGAACAAACAGAAACAACACACACCCCAACATTTGCTAATTTGACTGCTGTTTTTCTTCAATCACTCAGTTGTGTCCAACTTTTTGACCCCATGGCCTGCAGCACCAGGCTTCCCTGTCCTTCACCATCTCCCGGGTGCTGAAACTCATGTCCATTGAGTCGGTGATGGCATCCAACCATCTCATCGTCTGTCGTCCCCTTCTCCTGTTGCCTTCAATCTTCCCAGCATCAGGGTCTTTTCCAGTGAGTCAGCTCTTCGCATCAAGTGGCCAAAGGATTGGAGCTTCAGTTTCCACATCAGTCCTTCCAATGAATATTCAGCGTTGATTCCCTTTAAAATTGACTGGTTTGATCTCCTTGAGTCCAAGGGATTCTCAAGAGTCTTCTCCAACACCACAGTTCAAAGCATCAATTCTTCAGCGCTCAGCCTTCTTTATGGTCCAGCTCTCACATCCGTACACGACTATTGGAAAGACCATAGCTTTTACTATATGGACCTTTGTTGGCAAAGTGATCTCTCTGCTTTTTAATACACTGTCTAGATTTGATAGCTAATTTGATAGCAAAAAAAATGGTATCTAATTTTATTAAGTGCCTATTGCTTTACTACTCTCTCACATTTCCTGGTATTACTTTTCCTCATGTGAATGAATTCACATCCTTCACCAACTTTCCTACCGGCCAGTTCATTCATAAAAAGAGTTCTTCATGGGACTTCCCTGGTGGTTCAGTAGTTAAGACTTTGCCTTCTAATGCTCGGGGTGAGGGTTCACTACCTGGTCAGGAAGCTAGGATCCCACATGCTTCTTGCGTTAGTCACTCAGTTGTGTCTCTTTGCGGCCCCACTGACTATAGCCCTCCAGGCAACTCTGTCCATGAAATTATCTAGACAAGAATACTGGAGTGGGTAGCCATTTCCTTCTCCAGGGGATCTTCCCAACCCAGGGATAGAACCTGGGTCTCCTGCATTGCAGGAAGAGTCTTTATCATCTGAGCCATGAGGAAGCCCCAAAAGCAAAAAACATAGACTAGAAACAAAATAATATTGTAACAAGTTCAATAAAGGCTTTAAAAATGGTCCACATTAAAAAAATCTTTAAAAAGTAAACAGTTCTTCATATTTATTATTAGAGTTGTTTATGTAACACTATTTTTCATACACGTTGCTAAATTTTTTTCTCAGTTTATCAACTGAATTTTTATTTTGTTTTGGATTTTTTTTTCCCTTTTGGCATACTAAAGCTTTGATTCCCCCAGATGAAGAAACAAAACAATTTTAGCCTTGTGGCTTCTGCCTCTGATAGGACATGTAGAAAAATGTTTCTCATCCCATAATTTCTCTTAAGAAATTTATTTATTTATTTGGCTATGCCAGGCCTTAGCTGCAGCAAGGGGATCTTCAATCTTTGTTGCAGCATGCGGGATCATTGTTGTTGTGGCATGCAGTTCATCTTATAATTTCTTAAGTTCTTATCTAAAGTGGATTTAATAACTTCATTTTTACGTTTAAAATTGTAACCCACATGGAATATATTTTGGGGTTTGACATGAGTGAGAAACATGATGGTTTTCCAAGTGGTTAAATGTTAACTCCTATTTTCCAGACCTTCTTTTCTGTTCCATGGGTATGATTTCAATTCCTGGCCCCAAATTAAAATGTTTAGATACTTACAAATTTATAATATGTTTTAATATTGGATAGGTTATCCATCCAGATGCTGGCTGGGAATTGCATTAAATCCATGAATTAATTTGGGAACAACATGAATACACACAATAGTATTACAGGAAATTGTTTAGCACTTGCAGGAAAGTGTTAAATACCTTCATTTACAGAACCATTCTCTTGGGTCTCCAGGTCAACTTTCTTTGTTCTTCATGCAGGTTCCATACATTTTCCATTAGCATTCTCCCCATCTTTGATTCTGTCATGAGTGGAACAACTTCCCCATCACATTTTCTGACTTTCTTAGGGGCAGAGAGGCTGACTGTGCACATTTAGCACATAGGTGCTGTCTCTGCAATGTCCCCCAAGCCAAGCACATCTGGTTCCAAAGCCTTCACTGAGTGGCCACCCCTGAAGACTCCGCAGGGCTGTGACCACTAGGGGGCGCCAGCGTTTTCCTCCGCAGTTTTCACAGTCTCCTCTTTAAACTTCATTGCCCATGTCCCAGCTCACTGGCGCCAGCTCCTTCCTCCAAGTGGAGGTGCCTCTTACTGTAGAAATGATCCTCACCCCATAACCTGATTTCATCAATAATGTTGTTGTTTGGCTGCTAGGTCACATCCGACTCTCTGCAACCCTATGAACTGGAGACCTCCAGGCTCCTCTGTCCATGGGATTTTCCAGGCAAGAATACCAGAGTGGGCTGCCATTTCTTTCTTCAGAGGAGCTTCCCAGTGCATGGATCAAACCCGAGTCTCCTGCACTGGCAGGCTGATTCTTTACCACTGAGCCACTAGAGAAGTCCACTCCCCCCCCCTCCCCCCAAAAGAATACTGCATTGCATATTAAAGGCTGCTAAGAGAGTAGTAGATCTTAAAAGTTCTCATTACATAAAAGTTGGAATGAATGTATGGTAGCTAATGTTAACAAGAGTTATTGTGATCACTTTGAAATATATACAAACATTGAATCATCATGTTGTATACCTGAAACTAATATGTCACTTATACCTCAATTTCAAAATAAATTAGTGAAAAATAAATAAGATAAAATATTAGGAATTGAAAAAAAAATTTTTTCCACTGGGTTATGGAGGAGCCCTTCCTCCAGTCTACCTTTGTGCTCCGGCGGGGACGCCGGGTGCTGACAGACAGTGAGGGAAGCTGGAAGCGCAGGCCCGAGGTGTGGAGAAGCCAGAAGGAAGGACGGCTCCCGGAAGACAGGGAGGCCTCCGGGGCTGAGCACAAAGGAGAGCTTGTGTCTCTTTGGCGCAGATGGGGTGCAGGCCAGCCCAGCATGCCTGGAATCTCCCCAGACAAGGTCCTGGGCTCCTCCCTCCCACAGCAAAGTGGGAGCTGCGGTTTGAGAAATCAGATCTGCCCAACCACGGCCCAGACACGCTCAGGTGAAGGCCAAGGCTTTCAGGCTCGGCCACAGGGCAGGTCCACGTGCAAAGCTTGTTCACACAAAGTCCAGTCCCACCCAGACCTCCTGAGTCAGCCGGGTAGGTGAGGCCAGGGCAGCCACAAGCGGGCTGATACCAAGACCACGTAGGCCCAGGCCAGTGCCTTCCATCTCTTTGGCCTCCCTTGAATGAGGTGACGTGGACAAGCAAAGGAGAAGGAAACATCTGACAACAGCTGGAGGCCAGGCGCTGGGCTAGGAAGGCGCCTGACGTGCACGGTCTAATTCAGTTACTGCCCCAACTTACAGATGAGGAAACACATTCAGAGGTGCAGTCAGCCCCAAGTGACCAGCCTGGAACCAGAACCAAAAAACAAAAAATCCCATAATTGAGAAATACAACCTTCTCTGGTTTAGCTAAGACACGGAAGGGCCTAAGAGTGCCAAGTGTGTCCATCCCAATGACATTGAAGCCTCAGGCACCCAAGCACTTGGTCCTGAGCCTGAGAAACAAGGGTTGTTTGCCTTCATCAAATGGGCTACAGCCAAGGTTTGGGGGCAAGAGGGGGGCTTCTCAGGGTCCCTGCTTTTTCTCCAGGCCCTTTCTGCACCTGGGCGTGGGGAAGCCAAGCCACCGAGCAGCCCCGTCCTGCCTGGGTCAGCCCCGCCTCTGTGACCCTGCTGAGGCATCTCCCAGGGTCAGCAGGTCCCCCGCCACATTCCCAAATACTGTGCACTGTGACTTCTAGGGCGCTAAGCACTTCTGCCTTCGTGGGTCCCGTCCTCGATTTAAAAACCTCCTTTAAATATATTTTACAATTTGTTGCTGTTGTTTAGTCGCTAAGTAGTGTCCAACTCTTTGGGATTCCATGGACTGTAGCCTACCAGGCTCCTCTGTCCATGGGATTTCCCAGGCAAGAATACTGGAGTGAGTTGCCATTAACTTCTCTAGGGGATCTTCCCGACCCAGGGATTGAACCCGTGTCTCCTGCTTTGGCAGGCGGATTCTTCACCACTGAGTCACCAAGGAAGCCCATATTTTACAACTGCTTTGAGATAAAGATGAATATATTATTGCATATTAAAACATCTTCTTTAACCTAAAGTTTGTGTTTTCCTTCTGGTTTTAAAAGATTGAAACATTTCTGGGACTTTGCTGGTAGTCCAGTGGTTAAGAATCCGCCTGCCGACACAGAGGACACAGGTTGAACCCTGGTCCAGCGACTAAGCTCCCACATGCTGCGTGGCAACTAAGCCTGTGGGCCACAACCTACGAGCCCACGAGCCCCAGCTGCTGAAGCCTGAGCACCCAGAGCCTGTGCTCTGCAACAAGAGAGGCCAGCACAACGAGAAGCCCGCTCACCGCAACTAGAGAAAAGCCTTCACGCAGCGACAAAGACCCAGTGCAGCCAAAAAAAGATTTTTAATTTCTTTAATTAAAAAAGGGAAAAGAAATGACATTTTGTGGGCCCCGAGAACTATCATGGGCTCTCAGAACCATGCTGTCCGTGTCCACTGGGCCTGTGGGCCGGGCCCCACTATGAGCCCCGCAGGGTTCCCTGGACTCTCCCCACGGAACCTAGTTTCCAGCACGGCCAGGGTCTCTAGGACCCAGGCCCCACACGCCCCACCCCAGAGGGTCTGCTGCCCCCATCCATCACACTCATCGCCCTCATGCTGATACACTGATGCTGTGTAGATCGAGGGCCCCGCCCCAGAGGGTCTGCTGCCCCCATCCATCACACTCATCGCCCTCATGCTGATACACTGATGCTGTGTAGATCGAGGGCCCCGCCCCAGAGGGTCTGCTGCCCCCATCCATCACACTCATCGCCCTCATGCTGATACGCTGATGCTGTGTAGATCGAGTGCCCCGCCCCAGAGGGTCTGCTGCCCCCATCCATCACACTCATCGCCCTCATGCTGATACACTGATGCTGTGTAGATCGAGGGCCCCGCCCCAGAGGGTCTGCTGCCCCCATCCATCACACTCATCGCCCTCATGCTGATACACTGATGCTGTGTAGATCGAGTGCCCCGCCCCAGAGGGTCTGCTGCCCCCATCCATCACACTCATCGCCCTCATGCTGATACACTGATGCTGTGTAGATCGAGGGCCCCGCCCCAGAGGGTCTGCTGCCCCCATCCATCACACTCATCGCCCTCATGCTGATACGCTGATGCTGTGTAGATCGAGGGCCCCGCCACAGAGGGTCTGCTGCCCCCATCCATCACACTCATCGCCCTCATGCTGATACGCTGATGCTGTGTAGATCAAGTGTCATATGCTGTGCTGTGCTTACTTACTCAGTCGTGTCCAACTATCTGTGACCCCAAAGACTATAGCCTGCCAGGCTCCTCTGTTCATGGGGACTCTCCAGGCAAGAATACTGGAGTGGGTAGCCTATCCCTTCTCCAGGGGATCTTCCCGACCCAGGAATTGAACCTGGGTCTCCTGCATTGCAGGTGGATTCCTTACCAGCTGAGCTACCAGGGAAGCCCGTGAGCGCCGTGAACCTCGATAAATGTGAATTGAAGGAACAGGAATAGAGTGAATGGCAGTGAATTTTTATCAGTGGGACTACTAAATGAACCAATAGGTTGGTTTGAGGAGCTTCTGCCTGATTTTCCTGGCTCTATATATCATATTCAAATTAGTTTGACACTCAGCTCCCTCACAGGTCAACAAGACAGCCTGTGAGACAGAGCTGCTGAGAGAAGGATGCGTCTGCAAGAGTCTCAAAGCCTTCTGTTAGGGTCCAGGTAAAAAACAGTGGGGTCCACGGTGCCTCACAGGCACCAAGTGGCTAAAGCAGCCTGTATATTTCTAATCCTAAAGCTCTTCTGGGCTGTGACACTTCAGACCCTTTGGAAGTGAGTGCGGTAGCTGATGCTTGGGGATTGCTTTTTAAAAAATAAATCCTGGGAATTCCCTGGTTGGTCCAGTGGTTAGGACTTGGGGTTTTTACTGCTGGGGGCCTGGGTTTGATCCTTGGTTGGGGAACTAAGATCCTGCAAGCCATGTGGCATGACAAATAAATAAATAAAGCCTGAAACAGAGAAAACTAAGCAGCAATTAATAATTGGAATTTTAGTATTATTTAGCCTAGTACATCTTTTAAATCTGTCTTAATGTTCAGTTACAACTCTTTTAGACTGCATTTTCTTAAATTATGTTTTCTTTTATTTAAGATTGTTTAGTTGCTAAATAGTGTCCAACTCTTTTGCAACTCCATGGACTATATTGCCTGCCAGGCTCCTTTTGTCCATGGGATTTTCCAGGCATTTTCCTGTGCTGAAAAGGAAACATTTGGGTGCAGAAAACTACACTTTGTTTTATAGCAGGAGTGGAGCCTCATCCACTGCAGAAGCATCATGAACTCACGCACCCCCTGGTGGAACCTCCTGAAATTACAAGCAAAGTACCCAAGAGGAAAAGGCAAACTGCAAAAGGGCATTTCTACTTTTTTGAAAGCCTATAAATAATGAAATCTCCAAACACAAATCCTCAGTTCTTTACATGTGAATCCCTGACGGACAAGCATTATCTATAAATGGCATCAATATTATGTCACATACATACACAGGTTCTTATTTTTAAATACATGTGAAAAAGTAGTCAGTGTTAGTTGTTCAGTCATATCCAACTCTTTGTGACCCCATGGACTGTAGCCTGCCAGGCTCTTCTGTCCACGGGATTCTCCAGGCAAGAAGACTGGAGTGGGTTGCCATGCCCTCCTCCAGGGGATCTTCCCGACCCAGGGATCGAACATGGGACTCCTGTGTCTCCTGCCCTGGCGGGTGGGTTCTTTACCACTTGTGCTACCTGGGAAGCCCTTAAATACATGCAGATGTGATCAATAAAATAAGTCATCCAGATGAGCCTTGAAATTCATGCTATCTTTTTGTTTACATATATTTTCCTCATTGACATACTGATATATTGAAAATGAAGTTGCTGTCACGTAGAATGTTTCTCTACTTGTTCAGTGTTACAAAGGGACCCTCCTACTCGGAAAAACCAGGAACCCTGGCTTTACGGGAGAACTGACAGCCTTTAAGAAACCAAACACCATGGCTGGCCATCCTGGATGTTGTGTCTTGAAGTGAAATTCAGATGGGAATTCCACTCTGATGGGCAGCAAGGAGCTTACACTGCAACTCCGCACACAAGACTGTATGTCCATGAGAAGAGCAAAGAACTGCTGTAATATCGTGTTGATGTTACAACAGAAGTGTTTATTTGGGAACTGGGGTGGAACAAGAACAGGTGATGTTTGGGCATATCTGCTCCCTCAGCCAATCCTGCCAGCACATGGTGATCAGTTCACTTGGGATCGCCCCCCGGAGCCAGAGAGACCCAACAGGCAGCCACCCTGACGCCACCCAACCACTGATGTGGTGCTGAGACCGGGAGTGGTCCCTGTCTGGAGCTCTGGAGCCCCTCGCCCACCCCCAGGTTTCAGGTGGTCGGTTACACCTGCTAGGGCTCCCAGATGGGGAGAGGCGCACACGCCACATCTCCCTCCTGAGCTTTTGGTTCCTCACCTCCACACAGGGATAATCCTCTATGTTCTTTAAAGCTGTAGGACCATGTCATTCCCCATGTACCCAAGAGTGCCAGGGGCACGCCCAGGCTCAGCTACCCGGGGCTCCAACTCGTTCAGGTTTTATCCTCTCCAATGGCACGCTGCAGGCACGAGGACTCCAGCTGGTCCACACGACGGCCCTCAGGGGTGGGGGGCTTGTCACATCCCCATTTTCCAGACGGGCACAGAGGTGCTGCGAGGCCTCACGGCTGGCGAACGGGAAAGTCAGACTTTGCACCCAGAGCTCCCAGTCACGAGGTCTTGCTCAACTTTAACTGGAATGTTTTAACATTAAAACAGAGCAGGAGAGGGGGAGTGGGCTTTCCTGGTGGCTCAGTGGTGAAACCTGCCAATGAAGGGGACACAGGTTCAATCCCTGATCCGGGAAGACTCCACGTGCCGCGGCGCAACTTAACCCTAGCCGCAACTACTGATCCACAGCGCCACAACTACGGAGGCCCACGCGCCCTGGAGCCCGTGCTCCGCAACGAGAGGGCTCACCACGATGAGGGTCCCGGCACCACACCTGCGCAGCAGCCCCCGCTCACCGCAACCAAAGAGAAGCCCCAGCAACGACAGAGACCCGGCACAGCCCAAAATGAATGAATGAATGAATGATCGTAACAAGAGAGAGACAGAAAGAAGTAAGGCTTAATTACAGTAACACATCCTTTCTAACTCACTCTCGTCCACTGGTCACAACACATCTGCCACTTCCACACAAACTGCCTTTGCTTCTTACAACAGCCCTGCAGGAAAGGGAGCCCAAGGCCCACTGGGTCAGCCTGGCTCCCACCCACCTCCCCTGCTTTGCTGTCCTGCAGGAGCCGCTGCAGGTGCTGGAGACGGGAGAGAAAAAGGAGGGTCCCCAGAGACTCCGCTCCTGGGTGGGAATCAGTGAGGTGACTGTGGGGGGAGGTGCCCAGACCTTGTGCACACCCCGGGGGGTAATTTGCCCAAGAATGTTCACTCCCACTGAGTGAAACCCTGGGCCAGTTCTAAGGACACTTCCTGGCCATTTCTAAGCTAACAGTTCCAGACAGGTTAAAATAGGAGACAAGGAGAGGACACTGGGTTCAAATCTCCACTCCAAATAACCTCTCTGCACCTCAGTTTGCTCCTCTGGAAAATGGGGATAAAAATGGGGGTAGAGAGCAATTCTGGCAGCACCTGGAGTATCAGCTAATGAGCAAACGGCCTATTTCCAGAGGGAAATCATCTCCTGAGGTGTTTCCCAGATAGCTCAGTGGTAAAGAATCTGCCTACAGGAGACGCGGGTTCGATCCCTGGGTTGGGAAGATCCCGGAGAAGGACGTGGGAGCCCCCTCCAGCATTCTCGCCTGGAGAATTCCGTGGACAGAGGAGCCTGGCGGGCCACAGTCTAGGACACGACTGAGCCTGTGTGTATCTCCTGAGAGAAGAGAGAGTGGAGGCGAGTCTATGTCTCTGCGGCTCACTAGCTGAGGTGCCCTGGCCAAGTTACTCGATTTCTCTGGGCCTCAGTGTCCTTCTCTGTAAAATGCACAAGGTGATCGTAAGGATTGAATGAGACGCTGCGGATTAAAGACCCAAAATGATGCGTGGTGTTGAACAGGCTTCGACACCACCTGTTCTCTGGGTGGGAAAGAGACTGTTCTGATCACACACAGACCCACACGTCAGTAACTACGGAAAGCACGAGATTAGGGGAGGGGGTCATGCACTGCGCGGCCTGAATTATCCTGTGACTATATGTCTCACACACAAAATTCAGGATCTCCCTGTACGTGCTTAGAAAAAACTGAAAGAAAAACAACTGTTGCCGCTAAAACAATTCAGTGTACTTCCTAAAACACAGTCAACGTACAACCTCCTGAAGTTAAAGAACGGCAAATAATTGTCACGTATAAATCACAGAAAGCAGGTGCCTTTGAAAGCTAAGGCACATCATTTGGGATACAGTGAATCACTATTATTTTTGCTTTTTTAAAAAAAAAGACCTGGGGAGGACTTCCCTGGCAGTTCAGTGGTTAAGAATCCGCCTGCCAATGCAGGGGACAGATTTTATCCCTGGTCGGGGGACTAAGAATCACACCTGCCACGGAGCGACTGAACCGTGAGCCACAACCCCGGAAGCCTGAGCGCAGCAACAAAAACCCAGCACAAAGAAACCTGAAAATAATACATAAAAAACGGGTTCTCTGATGCGCCGTGCTGACAGCATGAGCTGCTGGATGCTCCAAGGGCTAGCTCCCACCTGGACTTAGGGGGGCAGGCTCCCCCTCACCACCCCCCACCCCAGAGCTTTCAGTTAGGGGGCATCAGCTCGTTTTAAAGACTGCTTGTCTAACGGGAGGCAAGGACCACGAGGGGCAGAGTGTGTGCACCCCGAGGCTGGTGGCTTCCCCCCTGACACCGGCCCCCCGTGAACTGTGGGTTGCTAAGGACATAGTCTTTCCTGGAATCCTTCCTCAAGCATTCTTTCCTGGAACAACTGAAAATATAGAAACGACTCAGAGGGGGAGTTTGGAACTCTGCAAACACCTGAATTCACACTAATTACACACAAAAGCCTGCTGGAAAAGGCAGGGAGAAATATGGTTCATACACTGCCTGCTGATCAATTATGGCTCGTGGGAAAAATTGGCTATTAACTTAGCAGTAACCTAACTCCTGCTTCCGACCCACGCCTGAGCGCTCAGGGCTGTCCAATGGGGGTGTAACAGTGCCTGAAGGGGCAACGCGGCCCGGCGTCCCCAACAAGGGAAAGAGCCGCACGCCCCCTGCCCCGGCCCCGGCCCACGCCATCCTGCAGGCAGGCCTGGGGTCAGGGGGTTGATTTTCAAATACCTGGCCTATCTAAAAGGCAAGTCTACAGGAATTATTTCTATGTGGCTTCACCTTGAGATAGACACAGATATACAGATACAGATATATAGTGGGTTTTTTTTTTTTTTTAAATCCATTTGAAGCTCAGGCTGGGAAAGCTTCCAATCTGGTTTCTGAGAGAGAGCAGGAAGGGGGCTAGGGTCACGGCAAAAGAACTCTGAAGAGAAGGGGGCTGAAATGAAAACCTTATCTGGGAAACGACCTTCACATTCTCCGGAGAGGACGAATGACTGATTCTGCGAGGCAGGAACCAGGCCCTCGGAACCCAAGGCTAAATTCTGTGAATCTCACCTCTGTATGCATCAAATTGAAGACAAAATGTACAAATTATGAAGAAAAAAAAAGAGAGAGAGAGGTTGAAATACAGTTCACCCCACCTAGCTTGTTCACTGCCTGCTTGAGGCTAGAAAACCAAGACCTCACTTCCCAGCCTCTGTCCAGGCCACGCTGCCCCCCTGGCAGAGTTTACTGTCCCGCTTTGCTAAGGCACCACCATGGACGCATCCGTTTTCCTACGTGGGGGTGTGGGGGTCCCAGACCTTTGGCCGCAGTTTCAGGATGGATGCCGAGCCTCAGTGTGGATGCTGAGACCCAGGGGGGGACCCCCGTCTCCTCTCCTCTGCCCCCTGTGCGGTAGGTCTGGGGAGGGAGGCAGCTCCCAGCAGGACAGCCCTGCAGGTCTGGTTGGAGGCTGAGCTTTCAACAATTCTGTTAGCTTTGAACTCCCTGCACTAAATCGTCTTCTGCTTAAAGGAACTGGAGCAAATCCTGAATAGCACAGACGCTGAAGATGCTGTTGACCAAAATACATGAAATCTCATGGGAAGAAAACTTTAGCATGAAAAGACAGACAGACTTTTGGCAGGACATAGCAAAGGAAGAGGCTTGTGTATACACAGGAAATCGATCTTACGAGATGGACTTGGAAGGAACCAACCAGACAGACGTACAAAAGAGCACAGACAATGATCTTCATTTTCATGGGGCTAAAGGACAAAAGGTTGAAAATGGCCTCGGTACACATCCATCCAACAGAGGGTGGCTGAGTAAGTGGGGGCCGCCCTGACCAGGAGTCCTTTGCAGCCAGAAGAGTTGGTGCTGCAGGCTGTATCCAATAGCGTGGAGAAGAGACTCAACACACGCAACCCATTCTGCAAAGGTGGCCCAGAAAACAATGTAGACGTTACTTCTCTGTATTAATATATACTTAAAAAAAACTTTTTATTTTGTATTGGGGTACAGCTGATTAACAATGCTGCAGTAGGTGGGCAGCAAAGGGGCTCAGCCACACACACGTGCCCACTCTCCCCCAGACTCCCCTCCCGTCCAGGCTGCCACATGACACTCAGCAGAGCCCCCTGGGCGGGACAGCAGGTCCTCGTTGGTCATCCGTTTTAGACACAGCAGTGTGCACATGTCCATCCCGACCTCCCGAACTATCCCTCCTCCCCACCTCCCTACTGGCAGCCATAATGACACACTCCTGTGAATGCATGTGTATGTGCATACTTTGCCCGGCACCCCCCAGGACTGGGGGGAGATGCTGCCCCCGATGTTACTGTTACGCCTGCTCACACTCTGCCTCCAGGTCTGCTGGGTGGAAGCGGCACCTGGCCTCGGGCCACCTGAGGGGGCAGCCAAAGGGCAGGCTGCCAGGGCGGAGCCCAACACAAGTCTCGTCAGGGCCCCAGATGGCGGGCAGGCTGGCCCCAAGCCAGGCTCGCCAACTTCCAGGCCTTTCCCGCTTGCCAGCCTGACCAAGTCTTGTCTGCAGTGCTCGCGCCGCCACCGAGAGACCCCGAGGTTGCCTGTGAACCGCTCCTAGTAACTTCAGCTCTAGAACGTGGCGCCCAATAAGCCGTGCTGACCAGAACCCCTTGATGCACAGACTCGTCTTCGCCCACGAAGGCCCGACGCAGCGCGATGACACTCGCTAAGATGACACTGCTGAGTCTCGGAAAACAGGTGACTCAACATCTGCAAGATGTTTTGTGTTCGTACATTAAGAATCATTTACACCCTGAAAATACACTGGAAACGCTAATAGGTGATGATTGAAAGATCCGATTTCCAATGGAGCATGCAGCTGACACCCAGCAACACACCAAATACACAGGGCTGAGTCTATCCCCGTGGAAACGGCCCCAGGGCACAGAGGTGGATCACCAGGCGGAGGGGTGCAGGTTCAGACATCGAGTGGGTGGGGTCAAACCTCCAACAAACCCCATCCTCCTCCTCCTCCTCTCACTGCAGCTTCTAAGTCATGAATCTTCCACTCAGAAGAACCCAAGAGAAAGTTCCTGCTGCCAGGCTGAAGAACTGATGCTTTCGAATGGTGGTGCTGGAGAAGACTCTTGAGAGTCCCCTGGACAGCAAGGAAATCAAACCAGTCAATCCTAAAGGAAATCAACCCTGAATATTCACACTTTGCCCACCTGATGCAAAGAGCTGACTCATTGGAAAATACCCTGATGCTGGGAAAGATTGGGGGCAAGAGGAGAAGGGGGCAACAGAGGATGAGATGGTTCGATGGCATCACCAACTCAACGGACATGAATTTGAGCAAACTCCGGCAGATGATGAAGGACAGGGAAGCCTGGTGTGCTGCAGTCCATGGGGTCACAAAGATTCGGACACGACTGAGCGACTGAACAATGGCAACCACTCGTTGGGGAGCACGGTGGGAGGAAGAATGAATAATTAAGCAGGCAAGCTGATGGAACATGGGGATTAGGAGTTAAGTATCCAACCCAGGTTAGAAGAGCCGGCACCAGGGGAGACGCTGCTTCAGAGCAGCTCACTGCACTTGCCACATGGGCTGCAGAGCCTTGAAGGGAACTCAAGTGACCCTGGAGAGAGCCCCCATGCCCACCACACCTGCCCCGGCACCCATGGGGTACTGAGGCTGTGCCTGGCCCCAGAGCTGCTCATAGACCAAGAGAGAGAGGAGCCGAGAGCAGTCTGCAAGGCTCGGAGCAGCGTGTCCACAGAGGACAGTAAACAGGATGAAGGACTCTCTTAAGATAAAGTAGAGACAAACACTCAGTAAGGAGAGCATGTGTGCATACAACACAGAGAGGTGTGGAAGGATGGACAGACACCTGATATTCACGAGGTGCTAAATATACCCAGGCAGCTGGGCAGTAAATATTCATGATACACTCAGTGCTGAAAAGGTACTAAATATTCACTATGTATTCATCTACAGGAGACTAAATATACAACAGGGACTTGATATTGACTGTAATTCCGTTACCCATGGGCGACACTCAACGTGGTCCTCTGAGCCACCATTGTTTGTCATGCTCATCGGCAGGTCACAGATGCGGCAGGGCAAAATTGGCCCTACATCTCGCCTGCAGAACACGTGTGTGTGTGTGTGGGGGGGGGTGACTGGTCCAGGGCACCTTCCATCAGTAGCCCGGCTGTTAGTACTTGTAACCATGTTATCAGGAAAAGCTGACACTGCAGAGGGAGACAGCACGTGAATTCTGTGTGCCCTAGGACTCAGGTGCTGAGGGGATCCCACCTGCTTGCACCCTCCCCTACCTCTGCTACCTGCCTCATCTCTCTGCCCTGGCTCCTCACTTTAAACTGCATCAAGCTCATTTCCCACCTGGAGGAGGAAATGGCAACCCACTCCAGTATTCTTACCTGGGAAATCCCATGGACAGAGGGGCCTGGCGGGCTATAGTCCATGGGGTCACGAGAGAGTCAGACACGACGGAGCACAATAAGGACATCTACCACTAGGCCGGCTCAGCAGTGCTCTCCACAGCAGACTTGCTCATTGTCCTGGGTCGCCATCAGACCCCAGACCCTTCGTTGCTTTAGGATCCTTTATCAGGGGGTCTTATGTGTAGCAGTGTTAGTCGCTCAGGCTGTGTCTGACCCTTTGCAGCCCCGTGAACTATAGCCCGCCAGGCTCCTCTGTCCACGGAATTCCCCAGGCAAGAATACTGGAGTGGGCTGCCATTCCCTTCCCCAGGGGATCTTCCCGACTCAGGGAACAAACCCAGGTCTCCTGTATTGCAGTTAGATTCTTTACCATCTGAGCCACCAGGGAATCCCCTAGGGGATCCTAATCGGGAATCAAAATAAATGCCCTTTTGCTTATTAAGAAAGACAATGGAAGAGTAACCACTACAAATAATTCATGAGGCATTTTCTCCGCTGATACAGAATCTCAAGGGATGCTGGTATGCGTGAATCCCCACCCCCATGCTATGGGGTCACAGGGACTCTAGGTGGCAGAGTGGAAACCAGAGCCCTGACTGCCCGCCTCTGCTGGACCACCTGCTTTAAGAAAGCAAAACACCTCTGACATCTTCACGACCCCCACTCAAGGCAGCCATTCTGAGTAGTTTCTTAGGAAACTTGCACAGCTGAGCTAAGGCTTCTGCTGCCTCCCACAGACATGAGGATCTGGGGACAGGAAAAAAAAAAGAGACTACTGTCTGGAACCCAGAGGTGAGTGGGTATTCCAGAAGTTCTCAACCTTCATACACTGAAAAGCCCATCCCACACCGGGGCTAGGAAGACACTTGAGCAAATAAATAACATCCTACTCCTCATCTTTCAAAAGGCTCTTTTGCAATTTCTTTTCACAGATAGCTTAATCATAAGAAAGATGTCTGGGAGCCCTTCCTACCCAGATCTGCAGGGGAACAGTGCCACTGTCCACCAGGAGCCAACCCAGGTAGGGGTGTCCCTGGCTGCAAGGCCACACCCGTCCGATCATTTCTTGTCAATTTGCTGCTAAATTTGCTGAGCATTCCCTGGGATCTACTGGTGAGTGTCCTGCTGAGCTCAGGGTTATGGGTCATAGCATATTAAAGCAACACAAAGGATGCTGCAGTAATTCCCTAGAATCATCGATGTGCCTTAAGGACCATTTACCTAACCTGAAAGTTTGAAATGCACTTCCAGGTGCAGATAACTGAGAATAACAGGATTAGATGAGAATTCCTCTGATTTCCATTCAGTTGGGGGAAAATGCCAGGCATTTAGAATGCTGACCGTGCCTATGGTCCAACATACAGATACAGGTACCCTGACAACAAAAGGGATGAGCATGACGCCAGGAAGAGTCAACTAAGAGGTGAGCCCCAAAGACCACTCCTGGGGAGTCTTCTGTCTTCAGGGATTCAAGAGGTCCTTCCCAGTGGGGGGAAGAAATAGTTAGGGAGTTTGGCATGGACAGGTATACATGCTGTATTTAAAATGGATAACCAACAAGGTCCTACTGTATAGCACAGGGAACTCTGCTCAATGTTATGTGGCAGCCTGGATGGGAGGGGAGTTTGGAGGAGAATGGATCCATGAATATGTATGAGTCCCCATGCTGTTCACCAGAAATTATCACAACATTGTTCACTGGCTATACCCCAATACAAACTAAAAAGTTAAAAAAAAAAAAAGAAGTCCTCCCCATGGGAAGTTCTCTTTAATCTCACATATGGCCAAGTCTTAATGTTACTTAAAGTCTCACCTCCTCTGAGAAGCCCTCCCTGACCACTTTGCCTTCTATCCACAAAGTGTGAACAAAAGCCAGGACTTGTGAAGCTTTATTTTTGGTATTTTTCCTGCTGCTTTTGGTAAATGCCAAGCATACAGTGGATCGTTCTGATGATGAAGCATCAGTGGCATAAATAGCATGACTGTTTGGAAAACACCAAAGCATATGAACCTGGTCTACTGGCCTGAGCTCAAGTGCGTGTAGGCAGACAACTCTTCTGTCCTCCAACCACCAAAGCTTCAAAGCTACTCTTTCTCCATTTCCTCCCCATCCCTGCCTGGTAACTCCAGCCCTACAGTCTTTCTAGTCTTTTTCAGGTGATAAGAAGTCCAGTGCAGATAATGGAAGCTGACCTGCCCAGAAGATGGGGTATGGGGGAAGGGAATTTCTGGTCTGTTTCCCCAGTTTGCTGCCCCCCTGTTTCCTTCCCACATCTCCAGGGTGCATCTGGTTTCTCCAGGGAGGGGAGGAGTTAAGATATACAAGATGCTGAAATTCCCTCTATACATCAAGAGCTTTACTCTAAGCCCCCAAGTCCAGAGGACAGGAGATACAACCTAAGAAAGATTCCTGCCTTTCATGTCAAAAAAAAAAAAAAAAGCTCGTCCGATACGGGGAGAGAGGAATCTGGAGCCCCCAGCCCCTTTACACCCAGCCTGGACGAGAGGGGTTAGTGAGGGAAGAAAAACCCCAGGGGATTGAGGGGGACATGGAAGGCTGGGGGGAATTTGTCCTGCTTACTGCTGGGAACACAGGACCACTCAGACTGGGGACCTGGGCTATTCCACACAAACTGGGCAGGTTCCCAGGTGCCCAGCAGGGACCTGTTGGAGACACAGGGTGTGGAGACCTCAGTGCCAGATGCAGGAGCCGGGTCCCCAACTGTGTCTCACTCCAGTGACAGCTGGCTGGACAATGCTCAATGGAAACAGAAAAAGGAGGCTCAGTGGTGGGAAACCCATCAGATGACAGCAAGAAACCACGCTCCCCACACCTTGAAGTGCTGCAACCTTCTGGAGCCTGGAGACTACCTGCAGTGAGAAAGGGCCCCAGACAGCGACCTGAAGAAACGGAGACTGACTTTCCGGGGACTAAGCTGCTTTAAGCTAGATAGCGACTCAGATAACATCCTTTGAATTAGGCTCAGGAAAACCACAATCAAGACCTAGGACTAGACATATCAAAAGGGAACCAAAGTCCCTTGTTCAGGGCAGCGAAATTAAGTTCACCTAAAAAACTAAGTTGACCCAAAAAACTTTGCACATGACAACTGGGAGGCTGGTGACCTTCAGCCCTCCACAATAAACCCCGGGCAAGAAACATCTCCACTCGGATCGAAAGGCTTCCTCGGGGTCTCCATGCAACACAAGCAGAGTTTATAAGCATGTCTGTGCACAGGCATGCAGCTAACCTCCCAAGGAAGAGTGGATGGCTGCAAGTTTGCCCAGGCAGACCCAGCCTACTGTGCCACCTCAGAACACTTACCCTCCAGGAGGGCAATGCACCTTCACCCACAGTTTCATTTAAGCCCCTGAGCTGGCGACCGGCACTCCCATTCTGCTAAGTCAAACCAAGACTCATCCAGCTTTGGTGACCGGCTCAAGATGACCAAGCTGAACAACAATATGAACAGGACATCCACTTCTCTGAGCCCTAGGGGCCTTGTCCCACGCAGCGGCCGTATGCTGTGTGTGAGCCACGCAGCAGCGCTGGAGGTGCCACTTTTTAATTTGTTCACTGAGGACAGCTGCTCAAAGAAGCTAAGAAACTCGCCCAGGAGGCAAGTCTGGACCAAGGGAGGCCCTCGCTCCAGGCAGAAAATTTCAGGAGGTACCAAAACTCCTGGAGACAAACGGTACAATGGACTGTTTCAAAACATCACAATGAACACAGAAGCCACACCGTACAAACACGTGACAATTTTAAATAAAGACAGGATCTGCAGTACTGATCTTCCTTCTACCTTAGGCTCCAGTATGGCTCAGCACAACACTGGGGCAGAGAGGAGAGACCAGCGCAGCTCCGTCCTCCACCGGCCCCACAGTCAGGGGCCGCTGATGTTACTGCACAGGCTCTAGATAGGCTTCTCCCCACACTCCTACCGCCTCACGTGGCTCTAGGGAGTGATCACGGCGCTCCATCATCCCAGGTGTGAGCTCCAGGGAGACCAGGGTCTAAACAGAGTCTATTCCACGGTCACGTGCCCCAATTATGTAAATGAAGGAAGCGCGCCGGCTGGAATAGGGAGTGGGGATATTTTAAGCTATCAGTTGAGGAAGGTGCGGGGTGGGCACTCAGCTGCTCGTCCCCCACTTGATGGATTTATAGCTCAAAATTAAGTGACACCGTGCCAGCTGCCGCCTGTCCCGACACGAGTCTAACCCCAACGGTGGTATTCCTTTACACTCTGCATTTCAAAAGCCAAAGCCTGGTTGGCAACTACTCCACTGGAGTAACCACTCAGGCTTTGATCACCGTTCACCTCCTATTAACGCCCCGTCTGAGAGGAGGCGTCCGTTCAACAAATAAGTGTTGGTTAAAAATGTAAGCATTTCTTAGATCAAACGCAGAACCCCTCACTGGCAACCAAAGCCTAAAACGTGTCTAACAAATAAAGCATTACCTGGAGCAGAAGAGTTAACGACCGTCCACTCCCCTCCCCTGCCGCGGCCTCTGGCGCCAGGAGGCACCGACGCTTCGTCCACCAACAATTTCCCCCGCACACCGACTCCCCTCGTCGTGCGTTTTCTGAGGCGTCACCTCACGATTCAAAGTTAAGTCCGGCGAAGTGAGCAAAGGGAAACTTCGGGCACTTGGGGGAGCGCGTCCGGCCGGACTCGGCCGCGGGGAGGGCGCTCCGTCCGCGTGGCTGCGGGGGTCCCCGGCTCCGACACCCCCGCCCCAGTCCCCCCGCCCTGGTACCTGCGCGGGAGCGCGGGCGGCTCCGCGAAGCGCCGGAGGCTCTGGGTCCGCGGGGTGGGGGCGGCGGGGCCCCGGGAGCGCGGACGCGCGGCCCTCACGCGGCGCAGCAGGTGGCCGCCCGGCCTCGCCGCCGCCGCCGCCGGGTCGGGGCCCGAGACCCGGGCGCGGGCGCGGGCACGACCCTCCGGCGCCGGCGCTGGCTCTCGCCGGGCCTCGGGCGCGCTCCCCGGCCCGGGCGCGCCGGCTCGGCTCTGCTGCTCTCGGCACGGCGGGGGCGGACGCCGTTCCCCTCACTCCTCTCGCTCCGCTCGCTCGCCCGCCGCGCGCACCTCCCCCGCGGCGCGCCGCTCCCGCCGCCCGGCCGCGCTGGGCCGCGAGCTCGTGGGGGTGGCGCCCGCGGGCCCGGCTGCCGGCGGGGACCCCCCTCACCAGCCCACCGAGACCCCGCCTAAGCCGGCCCGCGCGGGGTCGCTGTCGGAGCTCAGGGCCGGGCGTAGCCCCTCTTCCCCGCCTCCCCCGGGCGACCCCGACGGTCCGGTGGATGAGGTGCCCCCGCTCCGCGCCCCTGCGGCCCCGACTGCACCCTCGTCCTCGGGGGTCACCTGAGGGCCCTGCTGCCCGACGGCGCTGGGCCCGGGACGCTCATCATCCGCCTCGCCAAGCCGGCCACGGGCCGGAGGGAGGGCGCCGTGAGTGGGAAGGGTGTGTTTGAATAGAAGTAAAAGTTGTTTTCTATATAACCTTGTGTGTCCGGAGCGTCTCCAGGCTAACTAGGGAAGCTGCCGCCCTTTCGCGGGGTGAATCATTGCTGTGACACTGCAAATGGGGAAGAAGGGGCTGCCAGCGGCCTCGCAGCCTCGCCTTAATTTCTTGTGGAGACCGATCGGTCCAGGTAAGGAGATTGTCTTGGGAAATGTGCTGGCCTCGGGTGGTCGCTCAGGGGTGACCAGAGAGCTGGCCCTGAAGCCTGGGCCTGCCCATCACACAGCCCCAGATGCCCCTACCCCGGCCACGTGCCTGCAGAGCGGGGAGCTTAACCTGCAGGGAGGGAAGACCCACGTGAATTGTGACCTGCAGGGAACGGAGGCCACTGCTGCTGACCCTTGAGAAGCTTCCATGCCAGCTAGAAGAGCTCATGCTAGCAGCGTGTCGATTGATGACCAACATCTGAATCTTCAGCTATGTTGGAGCCTTTATATGGGCACACTCGGAATCTGCACCACATCTTAGGTGATGGGTTTGGGGATTTTTCCCTGAGGTCACTGAAGACCCAAGAAGCCCGCGTTTGTACCGCTATCTGCAAAAGAGCCAGGGAAGAAGATGGTGGAAGGGTCTCTCTCCACTCTTGGCTTTGAAGGAGCAAAATCCCAAATAAAAGCATCAGAGGCAGCGTAAGGAGGTTAAGTTGCTTCTGAGGTGGCACAGTGGTAAAGAATCCACCTGCAATGCAGGAGACATGGGTTCGGTCCCTGAATCAGCTAGATCCCCTGGAGGAGGAAATGGTAACCCACTCCAGTATTCTTGCCTGGAAAATTTCTTGGACAGAGGAGCCTGGCGGGCTACATACAACCCATGGGGTCATAAAGAGTTGGACACGCTGAAAGCAACTAAGCACCAGAGGGCACAGAAAGAAGTTAAAGACAGATCGCATTTACTTGAGCAAATAAAGAGAAGTTTACTTATGAAAATAAAATTTGTATAATCCCTTTGGAATAAGCCATTCTCTTAAAAACCCCTTTTGCCGTTGTTAAGTGCTTTAAATTTCCTGCGTGAAAGGAATAAAAATATATTGTGAATCAGTCTATAGCCCCCCAATTTAATAACCTGCATTCACAATGGATAGGTGACTCATGAAGATAAGAGACAAGGACTGGCGGGGAGCGGGGGGCGGGTGGGGAGCGGTGTGTGTGCTTTTTTCAGAATCCTCAAACTAAACTGAACAACTCTAAACAAACCTGCACCCTCTTCTCTCCCACCTTGAGCCTCTGGCTCCTAGCTGTTAAAAATCGCATTTATTTTGTTGTAACTCCTAAATATTTACTGACTCCATATATTGCCTTTCTAAGTAAGGATTTCATTTGTTTCTGTACTATCATAAACTTCTGGCTTTATTTGTGTGTGCTGTGGGTGGCTTTTGAAGTTCCTAGAGGTTTTGAGAGGACAAAACCAAAAGTTCTTGGTGATTAGTTAAGGCTGAGAAAGAACATGGTGTCAACACCCAAAATAGAAAGGGTAGGGGAACTTTGTGAACAGGTTAGAAAAATGGGAAAATATCCGGTCCTGGTAGAGCAAGCTTTAAAAGTGTTGAAAGGAAGAATGCCCTCCCCCTTCCTCAGCCCCAGGGCTCCTCCAGTGCCCTTCAAGGGAGCTCTTTTCCTCTATAATGCCTCTTGGGCCAAATCTTGAAGCCAGGTTGAGAAAAGGCTAAAATGTCAGTGACCATTTGCCAACAGTTTCAAGGAAACAGCCCCCATGTAGAGTTTCTGGAATCTTGCACAGATAACCACAAAGCAACGAGCAGAGGGTTGGTTTTGGTTTTTGCTTCTTTGTTTATTCTGGAACTCCAGAAAAATCTCGCTCATCTATCCCTGAACGCTCCCTCCTGGGGAAGGAGAGCCTCGCTGATAAGGCAAAAGAAAGAGCTAAAGCTGGCTACCTCAGGACTTACCTGGTGGTCCAGTGGTGAAGACTTTGTCTTCCAATGCAAGGGCATGTGGGTTCGATCCCTGGGGAGCTATGATACCACATGGCTCACAGTCAAAAAACCAAAACATAAAAACAGTATGGTAACAAATTCAATTAAAAAAAACTTCAAAAGTGGTCCGTATCAATCAATGAATGTATTGCATCTCACTTGGGAACGCATTTCTATCAAACAAGACCTACGATTATCCCGTTTTACAGATGAGGCACTGCTGTCATCCCCCTGTTGTGGAGACACGAGGCGGGTACCCAAGGTGCGGCAGGAAGGAAGTGGCAGAGCCAGGATTGAACCCACAGTCTGCAGTCCTGGCACTGAATAGGCTGCCTTTCTGCTGTGTGCTCAGTCGTTCAGTCATGTACGACTCTGCAACCCTGTGGACCGTAGCCCACCAGGCTCCTCTGTCTGTGGGATTTTCCAGCCAAGAATACTTGAGCAGGTTGCCATTTCCTCCTCCAGGGGATCTTCCTGACCCAGGGATGGAATCAGTGTCTCCTGCATCTCCTGTGTCTCCTGCAGTGGCAGGACAATTCTTTACCAGTGCGCCCCCTGGGCAGCCCACCTTTCTGCCAACGGCATCTAATGCTACAAACTGAAGATGCTTAAAAAAGAAAGGACATTCACCCTTCCCCACTCTTAGGAAGAAGCATCTTTTGGGATCTCAGAAAGCAAGATTATTTAAGTCTAGTCTCCTCTCTACTGAATAATCACTTAGACCAGAGAGCTATCACTGGTGGGATGAAGAAGGGGGTTCACCAGAGGCACCAGGCTCAGTAGCCCAGGCTGGTACCAAGAGACGCTTCTGCAAGAAATGGCTTCACCCCAGGCTTCTGCTCTGGGGTCTTCATAAGACACTCGTTCCGCCTGTTTCCCCTTGGGTTCCAAAAATACAGACCCCCCATCTGGCCAGATGAGGATTGGAGTCGAGGACCAGCCAGGAGCCAACTAGCCAAAAAAGATGTCAGCTTTCTCATGACAGCAAGCCCGTTGCCTGGGTGAGCCTTGATGACAGAGGTGGAACTGAACTGTGTCACTGTCCTCCTTCCTTGCCTGTTATTCACATAGCATCATCTGCCACCACACACACACCCAGTCAGGTACATTTTTGTCCACACAATCAAGCAGCTTCATGCATTTGTGCATTTTCACTGTAACTAGGGATTATTCTCAAGACCATTACAAGAGTCATAAGGCTCTGCCTTGAAATCACACCTTTATTTCAGTGGTTCTGAATGTTTTTTCATAAATGTATAAAACATTTTATTTTATAAATTAGATGTCACGTTAAGAGACCAAGTGGGCTTATGTTCAGAACAAGTTCAGGGAATTCTGATTTTTTTCCCTGATGGAATGTTTTTTTCCTAATGTAGATACTATTTATCATTTTGGCCAGTTCATTGATCTGTAGCAAGGTATTTCAGGGATATTTGATAATTCTGGCTTAGCATTAGCTGGGGCTGGGAGGTTACACTTCTGCTAGAAATTTATCATGGATGATAAGTTTCATAAAATCTTACAGTCTCAGGGTGGGCTAAATCTTGCCAGTGATTTTTGCTGTTGTTGTTTGCAGGATTTGGTCTTGTTTTTATTTTCTGAGGTATAACTGACCTAAAGGACACACATCTCTGTATTTAGCTTGAATTTTCAGTTACATATCATTTCTCTCATGCAACCATCACCCGCATCAAGATCTAGAACATTCTTAGCACCCTGGGACGCTTTCTTGTACCCTTCTGCAGTCAGTGTACTCAGCGAACTATTTCACGTTCTCTTACCATAGATTAGTGACCTATGGTGTTAAGGCTCATGAATAGGTATATGTAGACCTTCACAGTATGTCTTCTTTTGTATCTGACTTCTGTTATTCAACATGATGTCTGTGAGATTCATCCATGTTGTATCAGTTCATTCCTTTTGCATTGCTGCATAGTACTCCATTGTATGGATATACCACAGTTTACCCATTCTACTCTTCTTAGGCATTTGGATTGTTTTCAAGCTTGGTATGTTACAATGAATCTGCTATTAACATTCTCATATATGTTTTGGTGGGCATAAACACTCAGTTTTTCTGGTTATTATCCAAGAGTGGAATCCTGGATCACAGGACATATGTAGGTTCAACTTTAATACATACTACCAAACATTTTCTTGGAGTAGTTGGGCCAATTCACATTATACACACACATGGGCCATGATACACACACAAGCTTCAGTTTCTCCACATCCTTGCATATATGGTATTGTCAATCTCTTTAATTTTAGTCATTCTAGTGTTGTAGTGGTATCTCATTGTGGTTTTAATTTTCATTGCTCTAATAACAAATGATGAGCATCTTTTCATTGGCTATTTTGATATCTTATTTTTGAAATGCTTATTCAAGTCTTTGGCTCCTCTATTGGACTATCTTTTACTTACATAGCAGTAGGAATTCTTTATATATTCTAGATATGATTCTTATATTGAAATTCAATTCTTATATTGAAAATGCTGTTGGCGTTTTATTGTTTTTCCTTCCAATTTTTCTTTTATAAAAAGACACTAGGGTTAGCCTGCAGACTCAGATGTCTCCTGCCTAGTTGAGATTAAGCCAAATACACAATTTTGTGTCTTCATTTTTTCAGCTACATCATAACCCAAGTATCTTCCCATGTGATCATCAAGTGTTCATAAATGTACTTTTTAATAACCGACTGATATCCATTAGATAGATATGTCATTATTCATCTTACTATCTCTCTACTGCATGTTTTCCAGTTTAAAAGTATGATACAAAATTATCTGACAAATGCCTTGTCCATAATTTGTCTGCATTTATATCTTTAGGAGAGATCCAGAGAGGAGGCCCTGAGTCCATGGCTGTGAATGGGTCGAAGGCACTAGTGAGTCACGGGGTGTGAAGGCTTCTTAGGCTGTAGGGTCAGAATGACACAAGTGGACAGTGCTTCCATTCATCCCTGGGCAGCAGCTTCTCCTGTTCTTCAGAGCAATAGCTCTTACCGCTCTCAGGCCCACCCATCACACTCTTCCAAACAAATGGCTCTGCTTCTTTATTCCATAGAAAATTAGAGTTACCAGGCATAGAAGTAAGTCTGCTAAGCAGCTGACCTTAACATAGGGAGATTTTCCTGGATGATCTGGGTGGGCCCACTATCATCACAAGGGTACTAAAAGGGAGGAGGGAGGCAGTGAAGACCAGAGACATGGAGCCTGAGATGGTCTCAGCTCAACAGTGCTGACCTTGAAGGTGGAGGGAGGGGCCACAAGCCATGAAAAGTGGGCTCTAGAAGCTCAAGGAAAAGGTAAGGAAGTGGATTCTCCCCTCATGGATTCAGAAGGAACAGACTCCTTCAGAAACCTTTAATTTTTAGCTTAATAAGACAAACAGCAGATTTCAGACCTGTAAAGCCCTCCAGACCTGTAAAATCATTGAACTGTATTGTTTAAACCACTAAGTTTGTGGTAATCTGTTACTACAACAATAGGATACTAATAATTTATTTTAGAATCCCCTTGTCTTTTTGCTGGAAAGTCTGTTTCTCCATGCCTACTCACTGGCACAGTCTAGAGAAGAGGTCCCATTGGACATGCATTTGACTGAATCCTAGTTGCATAAGCTTAATATTTTAAAAATTTTTAAATTGGGATCTAGTGTCCCGACCAGGGATTGAACCTGAGCACCTTGCATTGGGAGTGTGGAGTCTTAACACTGGATCACCAGGGAGGTTCCAAGCTTAATATTTTAAATGGAGGTTATCATTCAAACTAGGATTCAGACTCTTAACTAAGGCTCTTCCATGCACTTTTTGGTGGGGGGGTGGCGGGGGGCAAATGCGGAACACTGACAGTCTGAAATTTTGAAGCCTTGGGCAGTCATTTGAATACGATCAGCAATTTATTGGAGAAGGAAACAGCAACCCACTCCAGTATTCTTGCCTGAGAAATCCCATGGACAGAAGAGCCTGGCGGGCTACAGTTCATGGGGTCACAGAGTCAGACAAGACTGAGCAACTGAGTATACATACACAGACAGCAATTTATAGACCTTTCAGTAATGTCCACAGCAGTATCTTCTGATAACTCAAAAATGCTCATTTTAATTCACCCCAATTTTATAAGATTTATTTTAGATTATTCCCTCTTTTAGAAAGTGTGTTCTCTTGTAACAGCTTCTAAAAATCATAGTTTTGTTTTTTTTATCAGTAGTTATGTTATTTTCCATGAAATTCTGCACTTTCATACTTAACCCTTACTCTAACCCCAAAAGAATTTCTTATCCAAAGATATCAGCTTTCTGGACTGGGGATGAATCTGGAAGATTATTTTGGAACCCCTCATGGTGCTGATGCTGTGTTTATATGGAATGATATTTTCCACAAGAAAAATGAGGACTTTAATTACTCTTAGAAAGAAAAAGTCTAAACCACTACTTTTCTTTTGGTTTTATCCCAGAGAAATAAAATAAGCATGTATCTGATTTATGTGCTGGCCCACATAGCTCCTTTTGCAAATGTGGCTTTAAACCAGCTAATCTTTTAAAAGTCTTTACACTGACTAATTTAGAAGCAAGGAGAACAAATGTGGGAGTATAAATGCAAGGCACTGAATAAGAGCGATCGCTCCTGCCAATGAACACACTGCTGTGTTTCTGAGTACCCAATGCAGTTCACGACTTTCATTTAGATGAAGCTTCCCTGGGGCTGGTCTTGCCTCCCCAGCACGATGTGCTACGTGACTGGAATTACAGTGTGGAAGATGAGATCTGTCCAGGATCTTAGTGATCAGACTCTTCAACCTCATGTTGGAGGGGACGAGAACAGCCCAAGGTTACATGCCGATGGCTGGACTTTGCTAAAGGGAGGTGTGTTAACAGCATCTGCTTACCTCTGCCTAATTCTGTAGCCTCCTGAATCTCTGGAAATCACCAGCAAAACTTGACAGACAGCTTATCTTCTTGGTAGGACAAAGGAGAGACACTCCTATTCATTCAATAGGAGCTTACTGTTTGATAGCAGTATCTTATTCATTTGACAGATTATAAATATAAATAAAGTATAAATAAATATGTAGAGGAGGTTTTTTACATATTTTTAAAATTTTTTAACTGGAGGATAATTGCTTGAAATGTTGTGTTGGTTTCTGCCATACAACAACTCCAATCAGCCTTAAGTACACTTATATCTCCTCCCTCTGAATCTCCCTCCCACCCCTCTAGGCTGTTAGAGAGAACCAAGCTGAGCTCCCTGCGTTATACTAGCTGTTTTACATATGGTAGTATATATATGTCAGTGCTGCTCTCCCAATTTGTCCCACCCTTAAGTCTTCTCTGTGTCTGCATCTCTATTCCTGCCCTACAAATAGGTTCATCAGCACCATTCTTCTAGATTGCACATATATGCATTAATATACGGTATTTGTTTTTCTCTTTCTGACCTACATCACTCTGTACAACAGGCTCTAGGTTCATCCACCATAGAAGTGTTTTTCTTTTTTTTAATTACAGAAAGATTTTCTGTCACTGCTTGGGCAGCTCCTTATTTTTGCTTGAGTTAGAACAAAAACATGTTCATAAGGCAACCCTCTTCTGCTAACTGCCAGAGCAGCTCTTCCGTGGCTCTGTCAGTGAAATTATGACATTCAGGTGAAAGAATGAAGGGAGTGTTTCTGTAGCAAATGGTAACACTAAAAATAGTGTCTGGAATGAAAATAGGATGAGGACTAATTTCTTCGTTGTTTCCATGGAAAAAGAGGAAAGGGGGAATGATGTATGGGCTTGCAAGGCCTTAGTGGATCTGAAGACTTTCTTCAAAGAATTGGAGGGCCTCTTTCTGACATGATAACTCTCTAGGCAGCTGCTCACCATTTCAATGCCAGCTCTATGATCTCTTGCTATTCTGCATGTCTGTGAATCTCATTTATTTCATATATATTTGAAAGTTTTATTGATTGTATTTTACTTTGTTTTTTTGTTTTTTTCGGCTGTACCGTGCAGCATGAGGGATCTTAGTTCCCCGACCAGGGATTGAACCTGTGCCCCTTGCATTGGGAACACAGAGTTTTAACCACTGGACCACCAGGAAAGTCCCTATTGACTGTATTTTTTTATCTAGTTGCCTATGGTTTCATCCATGTTGCTTCTATGCCTGTTTCAGTCATGTCTGACTCTTTTTGACCTCATGGACTATAGCCCATAAGGCTCCTCTGTCCATGGGATTCTCCAGGCAAGAATACTGGAGTGGGTTGCCATTTCCTATTCCAAGGGATCTTCCTGACCCAGGGATCGAAACTGCATCTCTTATGTCTCCTGCATTGGCAGGCGGGTTCTTCACCACTAGTGCCACCTGGGAAGCCCCATACAAAGTGGTACAAGGGGTGTGTTCTCCTGTGGCTTGTCTTCCCTTGTGACCTGAGAGCAGACTTCACTAAACTAACACATTTCTGCTCACTCTACAAACAGACTATGATGGAGAGAAAACCCGCAATGAAGGTCAGTCATGAGCCACTGTGAACCTCTCAGAAGATGCTCTGCTGTTCTGTGAGCTGAGCCGTGATGCACAAGGAACACATCCAGGAGTCCGTGCTCCAAAGACATTTCAAAGTTGTGAATTTTATATCGACCCAGGTGACTTCATAGCTCAGTTTTTAAAAGTTCATTCTTAATTTCTACAAAACTACAGAAGTTAAGACAGCGTGGTGCTGGCAATAGACAGGCATATGTATTGAGGGAACAGAACTGATAGTACAGAAATAAACACTCATGGTTAATTTATTTTTGACAACAATGCTGAGATGATTCAATGAGATAAGAATAGTCTTTTCAACACATGTTGCTGAACAACTGGATATTCAATATGCCAAAGAATGGATTTAGATTCTTTCCTCATGTCATACACAAAAATTACCTCATGTGAATCATAGATATAATTAAGACTAAAACTGTAAAACTCTTAGCAGAAAACACACAGTTAAATCTTGGTGACCTTGATTTATGAACTGATCTCTTATATATGACACCAGAAGTCACAAGTGATAAAAGGGAAGTTGGGATTCATCACAAATTATAAACTTCCATGTTTCAAAGTACACCATCAAGAAAGTAAAAAGTGATAAATGTTACTTTTAAGTAAATTCAACTTAAAAGTAAATATGTAAAAAATATTTAAAACTATGTGTTACTCTTTGTACCATATTGTACAGAAACCACTGTAGCAGATATGTTTTAATAGAACTATATGAATGCATATAAAGCAGGCTTACTTAGTTCCTGGATACAAAACATTACATAAACATTGCATAAAAGGATCTTGAGGAAGTGTTGGCCACCTAAGCAGCTGGACCACTGAATTTTGCTTCCAAAACTACCTCTTCATCTCAGAGTTTCATAACATGTCATAGACATCACCAGAACCTCTATTCAGTAAACTGACATTAGAATCCCAATAAATTAATTTAGAAAAATAGAAAAGCAACCAAAATATTTGCAAATTATATATTTGATAAAAGATTTACATGCAGAATATTAAAAGAACTCATAACTCACTACCTTAAAAAATAACACCATTAAAAGTGGGCACAAGATTTAAACAGTCATTTCTTTATATGAATGGCTAATAAATATATTAAAAGATGTTCAACATGATTATTCATTCAGTTCAGTTCAGTTCAGTCGCTCCGTTGTGTCCAACTCTTTGCAACCCCATGAACCGCAGCGCGCCAAGCCTCCCTGTCCATCACCAACTCCCGGAGTTCACCCAAACCTATGTCCATCGAGTCGGTGATGCCATCCAATCATCTCATCCTCTGTTGTCCCCTTCTCCTGCCCTCAATCTTTCCCAGCATCAGGGTCTTTTCAAATGAGTCAGCTCTCCACATCAGGTGGCCAAAGTATTGGAGTTTCAGCTTCAACATCAGTCCTTCCAATGAACACCCAGGACTGATTTCCTTTAGGATGGACTGGTTGGATCTCCTTGCAGTCCAAGGGACTCTCAAGAGTCTTCTCCAACACCACAGTTCAAAAGTATCAATTCTTCGGCACTCAGCTTTCTTTATAGTCCAACTCTCCCACCCATACATGACTACTGGAAAAACCATAACCTTGACTAGACTGACCTTTGTTGGCAAAGTAATGTCTCTGCTTTTTAATATACTGTCTAGGTTGGTCATAACTTTCCTTCCAAGGAGTAAGCATCTTTTAATGTCATGGCTGCAATCACCATCTGCAGTGATTTTGGAGCCCCAAAAAATAAAGTCAGCCACTGCTTCCACTGTTTCCCCATCTATCTGCTATGAAGTGATGGGACCGGATGCCATGATCTTAGTTTTCTGAATGTTGAGCTTTAAGCCAACTTTTTCACTCTCCTCTTTCACTTTCACCAAAGGGCTCTTTAGTTCTTCTTCACTTTCTGCCATAAGGGTGGTGTCATCTTCATATTTGAGGTTATTGATATTTCTCCCAGCAATCTTGACTCCAGCTTATGCTTCCTCCAGCCCAGCGTTTCTCATGATGTACTCTGCATATAAGTTAAATAAGCAGGGTGACAACACATAGCCTTGATGTACTCCTCTCCCAATTTGGAGCCAGTCTGTTGTTCCATGTCCAGTTCTAACTGTTGCTTCCTGACCTGCATACAGATTTCTCAAGAGGCAGGTCAGGTGGTGTGGTATTCCCATCTCTCAGAATTTTCCAGTTTATTGTGATCCACACAGTCAAAGGCTTTGGCATAGTCAATAGCAGAAGTAGATGTTTTTCTGGAACTCTCTTGCTTTTTCAATGATCCAGAGGATGTTGGCAATTTGATTTCTGGTTCCTCTGCCTTTTCTAAAACCAGCTTGGACATCTGGAAGTTCATGGTTCATGTATTGCTGAAGCCTGGCCTGGAGAATTTTAAGCATTACTTTACTAGCGTGTGAGATGAGTGCAATTGTGTGGTAGTTTGAGCATTCTTTGGCATTGCCTTTCTTTGGGATTGGAATGAAAACTGACCTTTTCCAGTCCTGTGTCCACTGCTGAGTTTTCCAAATTTGCTCACATATTGAGTGCAGCACTTTCACAGTGTCATCTTTCAGGATTTGAAATAGTTCAACTGGTATTCCATCACCTCCACTAGCTTTGTCCATAGTGATGCTTCCTAAGGCCCACTTGACTTCACATTCCAGGATTTCTGGCTCTAGGTGAGTGATCATACCATTGTGATTATCTGGGTCATGAAGATCTTTTTTGTACAGTTCTTCTGTGTATTCTTGCCACCTCTTCTTAATATCTTCTGCTTCTGTTAGGTCCATACCATTTCTGTCCTTTATTGTACCCACCTTTACATGAAATGTTCCCTTGGTATCTCTACTTTTCTTGAAGAGATCTCTAGTCTTTCCCGTTCTATTGTGTTCCAAATCAAAGCCACTACACATGCACAAGAATGGGTATAATAGGGACTTCCCTGTTGGTCCAGTGGTTAAGAATCTGCCTGGCAGGCACATGGGTCCAACACGAGTCCAGGAAGATCCCACCTGCCATGCAGCTAAGCCCATACAACAGGGCCCGTACAACACAACTACTGACGCCCGAGCTCTGGAGCTCATGAGACACAGCTACTGAAGCCATGCGCCTAGAGTCTGTGCTCTGCAACAGGAGAAGCCGCCACAATGAGAAGCCCACACGACTCAACTAGAGAGGAGCCCCAGCTTGCTGCCACTAGGGCAAGCCCACACACAGCAACAAAGACCCAGCGCACCCAAAAATAAATAACTTTTTAAATAAAAAGAATGGGTATAATAAAAAAATCTCTAGATCTTTGGTAATTAAGAAATAAAATAATCCATGGGTCAAAGTGGAATCACAATGGAAGTTAGAAATTATTTTTAAGCAGTCATTAATGAAAATATGACATATCAAAACTTATAAGATGCACCTAAATACTTTGCCTTAGTGGAAAAGTATTACTTGTCCAAAACACTTACATTAGAAAAGAAGAAAGACTGAAAACCTGATTTCAGCATCCCTCCTTAAAAATTTTGGCAGAATATTAGCAAATGATACTGAAAATGGAAAATAGAAAAAAAGAGAAGAAATTAATGAAATAGAAAAATAAAAACACAGTAGAAAAGATTTACAAACCCCAAAATTGATTCTATGAAAAGATTAATAAAATTGATATATTCCTGGTGAGCCTGAAAAAAATGACAGAAGGCAAAAATAGTCAATATTAGGAACGAAAAAGGGGGTATGTAGATCTTATTATATTAAAGAGATAATTACAGGATTTTATGAACATATTGGGCTTCCCAGGTGGTGTGGTGGTAAAAAATCACCTGACAATGTAGGAAACACAAGAGATGTGGATTTGATCCTGGGTGGGGAAGAGCCCCTGGAGGAGAATTGGCAACCCATTCCAGCGTTCCAGCCTGGAAAATCCCATGGGAGAGGAGCCTGCCAAGCTACAGTCCATGGGGTCGCAAAGTCAGACATGACTGAGCAACTGAGCACACAAATGCACACGTGAACAATTTTATGTCTAAATTAAATGGTCAAATTCCTATTAAAGGAATTCAAATACCTAACACCAACTGAAGAAGAATGATATCTGAAGAGTCCTATTACTATTAAAGATGAGTTTGTAATTGAAAACCTTCCCACAGTGGAAACTACAGGCTCAGATGGCTTCACCAATGTAATTCTACTGAACATTTAAGGGAGAAATCACTTCACTCTGATCTCTTCCTGAAAGTTCCTAATTTATTCTTTGAGCCTGGCTTAATCTTAATACCAAAATCTGACAAGGCCATTATAAGGATGAACTTTTACACAACTCAGTTTCATTCAGTTTTATCAAATTAAATATTAACAAATCAAATCTAGCTGTATATAAAAAGCTTCCATGTGAAAACCAAGTTGACTACACAGTTAAATTAACTTCTGATATGATAATCAAAATATTTTTACAGATGCAGAAAAACATTTGATAGATTTCAACATCCATTCAAGGATTAAATCTCTTAAATCAGGAACTGCAGTTAACTTTGTTAATCTGATAAACAGTATCTTTGAAGAAAAAAAAGGACATTAACCCACAGAAAGCATCATGCTTAACGGTGAAATGCTGAAAAATTTTCCTTTGTGATCATAAAGACAAAGGTATCCATTATCATCACTTCTATTCAGCTTCATATAGGTGGTCTTAGCCAGTGTACTCGATTAGGAAAAATTAAATGTATAAGAATTGTGACAGAATAAAATTTTTTTCCACAGATGAAATGATTGAATATATTTATGAAGTCCTAAAGAATTTACCACTAAATTATCAGAATGAGTAAGTGACTTTTAGCAAGGTTGCTAAATATAGTACAAGGTCAAAATGCAAAATCTAAATGAATTTTATGTGTCAGCAAGAATTTAAAAATTAAACATTTAAAATGACACATACTCATGTATAAAAGCATCAAAAAATTCAAATACCTAGTGACAAATACTTAAAAATTAGCATATCAACCCCTTAACACAGAAAACTATGGAATATTACCAAGAAAATAAATAAATAGAAGAACATATGTTCATAGACTAGAAGACTCAGTATTAGAAAGATGTCTATTCTCCCAAATGTATACATAATTTGATGTAGTAGGTTAAAAATCATAACATATTTTATATGAAACATCACTAAATGATTTTTAAATTATACAGAAATGTGAAAGAAAAAGTCAAGATACTTTTGAAGAAGAACAATAATATGATAGGACCTGCTCTAGTGGGTAGCAGGACATTTTTGTAAAGATACAATAATTATAAAGATGAGATGTTTGTCAGGTAGAAAAACAGACCCATGGGATCGTATAGAGAGCCCAAAACAAAGACACACACATTTAGGCACTTAAGAGGACAAGGCAGTAATGGAAAGACAGTCTTTCCAACACATAGTGCTCAGTTAATTGGAAATCTATATGAAGTTTTAAAAAATCTCAATACTTACACCTCAATTCTACATAAAAATCAATTCCAGATATCTAAAATTAACAAGAAAATAATGTCTATAGATGAAAATATGAAACACCAGTATAACCTTAAGGTAAGAAAAATTTTCTTAAATAGGGCAGAAAAAATGCATATCCTTAGAGGAAATTATTGATAAGTTGGACATTATTAAAATTTTAAAAAGTTTATTAAAAGATACCATTAAGAGAGTGAAAAACCAATCCTTGGTGGAAAGGTTATTTGCAACACATATATGGGCTTGTTTCCAGAATATATATAGATCTGTAAATTAATAAGATAGAAAACCCAACAGAAAAGTAAGTAAAAGACTGATTAGGAACTTCACAACTACCTAAACCAGTTGGGTATAAGCATCTGAAAAGGGGTTCAACCACGTTAAGTCACTAGGGAATTGTGAATCACAGCCACAGTGAGATACCATTTTATACCCACTGCTGCTGCTCCTAAGTTGCTTCAGTCTTTTCTGACTCTTGTGACTCCACGGACTGTAACCCACCAGGCTCCTCTGTCCATTGGATTCTCCAGGCAAGAATACTGGAGTGGGTTGCCACGCCCTCCTCTAGGGGATCTTCCTGACCCAGGGATCGAACCCGAGTCTCTTATGTCTCCTGCATTGGCAGGGGTGTTCTTTACTAGCGCCACCTGGGGAGCCCTTTACACCCACCACCATGACAAAAAATAAAAAGATGGATACTACCAAGCTTGTGGAGCACTGTGAATTCCCTTGGTCTGTTGGTGGGTGTGTAAATTAGTGCAATTACCTTGAATAAGTTTGGCATTATTTACTAAGGTGAACCTATTCATACTCTTTAATCCAGGATTCCACTTCTAAATGTATCATATGTGCACCGAGACATGTATATACCTGTTCACATAGCAGCATTCTTTTTTTTTTCTAATATTTGTTTTGTATTGCTGTTTTTTTGAACTTTTAATTTTGTACTAGGGTATACCCAATTAACAATGTTGTGACAGTTTCAGGGGAACAGCAAAGGGACTCAGCCATACATATTCATGAATCCATTCTCCCCCAAACTCCCCTCCCATCCAGGTTGCCAAATAACATTAAACAGAGTTCCAAGTAGGTCCTTGTTTATCCATTTTAAATACAGGAGTGTGTGCATGACCATCCCAGACTCCCTAACTATCCCTTCCCCTCAGGCAGCTGGAAGTTCACTTTCTAAGTCTATGAGTCTGTTTCTGTTTTGTAAATAACTTCATTTGCATCATTTCTTTTTAGATTCTGCATATAAGGGATGTCATATGGTATTTCTCCTTCTCTGTCTGACTTACTTCACTCAGTATGACACTCTCTGTGACTATTCATGTTGCTGCAAAAGGCATTATTTCATTCTTTTTAATGGCTGAGTCATATTCCATTGTATATATGTGCCACATCTAAGATTTTTTTGATGTGGACTATTGTTAAAGTCTCTTATTGAATTTGTTACAATATTGCTTCTGCTTTATGTTTTGGTTTCTTGGCCTTAAGGTATGTGGGATCTTAGTTCCCTGACCAGGGATCGAACACATACCCCCTGCATTGGAAGGTGAAGTCTGAACCATTGGACCTCCAGGTTAGTCCCCAGCATCATTCTTAAGAGCCCCAATCAGGAAGCAATCCATATATCTCTACCAGAGAACGCATAAATAAATTGTGTCATATTTGTACAATGGAATAATACACAACAAAGAAAATGGAAACTATGTTTACCAATGTAAGTAAATTTCAGAAACAAAATACTGAGTGAAGAAAAGGAAATAGTACATACACTAGGATTCCATTTATACAAGTCTCCAAATATGCTATACTAAACTAGGAGTCTCAGACATCAGGACCCTGGCTATTTGGTGAGAAAGGAAGAGCAGCTGGGACAGGGCATCCTAGAAGCTGCTAAGATGCTGGTGCTCCCTGGATCTTGACCCAGCCAGGCAGTGGCTTTATGGGTATTTTTTTCATTGTCCTTTTCTACATGGTTATACTTTATAGCCAAAAATGCACTCTATGAAGTATTGCTAAGATTTTAATTTAGAGTTTTCTAATAATGAAATACAGAAAATTGGAATCAAATACTTCTTCCCTCATCCCTATTCAGCAGTCCCCAACCTTTTTTGCACCAAGGACCAGTTTCATGGAAGACAATTTTTCCATGGACCGGGGTAGGGGTACTGGTGTGGGGATAGTTTTGGGATGATTCAAGTGCATTACATTTCTTGTGCACTTTATTTCTATTATTATTAATCTGCCCCACCTCAGATCATAGGCATTAGATTCCAGAGGTTGGGGACCCCTGCTATAGGTGACATTTTCTAGCCTTTCTAAGTGTATCTGACATTATCAGATACTAGACTTATGATCCTATAAGATCATGGTCACAAGGACATTGTTCGCCAGAAAAGGAAAAAGTCCTACTTCTCATTGTAGAATCCAGAGATGTCTGCTCCATTTTACCCCAGAGAGTTCTGAAACAATAAGCAATAAAAAGAACAGCACAGAGAAGAACCCAGAGAGATGACCATCTTCCCTGTTTGGTTCTGATGATGTGGCAACTCCTCAAATAGGCGATTCCTATTCATTCTCATCAGAGCTAACCTGCATAAATCTTCCATTCACAGCCACAAAGGGAGATACTGTTCTTTTGCTTCATGTATGAATGAACCACCTGCCCCAGTGAAGGTGTTTATTTCAAAACCTTTGAAGGCTAACCTGCTGCCAGATGGGAGCTTGGTGAAACCTGAAGAAATCTATCTTTGATCTACTTGCAGAAAACCCTTATCTGGGAACAATTCAAACTTCACAAATGACTGAGGTGTGTAGGTAGGCAGGGGGATTTGAAAGATGCTGCGGGGGGCGGGGTGCAATAATCAAATGAAAGATCAGTTCTAGCAGTCACCATAATTCAATCAAGGTACAGAACTGGAAGAAAAAAAACCTTTTTTTCTTTTACCTGGACCAAGTGTAAAATTCTAACCATAACACAGCTTAGAACTTTTTAACACATGGAAGGGGACTTCCCTGATGGTCCAGGGGTTAAAGCTTTGCCTTCCAACGCAGGTGCTGCAGGTTCGACTCCTGGTCAGGAAGCTATGATCCGAGATGACTCATGGCCAAAAACCCCAAACATAGAACAGAAACACGTAGAAAGTTCTTCCAAGAGGAAACTAAAGTTGTAGGTTTATGTGGACACATACTATATAAATTTGTGTGAGTTCATACAGAAAACCAAAACTTTCAATCACTTATTATAAAAAGTATTCACTTGTCTGTGGAGCTACTAAAGGTTTTTTTTTTTTTTTAAGGCATTCAATATAACTTTTTTCTAATATAAGCCATCAAATCCTTCCATCAGTGCCTACAAAACCTAGGATGAACTGTCTTCTGCACAGAAGATCTTGAAAATGGTCACAGACTTGTTTCATCCTGGGTTAGCATGATTACTGAATCTTACAACCCTGAGCTACTAAGGAAGAGTTCCTGAATTGTTTCCTGTCTGTGACCATCTTCTTCAGATCTGCCTTCAGCACTCACTTCTGCCAAGACCCACTGTCTGCTTTTTTCTGAGGAAATTATTAAATAAGTAACTACATTAGATGGGCTTCCTTGGTGGCTTAGCGGTAAAGAATCTGCCTGCCAATGCAGGAGACTCAGGTTCAATCCCTGGATTGGGAAGATCCCCTGGAGTAGGAAATGGTAACCCATTTCCAATGGGAAATCCCACAGACAGAGGAGCCTAGCGGGCAGTAGTCCACAGGATCACAAAGAGTCAGACACGACTTAGTGACTGAACGACAACTACAGAGATGTACCTAAGCTATGTTTTGCTTAGCTAGAAATTTTTCAAAAGTGGAGAGAAATAGGCCATGTTTCAAAAATGTAAATGCAGTTGAAAAGAATCCCTCGGCTGAGCAGAGTCTTTACCAGCCATTTGGCAGAAGTTTGGGAATCGCGTGAAGGTTGCCTGCACTGCAGTGCAATTCCAGTGAGCTCTCAGAGTTACAGGCAAGTTCTGAGGTAAACCTTTCACCCTCAAGAATGTAAAAAATAGGTTTCGCTCATTTGTTCATTCGGCAGATATTTATTGAACATCTCACTTCGCTTCACTTTCACTACTAGATCAGAGTCACTGGTACTTGAGTCTGAATTGGTGAAAAATGTTGCAACAGTTCAATGAAAGAAAAACAGGAAGAACTATATGAAAGTGAATACCAAATTAGACTTACACTTAAATACAGATAAAAACATTTTCCTTTGAAAACAAGATGACCATGAGGCATATCCCTAGTTCTCTCCATCACTCTCATTAGTAGTGAGCCAAAGCATAGGTCTATTTGTCTGGAGACGGGGTCCCCAACTTCTGGTATCTGAGGTGGAACTGATGTAATAATAATAGAAATAAAGTGCACTGTAAATGTAATGTGCTTGAATTAACCTGAAACCATCCCTCTCTCTGGTCCGAGGAAAAACTGTCTTCCGTGAAACCTGTCCCTGGTGCCAAAAATGTTGGGGACCACTAGTCTAGAGGCTGTTATCCTGAATTACAGACAAGCACAGATGGAGTTAATTAGCTTCTCTCGAGCCAGGCTAACTTCAAGTTGCCTTGACTTTGATGGAAATATCATTAAAGAAACTCTAATAGCAATCCTTGACATTCCATAGTCTGTTAAGAAAACTGAGGAAGAAGAAGAGATTTCTGTCTTATTGAGGAGTCTGAAGTCTTCTAATTCAGAATATTGTAAAATGGCCTCTTTATTATATCAGATGCCATAGCCTAAGAGATGATGCAAATGCCTTAATAATTATTGTAATGTCTGTTTCCTACCGAGATAAAACTGGTTCAAATCCAGTTCAACAAAACACATATAAAGAGGTAGCAAGCAAAAGATAGAATTTTTCCTTAAATCTAAAACAGGATGCTGTATTTTGTCCTAATAGATAACAGTTCATGTTACCATGCATATAATTAACATTACCTCCAAAAGCAAAATAAACATAAAAATTCTTAATTTCCTGAGGGGCAAAGTGAAATATTTACATATTTTATATTTTCTTGTTTGTTGAGGCTTTATGAAATTTGGTCTTCTTTTTACACTTAAATGTGCAAGTATGAGATGTAAAATTTCCTGGAACTACAGCAACAAAAAATTTAAAACATAGAAAGCTTTTGCACAGCAAAGGAAACCATTAACAAAATGGAAGGCAACCTACCAAACGGGAAAAAATATTTGCAAATCATATGTCTGAGAAGGGGTCAGTATGAAAAATACATAAAGAACCCATACAACTTAACACTAAAAAAAAAATCTGATTAAAAAAATGGGCAGATCTGAATAGACACTTTTTCCAGAGAAGACATACAATAGTCAACAAGTACATGAAAGTATGCTCAACATCACTAATTATCAGGCAAATACAAATCAAAACTACAATGGGATATCATCTCATACCTGTTAGAATAGCTTTTATTAAAAAGACTAGCAATAACAAGTGTTAGAGAGGATGTGGAGAAAAGGGAAGGAATGTGTACTGTTGGTGGGAATGTAAATTGGTGCAGATACTAAAATTAAGAATAGAATTAGCATATGAATCAGTAATTCCATTTCTGGGTATTTATCCAAAGGGATGAAAATGCTAACTTGAACCCCCATGTTCATTTCAGCATTATTTACGGTAGCCAAATATGGAAACAATGTAAGTGTCCATTGATGGATGAATGGATAAAGATGTTGTGGTGTGTATCTAAAATGGATATTATTCAGCCATAAAAAAAAGGAAATCTGGCCATTTGCAACAATATGGATAGACCTTGAGCACATTATGCTAAGTGAAATAAATCAGAGAAAGACAAATACTGCATGATCTCACTTACATGTAGAATCTAAAACAAAACAAAAAAGAGCTCACAGACACAGAGAACAGACGGGTTGCCAGAGGTGGGGAGCAAGGGAAGGGGTGGGCAAAATAAATGAACAGGGTCAAAGAGGACAAACTTTCAGTTATAAATAAGTCATGGGGGTGTAATGTACAGCATGGTGACTGTAGTTAATAATACTGGACTGCATATTTGAAAGTTGCTGAGAGACTAAATCTTAAAAGTTCTGATCATAAAAAAAGAAATTTTAGTACTTATGTATGGTGGTGGATGTTAACTAGATGCACTGTGGTAATCAATTCACAAAGTATACAAATAATGAATCATCATATTGCACATCTGAAACTAGTACAGTGCTATATATCAATTATATCTAAATTTTTAAAGAGATGTAGGTTTCTCCCCAACATTAAACTACAGACTTGAAAGAGAAGGGACTCATCGAGGACACCAGGAGTGTGTTTCCAGCTGAAAAGCTGACCTTTCTCATAAGGAGAGCTTCCCCATGCATCAGGGGCCTCTAGAACTTCTTTACTTGGCTTCACTGGCCCCTTGTCTGACTGTCCCTGCCACACCTCTGCCCACCTTAACAGAAAGTAACAATGATAAGCTCTCCTCGAGGAAAGGAACTCCTATTATTCATGAATCTGGGTTCTTTTCTTTTTGTGCCCATCTTGCTCCTTGGAAGAAAAGCTATGACAAAACTAGACAGCATATTAAAAAGCAGAGACATTACTTTGCCAACAAAGGTCCATATAGTCAAAGCTATGGTTTTTCCAGTAGTCATGTATGGATGTGAGAGTTGGACCATAACGAAAGCTGAGTGCTGAAGAACTGATGCTTCTGAACTGTGGTGTTGGAGAAGACTCTTGAGAGTCCCTTGGACTGCAAGGAGATCCAACCAGTCAATCCTAAAGGAAATCAGTCCTGAATATTCATTGGAAGGACTGATGCTGAAGCTGAAACTCCAATACTTTGGCCACCTGATGTGAAGAACTGACTCATTGGAAAAGACCCGGATGCTGGGAAAGATTAAAGGCAAGGAGGAGAAGGGGATGACAGAGGATGAGATGATTGGATGGCATCACCAATTCGATGGACATGAGTTTGAATAAGCTCTAGGAGTTGGTGATGGACAGGGAGGCCTGGCGTGCTGCAGTCCATGGGGTTGCAGAGTCAGACATGACTGAGCTACTGAACTGAACTGAGCACATACACTTGTCAAAGGCCTAACACTTTTCACTCCTCATCAAGAGCCGAAACTCACCATCATCTCATTCCTCTATTTTCATTAGTGAAAGTGAAAGTCGTTCAGTTGTATCTGCCTCTTTGTGACCCCATGGACTAGACAGTCCATGGAATTCTCCAGGCCAGAATACTGGAGTGGGTAGCCTTCTCCTTCTCCGGGGATCTTTGCAATCCAGGGATTAAACCCAGGTTTCCCACATTGCAGGTGGCAGCTGAGCCACAAGGGAAGCCCAAGAATACTGGAGTGGGTAGCCTATACCTTCTCCAGCGAATCTTCCCAACCCACGAATCGAACTGGGGTCTCCTTCTTTGCAGGCAGATTCTTTACCAACTGAGCTATCAGGGAAGCAGTAGATGTAGCAAAACACCCTTTTTATAAAAAGAAGAAGTAAAAAAAGCTACTTCGAAATATTCTGAAGGTTTATCATTAAAAATAGAACTCCTATAAGATCTAGTGATTCTACTTCTGGGAATATATCCAGATGAAAACATTAACTTGGAAAGATACTAGAACCATGCTCAGAGCAGCATTATTTGCAATAGTCAAGACAAGGAAACAACCTATGTGTCCATGAATGGATGAGTGGGTAAAGAAGTATGGCATGTATATACAAAGGAATATCATTCAATCATAAAAAAATAAGCAAATTCTACCATTTTCGACAATGGACCTTGAAGGCACTGTGCTAAGTGAAATAAGTCAGAAAGAGAAAGACAAATGCTGAATGATCTCACTTATATGTAGAATATAGAAAATATCAAAACAAAACAAAAAAAACCCTCCAACCCTCACCCCCAACAAATTTATAGAAAAAAGAGGTCAGATTTGCAGTTACCAGAGGCTAGGGTTGGGGGAGGGGGGATTGAAGAAAGGTAATCAAAAGGTATAAACTTCTAGCTACCAGATAAGTTCAGTTCAATTCAGTTGCTCAGTCGTGTCTGATTCTTTGCGACCCCATGGACTGCAGCGTGCCAGGCTTCCCTGTCCATCACCAACTCCTGGAGCTTACTCAAATTCATGTCCATCGAATTGGTGGTGCCATCCAACCATCTCATCCTCTGTCATCCCCTTCTCCTCCTGCCCTCAATCTTTCCCAGCATCAGGGTCTTTTCCAATGAGTCAGTTCTTCACATCAGGTGGACAAATTATTGGAGCTTCAGCTTCAGCATCAGTCCTTCCAATGAATATTCAGGACTGATTTCCTTTAGGATTGACTGGTTGGATCTCCTTGCAGTCCAAGGGACTCTCAAGAGTCTTCTCCAACACCACAGTTCAAAAGCATCAATTCTTCGGTGCTCATCTTTCTTTATAGTCCACCTCTCACATCCATACATAACTATTGGACCCTTGTTGGCAAAGTAATGTCTCTGTTTTTCAATATGCTGTCTAGTTTTGTCATAGCTTTTCTTCCAAGGAGCAAGCGTCTTTTTTTTCATGGCTGCAGTCACCAACTGCAATGATTTTGGAGCCTAAAAAAATAGTCTGTCACTGTTTCCATTGTTTCCTCATCTATTTACCATGAAGTGATGGGACCAGATGCCATGATCTTAGTTTCTAAATGCTGAATTTTAAGCCAACTTTTTCACTTTCCTCTTTCACTTTCATCAAGGGGCTCTTTACTTCTTCTTCGCTTTCTGCCATAAGCGTGGTGTCATCTGCATATCTGAGGTTATTGATATTTCTCCCAGCAATCTTGATTCCAGCTTGTGCTTCATCCAGCCCAGCATTTCACATGATGTACTCTGCATATAATTTAAATAGGCAGGGTGACAATATACAGCCTTGACGTACTCCTTTCCCAATTTGGAACCAGTCTGTTGTCCCATGTCCGGTTCTAACTGTTACTTCTTGACCTGCATACAGGTTTCTCAGGAGGTAGGTCAGGTGCTTGGTATTCCCATCTCTTTAAAAATTTTCCAGAGTTTGTTGTGATCCACACAGTTAAAGGCTTTGGCATAGTCAATAAAGCAGAAGTGGATGTTTTTCTGGAAATCTCTTGCTTTTTTGATGATCCAATAGATGTTGGACCAGATAAATAAACACTAATGATGGAATGTACAACCATGATGACCTTAGCTGATACTCCTACATGATTTATAGGAAATTTGTTAAGAGAGTACATCTCAAGAGTTCTCACAGGGAGATACTTTTTCTTTTTACTGAGCTGAGGGATGTTAACTAAGCCTATTTTGGTAATCATTTCACAATATATGTAATATATGTATATCAAACCATCATGCTGTACACCTCAAACTTTTATAGTGATTATGTCAATTATTTCTTAATAAAACTGGACAAAAAACTTTGGAATAAATTTTTCAAAAGGAGTGCACTGAAAACTGCAAAACACTGTCAAAATAAATTAAAGAAGACTTAAATAAACAGAAAGGTATCCATATCACATAGTCATGGGTCAGAAGATTGTTAAGATGGCCATATTTCCCAGAGTGATCTATAAGTTCAATGCATTTCCTGTCACTGTTGATGAAAAACTGATTCTAAAATTCATATGGAAGTAAAAGCAACTTAAAGTAACTAAAGCTGTCTTAAAAAAAAAAGAACAACTAAATTATAGGACTCAAACTTTCTGGTTTCAAAATTAACTAGTAATTGAGACAGGGTGGTGCTGGCATAAAGAGAGACATATAGGTCAGCAGAACAGAAGAGTCCAAAAATAAACCTTCACATTTACGGTTAACTTATTTTCATCAGGATGCAACGACAATTTGAAGGGGAAAGGTCTTTATAACAAATGTTGCCCAGACAACTGAATATCCATAAGCAAAAGAATGAATCTAAATCCCTTCTTCACATTGTACATAAGGGAAATGGCAATCCACTCCAGTATTCTTGCCTGGGAAATCCCATGGACAGAGGAGCCTGGTGGGCTACAGTCCATGAGGTCGCAAAAGAGTTGGACATAACTTAGCGACTAAACAACAACATAGAACTAACCTTAAGAGCTGAAGCTATAAAACTCTTAGAAGGAAACATAGGAATCAATATTCAAGACTTGAGTTAGGCAGTATCTTCTTAGATACAACACAAAAAGTACATCTAAGAAAAGGAAATAAATAGATAAATTGGACTTGAACAATTAGAAGCTAGTACTACAAGTGATACCATCAAGAGAGTGAAAAGACAGCCCAGTATGCAAGAAATAATTACAAACCATACATCTGATAAGGGTCTAATATCTAGAATACATAAAGAAAACTTACAACATAATAAAAAGATAACCCAGTTAATAAGTGAGCAGGGGATCTGAATAGACACTTCTCCAAAGAAGACATACAAATGACCAATAAACACAAGAAAAGATATTCAGTATCAGTAGCCATTAGGGAAATGTAAGTCAAAACAATACCACTTCAAAATGGCTATTAAAAATAAAGGCTGACAATAACAAGCGTTGGTGAGGATACAGAGAAATTGCAACCCTTATACATTGCCGGTGGAGTATAAAATAGCACAGCTGCTGGGAAAACAGATGAGCAGTTCCTAAATCACCATATGAACTAGGAAGTTCTCTCCTACCTATGAGGTTGCATGTGTGTTTGCTCCGTGTGTCCAACTCTCTGTGACCCAGTGGGCTGTAGCCGGCCAGGCACCACTGTCCATGGGATTTTCCAGGCAAGAGTATCAGAGTGGGTTGCCATGTCCTACTCCAGGGGATCTTCCGGATTCAGGGATCAAACCCGTGTCTCCTGCACTGGCAGGCGGATTCTTCACCACTAGCGCCACCTAGAAAGACATCTATGAGGTTAGAAAACACATATTCACACAAAGACTTGTACATGAATGTTCATTCTATTATTCATAATAGCTAAAAGGTAGAAACAATCTAAGTGCTCATCAACACATGAATGGATAATAAGATATGGTATATTCATGCAATGGAATATAATTTGGCAATAAAAATTAAAGAAGAACCAATACCTGCTATAACACAAAAAGCCCTTGAAAACATGCTGTGTGAAAGAAGCCAGTGGCAAAAGACCACATGTTGTATCATTTTTTTATGTGAAATGTCCATGACAGGCAAATCAGAGAAGCAGAAAGATGATTAGTAAGATTGCCTAGGGCAGGGGGTTGAGTGTGTAGAAGGCAATAGGGGAACAAGCATGGTGTTTCTTTTTGGGTGACAAAAATTTCCTAAAATTAGATTGTGACAATGGTGGCACAACTCTGTGAATATACTGAAAACCCTCAAACTACATCCTTTATAAATAGGTGAAATATATGGCATGCGAATTATACCTCAATAAGGCCATTAAAAGGAAGGATAAAGGGAGGGAAAGAGGAGGGCTGGAGGAACTGGAGGTTTGACTCAAAGGAAATGTTTTGAGGGATAGGAACGAAGTGTGTATATTCTCAGCGCCAGAGAACACCACAGACAAAAGATCATGATGTGTAAAAATAATGGAAAGAATGTTAAATGGTAATTAAAGTGCTGTAAATGTATAATAGGTGTGTGTTCCACTTTATATCTCTAGCACTTTAGAGCAATGTAGGTTGTTTCGGAAAATTAGTTTTGGCATACTGATTAATCTTATCTTGTTCAAAATTTAGGGCTCTGATACTGCTTCTGTGAACTATCCTAGCATTTATTAAGTACCCACTTACATTTTCAGCATGGTTAGAGATGGAAAAATACAAAAACTGGACCCCAGTATTATATTTGGTGAAACAAAGCAAACGTACACGATGTGGGAACCTAGCTAAAAACAATTTCAGCCATTCAACATATATTTAAAGACTACCTATGACGTACAAAGGACTGTTTTGAGTAGGAGAAGCCTGGGGATAAAAACTAAAATGGGTGAAACTATGTTCCCTTCCTTAAAATATTCAAAGTCTATTAGAAAATGAAAACAAGTACACAAATAGGTATGATACAAGGCTGATGCTGCTGATGCTGAGTCACTTCAGGCGTGTCTGACTCTCTGCGACCCCACAGACGGCAGCCCACCAGGCTCCCCCGTCCCGGGGGTTCTCCAGGCAAGAACACTGGAGTGGGTTGCCATTTCCTTCTCCAGTGCATGAAAGTGAAAAGTGAAAGTGAAGTCGCTCAGTCGTTTCTGACTCTTCGCAACCCCATGGACTGCAGCCTACCAGGCTCCTCCATCCATGGGATTTTCCAGGCAAGAGTACTGGAGTGGGGTGCCAATGCCTTCTCCATGATACAAGGCATTATGTGATAAATACCTTAAAAGATAAATATTTTAATGGGAGGACAGAGAAGGGCAAACTAATTTAGGGCTAATGGGATTAGAGAACATTTCAAAAGCCTTCCAGCTACTGATCTGTTTCTCACTTTCTCTCTTAAACAAAAGAGAACAAAAACTTTAATATTTATGTATTTTAATTTTTATCAAAATTACAAAAGATTCAGATAGTTCCCCAAGATTATTAAGAAGAGACTCCAGGCAGCCTCATTTCCATCCCTGAATTTTTCCCTCCCAGAGGAAACCAGTTTTACCTCTTTTAGCTGATTGCTTCCTTTTTTAAAAAATAATATACTTACATCACTATTTCTTGGCTTTACAGTTTTAGGTGTTAGCATTAACTTACAACTACAAAAGAGAATTTGCTTTATTTATTTTCAAGGCCTTTATGACACATTGCTTCTTTCCCATTCCTTCATCCTCTCATTAATTAATTTTGTAATTTTGCCTAGATTTATATTTCAATGTTTACATTATTAAGGCTGTAACCTACTATTTACAATTGAGCCATCTGGTAAACCATAACTGATCTTATCCTTCCTAAACTGCTTTTCCTTTTCCATATCTTTTCATTTGTTTGATCTCCACTACCATACCTGCTGAGGACTAACAAATCTCTTTCTCTAGCCAAGTTTTCTCTCTTGATATTGAGGCCTACAGATTTCTTTTTTAACTCAACAACATTATAAAAACATCAACTGACCACCTACTGTATGCCTGGCATTCTACTGATACTAAGCACTTTGGATGTACTGGCTCAGTTAAACCACATGATTCTATTTTTATATTCAGTTCAGTTCAGTCACTCAGTCGTGTCCGACTCTTTGCGACTCCATGGACTGCAGCACACCAGGCCTCTGTCCATCACCAACTCCCGGAGTTTACCCAAACCCATGTCCATTGAGTCAGTGATGCCATCCAGCCATCTCATCCTCTGTTGTCCCCTTCTCCTCCTGCCCTCCAATCTTTCCCAGCATCAGGGTCTTTTCAAATGAGTCAGCTCTTCGCATGAGATGGCCAAAGTACTGGAGTTTCAGCTTCAACATCAGTCCTTCCAATGAACACCCAGGACTGATCTCCTTTAGGATGGACTGGTTGGATCTCCTTGCAGTCCAAGGGACTCTCAAGAGGCTTCTCCAAAACCACAGTTCAAAAGCATAAATTCTTTGGTGCTCAGCTTTCTTTATAGTCCAACTCTGGAGTCCAACTCCATCCATACCTGACCACTGGAAAAACCATAGCCTTGACTCGACTGACCTTTGTTGACAAAGTAATGTCTCTGCTTTTTAATATGCTATCTAGGTTAGTTATAACTTTCCTTCCAAGGAGTAAGCGTCTTTTAATTTCATGGCTGCAGTCACCATCTGCAGTGATTTTGGAGCCCCCAAAATAAAGTCTGACACTGCTTCCACTGTTTCCCCATCTATTTGCTATGAAGTGATGAGACCGGATGCCATGATCTTAGTTTTCTGAATGTTGAGCTTTAAGGCAACTTTTTCACTCTCCTCTTTCACTTTCATCAAAGGGCTCTTTAGTTCTTCGTTTTCTGCCATAAGGGTGGTGTCATCTGCATATCTGAGGTTATTGATATTTCTCCCGGCAATCTTGATTCCAGCTTGTGCTTCTGCCAGCCCAGAGTTTCTCATGATGTACTCTGCATATAAGGTAAATAAGCAGGGTGACAATATACAGCCTTGATGTACTCCTTTTCCTATTTGGAACCAGTCTGTTGTTGCATGTCCAGTTCTAACTGTTGCTTCCTGACCTGCATACAGATTTCTCAAGAGGCAGCTAAGGTGGCCTGGTATTCCCATCTATTTCAGAATTTTCCACAGTTTATTATGATCCGCACAAAGACTTTGGCATAGTCAATAAAGCAGAAATAGATGTTTTTCTGGAACTCTCTTGCTTTTTTGATGATCCAGCGGATGTTGGCAATTTGATCTCTGGTTCCTCCGCCTTTTCTAAAACCAGCTTGAACATCTGGAAGTTCACGGTTCACATATTGCTGAAGCCTGGCTTGGAGAATTTTGAGCATTATTTTACTAGTGTGTGAGATGAATGCAATTGTATGGTAGTTTGAGCATTCTTTGGCACTGACTTTCTTTGGGATTGGAATGAAAACTGATATTAGGTACTATTATAAATACACCTTTTACAGATATGGAAAATAAAGCAGAGAACGTGCTAACTTGCCCAACTACACAGTTACGTAAAGTCAAGCAGTGGGACTCAAGAACTACGACTATGGTTATGAACCATACCACCTAAAATGCACCCTCTTTCAGTAAACACATGTTAACTGGGAGCCACCTTTATGGAGCTCACAGTCCAATGGCATGACACACAAACAAGAGGATACAGTAAGAATGCAATGGAGCACATGCGTTCTCTAAGCATTAATAGCTAATAGAATAACACATGAAATCAGACAAGAAATAAAAAGACGTTTACTTTTAGAAACAAGTATTTACTAAACACATATCAGTGCCAGGCTCTGTACTTGGTGTTGAGGACACAACGTTAAGACAAGAATTTTTCCGGGCTGGGAGGGGAATAGGAAAGAGAAAAAGGAGTGATTCAGAGTGATCCACAGCATGTGCAAAGGCCAAGAGATAAAAGAGCACAAACTGTTATCAAAAGCAATTGAGAAAAACTGTAATACATAATTTTAAGTGGGGGGATGGTAAGGTATGAAGTTGAAAAGATTAAAAAAACCCAACAAATCAAGAGGGCTGTATAAAATGTTAAAGAGCTTGGACTATACTCCAATGATAAATTTGGTACTCGCACTGTGTTATGTATGGAGAAGGAAGTGATCATCATACGTGTGTGTTTACACTCTTTGATTACAGTGTGGAGAATGGACTAGATGGAAGTATGACTGAAAGTATATCTCTTTTTTGTTGTTGAGTTGTAAAAACTCTTTATTTAGCTTGGAGAGGACATCCTTACCAGATACATGATCTGCAAATATTTGCTCACATTACTTGGGTTGCCTTTTACTTTCTTGATACTGTCCTTTGATGGAGAGGTTTTTTAAATTCTGATTAAGTCCAATTTATCTGTATTTGATAGTGTTCATCATTTAAATCATATTTAAGAGACCACTCTGAAATACAAAGTCATGAAAATTTGCTTCAATATTTTCTTAAAAGGGTTCTATAACTTCAGCACTTGCAATTCCATGTGAGTTTTAGGATTTGATTTTCCATTTCTGCAAAAATAATAGGTTTGGGGGAATATTTCCTCTTAAGGATAGTAAACCTTCCAATCCATGAATGCAGGATGTCTTTCCACTTATCTAGGTCTTCTTTAATTTCTTTAGGTAATGTTGCAAAGTTGGAAGTGACCTTTAGGTTGACTGTGTGGAGTGAGAAGGAAAGGGAGTGACCTGAGATGGCATTTGGACTTTCAGACGTCTGTCACAGTGGCTGATGTGGCATTCCACCGTGGGAAACCAGGGTAGGGACTGCTAGGAGGAAACATTGCTGAGTTGAGTTTAGGCATATTCAGACTCAGTGCCTATGAGACATTTAACTCAGAGGGTATTAATTAATCAGATATTTAATCTTCTTTTAAAACACCCTTACTTCAGCAAAAGTGGATATTTTGTATTAAACATGGCATTTCAAAACTTAGAGCTCTTTTCCAGGAGACTTCTTTGTCATCAAGAAAGAATATGTTTGATATCGCTTTTGTATTGTGTATTTTATTGCATTTTTTGCATTGCATCTTTACCATATCAATAGCCTATTATATGTTTACCTCAAGCAATTAGAATCTCATTTAGAACAAAGAATGTTTTAAAATATTACCATAAGAAATAATCTTTTCTTTGAATTTTAACACAGAATACAGTCAAGGTTTCCCTACCTTTGGATAACACTGGCCCCTTTATACTCACCGTATAATTTTCCTTTTAAGTATTCCGCAATTGATGGCACAAGTCAAGTACAGTATACTTTTCATCAAGCATGGAAACGTCTTCCTTTTTCTGTCATGCCCCCATTCCTCCTACTGCCCTCTCCACATAAAATCTGTGTTAAGTGCACACAACAGATTGACACTCAGCTCCTTGTCAGCTCTTTTAGGAGGTGGAGAGACTAAAATGACTGCTGTGATGACCTAGTGCTTTGCAACCTAGCAAAGGTTAATTTTGCATATTCACTGGTATATTATTTAATACTAGCAAGAACAACTTTTTGCATATTATTCTACACAATGTTTATAAAAGGTCATCTTTTTAATTACTCAGTTTTTAAAACCAATCTATAGTGACTGTCCTGAAGTAGAGGAGTAAACTCAAGGTTTTTAAAAATCAAAGTAAAGTGAGTATATAGCATGAATTTACGGTGAAACGGAGTGCTAACGAAACAAGACCTAAATCAGGGCACTGTCCTGCATTACTGCAGTCATAATGAGTAGTGACTATATAAAATAAGAAACTGTCTACATCATATGAATACTATTAATGGCAGGACTTTTTTTTTATTAAAATGGCAAGAGTACAAATAACTTGTATTAGTAAAATACAATAGTGTTCAGACTGTAATATCAACATAAAATTGAAGTCTATGGACAGAAAAGGTAAGAGACTTTGGAGACTTTGGGGGAAAAAAAGAAACATCACTGAACTTGTTACACTACATTATAGACAGCTGCCACAGGCAAAAATAAATAAATAAAATGGCAATTAAGTTGATTGCAGTATTTTAATATTTTAAAGGAAAACGTATGAAAAGTACAGATTTTTTAAAAAATAATCTTACATTCTTGACAGAGATAGTATTACCTACCTTTCTAAAAATAGTAGGGGTAAACAATTGTAGGAAATGTATGCTAATTAATGGTACAACACTAAGGATTTAAAAACCCTGACACACGCCTACTATACTGCTTTGGAGTCAGAGCATGGCCCGGAATTCATGTCAGGTTGGATCCAAAGTGGAATATGGGGTCCCAGGCCAGGAGTGGTAAACTGCGCCTCTTTTGGCACAATTTGTCCAGCCATGAAAGCATAAATCACAAAGGAAAAAAAATCAGTTTTGTTAAAACACTTTGCCCTCTTTTTATAAGCTTCTTTATTTACTCCGGATAGTTAACACAACAGTCGTCAATAGTGAAGTAAGCAGATTTTACACTCACTATTACTGTATGGATAGAAAGGGCCATATACATTTTTGTGTTTATAAGTCATCTCAGATCACTGCGGTATGGCACGGCACATGAAAACAGAGATTCAGAGGCATGGCGTTAATAAATTCATTTAACATTGTCAAGCATTCAAAAGATAAATGCAATCATATAGCAAAAAAAAAATCAGTTTGAAACTTTGACCTCTCCCAAGGATGTGAAGAATCTTTCCATGTGTCAGAAATCTCTATAGCAAAGATTCCTATAAGAGAGAAAAAAGTTATGTAGATTAATATTTTAACTCAATGATTTTATGATGTATTAAAAAATGTATTCTAGTGTTACTTTGGCAATACTTGGGATTTTTTTCCCCTCAGCTTCTATGAAGGAAGTCAGATATAATGTATTTTATCACCCAGTTTTCAGAAGCTGTGAATCATCCATATCATGCAATAATATGGACTCAACAATAAAAAGGAAAGAACTATTGACTTTATACACCAACCTGGATGGATCTCACGGGCATTGTGCTAAGAGAGAAGAATCACTCTCACAAAACTACATCCTGTGTGTGATTCCATTTACACAACACTCTCAAAAAGACAGTATTACAGAGATAGAGAAGAAAGTAGAGTTTGCTCGGGGATAGGGAGGTGGATGGGAGGATGTCACCATGGAAGGGTATTGTGAAGGAATGAGCTCCTTGGGGCTGATGGGACAATTCAGAACCTTGACTGTGGTGGTGTTCTATGTGTGGTATGTAAAAAAACAAAAACAAAAAAAAACTGCACACACACTAGCAAAAACTGAATAAGGTGTATCAGCTAGTTAACTATACCAATGTCAATTTCGTGGTTTGTAAGACATGGCCACTGGGGAAGCTGGCGGAGGATATGTGGGACCATCTGCACTATTTCTGCATCTGCTTATGAGACTAATTATTTCAAAATAAAGAGTAAAACAGAGCAAAACAAAACTGTTACAGCCACACAATGGAATACTATTCAGCAGTTAAAAGCAATATCCAGTGATATATGCTATATACAACAACCTGGATAAATCTCTACTATAAAAATCTAATATTTTACCCAGTGGCTGGGTAAAAGTCAGCCACTGCAGACTATATACTACATGATTCCATTTGTATGGCAACCTGAAAAGAAAACATTATAGGAACAGGAAACAGACTGGCTGTTGGGAAAAGTAAATTAAGTACACTGACTGTTGTCTAGACGATGTTATTCAGTCGCTAAGTTGTGTTCAACTCTGTTGACCCCCATGGACCTGTCAGGCTCCTCTGTTCATAAGACTTTCCCAGACAAGAATACTGGAGTGGACTGTCATTTCCTTCTCCAGGGGATCCTTCCCACTCAGACAGGATTGAACCTGCGTCTCCTGCATTCACGGGTGTATTCTTTACTGCTGAGCCACCAGGGAAGCCCATGTCTAGATATTAGATGGTAGTCAAAAGGTACCATTTAAAACAAACAGCAAAAGCTTAAAAGTTTTAAAAGGGATACTTTAAGGACACTATTAAAAGTATTAATAGAAAAGAAATTATTATAAGAAGACACTAAACTTCCTGAATATCAAAAGAAATGGTTATAAGCAAAGAAGAATAACCAAATAGAGAAAGAATTAGAGCAAATATCACATAGTAAACAGTTATCATAATATAATATGACAGAGTTGACACCAAATTTAAGAGTTATATCCATAATGTTAAGGAACTTAACTCACTATTAAAAAAAAAAAAGAATTTCAAAATGGTTCATAAAGTCAAACTCAAATCCATACTATCTAAAGAGAGACATTTAAAATGCAGAGATTCAAAAACAGACATGGACAAAGATTTACCAGGCAAATGGACCCAAGGAAATAGGAAATAGGAGCTGTAACTCTAGTACCAGACAAAGTAGACGTCAAGTCCTTCCTCCTTCCAAAAAAATTAAGTGCATCAGAAAATAACATTTTGTAAAAGCCAAATTCACAGTGAAGATATGACAATTCAGAATATCTATGCAACAGATAAAACAGCAAACCACCTATATAAAACAAAATTTATAGGAGATATAAGAAGAAATAAAAACATACCAGTAATAGGAAATTTTAAAATGCCATTCTTAGTAAAACAAGTGAACAAAAATTAAATGACATTATAAAAGAACAAAGTAAAATTAAAAAGGTAAATCTTCTGGATATATTATACTATACTCTGATAAGAAAGAATATATCTTCTCAAGTGTACATGAACTGTTACCAAAACGTGAACATGTAGTAAAGTATAAAGAAAACATCAGTAGTTTCTATAAAATAGAAATATTACAAATAATATACACAATAACACTGAGAATTAAAAATGAAACCAAAACAAACAAAAAACTCTTCTCACTGAAAATTAAAAGATTTTCTATCAAATAACTCTTGGGTAAAAATGAAAATACAAACAAAGATTAAAGAAATTCTGAAAAATAATGATCACGAAAACACTATATATCAGAATCTGTGGGATATACTGAAAGCAGTAATCACAGAAAAATTCATAACCCTGAATATCTACATTGATAAAAGTTAAAGAATAGTAATAAATGAATTAAATTTCTAACTGAAAAACCTAGGGGAAAAAAAATCAACAAAGTAAATGAAAAAATAGCACAAGGAAGGAACTAATGTAAATAAAAACAGAAATTAATAAGGTAGAGAAAGAAGATAGATTAAATCAATAAATCAAAATGCTGGTTCTTTGAAGCAATGAACTAAGTAAACAAACCACAGGCTAAGGTAATCAACAAACAAAAGGGAGAAGCACATATACACAAATAAGAAATGACAACAGGATATAACTATTGACACAGAAGAAATTTAAAAGTTTATAAGATATTGCATTCGTTACTTCTGTGCAAATAAAGCTGAAAACCTAGAGTTAAAAGCCTCGATAATTTTTACACAAACAGATATAGCTTAAAAAGACTAATTTCCAAAGAAGAAATAGAAAAAGTTACCAAGGAAGTACACCCCACAAAAAAAAGAGTCGAGGCTCTTTAGAAATCAGATAATCCCCAACTGTATAACTTGTTTCAAACTACAGTAACAAAAACTTCCAAATTATTTTTTTAGAAGCAGATATAACATTGATATCTAAACTTAATAGAAAAAGCACAAAGAGATAAATACAGGTCAATATCAGTTATGAATATTGATATACAAATCTAAAATAAATAAAATATTACCGAACACTAAGAAAATAATAGACTATGACCAATTTCTCATGTACGTCAGAAATTCAAACATGGTTCAACAGTTGAAAAATTAATTAATATATCCACATATTAATGATTATAAAGAGAAAAACCATATCTTCATAGATGCTAAAAAAAAGTCCTTGACAAAAAGTTTCCTAATAAAAAAAATCTTAAAAAAAATAGGAATAAGTGGTATTTCCTTAATACCATAAAACATATAAACATGAATCATAAAACTAGTATCTTAATTATCAGGAAAAAAAAAACAACAAAAATAGGTATTCCCACTACAGGTCAGAATTAAAACAGAAATTCCACTTTTGCCACGACTATCTGTCATTATTCTGATGATACTAGCAAATGCTATTAACCAGAGAATATAATTCAAGAGATAAAAATAGGAAAAGAAGAAATAAATATCTCTTTCTGCAGATGACATGATAGTATACCTAGAAACCCCTAAAGAATTAATAATGAAATTTAATGAAATAAAAGAATTTAGCAAGATAACATGCTAGGAAATTAACATGCAAAAGTAGCATCATTTGAAGATATAATATATGGAGAAAACTCCATTTACAATAATAACAAAAAAGTAACAAAATATTCAGGAGTGAATTTTACAAGAAATATTCAAAACCTATTTAAAGAAAAACTACAAACCATTCCTTAAAGACACAAAGAAAATTTGAACAATGGAACATTGTTCCAACAGAAAATCTCTTCTTGGCTAGGACATCTCAGCATAATAAAGAAAAATGAAAAATGAAAGCAAACTGAAACAAATGAATCTACTGTTATTTTAAATGTATACCATCATCACAGTGAGAGTGAAAAAAAATAATCCAAATAATTTATGAACACAGTATTTGACTATATGCCCTCAAGACTTTGGAAAGGTCATGTATGGGACAGGAAGGAAGAATTGCAAACAGATTTTGAACTTTTTTCTAAGTTGGACTGTTTATTGTAGTTCATAGATGAATAAATCTTGAAAGTACTTTAGATTTTGAGTAGAGGGATTGAGCAGAGGAATAACTGTTATCATTGTTGAGTGAACATTTTGATGTTGACCAGATGTTCAAGCTGGTTTTAGAAAAGGCAAAGGAACCAGAGATCAAATTGCCAACATCCGCTGGATCATCGAAAAAGCAAGAGAGTTCCAGAAAAACATCTATTTCTGCTTTATTGACTACGACAAAGCCTTTGACTGTGTGGATCACAATAAACTGTGGAAAATTCTAAAAGAGATGGGCATACCAGACCACCTGACCTGCCTCTTGAGAAACCTATATGCAGGTCAGGAAGCAATAGTTAGAACTGGACTGGTTCCAAATAGGAAAAGGAGTACGTCAAGGCTGTATATTGTCACCCTGCTTATTTACCTTCTTATATGTCAGCTTATTTTACCTATATGCAGCAGTACACATGACGAAATTGCTGGGCTGGAAAGAAGCAACAACTGGAATCAAAGATTGCCGAGAGAAATAGTCAAGTACCCTCAGATATGCAGATGGACAAACACCCTATGGGCAGAAGAAAGGGTGATAGAGGAACTAAAAAAGCCTCTTTGATGAAAGTAAAAGAAGAGAGTGAAAAAGTTGGTTACAAGGGAAAAAAAAAAAAGGAAAAAAAAAAAAAAGAAAAAGTTGGTTTAAAGCTCACATTCAGAAAACCTAAGATTCATGGCATTGGTCCCATCACTTCATGGGAGAAGTAGATGGGTTTGAGATTCTTTATGTGGTGTTTAAACAATGTCAGACTTTATTTTGGGGGGCTCAAATCACGTTGCAGATGGTGACTGCATGGCCATGAAATTAAAACCGCGTACTCTTGGAAGGAAGTTTATGACCAAACCTAGACAGCAAATATTAAAAAGTAAGACAATACTTTTGCCAACGGGTCCGTCTCGTCAAGGCTATGGTTTTTTCCAGTGGTCATGTATGGATGTGAGAGTTGGACTGTGAAGAAAGCTGAGCGCCGAAAAATTGATGCTTTTGAACTGTGGTGTTGGAGAAGACTCTTGAGAGTCTCTTGGACTGCAAGGAGATCCAACCAGTCCATCCTGAAGGAGATCAGTCCTGCGTGTTCATTGGAAGGACTGACGCTGAAGCTGAAACTCCAATACTTTGGCCACTTCATGCGAAGAGTTGACTCGTTGGAAAAGACCCTGATGCTAGGAGTGATTGGGGGCAGGAGGAGAAGGGGACGACAGAGAATGAGATGGTTGGATGGCATCACTGACTCGATGGACATGAGTTTGAGTAAACTCCGGGAGTTAGTGACGGACAGGGAGGCCTGGCGTGCTACGATTCACAGGGTTGCAAAGAGTCGGACATGACTGAATGACTGAACTGAACTGAACTGAGGCCTCTCACTGGAGAAAAATGGGTGTCATACATATACAGAAAGGAAGGAGGCAAGAGAGAAACCTGTGAGGATGGTTCCAACTGGAGGTACCGGTTATTGTTTAAAAATGTCTGTTGCAGGGAGTGGGTGGGTGGGAGGAGGCAAGAGAGAAAGACAGCGAGGAGAAAGTGCAAGAGTGTGAATGTCTGAGACAGTTCATACTGCCTCATAAACACAGAAAAAGCAAACGGAGTAAAATTTTTATAACTGAGTAGGGATAAAAGGTGTACAGATGTTCTTTGCATTGTTTTATTTTTAATTTCTAAGTTTGAAATTATTTCTAAATAAAAATGTTTTTAAAAAGTTTCTGACATTTAGGAATACAGCTAAAATATTTTCCTTTGAAAAATTAGCCTATTACTTTCCTAGAGTATATGTATGTTTGGGGCTACAATATTTAGCCAATAGTTTGTTAATGAAAAGTATATAAAAATGTATGTTATAGAAATTAAAGAAAATCAGATTTTAAAAATTTATGTAAACTTTAGATAAAATAGACATATTTCTTTAACATATTTATATGACACTAATTATCAAAATACTTTTTTTTAATGTCAACATATCCAATTATATAATGATGTTTAAAAAGCACTATTAATGGTAGATGGTTACTGAGTTTTCTCACTCCCTCAAATATTCAGTGCTTATTGCTATATGGTTCCCTAAAGAATGGATCCTTAAGCCACTTACTCTTCTAATGATCGATCTAGGCCTCGGTCAGGAGATCGATGGTGAGTACGTTCTGGTGAGTGACATTTTGTATTTGGCTTTATTGTGGAACTCAAATGATAAGCATTACTTGAGTAATTCTGGCGGCGGAGTTCTTGCACAGCCCTCTCCCTAAAGCAAAAGAGGGACACTTTAACTGAACTTTTATATCCAGCAACATTATTAACACTGTTGTAAAACTGCAGTTCAAATCATACCGTAAAATCTAATCACCATGAAATAACCAAAGTCTGTTTTTATCCCAGAAACAGTGCTTTCCAGGCTGCTGAACCTACCTTTCAAATCGCTCTGTCCCTAGCTGTCTCTTTGTAATGTCCAAGTCAGCTTCCAGCTGCGTCACGACGTTCCTGAACTGGGCCACGTCCCTACTCTGGATGGCCCTGTATATAGAACGTGAATGACGGTCGATTAAAGGCAGAATACCAAAGTATTCCTAGGGCACCTGAAACCACGTTGGCCACGGTTTCTCAGCTGAGGCCAAGCAACACTCTGATTTTTACAGATGTATTGGTGCATCTAAAATATGTCAATTTTATACAAATAAAATAAATTAAAATAAAACATGCCAATTTTAGGTGCAGTAAATGTGCAAAGTAGTCTACTAAAAGCCCTTTAAGCTGTCTCAGCCCCATTCAATTAGTTAAACTTCATTTTCCCTATTTTTAGATATGGTAATACTATTATCTACCTATATTATCAATTCACTGCAGATCATTTTTACAGTTTATTTCACGGTATGATGTGCATATTCCAATGCATATAACACTGGAATTCACTAGCACCATAATAAATATGCAGTTGGTGCATATATGTATATCTAATTGACCAAATGCCTTATATGTGTGTGTAATGAAATTTGATATATCCAACTGTTAAAGACAAAATCTCTTCAATTTAACAGGATCTTCCTTAAGGCTAAACAATGCCTCCAAAACCCTGTGATAAGTACACTACCAGGAGGAAGATAATGACAGAGGTGACCACTCTTGCCAGAACATTCTCTCCTCTCTGCTGGCTTTCAGGACTGCACTACGGACTGCTGGAGTCTAAACTCTAGAGACTAGGAACACAGGCGTTTATAAAGCTTAACAGTTCTAGGTGACACTACTCACCAGCCCGTCTAAAACAGAGTGTAGCCCCTTAAGGTGGGAGTTTTGGCATACTTCACTGAGGCAATTTCCACCTATGGCTAGAGGAAATGATCCTACAGAACTGGATCATTCTGAAGGTCCAGTCCAAAGCCCAGCTGCAGTGACTGAAAAGAGTGACTCAGTTACAGCTGCCACAACCTAAAAACAGTCTCTGAAGGAAACCAGCCCTGGTTTTGCAGCCTGTGCTCAGTCAGGGGCTCCCAAAAGTGGCCAGTTCCTGAGACCATGATTCCTGTCCTTCCCCACGTCCCTACTCAGACGGGAGGGCAGAGCTGAGGCTGGATGAAAAGGTGTTACAGGTGGGATGGATAAGAACAGAGGCTAAGGGTCCCCCATCAGGTTTTGTGACAGGTGACAAAGGTGATAAAATAAAATATCTACTATGCAGGCAGCGGGGGGCTTCCCTGGTAGGTCAGATGGTAAAGAATCCGCTTGCAATGCAGGAGACTGGGGTTTGATCCCTGGGTCAGGAAGATCCCCTGGAGAAGGGAATGGCAACCCACTCCAGTGTTCTTGCCTAGAGAATTCCATGGACAGAGGAGCCTGGTGGGCTACAGTCCATGAAGTCCCAGAGAGTCAGACACGACTGAGCGACTAAGCACATCCAGGACACACACATGCAGGCAGGCATTTCCATCTAAGCCTCCAGTGGTGTAACAAGGTGCTAACAGTACTAGGCGTTCTTTAAAAAAAAAGTCACCATCAGTGCTCTGGGGGAAGTCTCCAGCATTCAGTGAATGCAGTAGTGCTTCCAGGTGCCCAGTGCACCGGGAAATACCACGTGACAAGTGAAGAGACTGGGTAGCAATACCAAGAAGGCCCATAATAGAAAAATCCTTCTGGTTTCAGAAGTGCTTTTTTTTCCTAAGCTGGTTATAATATTTCCCAAAGGCAATATGTTAGATCAGTAGAGGTTCTATTAGACCCAAAACTCCGTTGGAAACAATCAACACAAAGATGGTTACATTTAAATTTAGATGCATTGCTGCTGCTGCTGCTAAGTCGCTTCAGTCGTGTCCGACTCTGTGCGACCCCATAAATGGAAGCCCACCAGGCTCCTCCGTCCCTGGGATTCTCCAGGCAAGAACACGGGAGTGGGTTGCCATTTCCTTCTCCAATGCATGAAAGCGAAAAGTGAAAGGGAAGTCGCTCAGTTGTGTCCAACTCTTAGCGACCCCATGGACTGCAGCCTACCAGGCTCCTCCGTCCATGGGATTTTCCAGGCAAGAGTACCGGAGTGGGGTGCCATTGCCTTCTCCATTAGATGCATTAGACACACATAATAGAAATAGGTACTAAATCTTAGACAAATCACAACATTTTGGGTTCTCAGTTTAATTAATAGGAAACTATGACATTAAATCGTCTAAATTCCAGCTTTAAAATTTCACTAACCTATAAAGTACCGAAAACTTGAGAAATACGACTTAATGTTATCATATTGGTAATCAACTCACATTTTGTTTTCTGCCAAACAAAGGTGTTCTTTGAGAAGCTGAATTTCAGATTCTTTTTCCTGAAGTGCTATCTGAGACTGATATTCTTTGTCTCTATTGGCCACCAGCAAAGCTTCTAGATTCTGCATGGAGATTCTCTCATTTGTCATCTGACTCCTGAGGAGTTCTATTTCAGAACGAGCAGAATCCAACTCATTCTCCATCTGCACAATGATAGGAAGATATCTATACTTATTCCCACTTGTTTACTTAACTCAGGTATTATCAGAGACTCATAAAATTTATCTGTTATGAACTGACAACCACATTTAATTTCTAGATTTGAAATTGCGTCCTTCTTAGGAGATACATGCACATACACAGTATCACTTCCCAACTCTCTGATAGTATTAGAAGGTTCATTAATTTAAGAGTTATTAATCCCAAACGTCAAACAATTTCCAGCTTTGCTATTTCTTATAATATATTTTGGCAAGACTGACATGGTAGTATCTGTGACTATTGCTTTGTCCCAAGTTGGGTAAGTTACAAATGCCTAACTTCCTGATGGAATGTCATCATACTCCATGGTTAAGAAAGATAAGGAGTAATCTCACACTCCCTCTCTTGTATGGTCCGATGAAACACTTCACTTTTTGAAGGTTATCTTGAGCCTAAAATACATTCTCCAAATGCTTCTCCAAAAGGAGGGAAACCAGACATCACTATTTAGAAAAAAAATATTCTTTATCTCATAATATACATTATAATAAATTATATATATATATTCAAAAATTTAATGTGAAACGCTGAGAAAAGAAAGTCTATAAAAATGAATTATTAGGAAAGGGGCAGGCAGGTAGGGTAAGAACTTTTTAGACTAGATACAATTTAAAATGATGTCTGACCATAGCAAAAACAAACATCCATAGTCATTATAAACAACCAAAATTTACAAGGAAAAAAACCAGATGAAAATAAACTCAGTAAATAGTTAATATCTTACTAATAAAAGGAATATGAACTAATTCATGAGAAATATGAACTAATGATATGAACAGAAAATTTACAAAATATAGCTAGCTAATTAGTAAACATAGAGAATAATATATCTTATATTAATAATCAAAGAAACATAACTTAAAGCAAAATGGTATTTCTAATCCAGGATTTCTTAACCTTGACCCTACTGATCTTTTGTGTTGGGTAACTGTTTGGTATAGGGAGCTGCCCTGTGCCTTACAGGATGCTGAGCGGCATCCCTGGCCTCTACTTACTAGAGGTCTACAACACCCCCCAACCCTGGTGTGACAATCAAAAATACCTCCAGACATTGCTAAATATTCAGAGGAGAAAAACCTCTTTTGGTTGAACCAATGCTGCAGTTTATTAAATTGGCAAATGTCTTAATGCGTGTTGATTAACATTAAAATAGGCAATGATGGCGGGAATACAAAACGGAGCATCACTTTTTTGGTAGCAGCTTCACTGGGATGTAATTCACATACCATACAACTCGCCCATTCAAATGGTACAAGTCAATGATTTTTAGTATATTGGGTTGACCAAAAAGTCTGTTTGAGTTTTTCTGTAACACCTTACGGAAAAATTCAAACTTTTTGGCCAACACAGTATTAACAGAGCTATGTGATCATACCGCATTCCCACAGTTTATTGTTAGAACATTTTCACCATCCAAAAATGGAACCCAGTACACATTAGCAGTCACTCCCTTACCTCTGCCCCAGCACTAGCCCTAGGCAATAACTCATCTGTTTTGTATGATCTGCCTTATTTTGAACATTTCACATAAATGGAAACATACTGTGTGTGTGTGTGTGTGTGTGTGTGTGTGTGTGTGTGTGTGTGTGTGGTCTTACGTGACTGACTTCCTTCACTTAGTGTAATGTTTTCAAGAGTTGTCCATGTTTTAGCAGCTATCAGTCCTTCATTACTGCTACTGCCAAATAATATTCCCTTGCATAGATGTATGAATATTTGAGTTATTTATACTTCTTGGCAATTATGAAGAATGCTGCTAAGGACAATTGTGTATCCATTTTTACATGGAACTTCTTACAGAAGCCAACAAGACACATCATTCTCAAATGCATCATATCCTCCTAACAAGCAGTAGGCTAACAAAATAAGGGAGTTCAACAGGGTGTGATAATAACAGAAATGTAAACATAGCCAAAATGTGTTGATATTTCAATTATACTATGCAACTTTAACATACATTCTTTTAGGATTCAGGTCCCGTCTATTTCTTCAGATGCATCTCAGTCACTTGTTCATGCTACACTGGCCACTGCAAATAACTTACTGCTCACTCCAGAGTTTATATTTATATTTATACCTCCATACCATTGCCTAAGCTATTCCCTCATTCCTTTTGAGTTCAGTAGTACACCTTTATGAACTCCTCTCTGACACCCACAGGCCAATGGGAATTTCCTCTCTGAAACCTTGAGTATTTCTTTTTTTTTTTTTTTTTTTTTTTTTTTGAGTATTTCTTATTAGTATCACACTCACCCCAAATTATTTGTATGTCAATACCAGGAGGTCTTTGAGGGAGGGGGACTGTACCTTTTGAATATTATGTTCACATGGCAAGCATGATGGCAGGCATCAGGCACATGGTAGATAAAATCAAGTGAATTACAGTTGAAAAGAACTCAGCCAAATAGTAAATCTAGCTTAAAACAATATCATTAAAATTATAATTTAGCTAGATAAACCTCAACCTCGTGGTTCTTTGCTGACTGGTATGTCAGTGTGTTTTATCATTCTTTTGACTAAAAGTAAATGCAGAGCACACAAAGGAAAAATCTCTGTTATGGTCTTGAATGGTTTGGAACACAGCAGAAATTAATATCCTGGACTTTAAAAATAAAATCTAAAGTTGAAAGACATACCTTTGCTGTAGCATTTTATTAAAAAAAAAAGTTTGTTTTTCTAAAATTACAAAAATTTTACAGTGATAACATTACTAAAAGAACCATTTAAAAATGTATGACGTACCATTTCTATCTCTTGATCTTTAGCAACCAGCTGTCGATTGAGAAGTTCTTTGCTTGAGTCAAGTTTAATGCAAAGTTCCCTTGTGGAAGACAAATCTGCAAGGGCAGACACTTTTTCAAACTGAACCTTCTGAAGCTCCTCTTCCATCTTTACAACAGACTTATGTAAAGTAGCAATCTGGGACTTGTAAGACCGTTCTGCATTTAAGTGCTGCAAGGACAAATTATTATATATTTTTTAACATGGGAAAAACCCACAACACGGAAAACAAAGTGAGGCAAATCTTTTAATGACACTACTTTTAGATTACAAGGAACTTTCTCTTTCTCTCTCTCTCTCTCTTTTTTTTTTTTGGCCTTGCCAAATGGCATGTGGGATCTTAATTCCCCAAACTGGGATCAAATCCATGCCTCCTGCAGTGGAAGCATGGAGCCTTAACCATGAGACAGGGAATGGTAAAGGACATTACATGAAATGGTCAAGGACAGGGAAGTCCCTATAAAGAACTTTAGTTTATGTAGATGGTAAGAGTATGTACAAAACATTCTGGGAAAGATCAATTTCAAGTTTTCATATACAAAATCCATGAGTAAAGTGGTCAGCTGATCATTCTTTTTAATGTACTGAGAAAACAAAAGTCTCAGCCCCAAAGCTAGTTGAGACATATACATCTTTGTAGTTCTGTCTATATTTGCCACAGTTACAATTATTCTATAATGTAAATATTGCTGCTATTAAAGATAAAACATTAGCCACTGTTTCATTCACTGTGCCTACCTTCCCATTCTTGAATGACATGCTGATATGGATCATAGTATCATAAAATGAGGACTGATAACTCTCTAACACTAATGCCTCTGAGGGAAATAGACTGGGTAACTATAAGTTAAGGATATATCCATATTATAGAAAATGAGAGCATGTTTTAAACACTGTACTATGAGATTCAAGTTATATAAATAAATTTCAAATATTCAAGATAATTCCCCCCCCCTTTTTTTACAGAAAAAGTTCTTATGTAAGTGCGCTGCCATCTACAGAGAATTATTTGCTATTATATGAGGCTAAGAGAACTAAGAGGCAAGCCAAGAAATTTTTCTGCTTTTATAAGCGTTTTTACAAGTACAACACACAAAAAAATTGCTCCTGGAATAAGTTATTTGGCCAAAATTCACTCCTTTCTTTCTCCTTTCCTTCCTTCTTCACTCATACAACTACTCACACATTCTTCAAACAAACTTCTATCCATCCATCCACCCCACTCAACCACCTATCCATCCATTCCATACATTTTTCTTGGGTATATTCTATGTTCCAACAATGTGCCTAGATGCATAGCCAATGGTAATGGTCTCTGTTCTCATGAGGCTTCCAGACTATGGGGGAATCATGGTCAATAAAATAATCATATAGCTGAATATGTAGATACAGATTAGGCAAACATTTCTAGAGAAAAAAACTATAACACAGGGAAGTGACCTAGACTGAAAGGATCAGAGAAGTCAAGAAAGCCTTCTCTGAGTCAATGACACTTGAACTGAGATCTGAAAAGCAAATGGATACACAATGTGTGAGGCGAAGGTGGCTTTTCAAATTGGAGGATGCCAAGTGTGAAGCAAGGGCAGAGAAAAGGTTCCTATGTCTCGAGCTCAGAGACCACAGAAAAGAGTGAAAAGAGACACAGTTGAAAACACGTACAACCTATAAAACAGAGCCTGGTAACCCAGGTATCAATAAAATTTAGGTCTTTACTTCCACTAAATGATCTTACAGAGGAGGTTATGTGATCAGTTTTATGTTTTGAAAAGAATGTATGGAAGGTTTCAGGTTCTAGTAAAATTGCTGATTAAGCTAAGAGAAAAATCTTCTGGATAAAATAGAAAAAAAATTATTTTTGCAATTTATAGCTGAACTTGTAGGTAAGAAAGAGAAATTCTCACATGCCAAACATAAAGAAAATGAGTCAAGGTCAGCTGGTAACAAATGGGCCAAAGCTGGGGACAAAGTTTGAGCCTGTGAAAGTGAAAAGTTCTTAATGAACACCCTGGTGGTTCATTGTTCAGTTGCTAAGTCATGGTAGACTCTGCGACCCCATGGACTATAGCACACCAGGCTTCCCTGTCCTTTATCATCTCCTGGTGTTTGCTCAGATGCATGTCCATTGAGTTGGTGATGCTACCTAACCACCTCATCTTCTGCCACCCTCTTCTTCTTTTGCCTTCAACCCTTCCCAGCATCAGGGTCTTTTCCAATGAGTCAGCTCTTTGCATTAGCTGGCCAAAGTATTGGAGCTTCAGCATCAGTCCTTTCAATGAATATTCAGGGTTGATTGCCTTGAGCATTGACTGGTTTGATCTCCTTGCAGTCCAAGGGACTCTCAAGAGTCTTCTCTAGCACTAGTCTTCTCTAGTCTTCTCTAGTTTGAAAGCATCAATTCTTTAGCACTCAGCCTTCTTTATGGTCCACATCTCACATCCGTACATGACTACTGGAAAAACCATAGCTTTGATTATTCGGACCTGTGTTGGCAAAGTGATGTCTTTGCTTTTTAATGTGCTGTCTAGATTTGTCATAGCTTTTCTTCCAAGGAGCAACTGTCTTTGAATTTCATGGCTGTAGTCATTGTCCACAGTGATTTTGGAGCCAAATAAAATAAAATCTGCCACTGTTTCCATTCCTCCCCCCCCTCTATTTGTCATGAAGTGATGGGACCAGATGCCATAATCTCAGTTTTTTGAAAGTTGAGTTTTAAGTCAGCTTTTTCACTCTCCTCTTTCACCCTCATTAAGAAACTCTTTAGTGTAGAACACCCTGGAGTGGGCATTTAATAGAGAATCTGGAAGGGTCACACCTTAGTGTGAGGCTAAACTAGTCTTACAGGAAAGGCTACTTTAGATCTGCCTACCAAAGCTTAAAAACAATCTTGAAAGTATTAGTTAATCTGCAAGTAATTTAAGAGCCTGCCAAAACAAATCCAACACTTTCTAAAGGAAGATAATAAAATCTAACATTCAACAAAGTAAAATTCACAATGTCCAGCATTCAGTTTAAAAATACATATATCAGACATGTAAAGATACAGGAAAAGTGATCCACGAGCATCAAAATTAGTTGATGTAAACTGATGCAAAATGACAAAAGATGATATTAGCAGATAAGGGCCTTAAAACAGCTATTATCTAGACAAGAGGGATTAACAGGGTCTAAATTACCCTGTTGCCAAAACAACTAGAAAAATGAACAAAATATAGGAGGGAAAAATCAGTTTTCAGAAAACAGATAAAAGGTAGTACAGAACTATGATCTCTGGGAAGGAAAACAAATAAGGCCAACCAGATACCCCACGTCCAAGGTCAGTGAAACCCTAGTAAGACGGTAAGCACTGCAGTGGCTGTGAGGAGATAACCCACACATCCAAGGGCAAAGAAGAAGGCCCAGCAAGATGGTAGGAGGGGCAAATTCGCGTTTAGAATCAAACCCCATTCCCGCCAGAGACACTCAGAGGGATCAAACAAACCTTGTGTGCACCAGGAAGCAGTGACCCCAGAGGGGACTGTCCTGGACTTGCCTGTGGGTGTCCAGGAGTCTCCAGCAGAGGGGTGGGTCAGCGGTGGCCTGCTGCAGGGTTGGGGGCACAGACTGTAGCAGTACATGCATGGGATCTTTTGAGGGAGGTCACCATTATTTTCATTACCTCCACCATAGTTTGGCCCCAGGTAAATAGCAGGGAGGGAACACAGCTCCACCCATCAACAGAAAATTGGATTAAAGATTTACTGAGCATGGCCCCGCCCATCAGAACAAGACCCAGTTTCCCCCTCAGTCAGCCTCTCCCATCAGGAAGCTTCTATAAACTTCTTATCCTTCTCCATCAGAGGGCAGACAGACTGAAAACCACAAACACAGAAAACTAACCAAGCTGATCACATGGACCACAGCCTTGTCTAACTCAATGAAACTATATGAGCCATACCATGTAGGGCCACCCAAGATGGATGGGTCATGGTGGAGAGGTCTGACAAAATGTGGTCCACTGGAGAAGGGAATGGCAAACCACTTCAGCATTCTTGTCTTGAGAACCCCATGAACAATAGGAAAAGGCAAAAAGATAGGACATTGAGAGATGAATTCCCCAGGTTGGTAGGTGCCCAATATGTTACTGGATATCAGTGGAGAAATAACTCCAGAAAGAATGAAGGGATGGAGCCAAAGCAAAACACCACCCAGTTGTGGATGTGACTGGTGATGGAACCAAGTTCCAATGCTGTAAAGATCAATATAGCATAGGAACCTGGAATGTTAGGTCCATGAATCAAGGCAAATTGGAAGGTCAAACAGGAGGTGGCAAGGGTGAACAAAACTGGACTGCAATGGGTGAATTTAACTCAGATGACCATTACATCTATTACTGTGGGCAAGAATCCCTTAGAAGAAATGGAGTAGCCATCATAGTCAACAAGAAAGTCTGAAATGCAGTACTTGGATGCAATCTCAAAAATGACACAATGATCCCTGTTCATTTCCAAGGCAAACCATTCAATATCACGGTAATCCAAGTCTATGCCTGATTAGTAATGCTGAAGAAGCTGAAGTTGAACGGTTCTATGAAGACCTACAAGACCTTTTAGAACTACCACCCCAAAAAGATGTCCTTTTCATTATAGGGGACTGCAAAAGTAGGAAGTCAAGAAACACCTGGGGGGGAGGAGCCAAGATGGCGGAGGAATAGGATGGGGAGACCACTTTCTCTCCTACAAGTTCATCAAAAGAATAACTGAACGCAGAGCAAACTTCACAAAACAACTTCTGATCGCTAGCTGAGGTCATCAGGCACCCAGAAAAGCAGCCCATTGTCTTCAAAAGGAGGTAGGACAAAATGTAAAAGATAAAAAGAGAGACAAAAGAGCTAAGGACGGAGATCAGTCCCGGGAAGGGAGTCTTAATAGAGAAAGTTTCCAGACACCAGGAAACCCTCGCACTGGCGGGTCTGGGGGAAGTGTTTGAATCTCGGAGGGCAGCCTGACTAGGAGGGGAACAATAAATAAAACCTACAGATTACGAGCCTAAAAGCAACTCCCAGCAGAAAAGTACTCCAGACACCCGCATCCGCCACCAGCAAGTGGGGGCGGAACGGAGAGGAGCGGGCGGCATTGCTTAGGGTAAGGACCGGGCCTGAGTGCCCTGAGGACAATCGGAGGGAGCTTTTGTGAGTTACCGACTTAAACTGTGGGATAGCAAGAGAGAGAGAGAGAATTAACCAGCCCGAACACACTGCCGGCCGTTCGCAGAACAAAGGGACCGAGCAAGTCCAGAGAAGAGCTTGCAGGCTGCGGGCCGGCCCAGCCCCGCCGGAGGCTGGAGACAGGGGTGAGGGGAAAGGGGCAGGCTCGGCCCCAAGGACCACATCCCCTACCGCACTGCAAACAGGCCTCCAGTTTCTAATCAAAGACCTCCTGAGATTCTGGATGGTCGACATCCACCAGGAGGGTCGCGGTGAGACAGAGGGCGCAGGCACCTGACCAGCGCGGGCAGGGACTGGGGCTGGAGACGCAGAGGGCAGAAGGTGCATGCACCCGACTGGTGCAGGCGGAAACTGAGACTGGGACAGCGGAAGAGAGTAGGCGCGCCGCACCCAGGGAGAGTGCGCCCGTCAAGCCCCTGGCTGCCTGAACCGCGCTGACGGGGAAGGCACAAAAAGCAGGTGCAGCTTTTTATTCCGCGCTTTTGTGGAACACCCGAGGGCTGGAACCACGCACAGCGCAGGGCATGCTCCATATAGAACGGCTGGGAGCCTGAGCGGCATAGACGGGTGGGGGGGGGGGCGGGGAAGCAGCGCCAGCCCCTCCCCGCAGCGCAGAAATGAGGCACTGAAGAGACCGGCAAACAGAAGCCAAATAAACAAAGGGAACCGCTTCAGAAGGGACCGGTGCAACAGATCAAAATCCCTGTAGGTAACACCGACTTCACCGGAAGGGGCCTGTAGATATCGAGAAGTGTAAGCTGGAACGAGGAGCTATCTGAAACTGAGCCGAACCCACACTGACCACAACAGCTCCAGAGAAATTCCTAGATATATTTTTACTTTTTTTTTTTTTTAAGTAAGAAAAAAAAATTTTTTTTAATTTTTTCTCTTTTATTTTCTTTTATAATGCCCTATTACTCCCCCAGTACTCCTTAACTTTCATTTTCATAGATTTTTACGAGTTTTTTAATTAGGAAAAAATTTTTTTTCTTTTTTTCTTCTTTTTTTTTCCTTTTTCTCTTCTATTTTCTATTTTTCTTTTTCTCTTATTTCTTTTCAAAGTCCTCTATTACTCCTCTACTACTCCTTAATTTTCATTTTCATTACACTATAACCTTACCAAAAAAAAAAAAGAAGAGAAGCCCTATTTTTAAACCGAACTTCATATATATTTCTAAAATTTTTTTGTGTGTTTTGGTTTTTGTTTTTAATATAGTATTTTTAATAGCCTAACCTCTACTCTAGATTTTTAATTTTTGTTTTTCAGTATATGATATAAATTGTGAACATTTAAGAATCCAATATTCAGTTCCCATTTTTATTCAGGAGTGTGTTGATTACTCTCTCCCACTTTTGACTCTCCGTTTTCTACCTCAGAACACCTCTGTTTCCTCCTTTCCCCTTCTCTTCCCAATCCAATTCTGTGAATCTTTGTGGGTGTCTGGGCTACGGAGAACACTCTGGGAACAGACAACTGCGTAGATCTGTCTCTCTCCTTTTGAGTCCCCCTTTTTCTCCTCCTGCTCATCTCTATCTCCCTCCTCCCTCTCCTCTTCTTCATGTAACTCTGTGAACCTCTCTGGGTGTCCCTAACGGGGGAGAATCTTTTCACCATTAACCTAGAAGTTTTATTATCGGTGCTGTATAGTTGGAGAAGTCCTGAGACTACAGGAAGAATAAAACTGAAATCCAGAGGCAGGAGACTTAAGCCCAAAACCTGAGAACACCAGAAAATTCCTGACTACATGGAACTTTAAGTAATAAGAGACCGTCCAAAAGCCTCCATACCTACACTGAAACCAACCACCACCCAAGAGCCAATAAGTTTTAGAGCAAGACATACCACGCAAATTCTCCAGCAACGCAGGAACATAGCCCTGAAAGTCAACATACAGGCTGCCCAAGGTCACACCTAACACACAGACCCATCTCAAAACTCATTACTGGGCACTCCATTGCTCTCCAGAGAGAAGAAATCAAGTTCCACGCACCAGAACACCGACGCAAGCTTCCCTAACCAGGAAACCTTGACAAGCCAATCGTCCAATCCCACCCACTGGGTAAAACCTCCACAATAAAAAGGAACCACAGACCTCCAAAATACAGAAAGCCCACTCCAGACACAGCAATCTAAACAAGAAGAAAAGGCAGAGAAATACCCAACAGGTAAAGGAACATGAAAAATGCCCACCAAGTCAAACAAAAGAGGAGGAGATAGGGAATCTACCTGAAAAAGAATTTAGAATAATGATAATAAAAATGATCCAAAATCTTGAAAACAAAATGGAGTTACAGATAGATAGCCTGGAGACAAAGATTGAAAAGATGCAAGAAATGTTTAATAAAGACCTAGAATAAAAAGTGAAAGTAAGCCATGCAAAAAAAAAAAAAAAGAGTCAATTAAAAATGAGTAATGCAATGAATGAGATCAAAACACTCTGGAGGGAACCAAGAGTAGAATAACGGAGACAGAAGATAGGATAAGTGAGGTGACGATAAAATGGTAGAAACATAATGAAGCAGAGAAGGAAAAAAGGAAAAAAAGAATCAAAAGAAATGAGGACAACCTCAGGGACCTCTGGGACAATGTGAAACACCCCAACATTCGAATTATAGGAGTCCCAGAAGAAGAAGACAAAAAGAAGGCCATGAGAAAATACTCGAGGAGATAATAGCTGAAAACTTCCCTAAAATGGGGAAGGAAATAGCCACCCAAGTCCAAGAAACCCAGAGAGTCCCAAATAGGATAAACCCAAGGCGAAACACCCCAAGACACATATTAATCAAATTAACAAAGATCAAACACAAAGAACAAATATTAAAAGCAGCAAGGGAGAAATAACAAATAACACACAAAGGGATTCCCATAAGGATAAGAGCTGATTTATCAATAGAAACCCTCCAGGCCAGAAGGGAATGGCAGGACATACTGAAAGTAATGAAAGAGAATAACCTACAACCTAGATTACTGTACCCAGCAAGGATCTCATTCAGATATGAAGGAGAATTCAAAAGCTTTACAGACAAGCAAAAGCTGAGAGAATTCAGCACCACCAAACCAGCTCTTCAACAAATGCTAAAGGATCTTCTCTAGACAGGAAATGCAGAAAGATTGTATAAACGTGAACCCAAAACAACAAAGTAAATGGCAACGGGACCACACCTATCAATAATTACCTTAAATGTAAATGGGTTGAATGCCCCAACCAAAAGACAAAGATTGGCTGAATGGATACAAAAACAAGACCCCTATATATGCTGACTACAAGAGACCCACCTCAAACAAGAGACACATACAGACTAAAAGTGAAGGGCTGGAAAAAAAATATTTCACGCAAACGGAGACCAAAAGAAAGCAGGAGTCGCAATACTCATATCAGATAAAATAGACTTTCAAATAAAGGATGTGAAAAGAGACAAAGAAGGACACTACATAATGATCAAAGGATCAATCCAAGAAGAAGATATAACAATTATAAATATATATGCACCCAACATAGGAGCACCGCAATATGTATGGCAAACGCTAACGAGTATGAAAGAGGAAATTAATAGTAACACAGTAATAGTGGAAGATTTTAATACCCCACTCACAGCCATGGAGAGATCAACTAAACAGAAAATTAACAAGGAAACACAAACCTTAAATGACACAATGGACCAGCTAGACCTAATCGGTATCTATAGGACATTTCACCCCAAAACAATCAACTTCACCTTTTTCTCAAGTGCACACGGAACCTTCTCCAGAATAGATCACATCCTGGGCCATAAATCTGGTCTTGGAAAATTAAAAAAAATTTAAATCATTCCAGTCATCTTTTCTGACCACAGTGCAGTAAGATTAGATCTCAATTACAGGAAAAAAATTGTTAAAAATTCAAACACCTGGAGGCTAAATAACACGCTTCTGAATAACCAACAAATCATAGAAGAAATCAAAAAAGAAATCAAAATATGTATAGAAATGAATGAAAATGAAAACACAACAACCCAAAACCTATGGGACACTGTAAAAGCAGTGCTAAGGGGAAGGTTCATAGCATTACAGGCTTACATCAAGAAACAAGAAAAAAGCCAAATAAATAACCTAACTCTACACCTAAAGCAATTAGAGAAGGAAGAAATGAAGAACCCCAGGGTTAGCAGAAGGAAAGAAATCGTAAAAATTAGAGCAGAAATAAATGCAAAAGAAACTAAAGAGACCATAGTAAAAATCAACAAAGCTAAAAGCTGGTTTTCTGAAAAAATAAACAAAATTGACAAACCATTAGCAAGACTCATTAAGAAACAAAGAGAGAAGAACCAAATTAACAAAATTAGAAATGAAAATGGAGAAATCACAACAGACAACACTGAAATACAAAGGATCATAAGAGACTACTACCAGCAGCTCTATGCCAATAAAATGGACAACTTGGATGAAATGGACAAATTCTTAGAAAAGTATAACTTTCAAAAACTGAACCAGGAAGAAATAGAAGATCTTAACACACCCATCACTAGCAAGGAAATTGAAACTGTAATCAAAAATCTTCCAGCAAACAAAAGCCCAGGACCAGATGGCTTCACAGCTGAATTCTACCAAAAATTTAGAGAAGAGCTAACACCTATCTTACTCAAACTCTTCCATAAAATTGCAGATGAAGGTAAGCTTCCAAACTCATTCTATGAGGCTACCATCACCCTAATTCCAAAACCAGACAAAGATGCCACAAAAAAAGAAAACTACAGGCCAATATCACTGATGAACATAGATGCAAAAATCCTTAACAAAATTCTAGCAAACAGAATCCAACAACATATTAAAAAAATCATACACCATGACCAAGTGGGCTTTATCCCAGGAATGCAAGGATTCTTTAATATCCGCAAATCAATCAATGTAATACACCACATTAACAAATTGAAAGATAAAAACCATATGATTATCTCAATAGATGCAGAGAAAGCCTTTGACAAAATTCAACACTCATTTATGATTAAAAATTCTCCAGAAAGCAGGAATAGAAGGAACATACCTCAACATAATAAAAGCTATATATGACAAACCCACAGCAAGCATCACCCTCAATGGTGAAAAACTGAAAGCATTTCCCCTGCAATCAGGAACAAGACAAGGGTGCCCACTCTCACCACTACTATTCAACATAGTGTTGGAAGTTTTGCCACAGCAATCAAAGCAGAAAAAGAAGTAAAAGGAATCCAGATAGGAAAAGAAGAAATGAAACTCTCGCTATTTGCAGATGACATGATCCTCTACATAGAAAACCCTAAAGACTCTACCAGAAAATTACTAGAGCTAATCAACGAATATAGTAAAGTTGCAGGATATAAAATTAACACACAGAAATCCCTTGCATTCCTATATACTAACAATGAAAAAACAAAAAGAGAAATTAAGGAAACAATACCATTCACCATTGCAAAAAAAAAGAATAAAATACCTAGGAGTATATCTACCTAAAGAAACAAAAGACCTATACATAGAAAACTATAAAACACTGATGAAAGAAATCAAAGAGGACACAGATGGAGAAACATACCGTGTTCATGGATTGGAAGAATCAATATTGTCAAAATGGCTATTCTACCCAAAGCAATCTATAGATTCAATGCAATCCCTATCAAGCTACCAACGGTATTTTTCACAGAACTAGAACAAATGAATTTCACAATTTGTATGGAAATACAAAAACCTCGAATAGCCAAAGTAATCTTGAGAAAGAAGAATGGAACTGGAGGAATCAACCTGCCTGACTTCAGACTCTACTACAAAGCCACAGTCATCAAGACAGTATGGCACTAGAGATCAATGGAACAGAATAGAAAGCCCAGAGATAAATCCACAAACCTATGGACACCTTATCTTTGACAAAGGAGGCAAGGATATACAATGGAAAAAAGACAACCTCTTTAACAAGTGGTGCTGGGAAAACTGGTCAACCACTTGTAAAAGAATGAAACTAGAACACTTTCTAACACCATACACAAAAAATAAACTCAAAATGGATTAAAGATCTAAATGTAAGACCAGAAACTATAAAACTCCTAGAGGAGAACATAGGCAAAACACTCTCTGACATAAATCACAGCAGGATCCTCTATGACCACCTCCCAGAATATTGGAAATAAAAGCAAAACTAAACAAATGGGACCTAATGAAACTTTAAAGCTTTTGCACTACAAAGGAAACTATAAGCAAGGTGAAAAGACAGCCCTCAGATTGGGAGAAAATAATAGCAAATGAAGAAACAGACAAAGGATTAATCTCAAAAATATACAAGCAACTCCTGCAGCTCAATTCCAGAAAAATAATGACCCAATCAAAAAATGGGCCAAAGAACTAAACAGACATTTCTCCAAAGAAGACATACAGATGGCTAACAAACACATGAAAAGATGCTCAACATCACTCATTATTAGAGAAATGCAAATCAAAACCACAATGAGGTACCATTACACGCCAGTCAGGATGGCTGCTATCCAAAAGTCTACAAGCAATAAATGCTGAGAGGGTGTGGAGAAAAGGGAACCCTCTTACACTGTTGGTGGGAATGCAAACTAGTACAGCCGCTATGGAAAACAGTGTGGAGATTTCTTAAAAAACTGGAATTAGAACTGCCATATGACCCAGCAATCCCACTTCTGGGCAACACACTGAAAGGAAAACCAGATCTGCAGAGACAACGTGCACCCAAATGTTCATGCACAGCAGCTGTTATAAATAGCCAGGAACATGGAAGCAACCTAGATGCCCATCAGCAACCAATGGATAAGGAAGCTGTGGTACATATACACCATGGAATATTATTCAGCCATTAAAAAGAATTCATTTGAATCAGTTCTAATGAGATGAATGAAACTGGAGCCCATTATACAGAGTGAAGTAAGCCAGAAAGATAAAGAGCATTACAGCATACTAACACATATATATGGAATTTAGAAAGATGGTAATGATAACCCTATATGCAAAACAGAAAAAGAGACACAGAAGTACAGAACAAACTTTTGAACTCTGTGGGAGAAGGTGAGGGTGGGATGTTTCGAAAGAACAGCATGTATATTATCTATAGTGAAACAGATCACCAGCCCAGGTGAGATGCATGAGACAAGTGCTCGGGCCTGGTGCACTGGGAAGACCCAGAGGAATTGGGTGGAGAGGGAGGTGGGAGGGGGGATCGGGATGGGGAATACATGTAACTCCATGGCTGATTCATGTCAATGTATGACAAAACCCACTGAAATGTTGTGAAGTAATTAGCCTCCAACTAATAAAAAAAAATAAAAATAAATAAATAAATAAATTTTAAAAAAAAGAAACACCTGGAGTAACAGGCAAATTTGGCCTTAGAGTACAGAATGAAGCAGGGCAAAGGTTAATAGTGTTTTGCCAAGAGAATTCACTGGTCATAACAAACACCCTCTTCCAACAACACAAGAGAAGACTCTACACATAGACATCACCAGATGGTCAACACTGAAATCAGACTGATTATATTCTTGCAGCCAAAGATGGAGAAGCTCTATACAGTCAGCAAAAACAAAACCAGGAGCTGACTGTGGCTCAGATTTTGAACTCCTCATTGCCAAATTCAGACTTAAGTTGAAGAAAGTATGGAAAACCACTAGACCATTCAGGTATGACCTAAATCAAATCCCTAACGATTATACAGTAGAAATGACAAATAGATTCAAGGGACTAGATCTGACAGACAGGGTGCCTGATGAACTATGGATGGAGATTCATGACACTGTACAGGAGACAGGGAGCAAGACCATCCCCAAGAAAAAGAAATGCAAAGAAGCAAAATGGCTGTCTGAGGAGGACTTACAAAATAGCTGTGAAAAAGAAGATAATCGAAAAACAAAGGAGGAAAGGAAAGATATACCCACTTGAATGCAGAGTTCCAAAGAATGACAAGGAGAGATAAGAAAGCCTTCTTCAGTGATCAGTGAAAAGAAACAGAGGAAAACAATAGAATGGGAAAGACTAGAGATCTCTTCAAGAAAATTAGAGATACCAAGGGAACATTTCATGCAAAGATGGGCTCAATAAAGGACAGAAATGGTATGGACCTAACAGAAGCAGAAGATATGAAGAAGAGGTGGCAAGAATACACAGAAGAACTATATAAAAAACGTTTTCATGACCCAGATAATCACGATGGTATCATCACTCACCTAGAGCCAGACATCCTGGAGTGTGAAGTCAAGTGGGCCTTAGGAAGCATCACTATGAACAAAGCTAGTGGAGATGATGGAATTCCAGTTGAGCTAATTCAAATCCTGAAAGATGATGCTGTGAAAGTGCTGCACTCAATATGCCAGCAAATTTGGAAAACTCAGCAGTGGCCACAGGACTGAAAAAGGTCCGTTTTCACTCCACTCCCAAAGAAAGGCAATGACAAAGAATGCTCAAACTACTGCTCAACTGTACTCATCTCACATGCTAGTAAAGTAATGCTCAAATTCTCCAAGACAGGCTTCAACAATACATGAACCATGAACTTCCAGATGTTCAAGCTGGTTTTAGAAAAGGACAGAGGAACCAGAGATCAAATTGCCAACATCATCTGGATCATCAAAAAACCAAGAGAGTTCCAGAAAGACATCTATTTCTGCTTTATTGACTATGCCAAAGTCTTTGACTGTGTGGATCACCACAAACTGTGGAAAATTCTGAAAGAGATGGGAATACCAGACCACCTGACCTACCTCCTGAGAAACCTACATGCAGGTCAGAAAGCAACAGTTAGAACTGGACATGGAACAGACTGGTTCCAAATAGGAAAAGGAGTATGTCAAGGCTGTATATTGCCACTCTGCTTATTTAACTTCTATGCAGAGTACATCATGAGAAACGCTGGGCTGGAGGAAGAACAAGCTGGAATCAAGATTGCTGGAGAAATATCAATAACCTCAGATATGCAGATGACACCACCCTTATGGCAGAAAGTGAAGAAGAACTAAAGAGCCTCTAGATGAAAGTGAAAGAGGAGAGTGAAAAAGTTGGCTTAAAGCTCAACATTCAGAAAACTAAGATCATGGCATCTGGTCCCATCACTTCATGACAGATGGGGAAACAGTGGAAACAGTGACAGACTTTATTTTTTTAGGCTCCAAAATCACTGCAGATGGTGACTGCAGCCATGAAATTAAAAGATACTTACTCCTTAGAAGAAAAGTTATGACCAACCTAGACAGCACATTAAAAAGCAGAGACATTACTTTGCCTACAAAGGTCTATCTAGTCAAGGCTATGGTTTTTTCAGTAGTCATGTATGGATGGGAGAGTTGGACTATAAAAAAAGTTGAGCACTGAAGAATTGATGCTTTTGAACTGTGGTGTTGGAGAAGACTCTTGAGAGTCCCTTGGACTGCAAGGAGATCCACTGGTCCATCCTGAAGGAGATCAGTCCTGAGTGTTCATTGGAAGGACTGATGCTGAAGCTGAAACTCCAATACTTTGCCCACTTGATGCGAAGAGCTGACTCATTTGAAAAGATCCTGATGTTGGAAAAGATTGAAGGTAGGAGGAGAAAGGTATGACAGAGGATGAGGTGGTTGGATGTCATCGCCGACTCAACAGGCCTAAGTTTGGGTTAATTCCAGGAGTTGGTGATGGACAGGGAGGCCTGACGTACTGCAGTCCATGGTGTCTCAAAGGGTCAGACACGACTGAGGGACTGAGCTGAACTGAACTGAACTGATGGTGGTCATGGGCTTCCCTGGTGGTTTAGACAGTAAAGAATCTGCCTGCAATGCAGGAGACCCAGGTTCGATCCCTGGGTTGTGTTGTTAGTAGATTTTCCTTGGAAGAAAAGTTGAAAAGAGATTTTCAATTAAGTTACATAACATATGTGAGAAACTCATATCTACACAAATAGCGGAAGGACATTAGAGACAGAATGAGTTAAGGTAAAATAAAATCTTTTATTTTTCTTATTTTTAACTAATTTACTAGATAACAGTTGGTTCAACACAATAGCAAGAATTTATTCAGTGATTATAGCTCTTGGATAAGTAAACTGATGGACAGTAATGTTATAAAGGATGGGAGAGAGGAATTTCAAACACAACGTTAAAGACACTTGCACTATTCCTGCAGTCATATAGTGCTATTTAAAAATGCAGACTTAGTCATAAGTGTATACTGAAAATTGTAGGGTAACCACTTTAAAAGTTTAAAAAAAGAAGTATATTGATATGTTAATTTAGGAGATAAAATATAATCATAAAAGACGCTCAACTAAAACCAGAAAAGCAGTAAGTGAGGGAAAGAAAAAAAAGAAACATAAAACAAGGGCAATGAATAGAAAACAGTCACAAATATGATAATTATTAACCCAACTATATCTATAATCATTGCAAATGTGAATGGACATCAGGATGTCAGAATGGGGAAAAAACAAAACTCAACTATATGTATTTACAAGAAACTCACTTTAATATAAAGATGCAAACACAAATCAAAGGAAGGCTGGAGTAGTTAATTTTAAACAAGCTGATTTAGAGCAAGGAAACTTACCAGAGATAAAGAGGAGACATTAAATAATGATAAAAAGCTTAATTCACCAAACATAGCAACCCATAAAGTGTATGCACCTAACAACACAACATGTCAACATACATAAAGGAAGAAATGATAGCGTGGCAAGGAGAGACACATAAGTCCACAACTACAGCTGGAGACGACATCATGCTCCTATCAGCAACTGACCGATCTAGCAGGCAGAAAATGAGTAACCACACGGTTGAATTGGACAGTACCAATCGCTGGAACTGACAGTTCTAGAAACTTCATTCAACAATAGCAGAATGCACATTCTTCTAAAGCTCATGTGGAATATTCTCTAAGTAGACTACATACGCCAGGACAGGGAGGCCTGGCGTACTGTGGTTCATGGGGTCGCAGAGTCAGACACGACTGAGCGACTGAACTGAACTGAACTGAACTGAGACTACATATGGGCTACAAAACATACATTAACAATTTTTTAAAGATTTTCTTTGATGTCGACCATTTTTAAAGTCTTTATTGAACTTGTGACAAAATTGATGCTTTTTTTTATGCTTTAGTTTTTTGGCCCTGGGCCATGTGGGATCTGAGCTCCTGGAACAGAGACTGAGTCCACACTCCCTGCACTTCGGAAGGTGAAGTCCCAACCACTGGACTGCCAGGAAAGTCCCAGCCTAACAAATTTTTAAAAATATAAATCATACTAAGTATGCTCTCCAACCACAGTAAAATTGAGCTGGAAATCAATAACAGAAAGATAACTGGAAAATCCCCAAATATGTGGAGATTAAACAACACACTTCTAAATAACACATGGCTCAGAAAAGAAATTTCAAGAGAAATATTTTGATATTTTAACTAAAGTAAAACATAACTTATCAAAATTAGTGGCATGCAGTGAAAGCAGTAGCTAAAGGAAATTTGTAGCAGTGAATGCATTTATTAGAAAAGAAGAAAGATCTAAAGTCAATAATCTAAGCTTCCACAGTAGGAAACTGGAAAAAGAAGCAAATTGAAAGGAAGGAGAAGAAAAGAAAAAAAATAAGAGAAGAACTCTATGAAACTTAAAACAGGAAGTTAAAACTGGACAGCTACGTGTAAAAGAATGAAATTAGAACACTTCTTAATACCATAGACAAAAGTAAACTCAAGATGGATTAAAGACCTAAATGTAAGGCCAGATACTATAAAACTCTTGGTGGAAAACATAACTCTTTGACATAAATTGGAGCAAGATCTTTTTCAATCCACCTCCTAGAATAGTGAAAATAAAAAGTAAATAGCTAAATAAATAAATAGCTAAATAAAAAAGTAATAGCTAAATAAACTTAAAAGCTTTTGCACAGCAACAGAAATCATGAACAAAACAAAAAGACAACCCTCAGAATGGGAGGAAATACTTGCAAATGAAGCAACCAACAAAGGATTAATCTCCAAAATATAGGAGAAGTTCATGCAGCTCAATATTAAAAAAAAAAAAGCCAATTAACCCAATCAAAAAATGGGTGGAAGATCTAAATAGACATTTTCCCAAAGAAGACATACAGATGGCTTAAAAGCACATGAAAAAGATGTTCAACATCACTAATTATTAGGGAGATGCATATCAAAACTACAATGAGGTATCACCTCATACCTGTCAGAATAGCCATCATCAAAAAAATCTATAAACAATAAATGCTGTAGAGAGTGCAAAGAAAAAGGAGCCCTCCTATACTGTTGGTGGGAATGTCTCAATAAATTGGTACAGCCACTATGAAAAACAGGTTGGGTGTTCCTTTAAAAACTAAAAATAGAGCTACCATATGATCCAGCAATCCCACTCCTGGGCATATATCCAGATAAAATCATAATTCCAAAAGATACACGCACCCCAGAATTAACTGCAGCACTATTTATAATAACCAGGACATGGAAGCAATCTAAGTGTCCATTGACAGAGGAATGGATAAAGAAGATGTGGTACATATATTACAATGGAATACTACTCAGCTATAAAGAAGAACACATTTGAGTTAGTTCTAATGAAGTGGATGAAGCTAGAGCCTATTATAGAGCAAAGTAAGTCAGAAAGAGAAAAACAAATATATATTAACATACACAGGTGGAATCTGAAAAAAAACATTGGTACAGACAGTCTTATTTACAAAGCAGAAACAGAGACACAGAAAGAAAACATGTAGAGAAAACAACATACGTGCCAAGGGGGAGAAGGGGGAGATAGGATGAACTGGGAGATTGGATTACACATACTTACTACTGAGACCATGTATGACATAGGAAACTAATGAGAACCTACTCTACAGCGCAGGGAGCGCTACTCAGGGCTCTGTGGTGGCCTAAACGGGAAGGAAGTCCACAGAAGGGCGGGTCCATGTGTGCGCATGGCTGGGTCACTCTGCTGGATAGCAGAGACCAACACAGCATTGTTAAGCAGCTAGACCCTAATAAAGTTTTTTAGAAAACAGCAAAACCCCCCAAAACTCAAAGCACACAAAACATTATACATCATTTGTGGGTGACAGGTATGTAGATAAAGTACAAACATGCAAGAGAGTTATACACTGACATCAAAGTTCTACACACCAACCACAAGAGCGGGGGAGGAAAAGGATGTGGAGCTGGGTCTGCAATGTTTTGTTTCTTTAAATAAAGAGACACTTTATTTAAATGATAAATATATTCTTTATAAAAATGGCAAAATGTTAGCATCTTCAACCTTGGACATGGGCTTATGTGGGCCTTTTATATTACTTTTGGGGAGGACACTGTTTTTGTATGCTTGAAATAGTTTCTAATTTTTTAAAATGCTAAAGATTATTCTATTAATAGTTGCAGGTTAGGTAAGAGATGGCTCTCCTGGTGACTCAGAGGTTAAAGCGTCTGCCTGCAATGCGGGAGACCTGGGTTCAATCCCTGGGTCAAGAAGATTCCCTAGAGAAGGAAATGGCAACCCACTCCAGTATTCTTGCCTGGAGAATCCCATGGATGGAGGAGCCTGGTGGGCTACAGTTCATGGGGTCGTAAAGAGTCGGACATGACTGAGCGACTTAACTTTCTAACTTAGGTAAAAGATTAGAGAAACAGTGTGGAGAACACTTAACAGAGAGACTACAATTCACAGTATACTTAGATAACCTAAGTGTTTGTTATACACTTAATTTATGGAAAGCTAAACAAAACTCTTTTAAATATGATGCAGGATGTACAACCAGCATATTTTCCCAGACTTACCTGCTCGACCTCTCTATTGAGGGCATCTACTTTTTCTTTTAATCTGTTCCCCTCTGCCTCTGCAGTGATAAGTTCTAATTTGAGGGTATTGTTATCTGCCTCTGCTTGACGGGCCTTATTTTCCCAGTTTTCAGCATCTTCGTTGGCTTTTCGGAGTTGGTCCATCATTTGCCTGTTCTCAGATTCCTAAAAAGTAAATCTTACGTGTTACTTTAAAAGAGTAAAATGTTAAACATATGATGCAAATTAAACATTATTTGCCAGGTCACTAGGAATTTACTTGTCAAGAGGACCATCTATAGCATAACCTCAAGGAATCCTATCTATACTCTCAATTTAGAAAATTGGTCCATTAATAATTAACAAAAGGGAATGGGCCAAGGATCTGCCCTGGTTCCTGAGTCACACACACTCTAGTACGGCTATGGTTTTACTCTTATCTTCCAGACCTCAATGAATATGTTTTTACATTTGCTTTGGTTTAAACAAGACTCCTCATTGCCTCTTTTCCCTATATATCTGCTTGCTGACTACTTGCTGGTCTGGTTTCTGAGTTTCTGCCTTGACCTGACCTTTTGTATCTATGTATTCCGGGGTTCCAGCTGCTCTTTTGGGCGGTACTGTGACTACAGAGCTTCTGACCGCTTGCATATCTTAAGCATCAGCTTCTGATAAATCTCTGGGTTTGGTGCATTTCCTATCTGGTTCCTGCCTTTCATTCATAACCCAAGCCTTAATCTTCTCCACCACAGGCTGTTCTATGACTCACTTTTGCTCTCTGTTCTAACAACTTGCCTGAAGTTGCTCAGAAGTAAAATATGCTGATAAACACTATTCATACATATACATTCAGGTATATACTGGGCGTACAATATAGAACCACATTGTTAGAACCTATGAGTTGGCTACCAGGGAAGCCCACCAAATATACATGAATGAATATACTGGGCGTACAATAAGAACCACATTGTTAGACCCTATAGACTGACTAAAGTAGGAGCTTATTTCTAAAAGAAAACAATCAGCTCCACAAACAATAGACTATGTTGAATAATAATTATGAAGCTACTTTTACAAAATACATTTAAAAAAATTATTTTAATAGTATGGTTTGACTAACCCATTCTAAAAACTTATTTATAATTCTGATAATTAATTTAAAGGACCCTTGATCTCTTTCTATCCTACTTGTTAGTAAACAGTTTAGAAACACGGGCTACATTTATTGCCAAAATTACAATAAACAACACCTCTAATTGTATAAGACTTTCAAATCAAGATTTAAGTTCTCACAAATATGATAAATCATGAGATTGGTTGAAATTCAGTTAATATCGCCACCTTGTGGTCTAATGGTACCTTGACCAATATGGAGGATCTGTGCCAAGTCTGTTGATTAAGTTAACATACTAATCTACTGTATTGGCTTTTAAGATTCAGATATTCCCGATGTGCCAGTAGGAATCAGATGTGTGTTTCCTATTACTGTACTAAAAATAACAGTTGTGTACAGAGTATGTACTTGGGAGATACATGGTACAGTGTACATAAACTGAATTTTACTCACATCAATTTTTACTCTCTTTAACTTTCTGTAGCACTTACTGTATATCATTCTTTTAAAACTGCCCTACAGCTTTATGTCAACTGGTTACTAACAGAGAAATGGAGAAGAGAGCCATTGCCCTCTGGCCCTAAGAAATAGATGGTCCCACAACAGAGTGATCAATTCTGATTTGCTACGCAATCAGGTGAAGCCTCTTTCGTCAAAGGTTTGTAATTGTCAATTACCATTTCCAAATATAAGTGAGCCCATGTTGATTCTGGCCCCTTGTCCTCCATCCAGTTAGGAGGGTTCTACTTATCTAAAATGGTTAAGTGGCAAAACAAAAGGGGTGCATTCTTGAGTTACCTTTCTGGATACTGGTGACCTTCTAAATATATAGTTAACACACAATTGTCAACATTAGAATATGCTACGCATTAAAGAAATGCACTTGATGCAGCCATTCCTATGAGTGCAATCAATCAATAGCTCTTGTGCAAATTCAGCTATCTTGGGCCAAAGGGAAAATAAATGTATACATACTTCAGACTTTAATATATTCTTCAGTTTATTAACCTCCAGATTAGTGTCTTGAACCTTCTGTTTAATGTCACTAAGTTCATTATGAGTATCATTCAGTTTCTTAGACAGTGCCTATGAGACAAAGACAGATTTTACAAAAAACTGAAAATTGTTCTACATCAAAACCACCATAAATATTTAAATATTTACAATATGATAAATAAAATTAATATACTTAATACATAAATCTCATATAAAAACAGTGAGAAAACACAGGAGTCCTAAGAGTAAGTGGACAAAGAACCCAAACACAATTCACAAAAAAGGAACCACAAACGGATAATACTTAAAGTTAAAATTTACTAGCAATCAAAGATATGGCAAGGAATGTACATTTTTATGTACTATTGGAATAAATGTAAATTTGAGGAAAGCAAATCTGTGATCTTCTACCTGGTGATGTATTAAGAGACATTTTTAAAAGCTCATAAAAACAAGAAAGACAAATACGTTGGCTTTTGTTAAAGGTAAGAGATGGATACATGGGTAGTCACTATACTCATGTCCACTCAGAAGGTTTCTTAATTTAAAAATTACACCTCATAAGCGTTTGATTCCATTTGAAAGCAAATCTATAAAACCTAATGAAAAGGAATGTCTAGTAAGGAATTATTTGCTCTGTGACAATATTTATTCATTAGGTGAATGATGCAATAAATAACAGTATCCACCTAGTGGTAAAACCACACAAAACATTATGCATCCATGAAAAAGTTTGGAAAAAATTTTTAATAACAGAGAAAAATGTTAATGCATATTTGAAAAAATCAGGATTAAACACTAAAAACATCTCAATTTGTTTAAAATCGTGGTATTGAGCGAGAAATTATTTTAAGGTTTCTGTTTTCCAAATCTTCTATGATATGGGTTTTTTAACAACACAGAGGGGTCCATCTTCTACATTTGGGCCCTATGACCCAAACATAGGAAAAATTTACTCTTGAACATTTGTATATTGTTATGGTAATAATTTTCTTCTGATTATGAAACATGTTTATTAAGGTATAACAAACAACTATGATGTTATAGTAAGCTAATAACAGTTACAAAATATTTATCAAGTGATAATGCTAGATGCTCTAAGTTCTTGCCAGGCATATTCTCATCTACTCTCCATTTTTACAGTTGATATGATCACACAGCCAGGAAGGGGGACTTGCACTCATGTGAGTCTTAAATACTTCACTCTGTTGTCTTCTCATGTAGAACAAAGCATGATGTAAAGTGGTATGTGGTTTTATCCCAGCTACATTAAAAATTTCATGTAAAAGACAGTATAAAATTTGTAAAGTATATTGAAAATCAGTATAAAAAAAAAAGTTAACAGCATATAACTGCATGGTAAAGATGAGAGCTTTTCATCTAATTTTCATAAATATTAGTTACAGTTAGCTTTAGCCTATTTGCTTTAGCGGTAAATAGAGCACACAAAAGTAGATTCTATAAGTTCACATCTCTTGTTTTTACTGCTATTAACTTTTAAAAATTAACCTTTATTTTAAAAGTTTTGATTTATAGAAAAGTTATTAAAATGGTATAGAGAGTGCCCATATAGGCTATACTCAGTTTTCTCTATTATTAACATCTTATATTAGTATAGTACATGTCACAATTCATGAACCAATGTTGATAGTTATTAACTGAAGTCCATAATTTATTCCTACTCCTTCCATTTTTATGGAATGTCCTTTTTCTGTTCCAGGATCCCAGTGTTCATTAACTTTTGAAAAAAATACCTTAACACCTCAAACAACTTTTTAATAATTAACAAAGCTTGGCGTCTTTATATCTGATTATGTAAATTAAATTATTTAACAGTTTAAAAATACAGACTTTTATGATGCAAACTAAACACATTGAGAGTGACAGCAAAGTGAAGGAAATCATTTGTATTGAAGAATTTCAATGGGGGAAGAAAGTTTTCAAGGAAAATTTTCTAATGATAAAATTAAAAGTGATACTGGTAATGAGAGCTCTTGATAAAACTGAACTGTACTGGCTTAGAGATGAACTAATTATAAGAGAAATTTTCCTAAAAAGAATCACAGTGCTAAAGAGGACCAAATAACGTGCCATGGTCAATATACTCATATTAAGAGCAAAGAGTCCATCAAATAAACCTACTCTTTTCTTCACCATTTCTGAAGGTTATCTTCATTTGCTAGTTTATTCCAATATTTACCCTTCACTAAGGAAGTACTTCCTAAGATTTAATACAAATGGTACACCCCTGTTCTCTAATATTTAACCTTATGTTTGAAAATTTCATTTATTTTCTGTGTAATAAAGATTTTAAAAATGGCTAGTTCCAAAGCCTGAGCTTTTCTATGAAATGAAACAAGGGCTGTAGCTCAGAAGAAACATATCTTTCTCAGAGAAAAAGATTCTAGGAACAAGTATACCTGGTTTTCTTGTTTAGCTTTAGCAAACTGTTCTTGGAGATTGTCATTCTCATGAGCCAAGATGTCCCTCTCCCTGGCTATTTGAGCCAGCTCATCATTTGTCTCATCCAGCTGCCGGCGCATTCTGGAAATGTCTTGTTCACACATAATGAGGGCTTCAGTAGACTGTCTATTCCACAAATCAGGCAGGAGAAGAGACATTTTACCGAAACAGAATAACAAATTTTCATGAGACAGAAGATAGACAGCATGAAAACATTTAAAGAGTTTTAAACACATTTAAATTTGCAGGAATAAATACTGCAAAGATAGTGCATTGAAGTTTCTCTGTGTTGCCAACATTACACTATGAAAAAGATGCCAAATAAATACACACAGTAGTCAATGATTTGTTACAGATTCAAAACTTCTGATGTTCAAGTATAAGAAAGTCATTGCCCTACCTCTAGATGCTAGATGCTCCTCTTCCTCTGCCCTTGTGAAAATGAGTGGTTCTCAGGGCTTAACTCTTAGCCTCCTGATTCTTCTCATGCCAGCACTTCTTTCTCTCTGACAGTTCCTATTCATATCCGAGGCTCCCAACCCTATCTACACTCAGACAACTCTGAAATGACCACCCCTGCCTCAGCTTCTAGAGGCCACCCCTTACACTCTAGACTCATATTTGACTGCTTACTAGACATACCTACAAGAAGGTCTTGGAAACTCTTCAAAGTCAAAGAAAAATCTTTTTCCATGTAGGTTCATCATGTCTAGTATTCATCACTAGCATTTGGCATTTTCCTAGATTCTTTCCCTCACAAACACCACACCCCTGTCCCTCAGCCTCCTAAGGCCAGTCTCTCACACCTATTCAGCCTGTGCAATCTCTCTGACAAAAGACATCTCACCAGCCTTTAGTGATTTCTCACTGCCCACAGGCTCATCTGTCTGTATCACAGGCCTCTGCCTGCCTGCCTAGCCTCTCCTTCGTTTCTCCCCTTACACTTTGGGTTCCAACATATTTACCTACTTGTCATTCCAGAGACTTTTGAACCCCACCTGTGGTTCTCTATGGCTCTTTGCTACCCTTTCTATCTTGAATGCTCTTCTCTTTCCTATCTTTGGCAAACACCAGATCTTCCCTTTACTTCCTCAAACAGACTCAGGCCTCCTTCCAACATTAGAGAGCTAGCATCTTATACATAACACTAAGCCCCTTGTTTCTATCTTTGTACCTAACATAGTACTTTGCCCCCCAATAAGTGATCAAATCTTTCTTGAGTAAGTGATTTACCTTGATGCCTGTTCCATCTCAGCAATGATATTCTTCATGCCTGAAATGGTCTTTTCCTTGAAAAATAATATAAGTATTAAGTACAAAATTATCTTAAACTGTATTTCTGTTAAAAGTGAATATATGAGAAGAATTTCCCACCTCCTTTTTGATTTACAGTTGTTTTTAAACACTTGTGTTCTATTCTTGCTACACTTTAAAACTAATGCTTAATTTATCAATGTGAGTATCTGTACTGGATAAAAACAATTGATTGTGCTCCTCAAAACAAAGACTATACTTAGGTATATTGATATGAGATCATCACATCAAATACCATTAAAAGATGTTTTGTGCAGTCACCCAGCAACATAAGAACCCCTTAAGCACTCTGTTTTTGGAGGAAACCCAATGATTTGGCACTGGGTTCTCTACTGGAAATAGGACTGATTTACTTCCTTACTTCTTCATGTTATAAAACCCAGGAAAGTGAATCATGTAAAATTAAATTTAGTTATTAAGAATAATGACCTTGACAAAGTACACCATATATATCAGTCGTCAACATCACCTTGAAAAAGCTGTTACAGTGGGATTACTTATAGAAGTATACTATTAATTTTAGGTGTAAGCTAGTAAGCAGGCCTAGGGCAAAAGTGTAAGAAATAAATTATTTCTATTTTTCTTTTTCAAGGGTGTGGAGAGAGAGTAGGATTAGTGGAATCAATCAAGACTGAGATGAGGGGGAATATCTTAATGCCATCAATACCATTTCCAGATGTCCTCCTTTAAAAACTAGCTGATCCTGGAACTAGTAACAGATACTACACATAGACACTTAGCACTGACATTAAGTCCTTAAAAAGTAGAAAAATTATTCTTCCACTAAAATAACCAGATTTCACTTTGCCTTTTAAATTTTCAACTCCTAGTAACCAAGTAACAAGATGAAAATTAAACCTGTAGTTCCCAACCAGTGCTGCTCCCATCATCAGAGACAACTCTGTGTGTGTGCGTATTTGTGTGTGTGTGTGTGTGTGTGTGTGATACGTCCTTACTCATGTGTTCCTCTCTAGGGTATTTTTAGCTCTGGTTTCCCATTCTGTTTTCTGACAGAATGGCACAGATTCCATATCTGGCCATAATGGATACTGAAGTATATGGTTAAAATATCCATTAGCAAAACTGTTAAACCCCTTAAAGAATCACAGCCAATGGAGGAAAAACAAAGAGAAAATACTGCTTACTATGGAATATTTACAAATGCTTTGGAAATACAACTTAACACACTTCTAAATAAATTCTGAAAAGCTAACTGAATTTCTAGTATTTCTGACAGCTGTTACTTGGTTAAGATTTAAACATGGCTTATAGGCCTAAAAAGATCTCTCTTTTATCAAAAGAAATTCCTTGAAAGATTCTCTAAAAATACTGCAAAAGTATTCCGGGCAAACAAAATTACTGTATAGAATCCAATAATATATCCTCCTAGACTATTTTTCTCTTAATGTGACCCTAATAGTACCATTTTTTAAAATTTATATCATTATCAACTTGATAATCCTTGTACAATCTCAATATATTTGTCCAATCAGAGACATAGATTCAAGTTAATTGTTAAAAATTCAACGTGGACAGGGTGGTCATATATCTACTCAGAAAAAAGAAACAAACTAAAATTTTATACAAATAATTCTGACTTTTATGATTCAAAAGTCTATGAACTTGCTATTGAATTTTCTAACTTTAATTGATATCAAGTAGTAGAACAAATTTTAAAAAACTATGCTTACCAGACCAAATTCACTTTATTCACTATAATATAGACTTTTCCATAGTAATTACTTTTCCAATGTAGTCTCCAGATTAAACTAATAAAACTACTATTTTTCACTGAAAGGTATTATAAATTCAGCTCTGAAATATCATTGTATAGAACGTTTCCTCTTTTGAATGTGTAACACTGTTTTCCCTTCATAGGATGGATGTGTTTACATTCATAATCCTATATAATACTCAATTTTGAAATGGACTTGCAACTCAATATTCTTTGTGAAGGAGAAGATAATATTGGTACAGTTAGCAGAGTGGAAGACGTGAAATTAATCAGACTTTTCCAGTTAAGCCAAAATTTACTACCTCGTGTACTTTGATAACTTCAATTATGCTCATGATATCCAAATCTATTAACTTCAATTTTCTCTGCAAACCTTAAAATACAAGATTCAACTCATGTCACAAAGGCATGTTGATAACCTTCCTCACTAAGCTTGCTCTGTGTCCTGTGTTTCCTACTTCACACACAGGAACTAGTCATTGGGCTCCTAAGTCAGAAAGCACATCCTGTCAGTCTTACTTCCTAAACAGAGCTATCTGTTTCTCTCATGGACACTGTCACTTCCTAATACAGTTCTTATCACTTTACTCCTAACTATGTCCTATCACTACTCTCATTTCCCTACAACCCACTTTTTACAATGGATTAACAAATGACAGGATAATGCTTTAAAGATCTAATTGTAACAACTCATTTACATGATTTCAATGATCCTCTACATCCATGATGATGGTATCTAAACTCAACATCTCATGTATTTTTGATTTGTTGCTTATCTATCCCATCTTATCTTTTACCTGTCTTCATGCCCCCATATGCCCCTCCTTGCACTCTATTTCTTGATAGTTTAGTATGAAATCTATCAAGAAATCTCACCAAATTCTCTGATGAAAGCCACTGGGCTTCCATATAAGTTGCTCTACTTGTTTGGATCACCTTTTCTCTAAACAGCGCTCTACCATTCTGGATCACTCCTTTCTCTAAATCTTTTTCTGGCTAATTTCTAGTCATCTTGCAGGGCAGTATAAGCACCATCACCGTATGGAAGGCTTCCTAGATATTCTTCCTCCCCTAATCCAACCCCTGGCCTGAATCAGATGTTTCTGCCAAACTTCACTCATACATTGTGCATGTGCCATTATGGCGCTTGGCATATTCCATCATAACAGCATCTTTCTTTATCTTGCTTTGAATTATACCACAGGCCTTTGGAAGGTATGCCCACTCAGTCCCAGTTTCTAACGTAATACCTGGTACATGTCAATAAATGTTTGTTGAAAGGATGGATGGATGGATGAGTGAATGGCTTAGTTCCCTTAGAGGGAAAGACCCTCTAAGTTAGTGCCCTTACAGAGGGGAAAGACCCTAAGCCAGTGATGCTGCCTTTGCTTAAGACATTTGTAGAAAACAGTTTAGGAATTGCCTTCAGAATCAGTTTATGAGCTAGAAAGGGGGTCATTATTTCAAAACACCTTTATTTGTCATTGTTTGAACAACAAAACTGTGGGATGAAGTTTATCACCCAATTTGTTTACCAGTTCCATATGATCCACTCTCAAAGGCTGAAGATGATGGAAAAACATGATCCTAATTTTGAATATAAACTTCATTGTATTTAATGACATATATTGCCTCCCAAGGTGGCTACTTGAAAATATAAGTTCTGGTGCGCTTTTAAAAAGAAATCAGTCTCACTGCTTTTTTTAAATTATGCTTTACATTTTGAGATGTTTGAATTAGTTATTGTTAGTAAAAGTTGATCAGAAATTGATGAGAGAAAAATTTATTTAAAAATATTAGCTAGTGAATTTGAACACATATTTCCTAAGACTATCCTGAAATATTTCAAAATCAGATTTTAAAGTTTCACCTCTCTAAGGAAAAAAAGTTGGGAAAATCCTATTATTTTATTCAGATTCAAGTTCAAACATTTCTTTTAAATCACAGTTCTCAGAACATACTTTCATTGCCAAACTCTCTCCAAGGGACGCAATATTCTCAGATTTTTTATCCAAACATGCTTGCAGGCATTCCTTTTCTTTAGCCAAATCATTGAGGGTTGCACCAAGAATGCTGATTTCTTCTCGTTGGGCAATACTTTGTCTTGTAAAATTATCTAAATGTGTAATCATAAAGGCATTGTTTTAAAAAAGATAAAAATTTTTCCAGTTCAAGCAGAGTGAAGTACTTTTTAAAGTAAATTCTCCTATACTATATTCAATGACTAAAGATAAAATACTCTATTCCAAATTTTAAAATGGCTTTTGTTGTTAGTGATTAAAAATGAAGATTAATCATTCTAAATGACTTATAAATGAAAAAGCACAATTAACACATTTGAATTAGAACAGCAAAGGAAAGTTCTATGTAACAAGTTCTCAAAGTAGAATGTGTGGTGGGAGAGGGGAAGGTGTGTGGAGAAAGTACATGGAATGTTGATTTTTTTTCTCTTCTAATTTCACCTTCCTTTAGCTTCAAATCACTATTGCATATAAATTGGTAACTACCAGATCTTAAAAATATATTCAGTTAAGTCATCATTGGAGTCGAATATCTTCTAATATTCTGATTTTCTCCACAGCACTGTTATAAACATTCCTAGAAAAAAATCATCCCAAGAAGTCTGATTTGCTTTGTAAGTATGCTGGAATGCCAGTGTCAGTGTTGAAGTCCTATATAATTGGTATAGAAAAGTGGTTTTCAAATTGTGGTTTTTCAACCAGAACCATCAGCATCACCTGGGAACTTGTTAGAAATACAAATCCTTAGGTCCCATCCTAGACCTACTGAATTAGAAATTCTGAGTGGGCAGAGCAATTTATGTTTCAACAAGCACCCTGGGAAAGATACAAAATCCCTGGCATATCCTACTCCGAGGAGCCTGGCTCCAGTGAGCTTAGCTCTCCTGAAGTTTGAGGAGCACTGGTCTAGACCATCTCTACCCAAAGAAAGTTGGTGTGACTAGACCTCTAGGTAAACAACTACTAAGGGCCACCCACTGCGGCACTGAGAGTGGAATTCCATATCACAAGAGGGTGATGTATACAAAAGGGATGTATCTTGTTTCTTTTCTAGGCAAACCACTTGTTTTGGGTGTTCTGATATCTGAGTTCATTCCCATTGGCAGAAAACAAACTCTAACCTATTCTAGGATCTCCTAGCATCCCATTTATGCTACCACCCCATTTTTCTGCTACTCTTAATAGCCAAACTTCTGTTTGACTTCTGTTCCCTCCTGTCTATACCATCTCATTCCCAATCATTCCTCAGACTACTCCATCTTTTTCATCTAACACTATAATTCAAACTTTTGGGGGACCCATGTTTCCAAAACCTCCAATGTGTTAATCCAATCAATATATTTTCATTCTCATCTTATTTCGCTTCTCGAAAGTATCTGACAATTGATCATATCCTCCTTTCTAAAACACATTGCTCTCTTGCCTCCCCAAATGACACTCACTTCTGGGTTTTCTTCCTACTTCTTTGGCTTCTTCTTAGTCCTGGATCCTCTTCTCCTCATTCTCTACATTTTCCCTAGGTGATTTCACGGTTTTAAAATATCATTTACATGCTGGTGTGTCCTAAATGTGTATCTTTAGCTTAGATTTCTCTTCTGAGATACTAACTTATCTATTTACCTACTTACCCTACATTTTTACTTGAACTTAAAATCCAAAAATGAGTTCTTCAATATTCTCCTTTTATATTTACTTTCTGCCCCAGTAAAAAGCACCCCACCCACCTAATTGCTTATGTCAGATATTTTTGATCTGCATAATAGCAAACTTTAAAAGTCTTATTCAATTTTAAAATGAGTACTTTTATTGTCCTGACCAAAATTTTAATTTAAAGTTACAAGAAGATTAAGTTATGACCATATTTTGATAAAGAACACTGGTAAGAAACAATCAGAAGAGACTTCATAAAAATAATCTTCTCTATAAACTCAAATGAACTATAGATATATCCAAATCTATGTATACTTTCTACCAAAAATAGTATATATGTAATACATTTCATTACAACAGCTATGGGCATGATATAATATAATATAAAAGCTTGTAAGTTTAAAATTGATCATCATAAATTTACAAAGTACTGCTGCTTTGTTTAGCTATTCCTTCATTGAAAAATATGAAGCCATGTCTAAGTATTTATGGATCTAAGTTTAAGTAAAACATTTTACTATCAAAGAAAAATACATTTTCTCATGATTTTTGACTAAAAACTTTTAACTTAAGGGTCTATTTCTAAGTTTCTCTATGTTATAACTGAAGAGAAGAAAACTTTTTTTTCCAGACTTAAAAAACAAAAAGGAACATCAGGAAAAAACTCACCAATTTTTTCATCCAAGCACATAATTTTCTCCTGAGTAAGCTGTAGCTCATACTTTTTCTTAGCAAGGTGTCGCTGAGTATCAGAAAGATCTTTCTCTGTGTTTTCATATAAAAGTCTGTAAACATTTTAATAATAAAACTAATTCTGAAATTTTATGTTTTATCAACTTTTTAGTGTATTTAAATCTAAGAACTTTTAAGGAAACTAATGCACATTTTTTCTTCTTAGTATTTTCATTATAAAAACACACTATAGGAGGTCTGAAATATAAAGGGTAAAAGGGGATCCTCAATCTATCACTGTAACATAAACAACTTTAGTATTCATTAGTGCTTTTTTGCTTTGCATAAAGTTACCATAATCTAAATTCAAACTTGAGTTCAGATTTTTTTCACCTATACTCAATCTTTAACACTTTTCAGTCTTATAATTTAGCCCTTCAAAGGATCATTTTCTACTGAAAAGCTTTATATGAGCAATAGCCATTTGCTTTCAAGTAAATATAACCATTTACTTAAGTACTCCCCTAATATTAGACATTTGGGTTCATTTCAGGTTTTCATTAGCATAAATAAATCTGTAATGAACAGTATTTCACTGAATCCACAAACACTTACTAAGTATGTAGCAGGCACTATGGTGAACTAGATGGGCAGGGACCCTGCTCTCATGCAATTCATAGTCAATAAACAAATAAGTAGACAGACTACAATTTCTGGAAATATGGAAGCTAGATAATCTGAAAGTACTCTCACCACAAAACACACATACTAAAGAAGATGTAAGAAGCATCCTTTAAAATGTATAGCAAAACTCAGAACCATCTGTAAGAGAAGTCCTTTGGTGTCAAATCAGAGTAATAAGACTATGAACTGATGTTATATTAGATATGGTTGGGGTTTACCTGTCTCAATAGCCTAGAGTCTTGTCTTCTAACTCAGAAACAGAAGATGAGGCTACAGAAATGTCTGCAACACAAGTTTTAGGAATAAGATCCCCCACATAAAGCCACTAAGAGCTATACTATTAGTGGAGAGGCCAGACTAGAGGAAATCAGCTTGCCAAACATTGCTAAGGCAGGGTAACAAAAATAACTAAACATCTTCGTTGGGAAATCTCAATCTCAAGATAAGAAATCAAAATGAAATCTGGTTCCAGGACGGTAATATAATCTAGAAAACTTGGTGGAAATACACAAAAGTTTACTGGAGGGACATGACTTCAACTCAGGCACAAACTAAACCCCAGACAAGAGTCTGTCGAAAATAAGCTCACAAACCAACACAATATTGTAATTATCTTTCAATTGAAAACAAATTTTTACAAAATGAGCTCACAATTCAATCTTAAAAACATTCTAAGAAACAACCCAAACGTAGTGGGAGTCAAAAGACACACAAACTAAATTAGATCTCAAAGAACTTCAGATTATAGCCTGATTAAACAGAAATTTTAAAATAATTTTAAATACTAATACATAAAAAGTGTAATAAAAATATATAATAAAAAGAGCCAGCAGATTTTAAAAAGAACCAATGAGAACTTCAGGAAATTAAACTAAGAGCATTTAAATAAAAATTTTAAATGACATCAAACGACAAGTTTAAGAACAAAACAGATACCGCTAAAGAGACAATTAGTAAGCTAGAAAAAAAAGCCAGATCAGGGGAAATTATCTATAATAGAGCACAGATAAAAAGACAGAACAAAAACAAACAAACAAACAAAAAAAGACGGAACAAATACAAAGGAAAGTTTAGGAGACATAAACAACAGAATGACGAGGTCCAATATTTACCTAATAGGGATTCCAGGAAAGAACAAACACAATATTCAAAAAAACAATGGCTCATATAACACATGAAATCTTACGCTAAAGAAATATCAATGAAAAAAAAAAGAAATATCAATGAAAAACATGAAAACCAGCTTTAAGGGAATGTAAATCATGGGTAGAACAAAAAACAAATCTGTATCTAGTAAATGGGGGAGGGTAAAAGGACTTAAAGGGAGACAAGATTTCTACATCAACAATACAATAAAAAACTAGGTAGAATATCTAAATAGACACTTCTCTAAAGTAGACATACAGATGGCCAACAGGTACATGAAAAGATGCTCAACACTGCTAATTATTAGAGAAATGCAAATCAAAACTACAACCAGGTATCATGTCAAACCAGTCAGAATGGCCATCACCAAAAAGTCTACAAATAATTAATGCTGGAGAGGGTGTGGAGAAAGATGAATCCTATTATCTTGTTGCTGCTGCTGCGAAGTCGCTTCAGTCGTGTCCAACTCTGTGCAACCCCATAGACGGCAGCCTACCAAGGCTCCTCTGTCCCTGGGATTCTCCAGGCAAGAGCACTGGAGTGGGTCGCCATTTCCTTCTCCAATGCATGAAAGTGAAAAGTGAAAGTGAAGTCGCTCAGTCGTGTCCGACTCTGTGCGACCCCATGGACTGCAGCCCACCAGGCTCCTCCGTCCATGGGATTTTCCAGACAAGAGTACTGGAGTGGGGTGCCAGTGCTTTCTCCATTGTTGGTGGGATGTAAATTGGTATACATCCTCTATGGAAAACAGTATGGAGGTTCCTAAAAAAACTAAGAATAGGGCTACCGAGCTACTATACGATCCAGCAATCCCACTCCTAGGCATATATCCAGGGAAAATCACACTTTGAAAAGATACTTGCATCCCAATGTTCACTGCAACACTTTACAATAGCCAGAACGCGGAAGCAACCTAAATGTCCAGCAACAGATGAAGATGTGTATATATATACAGTGGGATATCACTCAGCCATAAAAAAATAAAATAATGCCATTTGCAGCAATACAAATGGACCTAGAGAGTATCATACTAAGTGAAGTAAGCCAGAGAAAGAAAAATACCATCTGATATCGCTTATATGTGGAATCTAAAAACAGACACAAATGGACTTATTTACAAAACAGAAAGAGACTCACAGACACAGAAAATAAACTTTGGATTACCAAAGGGGAAAGATGGGTGGGATAAGGTAAATTAGGAGGCTGGGATTAAATATACACACTACTATATATAAAACTGGTAACCAATAAGGACCTACTCTATCACACAGGGAACTATACTCAATATTCTGCAATAACCTACATAAGAAAGGAATCTGAAAAGGAACATACATTTATGTAATTGAATCACTATACTGTATACCTGAAACCAACACAGTATTGTAAATCAACCTTACTTTAATAAAAATATTCTTGAAAATACATGCTAATATAAGAGCCATAAATATAATAAGTGTATTAATTCATGTGACAATGAATAAGTCCTGGAAAGACAGGCAGAGGATGTGACAAAATCTTCTGGTGTGCACTGTGGCCATCCTTATCCTGTTAAACTATACTGAAGCTGCATATTTTCCAAAATAGCCATAAGATCCCTGTATAACTCAAGAATACATCTAATAGGAAAATGGAAAACTGCATGCACAATTAGAAGTTCTCAAATCAGACTTTTAAAACTGACCCATAAACCCACACCGAAAACAGACATTCAAGAAACAGAAACTTCAGAAATAAAGCTGGTATCTTCTTTTGCGGACTCTTCTAACAGGCCCTCCAATGTCAGAAAACTCATTCAAGATATATTTAGGAGGTTTTTATACCAAAGCCCAAAGGGGCTTAGATTATAAACTACCTGATGTACTTTTTTTCAAATGGTTATTTTGGAGCTTAAAACCAACTCCTCTGTGCACCCTCAGTAGGTGTTAAAAATAAGGGTTCTGGCATAGCATGCGATTCTCCTGATTCCTCTTTATGGTCTTATTCTCAAAACAAATTACCGTTTGGTTCTCAAACTGCACTCTCCACTAGTGCTCAGTTGTACACACTTTGCCCAGTTCTAAAGAAATACTCATTCAGAGACACTCAAAATAACGCTTTCATAGATAATTATTTTTAATTAAGTAGATTTTCCAGAGAAACTCAAACTAGTGAAACAGAAAATTCTACAGATGACAGCACTCATAAACCAAGCTACAAGGTATAGTGATGGCTTTTTACAGTTTCCATTCAGCATTTTACCAAAGAAAATTACAAGCAAGTTTGAGAGCAGAGACTGAAATTTATGCTTTGCTACCTCAGAATGACTCTAAGGCTTAAAATTCAAAATGAGAAATCTGTACCTATTATAAAACTCAGTGCACAGAATAGAATGCTTCCTTCACAAAATGACATAATCAGAACCAAATGACAGATTTTTAGAGTAATTTTGGAAAACGTCTTGACAGGTGATTTGTCTGGCCAGAAATCATATAGTGAAGGTTCTCAGTATGACATTAATGTGGGATCTGACATACAGTTGCCATCTCTAGCTCAGAGTCCTATTATAGATTTTGGTTGCTTCCCAACTTGGGCAATTATGATTAGAGCTGCTACAAACACTATGTGTAGATTTTTGTGGGTACATAACATTTTCAACTTCTTTGGGTAAATATCAATAAGCATGATTGGTGGATCATACGGTTAAGTGCATGTTTAGTTTTGTGTGAAACTGCCAAATAGCTTTACAAAGTGGCTGTGACACTTTGAATTCCCATCAGCTCCTGTTGATCTACATTCTTACCAGAATTTGTTGTGCTTCTGATTTTGGCCATTCTAATAGCTATGTTTTAATATCTTGTTTTAATTTGCAGTTCCAGATGATGTATGATGTGTTGCATCTTTTTATATACTTATTTGATATCTCTATAGCTTCTTTGATGAGATGTTTGTTAAGGTCTTTAGCCCATTCTAAGTGGGTTGTTGCAAAATTTAAAAAATCCTTATTGCAAAATTCAGACTTAAATTGAAGAAAGTAGGGAAAACCACTAGGTCATTCAGGTATGACCTAAATCAAATCCCTTACGATTATACAGTGGAAGTGACAAATAGATTCATGATATTAGATCTGACAGACAGAGTGCCTGAAGAACTATGGACTGAGGTTTGGGACACTGTATAGGAAGCAGTGATCAAGACCATTCCCAGGAAAAGAGAAATGCAAAAATGGTTGTCTGAGGAGGCCTTACAAATAGCTGAGAAAAGAAGCAAAAGGCAAAGGCAAAGTTCTAAGTGTTGAACTTTGGTCAACGTTTGTTGTAGCTGCAGATGCCAGAGGTGTTTCATGTCTCTATTGTCCTGTTTTTGTTTCTCTTACTGACTACTTTAGGCTTCCCTACATGCTCCTCTTCAGGCCTATTTTCCTCAATTAACTAAAAAGAATCTGCCTGCAATGCAGGTGACTCAGGTTCAATCCCTGGGCTGTTAAGGTTCCCTGGAGAAGGAAATGGCAACCCACTTCAGTATTCGTGCTGGGAAAATCCCACAGACAGAGAAGCCTTGCGGGCTACAGTTGATGGGGTCACAAAAGAGTCAGACCGACTTAGCGACTAAACAACCAAAACAAAATATCTGGCTTTCAAAAAATTACAAGGCATGCCAAAAGGCAAGCAAAAACAGCCTGAAGGATCAATGCAAGATTCAACCATGGCTGAAAAGTAGACAACATGCAGTAATAGGTGGATAACATAAGAAGAGAGATTGAAAAAAAAAAAAAGAAGAAGAAGAAGAGAGATGGAAACTCTGAGAAAATAAAATGAAAATGATAGCATAATACTATGACAAGATCCTTGATATGCCCTTGATGGGTTCATCAGTAGATTGGACACGGTCAAGAATAAATCATTGAGCTTAAAAATGGGTCAATAAAAACTTCCCAAACTGAAAAGCAAAGAGAAGAAAAAAAAAAACAAAAACGGAACAGAATATCCAAGAATTGTGAGTCTAACTGAAATGCCAGAAGGCGAAAAAAGGAAAAGAATAAGAACATGAGAAATAGTTGATGTAACAATGACCTAGAACTTTCCAAAATTAACATACTATATACAGAGAACTGCAAAACACTGATGACAGAAATCCAAGATCTAAATAAATAGAGAAATATTCCATGTTCATGGATTGAAACTCTCCAGATTATTATGTCAGTTCTTTCCAATTTGATCCACAGATTCAATGCAAACCCAGCTGTAATCTCAGAAAGCTATTTTACAGATATTAACAAGCTTATTCTAAAGTCCACATGGAAACAAAAGATCCAGAATAGCCAATATAATACTGAAGAGGACAAAGTTGGATAATTCACAAAGTTGGAAAAAGACAGTACAGGTTGGCAAAAAAAAAAAAAATTAATCCAGTAGAATAGAGAGCCAGAAATGGGCCCACACAAATATAAGCAACTGATCTTTGACAGAGGAGCAGAGACAATTGCACAAGAGCAGTATTTTAACAAGTGCTGGGACAATTTTGTTGCTGCTCGGTCGCTAAGTCGTGTCCGACTCTGTGACCCCATGAATCGCAGCATGCCAGGCTTCCCTGTAAGTCACTGTCTCCCAGAGTTTGCTCAAACTCATGTCTTTTGAGTCAGTGATGCCAATTTTAGAGCATCCATATGCAAATTAAGTAAACTACAGCTTTCACAAAAATTAACACAGATCACTGACCTTAAGTATCAAATGCTAAACTATACAATTTCTAAAAGAAAACATAAGAGAAAAATATTTGCCCTCGGATTTAGTCGAGTTTTTAAATATTACACCAAAAACACAATTCATGAAAGAAAAAGTTGCTAAGCTGAACACTGTCAAAATTTTAACTTTCTGCTCTGCAAAATGCACTATTAAAAGAATAAAAAGACAAAGCACAGACTGGGAGAATGTATTTGAGAGGGCTTCCTGGGCAGCTTAATGGTAAAGAATCTGCCCGCAATGTGGGAGACCTAGGTTCAATCCCCGGAATTGGGAAGGTCCCCTGGAGAAGGGAATGGCAACCCACTCCAGTATTCATGCTTGGTGAATCCTACGGACAGAGGAGCCTAGCGGGCTACAGCCCATGAGGTCGCAAAACTCGGACATGACTGAGTGACTAACACTTTCACTTTCTTTCACTTTATCTGATAAAAACATGACCCAAAATATATAAAGAAATCTTAAAGTTCAACACTAAATGGATAAACAATTGAAAAATTGGGCTAAAGATCTAAAGAGACACCTCACCAAAAATACACAGACGGCAAACAACAATATGAGAAGAGATTCCACATTACCTGTCATTGAAGGTGAAGGTGAAGTCACTCAGTCGTGTCCGACTCTTTTCGACCCCATGGACTGTAGCCCACCAGGCTCCTCTGTCCATGGGATAGGCAAGAATACTGGAGTGGGTTGCCATTTCCTTCTCCAGAGAATTGCAAATTATGACAAGAGATCACTACACACCTATTTTAATGCCTAAAATACAGAAATTTGACAATAATAAATGCTGACAGAAAGTCTCCTTCATTCCTTTTAATGGAAATGCAAAACGGCATACTCACTTTGAAAGAGAATTTGGTAGTTTCTTACAAAGTTAAATGTAGTTTTACTATATGATTCAGCAATTGTGCTCATAAGTATTTATTGAACTGATCTAAAAAATTCTGCTCTGGGAATTCTCTGGCAGCCCAGCGGTTAGGACTCTGCATTTTCACTGCTGAGGGCACAGACAGGTTCAACACCTACTCAGGGAACTAAGATCCTGCAAACTGTGAGGAGAAGACAAAATAAAAATTTAAATAAAAAAATAAAAACTCTGTCCACACAAAAACCTGCACATGAAAGTGTATAGCAGCTTTATTAACAATTGCCAAAAACTAGAGCAACCGAATGACTTTCAGTAGGTGTACAGATAAACACACTGTGGTACATACATACGATAGAATATTATTCAATAAGACAAAATGAACTATCAAGGTATGAAAAGCACACGGATGAACCTTAAATGCACATTACTAAGTGAAAGAAGCCAGTGTGAAAAGGCTATGTACCATATGATTTCAATTATATGACATTCTGGAAAAGGCAAACATTACCTCAGCCAGGCAACTGAAGTCAAAATCAACAGTGATACATCATATTGGTAAGATGTACTCATGACACCTGAATATCTGTATACTCGAAAATGGCACCTTATTGCTGTGACCTTTCTCTCAAAAACATAACCTAGTCTAACCACGAGAAAGTCATCAGACGAACTCCAATTGGAAGACATTCTACAAAATACCTGATCAGTATTCCTCAAAACTGTCAAGGTCATCACAAACAAGGAACGTCTGAGACTTTCATAGCCAAGAGAAGCCTAAGGAGACAAGACAACTAAATGTAATATGGTGTCCTGTATGGGATCCTGGATCAGAAAAAGGACATTATGGAAAAAGTAAGGAAATCTGAATAAATTACAGACTTTACTTTATTAGAGTGTATCAATACTGATCGGCTAATTTTAACAAATTAACCATACTAATGCAAAATGTTATTAACAGAGGAAACTGGGTGTGAGGTATGTAGGAACTCTGAACTATCTTCACAAATTTTCTGTAAATCTAAAACTTCTCTATAATACAAAGTTTCATTTTTAAAAATTTGTATTTTCATATATAAGCAATCAGAAAGTAAAATTCTAAAGTTCCATTTGCATCAGTATCAAAAAGCAGAAAATACTTAGGGATAGATTGACAAAAATAATGTAAGAGCTATACATTGAAAATTATAAAACATTATGAGAGAAATTGAAGATCTAAATAAAGAAATGGACAGGAGTTCCCTAGTAATGGCCCAGTGGTTAGGACTTGCTGCTTTCAATGTAGTGGCCCAGGTTCGATCCTTGGTCCAGGAACTAAGATCCCATGAGCCACTAAGCATGGCCAAAAAAAAAAGAAAGAAATGGAAGTGTTCATGAGTAGGGGTTTTTCACCAATTCCAAATTCCCAAGGCTTTTCTGTTTATACTATGAAGCTGATTCTAAAATTAAATAAAAATGCAAGGAACCAGAATATCCAAAACAACTTTAAAGAAAGAACAAAGTTAGAGAACTAACAGTACCTAATTTGAGGACTAAAAAAGTAGTCAGGAAGTTATACTGGCATCAAGACATAGAAATAGATCCACCAAACAAAACAGACAATCAAGAAATAGACCTTCACATATATGGACAACTGACATTCTACAAAGTTACAAAACCATTTAGTGAAAAAAAGGAAAGCTTTTCAACAAGTGGTGCTAGAACAATTGGATATTCATATGTAAAAAAAAGTGAATGGTGAACTACACCTTCTACCATAAACAAAAATTAACTTGAAATGGATTGTAGATTTAAATGTAAGAACTGAAACTATAAAGCTGCTAGAAGAAAATCCAGGAGAAAAATCTCATCTTAGGCTTGACAATAATTTCTTTAAAAGAATACAAAGGTTGGAAATAAATTTTTAAAAAGCAGTAAGTTTCACTTATTGATTAAGTGAAACTTACTGCTTTTTAACATGTACATGTACATGTAAATCCATGGCTGATTCATATCAATGTATGACAAAACCCACTGGAAAAAAAAAAAAAAAAAATATTTCCTCTTTAAAAGATGCTTAGGAAAATAAAAAGGCAAGCCACAGACTGGGAAAAAATATATGCCAAACATATATTGTACCTGACAAAGAATTTATATCCAGAATATAGAAAGGATTTTTACAACTTATTAATACATATAACTCCATAAAAGTTTGCAAAAGTTTTGAACAGACACTAAAGAAGATATATTTATGGCACAAAATGACATGAACAGATGCTCAAAATCACTAGTTATTAGAGAAGGCAAATCAAAACCACAATACATACCTATTAGGAGGGCTAAAACTATAAAGATACTGTATATGAAGTATTGATGAGGATATGTAACAACTGGCACACTCAATCACTGCTGGTGAAAATGTAGAATAAAATAGCACAACCACTTTGAAAACCGTTTAATGGGTTTTTCAGAAATTAAACACATCTTCATCATGTGACTCAGTCACTGCAGTCTCAGGTGTCTACCCAGGGAAGTCAGAGCACACGCCCATGTAGAGACTCACGTGTGTATGCATGCTCTAACAGTTCACACTATGGCTCTGAGGTGGGAACAGCCGAAACGGTCATGTGGTATGTCCATACAATGGAGCACTACTCAGCAATAAAAAGGAATGAACAATTGATTGTATGTGACAACATGGACAAATCTCAAAGTAATTATGCTGAGTGAAAGCAGCCCTATAAAAGCATATACACCGCATGATTTCACTTATATAATAACATTTTAGAAAATCTGAATAAGTCTCTGTGACAGAAAGCAAACCAGTGGTTCCCTGGGGAAGAGGATAGACAGGCGTGAGAAAACTCTGAACACTGATGGACAGGGCCTCTGTCTTGAGTGTGGTGAAAGCCTTACAGGTGCAAAGGTCGAAACTTACCAGACTGAACACTTTAAGTATGTGCAATGTTTACTATATGTATGTCAATTATACTTTAATAATACTGTTAAAAGAAAACAAATGTACACAAAACCCGCAAATTTATTATATATTTATCTTTCAGAATATTTTTAATAAACCACTAAAATGCTTTCAAAGAACTTCCAACTACATGTGAAAATATTTATGGTATGTGATTAAGTGAAACTGGCCAAATATATAACTTAATATAGGATGAGCTCAATTACATGGAAAGCTTATATACAGACATAAACACTTCTGGCTAGAAAAACAAATCTATATTACTGCATTTTCCCTGGGCTATGGAATCATGGGTGATTTAAATTTCTTGGAAACTTTCTCTATTTTTCAAGGCTTTCTTTGTTGTTGTTCTTATTTTATTATTATTATTATTTCACTTGAACCTGCAATATCCTTTCAAGCATCAGAGTAAAAAATAAATGAAGGGCAAGGTGAAAAGACAGCCTTCAGAATGGGAGAAAATAATAGCAAACGAAGCAACTGACAAAGAATTAATCTCAAAAATACACAAGCAGCTCATGCAGCTCAATGCCAGAAAAATAAACGACCCAATCAAAAAATGGGCCAAAAAACTAAACAGACATTTCTCCAAAGAAGACATACAGATGGCTAGCAAACACATGAAAACATGCGCAACATCACTCATTATCAGAGAAAAGCGAATCAAAAGCACAATGAGGTACCATCCCACGCTGGTCAGAATGGCTGCTATCAAAAAGTTTACAAACAATAAATGCTGGAGAGGGTGAGGAGAAAAAGGAACCCTCTTACACTGTTGGTGGGAATGCAAACTAGTACAGCCGCTGTGGAGAACAGTGTGGAGATTCCTTAAAAGACTGGAAATAGAACTCCCATATGACCCAGCAATCCCACTTCTGCGCATACACACTAAGGAAACCAGAATTGAAAGAGACACGTGCACCCCAATGTTCATCGCAGCACTGTTTACAATAGCTAGGACATGGAAGCAACCTAGATGTCCAGCGGCAGACGAATGGCTAAGAAAGCTGTGGTACATATACACCATGGACATTAAAAAGAATGCATTTGAATTAGTTCTAATGATGTGGATGAAACTGGAGCCTATTATACAGAGTGAAGTAAGTCAGAAAGAAAAACACCAATACAGTATATTAATGCATATATATGGAATTAAGAAAGATGGTAACAATGACCCTATATGTGAGACAGCAAAAGAGACACAGATGTATGGAACAGACTTTTGGACTCTGTGGGAGAAGGCGAGGGTGGGATGATTTGAGAGAATAGCACTGAAACACGTATATTATCATATGTGAAACAGATCGCCAGTTCAGGTTTGATGCATGAGGCAGGGCACTCAGGCTGGTGCACTGGGATGACCCAGCGGGATGGGATGGGGAGGGAGATGGGAGGGGGGTTCAGGATGGGGAACACATGGACACCCATGGCTGATTCATGTCAATGTATGAGCAAAAACCACTACAATATTGTAAAGGAATTCGCCTCCAATTAAAATAAATTAATTAATTAAAAATAAATAAAGAAAGAAGGGAAAGAATTTGAGTAATTCTCTGTCCTGACAAGTGATTCCAATGCATCAATATGTACCACAGACCCTTGAAAGACCAAAGAGGCGACTTTGGGAATTTGTATATGAACCAAGTATTATCTGTAGACTAAATAATGTATTTCACACTCATGAACTATTATTTTTCACACGTTCATAGATACACTGAAATTCAACCTGAGCGAATGTGTAGAATTTCTATTTCTCACATCAATAGACACTACAAGTAAAACTATTAACATGGAGATCTTTAAAAACTTACTCCCCTACACCACTGCCTGTAGGTTGCTTTAACTGGAATTTCTCCTGCTTCAGAGCAGTATGTAGGAACAGCTACACAGTACATGGCATTCAGTTAACAGAAGTTCTGTTACATGTTCTCACTTCTTTGCTATAGCTTTTATTGGATGTTAAACCACCCCTTTTCTAAGCTATGGTCAAACCTGTCCTTTGTGTTTTCTTATTCTGTTCAGATCCCAGAACATAATTTAAGTTATAAGGTAAATTAAACAGTGAAAGGCCAAGGTCAAACATGCTCTTTATCCAGAAGGGCTTTGTAAACGCTATTTCAGCTAAATACTGAAGCTTTCTGCAAATACAAGATTAAAATTACTAGAAGTTTGATTCCTATAAGTGTGGCATTCCCAGTCTGTCAGTCTGTAACTGACCTTTAGGAAATCATTTAATGTGTGCTGACGTGTCCACTACTGCTTCATAATAATCCTTTCAAAAATTAAAGTCAACAAATAACTTAATTATCACCCTAAAATATCCTTCAAAAAGCAGAGCTATTATTTATAGTAAACCATTGGTTTAACGGTAATTGACTTTACCTCAAAGAATTATTCTCTGCTTTTTGTCTGCCAAGTTCACTTTCAGTATCCATTGCCTTTCTTGCTAGTGATTTCATTTCTTTTTCCACAGTGGTTATGGTTTCCTTCATCAAAGTCATATTTGACATTTGCTCCATACGTTCATCATCAAGCTATACAAGCAGAATGACAAGGTTACTGCCATCACTAAAAACATCTCAGTAATCTCTCAAGAGAGACATTCTGTCTTTGTACAAACTGGTATATGAGATGGTCAGATTAGACGTGAACCTTCTGGAGGCTACAAGGACAAGGTACTGTAGAGTAGGAACTTGGGCAAGCTGCCCACAGCTTATCCATAAAGCCTATCACAGTAGATGCACATTTTCAATCTGGTTCAGCTAAACTATAGCACACATAGCCTATTTGCAAGAAGATTTCTTATTTGTTGCTCAATATGAACAAGTTACACATACAAACTGGGATTATGAAAAAAAAAACCCTGTTTTTTTCTGTCTACTCCTGTCGATTGCTTTAAAAAAAAAAACTCATTATACAACATAAAACAGATGAATTTAGAAATATAGTCAATTAAAGTTGGTAACGGAAAGCTGAATTCCCTTAATTCTGTTTATATAGTCATAATATCTCCAATATATATGGACAGCATCTCAAAGCCTTAACTAGTAAAAAGGTGATGCTTCACAATTAAATTCAGAGTAAATATATTTTTCTCATTGGTTTTCATTTTGCTATAATTTTCTCTACCCTAGCTACTGTTTAGGAAGAATAAGCCAGGTTCTCTGTCCCTGGCAATGTAATCATTAATGAAATAGGAAGATGAAAAAGTGTTAAAATCACTGAGAATGCATCCCTAATGGTTTTTCTTTAAAGAACATACACAAAAAGCATACACAACCTAACACAAAAAAGACTTTACTCACATTTTTAGAAGAAAATAAATAATGAAAAAGTGACAATTTACAGCATATACACCAACTTAAACATCTTAGGATTGCAAATGCTATCTGAGAAAACCAACTTTTCTGAACACAGAAAAAGGGGAAAGTGGGGAGCCACTGACAGTTTATAGCCCAAAGTGCGAAAGTGACTTTTCTTTACATTATGAACTGTACACTCCAGCTCTTCTATCCTTTGTTCCAAGTGAGCCTTCTCATTAAATGCTGTCTCTTGGGCAATCTGTTTAAAAAACAAAAACAAAACAAAGGTGCTCTTAATGTTGCTATTTTGCATCTCACAGATCCTCACAGAGATAAAATTCTTTCGAACCTTTAGCCTCTCCCTCAGACTGTCTCGTTCTGTGGTCATTCTTCGCAAGTCAGTGAAGGCCACATCTCTCTCAGTCTCCACCCGCCGGAGGATAGCATGTGCTGTTGTTGATTTAGGAGACTTACAGCTTTTCATCATTTCTCGTCGAAGTCGGGCAATTTCTTCCTGTGCCTATTATTTAAATACATAGACTTCTGTTTAACAAGCTTTAGGACAGAAATAAAGACTGCTATCTTCTATCCAGCCAGATAAAATGCAAGCCTATATTAATTAATGTGCATGCAGCAGGATAATGATATAATTCGTTAATGAACTTACACAAATAAATGCAAACGATGCCCCAAATGTAAATGAATATCTACAAACATAAGTTTGGTTTACACTATCTTTGCCAAAAATTTAAAAAAATTTATTTGGAGGCAGTTAATGCAAGAGAGAGTGTTTTACTAAGAAGTACCTACAATATATATCATCCATTTTGTAATAAATTTGAAATCAGCACAATATAGGCAGAACACTGGTTTAATAAATATTATCATAGTGTTCCAGTATTCCTCTACAAAAATGTATGTGCCATTTCCATGTCTTGACTACTTTCACCCCGACAGAAAGGCCCACTGATCCTTACTGATAACCCAACCTGTGCTTCACATACTGGTTCAACAACTATCCTTGGGTTCCAAGTCTATCCCATATCTGCAGGTGATTTCATACCCTACTCTGCTACTTCCGTCCCTTATCTTACTTCCTCTTGATTTTGCTCACTATCTATTCAGCTAGTATCTAAGTCTCAGAAGAAGATATATTACTTCAATTTCATAGGTAAGCCTTGACCAGACTCCTGGACCTCATTTCCTGAAGTGTCTTTTAAGATACCCCTAATTCAATTTTAATTATTTGTCTCACTTTAAATACCACCCTCTCCACTGGCTCTTTCTCTACTTCTTCAACCATGCACATGGCTCCCATATCTTGAAAAACTGTCACTTAATCCTACCGTCCCATTTATCATCATTTGTCTCTTTTTCCTTTGACAGCTTTTTTTTTTAAGTGTCATGGTTTGTACACCCTGCCTGTTCCTTATCACCCACTCTCTTACCCCAGTCTAACCTGACTCCCACACCCACCACTCTATGGAATTTCAAGTACTTGTGTCTCTATAAATCAATTATACTGTAACACAGCCATATCCTAAAGGAAATCAACCCTGAATATTCACTGGAAGGACTGACGCTGCAGGTGAAGCTCTAATACTTTCGCCCCATGATACAAAGAGCCTACGCATTGGGAAAGTCCCTGATGCTGGGAAAGACTGAAGGCAGGAGGAGAAGGGGACGACAGAGGATGAGATGGTTGAATGGCCTCACTGATTTAACAGACATGAGTTTGAACAGACTCAGGGAGATACTGAAGCACAGGGGAGCCTGGCGTGCTGCAGGCCATGGGGTTGCAAAAAGCTGGACACAACTGAGCGACTGAATAACAGGAACAAACTCATTCTCCTGTTTGTTATCTCTCGGGGCTGCTGCACTGCAACAACAGAGCTGACAGCTGGGTCAGCGCTCACACAGCCTGCAAGGCCCAAGCTGCTTTTCATCCGGGCCTTCCCAGAAAAAGTGTGAAAGCTGCTGCTCTAGTCCAGTCCACCTCTCACGCCTTGGCTCCCACCTCACTCCACTGACATATACCTTTTGCTCTAGTCATAAATGGATTCATTCACGTACTGTTTTTCCTGCCTTTACCCTTTGTTTCAGGTCATTCCTTTAGCTTGAATGTTCCTTTTTACCCCTCTCAAGATAAGAGAAACACCACCTTCCTTCAGGACTTAAACTCCATATAGTCCAGCAAATATCTTAATTGCCAAAACTAAAAAATACCCATCTCTTCTATTTCTTATAATATCTTCTAGACTACTTATGCTAAAAGAACAAAAAATAGATACAACACAATATATTTCTCTTCCTAACTAGAATGTAAAAATAGGAAAGAGTGTCTTATTTTTTCCATCTTTTAGAGTAACAAGCCCAGAACCTTACACTTAGTAGCTGCAATTCTTAATAAAATTTGATATTTTTGAAAAAATTATGTTGGTGATATATGGGGTTTAATTGAGTAAAGAAGCTATTTGTTTAATAAGGGTTGTACAATCATAAGCTAAAAATACAGATAAACGACAAATTGATTTTACTCTCTGAAATTAAACAAATTTTTATGGCAATTCCTAAAGTGATTGACAGTACACCACAAGTGATGTGTTAATATTTTTTAACCTCCAAATCCAAATCTTTTCACCTTGAACTCACTGTATCCGGTTACTTAACACTTTTCTCATTTCTTATTTCAAAAATCAGGCTATTTCTATGCATGTATATCATCTTTCTAGGGTATGAGGATAACATGTGTGTGTACACATACACAAATACTTTATATTTCATTAAGAACATCATAAGAACAAAGGTACTTCCAAAATGTTAATTTGATTAATAGATTTAAGTATTCTCACAGAACTGAAAGAATTTACCCATCTCTGAGCCTGGTGGCCTGCCGTCTATGGGGTCGCACAGAGTCGGACACGACTGGAGCGACTTAGCAGCAGCAGCAGCAGTAAATAAATGCTGGCTTCCCGGGGGGATACAGAACCCACCTGCCAATGCAGGAGACATGAGAGACCTGGGTTCGATCCCTGGGCCAGGAAGATCCCCTGGAGGAGGGAATAGCAACCCACTCCAGTATTCTTGCCTGGAGAATTCCATGGACAGAGGAGCCTAGTGGGCTACTGTCCTAGGGTCACAAAGAGTTGGACACGATTGAAGTGACTGAGCACGCACAAACACGCACACAGACCTGAATGCTAGTATTTACATATTTTGTTTACGTATAAATAAGTTTACCTGCTCATACAGAAGAAAGGTCTTGTCTCTCTCAGATGTGAGAACCTTGACATTACCCTGAATTTCTGCCAAATGACGCTCATATTTTTCCAGCATGCATTTGAGTTCTTCACGGTCTCTAGTTGTCTTCAAAAGCTCTACATCACAGTTTGTACCCTACAATTATTACATGAGAAATCTGAATAAACAACAAGGTCCTTCTGTATACCACAAGTAAACTACATTCAATATCCTATGATGAGCCATAATGGAAAAAAATATGAAAAAGAAAATATGTATGTATAACTGAGTTACTTTGCTGTACAGAGTGAAATTAAACACAACAGTGTAAATCAACTATACTTCAGCAAAAATTTTTTTTTAAAATGTGAAATTCTTCCTTGACATGTGTTACTAATACAGTCCATGGAGTTGCAAGGAGTCGGACACAACAACAACACACACACACACACACTACTGGTGGCAGCACACAATTTTTGGTTAAGCAAACATGAGTATATAATGAAATAATGGAAAAAAAGCTTAAAAATCACTTCTCTTTTAAACAACATCATCCCAGATTGCTCCACATTTGTCTGATTACCCCCCAACCACTACTAATGCTGGGGATAAAGGACCAATTTTGATGGTCCACGGTGCCACCAAAGAGAGCTCCATCTCCCATTCTCCTTGAGACACCAAGTCATGCCAAATTAAAAGGAATTATTTCCAGATTAGGTGAATCAAAAAATAAAACCCACTGCTTCAGCAAAAAATTCCAAAACATTTACAAGTTTCCAAACACCTACCCGAGAAGATGGAGATGGGCGTCGTGGGCTTTTAGATCTACTTCTGATCATCCTTCTCAAATTTTGAGCTTCACTCTTGTAGTAATCTCTGTCTGCTTCTAAAGTTTTGACAAAGGAATCAAGTCTGGAAGGAGATTTATTTTGTGCTTTTTCAGTCTCTAAAATTATCTTGCCAAGGAGGAAAAAATTAGGCCATTATTTCAAGCTAAACTATATCATCATTTTCTAAATGAAAGTTGAAAGCAAACAGGATCCTTAAAAATAATAAATTTAGCATTTTGAAATAATTCAAAAAATAATAATTCAGCAATACTTTTTAAAAAGCAGTTAGAAAAAAAATTAAAAGCACTTAGTACCTTTCTTTTCCAGGATTTCTGAATGTACTGTATTTTTATTTCACTGAAAATGTCCCTATGCTGACACAATAATTTTGAAGAAACAATAGTAAAGAAATTTCAGAGGCCAATATTGTTTCTTATAAGAGACCTAGTTACAAGTTCTAGAAATAAAATTAATTTGCTTAGAGAAACTTGTATGCTATTAAAGCATCTATTTATAGTTTCAAGTTTTATTCAATAATTGTTCAATGAATAAATTAAAGTTGGATTAATTTAATAAATTTACTGAACAAAATAAAATAATTGAATAAATTAAATGAATGCTGGATGTTCTGTTTGTATATACTTTCAAGTGCATTTCCATTCACTTTAATATATTTAGAAGCATTTGTTTTACATTTATTTACCAATACTTTATTGGGATAAAAGTACAGACATACTTTTAGAGAGGGTGTTTCAAATATTTTAAATGACAACATTAAAATACCTAAACAGAGCAACTTTCATCTCACATTGTTAAAGAGAACATATTACTCAGAACTAAGTAACAACATTTGACTTTAAAAAATTTATTATTAAGAGGGATAAAAGTTAATGTGTAAACAAATACAGCTTATATTTTGAGAATTAAATTACTCACAGACATCAGTTTAATCAAGTAACAGCTAAGAACATTAATAAAACCAAGCAAAAGTTCTCTCTAGCTCTAAGAAAGGACGGACTAAGGAAAGGGAGCAAGAACAGCATTGCTTTTACAGATAGGAGGACTCCTGTCCACCAGGGAGAGTGCTGATTTTAGAAAACAAAACACTTTTTTATTTTTCACAAATTACATGAGAGCCAAAACATATGTATAACTTTTTGCAGTCCTACTAACAGAACAAAAGTGATTCCTTAACATTTATTTATGAAAAATGTACTTACAGATCTAAGCCTTTTTATTGTATCTTCCAATACTTTTATATTATTTTGCTGGCAAATGAGCTCAATCTGAAAAACAAGCCAGAAAAAAATGCTATTTAGGTGGGAAATGTCTAAATTGCTTTTGTTGGAAAGAGAGCATAAGAAACAGAAGCCACTTAAAATCATGCAGACAGTAAATATTTTATGAGAGAAAAGGTAACTTATTCCTTTATATTTACCTACTTTTGATGGTAAAAGAACCTAGAATGAAATGAAGCAGTTCCTTTAGATTATCTAATGTTTTGTATAAAAAACTAATTGATTTCACGTCACCAAACTACTGCTCATAAACTAAAAGAAAATGTTAATACTAATTATAATTCTGAAGATGAGAATAAGGAAGTCAAAAGAATGACTAGAATGAAGTTAAGTTTTCCCAAGTCAGAAATGATTACTCTTTCCTGTGAGCTCTTTTAATAGTTTAATTCAATCCAACCAACAAAATACTTTTTGTATCAGTTTTATGACACTGTCTTAACAGCCTTGTAGTCATATATTTAGTCTATGACTAGACTGTACATTCCCAGGGAATAGTGGTTATGTTTTTATGCAAAGCTGTAAATCTCTGTTAAAAGTTGGCATATTAGTTTAATGGATTTATTTCTCAATTTATAACCTCCTCCTTTGTTATTCCAAACTAAAATGTTTCCCTTTAAAATTTGAATTTTCTGGAATTATTTCTTCTCATTTATTCTTTAGACCAAAGTTCTAAGATTTCTCTGGCAGTTATATTTTAGTTTATGAAATACTAAAGGGTTAGTTGTAGTATGGAATATAACTCATGTACAGTTTGGATAAGCTTATATATAATTTTGAATAATTTTCAATGCTTTAATTTTCACTACTATCTAAACACTAAAAAGATGTGGATCTATTCTGAATTATGTGTAAGTTCAGTCGCTCAGTCGTGTCCAACTTTTTGTGACCCCATGGACTGCAGCACGCCAGGCTTCCCTGTCCATCACCAACTTCTGGAGCTTGCTCAAACTCATGTCCATTGAGTCGGTGATGCCATCCAACCATCTCATCCTCTGTTGTCCCCTTCTCCTCCTGCTTTCAATCTTTCCCAGCATCAGGGCCTTTTCCAATGAGTCAGCTCTTCACATGAGGTGGCCAAAGTACTGGAGCTTCAGCATCAGTCCTTCCAATGAATACTCAGGACTGATATCCTTTAGGATGGACTGGTTAGATCTCCCTGCAGCCCAAGGGACTCTCAAGAGTCTTCTTCCAACACCACAGTTCAAAAGCATCAATTCCTTGGCACTCAGCTTTCTTTATGGTCCAACTCTCACACCCATACATGACTACTGGAAAAACCATAGCTTTGACTAGATGGAACTTTGTTGGCATAGGTCTATGTGTAAAGGTGTTCATAAAAATTAAGTATAAAAACTCACACTGTCAAAAATTTTATCCAGTATGACACATTCTGGTAAAAAATGAATTTATACATACATATCCCAAATACAGATGGACTATAATCAATAGTATGTAAACTGAGCAAGATAGATTATGTCTAGGTATAGCAAGGTGTGATTATGGTACATATTATTTTCTTCATTATACTCTTCTATTTTAAAAAAATGTATTACTTTTATCAAGATAAAAAAATTTAATGCTTATTCCACTCTGAAAAAAAATTTTATAACTGGCCCAAATGAAAAGATGTTACTGTCTTCACTTGACAATTGTTCAATGAGGATCTTACTGTGTTTCTGATTGTCTCACATGCTGGTTATAGCACGGAATAAAACAGGAACCTCTACCCTCATGGAGCTAACATTCTAGTTGAAAAGAGAAAAATAAAAGATAATAGGTAAAGTATATATCAGAGAGTGATTATGTCATTCAAGGAAAAATATAATGAACACTCACACCTGTTCTATACTTTAGATTTTTAAAAAGGGAATGAAATAGACAAAGATCCTTGCCTTTGGACACCTTATAGTCTAGTTGGTAGATGACAAAAAATAAACCTAAAAATAAATTATATAGTACATTAGAAAAAAGGAGTAATATCCTTAAGGATATTGGGAGTGTTTACAAAGAATAAAATTTAAAATGGGGTGATCAGGGAAGTCCACACTGAGGGAGTCAACCATTGAAAAACTGAAGAAAAATATTCCAGACAAAGCATACAGCTATAGCAAAAGGGAAAAGATTGTTTGCTAAATCAAGGAACAGTAAGGAGGTCAGTGTGGCTACAGCAGAGGGAGGGAGGAAGGAGGAAAGTGCTAGAGAAAAATGAAGCAGGGGAGAGAGAGGAGGGAATCAATGTATGTGTGGTTGGGGCCGTGGGTTAGACACATACACAGGCTTTATGCTTTGTCTTCCACATGGTAGGTTCTAAAGTATTTTTGACTGAATCACATATAAAGTAACAGTAATGACAAGAGTTACCAGAGATCCAGTCTAATAATGGCCCTATGTTAATTAAAAATATAAATTGTATGACAAAACTAGTGATGATAAAATTACAGTTCTGTTTCTTCATGTTTCAGAAACTTGTGTTCAACACTCTGGGAAGCACTGCATTAAGTCGTATATGATAAACTCAAAGTGAAAAGATAAAAGTAGGCTTATGGTCATGGTAGCTTTATTTTTTTTTTTCATGGTAGCTTTAAAATATGTCTCAAAATTCTGATCCTCTTGCCTGCAAAAAATGGAGCTTAATTCCCCTCCCCTTAAGTGCTGTCTATACTTGGGGACTCTCTTCTAACTAAGAAGGTATGTGGGAGTGACAGTGTGTAAATTTTGAGACTGGAAACTCTTCCTTTTTGTTTCTTTTGGATCACTGTGGCAGAGGGACGCCAGCTGCCACAAAGAATATATCAAACAACCTAGGGAGAGGTCCACCTGGCAAGGAACTAAGTAAGTGAAAAACGAAATTGTTAGTCACTCAGTTGTGTCCGACTCTTTGTGACCCTGTGGACTGTAGCCCACCAGGTTCCTCTGTCCATGGCAGGAATTCTGGAGTTGGTTGCCATTCCCTTCTTCAGGGGATCTTTCAGACCCAGGGATCGAACCCCAGTCTCCTGCATTGCAGATGGATTCTTTACCACTGAGCCACCAGGGAAGCCCAAGACACTAAGTTTCTTGTCAAAAGCCAAGAGTCATCTGAATAAATCATCTTAAAAGCAAATCTACCAGTACACAGTCAAGCCATGACTACAGCCTGACCATCATCTTGATTACAGTTTCCTGAGAAATGATGAACCAGAACTACTCAGCTAAGTTGCACTGGAAACTGTGAGATGTAAATATTTGTTGTTTGAAGTCATTAAAGTTCAATAGTAATTTGTTACATGGCTATAGATAATATAACAGGCTTCCCTGTCCTTCACTATTTCCTGGAGTTTGCTCAAATTCATATTCATTCAATCGGTCATGCTATCCAATAATGGCCTCGTTTTTAATTAGAAATATAAACTGTATGAAGAAACAAAACATTTCATTTTTTTATTTTTTAAGATTTTTTTTGATGTGGACCACTTTAAAATCCTTTACTGAATTTGTTACAATACTGCTTCCGTTTTGTGTTTTGGTTTTTTGGCCCCAAGGCATAGGTGGTCTTAGCTCCCGGACCAGGGATTGAACCTGCAACCCCTGCATTGGAAGGTAAAGTGTTAACCACTGGATCACCAGGGAAGTTCCTCAAAACATTTTAATGGAATAAATGATGGAAAGAAGTTACTCAGTGGACTTTAAAAACATGGCTAAAAATAAACTCTTCTGAGTAAATAAAATTAATACTATTTCAATTCTAGACAAACTAACAGTAGCTTTAGCCTCAGACTCTACTTCCACATACCTAAAGCACAATCTTAAACAGTATAGGAACCCAAACATTCTCATCTCTCAGATTAGAAATTCTCGTTTCAAGTCTCATCTCACAAATCAGACAAAGACTCTCTACCCTGGGACTGGATGTCTAAACTGTACACCCAGTGACTTGATGATAACAACATGCACTGGGGTTCATATTCCCAGCACAGGTCATGCATTTTTTCTAATCCCCATTCTACGTGGCACATTTGTTCATTGAGGTTGGTGCTTTCATTTCAGGATCTTTCACCAACAAAAAGGACCTATTTCCATTGTGTCCTCTCTCTGTTAACTTTTTAATACTTTCCCTGTATCAACAATGTTATCTCTCCCTAAAACTGCAGCCCACCTCTTCTACAAATAGCTTTCCAATTCTCAAGTACACCAGACTTTCCACATTATACATATATGGATATCTCTTTCCTAGAAACACTCTCTTCTGAGATGGACAGAATTTCCATTTACAAATTTAATATTTTCAGTTTTAGGTAAATCCAAGATCTTTTATTTTAGATGTTTTCCATTCCTGAAATTCTCCCTTTCTGATAGCAGAAGGTTCATTCTGAAAGAGGACTCTCTCTCTAGAACACAGACTCTAACAACCCTTTAAAATCAATACTTCAAAACTAGGCATTCTCCTTATAGAAGAATTTGGCCAACTAGGCTTCCCACAGTCTGGGAAGGAATGCTGTTAATTTCAAATTTGAAGAAGAAAACAAGAAAGACATAATTAAACATCAATTCAGTGTTTTTTGATAATTTTTATAATTAAGACTGAACTCAATTTACCATTAAACTGTGAATGAAGGATAACTATTATTTTAAAAGAAACAATACAAACAAAAGAATTTATTAAGAATGTTTAAAATAGTTAAGCTACATTTATTTATATTTTTGGCCACATGGCATGTGAGAACTTAGTTCCCCCACCAGGGATCAAACCCATGCTCCCAGCTTGGAAGCTAGGATTATTAACTACTGGACCGACAGGGAAGTCCTAAGTTACTTTTGAATATCCTCCAAAGACTTCGGCAGCAACCATTATAAGATAAATTGCAAATTAAACACAAATCAAATCATTCTTATCTACTCTCTCAAGTAGTTCTTCTAAGGACCTCCTCCAGGCAACACTATTAAAGAAGATAGTGTAATAAACTTCATGTATTTGAGTATTCCATTATTCAGACTTTTCACTACTACAGACTCATCTTTTACACATTTTAAGTAAGTGAGGTTACTGCAGATAAGCAAATACCAGCCTGGTGTTCATAACTAGCTCTTATGTTTCAAATTACTATAATAAATAATGTCTTTAATAACTTATGTTTGCAGCTAGATCATTAAGTGCTTTATCATATGCTACCAAGAATGCATTAAAAGGATGTTCAAGAACTAACATGCAACAACAATTAGCTTTGGGAAACTATCTTCTCACAGATAACAATTTATTAATTTAGTGATTAATAAAATCAATCACATGTTTTCACTTAAAAATTCAATAGGTTGGTTTTTGGCTTTCAGACATACTCTGTGTCTTGCCTATAAGCTATTAGACAGCAAAGAGAAATGAAACTTTCATCTTATAATACTGCTTAAATTCCTATCTTCTAAAGGTCATGGTTGAGTACCAAAATTTAATCAAGAAATAAAATGTTTATCAAAATATCATGGGACTTCCCTGGTGGTCCAGTGATTGAAAAATCTGCCTGCCAATGCAGAGGATGCAGGTTCGATCCCTATTTGGGGAACTAAGATGCCACATGCCACAAGGGCAACTGAGCCCGCACACTGCAACTACTGACCCCATGTGCTCTAGAACCCATGCTCCAGAATAAGAGAAGCCCATGTACCACAGCGAAGACCCAGCAAGGTCAAAATTTTAAAATAATAAATAAATAAACAAATGTTTTTATGTAAAAAAAATCATAAAGCTAGTTATTAAAATAATATGATAGTGGCATAGAAAATGACAAATGAATCAATGAAACCAAAAAGTCTAGAAACATATCTATGCACATATAAGAATTTAGTGGCTGTTAAAATGGCACTTCAAATCAGTGACTGAAGAAAGGATTAGTCAACTCTACCTCATACTAGAACAAAAAGAAATTCCAGAAGGATTAAAACTTTAAATATATATACTACAACTCTTAAAACTGTGGAAGATATTCTTGTTGTTTTTGAGATGAGAAGGCCTTCCCAAACAATGATCAAAACTAGGTGGAGATTTTCAGAGGAATATTTTTAGGGCAGTGAAATTACTCTGTTTTATACTATAATGGTAGATATATGTCATTTTACATTTGTTCAAATTGTAGACTGTACAACATTAAGAGTGAAACCTGATGCAAACTGTGGACTCTGGGTGATCATGATGTCAGTTCATTATCAACTGTGACAAATACACCACTGCTGGGGGATGCTGATAATGGGGGACAGTAGGCATATGTGGGGGCAAGGAGTATATGGGAAATCTCTCTACCTTCTGCTTCATTTTGCTCTGAACCTAAAACTGCTCTAAAAAGGTAAAATATATTCAAATGTTTTAAAAAGGGAGTGGGAACTCAAAAACATCAAAGATCAAAACTCAGAAGTCGGTCAAGACTGATAAATATGACCACATAGAAACTTAAAACTGAGGTTTAAGAAAAACATCTTTAAGTGTGAAATAAATTTCGTGTGTGTGTGTGTGTGAAAACAAAAAAGAAGAATGGAAATATACATATCTATTTGTTGGCAGATACCTCTGCAGAAGATAAAAGGATTAAGGAGAAAAAAAAAGGATTAAGGAGAAAGAGAACTCTTCTACATATAGAACATCCCCATTGCTTAAAGCTTTTACTGTGACTATGTATTACTTGGGCTTCCCAGGTGACTCGGTGGTAAAGAATCCGACTGCCAGTGCGGAAATGTAGGAGCTGCAGGTTCGATCCCTGGGTTGGAAAATCCTCTGAAGGGGGAAATGGCAACCCTCTCCAGGGTTCTCGCCTGGAGAATCCCACGGACAGAGGAGCCTGGAGGGCTACAGTCCATGGGGTTGCAGACAGTCAGATACCACTGAGCACGAGCACATATTACTTAGGAAATTTTTTGAGCAAATTTTTTTAAAGAAATAAAATATGAAGCACAATATAATTTAATCCTTAGAATAGACAATTAATTACAATGTCAAATCCAAAAAACCTTCAGATGATATAAATGAGTATGTCACTTTTCCTACTGCATTAATAATTTGTTGTTGTTTAATCATTAAGCTGTGTCCAACTCTTTTTTTGACCCCATGGACTGTAGCCTGCCAGGCCCCTCTGTCCATGGGATGCTCCAGGCAAGAATACTGGAGAGGGTTGTCATTTCCAGGGCATCTTCTCAACCCAGGGATTGAACCTGCGTTTCCTGCATTGGCAGGCGGATTCTTCACCACTGAGCCACCAGGGAAGCCCGAATTAATAATTGCATGATGTTTAAATAGAACTAAAATCCTGATCAGTAGTTAGTTGGGGGTTAACTAGACTTGTTACGGTGATTATTTTACAATACATACAAATATCGACTCAGTATGTTGCACACTTGAAACTAACATAATGTAACATGTCTATTATACCTCAATTTAAAAAAAAAACTGATTCGACTCATTATGTTGCACACTTGAAACTAACATATTGTAACATGTCTATTATACCTCAATTAAAAAAAAACTAATTAGTGATAAATCTAGTACCTTTGCTTCTTCAAGTTCCTTGTCAGCGGTATCCACCACAAAATTTTTTTCTTTTTCTAGTTGCTCTGCTAGTTGGTCAATTTTAATCAATTCTTGACAAAGATGCTCATTGTGGCTGGTTAAATCATCTACTTGACTGCTTACCACCTCCTTACTATCCAAGAGTTTCTTAACATATTCTTCCAACCCATGATTTGTCTGTTTGAGATCTTCAATCTGTTGTAATGAGAAAGAAAATAATCACATTAAAAGATTTCCTTAGCTTCCCTCTGAGGAGAACAACTAGGTGACTGGATTCAAGAAAGGAGGTTTGCTTCCCTGGCAGGGAAACTTAACTATGTATCTTTTTTCTGAATTTCATCCCACGTGACTATATTACCTATCTGAAAAATATATACTAATTAAATACTTTTAAGGTTTATATAGCTGTAACTCTCAAGACAATTTTCAGCTTAGAAACAAAAAAACTTAGCGTTGATTTTTTAGAAAAATTGCCAAATACTTGTATCTGCAGACAAGGAACCAGTCTTGAAATAATTATATTATCATTAAAATCACCAATTAGGCATTCTTTAGAATTAAATTTCTAATTATTGTTATCAAAATATGTCAACTCTTTAGAAAAATCCTTTTGAACATATCAGTAACTTACTTGACTAAGCTAAATACTGATACCAAATCAATCAAGTATTTGCTGACTAAAGTGGAGGACCACAGCTTCCTTTCCCAGCCCACTAGCAAACCATCAACGGATGAAGAAAAGGGCCTTTTCTATCACGAAGGTATCCAAATGCCTTTAAAGGAAAAAAAATATGTTAGAGTCATTGAATAAGGATAATATGTTAAGAATTTTGTTAAATTCAAAAGATACAAAGATAGGTTAAGTATCTGCTCAAGGAGAATGTATTGTTTACTTAAGAAAACACATATACAGTATGTAAATGCCATAAAAGAAATATCTGAGATAAAGTGGTGGCACAAAGGTCCTTTTCCATAAGATCTGTCTTGTATATTTAACAAATATTTACTGAGTACCTACTATATCCAAGGTACTATGTTGGTGTAAGATGTAAAAAGAAGAAAAAACAATTTTGGTCTTTAAAGAGCATCTAAAATTGCTAAACCCCTTATGTAACATTATTCTTAGCTCTAGCATTATTTTTTTTGTTATAACCGTGCCCTTTTCAAAGAACTAGAGACAGCTCTTTCCAAACTATCAAAATCAACAAAATTTTCTTTAAAAATATAAACTGTAATATTTGTCACATATATAAGGAAGTATCCTAAAGGTCATGAGTTACATATAACTAAGTGTAGTACAATGATATTTATTATGCTCAAGAAGATGAGAAAAGTCATTATTTTAACCCAACTCTCACTTTGGTATTCTTGCCTGGGAAATCTCATGGACGGAGGGGCCTGGCAGGCTATAGTCCATGGGGTTGCAAAGAGTCGGACACAACTGAGCGACTAAACAACAGTAAAACAAGGCACCTTAACCTGTGAGATTTACATGTAAAGAATTTAAGTTGTCAAACCCAGGAAAGGAGAAAAAATGTGAAGAAACTTTTTCTTTAAAAAAAGCAAAAAGGTAACTGTAAATGCACTTATTTGTTTAGTTGAGCTTTTATCATAGCAATACCTCCTACTCTCTTCTTTTTTGGTCTTCTCTCAAAAACAGCTAAAAATTCTTTGAAAGTGCAAATTTGAGGTAATTTCTGTAGCCTTATGGTGCTTCATTACAGTGAGAATGAGACGAACAAATTCCATTTGTGATCCAAGGCCTACTGCCTGTAAAGCCCTTTCCACCGTCTTCAGTATATACCTAACTTCTAGACAGACTGTAAGAAACAGTCTCACACAGACTCTCCTTAAGCACTATGGTGACCTGAACAGGAACGAAGTCCAAAAGGGAGGAGAGACATGTATACAGATGGCTGATCCGTTTTGCTGTATGGTAGAAACTAACACAACATTGTAAAGCAACTCTATTCCAATAAAAATTAATTAAGAAAAAAGAAACAATCTCGCCAAACTGATTTTAAAACCTCTATTAGGGAATTTATTGAAAAAGTGCTATATACTATGTTACAGAACCCTCTTTGTAAGAATCCTCAGGGATACAGAATGGATAAATAATAAGGCCCTACTGTATAGCCCAGGGAATTATATTCAATATTCTGTAATAGACCATAATGGAAAATAATATGAAAAATAATATACATATAACTGAATCACTTTGCTATACACATCAGAAGCTAACACATTATAAATCAACTATACTTCAATAAATTAAAAAAGGACAGAACCCTCATGAAGAACTTTGCTCAGGTCTCCGGTTTCAGGAAAAAATGTACTTCCTTGTTTTTATCCTTTGGATCATAAACTATTTAACTACAATTTCTTTGTTGCCTTTGCCTCTAGGACGTTTAAAACAACCTGCAGCTCACCTTCAGTAACTAGTACAGAAACCATGCAGTGATATCCTGTTGGCTCTTCTCATCCATGATTGCACTGTTTCTTTCCTTTCCCCTGCTCTCATTACCTACTTTCATTACTAGTATTTTTCTCAAACTACAGGATGTGGGATAATCAAACAAACTTCAATTTGTCTGTCTGTCTTTTTGTCTCTCTTCACGGCTTCTATAGCGCCATGTCTCTGAGCAACAAGAACACGCTAAACCTGTTTGCTAACCTTCCACTGCCCCAGGAGAGGTTACAGGTTTCTCTCTTCTGGAGAAGAGAAGCCTGTAACCTCTTATATATATAAAAAGCTTCTTATATAGTTTTATCTTAGTATTTTTATAAGATCTATTATAATTATGTCTTTACTTCCTTGACCCTTCCACTAAATTCTAAGTAACTTTAAAGGGCTTATGTTTCTAATCTCTGGATCAACATACCTCTCATTTCTGTGTCATTTATCATTTATCTAGCCTATAATGCTAAATTATCATTTAACATTATAAATAAATAAATACTCCCCTCACCTCAACATTAAGCCCTACTTTTACTTAATTCCAAGACACAAGTACTAAGAGCAGGAGGTGAGAAAGGACATGGGCTTTTGTTTTTTTTGTTTTCTTTTTGTTTTTTTCTTTTTTAGGACATGGGCTTTTGGACTGAGGCAGCCAGGTTTAAAGCTTGCTGTAGTTCTTCACCAGTCACTTGACCTGAGGCAATTTACCAGATTTTCTTGATCCTAAGAGATGCATCTGATTTCAAAAAAAAACAAATGAAGCCTCCTAAGTCTCATCTGTTAAGTGGGGAGAATACCTATAATTTGCAGGGAAAGTTAGAGAGATCTAAAAGTTCAAGTTAAATTGCTGGCAGATAACAGGTAATCAAACACAAGTTTTTATTTTAAAAAAAACTTTTTATTTTGAAATAACTAAAAGTTCACAGGAAGCTGTAACGGTAGTAGAGAGGCTCATGTGCCTTTAATCCAGTTTTTCCAACAGTTATATCTTAAATAATTACAGCACAATATCAAACCCAGAGATCTGACATTGGAACAACGTGTATCTATTGGTCTATATCATTTTATCTTGTGTGAACTGCTGTAACTACCACCTCCGTAAGATACAGAACTATTCCATCTCCACAAAGGTCACCCTCCCACTACTCCTTTGCAGTCACAGCCATTCCCTCCTCACCCTTAAATGTCAACAGTCATTAATCTTCATAATTTTGTCGTTTGGAGAATGCAACATAAATAGGTAGACAACATAAATAAATGCTGGCAAAATTCCACATAGTGAAAGCTATGGTTTTTCCAGTAGTCATGTACAGATGTGAGAGTTAGACCATTAAGAAGGCTGAGTGCCGAAGAATTGATGCTTTTGAACTGTGTGGTGTTGGAGAAGACTCTTGACAGTCCCGTGGACTGCAAGGAGATTAATCCAGTGAATCCTAAAGGAAATCAACCCTGAATATTCATTGGAAGGATTGATGCTGAAACTGAAGCTCCAATACTTCAGTCACCTGACGTGAAGAGCCGACACGCTGGAAAAGACCCTAATGCTAGGAAAGAGTGAGGGCAGGAGGAGAAGGGGCAACAGAGGATGAGATGGTTGGATGGCATCACCAACTCAATCAACATGAGTTTGGGCAAACTACAGGAACAGTGAAGAACAGGGAAGCCTGGCGCACTGCAATCCCTGGGGTTGGACACAACTTAGCAACAACAACATAACATAAACAGAGTCATGTGATACAGATCACAGCATGTTATATGTTGACACTGGTTTTTTCACTCAAAACAGTGCCCTTGATATCTCAATTGCTATGTGGAGCAACAGTTCTCTGTCATTGCTGAATAATATTTCACAGTATGGATTACCGTGGTTTGTTTAATCACTCACCAATTAAGCAAAATTTTAGATGTTTCCAGTTTGGGACTACAACAAATAAAGCTTCTATGAACAACTATATACAGGTTTTTGAGTGAACATAATTTTCATATCTCTGGAATAAATTCCCAAGAGGAAAATTTCTGAGTTGTACGGTAAATGTACGTTTAGTATTTTAAGAACTAAACTATTTTCAAAGTGGCTATACCATTTCCCATTGCCATCAGGAATATATGAGTGATCCTCATTTTTGCCAGATTTTGGTATTATCACTACTTTTTATTTTAACTGCTCTCAACAATATGCATTGTTATATCATCATGGTCTTAATTTGTATTTCCCTGTTAGAAAAGATGAACATCTTTTTGTTTGTCTACAATATTTCATTCTGTGAAATATATCTTCATATCCTTTGTTCATTTTCTACTTGAACTGTTTGCTTTTTTTAACCTGTTGAGTTTTGAGAGTCCTCCACATTTGTTCTTGATATGAGTCCTTTGACAGAAACAGGGATTGTGGCTTATCTTTTCATCATATTAACAGGGTCTTTTGCAGAGCAAAGGGCTTAATTAAGTCTTGATGAAATTCAAATCATCAACTTTTTCTTTTATGAATCATACTTCTGCTGTCATGTCTAAGAACTCTTCAGCAAGTCCAACATCCTGAAGATTTTTTCCTGTTATCTTTTAAAAGTTTCATAGTTTTGTTTTACATTTGATCCACTTTGAGTTAATTTTTGTGTAAGGTGTGAGGTTTAGGTCTAGGCTAATTTTTTTCCCTAAAAGATATCCAACAACTTTTGTTGAAAAGACTCCCTTTCTTTATTAGACTACATTTGTACCTCTGCCAGAAATCGTCTGGCTGTACTTGTGTAAGGCTATTTCTGGATTCTCTATTCTGTATCATTGACCTGAGTCTATTACTCTAGCAATACCATACAATCGTGATTATTGTAGCCATATATTAAGTTTTAATATCAAGGAGAATGACTCTTTCCACTTTGTTCTTTTCCAAAATTATTTTTTCCTGGGATTTTGATGGGAATCACACTAAATCTGTATATCAATTTGGAAAGAATTGTTATCTTTATTAGGTTGAGGCTTCCAATCTCTGAACATCTGTTTAAATCTACTTTGATTTCTCTTATTAACATTTCACAGTTTTCAGAATGTAAGTGCACACTTATTTAGCTAGATTTATATCCAAAGATTCCATTTTCTATTTGAGTGTAAATGGTATTGCATTTTTTATTTCTACAACTTAATTATAATATACAAATATACAATATGTTTGTCTTGTATTCTGACCTTTTGAACCTATTAATTAGTTCCAGTTTCTACACTGTAGATTTTATAAGATTTTCCAGGAAGAAGATCACGTCATCTGTAAACAGGGAAAGTTTTATTTCTTCATTCAGGTCTGAATGCCTTTCAAGCTAGCTATATCATTATATTTGAAGTGAATTTCTCATAGACAGCATAAAGCTAGGTCATGTTTTCTTTTAATCTACTGTGACAATTTCTTTTAATTGGTATATTTAGATTACATATATTTAATGTATTTACTTTTATGCTAAGATTCAAGTGTGATTTTTTTGTTGTTTTCTGTTTTTTTTTTTAAATTATTGTTTTATTTTACCTGCTTTCCTCTGAGTTACCTGAACATTTTTTAGAATTCCATTTTGATTTATACATAGCAATTTTCAGTATATCTCTTTGTAGAGATTCTTAGTTGTTGCTCTAGGTGTTTCATTTATATTCATAAGCTATCACAGCCTACGGGCTTTCCAGGTGGTACAATTGGTAAAGAATCCACCTACCAATGCAAGAGACACGAGTTCGATCCCTGGGTAGGGAAGACTCCCTGGAGTAGGAAATGGCAACCCACTCCAGCATTCTTGCCTGGAAAATTCCATGGACAGAGGAGCCTGGTGGGCTAGAGTCCATGGGGCTGCAAAGAATCAGATACAACTGAGTGACTGAGCACACATCACAGCCTACATTTACTAGTTCAAGTGAAGTGAAAATTATTACCTCCCTTTATGTCCCCTACCCTCCTCTATTAATAAAATAATTGTCTTAAATATTCCCTTTGCATGCATTGAGAAATACGTTTGACAGACATAATTCAGAAAAGTAGAAAAGGAAATTCTATGAAAGTTACCCATATTTTTGCTCTATGGATTGTTCTTCCTTCCCTCTTGTTCTTCCAAGACTACACCTTTTACCACTTCCTTCTTCACTAGAGAAATTCCTTCAGCTATTCTTTTAGGGTAGCTTTGCTGGCAACAAACTCAGTTTTCTTCATCTGAGAACATCTTAATTTTCCCTTCATTTGTGAAGGAAACTTCTCTAAATACAGAATATGTACTAGGTTGACAGTTCTTTTCTTCCAGCACTTGAAAATATGTTGTGCCACTTCCTTCTGCTATCCATGTTTTCAGATTTGCAATCATTTAAATTGGTGCTCTCCTATAAATTATGAATTATTTCTTTCATTTCTTTCAGGATGTTTTTCGTCTATACTTTTCAGTTTGAATATGAAGTGTCTCAGGGTAGATTTCTTTGGGAGACCCCTAGTAGGTTTTCACCCACCTTCTTTCAAATTTGGGGAATATTTAGCCATTATTTCTTCAAATATTTTTTCAACCCCACCTTCTCTTACCTCTCTTTCTGGGACTCCAACCATCCAAATGCAGAGCGTTTCTTATAGGCCCACCTATCCCAGAAGTTTTGCTCAATTTTTTCAATCTATTTTCTATTGTTCACATTAGGTAATTTCTCTGTTTCTACTCTCACGTTCAGTGATTCATTCTTCTCTTCTCCATGTTTTTGCTTATTGAGTTTTTAATTTCAGTTACTGTACTTTTAAAACTTTTTTTTGTGGTAAAATAGAACATCCCCAAATTTACCACTCCGACCATTTTTTTTTCCACTCCAACCATTTTTAAGTGTTAAAATTCAGTAGCATTAAGTACATTCAAAACATAGTGCAACCATCCCATATCTAATTCTCAGAACTTTTTCATCATAAACAGAAACTGTACCCATTAAATAATCACCTATGAATCTGTCTAACTCTTGTAAGTGGAATCATACAATATTTGCCCTGTACCTTATATCAATGAGCACACCGTTTTCAGGGCTCATCCACCTTGTTGTCTCCTATCTGAATTAAGGCTGAATAAAGCTCCGTTGCTTGTACATACCCCACTTTGTTTATGCATTCATCTGTCAATGGACATCTGGGTTGTTTCCATATTTTGGCTATCATGAACTTTGGAATACAAGTATCTGCTTGAGTCCCTGCTTTTAATCGTTTGAAGATAGTCATGGGAATGGAGTAGCTGGATCACATGGTAATTCTATACTTAACTTTTTGAGGAATTATCAAACTTTTTTGTTAAACCATTTTACATTAGCAATGCATAAATAACTCGATTCTCCACATCCTCATCAATATTTGTTATTTTTTGCTTTTTGATGATAGCTAGTGGGACACAGAACAACAGACTGGTTCCAAATAGGAAAAGGAGTACATCAAGGCAGTATACTGTCACCCTGCTTATTTAACTTATATGCAGAGTACATCATGAGAAACGCTGGGCTGGAAGAAGCACAAGCTAGAATCAAGATTGCTGGGAGAAATATCAGTAACCTCAGATATGCAGATGATACCACCCTTATGGCAGAAAGTGAAGAACTAAAAAGCCTTTTGATGAAAGTGAAAGAGGAGAGTGAAAAAGTTGGCTTAAAGCTCAACATTCAGAAAACTACGATCATGGCATCTGGTCCCATCACTTCATGGCAAACAGATGGGGCAACAGTGGAAACAGTGTCAGACTTTATTTTGGGGGGCTCCAAAATCACTGCAGATGGTGATTGCAGTCATGAAATTAAAAGACGCTTACTCCTTGGAAGGAAAGTTATGACCAACCTAGATAGCATATTAAAAAGCAGAGACATTACTTTGCCAACAAAGGTCTGTCTAGTCAAGGCTATGGTTTTTCCAGCAGTCATGTATGGATGTGAGAGTTGGACTGTGAAGAAAGCTGAGCACCGAAGAATTAATGGTGTTGGAGAAGACTCTTGAGAGTCCGTTGGACTGCAAGGAGATCCAACCAGTCCATCCTAAAGGAGATCAGTCCTGGGTGTTCACTGGAAGGACTGATGCTGAAGCTGAAACTCCAATACTTTGGCCACCTCATGCGAAGAGTTGACTCATTGGAAAAGACCCTGATGCTGGGAAAGATTGGGGGCAGGAGGAGAAGGGGACAATAGAGGATGAGATGGCTGGATGGCATCACCAACCCGATGGACATGAGTTTGAGTAATCTCCAGGAGTTGGTGGTGGACAGGGAGGCCTGGCGTGCTGCAATTCATGGGGTCGCAGAGTTGGACACGACTGAGCAACTGAACTGACTGACTGACTGAGTGGTCCTAATTGGTGTGAAGTGATATCTCACTGTGGTTTTGATTTGCATTTCCTTAATGACTGTGATGCTGATCATCTTTTCATATGCTTATTGGCCATTTGTATCTCTTCTCTGGAGAAACACCTACTCAAGTCTTTTGCCCATTTCTGAACTGAGTTGTTTTGAGTTTTCTTGTTGAGTTGAAGGAGTTCTTTATATACTCTGGATAGTAACTCCTTAGCAGATACATAATTTGTAAATCTTTTCTCCCATGTGTTTTTTTGGTCACAGACCTTACTTTTTTCAGAGCAGTTTCAGGTTTAGAGAAAAATTGACCATTTAAGTACAGAGAGTTTCCACACACCCCTTCTCCCCTCTCCCACTCACCCCGATTTCCCCTTATTTACATCTTGTTTTAGTGTGGTACATTGGTTACAACTGATGAACCAACATTATAAATTATTATTAAGTAAAGTCCAGAGTTCAATTAGGGTTCACCTCTTGGGTTGTAGATTCTGTGGGTTTTTACAAACGTATAGTGACATGTAGCTATTGTTACTGTATTATACAGAATATATACTGCCCTAAAAAATCCACTGTGCTCTATTCACCCCTCCCTCCAAACCCCTGACAACCGGTGATCTTCTAAAGTCTTTACTTTGTCTTTCCCAGATGGTCCTGAAGTTGGAGTCACAGAGTACATGATCTTTTCAGATGGGCTTTTAACACCTCACAATATCCTTTCAAGGTTCTTTCATGTCTTTTTATGGCTTGATAGCTCATTTCTCTTTATCAATGAATAATATTCTACTGTGTGCCACAGTTTATCTATTCACCTATTGAAGAACATCTTGTTTGCTTCCAAAATTCCACTTGGCTCTATTAATACTTTATATCTTTTGTTTCTTTGATGAGATTTTCTGTTTGTTTCAAGCATGCTCAAACTGCCTGTTAAAGCATTTATTTGAGGGCTAATTTAAAATCTTTGTCAGATAACTGTCATATCTGATGCATCTCTGCATTGGTGCCTCTTCATTGTCTTTTCTCACAGAGACTGAGATCATCCGGATTTGGGGGATGAGGAGTGATTTTAATCTTTTATTGAGGTCTGGCAGTCTAAGACACCGACTCGTGTCTTTCAGTAGGCTTCCTGTGACACTGCTCCAGGAAGAAAAGAGGGACACTGCCTTGCTACTGTGGACAGGAGCGGAAGTCCAGTCTCTCCACAGGGCCTCGGGTAACACCCAGGAAATGTGGGGCCTCTTGTGACTGCTAGGCAGGGATGAGAATTCAGACCTTGGCTGATACCACCAGAGCGAGCAGGAACAGAGGCATCTTATTACTGCTCCCACGTACTCCCCACTGCCACTGTGGGTGGGTGGACTTGTTACTGTCGTAGGGTGGTAAAGGTTCTGCTTCTGCACTAGGTCACCTCTGATATCACCCCAGCAAACAGAAATAGGAAGCATCTCTTACTACCAGGAGGCAGTGGACTTCTAGGCTCCCCACATGGTCTCTGCTGACAATATGGGGTTGGGGGCTTCCTTATTGCCTGATGGACACTAAAGTCTTGGTTCCCCACTTAGCCTTCTTTGATACAACACTGGTGGGATGGGGGCCTTGTGGAGCAGGATGGCAGGGGATGAGGCAAGGTGGGCTCTCTTGTTATAGTATGAGGCTCTTTATTCCAGGCTCTTTATTCAGCCTTTGCTGGCAGGAATGGGGCTAGATTTCTCCTTGGTATTTGCTAAGAGTGGGCAGTTCTTGTCAAAGAGTAATCTGCCTTGCTAGATAGCCCATTTCCTAGTCCTTTGGCTAGGAGGGATGCTTTTCTGAGACCTTTTTTAATCTGCATCCCTTATTTCTGGTTGCTAGTTTTTCCAGTACTCTGCCTGGGAAACCTGGAGCACAAAGAAAAACCAGAAACTCCCTACCATGTCCTAACATTCATTGTGCACTGAGATCCCTAGCCAGTCTTCCTTTTGCTCACCTGTTAGTGTTCTTAGGTTTGCTTCACACTCAATATTCAGGGTTTTAGCTGTACTTAGTGGAAAGAGTAAGGAAAAGTGAGTCTACTCCATTTTCCTAGAAGAGAAAGTTTCTTTTAACAGCCTTGTTGGCTCGGAAAAATGGTAAGGAACCTATCTGCAATGCAGGAGATCCAGGTTCAATCTCTGGGTCAGAAAGATCCCTTGGAGAAGGAAATGGCAACCCACTCCAGTTTCTTGTCTGCAGAATTCCAAATACAGAGGAGCCTGGGGCCTGGTGGGCCACAGTCCATGGGGTTGCCAGAGTTGGCCACGACTAAATGACTAACTTTTCGCTTCATTAATAGCTATTCCACCAGAAGACCAGAAACAGTACTGAACTTGGGAGTTCACAGAACTGGAATCAAATTCTAACTAAATTGGGAATTCAGGGAAATCCTAGCTCTGTCACTCATTAGTCAAATATAATAATTCTTTAACCTCTCGGAACTTTAGCTTCCACATCTGTAAAGTGGAAATGATACCACAGTCTTACAAGGTCAGGATGATGAAATAAGATTATGTACTTAAAAACATCTGATCTGATACCTGGCACATAGTCTGTACTCACTCACTCTGTGTGTTTTCAAGATGGTTAAGATAAAAATGGAATGATTTTAGACCTATACAATTTAAATGAGTACTGAATGAGAATTTATTCTCTATCTTATTTTAATATAAGCCCCCCTCCCAAATTAACTTAGGGACATATGCACAGAAGCTAAGTATAACCTGTAATTTCAGTGTAGAGATGAATTTGTCTTGATTTCTCACTTCTTGCTCTAGCTGGAGAATATTCTGGTATTTTTCAGCTTCAGAAACTGGAGCCCCTAGACCAAAATCATGTTCTTTGGTGGTAACCTGGTGGAAAGAATGAGAATAATACAGAGACATTTAGGTTTAAAACAGCCATGTGATTTCCCACAACAATTAAAATTTTGAAAATTAGTAACATTCAATTAAAAAAATGTTTTTAACCTTGTTCCACCAGGTAAAAGGACTTCATCAAGTTTTAGTTTCTTAAAACTTTACATTACAAAACTTTTTCCATGTGTTTTCTATATATGGAACTACAATCTTGAACACAATTTTTAAAAAAGACATACCCCACCATATCTAAGGAAACAGGGGTCAGCAGCAAATTACATGGTCAACTTCCAGGCCTATGATATTAAATACGGCGGCCACTAGCTACCTGTTCATTGCTGTTTTTGTGTATTAACAAAAAGATTTGCTACCCATAACACAAAGGGCTAAATTCCCTAATATATAAACAATGCCTATAAATAAAAAAAGGAAAAGAAATACTCTAATATAAAACTGGCCAAGAATAAGGGGCTTCCCAGGTGGCTCAGTGGTAAAGAATCCACCTGCAATGCAGAAGACCCTGGTTCAATCTGTGTGTCGGGAAGATCCCCTGGAGGAGCAAATGGCATCCCATGCCAGTATTCTTACCTGGGAAATCCCATGGACAGAGGAGCCTGGCAGGCTACAGTTCACGGGTTGAAAAGAGTTGGACAGGACTGAGCACGCACCCATGCACCAGGATATTTCACAGAAATGACTTTTAAATACATTTCAAGATATTTAATCTCACCATTTAGAGGGATACACATTAAAACAACACTGAAATACCATTTTTTAACCATTGCATTGGCAAAGATCATAAAGTTGGTTATATAACTTAGCATTCTAATATCACTAGTAGCAGTGTAAATTGATACAATATGTATGGAAACAACTGGGTAAAATCTAGCAACATTACAAATTCACGTAGCTTCTGTACAAATAATTCCATTTCTAGGAATTTTTCTACATACATATTTGCGCATGAGCAAAATAACAAGTGTTAAAGATTTTCCACTTTAGCATACTACACATGGGATTGCCCAAGTGGCACTAGTGGTAAAGAATCTGCCTGCCAATACAGGAGACATAAGAGATATGGGTTCAAAAAAAAAAAAAAAAAAAGAGATATGGGTTCGATCCCTGGGTCAGAAAGATCCCCTGGAAGAGGGCATGGCAACCCACTCCAGTATTCTTGCCTGGAGAATCCCATGGACAGAGAAGCCTGGCAGGCCACAGTCCATAGGGTCGTAAAGAGTCAGACAGACACCGCTGAAGGGACTTGGAACGCACACATGCATACTATACATACTACTCTGCACTGTGCTTTTTTCCACTTGACTATGTATCTTAGAAACTGTGTAATTTACGGAAATAATCTGTTCTCTCAATCAAGGCTGCCATTATGTTAAGAGAGAATTTGCTACAAGCAGAGCAACACAGATGCTGTGCTCCAGAACCTGGCTCTTGGGAAATTACAGGATCAGCATCCCCAGTCACTGACCTTGTGTCACACCCTGTGCAAATCAGCCCATAGCAGTCTGATACGTTTATTTTTCTTTTCCCCCTTCTCTAACCAAGATACAAATCTGCTTTTTCTGCTCTCCAGTCCAGCAGTTCCTGCCTGTCCTGGAACGTAAGCATTAGATTCCACACAGCATTTCTAATTATGAATCGTTTTAGGCCTTTATCAGTTAGGCTGAAATCCTAACCATTTCTTACATAGTTTCTGTTGAAAAACATATTCCTAGTTATAAACATGCAACTTAGTATAACACTCAAATGATTCCTCACTACTTTTCAAATTTTAGTAAACATGAACAATTTGGGAATCTTGTTAAAATGCCTTTTTTTTTTTTTTTTTTAAATTCACAGTCGCTCTGAAATATTGCATTTCAAGAAATTGCTCAGCGGGAATTCTCTGGTGATCCAGTGGTTAGGACTGCTTATTTCCAAGCAGGGGGGGCTGGGATCCAATCCCCGGCCAGGGAACTAAGATTCTGCAAGCCCACAAGTTGCACGACTGGAAAAATAAAAATAAAGTAAATAAAACATGAAAAAGAAAAAGTTTCTCATACAGATGAACCTATTTGTAAAGCAGAAACAGACACCGGCGTAGAGAACAAACATATAGACAGCAAAGGGGGAAATGAGAGGTGGGATGAATTGGGAGATTGGGACTGACATATATACACTGGGGTTTCCCTGGTAGCTCAGTCGGTAAAGAATCTGCCTGCAGTGCAGGAGACCTGCATTCTACCCCTGGGTCGGGAAGATCCCCTGGAGAAGGAAACGGCAACCCACTTCAGTATTCTTGCCTGGAAAATGCTATGGACAGAGGAGCCTGGCGGACTACAGTCCATGCGGTCATGAGAGTTGGACATGACTTGGCAAGTAAACCATACATACCCTATTGATCCCAGGAATAAGACAGATAACTGATGAGAGCCTACTGTATAGCGCAGGGAACTCTATTCAATGCTCTGTGGTGACAAAGAGGGGATATGTATACATTGGGCTGATTCACGTTGCTGTACAACAGAAACTAACAGAACACTGTAAAGCAACTATACTCCGATAAATACTAAAAAAAAAAAAAAAGTGGCATGAGAACTCTTAGTCACGCTAAGTGAGATTTAATTCCCTGACCAGGGATCAAACCTGGGTCCCCTGCGTTGGCAGCATGAAGTCTTAGCCACAGGACCGTCAGGGATAACCCCATATTATCTTCTGTTCACGAGCCCTGCCCTCACCCTTTTCTCCACCAAAGTAAAGAAACTTCTAAGGCTTGAATTCCAAATTCACCAGATTTTCTCTGTCTTCTCTGTCAAATAGTGATCACCTCTTCACTGACATCCAAGATACTGATAATACAACAATTTATGTAGCTATGCATTTTCTGTGGTCTTCCTCACACAGTTATTAGTATCTTTCAGCTCGTTTAGTTCAGTTGCTCATTCGTGTCCAACTCTTTGCGACCCCATGGACTGCAGCACACCAGGCCTCCCCGCCCATCACCAACTCCAGAAGTTTACTCAAACTCATGTTCATTAAGCTGGTGATGCCATCCAACCCTCTCATGCTCTGCCATTCCCTTCTCCTCCCGCCTTCAATCTTCCCCAGCATCAGAGTCTTTTCTAGTGAGTCAGTTCTTCGCATCAAGTGGCCAAAGTATTGGAGTTTCAGCTTCAACATTAGTCCTTCCAGTGAATATTCAGGACTGATTTGCTTGAGGATGTACTGGTTGAATCTCCTTGAGCCCAAGGGACTCTCAAGCGTCTTCTCCAACACCACAGTTCAAAAGCATCAATTCTTCGGTGCTCAGCTTTCTTTATAGTCCAACTCTCACATCCATACATGACTACTAGAAAAACCATAGCCTTGACTAGACGGACCTTTGTTGGCAAAGTAATATCTCTGCTTTTTAATATGCTGTCTAGGTTGGTCATAACTTTTCTTCCAAGGAGTAAGTGTCAAAAATTTCATGGCTACAGTCACCATCTGCAGTGATTTTGGAGCCCAGAAAAATAAAGTCTGTCACTGTTTCCATTGTTTCTCCATCTATTTGCCATGAAGTGATGAGACCGGATGCCATGATCTTAATTTTCTGAATGTTGAGTTTTAAGCCAACTTTTTCACTCTCCTCTTTCACGTTCATCAAGAGGCTCTTTAGTTCTTCACTTTCTGCCATAAGGGTGGTGTCATCTGCATATCTGAGGTTATTGATATTTCTCCCAGCAATCTCGATCCCAGTTTGTGCTTCATCCAACCCAGCATTTCTCATGATGCATATAAGTTAAATAAGCAAGGTGACAATATACAGCCTTGACGTACTTTTCTTCCTATTTGGAACCAGTCTGTTGTTTCATATCCAGTTCTAAGTGTTGCTTCCTGACCTGCATACCGATTTCTCAGGAAGCAGGTAAGGTGGTCTGGTATGCCCATCTCTTTCAGAATTTTCCACAGTTTATTGTGATCCACACAGTGAAAAGCTTTGGCATAGCCAATAAAGCAGAAATAGATGTTTTTCTGGAACTCTCTTGCTTTTTCGATGATCCAGTGGATGTTGGCAATTTGATCTCTGGTTCCTTTGCCTTTTCTAAAAGCAGCTTGAACATCTGGAAGTTCTCGGTTCACGTACTGCTGAAGCCTAGCTTGGAGAATTTTGAGCATTACTTTACTAGAGTGTGATATGAGTGCAATTCTGTGGCAGTTTGAGCATTCTCTGGCATTGTCTTTCTTTGGGATTGGAATGAAAACTGACCTTTTCCAGTTCTGTAGCCACTGCTGAGTTTTCCAAATTTGCTGGCATATTGAGTGCAGCACTTTCATAGAATCATCTTTCAGAATTTGATATAGCTCAACTGGAATTCCATCACCTCCACTTTGTTCATAGAGATGCTTCCTAAGGCCCACTTGACTTCACATTCCAGGACGTCTTGCTCTAGGTGAGTGATCACACCATCGTGATTATCTGGGTCGTGAAGATCTTTTTTGTATAGTTCTTCTGTGTATTCTTGCCACCTCTTCTTCATATCTTCTGCTTCTGTTAGGTCCATACCATTTCTGTCCTTTATTGAGTCCATCTTTGCATGAAATGTTCCCTTGGCATCTCTAATTTTCTTGAGATTTCTAGTCTTTCCCATTCTATAGTTTTCCTCTATTTCTTTGCACTGATTACTGAGGAAGGCTTTCTTATCTCTCCTTGCCGTTCTTTGGAACTCTGCATTTAAATGGGTATATCTTTCCTCTTCTCCTTTGCTTTTCGCTTCTCTTCTTTTCTCAGCTATTTGTAAGGCCTCCACAGATAGCCATTTTGCTTTTTGTATTTCTTTTTCTTGGGGATGGTCTTGATCCCTGTCTCCTGTATAATGTCACGAACCTCTGTCTATGAGATCTAGTCCCTTAAATCTATTTCTCCCTTCCACTGTATAATCGTAAGGGATTTGATTAGTATCTTAAGAACAAGCAATATGCTAGAGCTCTCTAGCCCACAAAATGGCTCTCTGTGCCCACAAAATCTGCACAGAATTCTTTGGGTAACAGGAAGGTGTCAATACAAATTTGTAGAGCTTGCTAATGAAGCAGTGTACTAAAGCAGACAAAAGGGAACCTTCCCAGGGTGGAAGGGCAGAACTGGGGGTTGAGACTGACGTATATACACAACTATGGACAGAATATCAATAGCTAACTAATGAGAACCAACTGGACAGCACAGGGAGCTCTACTCAGGGCTCTGTGGTGGCCTGGACGGGAAGGAAATATAAAACAGAGGGGACGCGTATATACATATGACTGATTCACTTTGCTGTACGGCAAGAAACACAACACTGAAAAGCAACTATACTCCAATAAACATTAACTTAAGAAAAGGAAGCTTCCCTCTTCTTTTGGTAGGATGAACAGTCAAGCTTACTGTCAGTCAGGTCTAGAAATTAAAAGTATAGAGATCAAGAGTTTACCTGACAATTGTGAGCCATCATATTAGAGTTGCTGCTTTCCCTGCACTAGCTTTGGAAGCAATAAAGAGGGAGAGAAATCGGTCTATCTGAAATGGCCATGCCTGGCCTGCCAGTTTTTCCACCTTGGGCCACCTGAATATCTTCCACCTTCCTATAACCTCTGGATGGAACAGAGGTCAGAGAAGGCATGTAAATAAAGTACAGAGTACTTTGCGATCAGCAACTATCACCCAAGCTAGAATCACAATCCTTCTCACTGGGGAAGCAAGACAGCAGTCGTTAAGAGCATGCTCTGTAGCCTCAGTCTGTTTCGGTTCATAACGTCAGTTCTGCCCCTTGTCAGCTGCATGACCATGGGCAAATTACTACTCTGGCCCCAGCTTCCTTATCTCTAAAATAGGGATGACAGTGACTTCCCTGCTGGTTCAGTGGCTAAGACTCTGTGCTCCCAATGCAGTAGGAGTGGGTTCAATCCCTGGTGAGGGAACTAGATCCCACACGCCACAACTAAGAGCTCACATGTTACACCGAAAGATTCCGCATGCCGCAACTAAGACCCAGAGCAGCCAAATAAACAAATAAATATCTAAAGAATAAAATAAAATAGGAATGATAACAGTACTTGCTTCACAGAGTTGTTGTGAGGACTTACTGTATGTAAAGCACTTAGAATAGGGCTTGGCAATAAATAGTAACTATTAAATATTATTGTTATTTACAACTGTTATATAAATTGTTATTTACAATTAGTATCAATAATTTCTCTCACCAATCAACTTATTTAATTGGCCATCATTTCCTACTGATCTCCTCACTAAAATCTCTCTCAAACACGTGCCTTTCCATCATGACCATCACTGTTTCAGTTCATACTATCAGATTGTGACCTTTATCCACTTATCAAACAAATTTATGAACAGCCTTGTGGCTCAGCTGGTAAAGAATCCATCTGTAATGTGGGAGACCTGGGTTTGATCCCTGGGTTGGAAAGATTCTCTGAAGAAGGGAAAGGTTACTCACTCCAGTATTCTGGCCTGGAGAATTCATTGGACAGAGGAGCATGGGTTGCAAAGAATCGGACATGACTGAATGATTAACTTTCATTTTTTCACTTTCCCCCAAAAGACTCAGCACATATTTTCCACTTTCCCTCCAACTACAAACATATTCCCACTGAAGCTCCTAACACAGTGTGTTGGGTTTATTGCATGTCCACCGTCATCCCAACTTCAGCATGTTAAAACAGACCTCTGAATTTCCCCACTGCACTCCTGCTCTCAACCCTGCCTCCACCATGTTCCTTCCTGGTCTTTCCTGTGTCAAATGGCACTTGGTCAGAAACCAAGAAGTTGTCCTTGTTTCGTTTTCCCCTGAACCTTATCAAACCCATCAACAAGCCCTTTTGAATGTATCTCCAAAATATACCCTCAATCCATCCACTTCTGTACATTTTAATTATTGCCTTCTAATTGGTTCAAATCAGCATCATCTCCCATATGGATTACTGAAGTAGTCTCCTAACCAATCTTTTTGCCTCTACTGTTGCTCCCTGTGACCTGTTTTCCAAACAAAGATCAAAACAATCACTTAAAAATAATGAGATCCTGCACAAAAACACGCCAATGGCTCCCCACTGCAATCAAAATAAAAACCAAAGTTTTTAAGGTCTGACTGATCTGGCCACTGCCTTCACATGCCCGAGTAGAGCTCCTATTCTCTTGTTTGTTCACCCACCAGCTCTATTGGGTTTCCTCCTGTTCCTCTACTAAGCCAATCCTTTCCACTTCGGGGCCTCCTCCCTTGATTTCCCTCTGTTGAGAACATTTTCTTCCCCAGCCCTCTGCATGAATGGCTACTTCTTACCCTCAGCTCTTCAGCTCAAATATTCAAAGGGCCTTTCCTGATTTTTTTTACCTAAAGTACCCTCTCTCCTATTTACTCTCCCACTAGGTTATTCACACTTAGCAAGATTTGAAATTGTATCATTTATACCTTCATTTGTTTACTGTCTGTCACCCTCTACCGGAATTAAGCTCCAAGCATTCTAGGCACTTGTCTGGTCACTGTTATGTCCCTAATGTCTAGAGGAATGCCTACCACAAAGTTGGTACTCAAAAAAACCATTCCCAAATAATAAATTTTGATGATTCAAATAAGGTAGTTTCAATGGTAGGAGGACTAACAAACGAAGGAATAGTAAAGAAAAAGAAATAGAAAATGTAGACTTCTTTTACAAAGCCTGATTGTGAGAAAAGAGGTAGAGAAAGGGTGAAGGGCCAAAGCAAGGGGAGAAAAACTTGTTTCTTAATTTCCTGTATGTCAAGGACCCCTTTCAGGAATAAGCAAAGCCCTGGGTCCTAGGACTTCCCATGTGGCCTGAGTGGTAAAGAATCTGCTTGCCACTGCAGGGGACTTAAGAGATGCAGGTTTGATCCCTGGATTGGGAAGATCCCCTGGAGAAGGGCATGGTAACCTACTCCAGTATTCTTGCCTGGAGAATCCCATGGACAGAGGACACTGGCGGGCTACAGTCCATGCGGTCGCAAAGTGTTGGACACAACTGAAGCAACTTAGAATGCACCTGAGTCCTGACCTCAGGAAAATGCAAACACATACAAAAGTTTACAAATCATTCCGGGGGTTCAAGAATTCCCCAAAGTTCTTGTACTCCAGGATAAGAATTCTTACAGTATAAACACAATGACGATTCCTAAGATATGGGCTAGTGAAGAAAGGCCCCTGAGCTAATAAGAGGAAACCAGGTAAAGGGTGTGCACTGTCCTTTGAGACAAGACAGAAAAAGCAAGGTCAACTGAAGATTTAAATAAGAAGGGACAGAAATTTAAAGTTCCTGCCTGGCAGAATTTTAATTTTTCAGTGTTATAGGAGTTAAGATCATGTGTTAAAAAGTATCATCAGGGGCTTCGCTGGAGACTCAGTGGTAAAGAATCCACCTGCCAATGCAGGAGACATGGGTTCAATCTCTGGTCTGGAAAGTCCCACGTGCCACAAAGCAACTAAGCCTGCGCACCACAGCCGAGCCTGTGCTCTAGAGCCCAGAACACAACTACTGAGCCCATGTGCTGCGACTACTAGAAGCCGGTGCACCCTAGAGCCTGTGCTCCACAAAAAGAGAAGCCGCTACAAAAAGAAGCCCTCACATAGCTAACGAGTGGCCCCTAATCGCAGCAACTAGAGAAAAGCCCACAAAGCAACCAAGACCCAGCACAGCCAAAAGTAAATTAAGAAATAAATAAAATTTTAAAATAAATTAATAAAATCAGTTGCATTTAAAATGTATTCATCAGCGTTGAGCAAAATATCAGGCATATAATGTGTGTTCAACAAAAGTCTATTAAATATTTTGGCTGAATAATTGAAAACAGTGGAGTTATCCAATATGGGATTCTGAAATCTGGTTTCACAGCAGGTCAACTTGTTTTCTTTGAAGGAAATTGTCTCCAAAAGTTTAGGTTGAAAGACACTTTGAGGTAAGAAGGAATAGCTTCACTAACAGAGAAGGACGGAGAAAACCACACAAAATTTTATGAATAATTTTGAGGTAGTTTCTGTATTTATAATAAAAATAAGTGAATAAATGTTTTAGGCATTCACTTCCAATGAAATAGTAAGGTCACTTGATAACTTTTCTTGAAAAGAAATAATCTCTCCAGTCATTCCATCCAAGCCCAAGCTCCTCATTTCTCTCCAATCCAGACCTTACTGTAAAGAAATAACCTGCTTTTTTTAAGGAGCTTAAAACAGTGGCCTTAGGAGAAGTATCATTTATCATTTCCTCTTGTTGTCAAGAGGCTTTTCTGAATCAAAAGAATTTAATAATGTAGATTGATGTTAACAACATAACTAAGACAAAGAGAACTACCTTACTTTGTTTGCTGTTCAGTTGCTAAGTCATGTCTGACTCTGCGACCCATGGACTGTGACCAGCCAGGTGCCTCTGTCCATGGGATTTCCCAGGCAAGAATACTGGAGTGTGTTACTGTTTCCTTCTCCAGGGGATCTTTCCCACCCAGGGAGCAAACTCACATCTCCTGCACTGGCAGGCAAGTTCTTTACCACTGAGCCACCAGGGAAGCCCACCTTACTAACTAGCTCACTTCAAAGGATTATCATGGGTACATGTGTAAGAAAATTCACAGCAGTGCTGTTTATATTTACCCAAAACTGTAGAAACTATAGTGTTCACCAACAGCACAGTAGATAAATTGTGGTATACTCTTACAATGGAACAACAAGCAACAAACTAATTACAAGCGATAACTAGGATCAACCTTAAAAACAATGTTGAGTAATGAAGCAAAATAAAAGGAGAACTTAGTACAATTCCAAGTACACAAAGTTCAAAATGAGCCAAGCTAGAGAGTGCAACTTCACATACAATGACAGTGAAAATCTAAAGAAAAGCAAAAAGTCATGATAGGGGCTACATCTGGGGACAAGGAGGCAAGTATGATGGGAAAAGGGAATGAAAAATAACACACCTGCTCCAGGACTTCCTGGTGGCCCAGTGACTAAGAGTGTGCACTCCCAATGGAGGAAACCTGGGTTCGATCCCTGGTAGGGGAGCTATATCCCATATGCTGCAACTAAAACCCGTCAAAGTCAAATAAATAAATAATAAATAAATATTTTAAACATAACACCTGCTCTAACCGCTTCTAACTGGAGTACTTTAAAAGCAAATTATCCTGAAACAAACTGAAAAAGAAAGAGACTGAGAACGTCTACTTCAGAGGAGTCATAAGCAGTGACTTTTTTCAGAAGGTAAACAAGATTTATTTTGGAAGTTGCCATTAAATAATGCTAAAGTGTATATTGTTTAAAATAAATATTTCATGAATATACCTTCCTAGTTATTACCCACTAATTAAGACTAAATGGTCTGTCTAGTTCCTTGATCAATTCAAATACGAACAAAAAATCAGTTTTATCCTGGATGCAGATTTGAATAATGGGACACTTTCCTTTCATAGTTATGTTGTTCTTCAATGGCTCATTCGTGTCCCACTATAAGACCCCATGAACAGCAGCACACTAGGTATCCCTGTCCTAAACTATAATAGGTTAGTTATGTCCTAAACTGTAATAGATTCGTTATAACTATTATTTCATAGTTATAACTGATCTGTTTTCTTATAATTTCAACCCGATTATTATTCTGTTTATTTCCTTACGGGTTAAAGAAAAAAGTGTATTTGAAATTCTGAAAACCACTAGAGGAAATTTAAAATAACGAATATCCTGAGATATAATGACCTAGACTGGAAGAAGGAAAACAAACACAGAGATACTGTCATCTATGCAATGTTTCTTGAAATCGCTATTGACTTTATTTAAAGAATTAAAAGTGTATTCCTTTGCGTGTTTAGGTATCATGTCCATGATCGCAGCAAAGTTATTCAATTTAAATCTCAAAACACTTTTTCAAAGGAAAGCCAGCTTACCCTGCCTTTCTTGTGTATAATTTCTACTGTAATGATACGAGATTTTTCGTGCAACTGCCTACGTAATCTCGGCCCTTCACCTCCCAAAGTCTATAAAGTGGCTCAGAAATGAGAAGCTGGGGTCACGTAGACCCTGGTTGAACCCCCAAATCTCTGACTTCCAAATTCCTCAGCGCCACTCCAAAGCGTTTCTAAAGAGAACAGTCCCCCAACAACCAAGCGGAAAGCTGCGGCGGAAAGCGAAGCGGTCACCATAGGAACATAAGCTCAACCCTAAGCTCCCCAGAAACGACAACACGCGCAAAGTTTGTTCCGGGAGGGTTTCCCTGGACCTCAACTCTGCCCGCTACCACCCCTCACGGCGGCGCCAGCAGCCAAAATCCACCTCAAGGGTCGCCCACAGACCCTAATCCCCACCACACCCGCCCCCTGCAGCTGCCCTCTCAAAGGCCTGCCGACCAGGAGATGCTTTACCCCAACCCGGCGCATCCCCGTGCTTCTACCTGGGGCAGTGGGTCCCTCCCCGGGCTTTTTGGCCCGTCGTCCTCCCCGGAGATCATCCCGGCGACTACCAGGACTCGGTCTCCGCCTGGGATTCAGGTCCCTCAAGGTCTCCATCCTCCGCCCACTCCTCCTCCCTTCCCACCCCAAATCGACTTGGCCCCTCCCCGGGGGGCGGTGGGAGGCGGGACCGGGCAGGAGAGAGGCGGGACCGGGCAGGAGGGAGGCGGGACCAGGCGGGAAGGAGGCGGGGGCGGTTAGCGCCGGCCGGCGTCGCCGTCCGCCCCGCCCTCACGCTCTGTACCTGAGGGGGCTCGTCCTCCACCTCCCCGGCGCCTTCACTCCGCTTCCGTCCCGCGCGCCCCAAGTCCCTGTGCGCACGCGTACCTGGCTCGACTCTCCCTCTCGCGGGGACTACAAGCCGTGCGCGCGCACACACGCACGTAGCGTCGCGTACGTCCGCCTGTCTGCCTTACAGGGCGCCCTGGAAAGGCTTCTTCCTGGTCCATCCGCGCCGCGCAGGCGCAAGCCCACGCAGCGCCTAGACGACCCTCCAGAGCGTCCCGTCTCCTAGTAACCAGCCTCCACCCACTTTTCCAAGACTTTTCCCCTATTTCCTGCGTGTGGCCACCCTAACGGGGTACAGTGCGCATGCGCAGAGCTCGCTCTCGCGCGCGCGCTCTCTCTCATTTTTTTTTTTTTTTGCCCTCTGGCTGTCTTCCCTTAGCTCTGGGATACCTGCTGCTTTACTGCCGCTTTTGTGTGCTATTTTCCCAGGGATCGGTCACCATTCTGGACAGATCAGTGAATTCGTTACTCCGCAGAGCTGCTTTTGGGCGCTGGGAGGGTGGTGCGCTCTCCAGCCACGGTCAGGGGCCGCTGTGCGGGGAGCCTCCTTTGGTGGGGTTCTGCTGCTGCAGCCCCGCGAGAGTGAGCCGGCCTGTTGGGGTGAGCGCCCGCAGCCTGCAGAGTCTGGGGAGCCCCGACCGCCCTGCACCATCCAGTCTGGGTTGAATCTGGGAATGACAGGGAGAGGACAGTGACTGCAGATTCCTGACCTGTATACCTTCTCCACAAGCCAGGCCTTATCCAGTTCAGTCCAGTTCAGTTCAGTCGCTCAGTCGCGTCCGTCTCTTTGCGATCCCATGAATCGCAGCACGCCAGGCCTCCCTGAGGCCTTCTCCAAGTCCCCCCCCAAAACTAATCACGGTTAACAAACAAAAACCGAAAGGGTAGAGTATCTCACTTGATATTTAATATTGTATCGATTCTTTTCCTGTTTAATACAGTTTAAACTTGTCTTCTCTCTATTAGGAGCCTTCAGTCTCGGAACACTCATTTAACTTAACCAGGTATAATATTATTTTTGGCCATCCGACTATGTTAATGTTGACCATATTAGCTAAAAGTGAAGAAAGGAGTTTTTTAGTAAAAAAGAATGAAAATTGCATTATTCTGCCAACTGGAAAAGAACTGTTTAGTCTTTGTAGCATTTCTTAATGTTTAACATATTCCACGTTTCTTAAATAACCCAAGGGCTTCTGAACTCTAATAGTGACTTTATCTCCCTGTCTTTTCCACAGATGAAATAGATAAACTAGGTTTTTATAGCTGATCTCTGATGATCTTGATATACTATTCGCCTGTCTATTTCAAATGTAATCTCACTTTTGAAGAGACAAACTATTCCTGTTTTTGCCAGATGAGTACTCATTTTTTCCCCACAATGTATTATTGACAGACATAAATAAATTTTGTTAGAACAAATTTCATAAAAGTGCGTTTTAATATGTGCCATATGTTTTTCCCATCTCCTATTTTTTATCATTATTTGTGCCGGTACATTTTCTCATTTTGTTGCATTAAGATTTTAAAACTTTGTAAGTATAGCTAGATACTAAAAAATTAAATCATGTCCCAGTTGTTTTAGATAAAGGCAGAAGTCCCAAGAGATACATTTTCTGTGAAATATAATTGTACCTAACTGATAAAATAAGTTACAAGAAGCATGAGCTCTCAAAGACCACCCTAAAATGTTATTTTAGGGAAAACAAAGTATTCTCATTTCCTCTTAAGATACTAAGATTATTTTGAATAAAGTGTTCTCATGATCTATCTAGCATTAATTGAAAAAAATAGAGGAAAATGTACAAACCTCAAAACTTTCTGATGATGTTGAAGGCTTGCGGAGTGAAGGTGATTATTAACATAGGAGATGGGAAAGTACCTCCTCTAGGGAAAAAAATTAGAAGAGTTCAAGTATTTACGTATGCCACCTTTGTTGTTGCCCTTTTAGTCGCTAAGTCGTGTCCTACTCTTTGTGTCCCACGGACTGTAGCCCACCAGCTTTCTCTGTCCGTGGGGTTTCCCATGCAGGACACTAGAGTGGGTTGCCATTTCCTCCTCCAGGGGATCTTCCCTTCCCAGGGATCAAACCATGTCTTCTGTATTAGCAGGTGGATTCTTTACTGCTGAGCCATCAGGGAAGTCCCAGTGGGATTGTTTCTACTAACCTATTTTCTCCTCCTAGCTATGAGTCACATTCATCTGCTTCTTTTCATGCCTGGTAAGTTCATGGGGTCACAAGGAGTCAGACACGACTTAGCGACCGAACAACAACATGTTTTTATTGGGCTTCCCAGGTGCCTCAGAGTGAAGAATCTGCCTGCCTGTGCAAGAGATGCAGGAGACAAAGGTTACATCTCTGGGTCAGAAAGATCCCCTAGAAGAGGGCATGGCAACCCACTCCAGTATTTGTGCCTGGAGAATCCCATGAACAGAGGAGACTGGCAGGCTACAGTCCATAGTCCGAGAATCAGACGCAAGTTAGCAACTGAGCACACAAATCTTTCCTGACTGCCAGATGTTGCAGATTTGACATTGTTGATGCTGGAGGTTTTGGGTTTCCTTTAAATATGTGTAGGTTGTATCCTGAAATGCAGTGAGTTTACTTGAAAACAATTTGATCCTTTAGAACTGCCCTGTTGAAAATAGTAACCACTAGCTTCATGTGGCCTTTTGAATTTGTTATTAAAATGAAATAAAATTTAAAGCTTAGTCCCTCATTTGTGCTCTGTACATTTCAAATTCCAACATTTAGCTTTCATTGGTGGTTCAGTAGTAGAATTCTCACCTGCCAACATCCACACGTGACTAGTGGCCACTATACTAGACAATACATAAAGGATATTTCTATCATTGCAGAAAGTCCTATTGGACAGACCTGCTTTAGAAGCTTGCTTTTAAGCTTTATTAGGTCCAAAGTTGTCTTTATTTAGGGCTAATTTGACTCCATTATTGAGGCAATACCTCAGTGGACCGCCCCCCTCCTCTTACAACCTTTTCAAGCTCTTCACTCAATGTTGCATGGTCATCTCTCTTCAGCTGGGCATTCATAATAAAAAGTACTGTGTCTTTCTTGGATGCTTTTTTCCTTGACTTTTTGTGTTATGGTAGAATACACATAACATAAAGTGTAGCATCGTGGCCATTCTTAGGTGTATAGTTCAGTGCATTAACTACATTCACAACGCTGTGCTGTCATGACCACCGTTCATCTCCAGAACTCTTTTCATCTTGTAAAATTGAAACTCTAAACCCGTTAAACAACTCCCCATGGCAACCACTACTCTATTTTCTGTTTCTTTGATTTGATACCTAGATACTTCACATAAGTGAAGTCAAACAGCATTTGTCTTTTTGTGACTGAATTATTTAACCTAGAATAATGTGCTCAAGATTCATCATGTTTTAGTATATTACAGAATTTCTTCCTTTTTTACAACAAACATTGCCTGAAGTTAGTTGAAATTCCCAATCTATTCACTTATTACAGTTTTTCCCTCAAGCAATCAAGGAAGAAACGTGTCCACTGCTTTAAGAGGTGCCAGCAATCTTATTTTTGTTCAGCTGTCCCAATGGGGTTTTCTCCAAGTAAATCTGCTACTCAGGTTTCTGCTTTCCTTATGGATTCAAAAGTGGGTGATCACTTAATGCAAAGGACTGAGAAAAGCAAATTGGAGCAAGTGACTCAGTTATTTCAAAACACAAAGAAAATAAGATTAGAAGACCCAAATCAAGAAGCCTTTACAAGGAGCAAAGACACTGGCACAGGATATCTTTCAGAGAAAGCCTTGCGTCCAGTGATGTGTGTTAAAGAAAGTGATGGGAAATGATAGACCTTGAATGAAGTTATTTTGTACATTACTAAGAAAACAAAAGTGGCTTTTGACTAAGAGAGCCTGATGAATGAGAGCCTTATCTTATTCAGTTCAGTTCAGTTCAGTCGCTCAGTTGTGTCTGACTCTTTGCGACCTCATGAATCGCAGCACACCAGGCCTCCCTGTCCAACACTAACTCCCAGAGTTTACTCAAACTCATGTCCATTGAGTCGGTGATGCCATCCAGCCATCTCATCCTCTGTCATCCCGTTCTCCTCCTGCCCCCAACCCCTCCCAGCATCAGCGTCTTTTCCAATGAGTCAACTCTTCGCATGAGGTGGCCCAAGTACTGGAGTTTCAGCTTCAGCATCAGTCCTTCCAATCAACACCCAGGACTGATCTCCTTTAGGATGGACTGGTTGGATCTCCTTGCAGTCCAAGGGACTCTCAAGAGTCTTCTCCAACAACACAGTTCAAAAGCACCAATTTTTCGGTGCTCAGCTTTCTTCACAGCCCAACTCTCACATCCATACATGACCACTGAAAAAACCATAGCCTTGACCAGACGGACCTTTGTTGGCAAAGTAATGTCTCTGTTTTTTAATATGCTATCTAAGTTGGTCACAACCTTCCTTCCAAGGAGTAAGCGTCTTTTAATTTCATGGCTGCAGCCACCATCTGCAGTGATTTTGGAGCCCAAAAATATAAAGTCTGACACTGTTTCCACTGTCTCCCCATCTATTTCCCATGAGGTGATGGGACCAGATGCCATGATCTTAGTTTTCTGAATGTTAAGCTTTAAGCCAACTTTTCCACTCTCCTCTTTCACCTTCATCTAGAGGCTTTTTAGTTCCTCTTCACTCTATGCCATAAGGGTGGTGTCATCTGCATATCTGAGGTTATTGATATTTCTCCCGGGCAATCTTGATTCCAGCTTGTGCTTCTTCCAGCAGCTTTCTCATGATGTACTCTGCATAGAATTAAATAAGCAGGTGACCAATATAGCCTTTGGTAGTACTCCTTTTCCTATTTGGAACCAGTCTGTTGTTCCATGTCCAGTTCTAACTGTTGCTTCCTGACCTGCATACAGGTTTCTCAAGAGGCAGGTCAGGTGGTCTGGTATTCCCATCCCTTTCAGAATTTTCCACGGTTTATTGTGACCCACACAGTCGAAGGCTTTGGCATAGTCAATAAAGCAGAAATAGATGTTTTTCTGGAACTCTCTTGCTTTTTCGATGACCCATCAGATGTTGGCAATTTGATCACTGGTTCCTCTGCCTTTTCTAAATCCAGCTTGAACATCTGGAAGTTCTCAATTCACGTATTGCTGAAGCCTGGCTTGGAGAATTTTGAGCATTACTTTACTAGCATGTGAGATGAGTGCAACTGTGCGGTAGTTTGAGCATTCTTTGGCATTGCCTTTCTTAGGGATTGGAATGAAAACTGACCTTTTCTAGTCCTGTGGCCACTGCTGAGTTTTCCAAATTTGCTGGCATATTGAGTGCAGCACTTTCACAGCATCATCTTTAAGGATTTGAAATAGCACAACTGGAATGCCATCACATCCACTAGCTTTGTTCCTAGTGATGCTTTCTAAGGCCCACTTGACCTCATATTCCAGGATGTCTGGCTCTAGGTGAGTGATCACACCATTGTGATTATCTGGGTCGTGAAGATCTTTTTTGTACAGTTCTTCTGTGTATTCTTGCCACCTATTCTTAATATCTTCTGCTTCTGTTAGGTTCATACCATTTCTGTCCTTTATCGAACCCATCTTTGCCTGAAATGTTCCCTTGATATCTCTAATTTTCTTGAAGAGATCTCTAGTCTTTCCCATTCTGTTGTCTTCATCTATTTCTTTGCATTGATCTCCGAGGAAGGCTTTCTTATCTCTCCTGGCTATTCTTTGGAACTCCTCATTCAAATGGGAATATCTTTCCTTTTCTCCTTTGCTTTTCCCTTCTCTTCTTTTCACAGCTATTTGTGAGGCCTCCTCAGACAACCATTTTGCCTTTTTGCATTTCTTTTCCAAGACCATCAAGACATGGTCTTGATCCCTGTCTCCTGTACAATGTCACGAATCTCTGTCCATAGTTCATCAGGCTCTCTATCAGATCTAGTCCCTTAAATCTACTTGTCACTTCCACTGTATAGTCATAAGGGATTTGATTTAGGTCATACCTGAATGGTCTAGTGGTTTTCCCTACTTTCTTCAACTTAAGTCTGAATTTGGCAATAAGGAGTTCATAATCTGAGCCACAGTCAGCTCCTGGTTTTGTTTCTGCTGACTGTATAGAGCTTCTCCATCTTTGGCTGCAAAGAATATAATCAATCTGATTTCGGTGTTGACCATCTGGTGATGTCCATGTGTAGAGTTTTCTCTTGTGTTGTTGGAAGAGGGTGTTTGCTATGACCAGTGAATTCTCTTGGCAAAACTCTATTAGCCTTTGCTCTGCTTCATTCTGTACTCCAAGGCCAAATTTGCCTGTTGCTCCAGGTGTTTCTTGACTTCCTACTTTTGCATTCCAGTCCCCTATAATGAAAAGGACATCTTTTTTGGGTGTTAGTTCTAAAAGGTCTTGTAAGTCTTCATAGAACCATTCAACTTCAGCTTCTTTAGCGTTACTGGTTGGGGCATAGGCTTGAATTACTGTGATATTGAATGGTTTACCTTGGAAACGAGCAGAGATCATTCTGTCATTTTTGAGATTGCATCCAAGTACTGCATTTCGGACTCTTTTGTTGACCATGATGGCTACTCCATTTCTTCTAAGGGATTCCTGCCCACAGCAGTGGATATAATGGTCATCTGAGTTAAATTCACCCATTCCAGTCCATTTTAGTTTGCTGATTCCTAGAATGTTGACATTCACTCTTGCCATCTCCTGTTTGACCACTTCCAATTTGCCTTGATTCATGGACCTAACATTCCAGGTTCCTATGCAATATTGCTCTTTACAGCATCAGACCTTGTTTCTATCACCAGTCACATCCATAACTGGGTATTGTTTTTGCTTTGGCTCCATCCCTTCATTCTTTCTGGAGTTATTTCTCCACTGATCTCCAGTAGCATATTGGGTACCTACCGACCTGGGGAGTTCCTCTTTCAGTATCCTATCATTTGCCTTCTCATACTGTTCATGGGGTTCTCAAGCCAAGAATACTGAAGTGGTTTGCCATTCCCTTCTCCAGTGGACCACATTCTGTCAGACCTCTCCACCATGACCCAACCGTCTTGGGTGGCCCCAGACGGCATGGCTTAGTTTCAGTGAGTTAGACACGACTGTGGTCCTGTGATCAGATTGGCTAGTTTTCTGTGATTATGGTTTTAGTGTGTTTGCCCTCTGATGCCCTCTCACAACACCTACCATCTTACTTGGGTTTCTCTTACCTCGGACGTGGGGTATCTCTTCACGGCTGCTCCAGCAAAGCACAGCCGCTGCTCCTTCCCTATAGAAAAACTTCGGGTATCTGGTTCTGCCCTTTGTTGCAAAACTTCTATATAATCCAGCTTCTCCTTTGCCTCCTTGGAGCAGTTCTCTCAGGGTCACTTGAGATGCTGCCTCCCGGGCTGAAGTCTTTATTGCTGGCTCTTTACAAAAGATACAACTCAGGAACAGCCACCTGGGAGAGGTGCCCAGGGCAAGATTTGAGATGGGAGGACTCTTTGCCGGCTGCCATTGTCCCCAGACGTCATTAGGAAAACCTAACAAAATGAAGGAAGATAATTGCTTATTTTTTACTGTTTATGAATCAATGTAGATTGCATCTTTTGATGATACATATTTAAAAAAAGTTGCTTTAGAGAGAAGAAACTTTACAAAATTCACATTCAAGATTTCTTTCATATTACACTCTATACTTGTCAAAAATCAGAGTTTTTGTCTAAGGGTATTTAAATGTCACCAAAACATTTTAATTCTAATGTATTTCTTTAACAAGTGATCAAAACCAAAAAACAGTCCCCACTTTGACATCAGTATTTCCCATGATTTCTGGTGTATTGCTTTTGTATGTTGGATTTCCAGCTGGAGATTTTGCTTTAGAGTACTTTATCTTCCTGCATTTTTGTATTTCTGTTCTGTTAAAAATCACTAGTAGCAAAAAAAAAAAAAAAAAAATCACTAGTAGCTAAAGAAGCATTTCACATTTCACATGATCCTTTTAAAACTTTTTTTTAACCCACACAGAATTCATTTCAGAGTTCACAAAACAGTTTTTCTAAATGTAATGATTTATCTTGCAGATGTTACCATTTTATGCCTCCAATATTTAATATAAGAAAACAAACTAGTTGCTTAAAAGACTATGTGTATATATATATATATATATATATATAATATATATATATATATACATATATATGTATCAGTTTGTCATCCTTACTGAAACATCTAGTAGTTTGAAACAGCAGTATTGTCCCAAATAATGTTAGCTGAAATTAAAAACCACTTGTGTCTGGACAGATAGTGACCTGTAAATATTTCTACTATGTATGTTTTGAACATTTTCCTGTACTTTACTATTTAATGGTGATCTCTAATGTCCAGTTGAGTAATATCCTTAATATTGATAAAGGAAAAAGGCATACTCAAGAGGAAAGGTAATCTTTTAGGGGGAAAAGTATTCTGTTAATCAGAGAAAAACTAAACATGTTTTTGTAGAGTTTAAAAACATTGAAAAGGATGTAAGCCAATAAGATGACACTCTTTATCATTTATAGAACATAATTCTTTGGGAGACAAAAAAATACACAGGTCATTCATTTGTTCACCTAACCTGGCACTGTGCTTGGTGCTTGGGATAGAATTGTGAATAAAACAGCAACTGCCTTCTTCGGTGGGATTCCCTGGTGACTCAGATGGTATAGAATCCACCTGACAATGCAGGAATTGCAGGTTTGATCCCTGGGTCAGGAAGATCCCCTGGAGGAGGAAATGGCAGCCTACTGCAGTATTCTTGCTTGGAGAATTCCATGGACAGAGGAGCCTGACAGGTTACAGTCCATGGGGTTGCAAAGAGTTGGACATGAATGAATGACTGAAACAATAACACCACCTTTTAAATTCTTACTGTCTACCAGTAGAACATCAGACTAATTATATAAGATACAAATTGTGATGTGTCATGAAGAAAAAGTTAAATGGTCAAACCGACAGGAGAGGAGACATAACATACACTTGATTTTTTTTTTATACTTAATTTTTAACTGTGGGAATTAGGAAAGATTCTCTGAAGAGGTGACATTTATAGTTTTTGCAAGGACACAATTGTCCAAGTGAGATGATGGCCGAGGGGACAGAGTTTAGATGAAGTTTGGCAGGACATTGTGACGGTCTGAAAGAGGGGGAAAGAAAGGGTTTCTAATTAAAAAAAAAAAATACGGCTAGATGCACGAAGTTCTCTAGGAGAAAGAGTGAGCTGGGGAGCACAGGTTTTGGACATACCAGTTTCCAAGGCAGGCAGTTCTATGTGTATGGAATGAAAAATACCAATTTGAAAGTTGTATACAGAGTGGTGTCTAAAAGTTATGGGAATAAACGAGGTTGCTTGGGGTGAATGTAGAGTGTGAGATAAAGCAACTACAACATTCAGAAGCTGGCCAGTGCTGGGGGAGCTCGCAAAGGGGATGGAAGAGTAGACAGGCTGGGGGAAAACCAAGACAGGATAACATCAAGACTGCCCACCAGTCTTTAAGGTGGAGGCAGTCAACTGAAAGGGTAAATGCGGACTGAAAGTTCACTGGATCCAGCAACATGAATTGGGAAGATCATGGGTTGAAAAGATTCCCTGGAGAAGGAAACGGCAACCTACTCCAGTATTCTTGCCTGGGAAATCCCAAGGACAGAGGAGCCTGGTGGGATAGTCTATGAGGTCCCTGTAAGGCATGGTTCCGGCGAGGCAGAAAAGGAAAGACGACCTCAACAGAAGTAGGTTACCTTGATTCAGGCAAGGAGGGGCGACAGTCGGCCTAATGACCAGGCTGAGCGCCGAAAGGGATCAGGGAGGCTTCATACTTATAGGGAGGTTTGTGGAAGCGATAAGGGAAACGTCAATCAAGTGGGATACTTTGAGTATTCTTTTGTTGAGATGACACTTGTAGTTGGGCAGGGGGTGATAAGTCTTCTGGGTGGGTGTAGGGGGTGGTAGGTTTCCGGACAGGGGGTGATAAGTTCCAGATAGATGCAGCTGGCCTGGAACATCAGGATGGAACTAAAGTTATGCTTTGTTTTCTCCGAAGTTAGATGATTCAGCAAGGGGCCTTTGAGACTGTTGTTCTCTTTTCTAGGCCCAAAAGACTCCTTCAGTCCCAAAGAGTTGGACATGACTTAGCAATTAAACAACAATATAAGCAAAGGGCAACACAATTGTGTCGCTATGTTTAATGATAACTAGGAAAACAGCAGCAGCAGGAAAACTTCTACCGGGACTAACTTTGCACAGAATCCATTCCCACCTGCATAATCCAAGAAAGACTAATTACTCAGAGTGACTTCAATCAAAAGGGTAACATAAATGAGGAGCCATTGTGTCTTTATTGTAACTTTATATGGAGCCCTGGTCCGGGTATCCGCACCACCTAACTGTGAACTCTGGAGGTTTCTCACTCCAAAATTCAAGTCTCAATGGTTTCTATTCGAAGGAGAGACTGATGTCTGTCCAAGACTGAAAAAGGACGACAAATTCTTTGGGCTCCTCTCATCAAGAGGAGGGATCCATTACTCCACCTCTTAACTCTGGGATGCCTCTGCTGGTGCTTTGGTCAACAGAATGTGGCCGACATGCTACATCGAAGGCTAAGCCTGAATGGAAGTGCACCAGCAGCCAGCAAGCACCAGCTGCCGGGGGTGTGAATAAGACGTGTGAATAAGGGTGTGGAGCCCTCGGCTCAGCCAACCTATGCTGAATGCTCATTGAAGCCACCCAAGCAAGCCTTGCCCATACAAATGTTAGAAATAATAAATCGTTGCGTTAAGCCACTGGCGTTTGAGGCAGCTTGTTAACGCAGCTACAGTTACCTAGAACTTTGCCTGCTGGGGGAATTTCCCATCTGGCTAAGCCCCACAAGGATGTTCTTGCCAACTGCACTGAGGGATACCCTGAGTGGGGACGTTCATGGCCCTCGATGTGTTCATTTTCCGGCTCTCTCCTTCCTACCTGTTACCATCTCTGTATTGGGAATACCAGCGTTTATTCCTTTAAATGCCATTTGTCTTTTAAAACGGATTTTAGTTTCGTCCCGTTCCAACTGGAGTTGCTTGCCTGCCCTTGGCACTATGAGACGCGCAAAGCTCAGCACAATGCTTGGATAAATGTTCAGTGAAGAGCATGCGACCCGACTACTCTGGGTACCTGGCGGGCCACCTCCAGCCTGACTCGGCCGCGCGCCGACCTGCGCCCTGCTGACACCCCCTCCTCCCCCCGGGCCGGTTCTGGGCTGTCTCGCGGGGAACCTCCATCTGGCCTGGGGCTCTAGGACTTTCGATACTACTATTATTAGAAAGGGAGTGGCGTCCCCCGTTTCCAACCGGGCTTGGCGCCATGGAGGCGGCACCGCAGGACCCCCACCGGAAACCGTCAGCCACGCCCCCTCCCGGCGCTTCCGGTGCTCCGCCCCACGCTGGCCTGGGCGGCTGGCAGAGCGGCCGCGTGCGCAGCCGGCCGGGCTCCGGCTCGCACCGGTACCTCGCACCCGGCCTGCGCGCGGCGTGGGCGCGACCGGAAGCTGCAGGTGTGTGAAGCCGGAGGCGCGGCGGGTGCAGGCTGGCAGCGTGGGCCCCGGGCACTGGCAGCGGTCGGGCACCTCCGATCCCGGGACGCTGCAGGCCCCCCGGTGTCCGCTTAGAGTTTGGGAGGACCTGGCTCCACGGTTAGGACCGGTTTATCCTGAACACAGGAGGGTCCCAAGTTAGGCATGTTGGGTGACAGCCCTTGCCGCGCTCTTCGAGAGCCAAAAAGCCGAAATCAGACATGCACACGGCCGTCCGTGTGAGAGACTGAATAAGTTAAGTTCTAACAGATGGGATCGTGTCAGCACAGCCATAGATGTAAGTGGAGCTGGAAGACCGGTAGTGGAACTCCCTGGGGAGAGAGTCCCCAAGGCCCTCCTTACTGTTGGAGGACTGTCTGTTTGCCTGGAATATGCTACTCCCATCAACGTGGTAAAAAGCATCAGATGTCGAGACTCAGGTCAGGTATCCCTTCCTCTTAAATCTCTCCTAACCTTTCTAGAGTGTAAATTGGTTCCGCTTTCTGTAGTATCAAGGTAGAGCAAGAGTGATGAAAATATGAAGACTGTACCATAGAAATTATTCCTCCAGGACGTAACTACAAAATAATTTGGCCTAGTTATGGATTTTAGTACCCTAGTCCATCCCAGGCCTTTAACTTAGAAGAAAATTATGACCATGGCTTTAACCTAGAAAATTATGACCATTCTAAGAAATGGAATTAAATGGTTTCTTTACAGTCATAGCTAGTCAGAATACTTCATTATTATAGCTAGTATTTTCACTCTTTTCATCAGCACTGCTAACAAATGTGTGAAGTGTTGAAACATAATAAAATTGTTCCTAACCTTTCTGTATAACCTTGCTACTGTGACCTCTCCCCTGACCTCAGGAGGATCCATCCTAATTTAATATTGATCAAAATAAAACAGGCTGCCAGTAAATCATGTATCTCACAGTCAAATAGAAATTACATTTCAAGTATTATAAGGACATAAATCTTTCTACACTGATGTTCATTGTTGGTAACACAGAAGAACTAGAAACAACCTAAACTTACAAGCTAAGAGATTGGTTGAGTAAAAGGTGGTGTTATCTGACAATGAAATATTACACATTAAGACTGATGTAAAAATTGGTTTAACATTGAATTAAATAACAGTTTGGTTACACTTCTGGTGGGGAAGTGTGTGTGGATTTACACATGCACAGAATGGGTATACACCAACATGTTAGTGATGGTATTTTGGATTCCTTTTTTTTTTCTTGCCTGTCTATATTTTCTCATTTTTCTCAATGTGTATTACCTGTGAATTCAAAATAATTTTTTGGCTTTGAGGTATATTACATAATTATTTTCAGCTTTATTATTTGAATAATCTCTGCTCTTATTCCACTTCAGCTAAAACAATTTGATGTTTATATGACTTATTTCCTTTGAGTACTCTGTTGGAGAAGTTTTATTAAAGACTAATGGTAAAGCTAAAAGGCAAGAAAAGCAATCAGACTGGATACTTAGATAAGTTTGGATCAAATAACCAAGAAGTGATAGCAACAAAATAGAATTTAATTTTCTTTTTCTTGATCATTAATTTGTCTTCCATTTTTGACAGCATGCTAATCCCATTCTCCATGAAGAATTGCTTCCAGTTACTTTGTAATCTCAAGGTCCCAGCAGCTGGCTTTAAAAACACAGTTAAAAGTGGACTCATTTTACAGTCGATTTCCAATGACGTTTACCACAATCTGGCTGTGGAAGACTGGATCCATGACCATATGAATTTAGAAGGCAAGCCGGTCCTTTTCTTGTGGAGGAATTCTCCCTCTGTGGTAATTGGTCGGCATCAGAACCCTTGGCAGGAATGTAACCTGAATCTGATGAGAGAAGAACGTGTGAAACTGGCTCGGAGGAGAAGTGGAGGAGGCACAGTCTACCATGATATGGGTAACGTCAACTTGACTTTTTTTACAACCAAGAAAAAGTATGATAGGATGGAGAATCTAAAATTAGTTGTGAGAGCCCTGAAGGCTGTCCAGCCACACCTGGATGTGCAGGCTACTGAAAGATTTGACCTTTTACTTGACGGACAGTTTAAAATCTCAGGAACAGCTTCCAAGATTGGCCGCAATGCAGCTTATCACCACTGCACTTTGCTCTCCAGTACTGACGGGACCTTCTTATCATCTCTGCTGAAGAGCCCTTACCAAGGGATCAGGAGCAATGCCACTGCCAGCACACCTGCCTTAGTAAGAAACCTTATGGAAAAAGATCCCACTCTGACCTGTGAAGTAGTGATAAATGCTGTTGCCACAGAGTATGCTGCTTCTCATCAAATCGATAATCACATTCACCTAATAAACCCAACAGACGAGACAGTGTTTCCTGGAATAAACAGCAAAGCCAGAGAACTACAGACCTGGGAATGGATATATGGCAAAACTCCGAAGTTCAGCATAGACACTTCCTTCACTGTGTTACATGAACAGTCACACTTGGAAATTAAAGTATTCATAGATGTCAAGAATGGGAGAATTGAAGTCTGTAATATTGAAGCACCCGATCATTGGTTGCCACTGGAAATATGTGACCAGTTAAATTCAAGTTTTATTGGTAGTAAGTTTTGCCCAATTGAAACGACAATGCTAACAAGTATATTACATAGAACATATCCAGGGGATGATGAACTACACAGTAGATGGAATATTCTGTGTGAAAAAATTAAGGGAATAATGTGATTCCAAGTAAATTTCTTAATGTTGACAGTTTTGATGAGAAAATTAAAATGTTTACAGTGCATTACCTTTTGAAGTTTTATTCTTGGCTGTGCATGGGCTTTCTCTAGTTCAGTGCATGAGCTTCTCATTGTTGCAGAGCTCAGGCTCTAGCCTTGAAGGCATCAGTAGTTGTGACTTGAAGGCTGTAGAGCAGAGGCTCAGTAGTTACAGCACACAGGCCTCGTTACCCTGGGGCATGTGAAATCTTCCTGGACAAGATCAAACCTGTGTCCCCTGCCTTGACAGGTGGATTCTTAACCACTGGACCACCAGGGAAATCTCTGTCTGTCTTCATTGGTTTTAATACTGGGCTGGCTAAAGCATTGATTCAGGATTTTCCATAAGATGTTAATGGAAAAACCAAAAGAAACTTTTTGGCCAACCCTATACTTGACTGCACTTGTATTTCAGCTCTTTGTTACACTCTGACCTCACAGTTCTTTTTCTTACCACTAGGGAATAATAACCCTGGCTTCTTGATACCATAAACTATAAATTTCTCCCTTTTTATTACATTTTCTTATCCTTTCATTCTCTCCCACTAAATCAAGCTTACCGCACATTTCTAAGCCAATAACTTCTCTCCAGTCTCTTGCTTCATCTCCATTTCCTACCAGCATTCTCACATTTCTCTTGACCTATCATAGCCACTTTTTTTTTTCAACAATTGATTTTCCACTCCTATAACTAGATGGTGGGCAATGCCAGAAGAAAATTCACATAATCATGCAGATTAGGGTCTTCTCAGGCAGTGCTAGTGGTACGGAATCTGCCTGCAATGCAGGAGATGAAGGAGACATGAGTTTGACCCCTGGGTGGAGAAGATCCCCTCGAGTAGGAAATGGCAACCTGCTCCAGTATTCTTGCGTAGAAAATTCCATGGACAGAGGAGCCTGGCAGGCTACAGTCCATGGGGTTGCAAAAAGTTGGACACAACTGAGCTCACGCACACACATGCTCACATACGCGCATGCTTACACAGATTCACCCAATTTCATATTTATAGTTTTTCACTTGTTTTTGTTCTTTAGGTGTCAAATTCAACTCACCCCTGTTGACTGCCTCTCATTCACCAGAGGCCTTACTCCTAAATGCTCCCACTCCTCCTAAGCTGAGAATTCTACTTTTAACTAATCTGGTCACAAACCTTCATTTATAATTTGAGGGTAGAGGCTTTCGGAAATGAGCTCCTTCAGCTGCTTGTGTTTTCTAGTTCAACTTTTCTCATTTCATTCAATCTCAGAGAAACACATACCTCCTCTTCCTTAAAGCTGAGCCCCTAGTTGTACTGTGGATTTTTCTTCTCCAGGTTTTTTTTAATATTTAAAGTGTATAGGGTGTCAGTTGCATCACTGGGATCTTTTGTTGCAGTGCACCGATTCTCTAATTGTGGCCCTGGGGCTTAGTTGCTCCATGCATGTGACATCTTACTTCCCCGACCAGGAATTAAACCCCTGTCCCCTGTATTTCAAGGCAGATTCTCAACCACTGGACCACCAGGGAAGTCTCCTGTTTGTGCTTTGTACTATCAATTATTTAGCTCCTTTATCTCGCATAAGTCTATCTCAACTTTTACTGAATCATTAGCCTTAGTGAATGGACGTGCGAATGTCTCCCCTTTCTGAGACTTCTGCTCAAGGGTTTCCTGTTTCTTTGCATTGCATGGTTGCCAAACTGCTTCAAAGAATACCACCCCCGCCAACCATTTCCTGTCTCTATAGTTCACTCGAATACTCCTCATTTCTACACTAGTTCCTGTTTATCGAGTGCCTACTCTGTGCCAGATACTTTGCTAGTAGTTGGATGTTCCTGGTAAAAGAGACATGGTCACCAACCTTAGGAAATGACAATTTAGTGCAGTGGTTTTCAAACTCTAAAAACTAGAGTAAAAAATATATCTTACATGGTGCACCAGCATACACCACGATACGAAGCTTACCCTTTACTACACACTTAGCTGATGTTTTATATTCAATTTTATTTCATCTTAAAAATTAACTTTATGACCAATTAATAGGTCAAGACTTAAGTTGTTTAAAGTAGGGAAAGTAGACAAACCAGTAAATGCTTACAAAATGAGAAAGTATGAAAGAAAAGTCCAGGCAGGTAGACAACAAGGGATCCCCACTTGGAGCCATCGGGGACCTGACACTGATGTTGAGCCCTGAGGAATGAAAAGGCAGCCGTGCGAAGTGGAGCAGGGAGGAGAGTAGTCAGGCTGCATCAGCCATCTGTTGCTACACACCAAACCACTCCAAAACTTGATGGCTTAAACAACGGTCATTTATTTTATTCAATCCAAGGTCAAGGTGACAGCAGGTTTGGCTTCTTCTGAGGCTCGTCTCCTTGGCTTGCAGGTGGTGCCATCTTGCTGTGGCTTCACATAGTCTTTCCTCTGTGCATATCTGAGTCGGGATGTCCACTTTTTATAAGGACACCCGTCATACTGGATTAGGATCACCTACAGACATAACTTATTTCTTTGAAGACCTTATTTCCAAATATGGTTATATTCCAAGGTACCAGGGATTGGGATTTAAACATGTGAATTTCTAGGGGTTATGTGTGTGCACAATCACCCCTTAACAGAGGGGTTTCAGGGTCCTCCCCAACCCCAGACTACTCTGCCCAACTCTTCCTATGACCTTTACCTGGCTTTGTCCCTCCACACTATTCACTCTTGATTTGAAATCTTCAACCTTTTCCAGATGTGATGTTCAGGAGGGCACTCTCCAACACCAGGACTTCTGTTTCCCTCTACAGACTTTGGCTTAGCTTATTCTTCAAGCTTCTGGTCTGCCCACTGTCTCTAGCAGTATCCCCTCTCCCAGCTGATCCCCATGGGACCTAATCTGTCCCCCAACCAGTCAACTGGCATCTCAATGGATAGGCTTTCCCAGGACAATTGATGCTAAGCTGCAGAGCTTTACAGATGTTCCAGTCAAGATTAGGTGAGCTGCAAAATGCATCCGGTATTACTAAAAGGCTTGATTTGCCTTTATAAGGAGTTAAGTAATAGAGGATAGAGGATGACTGAATTTAGGTAAATGTCTGCTAAAGACACATAATTGTAGGGACTTCCTGGGTGGTCCAGTGGCTAAGGTGTTGATTCATTCATCAACATCCAAATAAGGGAAAATCTGGGGAGATGTTTCAACTAGCTATACTTGAAACACTATAACTCTGAGTAACTTATTGATAAAAGTATTCAGGATTGGTCACACAACTGAACAAGGAATCCATACATTAGTAGAAATATAAAAATTTATTGTTAAATTCATACATTACAGGAATGATCTGTCCAAAGTTTAAAAAAAAAAACCCAACATTCAAAGTAGAAATATATATGTAAGTTAGGCTACTATCCATCATATTTTTTTTGTGTGCTTATTGTGAAAAATGTCCACTGTTGTTTCATGACATGGTCTTAAATCAAAATCACAATATCCAAGGGAAAAACGACTCTAAGAAGAGAAGAAAAGAGTTTTTTTTAAACAAAAAGGATCAAAGCCATTTTGTTAAAGAATGCTACACAGTCACATAAGACTATATCCTACCTGTGCTTTCTTAAAATAATCAAGTCCCCTTCCAATCTTAATCATCCATCCATTGTTGAACCTATTGAAATTAGTATATAGTATTATACTCCAGACATTTAAGACAGACAATGATCAAAGTTGTATGAAGTGTCAGCTAAATCTCCCCCTAACAAATAAAATCACTTCTTTCAGTGGCAAGAGTTGAACCAAACCTGGGTTTACCTATGGGCTGTGTCTACAATGAAACAAAACAACCATTAGCTGATAAAAGAGTTTAACAATTCAATTAAACCTTCCTCATGAATTTCACCTTCCTGAGAAAGCTTCCCTGTTCTGCTAACAAGTGGCTTCCAAGAGTACTCAGGCAGACTGGTGGTGTTTCAGGGCCTTCCCCGCCTAGAGGTGGGGATGTACCAGGGCAGAGGAGGCCCCGATGGGTACAACACAGCATCCTGTCATGCCTACTAGAAAATTTAATAAACTATAAGAAGTAAAGCCAAATTAAATAAATACCAGTATCACCAGAAAAGGAAATTATCCCAATGCCATAATACTGTATGTATAATTGGATAGAAAATACTTCCTTTGCTCAGATGACACAGAACATGTAAATTTTATTCCATTAGGAAAGAGGAAACTCACACAGAGGACAAAATTACCGAAATTTTTTTTTCTTCAAAAGTGAAAAATACTAAAATTACGCTTTATTTAAATTTTTAATATTTAAGTGGAATATTATATGTAATTATAAATAACTTATGAGAAATAAAAATAAGTATTTTTCAACTGCATAAAAATTAAAGTATTAAAAAAAAATTAAAGTATTACTATATACTAACCTAATTTCTCGGTCATGTATTGAAGAAGAATATTCTAATTCCAAATGCACTCCATGATTCCTGAGTGACTGTTTTATCTCTTCCAGGCCACTACTCTGCTGCTCTTTCCCAGTGCCCTGTTAATAGGAAAAAAAAACAAACCAATTTTTTGACTCCGTTATTAATATTTTAAATTATTTAAGCTATGCATGTGTGTGTTCAGGTGCATAGTTGTGTCATTGGCAGGTAGATTCTTTACTGCTGAGCCACCTAGGAAGCGCATGCAATGTGTATCTTAGGTGAATTAAAATATAAATATTCTACACTAATTTCTCTGTCCATTAATGCAAAGAAGCAACCAAAGAAGATGAAGTAGTTTAAGAGCAACTGTTTTTATCAAAATAATCATTTTTTTTCTAATGTGAACATAACACAACTTGGTGCCATCTCCTAAGATGTATTTTAATGGTGCTACTTATTCAGATGAGGATTTCTTCTCAAATTAATCCTAGAAATATGAATTGTTTAGAATTATCCCTATTTAAATCAAAATCAAGATAGTGATGATAGAAACTATCAATACTGAAGACAGAGTGATTGACTCATAGAACATCCAAGAAACTAAACTGACAAACTATTTGAATAAGAGAGCTTAGCTAAGTGGCCAAATGCAAGGTACAACATACTAAAATCAACAGCATCTCCTCCAATGTGTTTTATACCTATTCCCAGGTGGCTCAGGAGTAAAGAATCCACCTGCCAATGCAGGAGATGCAAGAGACGCAGGTTTGATCCCTGGGTCGGGAAGACCTGCTGGAGGAGGAAATGGCCACCCACTCCAGTATCCTTGCCCGGAGAATCCCATGGACAGAGGAGCCTGGTGGGCTACAGTCCATGGGGCTGCAAAGAGTCAGACACAGCTGAGCAACTGAACATGAAGATAGCAAGTTCATTTCCAATGAAACAGCTCTGGCTGAAGCATTACATCCAAGTTTGCTTTGAACTACATCCTACAACTGAGTAAAGTTCATGATGTTAAGAAAGAGTAAATGCTTTCAGGTACCTACTTCATCCAGAGAGGTGAGAAGATGAATAGTTCTTACTTTACATGGTCTCTTAACCAGCATCTCACAAAATCGAAGGAAGTTATACAGCTGAAAGATATTGGGATAGGTTATTACTAACTCGTACATGTTAAAGAATAACTATTTCATCCTATGTGAGTACATTTCACCTACCTGATGTGTTTGTCTAATATAAGGATCTTCTATCCAAACTTCTGTAACTGTTTCACTCAGGTATTCTTGAAAAAGGGACTCATAGCTGAAACCTGTTGCATTCTCTTCTATTTTAATTTGCTTGTGATATTTTCCAGCTACAAAACAGAAGCTTCTGTAATAAAACCAGTGACTACTTGTTTTCTTTTTATACATACTATATTTATATACAGTGAAAAATCAGGAGCACATACAAGTTAATGTTTTTAAACTCATGCACTCAGTGAGCATTTTTGAATGCTTAATCTATACCAGACACATTGCAAGATGCTACACACACACAGAGGTAAATAAGGCAAACCTTCCAATGAGGGAGTTTTGCCTTCATGGAGGCCAGGCAAATGGGAAAGTCCAGAGATTTCTTGGAATAGGTTCTTGAGCTAAATCCTATAGAACCAGTTAGTTTATTCAGGAGAGAACCATACTGTATATAAATATATCTAATATTTTTGTCACCGTGAGTAGAATCATAAGCTATGATTCAGTGGGCAACTGGTCTTTCTCTTCAGATTTAAGTCTTTTTATGTCTTGCAATTTAATACCTGAGGTATTACATATATGGCTTCCCCGATGGCTCAGCAGTAAAGAATCCACCTGCAATGCAGGAGACAGGTTTGATCCTTGTGTTGGGAAGATTCCCTAGAGAATTCCAGTATTCAACCCACTCCAGTATTTTTGCCTGAAAAATCCCAGGGACAGAGGAACCTGGTGGGCTACAGTCCAAAGGGTCACAAAGAGTCAGACATGAGTGAGTTACTAAGCACACATTAAATACATAAATGCAATATAATATGGAGTCTAGGAGTCTTAGAACTTGTAGACAGTGTGTTAAGCAGAAACTTATAGTACTTCTTAGTAATCCAAGCCATAAGGTCAGCAGGGGAGTTCTATTGTTTTTGTTCATTCAAAATGAATAATTATTTAGTAAGTTATCAAAGACCTTTAAGTTTTTTTTTTTTAAAAATATGATCTTTAATGGTAGTTCCTGATTTATATGGTGGTTGTACTTTTAAACTTTGTTTGAAAATCAGTGGTTTGGATTCTGTTCCTAATATCTCAAAACATAAAAAGTTACAAACTGTGCATCAGTTTTCAAGCCAAGCTAGTCACACAGGTTAGTTTAAGTCAGTGTATTCAAGCCACAAAGTTGATGGTGCTCTATTTCCTTCAGATTTCAGAGGGAAACTGCGTTGCAGGTTTCAATTTGGGATGAAGTAAACAATTTTATTACTCCTCAACAAAGTAGCCAGATAGCCAGGTTAATCTGGGTAGCCAGGGTTTGGGATAGTACAGAATACCAGGAAGAGGTGTGCAGAGGGCTGGAGTAAACAGGAGCTGAGGGCTGGGGGACACTGTTTTTGGTTTTTTTTTGTTTTTTTTTTTTTTGAGGACAGCAGTTCCTTTGACTGTAGAATGCAGCAGCTGTGAATGTCAGGTGGCAACAGCCACTGGTGTCTATATGTCTGTAAACTGGATGCTCAAAATGTAGGGAACTAATTATAAAAAGGGAACCATACCTCCTGCATCTCTCATCACTGTGACTGCTCAGTCATGTCTGACTCTGTGACCCCATGGACTACAGCCCACCAGGCTCCTCTGTCCACGGGATTTCCCAGGCAAGAATACTAGATGGGTTGTCATATCCTCCTCCAGGGGATCTTCCCCACCCAGGGATCAAGCCCATGTCTCCTGCATTGGTAGGCTGATTCTTTACCACTGCGCCACCTGGGGAGCCCCCAGAGAACCAGTTATAAATAGGGAACCATACCTTCTGCATCTCTCATCATTAAGAATACCTAACTCCTAAAACGTTCTGATTTGAGACAAAAATCTCAAAGAAGCCCCGGGCATTTCTTGAGCTACTTTAATATTTTGGTCATTTTATAAAGGGAGATACAAATAAAATACAGGCTTTACGTTCAGTATTGCTCTGTAGTAATAGTGAAACCGGAATCCACACCTAAGCTTCATGGGGATCATGAATTCCTTAAAATGGCATGCAAAGTTCTGCAGTATGCAAAGCTGTCCTCAAATTCTCAGGAGGGTATCTGACTGCCGCATTCCCCGGAGCAGAAAACAAAACAAAACAGGGCAAAGGGGCTTCCCTTGTGGTCTAGTGGCTAAGACTCTGAGCTCCCAGTGCAGGGGTCTGGGTTTGACCCCTGGTCAGGGAACTAGATCCCATACACTGCAACTAAAAAAAAAGTCCCTGTCTTTTTTTTAGTGATGCAACTGAGGCCCAGTGTAGCCAAATAAATTAAAAAAAAAAAAAGTTAAGAATTGGAAATGCAGAGGAGACGTGTAAGCTCCCAAGGGTAAACAGTCCAGACCACGCAGAGCTCCAAAGGGCACAGCCAGAAACACTGGGTGAAACAGGCTTTGTCACAAGAGCTCAGGCACACACTCTCCAAAGTAGCCTCCTTACCTTCTTTTTCTTGGTCCAAGTGTTTCTTTATGTGTTCTGCTCTATCCATGTAGTCAGAAATTCTTTTTCTGAGATTACACCTTTTTGTTTCATCTTTGGTGCCTACAAATTAAAAAATAGACTCTCAAGATTCCAAACAGGCTTTCTCTTTGGTACAGGAAAATTTCCTAAATTTTCCACGGATTTCCTGTCCTTTGGCATGGTTCGCCTTGGTCCTAAAATACACAAATAACAGGTCCCAATTTAGCTTGATCCTGTACGACCTTCACCTTTTCACTGAGCATCGGAAGCCACTTTATTTAGGAGTGGGGACTCTGACACTGTGACTGACAGCTGGGGACACTCAATCAGGTGTGGAAACAAAGGTGGCTTATTACATGTCACTGACTATGAGCACTATTTTGTTCCAATTACCCATAAGTTTGAAATCTTAGCATAATCAAAAGATAGCAAACAACATCTTTCTTCCACAAAACCAGTCTCTATCCCAGACTTCCCCTTTACAGCTTATGTTATCTCATTTTCCCAGCCATCTCCAAAATCAAAGGTATTTTTGAGTATACATTATCAATAAACGCTTATCCCAAGCCCTACCTCCAACCAGTTACCAAATTACTTCTGGTCCCTTCCTCCCTCCCTTTTAATACTGCTTTCATTTTTCGCTTTAATTTCATCTTTAAACTCTGTTTTTAAAAACATTTTATTTTGAATTAATTGTATACTTACGGAAAAGCAAAGAAAATGGCAAAGACAAATGAAGGCAAATCCCTTCATCTAGATTGCCCTATATTAACATATTACACAACTACAGTACAATTATCAGAGCAAGCATGTGAACACTGATACAACACTATTAGGTCATCTACATACCTTATTGGTATTTCATTAATTATCCCACTTTATTGTCCTTTATTGTGCCCATCTTTGGGTGAAATATTCCCTTGATATTTCCAATTTTCCTGAGATCTCTAGTCTTTCCCTTTTGTTGTTTTCTTCTAGTTTTATGTACTGTTCATTGAAGAAGGCCTTCTTGTCTCTCTGTGCTATTCTCTGGAACTCTGTGTCTAGTTGGATGTAAAATTGGAAATATCAAGGGAACATTTCACCCAAAGATGGGCACAATAAAGGACAAAAACAGTAAAGACCTAGTAGACGCTGAAGATATCAAGAAGAGACGGAAAGAATACATGGAAGAACTGTACAAAAAAGGTCTTAATGAACCAGATAACTCTGATGACGTGGTCACCCAGAGCCAGACATTCTGGAGTTCGAAGTCAAGTGGGCTTCAGGACTCACTGCTGTTAATAAGGGAGAAGGCCATGGCACCCCACTCCAGTACTCTTGCCTGGAAAATCCCATGGACAGAGGAGCCTGGTAGGCTGCAGTCCACGGGGTTGCTAAGAGTCGGACACGACTGAGCAACTTCCCTTTCACTTTTCACTTTCATGCATTGAAGGAAGTGGCAACCCACTCCCGTGTCCTTGCCTGGAGAATCCCGGGGACAGGGGAGCCTGGTGGGCTGCCGTCTATGGGGTCGCACAGAGTTGGACACGACTGAAGCAACTTAGCAGCAGCAGCAGCAGCTGTTAATAAAGCTAGTGGATGTGATGGAATTCCAATGCTCACTCACTTCAGTTGTGTACGACTCTGTAAGACTCCATGACTGTAGCCCGCCAGGCTCCTCTGTCCATGGGATTCTCCAGGCAAAAATACTGGAGTGGGTTCCCATACCCCTCTCCAGGAGATCGTCCCGACCCAGGGATCGAACCTGCATCTCTTATGTCTCCTGCACTGGCAGGTGGCTTCTTTAATGCTAGCACCACCTGGAATTACAGTAGAACTATGCAAACAAAACCCTAAAGGATGATGCCATCAAGGTGTTGCAGTCAGCATGTCAGCAAATCTGGAAGACTCAGCAGTGGCCACAGGACTGGAAAAGGTCAATCCTCATCCCAATTCCCAAGAAGGGTAGTACTAAAGAATGTGCTAACAGTTGGATAATTGCACTGATCTCCCATGCTAGTTAAGGTCATGCTTAGAACCTTGCATGCTAGGCTTAAACATTATGTGAACCAAGAAGTTCCACATGACCAAGCTGGGTTTAGACAAGGAAGAGAAACCAGTGATCAAATTGCCAACATTTGCTGGATCTTAGAGAAAGCAATGGAATTCCAGAAAAACATCTACTATGAAAAACATAGTTGTTTCATCAACTATGCTAAAGCCTTTGACTGTGTGAATCATAAAAAACTATGGAAAGCTCTTAAAGAGATGGGAATACCAGACCATCTTACCTGTATCCTGAGAAACCTGTATGCAGGTCAAGAAGCAACAGTTAGAAGCCTGTATGGAACAACTGATTGGTTCAAGATTGAGAAAGGAGTAAGACAGGGCTGTCTGCTGTCACCCTGTTTGTTTAACCTATACGCTGCTAAGCACATCATGAGAAATGCTGGGTTGGATGAGCTACAAGCTGGAATCAAGATAGGCAGGAAAAACATCAACAACCTTAGATATGTGGATGATACCACTCTAATGGCAGAAAGTGAAGAGGAACTAGAGAGCCTCTTGATGAGGGTGAAGGAGGAGAGTAACTTCTAAAAGAACGAAAATCATGGCATCCAGCCCCATTACTTCACGACAAATGGGAAGGGGAAAAGGTGGAAGTAGTGACAGATTTCTTCTTCTTGAGCTCTCAAATCACTGCACATGGTGACTACAGTCAAGAAGTCAGAAGACGATTGTTTCTTGACAGGAAAGCTATGACAAACCTATACAGTGTGCTGAAAAGCAGAGACATTACTTTGCTGACAAAGGTCTGTATAGTCAAGGCTGTGGTCTTCCCAGGGGTCATGTATGGTTGTGAGAGCTGGACTGTAAAGACAGAACACCAAAGAACTGATGCCTTTGAACTGTAGTGTTGGAGAAAACTCCTGAAAGTCCCTTGGACAGCAAGGAACTTGCTGTTACTTCTTGCTCTTACTTCTTGCTCAGCAAGAACTTAACTCAAATGTGTTCCTTTTTATGGTGTAATATAAAAATGTAGTATTATTCCATTGTCTATATGTACCACAACTTCCTTATCCATTCATCTGTCGATGGACATCTAGGTTGCTTCCATGTTCTAGCTATTATACATAGTGCTGCAATGAACATTAGGGTACACATGTCTTTTTCAATTTTGGTTTCCTCAGGGTATATGCTTAGAAGTGGGACTGTTGGGTCATATAGTGGGCTTATTCCTAGTTTTTTAAGGAATCTCCATACCGTCTTCCATAGTGGCTGTATCAATTTACATTCTCACCAACAGTGCAAGAGAGTTCCCTTTTCTCCACACCCTCTCCAGCATTTATTGTTTGTAGACTTTTTGATAATGGCCATCTGACTGGTGTGAGGTGATATCTCATTGTAGTTTTGATTTGCATTTCTCTAATAATGAGTGATGTTGAGCATCTTTTCATGCACTTGTTAGCCATCTGTATGTCTTCTTTGGAGAAATGTCTGTTTAGGTCTTTTCCCCTCTTTTTGATTGGGTTGTTTTTCTGGCATTGGGTTGTATGAGCTGCTTGTATATTTTGGAAGTTAATCCTTTGTCAGTTGTTTCATTTGCTATTATTTTCTCCCATTCTGAGGGTTGTCCTTTCACCTTGTTTATAGTTTCCTTTGTTGTGCAAAAGCTTTTAAGTTTAATCAGGTCCTACTTGTTTTTGTTTTTATTTCTGATACTCCAGGAGGTGGGTCATAGAGGATCTTGCTTTGATTTATGTCGAGTGTTCTGCCTATGTTTTCCTCTAAGAATTTTATAGTTTCTGGTCTTACATTTAGGTCTTTAATCCATTTTGAGTTTATCTTTGTCTATGGTGTTAGGAAGTGTTCTAATTTCATTCTTTTACATGTAGCTGTCCAGTTTTCCCAGCACCATTTGTTGAAGAGACTGTCTTTGCCCCATTGTATATTCTTGCCTCCTTTGTCAAAAATAAGGTACCCACAGGTGCATGGGTTTATTTCTGGGCTTTCGATCTTGTTCCATTGGTCTGTATTCTGTTTCTGTGCCAGCACCATACTGTCTTGATGACTGTAGCTTTGTAGTATAGTCTGAAGTCAGGAAGGTTGATTCCTCCAGCTCCATTCTTCTTTCTCAAGACAGCTTTGGCTATTCGGGGTCTTTTGTGTTTCCATATGAATTATGGCATTTTTTGTTCTAGTTCTGTGAAAAATGCTATTGGTAATTTGATAGGGATTGCATTGAATCTATATACTGCATTTGGTAGTACAGTCATTTTCACAATATTGATTCTTCCTACCCAGGAACATGGAATATCTCTCCATCTGTTTATGTAGTCTTTGATTTCTTTCCTTAGTGTTCTATAATTTTCTGTGTACAGTTCTTTTGTCTCCTTAGGTAAGTTTATTTCTATTTAATTCTTTTTGTTGCAATGGTGAATGGGATTGATTTTTTAATTTCTCTTTCTGACTTTTCATTGTTAGTATATTAGTATACAGAAATGCAAGTGATTTCTGTGTATTGATTTTGTATCCTGAATCTTTGCTAAATTCACTGATTAGCTCTAGTAATTTTCTGAACTATCTTTAGGGTTTTCTATGTACAGTATTATGTCATCTGCAAACAGTGAGAGCTTTACATCTTCTTTTCTGATCTGGATTCCTGTTTTTCTTTTTCTTCTCTGATTGCTGTAACTATGTTGAATAACAGTGGTGAAAGTGGACACCCTTGTCTTGTTCCTGATTTAGGGGGAATGCTTTCAGTTTTTTACCATTGAGAATAATGTTTGCTATAGGCTTATCATATATGTCCTTTCCTATGTTGAGGTAGGTTCCTTCTATGCCCATTTTTTGAAGAGTTTTAATCATAAATGGGTGCTGAATTTTGTCAAAAGCTTTTTCTGCACCTATTGATATTATCATATGCTTTTTATCTTTCAATTTGTTAACAGGGTGTACCACATTGATTGATTTGCATATATTGAAAAATCCTTGCATTCTTGGAATAAACCCAACTTGATCATGATGTATGGACATTTGATGTGTTGCTGAATTGTGTTTGCTAAAATTTTGTTGAGGATTTTTGCAGCTATGTTCATCAGTGACATTGGCCTGTAGTTTTCTTTTTTTGTGTTGTCTTTGTCTGGTTTTGGTATCAGGATGGGAAACTATCATCATTTTCTTGCTTAAATATTATCAGCATTGGCTTTGAGAGCTCCTGTGTACTTCTGACGTACCCCATTATTTTTTGAGTATTTCCTTACATTTTGGTGCAAAACGTTGTAGTTTTCTTGCTCCAGCCCCAGAATTAACCATTTCTCCCAGAGACTTTGGTTTCTTTTATTGGAGAATGGTATCAAGAGATCATATTCTGAGTGCTAAGTGTGCTCACTGTAGCTTGGGGAAAGTCTAGACGCTTTCTGTCAATACAGGCAGAAAGTCTACGGAGGTTTACTAATACATACATCTCTATTGCTGTATCTGTCCATCTGCATCAAAACCCACAAATTCATGTTAACTTTGATCCCACTGGGTTCATTCTAGCTTTCCTCCTTTCCTTACCTGTAACTTCTTTCATTATCCACAATATATTTATTAGCTTGTTCCTGGTTAGATCCCTGGGTAGGGAAGATCCCCTGAGGAAGGAAATAGCTACCCACTCCAGTATTCTTACCTGGAGAACCCCATGGATAGAGGAGCCTGGCAGGCTACAGTTCATGGGGTTGCAAAGAGTCGGACATGACTGAGCAACTAATACTTTCACTTTCAAGTTCAGTATAGACATCAAGCAGTTTCAGAATTCTTAAGCCATACTATCGTGAGAAAAAAAATTAACCAACTAAAATATAATGTTTGGGGACTTCCCTGGTGGTCAGGAGGTTAAGAATATGCCTTCTAAGGCAGGGGACTTGGGTTCAATCCCTGGTCAGGGAACTAAGATCCCACATGCCACAGGGCAACTAAGCCCATCTGCCTCAACTAGAGAACCCATGCTGCAACAAAGACTCAGCACAGTCAAAAAAGAATTAAAAAACAAAACCTGCTTTGCCACTTTTAGCTGTGTGATCTTGGCCAGTTATTCAACCTCTTTTTATCTTCTTGTCTAACATGGAAAGAAAATTGTGGAGAGGACTAATTATGAAAAACTAATTGCAAAGAGTTGACATGACTTAGCATCTGAACAACAACAAATTATGAGACTGGCATGCAGGAAATACTCAATAAATGTTGTCAGTATCATTATCATCTACTTAATTTCCTTACACACTGCCCTCTCGGCTTCCTTTAGAACTAGATTTTATCTAACAACTCTTTTCTTAACTCTACTGTTACTTTGCTACTGCCTATAAATATACACTATTTTCCCTGTTCTCTTTCTTAATCATTATCCTTGATCACAGTTTGACCCATTCTTCAAACATGACTTTGTTTTCCAGGCTTCATCATATAGCCATCTCCAAGTCCCATTGGAAACTCACTCCCACATCTAATCAATGAGCCAATGCCAGTAATTCAATGTCCACTCTGTCCTCTCCCTTTCCTAATAAGTGGTGTCATTCAGGTCATGGTTCATTCAGGCCCTCATCTCCTCTCATCTGGACTCCTGCAGGAGTTCATTAATTGATCTGCTTGACTTCACTCTCTTCAGGTTCATGTCTCTCCTACACTCCTGCCCTGTTCACTCATTTATTCAAGAAATATTTACTGAGAACTTACCACATGCCAGGCATTATTCTAAGCACAGGAGACACAGCAGTTAATAAAACAAAATACAATTCCCCACTATCATTCAAATGGGAGGAAAGACAACAACAGAGATAAATTGGTAAAACACGTATGTTAGACTGTGACAACCTGCTATTAAATAAAGCAAGGAAGAAGGATAAAGGAGTCCTGGGATGGGGGTTGTAATTTCACACTGGGGTCAGGGAATGGCCTCACAAATAAGGTGGTATTTGTGTAAATACCTGAAAGAGGAGAGAGAACAGGTCATGCAAATATTTGGGAGAAAAACATATTCCTGAGAGGCAGGCCCTGAAATGCAACTTTAATTATGTCACTTCTTTGCAGAAACTTTAGTTTCTCCTTGTCAAGGGAATGAGTTAAAATCTCCTGGCAGTCAAGGCCATCCACAGCATGCTCCAAGCACCAGTATACCTTTAAACTTCTCCTCTTCCTCTATAGGTATATGCCAAAGTGAACTGAACCACTTATTTAGTAAAACAGCAGAGACAGAACTGGAACACTTTTAGCTGAGTTTCCGAAATTCTACTTAACCTTCCAAAACCCCTATCAAAAGCAGCCTCCACCTTTCCATCCTCAAATGACCACTGGCTGTTTAAATCCTCATTGCATTTGTTTCCGTGACTCTTGGCACTTATTCCCTGCAGTACAGTTATTTGCATTTATATCTTAACCTTCAAGATCATGTTACTGTCTCTTTAACCCCCACAGGATCAGTGGAGCACACAGGAGCAGAACTCCTGGGATTCTGCTGCTTCAGAGTCCAACACTGTATGCCATATCCCTTTCTGGGAGTCAGGAGAGCAGACTCACTAAAGCCTTGGGTTCCAATTGTGACTCTACTAATGGTGGCAGTTCACGAAAGTGAACTTTGCTTTTTATGCGGTAAAATGAGGGTAACATCACCTCATACTTCATAGGGCAACCGTAAGGATGAACTGGGATCATGCTTCTAATGTGCTCTGCACACTACCTACCACTCAAGACTTATAAATGATAGTTACTCTTGTTATCACCATCATCAAATGGTCCCTGCCCAAGGTAGGGTTTTTTTTTAAATTTATTTATTTATTTTTTTTATTAGTTGGAAGCTAATTACTTCACAACATTTCAGTGGGTTTTGTCATACACTGATATGAATCAGCCATAGAGTTACACGTATTCCCCATCCCGATCCCCCCTCCCACCTCCCTCTCCACCCGATTCCTCTGGGTCTTCCCAGTGCACCAGGCCCGAGCACTTGTCTCATGCATCCCACCTGGGCTGGTGACCTGTTTCACCATAGGTAATATACATGCTGTTCTTTCGAAACATCCCACCCTCCCCTTCTCCCACAGAGTTCAAAAGTCTGTTCTGTACTTCTGTGTCTCTTTTTCTGTTTTGCATATAGGGTTATCGTTACCATCTTTCTAAATTCCATATATATGTGTTAGTATGCTGTAATGTTCTTTATCTTTCTGGCTTACTTCACTCTGTATAAGGGGCTCCAGTTTCATCCATCTCATTAGAACTGATTCAAATGAATTCTTTTTAACGGCTGAGTAATATTCCATGGTGTATATGTACCACAGCTTCCTTATCCATTCATCTGCTGATGGGCATCTAGGTTGCTCAAGGTAGGGTTTTAGAGTTCTAAGAAAAGCACTGTGCATTGAAGAGCAGCCTCTGCTGCCTCAAAGCTTCTGAAACAAATCATAAACATGCAGGCAAAAAGGCACAGAGGGGAAATCTTGGGCCAGACTGGGAACACAAGACGATGGGGAGCAGGGGCTCGTTTTAAGTCAATTAATATATAATTACATGTTTACTACATGCAAGGGATTGTGCTCGGTTGTTAAGGTTATTGGGGTACTTCTCAACACTGAATTGGTCATCTGATGTGAAAGGCCAACTCATTGGAAAAAGTCCCTGATGCTGGGAAAGACTGATGGCAGAAGGAGGAGAGGGCGTCAGAGGATGAGATGGCTGGATGGCATCAACTGATGCAATGGACATGAACTTGGGCAAACTTTGGGAGCTGGTGAGGGACAGGGAGGCCTGGCATGCTGCAGTCCATGGGGTTGCAAAGAGTCAGACACAACTGGGTGACTGAAGGACTCAACAACAACAACACTGAGTAACCATGTAACAGAAAGTCTTAGCTCTCACAATCCTATACATTTCTCACACGAAATTTCAGTGTATCCATTTCTAATGAAAAAACTTAAATTGGAGTATAGTTGGGCTTCGCAGGTGGTGCTAGTGTTAAAGAACCCACCTGCCAATGCAGGAGACATAGGAAACATCGGGTCAATCCCTGGGTCAGGAAGACCCATTCCAGTACTCTTGCCTGAAAAATCCCATGGACAGAGGAGCCTGGCAGGCTACAGTCCATGGGGTCACAAAGAATCCCACATGACTGAGCAACTAATACTTTCATAGTTGATTTACAGTGTTGTGGTAGTTTCATGGGTACGGCAAAGTGAATCAGTTATACATACACATATATTCACTCTTTTTAAATTCTTTTCCCATGTAAGTCATTAGAGAGTACTGGGTAGAGTTCCCCGTTCTATACAGTAGGCCCTTGTTAGTTTTTTTTTAACTTATAATGAAAATGTTTAATGAGAAAAATAAGGAAGAATGTAATGAACACCCTTATTATCACCTAGATTTAAAAATTGTTAGCATTTGTCATATTTGCTTCGACGTTCAAATTCAGACATCATGACAATTCCTTCCCAAACATGTTAGTCTGCACCTCTAAAATTAAGAATAGAGTTTGAAAAATACCATACTACCTAACAAAGGTAATCATTTTATTGCTACTTGTTCCATATACAATCTTCCTAAATTGATCCCCAAATGTTTTACACAGTTCGTTCAAATCCAAGTCCCTTCAAGGCAGCTACTGCATCTAGTTACCTCTAAAAATTCTAGAACAGTAACCTCTCCTTCATTGTCGACATCAATCTAATAAAGATATAAAAGAAACCAGTACACCTGTCCTGTAGAATGCCCCATCTTCTGTTATTTCACTGCTGTCTCGCGGCGAAAGGAATCGTTTTAACTCTTTCACTCCCACTCAGGCAAGACGGATTGCAACTCCTTTTCCTCCAGTCTCCGCTCCCCGGCTCACTGCTCACCTTTCAGAACCTGCAGGAGCAGATCGATCCCCTCCTGGTAACACACCAGAGCCTGCGGGTACCGGGACTCGGACTCGAGTTCCAACGCCCGCTTTATCACAGTGACTGCAGCCGTGCTCCCAGCGTCCTGCGCCAGGCCGGACCTCGCCATAATCCCGGAAACTACAGCAGCTTCTACACATTCCTTGGTGGTGGGTCTGCGGCGCGCCCGCACGCGGTCACGTGACGCCCATGCATCTGTGCTCTCTTTTTATGGTGCCGGAGTGGGCGGGAGTCGGCTGGAACTAAAGTGCTGCACTGTGTGCGCACTGTTACGGCCGAGTTTGAGTGTGGCGCTGCGGCTCCTTCCTCGGCTCCTGTTCTCCTCAGTGGTTAACTTAAGGCTGAGAGACTTCTAGCAACTGCTGGTGAGTGGGGAGTGAGTGGCTGAAGGTATTGCATTTTTGCTAGGAGCATATATCTGGGAGCCCTATGCAAATAAGGATTGATTTTGTCTATTCAGTTCTGGGTTTACGGGTCACAGTAAGCTGAATGGGCCTGCGTCCAGGGTTGGCCCTTGGTCTCCCGAAAAGCCGCTTCCCGGCTGGATCACGTCTCCCAGTTTGAGGGATCCCGGGATGCGGCCTGAGGAGTCTCGCCTCCTGGAGCTCGAGGGCTGAGTGTCCCCGGCCCGGCAGTCTGGCGGGAATTTCTGTGCTTCTGTTTTACTCGTAACTTGGGCTTTCTTCTGGGGGGCAGCCTAACGAATTGTTAATGGTGATACAAAATTATCTAATTTAAAAATTGCTGCATTTTAGAACGCAAACCCCGCGGAGTTAGCTTATTTTACCTTTTGGGATTTCCCTGACGGTCCAGTGGTTAAGACTCCGCGCTTGCACTGGAGGAGACATGGGTTCCATCCCTGGTGGAGAAACTTATGATCCCGCTTGCTGTGGGACGCGGCCAAAAAAAAAAAAATTACCGTTTTACCAAAAGTCGTGATTTTGCAACCGTGTTTTGATCTCCACCTACTCAAAGCTACTTGTTCAGCGTTGTTTTGTTTTGTTTTTTCCCAAGAGGCACTTAGGAGGGCTGCCTAAAGTTCAAAAAAGAGGCATTTCTTGCCCTCAGAGATGTCAGTTTGTTCAAAGGGAAATTATGCGTTCTGTGTTCCTTCCCGATCCCCATTTACTATTAAATGGATGTCTTGCCTCTTTAGAAAAGGAATTAGTTTTCTTTTTTTAAGAACAGTTACATGTACAGTCATTGTAAAAGAACAACAGCAACAAACCTATCAGACAATACCAGGGGTGGAAGTTAGGGCAAATAGTTCTGGTAGCCTGCCCTTCTCTCCCCAGATATGCTAACGTTTCTCTGATAGGCTTCTAGAGTTTCACAGACATCGCTCTCTCTTTTTAATGGAATGGAAGTGGGATCATACTTTTCGTGTGTGTGTGTGCTCAGTCTTGTCCAACTCTTGGACTGTTGCTCACCAGCCTCTGTCCATTGGATTTTCCAGGCAAGAATACTGGAGTGAATTGCCATTTCCTACTACTCCAAGGGATCTTCCTGACCCAGGGATCGAACCCTCATCTCTTGCCTCTCCTGCATTGGCAGGCGGATTCTTTACCTCTGCACCACCTGGGAAGCCCCGCATTTATTTTCCTGGCTTTTCATCTGTGCGAGAGAAAGGTAGTTGTACAGTGAAAGACAGGTCCAAGAGTTATGTGCCTAATTATTAAGAACAACTTTTACTTTATTAGAACTTAATGACTTTTGACTGTCACACCTTCTGAAGTCTGGAAGTAAAACTTCATTCAGCAAAAATTGAGTGGCTGCTACAAGGCTATGCTGCTTAGGTAGATGCTTGAAGTATATCTGTGAATAGACAGAGCAAAACAAAATTTTAAAATCTTTGTCCTTGTGGAACTCACATGCTATTGGGTGGAAACAGATGGTAAACCACAAACCTAACAAGTAATTAAATTATATTAGAAGATGTTAAGTGCTATGGAAAGAAAGTCAAGTAAAGTAAAAGACATTGGGAGTGCTGACAATTGTCCTCTGGGTCAAAATGTTAAATAATGGAATCAGGGTAGACCTCATTGAGAAGATGAGATTTTAGCCAGAAATTGAAGGATGTGAGAGAATTAACTATATGGATATCAGGGACATTCCAGGAGAGGGAATAGTCAGGGGAGTATGCCTACCTGGCAAGTTACAGGGCTTTCTTGCAGCAGGTGTGTATAGCAACTGAGCAAGAGAATAATTGGAGATGAAATCCTCAGGGTGGAAGGTTAAGGACTGGCCGCCACTCTGAAATGAAGAGGTGTTAAGTTAAAAGTTTTCAGTCTAGTAATAAATAAACTTTAATTTTGGAGTAATTTTAGATTTACAGAAAAGTTATGCAGATATTAATATTTCCTATATACCCCGCCCACACAAAATTTCCCCTGTTATTAACATCTTAAATTAGTGTGGTATATTTGTTATAATTGATAAGCCAATATTAATACATTGTTAACTAGAGTCATACTTCATTCAGATTTTTTTAGTTTTTACCTGATGTCCTTTTACTCTTTCAAAAGTCCATCCAAGATACCACATTATGTTTAGTTGCCAAGTGCTCCTCTTGACTATGTCAGTTTCTCAGACTCACCTTGGTTTTGATGAGCTTGACAGTTTTGAGGTGGTCAGGTATTTGAGGAAATACTGGATAAGTATTTTGTACAATGTCCTTCAACTGGAGTTTGTCTGATATTTTTCTGTTAGAGTGATGATAGGGGTTTTTGGAAGGAAGACAGAGGTGAAGTGCTGTTCTCATTCTATCATTCTGTGGATGCTATCAGCTTGGCTTTTATCACAGTTGATGTTAATCGTGATCACTTTGAAGATGTAGTGTTGGTTAGATTTCTTTAGTGTAACATTATTTCCTCCCCCCGCCCCCCCCACGACTTCTTTCCTAACTCTAGCAGAAAGTCTTTAAGTGTACCCCATGCTTAAGAGTTGATAGCTTTTCTCCACCTCTTTGAGAGGGGAGTATCTACATAAATTATTTGAAATCCTTCTGTAAGAGAGATTTTTTTTTTTCCTCTCATCATTCATCTGTTTATATCAGTATGGATTCATGGTTAGTTTATGTTTATGTTTTGGGTTTTATGCCAATACTGTATTACTTATCTTGTTGCTCATATTATTTCAGCTGTAGCTGCTGGGAGCTCTTTCAGTTGGCTTTTAGTCCCTTTGACATAGTCCCCATCATTTTTGACTTTTTGAGTAGTTCCTTTCTAGCACTACACGATGCTCCAGACTTACCTTTATATATTCTTTATATATTCCTTGCTACAGCCATGTAATCAGCCTTTTCTCCAAGAAGTCCTGGTTCTTTTTATCAGAGAATGCTATTAGGAACTAAGATCTTAGCACTGGATGTGCTCATTCCTATTGGGATGCCATTGTTTTTAGGTCCTCTCAGCTAAGAGGGCCAACCCATGTATATATATGTATCTATAATTATTTCTATATCCATCATATTTTTATTAAGCTAAATGTTAGTTCCACCACTAATCCTGTGTCATGGGATGACATAGATATTCTACCCTTCCTCTCTGGCTTGTGTGTAACCACCTACTCTAACAATGAGAAACCTGGGTCTTTGGAAGGTTTTGAGCAGAGGTATTGATATTACCTGATTTCAGATTTAGTGAGATGATTGCTGCCATGGGGAAAAGACCTTGGGGAAATTAGAATAGAAGCAGGAAGGCCAATTAGGAGGCTTTGCTTGGAATCTAAATAAGAGAAAGATTTAACAAAGAGCCAAGTTAAATAAATTGGATTAGTACCTAACTTTGTGCTTAGGTACCTACTATTTTTGTTAGTACCTAAGAAAATGCTTAACTTTGGAGGAAGAAGTATGGTAGGGAAAATAATTTAGATTGTTCGATTGGAGCACTGGAGGATTAAGCCTCTCTTCTAAAGAAGCCTTGATACAAAGGATCTAAACAGCCAGCCAAGCAAACTGGATAATTTGAACTAGAAATTGCTATGCTATATTGTAATGTTTGAAGTATAAAATCTGAATGGCAGTTATGAAATTCTGATTTACTTCTGAATTCTTGGTTGAATGGACCATGGATGTAACCCATTAATTAATTCAGACATTCATCAACAAACACGGTGCCTGCTGTCTATCAGATAGTGTGCTGGATGCCAAGAATATAGAATATGAATAAAACAAAAGTTTTGCTTTTAGGGCACTAAGATTATAGTAGTTAGCGCTTCTAAAACTGATACAGAATTTTGAAATACTGGTTCAGTTGCTGAGAATTTTTCTGAAGTTAGGCCCTTTTAGGGGGACATCTTGCATTGATTCCCCAACTTCATTGCTTTTTCCACACCACAGGAAAGACCTGCAGAGCTTGAGTGAGCCAGAATCTGGTAGACATTGAAATACAGCACTTACCTTATTTTGGCATGTTAGGGTATTCTTATTATAGCTCTGTAATAACTTAATGATCTTATAATAGTAAAAGTTACCATCTATTAAGGGCTTCTGATATGCCAAGTACTGTTTTAGATGTTTTTAGAATAATTCATTTGCAAGATAGGTATTATTTTCTTTCTATTCTTGGGGGTGGGGGGAATTGAAACATATGAATTAAGTCACGTATCCAAAATATATTAATGCATGTAGTTCATGAACTTAATCTTTCTACATTCAGTTTAAGTCAGTGTGTGTGTGTGTGTGTGTGTGTGAGAGAGAGAGAGAGAGAGAGAGAGAGAGAGAGAGAGAGAGTCACTCAGTCATGTCTGACTCTTTGCAACCCCATGGACTGTAGCTCACCAGGCTCCTCTATCCATGGAATTCTCCAGGCAAGAATACTGGAGTGGGTAGCCATCTCCTTCTCTAGGGTATCTTCCAGCCCAGGGATCAAACTTGGGTCTCCTGCGTTGCAGGCAGATTCTTTGCCCTTTGAGCCACCAGGGAAGCCCTCAAGTTAGTATAATAGGCTATAATTGTTCTGTGTCTAAATAAACGTGACTTTTACTTTATAAAAGCAATGCATGTTCATTAAGAATAGCTTAAAATGCAAATAAGCAAAAAAGAGCATCCTACTGTTCTTAACAGAAGGGTGTTAGGATTTAATGAAAATGTAATAAAAAAATTAGGTTCCAGACCATATACTCTCTTAAAAGCTGGATGCTCTTGGGTAAAATGACTGAACTCTCTGGGGATTCATTTTCCGTATAAATGAAGTAAGAAGGTCATTAGTTCCAATTAGGAGTTGGGGTGTCTTCAGTCCTTTCCAGCTCTCTCTTTTTTTGTGATACTACAGCAAAGCATTCTTTATCTGCCCTCCCTGTTGAAGATTTTTTGAATGATAGTAACCTCCACTACCCATTTTTGTTGTTGAAATCAACTTAGGGTTTAACTCTTTGGTGAAAATGGTACATGGTTAATGTATAATTACTGCCTATGGTTTTCTTGAACTCTGACTAAAACATTTATTATAACTTAATTCTTGTCCTTATTGTATTAAAACAACCAAGATTGTACTGTTAAACTTCATCCAGTTTTTCAATTTGCTCAGCTTTTTGTTACTACAGAAATGGGGGAGCTATCTGTTTCCAAAACATACGTGACCCACAGGTCTGTTTTTTACTTCTCACAGCCTCTAAGGAGAGCAGCCACCACATCCATGGCAGGAATTTTGCGCTCAATAGTTCAGAGGCCCCCAGGGAGACTTCAAGTAAGTGTTTCTTTTCAGTAATTATCTTTTTCAGTTGTCTTGCTTTTCTATTCCTTAAGAACTTTTTATCTCTTTTCTAATTAACAAAACATACAGGCAAGTTAAATTTTTAAGTTTCTTCATATATATATATATTTTCTTTTTTTTAATGTTGAGAGTTGATTTTATTTGGTTTCTTTGCTGTTTTATCCCTAAAGAATTGAAATCACAAAAGACCTTTTCCTGGAGAACATGCTGGTAAAAAATGACTAGTATTGATTCCCCTTTGTCCACCTTAATCTTTTTAGATTTTTTTTTCCTTTCAATTATAAAGAGAGTGCATTTTCAATCTTAGAAAATTAGAAAAATGTAGAAAAGTAGAAAGAAGAGAAACAATTTCCCAGAGATCATTTATGTTTATACTTCCATGTATTTCCTTCTAGTCTTTCTTTTAGAAATTGCAGTGGTGTAGCTAGTCTACTCATGAGGGCCAGAGTCTAGGTAGGACCTCCAATTAGATGATGATAATGTCAGATGTTTGAGATTCTTACCTTAGCCTCAGATTAATCCTGGTTGGTTAGTATTATTTCCTGGTGAATCAGAGCCTGTGTCCATCACTTCCCCCCACCGCCCACTGCCCCCCCGTCCCCGTTCCTTCCTGCTTATTCTCCCGGTGCTCTCTGCTGTCCAGGGAAGGCATAGAAGGAATGATTACTGCCTACCCAGAGGAGTTTCCTGGTATGAAGGATTGACAGTGAATCCTTTTTCTTTGGCAGCCTGGGAGAAATACTACTGGAGGCTTGTAGAAAGAGTACAGGAGACAGGAACCCAGAGTTCATGACACTGTTGGGACTAGAAAGAAAACTGGAAACTCATTTTGACTTTCTTTTACATTGTGTTGTTGAAGGATAAATTACTGTATGTTGTCTTGAGCACATTAACTATAACCTACAGGCCAGCTTCAGCCCACCATCGGTTTTTGAAACAGTGTTATTAGAACATAGCCACAACAATGTAGTTATTGTTGAAGGCTGCATTGGCCCTGCAGTGGCAGAGCTGAGACTTGGCTCTGGGAACCATGTAGCCCAGAACCGGAAATATTTATTGTCTACTCCTTTACAGAAAATTATTGCCAATCGCTGGTTTAAATGTTTATATTAATATTTAATGTTAGTGGTAAGATAAGATGTATATTCATTCAGCTAGGGGGTTGAGATACATGTTTAATAATTACAGGTTAGGTAAGAATAGGGCTTCCCTTGTGGCCCAGACAATAAAGAATCTGCCTGCAATGCAGGAGACCCAGGTTCGATCCCTGGGTTGGGAAGATACCCTGGAAAGGGAAATGGCCACCCACTCCAGTATTATTGCCTGAAGAATTCCAGGGACAGAGGAACCTGGCGAGCTAGAGTCTGTGGGGCTGCAAAGCGTCAGACAAGACTGAGCGAGTAACACAAGAACAGAAAGAATGGACTTTCACCACCTAAAAATAGAAGCTTTGGATTTCTGTGCTAGATAGAGTGCTGAAAAACAAATGTTTTATGTCATATTTTAGACGGCAACAAAAGGTGTGCAGCCTCTTATTTGTACAGATTGGATTCGTCACAAGTTTACGAGGTCAAGAATTCCAGATGAAGTAAGAACAAGGTTTTATTTTCCTGTTACTATTTTTTAAAAACATGTTGTATTTTGAAAGGTACTGGTTTTTGCAATATTGGAAACTTTCATGTTAAATTATTTGTCGATATAGGTAGAAGGGTAGAGTTTTAAACATAGTGTGATTTAGGTAAATAATTATTAAAAATAAAATTGTGCTACTGGCCTTTTAAGTAGTGGATTTTTTATCATCTCAGAACCTGTTTATTCCTGATTATGGTTTTTTCCCTTAATATTTTGTGTCTTCATAGCACTGTTGTCCTGAGAAAACTGTCTTCTTCCTGCTCATACTGTCCCTGTGCCTCTTGGGTTTTACTCTTTATCAACTGTTGCTAATTTGGATCTTCTCTGCTAAACTTGTGTGTACCTATCATTCTTTCAAAAAACACGGGCTAAGCCCTCAATAGATTTTTCTTTTGTTTGCTCCAATTTTTCAGTATTGTGGTAAAATGCATAAGGTATATATAAACTTTAGTGTCTTAACTGGTTTTTTTTTTAGTGTACACTTCAGTGATATTACACGCTTCACTGGTGGCTCAGATGGTGAAGAATCTACCTGCAATGCAGGAGACCCTGGTTCAATCCCTGGGTGGGGAAAATCCCCTAGAGAAGGGAATGGCAACCCATTTTAGTATTCTTTCTTGGAGAATTCCATGGACAGAGGAGCCTGGTGAGCTATGGTCTAGGAGGTCGCAAAGAGTTGGACACAACGAATGACTAACACTTTCACTCAATGATATTAAGTACTTTCATATGATTGTGTGACCTTCACAACCATCCCTCTCCAGAACTCTTTATCTTACAAAATTGGAACAACTCTATTCCCATTAAACGGTAACTCCTCATACCTTCTTCCCCCAGTCTCTGGCAACCACCATTTTCTACTGATTTTTTCAGAGCTGAAATAGTATTACCGTCGATTATTTTGATACCTTTAACATGCTTGATGTTCCTTTATCAGAAATCTTTTTTCCACGTCATGGTCTGCAACTACATTGTCATATCTTTCCATGTGTCTTAGACTGTAAACTTCTGTAAGAAAAGGATAGATACAGATGTTAACATTTGTTTAAAATGTGGGAGGCGGTGATTTTAATCGCCAGCTGTAGTGAGTTTGAAAACTTTCCAGCCTCATAGAAATGACTCTGAAGTGTGCATCTGTAGCCCGTTGCCTGTCTTCCAGACTTATTCCTGTTCTCTCAAATAGTTTCTAAACCTTGCTGCTTGGATAACCCGTAGGTATTTCAAGCTATCCAAAATTGAACTCACTGTCTTACTTTCCCTCCAAAGAACCAAACTAAAAGAATGTGCTTGTCCTGTATTAGTAATGTCAGTTGATCCTCTGTCTGATTTCCCAGACTGAAAACCTCTGAGTCAGTCTCAACCCCGTCTGCTCCCTCACCCGCCACAAATCCATCTGTTTTACTGGCCAAAGTCCCCAGATCAGTCCTTTTCTGTTACAGCTGCTGTAATTCAGACCCTCAAACCATGTCCCTAAGACCTTCCTGAGTTTTTTTTGTATCAGTCTCCACCTCCAGTTCTTTTGAAAGAGTTTTCTTTCCGAATCTATCTTTGAAATGTCATATTGTTTCAAACCTCCAATAGCTTTATATGCCTTCTGGAAATTTCTAAAGACTCAGCATAGTTGAGCTTAGTTTAACTCCTCCGCCTGCATTGCTTTTCATGTTTTTTTTCCTACCTTATTCACATGGAACCACTGACTTTTCCTAAATATTTCATGCTCCTCACACCATTTCTTTATGTCGTCTTTCCTTTTCTTTGGTGTACCTACCACATCCTCTGTATGCCACCATTCTTCTCACCCTATGTTTCTTCAAAAGCTCTAGAAAAATACCCTTCATCCCACCCGTTTGGAGACAACCACTGCCCACTCCCTCCGTGTACTTCTCTTTTACATATTTTTAAAGATGTGCATCATCTTGGCTATAATGCTTCTCTAGCTGCTTTCATCATTTAGCAATGTAACCTGATCACTCTGTGGAGAAATTAATGATTAAATAATATTATTTGTGATTAAAGTAACATCTTTTTTTTGTCCTTCCCTCAGTCTGTTTCCCCAGAGGTATGACTCTTGACCTAATGTTTTTGAGACCTTTCTACATTTAAGGTTTTGTGTGTGTGTGTGTGTGTGTGTGTGTGTAGATGTATACACACACATACATGGGTTCCCTGGTGGCTCAATGGTAAAGAATCTGCCTGCAATGCAGGAGACCTGGATTTGATCCCTGGGTCGGGAAGATCCCCAGCTCACTCCAGTATTCTTGCCTGGAGAATTCCATGGACAGAGGAGCCTGGTAGGCTATAGTCCATGGGGTTGCAAAGAGTTAGACACGACTGAGTGACTAACACACACACATATGTGTAGAATTGTTAGAATCATGTTTAGAATTTATGGTCATATTCTTAGAATTGATATTTATAGAATACATCACATGTACACACTCATCATGGTATAGATGAAGCAAAGACAGAATCCTACTACACATAGTGGTGTAGAAATTTGTTTTTTTGTGGTGTGGAAATTTAGTTGTTTTTGCTCAAGAGTATATTGTGACCATCCTTCAAAATTAGTACCTACAAAAATGGTAAATGGTAAGCCTTATTTATTTTGATAGCAGCATTAAATCCAGGAGAATACAGCAGAATTTATTTGCGTCATGTCTAATTTAGTTATTAATAGTTTTATTTAGAATGTAATAATTATGACTATGCAGTAATCCTAATTTTTTAGCTGTTCTCTTGAGGAATATGAATATGGCCTTTAAATGTTTCAGTATTACAAATAGTGTTATACATATATCCTTATTTGGGGATGTAGCCCAGTACATACTCCATTTTAATAATACTCCTGTGTTACTGTAAGTTTGTATTTGTCCCCTCCCTGAATGGGGGAGGGGATGCAGTTCAAGGCCTAGCCCGTACAGTGCAGTGCCTTCTGGCGTTTGTCACCCGGTTCTTCCTGCTTTGTTCTTTATCAAAACAAAAGAAAATCCCGGGCTGTGTGATGTTTTTCCTAGTGCATGAACTCCTTCGACTTCATCTATCTGAGTAGTCAGACTGGTAGAAATGTTCGATTTGAGGATGAGAATTGTAGAGCGATTAGATATGAAATTATTATATAGTCGTTTGAAGTTTTTTTTTTTTAAGAAAAAAAAGGGGGGTACATTGAAGCTGTGTTGAAAATTTATCATTTATAGTTCTTCTCTCTAGGTTTTTCGGCCTTCACCTGAAGATCATGAAAAATATGGTGGGGATCCACAGCAACCTCATAAACTGCATATTGTTACCAGAATAAAAAGTACAAGAAGACGTCCGTATTGGGAGAAAGATATAATAAAGATGCTTGGGTTACAAAAAGTATGTACCTATTTTAGTCATCTTAAGTGTTGTTTAAATTTGCTGTAAATTTTCCACCTTTAAAACTTTTAACCTACTTATTTAATATTTCTTTTGTTTAAATGTATTATTTCATGTAATGTATTAGAAAATTTGATTTAGATAGAAGGAGACTTCACCTTAACCTCTTGCTGAAAGGTGGGACCATCTGCACTGTTGAAATTGATTCCTAATGTTTCCTTTGTTTGTAGGCACATACTCCTCAAGTTCACAAGAATATCCCTTCAGTGAATGCAAAACTGAAAGTGGTTAAACATTTGATAAGGTTTGTTATTTGTTATTCTAGCAGTTTCTTAAAGTGTGTTACCTGGTGTAACACTAACAGCATCTTCTCATGTCACAGAATCAAGCCCCTGAAGCTGCCCCAGGGTCTCCCAACAGAGGAGGACATGTCTAACACGTGCCTGAAGAGCACTGGCGAGCTGGTGGTGCGCTGGCTTCTGAACCCCGCAGACCAGGAAGCGAAGAAGTGCTGACAGCCCAGAAGCTTCAGAGTAGAAAGTGGAAGTCATTTCTATTTAAAGATGGTGAGAAAGTGTTCTCATTAAAATGTTTAAAAAATTCTAATCCTTTTCACTGGCTAAACATGGTGTGATTCTTCCTTGGGTAGTCTTGGAGGTTTTAGTGCTATTAATTGGTTTAATTCCCTCCCCACCCCACCCTTAGTAGTTTATCTCCCCTTCCCCCCTACTACCCCCCTGTGGTGTAACTGGAAAATAGCAATGTTTAAACACATGGGTTCAGGTGACACGTTAGCAATCATCATTAACTTTTTTAAAAAATGGTTTTCTTATTTGGATTCAGCACACTCTATGAGTGGCCCTTAAAAAAAAATTTTTTTTTTTAATTGAAGGATAGTTGCTTTACAGTATTGTGTTGATTTCTGCCAAACATCAACATGAATCAACCATAGGTATACATATGTCCCCTTCCTCTAGAACCTCCCTCCCAATCCCATCCCTCTAGGTTGTTACAGAGCCTATAAGTGGCCTTTTGAGTGAAGAGTGTGTTATGTGTTGGGGAAATCCAGAGCTGACCAGATGTGGTTCCTGCCCTAACGGAGCTTAGTCTGCTCTGCTGGAGAACAGAGATTCAGCCAGAGGCATTAGACACCAGGTATAGCTTGACCGATTGCTGTTTGCTGTCATGTCTATAAGTACATATGTGGACTTGGCTTCATTCTATCCTTTAACACCCAATAGTATATCTGTTTTCTAGTTATAAATCTCATTTAGCCTAAACTTTATTGATATTCCTTGAATTCCTAGAAACCTCTGCCAACAGTTGAGGTTTACTATTAAAAGAAGCATGAGAAAGGAAAAATTCTTTAGGGAAAATTTTTTTCTTTGTTTCTATTTCAGATACTTGTAGGGGTGGGGAGAAGTAAGAATTTTAGGAGAGGTTCAGTACTGGGAGATCCTGTGGCAGCTGATAACTAAAGATGATGCTGAAGACTCGAAATTCTAGTTGCCCTTTATTTTCCTGCCTTCAACTCTCCTAAACCCTGGCTCAGGCAGCAGTAACATTGGCATACTCGCTGCCTCTGGTCCCAGTGTCTGTCCTGTCAAAGTCCGGGCATCAAGCAGAAGTGCTGCCTAAAGGGAAGCCACATATCATGAATTAATAAGCTTCAGGGCAGCCACAGTTTCAGTTCCACAATTACTGAACATCCGGTATGTATACAGCCTGGAGAGGATATAAAGCAGAAGGATACTAACTTCACAGGGCTGGTTCTAACTGGAGAGATACCTGTTTGCCGCAACAGAAGCTGTCCATGCTGGAGTTAGCTTGAGGCCAGATGTGGATATGAAAGTTGCCCCTGCTGATGTTTTCCCATCTTTTACTGGGCTAATACTGCTTAACACGGGGGGAGGACCATTGGTTAATTTTTACCCAAAGAGTCTAATAAACTTTGGGTAAGCTATTTTAACCTTAGCTGTGCCTGACTAAAGGAAAATATCTAAATGTTCATTTGGATGTTTAGAAATGAAATTGTCTGAGGGGGCGGTCCTAAGATGGCAGAGGAATAGGTCGGGGAGACCACTTTCTCCCGCACAAATTCATCGAAAGAACATTTGAATGCTGAACAAATTCCACAAAATAACTTCTGAATGCTGGCAGAGGACATCAGGCACCCAGAGAGGCAGCTCATTGTCTTTGAAAGGAGGTAGGACAAAATATAAAAGATAAAAAGAGAGACAAAAGAGGTAGGGACAGAGATCCGTCCCGGGAAGGGAGTCTTAAAAAAGAAGTTTCCAAACATGAGGAAACACTCTCACCGGCGGATCTGTGGCAAGCCTTGGGATTTCAGAGGGCAACATAACCGGGAGGAAAAGTAAATAAATAAATAAAAAACCCACAGATTACGTGCCTGACGGCAACGCCCAGTGGAACAGCAGCCCAGACGCTCACATCCGCCACTAGCAAGCGGGGGCTGGACAGGGAAGTGCGGGCTGCATTGCTTAGGGTAAGGGTCAGCCTGAATGTCCTGAGGCCAATCTGAGGAAACTAACTTGAGATAGCAGCCCAGACTGTGGGATAGCTATCCCGCACAAAGCTCTAACCTGAGAGACCGCCAGGCCCGCTCACAGAACAAAGGACTGAGCAGAGCTAGCTGGCTGAGGACCGGCCCATCCCCCGCCGGAGACAGGCCGGCGAGGGCAGCCAGAGCCGGGAGGGGGCAATCACGGCCCCAGAGAGGCATCCTCTACCAAACTACAAGCAGGCTTGGTTGCTCACCAAGACTTCTAGGGATTCTGGATGGTTGACATCTGCCGGGAGGGTCGCAGCCAGAGATCGGCTCCCCAGAAGAGACACATGGCACACCTGAGAAGGCACGCCCATTGTGCACCCAGAAAACCGAGAGGCTGGGACAGGGAGGCGATAAGATGCAGCCTCCAACTGGGGGCAACTGCACTCGCCAAGCACCTGGTCACGAGAGCTGCTTGGACCTGGGACGGGCACAAAACGCAGGCCCAACCGAGTCTGCGCCTTTGTGGAGTACCCGAGAACCTGAACCTGAGCGACTTAGACCTGGAAAGTGCACGCAACCCAGGGCCCGCCTGACAGTTCCCAGGAGAGCAACCTAGAGCCTGAGCAGTGTAGACTGGGAGGGCACACACGCCATGAGCGGCTGCAAACCCAGGGCGGCTGAATCACTGCGCGCACTCCCCACACACTCCAGTGATATTTGTTCACAGTGTCCCTCCCTCCCCACAGCACGACTGAACAAGTGAGCCTAAAAAAAGGGACCACCACTGCCCCCTTGTGTCAGGGTGGAAATTAGACACTGAAGAGACCAGCAAACAGAAGAAGCTAAAATAAACAGAGGGAACCGCTTTGGAAGTGACAGGTGCAACAGATTAAGACCCTGTAGTTAGCACCCACTCACAGGAAGGGGCCTGTAGACCTTGAGAAGTATAAGCCGGCCCAAGGAACTACCTGAAAATGAACTGACCCCACACTCTGCAACAGCTCCAGAGAAAGTCCTAGATATATTTTCACTATTATCATTTTTAAAATTAAAAAAAAAATTTATTTTTAAGTCCTCTATTACTCTTTTAAGTTTCATTTTTATAACCTACTATTACCTTGCAAAAAAAAAAGGACCCTACTTTTAAAGCAAACTTCATATATATATATATTATAATTTTTGTGACTTTGTTTTATTTTTTAATATTGTATTTTTGAGAATCTAACCTCTACTCTAGATTTTTAATCTTTGCTTTTTGGTATTTGTTATCAGTTTTTACCTTTAAGAACCCATTCTTCAATACCCATTTTTACTTGGGAGCAAGATTACTGGCTTGATTGCTCTCCCCCTTTTGACTCCTTTTTCTCCACCAGGTCGCCTCTATCTTCTCCCTCCCCCTTCTCTTCTCTACCCAACTCTGTGAGTCTCTCTGTGTATTCCAGGCTGTGGAGAACACTTAGGGAACTGATTACTGGCGGGATCTGTCTCTCTCCTTTTGATTCCCCCTTTTATCCTCCTGGACACCTCGGTCTCCTTCCTCCCTCTTCTGCTCTCTGTGTAACCCCGTGAACATCTCTGAGGGGTGCAGACTGTGGAGAGCACGTAGGGAATTGATTACTGGCCAGCTTGCTCTCTCCCCTTTTGATTCCCCCTCTTCTCCTCCTGGTCACCTCTATCTCCCTCCTCCCTCTTCTCTTCTCCATGTAACTCTGTGAACCTCTCCGGGTGTCCCTCACTGTGGAGAAACTTTTCATCATTAACCTAGATGTTTTATCATCAGTACTGTATAGATGAAGAAGTCTTGAGGCTACTGTAAGAATAAGACTGAAAACCAGAGGCAGGAGGCTTAAGTCCAAATCCTGAGAACACCAGAGAATTCCTGACTCCAGGGAACATTAATCAATAGGAGCTCATCAAACGCCCCCATACCTACACTGAGACCAAGCACCACCCAAGGGCCAACAAGCTCCAGAGCAAGACATACCACACAAATTCTCCAGCAACACTGGAACATAACCCTGAGTTTCAATATGCAGGCTGCCCAAAGTCACACCAAACCGCGTGACATCTCAGAACTCACTACTGGACACTTCATTGCACTCCAGAGAGAAGAAATCCAGCTCCACCCACCAGAACACCAACACAAGCTTCCCTAACCAGGAAACCTTGACAAGCCACCCGTCCAACCCCACCCACAGCAAGGAACCTCCACAATAAAGAGGAGCTACAAAATGCCAGAATACGGAAAGGCCACCCCAAACACAGTGATATAAACAAGATGAAAAGGCAGAGAAACACCCAGCAGGTAAAGGAACAGGATAAATGCCCACCAAATCAGACAAAAAAGGAAGAGATAGGGAATCTACCTGATAAAGAATTCTGAATAATGATAGTGAAAATGATCCAAAAGCTTGAAAACAAAATGGAGTTACACATAAATAGCCCGGAGACAAGGATTGAGAAGATGCAAGAAATGTTTAACAAGGACCTAGAAGAAATAAAAAGAGTCAATATATAATGAATAATGCAATAAATGAGATCAAAAACACTCTGGAGGGAGCCAACAGTAGAATAATGGAGGCAGAAGATAGGATAAGTGAGGTAGAAGATAGGATGGTAGAAATAAATGAAACAGAGAGGATAAAAGAATTGAAAGAAATGAGGACAACCTCAGAGACCTCTGGGACAATGTTAAATGGCCCAACGTATGAATCATAGGAGTCCCAGAAGAAGCAGACAAAAAGAAAGACCATGAGAAAATACTTGAGGAGATAATAGTTGAAAACTTCCCTAAAATGGGAAAGGAAATATTCACCCACGTCCAAGAAACCCAGACAATCCCAAACAGGATAAACCCAAGGCAAAAACCCCCAAGACACATATTAATCAAATCAACAAAGATCAAACACAAAGAAATATTAAAAGCAGCAAGGGAAAAACAACAAATAACACACACAGGGATTCCCATAAGGATAACAGCTGATCTTTCAATAGAAACTCTTCAGGCCAGAAGGGACATACTTAAAATGATGCAATAGAAAAACCTACAGCCCAGATTACTGTACCCAGCAAGGATCTCATTCAAATATGAAGGAGAAATCAAAAGCTTTACAGACATGTAAAAGCTGAGAGAATTCAGCACCACCAAATCAGCTCTCCAACAAATGCTAAAGGATCTTCTCTAGACAGGAAACACAGAAAGGGTGTATAAACTCGAACCCAAAACAACAAAGTAAATGGCAACCGGATCATACTTATCAATAATTAGCTTAAATGTAAATGGGTTGAATGCCCCAACCAAAAGACAAAGACTGGCTGAATGGATACAAAAACAAGACCCCTATATATGTTGTCTACAAGAGACCCACCTTGAAACAAGGGACACTCACAGACTGAAAATGAAGGGCTGGTAAAAGATACTCCACACAAATAGAGACCAAAAGAAAGCAGGAGTAGCAATACTCATATCAGATAAAATAGACTTTAAAATAAAGGCTGTGAAAAGAGACAAAGAAAGACACTACATAATGATCAAAGGATCAATCCAAGAGGAAGATGTAACAATTATAAATATATATGCACCCAACATAGGAGCACTGCAATATATAAGACGAATGCCAACAAGTATGGAAGGGGAAATTAACAATAACAGAATAATAGTGGGAGACTTTAATATCCCACTCACACCTATGGATAGATCAACTAAACAGAAAATTAACAAGGAAACACAAACTTTATTTTTTTTTCATTTATTTTTATTAGTTGGAGGCTAATTACTTTACAATATTGTAGTGGTTTTTGTCATACATTGACATTAATTAGCATGGATTTACATGTGTTCCCCATCCTGAACCCCCCTCCCACCTCCCTCTCTACCCGATCCCTCTGGGTCTTCCCAGTGCACCAGGTCCGAGCACTTGTCTCATGCATCCAACCTGGGCTCTTGGCTCTGTTTCACCCTAGATAATATACATGTTTCGATGCTGTTCTCTCGAAACATCCCACCCTCGCCTTCTCCCACAGAGTCCAAAAATCTGTTCTGTACATCTGTGTCTCTTTTTCTGTTTTGCATATAGGGTTATCATTACCATCTTTCTAAATTCCATATATATGTGTTAGTATACTGTAATGGTCTTTATCTTTCTGGCTTACTTCACTCTGTATAATGGGCTCCAGTTTCATCCATCTCATTAGAACTGATTCAAATGAATTCTTTTTATGGCTGAGTAATATTCCATTGTGTAATATACCACAGCTTTCTTATCCATTCGTCTGCTGATGGACATCTAGGTTGCTTCCATGTCCTGGCTATTGTAAACAGTGCTGCAATGAACTGGGTACACGTGTCTCTTTCAATTCTGGTTTCCTCAGTGTATGCCCAGGAGTGGGTTGCTGGGTGCATGGCAGTTCTATTTCCAGTTTTTTAAGGAATCTCCACACTAAGGAATCTCCACTCCAGTACTGTTTTGCATTCCCACCACAGTGTAAGAGGGTTCCTTTTCACCACACCCTCTAGCAGTTATTGCTTGTAGACTTTTGGATAGAAGCCATTCTGACTGACATGAAATGGTACCTCATTGTGGTTTTGATATGCATTTTCTCTCTGATAAGATGATGATGAGCATCTTTTTCATGTGTTTGTTCCTGTCTTTGGAGAAATGTCTGTTTAGTTCTTTGGCCCATTTTTTTTGATTCATTTCATTTTTTTGGAATTGGAATTGAGCAGGAGTTGCTTGAGTATCCTTTTGTTGCGTCGTGTTGCTTCGTTTGCTATTATTTTCTCCCAATCTGAGGGCTGTCTTTTCACCTTGCTTATAGTTTCCTTTGTTGTGCAAAAGCTTTTAAGTTTCATTAGGTCCCATTTGTTTATTTTTGCTTTTGGGAAACACAAACTTTAAATGATACAACAGACCAGTTAGACCTAATTGATATCTAGAGGACATTTCACCCCAAAACAATGAATTTCAGCTTTTTCTCAAGTGCACATGGAAACCTCCAGGACAGATCACATCCTGGGCCATAAATCTAGCCTTCAAAAAAAAAAAAAATTGAAATCATTCCAAGCATCTTTTCTGACCACAATGCAGTAAGATTAGATGTCAATTACAGGAGAAAAACTTAAAAATTCCAACATATGGAGTCTGAACAACATGCTGCTGAATAACCAACAAATCACAGAAGAAATCAAAAAAGAAATAAAAATATGCATAGAAACAAATGAAAATGAAAACACAACAACCCAAAACCTATGGGACACTGTAAAAGCAGTGCTAAGGGGTGGGTTCCTAGCAATACAGGCTTACCTCAAGAAACAAGAAAAAAGTCAAATAAGTAACCTAACTCTACACCTAAAGCAACTAGAGAAGGAAGAAATGAAGAACCCCAGGATTAGTAGAAGGAAAGAAATCTTAAAACTTAGCAGAAATAAATGCTAAAGAAACAAAAGAGACCATAGCAAAAATCAACAAAGCCAAAAGCTGGTTCTTTGAGAAGATAAATAAAATTGACAAACCATTAGCCAGACTCATCAAGAAACAAAGGGAGAAGAATCAAATCAACAAAATTAGAAATGAAAATGGAGAGATCACAACAGACAACACAGAAATACAAAGGATCATAAGAGACTACTATCAGCAACTATATGTCAATAAAATGGACAACTTGGAAGAAATGGACAAATTCTTAGAAAAGTACAACTTTCCAAAACTGAACCAGAAAGAAATAGAAAATCTTAACAGACCCATCACAAGCACGGAATTGAAACTGTAATCAGAAATCTTCCAGCAAACAAATCCCAGGACCAGACAGCTTCACAGCTGAATTCTACCAAAAATTTAGAGAAGAGCTAACACCCGTCCTACTCAAACGCTTCTAGAAAATTGCAGAGGAAGCTAAACTTCCAAACTCATTCTATGAGGCCACCATCACCCTAATACCAAAAACAGACAAAGATGCCACGCACACAAAAAAAGAAAACTGCAGGCCAATATCACTGATGAACATAGATGCAAAAATCCTTAACAAAATTCTAGCAAACAGAATCCAACAACATATTAAAAAATTCATACATCGTGACCAAGTGGGCTTTATCCCAGGGATGCAAGGATTCTTCAATATCTGCAAATCAATCAACGTAATACACCACATTAACAAGTTGAAAGATAAAAACCATATGATTATCTCAATAGATGCAGAGAAAGCCTTTGACAAAATTCAACATACATTTATGATAAAAACCCTCCAGAAAGCAGGAATAGAAGGAACATACCTCAACATAATAAAAGCTATATATGGCAAACCCACAGCAAACATTATCCTCAGTGGTGAAAAATGGAAAGCACTTCCCCTAAAGTCAGGAACAAGATAACAGTGCCCACTGTCACCACTACTATTCAACATAGTTTTGGAAGTTTTGGCCACAGCAATCAGAGCAGAAAAAGAAATAAAAGGAATCCAGATAGGAAAAGAAGAAGTGAAACTCTCGCTGTTTGCCGATGACATGATCCTCTACATAGAAAACCCTAAAGACTCCACCAGAAAACTACTAGAGCTAATCAATGAATATAGGAAAGTTGCAGGGTATAAAATTAACACACAGAAATCTCTTGCATTCCTATACACTAACAATGAGAAAACAAAGAGAAATTAAGAAAACAATTCAATTCACCATTGCAACGAAAAAATAAAATACTTAGGAATATATCTACCTAAAGAAACAAAAGACCTATATATAGAAAACTATCAAACACTGGAGAAAGAAATCAAAGAGGACACAAATAGATGGAGAAATATACCGTGTTCATGGATTGGAAGAATCAGAATAGTGAAAATGAGCGTACTACCCAAAGCAAGGGATTGGGGGCAGGAGGAGAAGGGGACGACAGAGGATGAGATGGTTGGATGGCATCACCGACTCGATGGACATGAGTTTGAGTAAACTCCAGGAGTTGGTGATGGACAGCGAGGCCTGGCGTGCTGCGATTCATGGGGTCGCAAAGAGTCAGACATGACTGAGTGACTGAACTGACTGACTGACCCAAAGCAATCTATGGATTCAATGCAATCCCTGTCAAGCTACAAATGGTATTTTTCACAGAACTAGAACAAATAATTTCACAATTTGTAAGGAAATACAAAAACCTCGAATAGCCAAAGCAAGAATGGAACTGGAGGAATCAACCTGCCTGACTTCAGGCTCTACTACAAAGCCACAGTCATCAAGACAGTATGGTACTGGTACAAAGACAGAAATATAGATCAATGGAACAAAAAAGAAAACCCAGAGATAAATCCACACCCCTATGGACACCTTATCTTTGACAAAGGAGACAAGAATATACAACGGAGAAAAAGCAATCTCTTTAAGAAGTGGTGCTGGGGAAACTGGTCAACCACTTGTCAAAGAATGAAACTAGAACACTTTCTAATACCATACACAAAAATAAACTCAAAATGGATTAAAGATCTAAACGTAAGACCAGAAACTATAAAACTCCTAGAGGAAAACATAGGCAAAACACTCTCCGACATAAATCACAGCAGGATCCTCTATGACCCACCTCCCAGAGTATTGGAAATAAAACCAAAAGTAAACAAATGGGACCTAATTAAACTTTAAAGCTTTTGCACAACAAAGGAAACTATAAGCAAGGTGAAAAGACAGCCCTCAGATTGGGAGAAAATAATAGCAAATGAAGCAACTGACAAAGAATTAATCTCAAAAATATACAAGCAACTCCTGCAGCTCAATTCCAGAAAAATAAATGACCCAATCAAAAAATGGGCCAAAGAACTAAACAGACATTTCTCCAAAGAAGACATACAGATGGCTAACAAACACATGAAAAGATGCTCAACATCACTCATTATCAGAGAAATGCAAATCAAAACCACAATGAGGTACCATTTCACGCCAGTCAGGATGGCTGCTATCCAAAAGTCTACAAGCAATAAATGCTGGAGAGGGTGTGGAGAAAAGGGAACCCTCTTACACTGTTGGTGGGAATGCAAACTAGTACAGCCGCTATGGAGAACAGTGTGGAGATTCCTTAAAAAACTGGAAATAGAACTGCCATAAGACCCAGCAATCCCACTCCTGGGCATACACTGAGGAAACCAGAATTGAAAGAGACACGTGCACCCCAATGTTCATTGCAGCACTGTTTACAATAGCCAGGACATGGAAGCAACCTAGATGTCCATCAGCAGACGAATGGATAAGAAAGCTGTGGTACATATACACAATGGAATATTACTCAGCCATTAAAAAGAATACATTTGAATCAGTTCTGATGAGGTGGATGAAACTGGAGCCTATTATACAGAGTGAAGTAAGCCAGAAAGAAAAACACCAATACAGTATACTATCGCATATATATGGAATTTAGAAAGATGGTAATGATGACCCTATATGCGAGACAGCAAAAGAGACACAGATATATAGAACAGTCTTTTGGACTCTGTGGGAGAAGGCACGGGTGGGATGATTTGGGAGAATGGCATTAAAACATGTATATTATCATATATGAAATGAATCGCCAGTCCAGGTTCAATGCATGAGACAAGTGCTCGGACCTGGTGCACTGGGAAGACCCAGAGGGATCAGGTAGAGAGGGAGGTGGGAGGGGGGTTCAGGATGGGGAACACATGTACACCCCTGGCAGATTCATGTCAATGTATGGCAAAACCACTACAATATTGTAAAGTAATTAGCCTCCAATTAAAATAAATAAATTTATATTAAAAAAAATAAACACTGTATGCTCAATGTTAAGCATATAATTTTAAGCATTATATGCCCAGTGTTAAACTTTGTACACCCGGTGTGATGTGTGTATACCTAACAAATAATGTCAAATGAATGATTTGCATTAAATGTACATATTATAAAAAAAAAAAAAAAAAGAAATGAAATTGTCCAGAAGAGTAAAAGCCTGTCGGGAGATGAGCACAGGCTAGAGCGTTCGTTTTTCTGTTATCACGTGACATAGTACCACAGTCTTAGCTGCTTAAAACTACATGTGCTCATTACCCCACTGTTTGTCTGGGTCAGGCGTCTGGGCATGGCTTAGCTTGCGAGTCCACTTAGGGTCTGACAAGGTTACAAAAAAGGTATCAGCCAAAACTGGCCTCTCATCTGAGTCTTGACAGGACAGGTATCTGCCTCTAAGCTCTCCCAGGCTGTTGGCAGAGTTCATTTCCTCGTGGCTTTAAAAGTCAAGGCCAGTTGCTTCTTTAAAAGCAGCATCAGAGTGAGATACTCCAGCAAGATGGTGCTACCTCTTAGGTAATCATGTAAATACAATCATCTGGATTCCATCTCCTTTGTTTCATTCCACTGGTTAGAAGCAAGTCACGGGTCCAGTCCACATACGAGGAGGGAAGTTCCCCAAAGGCATGCCCACCAGGGGCTGGGATCAGGAAGGCCTCCATGAAGTCGATATGTCAAGCCTGGTCAAGTCCATCCTCAAGCTGGACAAGGGGAATCCTGAGATTGATACTCCTTTGCCTCCCATCATTTCAAACCTTTTAGGGACTTCTCTCTGGTCTTTGTGTCTCTGAGAGTTGCTTTATTTCAGGAGGTTTGTCTGGCCACTCCTTGGTGAAACCATTGGCCCTTTGGTCAGGCTCAAGGGAGATAAAGTTACCCAAGCACTATCTTTAAGAGCCTCTCCAGTTCCCAGGGTCTTCTCAATCTAAATGGTGCCTCTTTCAGTCCAAACACCTGTTTTCTTCATCTTTTCTTATGAACAGTACTAACTGTTAATAGTATGCTTATCACTCTGTCACAATTTCACCAAAGTTTGGAATTGCACTGGCCACTTTAGGAAGCTTTTGACATGAGCAAGGTTGTGTGTTTGGGAGGTACTTTAGAACAAAAAGTAAATCTTGATGAAGACATCATTTGTCTTGTTTTTCTTTAAAAAAAATTTTTTAAAGACTATTTTATTTAATGTAGGTGGTATCCTCTCCTTCCTTTCTTATATTTTGAGGAGTATTAAGTATTGACTTTCGAGCACACAGCTTGATAAAAATATCAAGGGTCCAAGTTACTGTCTAAACCATCTGTCACCTTTTTTAAAATATACATGTCATAATCTAAAAAAAAATAAAGTATACATGTCACAATCTGTTTTATACATTTAAGCTTTTCTCAACTTTAATATCTTAGGTAATTAATTAATTAAGACTGGGGGACTTCCCTGGCAGTCCAGTGGTTAAGATTCCACACTTCCACTTCAAGGGGTGCAGGTTCAATCCCTGGCCAGGGAGCTAAGCTCCCACATGCCATGCAGCCCGGCCAAAAATTAAAAAAGACTGGAAGTCTGGACAGTTTCCAAATAAGAAACAGATACAAAACATTAATCACTAAATAAAAATTTTACCCTTATTTCTTAGAATGGCAATCTAGTGACAAATGATGAAATGCCTTTGGATAAGATTACTTAAATTTTTTTCCCTCGAAAGTATTAAGATGATATGAAATGATTGGAGAAAAAAATAGCTAAACAATCTTTCATTTTCTGTCCTCTAATTTTCTTCATTGTCTGGAGAAAAAAATTATTAATCATTTTAGTTAATGATAATGTAGTTAATTATGTGTGTGTGCCTGCTTTGTCAGTCAGTCATGTCCGACTCTTTTTGAGCCAGTGAACTGTAGCCCTCCAGGCTCCTCTGTCCATAAGAAATACTGGAATGGATTGCCATTTCCTCCTCCAGGGGATTTTCCCAAACCAGGGATGGAACCCAAGTCTCCTGCATTGGCAAGTGGGTTCTTTTCCACTGAGCTACCTGGGAAGCCCAGAGGGAACATACCTCAACATAATAAGGGCCGTATATGACAAACCCACAGCAAACATAATTGTCAATGGTGGAAAACCTGGAAGCATTTCCTCTTAAGATCAGGAACAAGACAAGGATGTCCACTCTCTCCACTATTAATTAACATAGTTTTGGAAGTCCTAGCCATGATAATCAAGTAAAAAGGAATAAAAGAAATCCAAACTGGAAAAAAAGTATGCATAGAAAATCCTAAAGATGTTACCAGAAAACTACTAGAGCTCATCAATGAATTTGGTAAAGTTGCAGGATACAGAATTACTACACAGAAATCTCTTGCAATCCTATACACTAAAAACGAAAGATCAGAAAGAGGAAACAATTCCATTCACCATCACATCAGAAAGAAAAATATTCCTAGGAGTAAATCTACCTTCAGTTCAGTTCAGTCACTCAGTCATGTCCAACTCTTTGCCACCCCACGGACTGCAGCACACCAGGCCTCCCTGTCCATCACCAACTCCTGGAGTTTACTCAAACTCATGTCCGCTGAATCGGTGTTGCCATCCAGCCATCTCATCCTCTGTTGTCCCCTTCTCCTCCCGCCTTCAATCTTTCCCAGCGTCAGGGTTTTTTCAAATGAGTTAGTTCTTCGCATCAGGTGGTCAAAGTATTGGAGTTTCAGCTTCAGCATCAGTCCTTCCAGTGAACACTCAGGACTGATCTCCTTTAGGACTGACTAGTTGGATCTCCTTGCAGTCCAAAAGACTTGCAAAAGTCTTCTCCAACACCACAGTTCAAAAGCATCAATTCTTCCATGCTCAGGTTTCTTTATAGTCCAACTCTCCCATCCATACATGACTACTGGAAAAACCATAGCCTTGCCTAGATGGACCTTTGTTAGCAAAGTAAGGTCTCTGCTTTTTAATATGCTGTCTAGGTTGGTCATAACTTTCCTTCCAAGGAGTAAGCATCTTTTAATTTCATGGCTGCAGTCACCATCTGCAGTGATTTTTGAGCCAAAAAAATATAAAATCTGCCACTGTTGCCACTGTTTCCCCACCTATTTGCCATGAAGTGATGGGACCGAATGCCATGACCTTAGTTTTCTGAATGTTGAGCTTTAACCCAACTTTTTCACCCTCCTCTTTCACTTTCATCAAGAGGATCTTTAGTTCTTCGATTTCTGCCATAAGGGTGGTGTCATCTGCATATCTGATGTTATTGATATTTCTCCCGGCAATCTTGATTCTAGCTTGTGCTTCCTCCAGCCCAGCGTGTCTCATGATGTACTCTGCATATAAGTTAAATAAGCAGGGTGACAATATACAGCCTTGATGTACTCCTTTTCCTATTTGGAACCAGTCTGTTGTTCCATGTCCAATTCTAACTGTTGCTTCCTGACCTGCGTACAGATTTCTCAAGAGGCAGAAGGTGGTCTGGTATTCCCATCTCTTGAAGAATTTTCCAGTTTATTGTGATCCACACAGTAAAAGGCTTTGGCATAGTCAATAAAGCAGAAATAGATGTTTTTCTGAAATTTTTGCTTTGCTTTTTTGATGATCCAGCAGATGTTGGTGATTTGATCTCTGGTTCCTATGCCTTTTCTAAATCCAACTTGAACATCTGGAAGTTCACGGTTCATGTATTGTTGAAGTCTGGCTTGGAGAATTTTGAGCATTACTTTACTAGCATGTGAGATGAGTGCAATTGTGCGATAGTTTGAACATTCTTTGGCATTGCCTTTCTTTGGGATTGGAATGAAAACTGACCTTTTCCAGTCCTGTGGCCACTGCTGAGTTTTCCAAATTTGCTGGCATATTGAGTGCAGCACTTTCATAGCATCATCTTTAAGGATTTGAAATAGCTCAACTGGAATTCCATCACCTCCACTAGCTTTGTTTGTAGTCATGCTTCCTAAGGCCCACTTGACTTCATATTCCAGGATGTCTTGCCCTAGGTGAGTGATCACACCATCATGATTATCTGGGTCATGAAGATCTTTTTTTGTACAGTTCTTCTGTATATTTTGTCACCTCTTAATATCTTCTGCTTCTGTTAGGTCCATACCATTTCTGTCCTTTATTGAGCCCATCTTTGCATAAAGTGTTCCCTTGGTATCTCTAATTTTCTTGAAGAGATCTCTAGTCTTTGCCATTCTATTTTAGTATATGTGCTGCCGAAGCGAGCACGTCTTTCTCATTCTATTGTTTTCCTCTATCTCTTTGCACTGATCACCGAGGAAGGCTTTCTTTTCTCTCCTTGCTATTCTTTGGAACTCTGCATTCAAATGGATATATCTTTCCTTTTCTCCTTTGTTTTTTCACTTCTCTTCTTTTTCTATTTGTAAAGGCTATTTGTAAGGCCTCCACAGACAGCCATTTTGCTTTTTTGCATTTCTTTTTCTTGAGGATGGTCTTGATCTCTGTCTCCTGTACAATAAATCTACCATTGGGGGAAAAATTACTTTTAAAAAGTAATAGATTCGTATCAGCAAAAGGAAAAAAAAAGTGGGAAGAATTGATCTTCCTAGGTTAGATATATGTCTATTAAATACATTTCAGTGAATATATTTTTTAAGTTAAAAGAAACATAGTCCTTGGACACAAAGACTGGTACCATAAAACTACCTTCTAGAAGTTTTCTCCATTGTTATGAAATAAAAATTTTCCCCCTGTCCCCACTCCCTTTCTTTTTATCATGAATCTGAACAGGCACTAGGGAACAGCTTCAGTTAAATGGAGATCACCAGAGGCTCTTGGCTTATTTCAGTCTTTCTTCCCCTCCAGCAGCCAAGATGTGTATCCACCTTGTCTAAGAGCCACAGCAGCAGTAATAAAAGTATGAAAACTTCAGTTGATTCAGTTCTTGGGTCTCCATTAATCTTAAAGGCTTCCCATAGGGTGCTATATAGACTTCCACTGACAGTAAACCCTTGGCATCTTCCAGCTAGTCACCTAACCTGTGAAAAACTGGTGCTGTTCCTTCACACTTCGCTGTCCAATATTGTCATTCTAAACCCAGCCACCTCCTTCCCTCTCCGACAAAGGAACAGCTCACAGTTGCTTGCCTCAGGGAACTAGCCATACCCTAAACTGACCTTCTAAAGACTCCCCTGAATAACTCTGATTTAATTGTGTGTGTAGATTATACATACTTAGTAAAATTAAAAATTACTAAGCAGGTTGGGTCATCAGACTCAAATTTGCCCTTGAAATATAAGCTTTCCTCAAAAATTATATCCATCTGGACTTCCTTGGTCCAGAGATTAAGAATCTGCCTGACAATGCAGGGGGTATGGATTGGATCCCTGGTGCAAGAAGATCGCACATGCCACAGAGTAAGTAAGCCTGAGCACCCTAGATAGAGCCTGAGCTCCACAAGAGAAGCCACCCCCGTGAAAAACCTGAGTACCACAATGAAGAGCAGCCCGCCACTTACCACACCTGGAGAAAGCCCAAGTGCAGCAACAGAGACCCAGTGCTTCCATAAATAAATAAAAAAATGTTTAATATTTAAAAAATTATATCCATTCAATGCCCTCTCCCAGATCTGCCTAGTAACAAAACTAAATATTTATAATGACAGGCTAGGTGGCTGATTTCGAGTTAGTCCGTGACATTGAAATGCTTTAGAAACAAATGTGCTGATCATCACAGGAGCCCTACAAAACTGACAGAGAATTAAAGAGCATTGAAGTGCTTTTCTATATGTAAGGAGGTGACCGTAATAAAAAGTGAAACTTAGCAAGTATGTTTTGTGATATTACCCACAAAGCAGAGGAAAATCAGCAGCAACATTGGACCAGCATTGGTAGGGTAATTTTAAAGACACCACTGAGGGTTTTTCCACTGCACGTCCTACCTGCCTGCAAAGCAATTCTGACAAGTATAGACAGGATACTCAAAGCCCCTTTGAACACCTTGATTTCCTCTCAACTGGTGGTGGTTGGGGGTGGAGCAGTGTATTTCTGGTTGTATTTACATACTACAGGGCAAGCACAATTGTGGATATAAGGATAAATAAAACACCTGATTCTGTAAGGGACCCTGCTGGATTCTGGGATCTCTTCAGTGTTTTCATTGCTTGGGTTTTATAATTTGGGACCCTGGCTTTCCAGGACTTGTCACAAGACTCATGATCCTTTGGTTTCTGATACTTGCCTGTGTTGTGGTTGGTCATTGTTGTTATTGTTCAGTTGCTAAGTTGTGTCCAACTCTTTGCGACCCCAAGAACTGCAGCACGCCAGGCTTCCCTATCCTTCACTATCTCCTGGAGTTTGTCCAAACTCATGTCCATTGAGTCGGTGATGCCATCCAACCGTCTCATCCTCTGCCGTCCCCTCCTCCTCCTGCCTTCTATCCTTTGTCTTTGTACCCTGTCCAAAATCTTAATGCTGCTGTGCATTCTCACATCAGATGACTCAGCAACTCATCCTACGACAGCAGAGGGGGCATGAGCTCTGGTCCAATAAAGACTGTGTCCTCTGGACATCTTCCTGGTCTCACCTGGCAAGCTTTCCTGTTTTGTTTTTCTTTTTGCCACACCCCACAGCATTCAGGATCTTAGTTCCCCAACCAGGGATGGAACCCATGCCCCCTCCAGTGGTCCTAACCGCTGGACCCCCCAGGGAACTCCCTGAATCATCAAACTCTTGACAAGTGAAAAATCTGGCTGTCATGCATTCATGCCTGTGGTCTGACTTTGTCTTTGGCCAAGGAGGATCATTAGAGAAAAACAAATCTGACAGTCAGGAGCTGACTTGGAACCATCACACCTTTGTGTGTCTAGGAGCTGGAGTGATTTCACAAATTACCAACATCAGATAAAGCTGCTCTGTGACTGATGGTGGTTTAGTTGCTAAGTTGTGTTCAACTCTTGCGACCCCATGGACTGTAGCCCACCACGCTCCTCTGTCGGTGGGCTTCTCCAGGCAAGAATACTGGAGTGGGTTGACATTTCCTTCTCCATCTGTGACTGATGGATCAAGACAGAAATAAGCTCATTGTGTAATCATGTCTGAGCAGAGATGAAAACACCAACATTGTTCAAGCCAGAAAAGTGACTGAACATTCCCCTCCTCTGGGTAACGTGGGGGCTGCTGCTGCTTGTCACACAGGTTCAGCCTCACTTCTTCCCTCTCACCTTCTAGATGAGGTTAATGAAGACACCAGTCATAGAGCCATCTCTTTCTCCTGACAGCGCCAATCCTGAGCAACCCCTACTTCTTTGAACACTCATGAAAACCCTCTAATAAAACCCCAAATCCTATAAAGTCCTTCCCAAAGAACTTTTTCTGAGATGCAATAAAGGGAACTTACCAAGCTCCAGGTGTGTCTTTTGGTCTGTGGTGAGCCAGCACTCTCGATGCCCATTGTTTTTGTTTTGTTTTGTTTTTTTTTTTTTTGGCTGCATCTGGTCTTAGTTGTGGAACTTTGTTGTGTCATGCAGGTTCTTTCATTGCATTGCACAGGCTCAAGAGTTGCAGCATGGGCTTAGTTGCCCCACAGCATGTGGGATCTTAGTTCCCTGACCAGAGGTTGGACCCAAGTTGCCTGCATTGCAAGGTGGATCCCACTGGACCACCAGGGAAGTCCCCTGATGCTAATTCTTGTTGCTCTCAGGGTCTAAGCTGCTCGGATCTCTCCTTAGGATCATTCCACTCAGCCTCCACCTCTTTAGAGTATCTCTGTGCTTCTAGCTTCACCGCAGGTAACCCAGTCTGCTAGTTCCCCTGCTTGGAGAACTTGCCAGAAAGAAACTCAAGTGGTCCAAGTCTTACTTTCTCTTCTGTGCAGGAGGATCCATCACTTCCCTGCTTTCTGTATTCCTTTCCCCAGCATGGTTGGTGCAATTCCAGGCCCTCAGGATGGCTTGGCCTGACATGTCGGCGGAATCTCTAGGGAAGAGAACATGAGATCCAGCCATGGGGGTGAGAAACAGGGTGCAGGAAACAGGATGGGAGTAACCATCAGGTGCCACTACCCCTACCAGGACACCCTGCCCCTCTTCCTTCCTGTCTGAGGCTTGTGCCCTGCCCTCCACATTCCCAAGGATGTTCCTGATAAGGGCCACTGTCAACAACCGTGTGTCATTATCTGGCTGTGAGGTGTCTTCATACGTGTACGTATACGGAGTCTCCCAGAGCTGGCATTCTGCTGTTTGAGGAGCTTGGAGAAGATGCTGCTTCCACTGTTCCCATTTCAGTGTCCACAGCCCTCTTTCTGAGCCTCCCTGACACCAGCCTCCACCTTCTCAGTGGACCCTACAAGGTCTCCCAGCCTCTGCTGGAGTGCCTTCCACAGGCCCATTTCCCCTCACTGCACCTGTCCAGGCTCCCCTCATTGTCTCCATCCTCACCGGTGGGTCCTGCCCCAACACACTTTCCCACCTGATCACTGGCTTTTGTTTTGCCCCTCCCTTCTCACTGGCATTTCCTGCTCCCACAGCTGGCCTCACCACTTTGCTCCAGAATGCCCTAGCCACTGTGTCCTCCTAAACTTCACTTGCCCTCTTCACTCCGCCTCATCCCCTCTGGCTTCCTAATCTTGGCTGCCAAGGTCTTCTCTGTCATTAGTCCCCCCTCTTTCCCACCAGAGCCCTTTGTGCCCCTGGACTACAGTCTTTTTGGACCATCCTCCAGCCCCCACCAGAGCACACTCAGATACACAAACTTGTTCCCCAGGTAGACTCCCCCTTTGTCTCTGGGGATCACTTCTGTACCCCCATGTTCATAGCAGCTTTATTTACAATAGCCAAGACATGGAAATAACCTAAGTGTCCATCAATGGCTGAATGGATAAACAAAATGTGGTTGTATAATGAGCATAGCATGCTAAATCACTGCAGTTGTGTCTGACTCTTTGTGATCCTTTGGACTATAGCCCTCCAGGCTCCTCTGTCCATGGGATTCTCCAGGCAAGAATGCTGGAGTGGGTTGCCATGCCCTCCTCCAGGAGATCTTCTTGACTCAGGGATTGAACCATTGTCTCTTATGTCTCCTGCATTGGAAGGCCACTTCTTTACCACTACACCACCTGGGAAGTCTCATATTATTCAGACATAAAAAGAAGGAAATTCTGTCGTTTGCAACAACAGGAATGGACCTTAACAGCATTATGCTAAATGAAATAAGTCAGACAGAGAAAGACTAATGGTGTATGATATCACTAATATGGGGACTCTTAAAAAAAAGAAAGAAACAGCTCATAGGAAAAGAGATCAGATTTGTGGTTACCATAGGCAAAGGTCCAAACTTCCAGTTATAAGAAAATAAATCCTGGGAGGTTATGTACCTCCCATGTGATAACTTGTTAACACTGCTGTATGATGTATTTGAAAGCTTGTAAGAGAGTAGATCCTAAGAGTTCTCATCACAAGTTAAAATTTTTTTCTCTTTAATGTGTCTTCATGAGATGATGGACGTGAACTAAATTTATTGTGATCATCATTTCATAAAATGTGTAAATCACATCATTGTGCTGTACATCTTAAACTTACAGTGTTATGTGTCAATTATGGGGGTTTCCCTGGTGGCTCAGTGATAAAGAATATGCCTGCTAATGCAGGAGACATGGATTCAACCCCTGAGTCAGGAAGATCGCTTGGAGGAGGAAATGGCAACCCACTCCAGTATTCTTGCCTGGACAATCCCATGGACAGGGGAGCCTGGCGGGCTGCAGTCTGGGGTCGAAAAGTGGAACATGACTGAGCGCCTTTCACATTCATTAGAGAATAAGATTGCTTTGCCATCATTGACCAGTATTCAATGAGTAGCACCTTTACTGATAAGGGTACTAATGTACGCTTTGTATACCAAGCTGCTGCTGAAGCACACACTCTCGGGTGGACATTCACCCCTCTGCTCTTTGAGCAGAAGCCTTCTCTCCCCTCGGGTTGCATCTTCCATGCTCTGCAGACACCCATGACTCTCACAACTTCCCCCTCCTACTCTGCTCTCGCTGGGGGTACTAGACCTCAGGACCTTTCAGAGGTCTTCCCTGGTGATGATAGGTAAGGCCTCCACAGATCTCCATAGTGTGGACACTCTTCTCAGATCCCCCTGAGAAGACCCCAAGGCCCAGAACCATCCATTGAGCCTCATGCTCTTCATCTGTCTTCAAAGAATGCTGAGGATATGAGACAACATGGTAATAGACCCTACCTATTAGCACTGCTCTGTAAATAAGAGCATAGGCAGATGCTAGAAAGATAGATAATAGAAACTAAAACAACCCATGCACTGCACATATAGGAAAGTCTTCGCAAGCACCACGATGTTGAGCAACTGTGAGGAAAACTGTGTTTTGTTCACTCATAAACCCCACAACAATACCTTCAGAACTGTATTGCACTTAAGATGTATCTTCTTCCCCTAAGATACTCTTGTCAAAACATTCCAGAACCCAGGACAATCCTAAGATCCATTAATTATATTTTTGCAAGAAAATGAAACTAAAAATGTGTGTGCAAAATCCAATTTAACCTAATTAGTATGCTTTCTATAACTTTAATAAAGGCTAGGAACACATATTGGAACAAAATTTTTATCAGTCATTTTTATTTTCAATCCATGGACACAAAGCTCAAAGGATACCTGAGCAGGGAACTCTTTTTCTTTAGAGAGGACTCCAAAAAACCTCCTCAAAGCTGTAAGTGATAAGGAATTTTTGTTCTTTACCTGTGAAAAGGCTAATCCAGATTCTCTGGCTCCAGTTCCTTCAGCTGGAAGTAGCACATCATAGAAATACCTTGACCGAGAGTTCACTTTGTAACATATCTTTGTCTTAATTTTGGAATTCAGTACAGGAAAAGGGCACGAAGTAGCGATGGAAGGCTGGGCTATAGAGGCAGCAGGAGGGGACGCCAAGCCCAGGGAAGACCCTTAGGAAATGGAGAGGTTTGTGTAGGCCTAGGAGTTCAGAAGGGGCAGACAACCCGGAGAACAGGTGGAGAAGCATAGATCCTGCAGAGGGAAGGACCATGAGTGTGAGAGACTGAGTGAAGGACATAGTGGGAAAGAGAATTAGGTAGGATAGGAGAAGACATGGTTAGGAATAGAGCCACACAGAGAATTGGGGAAGACAAACCTGTTGCTTTTCACAACATTGACTTGGTATATTCAAACAGATAAGACAGGATGCTCACAGTCATGGCTCCATATGGTTTTGCTAGTTTCAAATGACAGTGAACAGCCTCCAGCAAGTTATTTCATTCTTTTAAAAATGAGAAAAGCTGTTTTTCTTTCAGTGATAATTACACTCAAAATGGATTTGACAAAGCTAAGCACTGGAGTGGTGTTGCTACTCTTTGCTGCTGTTAAATTTGAGCTTGTCAATCAAATAGGAATTCAACCCCAGGCAACCAGCAAAAAAGATAAACAAGTGGAACAGAAATGAGAAGCAATTCACACCCAGATTCCGGTGGCTACCGGTGTGCAGCCCTTCTCAGGATGCCAGAGCCTGCAGATGCGTGTAAAACAGTGGTCCCTAACCTTTTTGGCACCAGGGACCGGTTTCCTGGAAGACAATGTTTCCATGGACTGGGGGTAGGGATGTGGTTTCAGGATGATTCAAGTGCATTACATTTATTGTGCACTTTATTTCTATTACTACATCAGCTCCACTTCAGATCACCAGGCATTAGATTCTGGAAGTTGGGGACCCCTGTTGTAAAGCATTCAGGCTCTTTTAACCTCAAAGGCACAATCAGAAACCACGCCTCCCCATCCCTTTCTGCCCTTCACATTTTTAAAGCTTCAGCCATGTTTTAACCTTTCATCTTCTTAAAAGTAAACAGTATAGTTTTCTGAGGAATGTATTGAGTGAACCCAAGCAGCAGGAATGTCCACGTGGCATAATTCCTTTCACACTTTAATCTGTGTTTTGTTCCTTGTGTTTTGTCTCCCTCATTGGCCAGGCCTTTCTTTGTGTTCCTTTGACTAAAGTCAACCTCTCTTTCAGGCATTTGTGAGGTTTGTTTCAGGCTTGGGGGGACAGTCAGGATCTTAGTTCCCTGACCAGTGAGCGAACACGCAGGAGAAATAAGAGACATTGATTTAATCCCTGGGTCGGGAAGATCCCCTGAAGGAGGGCATGGCAACCCACTCCAGTATTCTTGCCTGGAGAATCCATAGACAGAGGAGCCTGGTGGGCTGCAGTCCATAGGCTAGCAAAGAGTTGAACACAACTGAAGCAACATCACAGGCTAGAGAGAGGTTTTCTGGAGAGTGCCCCATACGCAAGCAAGGGCCTTTCTATGTCCCTAGACATTTCAGGATTCTAATTGATTTACAACTGCCAGGATCTGCACGTCGACGTCTACCTGGAAGTGCAAATAAGTATACCGCCTACTTGCACAGCAGACCAGAAGAGCAAAGAATTAAACTGCTCTCCCCTCAACAGGCAGATACCTCAGTCAATGGTTCTTAGAAGTTGATGCATAAATACTTCAGCTCCTTGTCCCTAGAGTGTAATATTGATAATTCTGCAGTGTGTGTTTTGTACAATTCCTTGATGTTTGCTTGGAGGACCAAACTCCAGTGCCCACTGTGGTAGCCGGCTTGATGACATACGTTTTATGAGTTGTCTTCCGTTCCCTGTATCCCCAAGCCACTTCATACCAGCACTCCCTGCATCACTCAAATAAACCACCTGCACCTGAGGGTCAGGGTCAGGGTCAGGGTCAGGGTCTACTTCTATGGTAACCTAACTAAGACACCTTAAATATGGACTCTACAACATTTGGTATTTCAGTCATAAGTCATCATACTGTTTCTTGTTTTTAAATTATTTTGAAATGATCTCATCTGGGTGTACTTTATTGTTTTAGTGGAGACATTGAAGGAGTTTGCAATTAAATGGAGAACATGTTTGTGGTTTCCCCCACAGAAAAAATCACTCTTGAGCAATGTGAATGTCTAAAGAGTGTCCTGGATTGCCTCTCTGCAGAGATAATAATCAAAATATTTAACAGCTGATACAGCATGGCCCTCATCTGATCATAGAAGATGCTGGCCTGCATACTGCAGGGCTATCACACTATTGGCTCTGCCCTAGTGAAACACAGGGGTCCCAGTTCTGCCTGGGTCAAATCTTCAGGCAGGGTTGAGAGGTCATTGAGCAGAGAAGGGTTTACCTGGCTTTCTCCAAGGGGGCTCAGATGTAGGTGGGTATGATGTTTTTTTGGGCTGTGCTGAGCCTTGGTTGCTGCTCGAGGACTTTCTTTAGTCTCGGTGACAGGGGGCTACTCTTCGTTGCAGTGCAAGGGCTCCTCATTGCGGTGACTTCTCTTTCTGTGGAGCACAGGCTGTGAGGCACAAGGGCTCAGCAGTTGCAGCACACAGACTCGGTAGTCTTGGAGCGGGTGGGATCTTCCCAGACCAGGGATCGAACCCCTGCCCCCTATATTGACAGGCAGATTCTTATCCACTGGACCAGGGAAGTCAGGTGGGTATGATTTTGATTCCTCCTCAGAAAAATAAGTGATTCTTAGAAACATTCATCAAACATCTCTGAAGGAAGCCAAAGGCCCAGCAGGGACCCTATCAGCAGGGACTTTGAGAACTTTACAATCCAACACGTTACTGGTGTTTTCTCCTGAGTATGGAAGTAAAAGCCACACTCTACCTGAGGTTTCCTTCAGGAGGAATGTCTCTTCTCCATGGTAGTGGTCTGAGCAAGACCAAAAAGCAAAGCAGCCAGCCCCTAGGTATGTGTATGATCTGAGATAGTCCATCAGAGTCTCTCTCCTTGGATGATGAAAGTGAAACAGAGTGGTGAAAGGATGGGAGAAAAAGGTGTTGGAGTTCATTTATGCAGTGAGCGCACTAGTTCAGTCATGCAGTGGGGTGCTACAAAGCATGGTCAGCTGGTTCCTGCTACCCAGAGTCCAGAATTGCCCGGTTCCTCTTCTTGTCTTTGGTCTTCTCATTGGCCCAGTGAGCCTTTTGATAGTCTTTCAGTAATTTCCTTTTATTGTTTAAAATTTCAAGGATTGGCTTTTACTTGCACCCAAGAACCATAACAAATTCAGGCCCAATATGCTTATCTTCAGCCACGTTTTGTGGAGAATTGACCCCTTGAAAGAGCATGTGGCAGCAACTACTGACAAAAAAGGGAAGAAGAGAAGCCAGTCGCTGGATCTTCAGCAAATAAGAGGAAGAAGACATAGGAGGCAGGAGTGGGCCTGAGGGATGCGTTGTACGTCCCTTGAGGAGGATTAGCTTCACCGAGGTTGGCTCTCAGGTGCCCAGGGAGCTCGAATTCCACCCTGGGAATTCGACGGTTTCTCCACCATCTCCCAGGTTGGCTTATGAGTCAGGCATCCCTCACAAGCAAAGCTCTAGGGGCTTGAGCAGATGCTGGGAGGAGGTCCAAGGCTCAGGTCAGGCTCTCTTCTTAGTAATTCTGGTAAGACAGGGAGTAGGTGGGCATTGAAATCATGAGCTAGGACTTCCTGGTGGTCCAGTGGTTAAGACTCTGTGCAGGGGGCACAGGTTCGATCCCTCCTCGGGGAACTAAGATCCCACATGCCGTGTGGTATAGTCAAGAAAAGAAAAATCGTGGGCTAAAATGAGGCCCTGCTGGAATAGGTAGACTTATTCCTAAGAATATGGTAAGAATATATCACTTACTATGATATTCACTTTTACTGCACAGTAATTATGCATATATCTATATATATCTCACGGGAACCATAATGTGAACTGGGGGGATTTTCCTTTTTTTTATGTTTATTTGCATGAAGAAGAGTAGGAAATGGATTTTTTGTCTTAAGTGTAACCATTCCTTTGCCAGCACTGGGTACAACACAACCTTATCAAATCCTCAAAGGGGCCGTATAAGTACCTACAGGCCTGGCCTAGCCATGGAGCTTTGTCTAGAAGCCGTGTTTCTTATAGAATTTAGCTCGGGCTAAAATATCATTGACATAGTCAGCCTGTATGTCTGCGGAGGTGGCAATGACTTCAGTTCCTGATTTGAAGGCTGAGAGACCACCTGAAATGAAACCAGAGGTTCAGGTTGAAAAATTAACTTTCAGCAGAAGTAAGCTATGAGCAAATCTCCAAAAGCACAGTCCCAGATCTTCTTTCCCCCTTCTTCCCCTCCTGAAACGATCTATTTCCTCAAGAGTCACTGAGAAAATTCCAGATTGCTTTCCTTCTGTCTTTCTTTTTCTAGAGGCTTTTGTTTTCTTGCTGCATAAGTCAGATTTGCTTCTCATTTCTTTACCAATCTTCACTCTGAGAATACTTGTAACATTGTCTCAGTCATTCAATAACTCATTTATTCACTCACTCATTCATTCAGTAAATGTTTTTAAGCAACTACTGTGCACCAGGAAGGGTGCCACACTGACTTGCACGCTGCACAGTGATGCCCGAGACATGCTCATTTCTTTGTAGGGGTATGCGTGCAGTGTGCATGTGTGTGTTATATACCCTAGCAGGTTAATCTTCAATAGTTACTCATGTGTTTAACATAACCATGCTCTTCTTGGATGTCTAGAGAAAAAGACCCCTGGTCCTGATCCCTGCCTCCTAGGACATTGAAATAGAATATAGAAACTGTTTATTCAAAAATCAGGCTGTAAAGTGTGGAAGGAGAGAGGTACATGCATATGATGGGTCCAAAGGAGGTATGGTTGGATGTAAAAGGAGAAGGAACCAGGGAACCTCAGAAAACAATCTGGTTGTTCTGGCCAGGATGACTGGATATATTATGGTGCCTTCCACAGAGACAGAAAATACAGAAGAAAAAGCAAATGTATAATGGGAGGCTAGTGAGTTAATTCACTTCCCTGTGGCTCAGCTGGTAAAAAACCCACCTGCCAATGCAGGAGACGCAAGAGATGTGGGATCCCTGGGTTGGGAAGATTCCCTGGAGAAGGAAATGGCAACCCTCTCCAGTATTCTTGCCTGGGAAAGCACATGGACAGAGGAGCCTGGTGGGCTACAGTCCGTGGGGTTGAAAAGAGTCAGGTATGACTAAGCAAGCAGGCAAAGTGAGTTAATTCGGTCTGGGAGACACTGAACCTGAGGTGGTCTGTGATCAGCCTAGAAGGCATCTTTCCCTGGACACATCATGATACTTAGAGCCCTGCTGTCACTGAAGATGCTCACGGGGTGAACATGTATTCCAACAGTTCAGAAAGTGTGCAACATTTTCTTGCACCACGGGGAAAAAAACCATCAGAGAAAGGCAAACATTCTTTTAAATGATCACACTAATCTTCAGGGCATCACTCAGTGGCTCAAGGACCAATGAGAAGACTTCCCTGGTGGTCCAGTGGTTAAAAATCCCCTGCCAAGCCAGGGGACACGGGTTTGATCCCTGGTCCTGGAATATCCCACATGCCATGAGAGCAACTAAGCCTGTGAACCACAACTACTGAGCCTGTGCTCTGGAGCTCCCGAGCCACAGCTACTGAGCGCATGTGCTGCGACTTCTGAAGCCCGCATGCCGAGAGCCCACACACCACGCCTCCACAGTGAGAAGCCTGTGCACCACAGCTGGAGAGTAGCCTCCAGTTGCCACAACCGGAGAAAATCCTGCATGCAGCAACGAAGACCCAGCGCAGCCATAAATAAGTGAATGTTTTTAAAAAAGGAGAACCAAGGAGAGATGTAAAAGGAAACCCAACGTCTGGCAGAAGGAAATGGAAGCAGAAAAGAAGACCACTCCAGGGAGCTCAGTGCTTCAGAGAGTGTTCAGGCTCCTCCCAGGCCCAGAGTTGCCCCGGTGGGCACAGGCCCAGGAATGCCCAGGGCACACAGGCCTTCAGGGCTCTTACTCACCACTCTCTAAACAGAGCACTGCACATCCGGCCTACCTTTGAGGTGTTGAGCCGCACTCCAGCTGGGGAATTTTTTCTGGGTTGCCTTAATTCTGTCTGTGAGAATCCCAACAGCCTGCAAAAGGTGTTCTTTGCCATCCCAGGTACCAACAGGACGATGAATATTTTTATCAAGCTAGAAAATTCAGACAAGAATGTCAGCATCTGATTGGAGCAACACAGGTTTCTGCTGTCCTGATTTCTATTCCTCATGTTCAAGGTCATGGGCACCGCCTTGCCCCTTTTCTGTTTCCACAGAATCAATTCTAAATGTCCTTTCTTTCATAGGAAAGAGTCTGAAAAACAAAGTGAGATTTGGGAGAACTGGGTGTGGCATAGTTTTAGTTAACTACTCAAATATTAACAAATAAATAAAGGAAAAAGTTGTTTTAAAACAAATAATGAGCACCCAAAGCCTAGATATTTACAGTCAAAAATATCTTTTTTCTAAGTGGGGAGACTGGAAGTCTGGGTTTCTCAGACCATTCAAAATAAAGCCTGGTGGAATTCCCTGGTGGTCCAGTGGTTGGGATTTGGTGACTTCGCTTCTGGGGCCCAGGTTCAATCCCTGGTCAGGGAACAAAGATCCTACAAACTGTGTGACACAGCCAAAAAATAATTAAATATGAATTTAAAAGTAAATACAATAATAAAAGCCTGGAAGAAAATATTCTGAAAATTTGGGTCCCCTTCCTCCAAATTGCCTAATGAACAATTTGGTTCAAGTAGGACTTCATTATAATGTTTTGATCTACATGAATGAAATTTACTATTTCACGAACCTCAAGTGGATACTGGTAATAGTGCCCTTTTTTATAAGACTTTCTCAATTTAAGTGCATTGCATAGTGTTCATTGCAAATTGTAGTTATAAAACCTGTAAGATACTTTTTTAAAGATATCAAATAACTGGTATATCTTGACATGTTACAGAATTACCAGCAGAAACCATGCAAGTACCAGTGTTTTAAAGCCTAGGATAAATGCAAACAATCCATCAGGAAGGATGGAGTGGGCTGGTGGAAAGCTTCTGGTTGAGTACCTGCATCAGGCCAAACTTCAGTCCTGTGTGGTCCCAGCCATCCAGCAGGGTGGTTCCACCGTGACTTTCTCTAGAGATGATGGCTGCAATGAGAGCAGGGTCCACGCAGTGCCGCAGTCCAATTTCTTTGATCAGAATTTGGTAAGACTGTAAGGCCTTCAAATCCATCTCCGCAAACATCTCAGAACCACGGATGCCTGCGTCAATAGAAAATAAACGGTGTTGTCCACTTCATAAGAGAACTCTTTTTCAGTTTAATAAGTTAGCCACAGCTCCTGACTGTAGCCCCTCAGGCTTGGGACAACCGTTTTAGGACATTTTTGATCTCTGCATAAACCCGGAAAGGTCCATAGCCCCAGATGGATACCACTTCCACTTTCTTTATTTTTCTTCTGTTTTCTCCCACATTTGGTGCAAGAGGGGAAGTCTTGGACGTGAAGTCAGCCAACCTAAGTTTGAGTCTGGTTCTGCTACTACCTAGCCCTGGAACCTTGGGAAGTCCCTCCTCCTTGCTAAGCCTCAGTTGTCTGATCTGTAAATTGGGAAGGTAGGATTAGATTGACCTTGCAGTTGCTTCAAACTCTGACATGCTAATGCTGAGACAACGTAAGAAGTCTTCGGAACAGAAGACCAAGAGAGGACATACAGAGAGCCTTGCCTCAAACGTTCATGTTGTAACATGAAGTAAACACAACAACAAACCAAAAAACAAAGCTAGAATTTGACATTTTACTTAAGCAATCATTTTAATATGTAGAAATAACGCCATCTGGATCAGGTTTGGAAAGGATGAAGGGAAAACAGAAGAAGTTTGTTAGATGGGTCAGGATTCTGTTTTCCTCTAGTTTTTAATTTTGATAATACAGCTATAAAAATGAACTTCTCAAAACTAAGCTACTTCCTAAGAAAGAATCTGAGAATGATGAAAGGAGGCTAGCCAGATGCTGGCATGGCCTCACACTCACCGCAGGCAATCAGCCTGGTGTTATCACAGGGGACACCAGGGGTGTCCATGGTCATGATGTCGCCGTAGCAGCCATGGTACAGGCGGAAGTGCAGGCGAGGACTCATTGTGTGAGTGAAGGTGTGTGAGCCCCTAGACGTGCCTGTAGGGCAGAATGATAATTCACATGAAGCCTTCAAGGAAATACTGCTCAAGTTGCTCTTACGAGTATTACTAAACCAATGGCAAAGCCATAGGCTTAATCCTCCCAAACCCCTCTCCAAACCCCAGAATGGCTCACTAGACAGAACAGAACAGAAGATTCCCCCTTCCCACTCTAGTTCAACCTTAAAAGAGTTGAATACTACCCTTAATTTTAAACATTGTCCAAAGTATTATGACAATCAGTTCTTATAGGTCTCAAAAACATTTGCTGCAATCTTCATCAGAATGAAAACTGCCAATAAAATTTTAAGTAAAAACTTGGAGAACATTTTTCAGGTACCTCTGACACAAGCGCTTTTGGAAATATAAACATCAGAATTCATAATGACTTTTATTTAAGAAGATAAGAAAGAAGAGTATCATTCACTTAAAGAAAGAAGGGTATCATTCACTTAGTAATTTGATATCATTTTACTGCGAAGTTGAGTTTCTATCTAAGTCTAATTAAGAAACTTGGAAATAAAATTTAACTTACCATAAAATTTAAGTTAAATCTATTCTTATTTTTTATTTTGTCATTATGAAGTGAGTTTCTATTTACTGAAGGAGATAAGAAGCTTGTCTATAAGTTGAAAAGTTTCTTCTAGTAGTTCTTAGGATGACTGAATTGTGCCTTAAGACCACAAATTTTTTTTGTAAGAAATTATATTTGTTAAAACATTTGCTGTAAAAACCTATGTTTCACTTAGTGTAGTGAATGGTGTTTTTAACTAGAGAGGTCGATTTTACCCTTTTCCCATAGATCTAGTTCTGATTAACCAGACAGTATAAATTCTAGAGGCTTTCTTAGAATTAGGCACAAAGTCAGTGGAACTCTTCCTTGCAAATCTTTAGTCACTAAATCATGCCTGGCTCTTTTGTGATCCCGTGGACTGTAGCCCACCAGGCTCCTCTGTCAATGGGATTTCCCCGGCAAGAATACTGGAGCTGATTGCCATTTCCTTTTCCAGGGGATCTTTCCAACCCAGGGATCAAACCCATGCCTCCCGCATTGGTAGGCAGATAAGTAGGTAATATTTATCTTCAAAGGAAAGCAAAGCAACTCTAAAGATTAACTCTTCACAAGTATGTGATTTTTAAACAGCAAAACTCATCAAAACAAATAAAAAATACAGGCATAATCTTCTCTCTCCCATCTACAAACAGACAAAAAAGGAATTAAAAAATGAACCAAAATGGCAGAGAGTGAAACTATCAAATAAACTGGGGATGCTGAGAAAGCCTATCTAGATTATAGAAGCAGCATAAACCAGCAAAGCCCTTACATTTCTTTAAGCTGTGTGGATTCCCATGTGAGGCGGAGAGCAGGAGCATCACCTTGACTCCCCTCTTGGCCCTTGGTGTTTTACAGTGTTCATGCCTACAGGGTGTGTGTGAAACACATATGAGTGAATGAATGGACAGAGTCCCACGACACAGATCACATGTAAAATTGAAGCATGGATTGTAAAGTAATTGGCCTCCAATTAAAATAAATTAATTAATTTTAAAAAATTTGACGCATGGGGTTTGAGAGTGAGGGTGCAGACAGAAAACATACATCCAGAATCTGACCACTTCTCATCACATCTGCTAACACAATAGCCAAAACCAGCATCGTGACTGGTCTGGTTTAATGTTCAGCCTCTTAACTGACCTCCCCACTCCACTCTTGAAGTCTATTTTGATCTTATGAATATTTCTATAATAAAATAAATTACATCAAATAGAGAAAAAGACATTCTAAAAAATGAAAAACAAAAACTCCTAGCATGCATGCATGCTAAGTCATTTAAGTTATGTAATCGCCTCTTTGCAACCCTATGAATTGTAGCCCGCCAGGGTCCTCTGTCCATGGGATTCTCCAGGCAAGAGTACTGGAGTGGATTGCCATGTCCTCCTCCAGAGAATCTCCCCGACCGAGAGATTGAACCTGCATCTCTCTTGTCTCCTGCATCGGCAGGTGGGCTCCTTACCACCAGTGCCACCTGGGAAGCACTTCCACTGTCCTGTACCTCCCCAGATGCCTTTTTGGTCGCATCATACTGACTGAATGTGAACTCTTTCTTCTAAACTCCTCCCAGACTAGAATTTTTTCTATTTACTCATATAACTCTTATTTACTGTCCAGAATTGATGGTTTTCTCTTCATGTGTCTTGCCTCACAAAGCACGGTTCCATAATCTCCCACTGATAACACCTCCACTTACTTGGCAAGAAAACACTCTTAATTATAGAAATAAGCAGCTGACTCATGGCTGGGCCTGTCAGGAGAGCCCACCCCCAACCCCATGACATATAATCACAGCTATTTCTGATTTATGACTGGGCTGGATGGGGAGAGATGTTTTTGTGGACACCTTGCAAACAGTGATAAACGTCAATCAAGGCCTTACCAATGAGGACAAAAAGGCCCCCAAACAGGGCAAAATATAGCATGGTAGGTGGTGACTCGTATCCTCCAGCACCTGTGGTGATTCAAAAGAGAAACTGGTTAATTTTAAAACTTGAAAGTTTCCTAAAGAAACTAATTTTGATTTTCTTAAAAAAAGTTTCTTTTCAATTCAGTGCCCTTTTTTTTTGTTTCCAAGATATTATTCTCATAGACTCAGTTCATTGGATCACTCTATCCTAAGCACTAACTCCCAACTCATTTTAACCAGATTTTATACTGACCTGAGCCCATGAACATCTTTTTTTTAAATTTATTTTTAAAAACTGGGGTATAATTGCTTTACAATGTTGTTTTGGTTTCTGCTATAAAGTGACCTGAATCAACCATGTTGTTGCTGTTTATTCACTAAGACATGTCCAACTCTTGCAGCCCCAGGAATGTAGCCCCACCAGGCTCCTCTGTCTGTGGGATTTTCCAGGCAAGAATACTAGAGCGGGTTGCCCTTTCCTCTTCCAAGGGATCTTCCCGACCCAGGGATCTAACCTACTTCTCCTGCTTTGGTAGGCAGGTTCTTTACCTCTGAACACCAAGGAAGCCCAAATCAGTCATCAGGTCAGTTCAGTTCAGTCGCTCAGTCATGTCCGACTCTTTGCGACTCCATGGACTGCAGCACGCCAGGCCTCTCCATCACCAACTCCCGGAGCTTACTCAAACTCATGTCCATTGAGTCATCACCTTCTCCTCCCACCTCCAATCTTTCCCAGCATCAGGGTCTTTTCAAATGAGTCAGTTCTTTGCATCAGGTGACCAAAGTATTGGAGTTTCAGCTTCAACATCAGTCCTTCCAATGGATATTTAGGACTAATTCCTTTAGGATGGACTGGTTGGATCTCCATGTAGTCCAAGAGACTCTCAAGAGTCTTCTCCAACACCACAGTTCAAAAGCACCAATTCTTCGGCACTCAGCTTTCTTTATAATCCAACTCTCACAACCATACATGACTGCTGGAAAAACCATAGCCTTGACTAGACGGACCTTCGTTGGCAAAGTAATGTCTCTGCTTTTTAATATGCTGTCTAGGTTGGTCATAACTTTTCTTCCAAGGAGCAAGCGTCTTTTAATTTCATGGCTGCAGTCACCATCTGCATAGGTATACATATATCCCCTCCCTCTTCAGCCTCCCTCCCACCCTCCTGTTCCACCCCTCTTGATCATCACAGGAGTATATGAACAACTACTTACATATGTTACCTACACACACACTCCCATCCATCTCCAAACAAGGTCACACCACAATTTTGTTCCTATTCTTGTACTAGTCTCCTTAGAAAATCAGAAGAAACCACTTTTGATAAGAGGAACCTTGGAGATCATGACTCAGAAGAGGTTTGCTGCGCTCCATTCTTCCTCCATGGGCTCAATCCTTGGTTTCATTCAAAAAGCAGCTCATGTGTTTTACAAGAGAGAACAAGGCTAGGACTCTAAACTGCTCTCCAGACTGGCTGTACTGGGAGATTAGGACTGACATGTACACCCTGCCGTGTGTAGCTCAGACAGCTGGTGGAAACCTGCTCTACAGCACAGGGCGCTCCCTGGGGTCTATGACCTACAGGAGTGGGATTGGGGGAAGTTGGGGAGGCTTGCTAGGGAGGGGGCGTATGTATACTTGTAGCTGATACACTTCATTGTATGGCAGAAACTAACACAGCATTGCAAAGCAATTAGACTCCAATTAAAAAACAAAATAAAGCTAGGACTAACCTGGTTTGGGACTTTGCAGAGAAAAATCTCTCGTCTCTGTTTGAGAAGGTCTTCTGAACTCAGCAGCAACCTGTCCGGACTTTACACAGTGGTGGCCTTGGTCCTGTAACATAGGTTGGTTTCAGTTCGAAAATCCATGAGCAAATTTCCGTCTTCCTGGCTTCAATCCACCGCCTTCAGTGCAGCTCTTGCGCTGTGGAGGAGCTTTTAAACACCAGCATGCACACTTGCCCGCCTCTCTCACCTTCATCCTGTACCTCCAATCTGGGAGGAGCTTTATATATGCTTTAAAGCCCTCTCTATAAACCACTGACCTCATTAGGCCTGATTATAATGGTACTCGGGCTAGGTGGCCCTTTTAATAAAAGGATTTAAAAGCATACATTAACCACTATTAATCAATTAATCTAATGAACCCCCAAGTTGTACTGGAGGTATATATTTGGTGGAGTGTTTCTGGGTTTCTAAAATTATGCGAGGCAAACATCTTCTGAATGTGAGAACAAGAAACAGATAATTAGCCTAAAAAAGATAAATAAATAGGAAATTCTAGCAGCTGCCACTCTTGGCTTGTTTCCCTGAAATGCTAAGCCTCCTGCTTTTTGTTCTTCATTCCACAGTCACATGGTCCTTTTGGCTCTTTGCTCCAATTCTGCCTCTGACAAGCACATCTAAGAGTTTCTGCCTGCTCTTGTGATGTCAGTGAAAAGCCAGGGACTAGAAGCATGGGTACTGGTTTCCCAAACTTCTGAAGAAATGTGAAAACAAAATTTGGCCAGGGATGAACATTTCTTCGAGGATGGACTATCTTCATACTGATTTGTAGGAAGAGATGGAGCTCATTGTGCAGCTCCAGAAACAGGAAGTGGAAGGGATGTTCTTTTTTTTTTTGTCTGCACTGGGTCTTTGTTGTGGCACTCAGGCCTCTCTTTAGTTTTGGCACAGGGACTTAGTTGCCTCGCAGTTTGTGGGATCTTAGTTCCCTGACCAGGGATGGAACCCACATCCCCTGCCTTGGAAGGCAGATTCTTAACCAATAGACCACCAGGGAAGTCCTGGGCAAAGTACATTTCCCAGAGGGGAGGAGAGTCTGACATGGATGCTGCCACCAGTGTGAGAAGTCTCTAAGACTGTACACACCCTTTCATTCACCCCCAGGTGAACAGAGGTGTGAGGGAGACTGGGCAGGAGACAGGTGACTTCCAGGCTCCCTGGCAGTGAGCAACCACACCTCCTGGGAAAAGCTGATCTCTGTTCCACCCACTGCACTAGCTGCTGCCCGGATCCGCCTCTGGTTTGTAGAAGGGTCTGCCCTTCACACCAGCCTCCAGCCTTGCATTCCAGGGAAGAAGGGTGGGGCTGTCCTGACTGATGGTGCTCCTGCCCCAGCCATCAGGAAGATGACTCGTGCGGGCCCTGCCCCACCACTGCTGTCAATCTCGCCGTCAGGGCCACTCTTCACACACTGGTTTGGCGTGGGTCCAGCTGCTCCCACGTGGCCCTCGGGAATGCGTGGGCTACCACCAGTGACGGTGGCACCAGCTCATAGCCTTCCCAGTGCCTGGGCTTCTGTGGGGTTACCAGCTAGGAGTAAGGAGAAAGATCAAGAAAGTGAGAAGAACAAGTAGAGTAGAGTTAAATTAGGTAAGAGATACGGGGTAGAGGCTGAAGCTGTCTCTAGAGAATAAAAGAAATCATGAAACACAGAGAGGACTGTTGAATGTGGAGCTGAGTTTATTCTTCTCCCTGTTTTCAGAGAAGGGGCCTCCAGTCCTTCCAGGTAGGAAGGTCTTAATGTCCAGGCCCTCTGCAGTTTAAAAAATGGCTTTCAAACTCATGTGGATTATGAAGCTTTGCCCAAGTTATGAGACTACAGATGAGCATTTATTTGACACCCGTTGTCCACTAGGTTGCTATGGACATTGTATCATTTGATCCTCCCAATGACCTTGTGAGGTCAGTATTATCCTTTATTTTAGAGATGAGGAAAATGAGACTCAGAGAAGTTAAGCAACTTATCAAAGGTTACACATGTAGGACATGGCAAAGCTGGGATGTGAACCCAGGACTGTAAAATTCCAACATCCGCGTTCTTCTACTGCATCAGAGGTACTGGCACCGTGGTCCAATGACCCCAGAGAGTGATTACCCTAACAGGCTCAAATCAACCAGTTTGCACACAAAGCGTTATCTGTGGTCTGAGTAAATAATTCCAGTCACAGATATTTACCAGTCATTCAAGTAGATCCTGTTGTAATTTTTAAATACAAATGAGTATGAGTCAGCGTATCCTCAATGTCCACTTGTCACTGTACCTCCTCTCCATCAACAGCAACGGTAGCTAACATGCATTGAGCTTGTACCGCAAGCCTAGTGGAATAGTAGTAAGGGGTACAGCCTAGGCCTGAACCCAGATCGGTTGCACTCTAAAGCCTAACTCTTTTTAAAAAAAATTATTTTATTGAAGTATAGTTGATTTACACTGCCATGTTAATTCTGCCATATAGCAAAATGATTCTGTTATACATATATACATTCTTTCTCATATTCTTTTCCAATATGGTTTATCACAGGATATTGATTATAATCCCTTGTGCTATACAGTAGGACCTTGTTGTTTATCCATTTTACATATAATAGTTTGTATCTGCTAACCCTAAACTCCCTACTGCCTGCTTGGCAACCACAAGTTTTCTGTCTATGTCTGTGAAGTCTGTTCCTGTTTCATAGATAAATTTGTGTCATTTATTATTTTTATTACTTTGGCTGCACAGCTTGTGGGATCTTAGTTCCCCAACCAGGGATTGGACCCACACCCTCAGAAGTGAAAGCTTGGAGTCCTAACCTAATTCTCACCAGGGAATTCCTGGTGTCATATTTTAGATTCTATCCATAAGAGATATATGATTATTTGTCTTTCTCCATCTGACTTCACTTAGTTTGATAATCTCTAGGTTCATCTGTGTTTCTGTACATGGCATTATTTCATTCTTCTTTATGGCTGAGTAGTATTCCACTGTATGTATGCACCACATCTTCTTTTCCATTCATTGTCAATGGACATTTAGGTTGTCTCATGTCATAGCTATTGTATGTGCTATGTTCAGAGTGCTACTATGAACACTGGGGTGCATATATCTTTTCAAATTATAGTCTTCTCTGACTATATCCCCAGAAGTGGAATTTCTGGATAATATGGCAACTCTAGTTTTAATTTTTTGAGGGACCTCCATACTGTTTTCCATAGCAGCTGCACCAATTTACATTCCCTAAAACCTAATTCTTTTTTTATTCATTCATTTATTTATTTTTGGTTGTGCTAGGTCTTCATTGTTGCACAGGCTATCTCTAGTTGCTGCAAGTGGGGGCTCACTCTCTGCCATGGGGCATGGGCTTCTCATTGTTGTGACTTCTCTTGTTGCAGAGCACAGGTTTTAGGAGCACAGGCTTCAGTAGTTGTGGCACACAGGCTTAGCTGCTCTGCAGCATGTGAAATCTTCCCAGACCATGGATCAAACCCATGTACTCAGCACTGGCAGGCTGATTCTTATTCACTGTACCACCAGGGAAGTTCTAAAGCCTAGTTCTTAACCATTGCAATCTACTGACCCAATGGATGATGAAATCCAAGTGCTATCATATGAGGATCTTAGTTGTTGTTCAGTTGTTCAGTCATGTCCGACTCTGTGACCCCATGGACTGCAGCACGCCAGGGTAGCCTGTCTTCTACTATATCCAGGAGTCTGCCCAAACTCATGCCCATTGAGTCAGTGATGCCATCCAACCATCTCATCCTCTGTCATCCCCTTCTCCTCCTGCCCTCAATCTTTCCCAGCATCAGGGTCTTTTTCAATGAGTTGGCTCTTCACATCAAGTAACCAAAGTATTGGAGCTTCTTAGTAATTTTTGGATGATCTTAGTAATTTTTGGTATTTTGAAAGGAATTTACTGAATTTACTGAATGATTCTCCATCTCTTCATAGTGATGCCAAAAATGACTCTGCACATGAGTTGTATTCATGCTGCCAGAAGGGGCTTGAGGGGAACTTGTCACCTGCTATAATCTCCCTCAGTCCCCAGGCTTCCAAAATAAAAATACACTCTACATGCATGCAATGTCCTTGCTGTGCAAACAGAACTCTATGACCAGTCCCCTGACCTCATGACCCTTCCAATCAGTTGTCTGCCTCTCAAACTTCACAATATAGCAAATCTCTGGTAGCCTCTGGCAGAAGGAACCCTGGCCTGGACGTCTAGAGACCCAGCTCCCAGTCTCCGATACTCCACTAACCAGCTGAGAGTAGCCAACAGTGCAGACTCTACTTTCCCATTTATAGAGTCAAAAAGTTGGATGAGACCAGATGATCAATGAGATCTCCTCTGGTTCCCACCATCTTCTGGAGCTGGTAAGTCAAGTGTGTCTGGATCTAGGAGAGGGAATAAACATGGGAGGTTGAGGAGAAAGTGAGTTGTAATTTTTGAGTTCTTGCAGGAGAAGATAAGCACACATCTTTTTACTCCGCTATCTTGTGGGCCTTTGACTGTGTGGATCACAACAAACTGTGGAAAATTCTTAAAGAGATGGGAATACCAGACCACCTTACCTGCCTCCTGAGAAATCTGTACCCAGGTCAGGAAGCAACAGTTAGAACTGAACATGGAACAACAGACTGGTTCCAAATCGGGAAAGGAGTACATCAAGGCTGTATATTGTCACCAGCTTATTTAACTTATATGCAGAGTACATCATGAGAAATGCCAGGCTGGATGAAGCACAAGCTGGAATCAAGATTGCCGGGAGAAATATCAATAATCTCAGATAAGCAGATGACACCACCCTTATGGCAGAAAGTGAAGAGGAACTAAAGAGCCTCTTGATGAAAGTGAAAGAAGAGAGTGAAATAGCTGGCTTAACACTCATCATTCAGAAAACTAAGATCATGGCATCCAGTCCCATAACTTCATGACAAATAGATGGGGAAACAATGGAAACAGTGAGAGACTTTATTTTCTTGGGCTCCAAAATCACTGCAGATGGTGACTGTGGCCATGAAATTAAAAGACGCTTGCTCCTTGGAAGAAAAGCTATGACCAACCTAGACAGCATATTAAAAAGCAGAGACATTACTTTGCCAACAAAGATCCGTCTAGTCAAAGCTATGGTTTTTCCAGTGGTCATGTATGGATGTGAGATTTGGACTATAAAGAAAGCTAGAATTGATGCTTTTGAACTGTGGTGTTGGAGAAGACTCTTGCGAGTCCCTTGAACTGCAAGGAGATCCAACCAGTCAATCCTAAAGGAAATCAGTCCTGAATATTCATTGGAAGGACTGATAATGAAGCTGAAACTCCAATTCTTTGGCCACCTGATGCGAAGAACTGACTCCTTGGAAAAGACCCTGATTCTGGGAAAGATTGAAGGTGGGAAGAGAAGGATGAGATGGTTGGATGGAATCACTGATTCAATGGACGTGAGTTTGAGTAAGCTCCGGGAGTTGGTGATGGACAGGGAGGCCTGGTGTGCTGCAGTCCATGGGGTGGCAAAGAGTCGGACCCGACTGAGCGGCTGAACCGAGAGGGTAACGTGCTGTGCTGTGCTAAGTTGCCTCAGTTGTATCCCACTCTTTGTGACGCTATGGACGGTAGCCTGCCAGGCTCCTCTGTCCTTGAGATTCTCCAGGTAAGAATACTGGAGTAGGTTGCCATGCCTTCCTCCAGGGGATCTTCCTGACCCAGGGACCGAACCTGTGTCTCTTAATGTCTCCTGCACTGGCAGCCAGATTCTTTACTGCTAGCACCACCTGGGAAGCCCAGAGGGTATTATGTTAAGTGAAATACATCAATCATAGAATGACAAATACTGCATTATTTTGCTTATACATGGAATCTAAAAAGATAAACAAATGAAAAAACACAACAGAACAGTTATACTAACACAACATTGTAAATCAACTATGCCCCCAGTAAAAAATATAAAAAAAAATTTTTTTTAAAGCCCACAGAGTTATAGAAACAGAAAACAAATATGTGTTCCAGAGGGAGAATGGGTAGTGGGTGAAAAGAATTAGATGAGGGGGAGTCAGAGGTACAAACTTCCAGGTGCAAAATAAATGAGTTGTGAGTATAAAATGTACTGTGTGGGGAATATAGTCAATAACTATATACTGTCTTTGTATGGTGATATATCACAACTAAAATTATTGCATTGATCAGTATGAAATGCATAGAAATATTGGATCACTGTACTGTGTAACAGGAACTAACATAATGTTGTAGGTTAGTTATACTTCAAAAACAAATTCTGAAAAAGAGAGCAGATTTCCAGATCTGTGGTTACCATAGGAGGGGGTGTGGTGGGGGGGGGGCCAGGATGAAGGCAGTCAAAAGGTACAAACTTCCATTATAAGATAAGTAAATATTAGGGATGTAACATGTGTGTACATGCATGCTAAGTCGCTTCAGTCGTGTCCAACTCTTTGTGACCCCATGGACTGCAGCAGGCCAGGCTCCTCTGTCCTCCACTATCTCCCAGAGTTGGCTCAGATTCATGTCCATTGAGTCTGTGATACTATTTAACCATCTCATCCTCTGCATCACCCTTCTCCTTTTGCCTTCAATCTTTCCCAGCATCAGGCTCTTTTCCAATGAGTCCTCTCTTTCACATCAGGTGGCCAGAGTACTGGAGTTTCAGCATCAGTCCTCCCAATTCAGGGTTGACTGCCTTTAGGATGGACTGGTTTGACCTCCTTGCAGTTCAAGGGGCTCTCAAGAATCTTCTCCAGGACCACAATTTGAAAACACCAATTCTTCAGTGCTCAGCTCCAACTCACATCTGTACATGATTACTGGAAAAACCATAGCTTTGACTACACAGACCTTTGTCGGCAAAGTGATGTCTCTGCTTTTTTTACATATCTCTGCAGAGAAGTGATTATTTTCTTTAGTTTTCATATGATTAACAAAAGACTCGCACCCAGATGACAGTGTAATAAGGAATCCTATTTTTATTTATTTATTTATTTTAAGTTGAATATTTCTTTTGGCTATATTCTTTTTTTTTTTCATTATTTTTATTAGTTGGAGGCTAATTATTTTACAATATTGTATTGGTTTTTGCCATACATTGACATGAATCAGCCATGGATTTACATGTGTTCCCCATCCTGAACCCCCCTCCCACCTCCCTCTCCATCCCCTCCCTCTGGGTCATCCCAGTGCACCAGCCCCAAGCACTTGTCTCATGCATCCAACCTGGACTGGTGATCTGTTTCACACTTGATAATATACATGTTTCAATGCTGTCTCTCAGATCATCCCACCCTCACCTTCTCCCATAGAGTCCAAAAGTCTGTTCTATACATCTGTGTCTCTTTTTCTGTCTTGCACATAGGGTTATTGTTATCATCTTTCTAAATTCCATATATATGTGTTAGTATACTGTATTGGTGTTTATCTTTCTGGCTTACTCCACTCTGTATAATGGGCTCCAGTTTCATCCATCTCATTAGAACTGATTCAAATGTATTCTTTTTAATGGTTAAGTAATATTCCATTGTGTATATGTACCACAGCTTTCTTATCCGTTTGTCTGCTGATGGGCATCTAGGTTGCTTCCATGTCCTGTCTATTATAAACAGTGCTGTGATGAACATCAGGGTACACGTGTCTCTTTCAATTCTGGTTTCCTCAGTGTGTATGCCCAGGAGTGGGATTGCTGGGTCATATGGCAGTTCTATTTCCAGTTTTTTTAAGGAATCTCCACACTGTTCTCCATAGCGGCTGTACTAGTTTGCATTCCCACCAACAGTGTAAGAGGGTTCCCTTTTCTCCACACCCTCTCCAGCATTTATTGCTTGTAGACTTTTGGATAGAAGCCATTCTGACTGGCCTGTAATGGTACCTCATTGTGGCTTTGATTTGCATTTCTCTGATAATGAGTGATGTTGAGCATCTTTTCATGTGTTTGTTAGCCATCTGTATGTCTTCTTTGGAGAAATGTCTATTTAGCTCTTTGGCCCATTTTTTGATTGGGTCATTTATTTTTCTGGAATTGACCTGCAGGAGATGCTTGTATATATTTGTATAATCATTTGTCTGTTTCTTCATTTGCTATTATTTTCTCCCATTCTGAAGGCTGTCTTCTCACCTTGCTTATAGTTTCCTTTGTTGTGCAAAAGCTTTTAAGTTTAATTAGATCCCATTTGTTTATTCTTGCTTTTATTTCCAATATTCTGGGAGGTGGGTCATAGAGGATCTTGCTGTGATTTATGTCAGAAAGTGTTTTGCCTATGTTCTCCTCTAGGAGTTTTATAGTTTCTGGTCTTATATTTAGATCTTTAATCCATTTTGAGTTTGTGTATGGTGTTAGAAAGTGTTCTAGTTTCATTCTTTTACAAGTGGTTGACTAGTTTTCCCAGCACCACTTGTTAAAGAAATTGTCTTTTTTCCATTGTATAGTCTTGCCTCCTTTGTTGAAGATAAGGTACATGGATCTATCTCTGGGCTTTCTGTTTTGTTCCATTGATCTATATTTCTGTCTTTGTGCCAGTACCATACTGTCTTGATGACTGTGGCTTTGTAGTAGAGTCTGAAGTCAGGCAGGTTGATTCCTCCAGTTCCCTTCTTCTTTCTCAAGATTGGTTTGGCTATTCGAGATTTTTTGTATTTCCATACAAGTTATGAAATTATTTGTTCTAGTTCTGTGAAGAATACTGTTGGTAGCTTGATAGGGATTGCATTGAATCTATAGGTTGTTTTGGGTAGTATACTCTTTTTCACAATGTTGATTCTTCCAATCCATGAACACGGTATATTTCTCCATCTATTTGTGTCCTCTTTGATTTCTTTCATCAGTGTTCTATAGTTTTCTATGTATAGGTCTTTTGTTTCTTTAGGTAGATATACTCCTAAGTATTTTATTCTTTTTGTTGCAGTGGTGAATGGTATTGTTTCCTTAATTTCTCTTTCTGTTTTCTCATTGTTAGTGTATAGGATGCAGTGGATTTCTGTGTGTTAATTTTATATCCTGCAACTTTACTATATTCATTGATTAGCTCTAGTAGTTTTCTGTTGGAGTCTTTAGGGTTTTCTATGTAGAGGATCATATCATCTGCAAACAGTGAGAATTTTGCTTCTTCTTTTCCTATCTGGATTCCTTTTATTTCTTTTTCTGCTCTGATTGCTGTGGCCAAAACTTCCAAAACTATGTTGAATAGTAGTGATGAGAGTGGGCACCCTTGTCTTGTTCCTGATTTTAGGGGAAATGCTTTCAATTTTTCAACATTGAGGGTGATGCTTGCTGTGGGTTTGTCATATATAGCTTTTATTATGTTGAGGTATGTTCCTTCTATTCCTGCTTTCTGAAGGGTTTTTATCATAAATGTATGTTGAATTTTGTCAAAGGTTTTTTCTGCACCTATTGAGATAATCATATGGTTTTTATCTTTCAATCTGTTAATGTGGTGTATTACATTGATTGATTTGTGGACATTAAAGAATCCTTGCATTCCTTGGATAAAGCCCACTTGGTCAAGATGTATGATCTTTTAAATATGTTGTTGAAAGGAATCCTATTTTTAAAAATGAGAAAAAGACAACCAACCTCAATTGGGGAAATGAGACTTTTCTCACCCAATTTAAAGTCTGATAATAGACAACGTTGGTGGAGATGCTCCCCTCACCCCCAGAAGGTAACTGTGGTGTGGCTGCTTTGAAGTGTGACCTTATAAGATTTCTGGTACAGCTGAAGATGTAACTTGGCTTATTTTCTATAACTATATATACACCTGCTTAAAACAAAATTGGTAATATTCATTAGTGCCCTTTAATAACCTGCTTACATAAAGTGCTTAACAATATGTCATGAATATTTCTTGTTGATAAACAATAACACTTATTATTAAAAAGCCTCCAGCTGAGGCCTAACCTGCGCTTCCTCTCTCTGCACCTCAAGAGGCCTCTGGCCTGATAAAAGGTCACCAGAGGCCTTTGCACACACCATCCCAGGGCTGCCCACACCTGAAGGCTCCCCACTGCCAGTGGAGACACCGCATGCTTGATCTGTTCGTCTCATTGATCCACTGCCCACCCCCAAATCGTCCTTCTGTCCTTGATTTTGCTCCTGTGACTGAGGGGGAAGTGCTAGGGGTTTCCAGTTCTCCTAGAAATGAAAACTGCAGTAGGCAGGAAAACGGAGTAAATTGCCCTAGAGAAGGGCCCGGCAAAGCAGGTAGAAGCTTGTGTGTTGCTATAAGCTGCAGCCGCGGGTGGAGTCAGAAGTGACAGGGAGAGAGGGTCCCGTGGGACAGAGGAAGCCCTCTGCTTTCTCCCTGTCCATGCTGAGGTTGCTAAGCCTCAAATCTAGCATTTTGGAGCCTCTGAATATTGACAGGCTCCAACCTCAGCTCACATGTGTCTGGAGGTCAGTAATCTTTTTGGCTGGGAAAGATTAAAGTCCTATCATTTCCAGGTACAATTCAATTTCTAATTTGCTGAGAAAGATTGAAGGCAAAAGAAGAAGGGGGCAGCGAAGGATGAAATGGTTAGATAGCACCACTGACTCAATGGACATGAATTTGAACTCTGCAAGATAGAGTGGAGGACAGAGGAACCTGGTGGACTACAGTCCATGGGGTCGTAAAGAGTCGGACGTGACTTAGAGGCTGAACAACAATCCTTTTGGCTCTCTTGTCAGTTCTGAGTCTCCAGATTGACTTTCCCACATTTTCTCCATTTCCTTAAGCCTCTAATTCCACATATTTTTCACTCTCAGCACACAACTTGAACTCTTATTTCACAGAGGGATTAGGAATTGTTAGAGAGCTCTCTCCATTTTCTTCCATCAATTCTATAAACTGGGGGCTTCCCTGGTGGTCCAGTGGTTAAGGATCTGCCTTCCAATACAGGGGACATGGGTTCAATCCCTGGTTGAGAAACTAAGATCCCACATGCTTCAGGGCAACTAAAACCTGGGTGCCACAGCTAGAGAGCCAGTGTATGAACTTAGCGAGTCCAAGCATTGAAACAAGGGAAACCCACTCACACCACAGTGAAGAGCCCACACGCTGCATTGCAGCCACAGCACAGCCAAAATATTGATTAAGTAGTTAATAACAAACAAAATTCTATAAATTGAACTGCATTGCTATCTGACTTTTTCCTTTCTTCTTTCTGCTGCACTGGAAGAGGGGTTCCCATTCCTGCCCCAGGCCAGTCTCTATGCCTTTAAACTCGTGCCTTTAACATTACTTGATGACATAATGCTTCCACTCCCAACATCCTCAATACCTTCTACAGTATGTAAATATTCTGAGTCACTTGAAGCATCAGCCCTAACAAAATGGCCCCACCCAAGTCTTCCTCCAGATGCCACCCCAGCTCTTGTCTCCATCACAGGCAGTGAGCAATCTTGGCACATGTCTTAAAAATTCAGACTTTTCCTTTTTCCTTTTTAAACCACAAGGAAGCTTCTTTTCAAACAAATCTGTTTCTAGATGTAGTTGAATGTGGGCACCTGACCCAACCAAGGGATGGGAGTTCTACCTTCATTTGTTTGCATGTTAATCTGAGCATTATTCCATAATATGGCTATACCACAATTGTTTTTCCTTTTCTTCTTTTTTATAGTTTATTTATCTAGTTTTGGTTGCACTGGGTCTTTGTTGTTGCCTGGGCTTTTCTCTGGCTGTGAGAGCAGGGGGCTCCTCTCTAGTTGCAGTGCACGGGCTTCTCAATGTGGTGGCTTCTCTTGTGGTGGAGCAGGGGCTCCAGGGTGCTCAGGCTTCAGCAGTTGCAGCACACAGGCTCAGTCATTGCAGCTCCTGGTCTCTGGAGCACAAGCTCAATGGCATGTGAAATCTTCTTGATCAGGAATCAAACTTGTGTCTCCTGCATTGGCAGGCAGATTCTTTATCATTGAGTCACCAGGGAAGCCCTGTGGTCTCTTTTTTTCTTTTGGTCATACTGTGCAGTATATGGGATCTTTGTTCCATAACCAGTGATTGAACCCATGCCCCTTGCAGTGAAAGCAAGTAGTCTTAACCCCAGGACCACCAGGAAAATCCCCATATACCACAATTGTTAATCCATTCCCCTGTTGAACTTTTGGAGTGTTGGTCTATTATGAATCAAACTACTATGAACATTCTGTACAGGTCTTTGGGAGACATTTGTTTTCATTTCTCTTGAATAAATACTTCAGAATGAAATGGCTGGGTCATAGAGTAGATGTGTGTTTAATTTCATTAAAAACTGCTATACAACTCTCCAAAGAAATGATACCATTTTACAGTCCAAATGTATGAAATTCTATTTGCTTTATGTTCTCACCAACATTGGACACAGCCAGCGTTTGATTTTAGTCTTTTCAGAGAGTCTGAAATGCTTTCTCATTGTGGTTTTAATTAGTAATAATTTCGTGATGCCTAATGATGTTGAGGACCTTCTTCATGAGCTTCTTGACCACTTGCATATCTTCTTTTCCCAAATGTTGGTCACATACTTGACCCTGGAAGGCCATATAAGTGTGTCTGCAGAAGGACATGGCAGTTTACCTGCCATATAGTGGTGCATTCCTGCTCAGTCACTTCCCTCATGTCCAACTCTTTGCAGCCCCATGGACTGCAGCCCACCAGGCTCCTCTGTCTGTGGGATTCTCCAGGCAAGAATACTGGAGTGGGTTACCATGTCCTCCTCCAGGGGATCTTCCCAAACCAGGGATCAAACCTGAGTCCCTTATGTTTCTTATATCAGCAGGCGGGTTCTTTACCACTAGTGCTAACCAGGAAGCCCCAGCATATAGCAGATTAAACCTCAAGCAAGAAAAACATTCAGCAGCTCAAGCCAGGCACGAAAACTTCTTGCGATTAAATTGAAATTTTTAGTGAAATGTGATGGAAAGGCTTCTGCCTTCTGCCTTCCCCCAGCCTCTGTTACCAAAGTGCCTTTGCCATGGGTGTTTAGGCAGCTCCTTCATTCCATAGGTTTTGAAGTCATGTAGTAGATGCCTGGCTATTTCTGTTCTCCTCCCGTCTCACTAGGCAGGCTGCAGAGTCCTAGCAACAGCCCTTGCTTGTGCTACCATATTTCCTTCCCAGAGGAAAGGAGGCTTTATTTGTTACTTCCTGTCCTATAAGTCAATTCTTCGTTATTGCTCCTGAAGCTTCATGGATAAATAAATGAGCAAAGGAATAAATCAACAACCAGCTAACCCATCAGGATGTGAGGAAAACCCCATCATAATAACTGGAATCTGTGGGAAGCGTTGCAGTTTACAAGATGTTTTCACATATATAATTTATTTTTATCTTCAAAACAAAGTTATAGGGCATCATTATCATGTCCATTTTATAGAGGAGGCCAACTAAGGCTCAGAGAGGTTAAAGGAGTGACACATGATAATCAACCTTGGCTGTTCTTAAGGATGGAGCACTGTGGGGCTTCCCTGGTGGCTCCGGGGGAAACTCCACCTGCCAAAGTAGGAGACATGGGTTCAAGTCCTGTGCTGGGAAGATCCCACGTGCCAGGGAGCAACTAAGCCAGTGAGCCACAACTATTGAGCCTGTGCTCCAGAGCCTGGGAGCTGCAACTACGGAAGCCTGCACACCCTAGAACCCTCACTCCACAACAAGAAAAGCCACTGCAGTGAAAAGCCCACGCACTGCAACAAAGAGTAGCCCCCGATCTCTGAAACTAGTGAAAAGCCCGTATAGCAACACAGACCCAGCACAGCCAAACATAAATAAATAAATACAACTATTAAAAAAGCAAAGAATGGAGGACCATGGTTGGCATTCACAAATGGCAGCACGGTGGAATCGAACCTGTGTCTATAACTACAGACTGTTCTGGGAGGGAGGAGAGTACGGACGAAGAGGGAGAGGGAACCAAGGGAGCTTGAGATGCTGGCCTGCTTTAACTCCCAAGGACAGGACATGGCTAACTTTCTTTCCCGGGTGTGATTTGAGGACTCCTTCAAGGAACACCTACCAATCCTGATTTCTGGACACACACAGTGCTTCACATCCCAGCATCACTCCTGTCCGTCTCCTAACTAGGAGGACATACTCCTTAAGCTTTTCCCTTGAAGGTCTCTCACTGGCAGAGGCACACTGAGGCTGCCCCGGGGGAGAGAGTGTCTGAGCAGAGTCACAAGAAGGAGCAGATAGAGAAAGATTTTTAATCTGATGCTCCATCTTACCCATTCTTCTCCACAATAAAAGTGTGGATTTTTAAATGTATGTGCTTTACTATAAAAATAATACCCCCTTTGCAATGATGTGTGTCCCCTCTATGCTCTGGTGACCCCAGCACAGCAGGCCCCAACCTTGGGCACCAGGGACAGGTTTCATGGAAGACATTTTCCCCCAAAGACTAGGATGGGGTTGGGGGGTATGTTTTCAGGATGATTCAAGTGCATTACATTTATTATGCACTTTATTTCTATTACTATCACATCAGCTCCACCTCAGATCATCAGGCATTAGATCCCGGAGGTGGGCGACCCACCTCAGACTGGGTCATTTTTCATTTCAAGAAAACAAAACTTAAGGTATTAAGAGCCCTGGTTAAAAATTAAACTGTATCTGAAAATGCTATGACTGTATACTTTCTGTCGTCAATTACTACAATTCTGTTATCAGATTAGCCCAAGGAGAAGGAGGACACTGGGATCAGGGAAGAGAGAGGCAGCAGGAAAGGAAACTGGAAAATTCAGTGGACTTGCTCGAGGCCTCTGACTCTTGTCTCAGACCCGGACATCACATGACAGACACTGTGACAGCCTTCAGCGTCCACTGAGCCCCAAACTATGAGAGACAGTGACCAGAACCTGGATCGAACTCTCCTGACCATTATGATTTTTCAAAAGAGAAGCTTGATTTTTCAGTTTACTGTATTTGCCAGCTATTTACATTATTTGGGAAATTTTGAGCCACTCGTCACATGCGGTTTAAAAACCTCATTGGCAGTGCTCATATCTCCTCTGAGTCACCCAGCCTGACAGGAAAATCCATAATTACGTCTGAGACTAACAAGCAAGTCAGCAAACGACACTTCTTTATATGTTGTCCTTGTTCATATGAAAATAGTTGATGAACAGGGTCTTAAATTTAAATTCTGGACTTATATATGATAAAGGTCTTCGTGTATGTGTGCTCAGTTGCTTATTCGTGTCTGACTCTTTGTGACTCTATGGACTAGCCCGCCAGTCTCCTCTGTCCATGGAATTTTCCAGGCAAGAATACTGGAGTGGTTTGCCATTTCTTCCTCCAGGGGATCTTCCTGACCCAGGGGTTGAACCCTTGTCTCCTACATTGGCAGGCAGGAGTTTACCATTGCAACACCTTCTACTATTGACTAATTGCAAGGTAGAGAGGAAAATCAGAGAAAATTCACTTTGAAAGCCACCTTAAACACAGGATGAGTTGCATGGTACTTGTCATTTTGATGAGAACAGAAATGCAGTCCAAGTTTCCACACCTTTCTCCTCAATTCAGTTCAGTTCACTCGCTCAGTCGCTCAGTCGTGTCCGACTCTTTGCGACCCCATGGACTGCAGCACGCCAGGCTTCCCTGTCCTTCATGCATTCCCCAAGCTTGCTCAAACTCATGTCCATCTAGTTGGTGATGCCATCCAACCATCTCATCCTCTGTTGTCCCCTTCTATCTTTCCCAGCATCAGGGTCTTTTCCAAGGAGTCAGCTCTTCGCATCAGGTGGCCAAAGTATTGGAGTTTCAGCTTCATCATCAGTCCTTCCAATGAATATTCAGGACTGATTTCCTTTAGGATGGACTGGTTGGATCTCCTTGCAGTCCAAGAGACTAGCAAGAGTCTTCTCCGACACCACAGTTCAAAGGCAACAATTCTTCGGTGCTCAGCTTTCTTTATAGTCCAACTCTCACATCCATACATGACTACTGCAAAAACCGTAGTTTTTTTTTTTTTTTTTTAAACCGTAGTTTTGACTAGATGGACCTTTGTAGGCAAAGTAATGTCTCTGCTTTTTAATATTCGGTCTAGGTTGGTCATAGCTTTTCTTCCAAGGAGCAAGCGTCTTTTAATTTCATGGCCGCAGTCAGCATCTGCAGTGATTTTGGAGCCCAAGAAAATAAAGTCTCTTACTGTTTCCATTGTTTCCCCATCTATTTGTCATGAAGTGATGGGACCAGATGCCATGATCTTAGTTTTCTGAATATTGAGGTTTAAGCCAACTTTTTCACTCTCTTCTTTCACTTTCATCAAGAGGTTCTTTAGTTCTTCTTTGCTTTCTGCCATAAGGGTGGTGTCATCTGCATATCTGAGGTTATTGATATTTCTCCCAGTAATCTTGATTCCAGCTTGTGCTTCCTCCAGCCCAGCATTTCTCATGATGTACTCTGCATATAAGTTAAATAAGCAGGGTGACAATATACAGCCTTGACATACTCCTTTTCCTATTTGGAACCAGTCTGTTGTTCCATGTCCAATTCTAACTGTTGCTTCCTGACCTGTGTACAGATTTCTCAAGAAGCAGGTAAGGTGGTCTGGTATCCCCATCTCTTTCAGAATTTCCCACAGTTTGTTGTGATCCACACAGTAAAAGGCTTTGGCATAGTCAATAAAGCAGAAGTAGGTTTTTTATGTAACTCTCTTGCTTTTTCGATGATCCAGCAGATGTTGGCAATTTGATCTCTGGTTTCTCTGCCTTTTCTAAATCCAGCTTGAACATCAGGAAGTTCATGGTTCACATACTGTTGAAGCCTGGCTTGGAGAATTTTGAGCATTACTTTGCTTGCGTGTGAGAAGAGCGCAATTGTGCAGTAGTTTGAACATTCTTTGGCATTGCCTTTCTTTGGGATTGGAATGAAAACTGACATTTTCCAGTCCTGCAGCCACTGCTGAGTTTTCCAAATTTGCTGGCATATTGAGTGCAGCACTTTCATAGCATCATCTTTTAGGATTTGAAATAGCTCAACTGGAATTCCATCACCTCCACTAGCTTTGTTCGTAATCATGCTTCCTAAGACCCACTTGACTTTGTGTTCCAGGATGTCTTGCCCTAGGTGAGTGATCACAACATCAGGGTTAACTGGGTCATGAAGATCTTTTTTGTATAGTTCTGTGTATTCTTGAAACCTCTTCTTAGGTCCATCCTTATGGTCATAAGTGGCCCCAGGGAATGGGGTTGTCTCAGAAAATAAGAATGGCCCTGGGAGAAATACACCCTACAGACACAGTGTGGGCCATCTCAGAAGATGAGAGGCCCTGAAATGTGGGGTGGTTAGTTTTTACAGGTTGGGTAATTTCATAGGCTAACAATTAAGAGGATTATTCCAACTATTTTGGAGAAGAGGTAGAGATTTCCAGAAATCAGGCCACTGCCCACTTTTTGTCCCTTTTTGTCAGCTCAGAACTGTCATGTCACCTGTGAGTGTGTTGTTCTGCTGATGTATTTCAGTGAACGCATAGTGAGGTTCAAAGTCTACTGGAAGTTGATTTTTCTGCTATCTTGGACCTTGTTGGTTCTAACCAGATTATATCACATCCTCAATGGCTCTTTCATTCTTTGAAAGATTGTGTTCTGCCCCCTTCCCTCCTGTTTCAGAGCTTTGTTCTTTTTTTTTTCTGGCGACACCCTACGCAATCTGCCTACAAGAGCTACCCTGGTGTGATTTCAGGACTTTATTCACCCAACTGATTCCCATCTGGGCTTGCAACCAATGCCTCCCAGTTTGCCTCCCTAGTGCCAAGGAAATGGAAATCTTCAAAGCTGTGTTCCTTAGGGCTTCTCAGTCTTCTTGTCCCGAGTGAGAACCCCTTCACTGGATTCAGGCTTCAGACTGGTCTTGAAAGGCAGAGGGCTGGGAGACAAGAAGGCCGTAGCCCTGGAGGAGTTCAAGGACACTGATGGCCACGAGTAGCTTCTGCGTTCCCCTCAGCACAGAAGGTAAGCACTCACACAATCACCCCGTGTCTGCCCTGCATCTGTACCTTGGGTGCACGTGTGGCTGGCTGCTATTCTCAACTCAGCTGTGTGATTGAACAGTTCCTAAGGGCAGAACCTCTAATACAGTGCTTCATACATGCTAAGACAAAGTTGTTGTTTTAAAAAATATATTTTTGCTTGAAGTGATGACAGTTGTTCTAGAAAGACCCTCTGTAAAGTGTTGATAGATAGTTTTATAGCATGCAAGCATGAGACTTAATTTAGCAGTGAGGGTGTTGTCAGAGTCCTTGAGGGCAGCTCCAACTGAGGAATCACTATATGTGTGTGCTACATTGCTTCAGTCGTGTCTGACTCTTCACGACCCCATGGACTGTAGCCCGCCAGGCTACTCTGTCCACAGGATTCTCCAAGCAAGAATACTAGAGTGGGTTGCCATGTCCTCCTCCAGGGAATCTTCCTGACCAAGGGTTGAACCCGGATCTCCTGCGGCTCCTACCTTGCAGGCGGATTCTTTACTGCTGAGCCATGGGGGAAGTCTGAGGAATCACTGTCTGGTGCCCCAAACAAGGGGAGAGCTCAACTGAGTTGGGGAAACTGGATGTAGAAGACTCTGTGGTCCAGGGGAGGAGAGGAAGAGGTGAACTTACATGTCAGAAAGACCTGGGGTTAAGATAATGCTGCAAAGTTTAAAAGTGAAATTGAAACTGCACATCAGAGATTGGGCCTTGAACCCACTGTTTTTATTGAGTTGCCCAAAAAAGTTCATTTGGGTTTTTCCACAAAATGTAAAGGAAAAAGCCCAACAAACTTTTTGGCCTACCCAATAATTGAGATCACACGCCTGGTCTCAGGACTTAATGAAGGTCAGGCTCTTTATGTCTCATCACAGAAAGAATTCATTGAGAGATGAGGTGGTAGCTAAGAAGTGGATTAATTTAGAGAGATACATGTTCCATAAATAGAATGCAAACTGTATCAAAAAGTGAGAGCCACCCAGTGCATGGGGTTGTCTCAGGAAGGGAGAGCAGCCTGGGGAGAAACACCCCACAGACAGACTATGGGCCATCTCAGAAAGTGAGAGGCCCTGAAATAGGGGGTGGTCAGCTTTTATGGGCTGTGTAATTTCACAGGGTAATGAATGAGAGGATTATAACAACTATTTTGGAGAAGAGGCAAAGATTTCTAGGAATTGGGCCACTGCCCACTTTTTGGCCTTTTACGGTGGACCTCCGAACTGTCATGGTACCTGGGGGTGTGTCATTGAGCTAATATATTTGAATGGGCGTATGCTGAGACTCAGGGGCTTTGTTGTTCGGTCACTAAGTCATATGTGACTCTTCGTGCCCCCATGAACTGCGGCATGCCAGGTTCCTCTGTCCTGCACTATCTCCCAGAGTTTGCTGAAATTCGTGTCCATTAGTTAGTGACGCTATCTAACCATCTCATCCTCTGCTGCTCCCTTCTCCTTTTGCCTTCAATTTTTCCCAGTATCAGGGTGTACCGGAAGTAACATGTTCACAGTCTTGGATCTAGTTGGTTCTAACTAGTTTTTGTTATATCCTCAATGACTATGTTATTTTTTTTAAAGGTTGTGCCTTGCCACCTTCCCTACTGTTTCAAAACTTCCCCCAGCAGATAGGTCTGGCCACCCTCTTACCCTTTTTCTCATTAAAAGTTTTCAATAAAAATTTGAAACTATGAATTTTTTAAAAGAAATCAGTGATAGGGTTGCCAGACACAATAACCAAATTTCCGGTTATATTTGAATTTCAGATAGAAGACTGTTGTTCAGTCACCAACTCATGTCCAACTCTTTGTGACCTCATGGACTGCAGCATCCCAGGCCTTCCTGTCCCTCACCATCTCCTGGAGTTTGCCCAAGTTCATGTCTATTGAATCGGTGATGCCATTCAACCATCTCACCCTCTGTTGCCCTCTTCTCCTTTTGCCTTCAATCTTTCCCAGCATCAGGGTCTTTTCCAGTGAATCAGCTCTTCACATCAGGTGACCAAAGTACTGGAGTTTCAGCTTCAGCATCAGTCCTTTTAGTGAACACTCAGGACTGATTTCCTTTAGGATGGACTTGTTGGATCTCCTTGCTGTCCAAAGGACTCTCAAGATTCTTCTCTAGTACCACAGTTTGAAAGCATCAATTCTTTGGTGATTGGCTCTCTGCCTTCTTTATGGTTCAATTCTCACATCCATACATGACTACTGGAAAGACCATAGCCTTGACTATATGGACCTTTCTGGACAAAGTGATGTCTTTGCTTTTTAGTACACTGCCTAGGTTGTGTTCCAAATATTGCATGGGACTTGGACTAAAAAAAAATTATTTATCTGGAATTCAAATTTAACTGGAATCTAGTATTTTTATTTCCTAATCCAGCAATGCAAGCCAATGAGGTATAGGAAGCATTTCATGGAAATCCACATGACAACTCACGCATATACGCATGTATGTGCACGTGTATATGCTCAGTTATGTGCAACTCTTTGCAACCCCATGGACCGTAGCCCGCCAGGCTCCTCTGTCCATGAGAATTCCCAAGCAAGAATACTAGAGTAGATTGCCATTTCCTTCTTCAGGGGATCTTCCCAACCCAAGGACCGAACCCATGTCTCCTGTGTCTTGGCAGGAGATTCTTGGCAGGTAGTTCTTTCCCACTGAGCCACCTGGGAAGCCCAATAGAAATACCTTTAAAGAGACACAGCCGTTTATTCACACACACATCAGACTACAAAATGCACGTAATAATTCTTTAATGTGATTCACGTTATTTTGATGACATTCAGGCAAACTCAGATTCACAGTTATTGGCCTCATTGGCTACTTTTATTTGTGTAATGGCTGAGGCCGGCTGCATGATAGGGATCTTGGGTTTGACCTGAAGTTTTAGAAGCCTTGTCTCTTGAAGTACTTGGCTCGTGCAAGGACATCGTTGCAGAAGTCACAGCTCAGGTCCTGGCTGCTTCGGATGTAGCCAGCACCTCCCGTGTAGGCACAGAGTCCACCTAGAATTTGTGACGTTGGTTAATGCTGACCCCACAGCCCCTCACTGTGGCAGGGTGCTCAGCAGTTAACTCAGTTAACAGCAGTTAACTTTCTGAGTTGCTTTTCAGGAGGCAACTGAGGTTTGGGGGAATTGGATGCAACATATTACATAACATTCCTGTTGATTTCACGCTGGGAAACCGACCCATGGGGAACACGCACCTCTCAAGTACTGGTCAGGGGTCCAGGTTGGGAACCTCCTCTGGATTTCTTTGATTCTCACAGTCAGGACTTCAGTCACTCGGGAAACCTGGGCCTCACTGATCCAGGATGTGGGAGCATAAAGACCAGGGTCCTGCAGGGAGAGAGGCAGTGGGTCTCGCAGCTTCCTGGGATCAAGGCTACTTTTTCATTTCCCTTCTTTTTCTCTCCTCCTCCTTTGGCAGAACCATTGCCACCTTCAATCTCCCCAAGGGTAAATAATAAAGCTACAAGTGTGGGCAAGGGCTTCAGGGTAATGGTGATGGACACAGCTGGAAACCAGAGGTGACACAGTGTAGGGACCAGTCTGATGCCCTCCTCTCATGCTGCAAACACAACCCACCTCCACCCCCACAACAGGTTAGAAAGGGGCTTTTTTATCTGTACTCGTTAACTCTTCTTCCAGATAATCTGAACGTCTGAAGCTATTTCTGACTTTTCTTAGACACCATGTGCGTCTCACCATACGTAGGAGAAATGTCTGACTCCGGGGAGTTATTTCTTCATCTTCAAAAGAGATGGCTCATCTTTTCCCCAAGAATGAGATTTTAGAAAGAAGGCAGAACAGGGCAGGAGAAATGGCGCTGGTGATAACATCACTAATGTTGTCCTCGGTCCCAGTTCTGCATTTTCCAGCTGTCAGGTGACTTTGCAGCAATGACTCTGTCCTCACAAATCCACTTGCTAACTTGTAAAGGATGGATGACTTGTCTTCCCTGACTCCCTCCAACACCATCCGGGTGAGTCTTCAGATCAAAAGAAGATAAAGTATTTGAAAGTACTTCTAAATTGTCAAGTGTCACATACTTTGGGGAGCCTGTTTAAAGGTCATTGAGGAATATGTTTTCCTAAAAGTTTAAATTATGACTGCAATACTTAAAGGTTTCTCAACAACTACAATAATGTGAAATACAAAGGAAAAAGCCTCATTGTCATCTTTGCCATCCCAGTTTCCCCAGCACAGAGTTAATTTAACAGTTAACAGTTCCCTGAAAGGTTCTATCTGGTTGTGAGTGATACTGGTCAGAGTTAGCACGAAAATGAAATCGATCTTCACAACTAAGAATTGTGTAGACAGAAGACAAGGGAAAGACAAATTCAATATTTGTTGAGAATCCACCAAATATCAACTATTTTTTCACACTGTTTCACTGAATCTTCATAATGACTCTCTGAGATTGCATTTTGTCGATGAGGAAACTGAGAGCCAGGGAGAGTAAGTGATTTATCCAAGGTAACATGGTTACAACACAACAGAGCAAGAACTCAGTCTGTGATCTCTCTCCTGTACCATCACCTTATTGGAAATCCAGAATAGGGTATGGTTGAAGAAACTGTGACTCTAAGCAAGGCAGAAGTGCTGGTTCCATCTCTCAGGCAGGGCTGGGCTCTTCCAGCTCCAGGGAGCACCTTTCACTCTGTATTCTGTGAAACTGTGCTCCAGGGAAGCCATCAGCAACAATACGTGTCAAGGAAATAAAAAGAGGGGAGGACTTCCCTGGTGATCTTGTTGTTCAGTCGCTAAGTCTTTGTGACCCCATGAAGCAGCACACCAGGCTTTCCTCTCCTTCACCATGTCCCAGAGCCTGCTCAAACTCATGTCCATTGAGTCAGTGATACCATCCAACCATCTCATCCTCTGCCGCCCCCTCCTCCTCCTCTCCTCAGTCTTTCCCAGCATCAGTCTTTCCCAATGAGTTGGTTCTTCAAATTAGGTGGCCAAAGTATTGGAGCTCCAGCTTCAGCATCAGTCCTTCCAATAAATGTGTGTGTTAGTCACTCAGTCGTGTCTGACTCTTTGCGGACCCATGGACTGTAGCCCACCAGGCTCCTCTGTCCGTGGACTTCTCCAGGGAAGAATACTGGAGCAGGCTGCCATTTCCTTCTCCAGGGAATCTTCCTGATCGAGGGATCAAACCCAGGTCTCCTGCATTGCAGGCAGATTCTTTACCACCTGAGCTACAGGGGAGTCCCATTGAATATTCAGGGTTAATTTCTTTTTTTTTTTTTTCATTTATTTTTATCAGTTGGAAGCTAACCACCCTACAATACTGTAGTGGGTTTTGTCATACACTGACATGAATCAGCCATGGATTTACATGTATTCCCCATCCCGATCCCCCCTCCCACCTCCCTCTCTACCCAATCCCTCTGGGTCTTCCCAGTGCTCCAGGCCCGAGCACTTGTCTCATGCATCCAACCTGAGCTGGTGATCTGTTTCACCATAGATAATATACATGTTTCGATGCTGTTCTCTTGAAACATCCCACCCTCGCCTTCTCCCACAGAGTTCAAAAGTCTGTTCTGTACATCTGTGTCTCTTTTTTGTTTTGCATATAGGGTTATCATTACCATCTTTCTAAATTCCATATATATGTGTTAGTATGCTGTAATGCTCTTTATCTTTCTGGCTTACTTCACTCTGTATAATGGGCTCCAGTTTCATCCATCTCATTAGAACTGATTCAAATGAATTCTTTTTAATGGCTGAGTAATATTCCATGGTGTATATGTACCACAGCTTCCTTATCCATTCGTCTGCTGATGGGCATCTAGGTCAGGGTTAATTTCCTTTAGGAATGACTGGTTTGATCTCCTTGCTATCCAAGGGACTCTCAAGAGTCTTCTCCAGCACCAGAGTTTGAAAGCATCAACTCTTTGGCTCTCTGTATTCTTTATGGTCCAACTCTCACATCCATACATGATTACTGGAAAAACCATAGCTTTGACTATATAGACCTTTGTCAGTATAGTGACACCTCTGCTTTTTAATATGCCATCTAGGTTTGTCATAGCTTTTCTTTCAAGGAGCAAGCATCTTTTAATTTCATGGCATTGATTTTGCAGCCCAAGGGAATAAAGTCTGTCACTGTTTCCATTGCTTCCCCATCTATTTGCCATGAAGTGATGGGACCAGATACCATGATCTTAGTTTTTTGAATGCTGAGCTTTTTGAACGTTGAATTCCCTGGTGATCCAGTGGCTTAAACTCCATGCTCCCAATGCAAGGAACGCAGATTCAATCCCTGGTCAGGGAACTAGATCCCGCATGCTGCAACTAAGACCCAGCACAGCCAAATAAATAAACATAAATAAATATTTTCTTAAAAAATTAACAAATGTGAAGGAACCCCTTGGGTGAAGTGACATATGAGATATAATGACTGATGGCAGGTTACCTGTACCACCTTGACTCCATCACCCACACCGTCCACATTGGCCAGGACGTTGCTGCCATGAGACTGCCTGGACAAGACACCAGCGATCACAGCAGGGTCCACGCAGTACTTCTGGCCAACAGTACGCATGACAGGCCGATATCTCAGGAGGGACGGCATGTCTATTTCAGCCAGCCTTTCAGAAGCACGAACTCCTACCGCAAACATAGAAGGAAGGAGGCAGGTTGAGGTGATTTGTGCTGAAACAGGAACTCAAGAGGGGAGAGAAAATACACTCCAGGGACTCGGGCAGTGGTCTAGGACTGAGAAGTCCAAGTTTTTGTCTGAAATCTCTGATGGCCGTTCCTAGCCCCGAAGTTGTAATTCTCTTTCTCTGAAGTGGAGTCACCATGCCCGGAGACGTGCCGTTTGTGCTCCTCGGCTGGACTGCTCTGCCCACCTGGGAAATTCCACAGACACATGCACCACTGGCCCCTGAGCATCCCAGAGGGACCCAGGAAAACCAGCTCCCACACACACAGAATGCGAGAGAAAAGTTCTTCCAACCCTTCAAGGAGTCCTCAGAGAGTTTCCCTGACAGGTATGCTCACCCCTGCCCGCTTTTCTACCCTAAAAATGACACCCAGAAAGCATGTGAGCTCAAACTTTTATGAAGTAATGAGAAATGACAAAATGAAGATCAGTACTAGTTTACCTGGCTAGTCCACTTTACTGGTTTCACAAGCATTCTCATCCACCTTACAGTAGGTGCTATACTTCCAGGGGACACTCAGGAGAACTGGGTGATTTGCTGAAGCCCCAGAACCAAGACACTCAGACAAGCTCTGGGGACCCCACATCTAGTACCCTCTTCACCACTCCACCAGGTGGGGCTGTGGGAGGCAGCGGGGACCTGAAGGATATGCTGAAAGGATCAAAACTGTGGGAAAGGACAGAGGGGCATAGGGTGGCCTCCTGAGGGAAGCGTCAGAGTCCTGTGGAAGACATCCTTGCTGAAAGGAGTCACCTTCTGAGAGAAAGAGGAAGAATAAGAGGAAGGCAGGGTGGACAGAAAGATGATGAATACCGCAGTAGCTCAGGCCTTGACGCCTTCCGATGCCACAAGATGCCCCAGGGGTGTGGAGGGTCCGGATGTCTCCATAGCATCCCCAACTGCTGCTTTCCGATGAACCTACAAATGGAGCAAGTGTCAGTCTGAGACACTGAACTAGGAGTTCTGATCCTACTTCTGTCCATTACAAAGTGATATTAATAAAAATAACCAAACAAAAATCAGTGACAGTGGAAATCACTCAGCCATGGAAAGCATTCTGAAATTTATAGTATGGCGACCAAGTGATTACAGAAACTAGTGTCTCACCTCTTCTTCCATGGACTTCAGGAACAGTTGGAGTTATAATCCTTGCAAACCTCTGGAGCTGAACAGTGCTGTTGGGTAGGTGTCTTGGAATCAAAGCAGAGATCCTGTGTTCCCTATAAGCTAGTCCTCATCTCATGTCTTAGGTGAACCCTCAGAGCTTCTCCTTCATACTCCTAACTCTGTAGTCTGGTGAGATACTTGTGCTTGCTCTGGAGAAACACATAGTATGAAGCCTGATCTCCCTGAGATCTCAACCAGGGTCAAAGTGAAGGCACAGCTGGTAAACTGGACTCAGAGTTGGCTTCCCCTGCTCTAGGGCACACTTCTAGGTGGGAGCCAAAGACAGCAAAGAGGGGAGGATACATTGTGAGGTCTGGGACCAGGTCTCTGCACCAGGCTTCCTCTGCCCTCTTCCCTTTCTCTCTGTGCCCTTCCGTCTCTCTCTCTAACTCCCATTCCAGCCACTGGAGGGGTGAGCATTCCCTAGAATTTATAGTTCACATCAGGAGGGCACATGAGCGAGCAACAAGTTACCTACAGAGAGCAGGAGACTGCCCCTTGACAGAATCATCTCACTGCTATCAGCTTGTAAGAACTTTGCATTAGATTACTCTTTTTTTGTTTATTTCATCTTTGACTAAATTGGATTATGTCATCAAATTTCCATGATATACAGATTTTGGGAAGTATATCTGTGTACTGTAGGTTTGTGTGCTAAGTCGCTCAGTCATGTCCGACTCTTTGCAACCCCATGGACTGTAGCCTGCCAGGCTCCTCTGTCCATGGGATTCTCCAGGCAAGAATACTGGGGTGGCTTGAAGATCTTCCTCCAGGGGATCTTCCCAACCCAGGGATTGAACCTGTGTCTCTTTTGTCTCCTGCATTGGCTGAAGGGTTCTTTACCACTAGCACCACCTGGGAAACCCGCTGTAGGTTTATGTAAATGCATTTTAAAGTTCCGATTTCTTATTAAGAGCTTCATGGGGTTGACATCTGAAAATACAGGTATTTTAGAATAAATACTACTTTAAAAACTTTCAATGAGTAACCTAAGAGAAATGAGGAAATGAAATGACTTGATGTTTTATGAGTGTACTAAAAATTAAATAAGCCAACATTTTCTTGTTTATTTTTTAATCAGTGCACTTTTATCTTTATAATTGGTGACAAATACCCTTAATAGTAGTTGGTTGTGTTACTCATTATTCCTTGCCCTGTAGCCTCTTCCTAGTCACATTATATGCTCCCCAAAGTTCCTTTTGTTTCTCTTGTAACAGTCTTTATTTTAAAGTCTATTTTGTCTGATGTGAATATTGCTACTCCAGCTTTCTTTTGATTTTCATTTGCATGGAATACCTTTTCCATCTTCTCAGTTTCAGTCTGTATGTTTTCCTAGATCTGAAATGGGTCACTTGTAGATAACATCTGTACGGATCTTGTGTTTGTATTCATTCACCCAGTCTGTGTCTTTTGGTTGGAGCATTTAATCTATTTATGTTAAACGTAACTATCAACACGTAGGGCTTCTCTGGTGGCTCAGTGATAAAATAATCCACTTGTAATGCAGGAGATGCTTGTCTGTGGGTTCGATCCTGGGTCAGGAAGATCCCCTGGAGAAGGAAATGGTGACTCACTCCAGTATTCTTGCCTGGAGAATCACATGGACAGAGGAGCCTGGCGGGCTGCAGTCGATGTGGTTGCAAGAGTTGGACACGACTTAGCTACTGAATCACCACCATCACCATGTTCTTACTACCATTTTGTTAATTGTTTTGGATTTGTCTTTGTAGCTCCTTTTTGTTCCCTTCCTCTTTTGTTCTCTTCTGCTGTGATTTTTTTGACTAACTTTAGTGTTGTGTTTAGATTCCTTTTTCTTTTTTGTGTGTGTACCTACTGTAGATTTCTGGTTTGCAGTTACCATGAGATTTTGATTTAGCAGTATATAAACAAGATTGTTTTAAGTTGCTGTCTTCTAATTTCAGATGCATTTCCAATATCCTGCATTTGTGCACTCCTTTTCTCACACTTGCTGGTTCTGATATCGTATTTGTGTACAGATGATTTCCTACCTTTACTGTATGTTTGCCTTTACAGGTGAGCTTTTCTGTTTGTAATTTTTTTTTCTAGTTGTGGCCTTCTCTTCTCCACCTAGAGAAGTTCTTTTAAGATGTGTTGCCAAGTTGGTCTGATGGTGCCAAATTCTCTTGTCTGTAAAGCTTTTGATTTCTTTGTTTGATCTGAATGAGAGCCTTGCTGGGTAGAGTATTCTTGGTTGTAGTTTCTTCCCTTTCATCACTTTAAATATATCATGCCTTTCTAGCCTGCAGAGTTTCTGCTGAGAAATCAGCTGATAATCTTATGCGAGTTCCCTTATATATTATTTGTTACTATTCCCTTATTGCTTTTAGTATTTTTTCTTTGTCTTTAATTTTTGTCAGTTTGATTACTATATGTCAGCAGCATATTCCTCCATAGACTCTGCTATTTCTGGACTTGGGTTACTGTTTCCTTTCCCATGTTAGGAAAGTTTTCAGCTTTTATCTCTTTAAATATTTTCTCAGGTCCTTTCTCTTGCTCTCTCTTCTCTTTTTAGGACCCCAATAATGTGAATGTTGGTGCATTAAATGTTTTCACAGAGATCTCTTAGACAGTTCTCATTTCTTTTCATTCTTTTTTCTTTATTCTGTTCTGCACCAGTGATTTCCACTGTTCTGTCTTCCAGCTCACTTATCTGTTCTTCTGCCTCATTTATTCTGCTATTGATTCCTTCTAGTGTATTTTTCATTTCAGTTATTGTATTGTTCACCTCTGTTTGCTCTTTATTTCTTCCAGGTCTTTATTAAACATTTCTTGTATCTTCTTGATCTGTGCTGCCATTGTTTTTCTAAGGTCTTGGGTCATCTTTCTTATTATTACTGTGAATCCTTTTTCAGGTAGATTGCCTGTTTCCACTTCACTCCACTTCAGTTGTTCTTCTGGGGTTTTACCTTGTTCCTTCATCTGGAACATACTCCTCTGCTGTTTAATTTTGTCTAACTTTCTGTGATTGCAGTTTCTGATTTGTAGGCTGCAGGAGTGTAGTTCTTGCTGTCTGCCCCCTGGTGGATGAGGCTAAGAGGCTTGTGCAGGCTTCCTGGTGGGAGGAACTGGAACCTGACCACTGGTGAGTGGAATTGGGTCTTGTCCTTCTGGTGGTGGACAGGGGTGTGTCAAGGAGTATAGTTTGTCGGACAGCTGTGTGCTCAGGACAGCTCTAAGCAGCCCGTCTGCTGATGGGTGGGGCTGTGTTCCCACTCTGTTGGTTGTTTGGCCTGAGGCCTCCCAGAATTGGAGCCTACCAGCTGTTGGGTGGGGCCAGGTCTTGGTGGGAAAATGGTGGCCTCCAAGAGGGCTCATGCCAAGAACTGCAGCTGCTAGTATCCTTGTCTTCTCAGTGAGCCACTCCCCCTACCTCCACAAGAGACCATCCAATACTAGCAAGTAAGTCTGACCCCATCTCTGATGAGGTCACTGCATTTTACCCTGATTCCTGGTGTGCACGAGACCTTATGTACACCCTCCAAGAGTGGAGTTTCAGTTACCCCAGTCCTATGGAATTCCTGAGGTCAAACCCCACTGACATTCAAAGGCAAATTCATCAGGGGTTCCTCCTCCCATTGCCAGACCACCAAGCTGGAGACCCTGACAGGGGCTCAGAATTTTCATTCCGGGTGAGAGAACTTTGGTGGCATGATTATTTTCCAGCTTATGGGTCACGCACCTGGTGTGTATGGGATTTGATTTTATCAGATTGTGCCCCCCCCACCATCGCATTGAGGTTCCTTCTTTGTCTTTGGATGTAGGATATATTTTTTGATAGGTTCTAGCATTTTTTGTTGATGCTTGTTCAGCAATTAGTTGTGATTTTGGTGTTTCCGTAAGAAGAGGTGAGCTCACATCCTTCTATTCCACCATCTATCTCCTCTTCCCTAGTTTCTTGTGGTCCCAAAATTCCTTGTAAAATTTTTGAAAAAATACTTCTTGAATTGGTGGGTCAAGAAAGAAAGGAATAAATGTAAAGCTGGCCCCATTTGAGAAATTTTTAAATTTTAGATCCAGGAAAAAAATTTGCTTCTCTTAAGACACTATGCTTCCTCTTTTTCTTTGTCAAAAAACATGACCTTTTCCTCTTTGCCCCAGTTGCAAGGAACCTTAGGACCAAATCTGAAATTCAAGCAGGGCAACAATGTCAGCCTCAGTGGTTAACTGAGTCACATCTCCTTGATCCCCAAAATGCTAGTTTTCTGTTGAATTACGTTAGTTTTACAGTGGTAAATCACCTTATCCTTCTGTAGAAATATATGGCCTATTAACAAATTCAGTAAGTACTTTTGGTGAAAGAATTTTTATAGAGGAACAGTGAGCATTGTTCAATGGTATAGATTTAAAGTCTGGCCTCAAGCAGTGCTGCTGTAAGCCCACCCCTCATTCTGGAGAACTCCCTCCTTTTGTGAGGCATCTGGGAAGAGACTGTGGATGGCTGTTACCAACCCCAGGATTTGTTGAACAGCTTGGGGAAAAAAACTGCCGTTTTTTTTCCCCACTGCAGTTTTAAGTATCAGAAACACCACTGTATTCCCATGCTTATCTTTCCCATCTCCAAGGTCATTTGGGGAAATGGAGCACACTCACCTGTAAGGACAAGGAGGCCCAGAAGCAGCCACAGCACAGACATATCAATGACTTGGCTCCACAGATCCTGAAATGATTTTTAAATAGAAATTAGCTTGAAGATGTGAAAATATCAATTGTCATGATAACACTATGTACTGTTTCTATGGAAAGATGTGAGAAGAATGAAGTGTCCCTTCAGTGTCCCTATGTCTGAATAAGAAAATTAATTATTGGAGTCAGAATGAAATAAATTGAACTGGGACATGTGTTCCATCTGTCCTTTTAATTAAAAGTGATGAGGCTCCTGCTCAGCCCACAGAGACTCAAGATACTGTCAGGCTACAGAATACTTTCAATACTTGATTCTTTCAAGAAACCAAGATACTCTGATTCTCAACATGGAGAAACATGCTGACCTGACCACAGATCTTGAAAAGGAAATTTCTGATGCTTCTGCCTTGTCCTAGTAGCCTCCTCATTATCAAAATATAGTTACCAAAAGGAGAATTTTATATTAGTGTTTCACTTACTTGGGGTCCTTTTCCTTAAGTTAGAGGAAGGGTTACACTTTCCTCAGTGCCTTACCATTGTCTTTGCTTTAAGAAGGATCTGGCTGTTCATTGCAGCACTATTTACAATAACTAGGACATGGAAGCAACCTAGATGTCCATCGACAGATGAATGGATAAAGAAGATGTGGTACATATACACGATGGAATCTTATTTGAGTCAGTTCTGATGAGGTGGGTGAACCTAGAACCTATTATACAGAGTGAAAAAGTCAGAAAGAGAAAAACAAATATTTTATGTTAATGCACATATATGGACTCTAGAAAGATAGTACTGATGATCCTACTTTCAGGGCAGCAAAGGAGACACAGAAAGAACAGACTTTTAGAAACAGTGGAAGAAGGGGAGGGTGGGATGATTTGAGAGAATAGCATTGAAACATATGCATTACCATATGTAAAATAGATAGCCAGTGGGAATTCATTGTATGATTCAGGGAACCCAAAACCAGTGCTCTGTAACAACCTAGATGGGTGGGATGCAAAGGAAGGTGGAAGGGATGTTCAAGAGGGAAGGGCATATGTATACCTATGGCTGATTCATGTTGATGGATGGCAAAAGCCATCATAATATTGTAAAGTAATTATCCTCTAATTAAAAAATAAAAAAGAAGAAGCTGGAAGACATTCCCACTCCTCTAAGCCCCTAGCCTGGGCATCTCAGACCCCTTTGGTCACCTTGAGCCATGTTCCCTGTTCTCCCTCTGCCTAGGCAAGAACAGACCTGGGCCAGAGCCTGGGGATACCAATAAGCAGGCTATTTCCGCCAGTAAAGTTAAACCCCCATGAAGTCAGGTCGTGGTCAGGGTCCAGGATTGAATTCATAGTGGGCTTGGCAGACAGGAGATCAGACAACTGATCACCATTAAGCACTTGCTCTCAAGTTCATTCTCATCCCAACCATTATTCTAATCATCTTCCTCATGTATAAAGAGCCCTGGTTCCCCTAGTAGCTACTGAATGAATACACAAATGCCACCCAGGACAACTTGTTGTTGACCCCAGGGAATGCCTAAAGAGCCAGCCACCTGCCCCAAAGCCTCCACTTTCCACCAACCCCTCCCACTGCAAGCTCCTCCCATCATCTCCCTTGGTCAGCTGAGCTTGGCTACCATCATTTTGATTTATTACTATCATTCCAAGTAGAGTGTGAGTATAAATATGTACTCAGCACTTTTGTAATGCTCTTTTCATCTTTTTTTGTTTGAAAGTTAGTCTTTTGGGCGGTTCCTTCTAAACACCTGGGATGAGAATATGTCCCAAGATGAAGAAGAGGTATTAAGAAAGTTATTGGAACAAACAAAAGCCATGCTTTTCATTTTTCTTCCCTACAAAATCGAGACGGTCTATTTGATTTCCCTTAGCTGAGCAGAAAATGTCGTGCTCAGTCCAAAACACCAGAAACATACAGGAACTTGGAATCTTAGCTGTGTCTGCAGGAACTCTCAGATTCAGTCACCTGCCAGGAATCAGCCACTGAGCCCCCAGCACTGCAAAAAAGAGGACACTCTGGCCCAGGAGAAAGAATAAAGAGTCCTGTAGGTGCAGGAAAAGCTCAGAGTTTCATGAAAGTGCATCTTTACAGAGGCTTCTCACTGGCTTTCTGGAAAGGACACATCAGAAAAAAGCACTGCTTGCATCCAATTGCTAAAGCCAGAGTATTTTGCTCTTTTTACTGCTTTTCCAAGGAGCAAAAATACTTCTTGGAAACCAAAGTAGAAGAACTTAGCTTTTATTGCAATATGAAAGCGTGTCTCATTTTCCAAGCATGGAACTAAATGTCTGTGTTGAGTACACTCTTGAATGCAAAGAGACTATGTAAACACACATGCCAGTGACTTAGGAACACAGAGTCACTTTCTTCTTTTTTTGTTCCAATTATATCAGGAAGGAGCAAGAAGTGACAGTAAGATGTCAACTCAGCATAGTGAGCAACCCGAACTCTGTGACCCAACTTTCCAGGTGCCAAAAAGTGGTCCATGTTCAGAAAAGAGTGTTGAGGCGTCGCTGGAGTGTATGTGAGGACTGTCCACAGGTCACCCAGGACTGATCTGGTCATACCCTGTGGCTTCCACCACTTGGAACCACTATCAAAGTGTCCGGGCAGTTGTGATGCCAAGCATGGCAACCCTCTGCTCCCTTCCTGAGAGCAAAACAGTGACAGACAGCATGGGGGTGTCAAACTGGGGAGTGCCCTGGAAACTGACAACCTCAACACCCCTGGGAGCTAGTTTAGGTCCTGGTGGCCTCCCCTCACCCTCCCTCCACTGAGCACTTTGTAATCCTTAAAGCAGGTTTGGATCTGTAAGGCATCATAGACCATTTCCTCCTCAGTTAAGCAACGTTTCTTGGAAAAGTGGAAATAAAGGTCTTTGCACTTCTCTCACCAGAGAGCCCCCATCTGTTTTCCACAAATGTTCTCCCAGATGTCCCCATAAATCTTGAACCACAGGCATCCCCAGTCTTTGGGGCCTTCCAACTTGTCTGGAAAAAGTGCCATGTTAACATTCTAAGGTGCTGGGAGACAGAGGTGGCCCTGCCCCATCGTGCCCCACCCCATTTGGTCCTGGAGAGATTGAGAACTTCTCTGTACACCCTGACCCTGGCTTTAATGCTGACTCAGGTCTCTTGCCCGTGTGGACTGACAGGCCTTTCTGCTGATAGCAGCATCTGTACTGATACCATCTCCTCTCTTTCTCTCCCTCCTTGCACACTCCCACAGACTGCTATGCACCAATAGGCCTTAAAATTAAAATAACAGCAATGACAGTCACACATAGAGAATGTTTCTGCCATTAGGATCACGTTTTCTTGAGTCAAACACAAGCCGCCTTCTAAGCTCACTTTTTGCAGAGTTGCATTTTCGCATGCTCTGTGAAAATATGTATTTAGTGAATTTGGACTGCTGAGCAAGGAACCAACCTGGAAGGTTCAAGCTCTTCTCCCCACTCTCTGCAGGCAAATCCTTTCCTGGTCGATAGAAATCTAGGAGGGAGTTCTTTCTATCCCTTTGGCCCTTGTGTTTGCTTTCCTCATTTTGCCTATCTGGGATTTCCAGAGTTGAGAACTCCAGGAAGTTTCTCTCCCAGTGCTGAGGATTTTCCCAGGAATAGCCCATTCTTTTTTTTTTTTTTGCTACACCACACAGCATGCAGGATCTTAGTTCCCCAAACAGGGGTCAAATCCACTTCACCTGCAGTGGAAGCATGAAGTCTTAACCACTGGACCACCAGGGAAGTCTTAAGGAATATCCTATTCTGAATAACAATCAAGTCCAATAGACTGTGGTCTCTCTTCCACCCAAAACTCTTGAAGCCTGTCCAGTCTTTGACTCTTGGACACTGTCAAGTTTATGCTGTTAGACTTCTTGGCCTTCAATATTTCACAGCCTCCAGAGAAGACAGGAGTTTGATATAGCAGCCTCACTTAAGGTGGGTGGGGTTACATCTGGAAAAATGCAAATACCTCTGTCTTTTGGCCTTGAATTCACAAAAGAAGACATCCCATTTGGCCCATCACAGTTCCTGTTAAATGCACACATATTCCTGTTCTCCATTTTTTTCTCTTGCCCATGGTCCCTTCCCTGGTGGCTCAGCAGTAAAGAATCCGCCTGCCAATACAGGAGATGCAGGTTTGATCTCTGGTCTGTAAAGATCCCCTGGAGTAGGAAATGGCACCCCACTCCAGTATTCTTGCCTGGGAGATCCCATGGACAGAAAATCCTGGTGGACTATAGTCCATGGGGTCGCAAAAGAGTTGGACAGAACTTAGCAACTAAACAACAACAAATCCAAAACTAACTGTTAATACATTTTTAATTAAAAGAAGTCTAAACACGTCTAAGCATTATTTAAAAAATCATTCTATCATCTATATAATCTTTTACAACTTGGGTTTTCCTTGCAAGCTTCTTGAGTTTTCTCTGACTCCAACTTTTCTTATTTACTTAGCAGCAGACTCACAATCATTATCAGTTTATCAATTTTTCATACAAAATAGGCCTGAGCAGGGTTCCACCACTCACCTGTCTTCAGTAAGCTCTTGTTCCTAGAACCCATCAGCCCATCTCCGCTTATATAGAGTCCCTGGCCTGCTTCCTCTTTCAAAAAGTGTTGACTTCATCCTCTTGAGAAGAGAGTTATGGCTAAGTCTTACAAATTATAGTAATCATCAAAATAATTATAAAGACTTTGAACTTATATAGGGCCTTTTATTCAGGAATGTTCTGACATTTTGTAAACAGTAATCAATTAGTTCCTGACCACACCTAAGAGGGCAGATCCTAGTTCTATTCACTTTGACACTTTCAGGTCCTACTGTGTGGGTGCTCAGTATGTCTGATTCTTTTGTGACCCTATGGACTATAGCCCACCAGGCTCCTCTGTCCACGGAATTCTCCAGGCAAGAATACTGGAGTGGGTTGCCTTTCCTTCTCCGGGAGATCTTCCCAACCCGGGGTTTGAACCCATGCCTCTCATGTCTCCTGCATTGCAGGTGGATGCTTTACTGCTGAGCTATTGGGAAAGCCCCTTCAGATCCTACACTTGTTTTTATTTTCACCAATTTCTGGGAATGGGGTCAGGTAAGAGAAGGAAGTAAGGAAGGGAAGAAGGAAGAAAGGGAGGGACAAATTGAATTGAATTTGTAGTATTAGAAGCTCTTATTTTTGGTGTGTATTTTAGGCAACAAGAGCCACGCCTTAGGTTGAATGATGCTCTTTTGTACTCATCCGATACTTACAGTTTGTTCCTAAATGTCTACCCCAATAAATACTTCGAGAGGGTTTATATGAAGTTTCAAGGAAAGACTCTTTGCCCCAGATTGCCCAAGGGATGAATTTCGTAATTAAAAGAGGGCGCCTCCTGCATCGCCATACCCTATGCCCTATTTCTACTGAATGGCTTGATTGCCACCAAACACCCTCACTGTTTGCTCTGCGCCTATGACAGGCCCCTCCCTTTGAGGGAAACACCCTTGGGGACCGGATCAGCGTCTCCTTAGTCTTTACAACCCCAGCACCTAACACCCTGCCCAGCACCTATGAGATGCTCAACCCATGGAATAAGCGGCTTGCTCATTGGCTGACTTGCTGATCTGTCTCTTTTGCATCCCCTGCCTTTTCCCCAGCCCCCTACTCTGCCACAACTGGAATGTTGGCTCCATGAGGGCAGTGAACTTGGCAGCTTCATTCATGACTGAATCCTCAGATTCCAGATCGGAGTATGGCACATTGTGAGTGTGTATTCAGTAAATACTTGCTGAATCAGTCAACGCAGAAAGAGTTCCTCCAGTCTCACCCAGGTTCAGATCCAGTCTCCAACCCCACATCCTATCTTGGGTTCCATTTTGCCTGGAGGATATTTCAGCCTGAAAACAAGTTGAGAGCAAAGCCTGGGTCTTTTTTCCTATATTATCTAAATGGCACCTAAGAGGTATTTGGCAGATGTTGCTGAAATGAATAAAAGAACCAATGGATATTTATGACTTGGGGAAGTCACTGACTCTATCTATGACCCAGACTTTGGAAACTGGGATTTCCTGGTTCTCTCCCTGGGGCAGAGACGGTGGGGCTACAAGAGGGCAAGGTCTTCTGAGCAAGCATCTAGACCCAGAGACCAAGAGTTCCTGATTTTCACATTTGTGGAGAGGGTGTGAGAACGCTGATCTCTCTGTTGTTGGCAGAGTTGGCATGAAAAGCAGATAAATAGGGACTTCCCTAGTGATCCAGGGGTTAATACTTCACTTTCCAATGCAAGAAGTGCAATTTCAATCCTGATCAGGGAGCTGAGATCCCACATGCCTCGTGGCCAAAAATTCCAAAACGTAAGACAGAAGCGATATTGTAATAAATTCAATAAAGACTTTAAAAATGGCCCACATCAAGAAAAAACTTTTTTAAAAAAAGGAGATAAACAATATACCCTATTATAAACCATATCCCTACCAAACCATAGAATCCTCTCTCTTTACTTTGTCTACCAAGGTCTAGCACACACCCATCACAACTCAAATTCATTAGAATGTGTGGAAATTTGGAAAAGCCTTGGGCTCATCTGTGAAGGCATCATATCCCCAGGGCCCATTTAACCCAGTGCTGAAGGCACATATCAGCATCCTGAAAGGCTCTCCCCTGGTTGGCAGCCTGCATGTTGCCTGGCAACAGCTCCACATAAATGATGCCCACTAATGCCCTCAGGCGTTGTTCAGTCTTCAGCAAGTCTCTATGGACAATCTTCCCTTCAAAGACCAGGTGGACACCCAGTGGGGAAGCTGGAGGAAGTATTGAAAAAATAGCTTGTTGAACTTGCTCTTAAGTGAGACTAAATAGAAACAGCTCAAGATATTCCCTGCCACACTTCTATAATTCTGACACCAATTCCACTGTGTGAGTTTTGTTCCATTCAAGTAGTTCTGTGACACCAGCTGAGTCTTACAATTTAACTCAATTCTGATACTATCTACCTGGAAATCAGATCCCACAGATTAAGGTCTAAGTCCTATAAGACTGCCTTCTGCTCCCACTTCCAAGTTCAGAAGCCAGTTGTAAGTTCAGGGTGCATCTGGACTTCTGACATGTTGCTGTAGATCAGAGGTGCCAATGCCCTCTCCTTGGGTTCCATTAATTTGCTAGAAGGGTCATAGAACTCGAGAACTTTTTACTTACAAGATCATCAGTTTGTTATAAAAGGTGTAACTTAGGAACAGCCCTATGGATAAGATGCCCTAGGACAAGGGCTGGGGAAGGGATGCAGAGCTCCCGTTGTGCTGGGAACCCTCTCCCTGAACTCCACATGCTCACCAGCCCAGAAGCTCTACGACTCCTCTCCTGGGTTTTATGATGGCTTCATTGCAGAGGCAGGATTGATTAAATCACTGATTATTGGTGACTGAACTCAATCTTCAGCCCCTCTCCCCTCAGTGGGATTGGAAGTTCCAATCCTCTGATCACTTGATTGATTCCCTGGCAACCAGCCCCCATCCTTGGAGTCTTTCATTAAAATAACAAAAGACAACTTTATGGTTCTCATCACTGAGGAAATTCTAAGGGCTTTAGGTGTTAGGGGCTCTGTGTCCATTAGGGAACAAATGGAGGGGCGGAGCTTGGAACCCAGGTTTAGGCTAAGAGCCAAACCTGTTTTGCCCTAGATGCTGCTCCAGGTGGCATTCGATTCTTCTTCTTTTTATTTTTTTTTCTTCTTCTTTTTAAATATTTATGTTTATTTATTTGGCTGAGCTGTGTCTTGGATCTTCAATCCTTGTTGCAGCTTGCAAACTCTTAGCTTCAGCATGCGGGATCTAGTTCCCTGACCCGAGTCTTAGCCACTGGACCACAAGGGAAGTCCCTTGGCAGCTCTTCTTGCCCTCCCCTGAGGCTGGTGTCAGACACACGCTTGGGGTACAGTCTCACAGAATGTACCCCATGGATACTGGGTGTGGCATACTCATTCTGTGGGTAGGCTGAAGACGGTTTTCCTGTTTCCATATCCTGGAAGGATCTTTTTTGCTTTTCTAAGAACAAGGAAGAAACTGATCTGATCTCATGTGCACCTGTAGAATCTTTGCATTCATTTGAAGAGATCCTATGGTCATATAAGCCTTATTATTGCTCTTCCATGCATGCATGCATGCCCAGTTTCTTCAGTCATGTCCGACTCTTTTAGACCCCATGGACTGTAGCCTGTGAGGCTCCTCTGTCCATGAGATTCTTCAGGCAAGAATATTGAAGTGGATTGTCATGCCCTCCTCCAGGGGATCTTCCTGACCCAGGGATTGAACCTGCATCTCCTGCGTCTCCTGCATTGCAGGTGGATTCTTTATCATTGAGCCACTGGGGAAGTCTGTTCTTTATCAAAGACTAGTCAAAACACCAGGAACAATAAAATCTATGCAAGCTTTTTTTCACACATTGAACACAGAATTTATGGATGATTTTTTTCCCATTTCTTTTCACAGTGTAGGATGCCATGCTCAGAAAGAAAGGTCTATACTCTCATTTCAAAAGTCCATATCTTCCAGTTTTCAATGAAGTCAATGTGAAGGAAAGCTATGATTGAAATTTCAGTCTAAGAAAAATTTGACTACCAAAACCTGTCGTATGGGAAAAGGTATCATGTCTAAATATGCTGCTGGTTGCTGCAAGGACAATTTGAAACCTAACTGCTTTTCTTGTCAGTGATTGCTGGCAGAAGAGAGGTATTTTGATCAATCTTGCTCACAAGAAGCCTCCTGCCAGCTCTAGGAGTCAGAGAATTGTCTTGTTCTTAGTAGTCAAACTCCAGTTCATTGAGAAGTTCTTCTGTGCTTGTTTTTCTCTGGGGGAAAATCTTCTATTTTGCAAGCCTACTTTTAAAATCTTTGGCTTGACACATCCCTAAGTTATGAAGTCCCCTTGTGTGTTAAGAGCAATGATTTAATACCAGTTTACAAACATGTGAGTACCTATATAAATTCAGACATGTAAACACATATTTTATTGGCTTTCCTCTTATACATAATAAAATCTCCAAGAAAAATACTTCTCAATTGTCAAAAACTTCTATTACATGGACCAGAAAATTTTTTTTGCCTGAAAGCATTAGAGAGATTGCCTATGAATGAAGGCTGGACCTTTAATTTGTTCTGATTACTTCTAGTTTATGTAAAGAAAAAGAATAATTTGGCATTTGAATTATGAACCTGACATAGGCACTTTTGTGCATTTTCTATTTATATTCATATGATGCCTTTTCTCCGATAAGAGTGAAATAAAATATTGACCTTGTGTTAACAACAACAACAAAAAAACTACAAAAGCAAGGCAAATAAAAAAATGCCTAGGCGGGTTATAGAGAAAAGCAATTCCAGGAAGCAAGTAACAACAATATCCCTTTCAAAGTATTTCTGTTCCTCCATTAAATGAGTATTTACTTAGTACCTGCAATGTGCCAACCACTGGGTTTATGCCAGGAATAAAATATTTAATAAGACACAGCCTCTGCCCTCAAGAAGTTCACTGCCATTTATTTGCTGATGATTTTCTGACCTCTGTAGGGCTAAGGGGCTAAACTGCTGGCTCCTCCTGGAGCCAACATCCAGCCTTTCATGTACAAGTCATAAAACTCCGTAGAATTTATTAGCCAGCCTATAACACACTGATGAAGTAACTCTGAGTTCTTTGTCCACAGGCATGGAAGTGTGAGACCAATGACACTGTCGTATTCAGGAACCAATAAAATTCTTAGATGCTGTGACTCATGTGATTTGTGTCAAATAGCCCAAATGTGGGAACCTACCCAAGGGATCACCCAGTCACGCCTCACAGTGGTGGGTCCCTTCCCAGGGTATCAGACACTTTCACATGTGCTGTTGTAGCGCCCTTGTGATGAATTGTTGCTGTTGTTGTTTAGTCACTAGGCAGACATCATCATCACCCTTATTTTATGGTTGAGGAGACTGTAATATAACAATAATGAAACGGTTTATTCAGATGACCACATCAGCATGGGGGCAGAGGTCAGGTAAGGTGGACTTGTTTGCCTTCAACCTTATAACCTATAACTCTTCAGAGAAGATAGAGATCCTTTCTTAAATTTGATGGCATCTCTGAGGACTACCGTGATTTAGGAACCTGCATCAGTCAAGGCCACAGAAAGTTGCTTATTACATGGAGAACACTGGCTCACGGTGGTTGTATAGAGGTGACATCCTCCAGTGGTGGCTGGGATCCAGGGGTATGATGCATCCCTAGCAAGGCCGGGGAGGTAGCCTTTGATCAGGGAATGCCATTGATCAGGTCTGGGAATGGAGCTCTGTGTCCCACATCTCGGGGATTTGCATTCAGGAATGGAGGACATTAGATGCTCTGAGCATGGAGCTCCCAGGGGTTACTATCCAAAATCAGATCCTGAGGGGAAGCCTGGATCATGGAGTCACCAATGTCAAGTTCAGGGTGACCCTGGAAAATCTGAGATGGAGATTTATCTGAGTAGTAAGATGTGTTGCCTTAAGAACATAGAGACCAGGCTCGGGAGCGCCTCATTTACAGCCAGTAATTTCAAGCCATCTATGGCCTCGGTAATAGTGGTCAGTTGAGTAACCAGAAGGAATAAGAAAGTTCTTATGGTTTGTAGACACTCCCTTGAGAATAACTGCCTCGTATTTGTGTCAAAAGGAGTGCACTAGAAGCTGGCTAGGGCTTCCCCTCCACTGGTTCTGAATTAACTTTAACTTGGGCTGAGATGCATCAGTTGGCTGTTCTGTCTTATGATTCCTCCAAATAATAATTAATTCTGGGATCCACTAGACTTGTGGACCTGAATGTGTAATGGTGTCATTCAATTCTAAGATTTCTATTTGCTTTTCTGTATCTTTAAAAGTTATTTTCTTTTGCTGAGACTTTCTATTTATCTGCTAAGACTTTGTTTTTTTCAAGCAAGCACATTTGTTGAAGGATTTAGAAATCTTTGTCAGATACATCTAGCGTCTCTGTCCTCTGGGTATGGGCATCTACTGACTCTTCTTTCACTTATTTGGAGATCTCACTAGTTCTTGGTATGATGAGGGATTTTTCGTTGAAATCTGGACATTTGAGGTATTATGTTATGAGACTCTGGATCTTATCTAAACCTGTTTTAACTAGGGGGCTTCCCAAGTGGTGCAGCGGTAAAGAATCTGCCTGCCAATGCAGGAGACACAGGTTTGATCCCCTGGGTCAGGAAGATCCCCTGGAGTAGGAAATGGCAACCCACTCCAGTATTCTTGCCTGAAATATTCCATGGACAGAGGAGCCTGGGGAGCTAAATCCATGGTGTCACAAAGAGTCAGACACAACTGAGCTACTGAGCACACGTATTAACAGCTCCCTCGGACACTGGCTCAACCGGGGAAGGGAAGGGTGCCGTGTCTTTACTGCTAGGTGCGGTTGGGAGTTCAGGGTCCCCGCTCAGTCTCCACTGACACCCTGTGAGGAGCGGATCCTTATTACTGTCGTGCAGGGTTGGGGGTCGGTTCCCAAGCAGGCCTCTGCTGACATCTCCCCAGCTGGGAAGAGTAAGAGTGCCCAGCTGCAACTCTGACACTGGGTGGGGGTGACCTCATTACCTCTGAATGGTAAAGTCCTGATTTTCCATTAGACCCACACAGAATCAGCTCCACTGGAGAGAAGGTGCTCATTACTGTCAGGTGATGGCGGAAGTCTTCAGGGACACCACGGTGAGAGCAGGACATTCAGGAACCCCGTTGGGGTTAAAGTCCCAGCTTCCTTCCTGACACCACAACTTGGGGAGCAATTGAGCCCCTTGTTACAGCCTGCCGAGGGGGGAAGATCTAAGTTCCCTGTTCAGCCTCTGCTGCTAGGGGTGGGGCTAGAGTTTGATCTCTGTGTTTGCCTGAAGTAGAGCGGTAATTGTCAGAGGTTGTCTGTCTTGCCAGGTTGCTCCTTTCTTGGTCCTCTGGTTAGACACATTGCAGATTTTGTCGAGGTCTTTTGCGGGAGGGAAGGGAGTTTTTCTGGGATCATGGGTGTTTCCAGGTTGCTGGTTTCTTCTGCAAAGTCTGGCATATACAGAGCAGAAACCAACCAAACAAAAAACAAAGCAAAAGAAAACAAACAAAACCCAGGGAACTCACTGCCACGTCATTCTTCAGGTCATGAGCCAGTCTGCCTTCTTTTCTTGACTTTTCGGTTTTTCAATGGTTTTTGTTTTTTTGGTTGGTTGGTTTTGGTTTTGTGATTTTATTTTACTGAAGTATGGTGGCGCTAGTGGTAAAGAATGCACCTGCCAATGCAGGAGACAAGAAATGTGGGTTCCATCCCTGGATCGGGAAGATTCCCTGGAGGAGGGCTTGGCAACCCACTCCAGTATCCTTGCCTGGGCAGGGGAGACTGGTGAGCTACGGTCCAAGGGGTCGAGAAGAATTGGACACGACTTAGCAGCTAAACAGCAGTAGTGTCCCTTATACGGAGCAGCGGAAAGTCTTAGAGCAGGCAAGGTAACTTGTGCTGAGCAGGCAAGCTCTGATTGGTTGACCTGACCCTTCCTTGAACGGGAGAGCTGAAGGTAGAAACTTACCGTGAACAACTCCATGTTAGGCTTAATCTGGTTCCTTTAACAGTTGTTAAGTAAAAGTAGGTTGTCAGGAAGGTTAAATGGTATATAACTAATATTAAGCATCTAGGACAGTGCTAGATACCTAGGTATGTTCTATTTCTTTATGTGGCTGATCATTAGAGCCACATGGAGAGCTTTTTAAAAACATCGAGATGCCTGTGCCATGTTCCAGGCCAATTACCTTGGATTCTCTCGGGGTTGGGCCCAGGCATGGGTACTGTTTGAAGCTCCCCAGGTGTGGTGGGCAGAACAGTGGTCTCGCAAAGACCATGTCTTAATCCCCAAACCCTGTGACCTGTTTTCTGAATGTATGTTACCAGAAGGGAATCAAGGCAGCAGGTGGAATTAAGATTGCTAACTAAGCAACTGACCTTAAGATAGGTAGATAATTCTGGATTATCCATGTGGGTCCAGTGTATTTTCAGGGATCTTTGACCGTGGAAGCAGGAAGCAGAGGAGTCAGTGTCAGAGATGCTAACAGGCATCAATCCTTACGAAGAGGGAGTGAAGGGCCCCTAGCCGAGGAATGATGCAGTCTCTAGGTGGAAAAGACAAGAAAATGGATTCTCTATGGAGCATCCAGAAAGAGGCCAGCCCTGCTGACCCTTAGGTTTGAGCCCAGTGAGTGCCCCAGACTTCTGACCTCCAGAACTGTCTGTTGTTTTTGGCCACTGTGTTTGTGGTAGTTTCTACAACAGCAACAAGGAACTGAGATGTGCAACCAAGGTTAAGAACCACTGTCAAAAACCAAAACCCTCTTTGCTGCTGAGTTTCTGTGGGCTCTCAGCCATCATTTGTCAAAATCTTTTCTAGAAATCTTTTGAGGAATGTGGCTTTGCCGGAGAGGGAGTGAGTTGCTGTGGCTGTTTCACTGTTTCCAGTTCTTTATTTTTTATTTCTAAATTTTAAAAATTGAGATAAAATTTACATATAACATGTAAGTTTAAGGTGTATGTGTTGATTTGATACAACTACATACGCAAATTTGGTTACCCCCATAGTTTTATTTTTTATTATTTATTTTTAAAATATGTAAGTATGCATTTGTTTATTTGGCCGTGTCGGGTCTTGATTGTGGCAGGCAGGGTCCTCGGCTGGGGCTTGGCAACTTTTAGTTGCAGCATGTGGGATTGAGTTCTCTGACCAGGGGTCGAACCCCAGTCCCCTGTGTTGGAAACTTGGAGTTTTAGCCACTGAACCAACAGGGAAGTACCACCACCATGGTTTTAGCTAATGTGCTTATCATGACACATGCTTTGCATTTCTTTTTTGTGGTAAGAACAATTAAGATCTAGTCTCTTACCAATTTAGATGTAATACAGTATTGTTGACTATGATCACTATACCATTTATTGAATCACCAGAGCTTATTCATCTTCTAGTTGCAGGACTGTGCCCTTTAACAACATCTCCCAAATTCCCCCACCCACCAGCCCTTGGCAATCATCATTCTACTCTTTAAAAAAAAAGAGTTTGGTGTTTTTATTTATTTGGCTGTGGCGTGCGGCATATGGGATCATAGCTCGCTGACCAGGGAGCAACCCTGACTTGGGAGTCTTAACCACTGGACCCCCAGGGAAGTCCTGAGTTGGCATTTTCAGATTGCACATATGAAAGATATCATAGTTTATCTCACTCAGCATAATGCCTTCAAGATCCATCCATGTTACTGAAATGACAGGATTTCCTTCTTTTTTGATTTAATTTTCTTAACACCAAAAACATTTAGTATTGGGGTATAGCCAATGAGCAATGTTGTGATGGTTTCAGGTGGACAGCAAAGGGACTCAGCCAGACATACACATGTGTGCATTCTCCCCCAAACCCCCCTCCCATCCAGGCTGGCACATAACATTGAGCAGAGTTCCACGTGCTACACAATAGGCCTTTGTTGGTTATCCATTTTAAATATAGCAATGTGTACATGACCTTCCCAAAGTCCTTAACTATCCCTCCCCACCCAGCAACCATGAGTTCATTTTCTAAGTCTGTGAGTCTCTTTCTGTTTTGTAAGTTCATTTGTATCACTTCTTTTTTGATTCCACATATAAGGGATGTCATGATTCATATGATATTTCTCCTTCTCTGACTTACTTTACCCAGTATGACACTCTTTATGTCCATCCATGTTGCTACAAATGGGCTTATTTCATTCTTTTTAATGGCTGAGTAAAATTCCATTGTGTGTGTATACATATATGTTACATTATATACACACACACACACACACACACACACACACACACACACACACACACACACACCACATCATCTTTATCCATTCCTCTGTCAATGGACATTTAGGTTGTTTTCATGTCTTGGCTATTGAGAATAGTGCTGCAGTGAACATTGGGCTGCATGCATTCTTTAGGGCCCTGTCTTTCTTTGGATACATGCCCAGGAATAGGACTACAAGGTCATATGGTAGTTCTAGTTTTAGTTTTTTAAGGAACCTCCATACTGTTCTCCATAGTGGCTGCACCAGTTGACATTCCCACCAACAGTGCAGGAGGGTTCCCTTCTCTCCACACCATCTCCAGCATTTGTTGTTTGTGGATTTTTTTGACAACAGTCATTCTGACTGGTATGAAGTGATATCTCATTATAGCTTTGACTTGCATTTCTCTAATAACTAGTGATTTGAACATCTTTTCATGTGCCTTTTGGTCATCTGTATGTCCTCTTTAGAGAGATGTCTGTTCAGGTCTTCTGCCCATTTTGAGTGGATTGTTTGTTTTGATGCTATTACGTGTCATAAGCTGTAAATTTTGGAGACTAATCCCTTATCAGTGACACCATTTGCAAATATTTTCTCCCAATCTGTGGGTTGTCTTTTTGTTTTGCTTATTGTTTCCTTTGCTGTGCAAAAGCTTCTGAGTTTAAGTAGGTCCCATTTGTTTATTTTTGCTTTTATTTCCATTATTCTGGGAGATGTATTTAAAAAGATTTTGCTGTGATTTATGTCAGAGAGTGTTCTGCCTAGGGATTTCCTTCTTTCTCCTGGCTGAATAATACTTCATTGTGTATATATGTAATATACGTACATACATATATACATAGTTTATACACACATCTTTATCCACTGACAGACACTTAGGTTGTTTCCATATCCTGGTTATTGTGACTATTGCTGCAATAATCTTGAGAATGCAGATCTGTTTTTGATATCCTGTTTTCATTTCCTTTGGATATACACCTAGAGATGAGATGTCTGGTTCATATGGTAGTTTTGTTTTGTTTTTTTTCTGACCATGCTATGCAGCATGCAGAATCCCAATTCCCTGAAGAGGGATCAAACCTGCACCCATTGCATTGGAAACGCAGAGTCTTAACACCGGACTGCCAGCAAAGTCCTCACATGGTAGTTCTGTTTTTAATTTTTTGAGGAAATTCCATATTGTTTTTCACTGTGGCTTCATCAATTTACATTCCTGCCAAGAGTCTAAGAAAATAAAAGTGTCAGTTGCTCAGTCTTGTCTGACTCTTTGCAACCCCATGGACTGTAACCCACCAGGCTCCTTTGTCCAAGGGGATTCTCTGGGCAAGATTACTGGAGTGGGTTGCCATGCCCTTCTTCAGGGGATCTTTCTGACCCAGGGATCAAACCTGGGTCTCCTGCAGTGCAGGCAGATTCTTTACCATCTGAGCCATCAGGGATGAACATCTTTTCATGTGCCTGTTGGCCACTCAGATGTCTTTGGACATTTGGGAAAATTTCTATTCAGTTCTTCTGTCCATTTTAAAAATTGTATTGTTTGTTTTCATGTTATTGAGTTATACAAATTTATAAAATATATTTTGTACATTAACCCCTTATCTGATACATGGTTTGCAAATATTTTCTCCTATTCCATAGGTTGGTTTTTCTTGGTGATTTCTTTTGCTGTGCAGAAGCGTTTTAGTTTGATATAGTCCCACTTGTTGATTTTTGGGTTTGTTGTTTGTGCTTTTGGTGTCTTAGCCAAAAATAATCATTGCCAAGGCTAATGTTAAAGAGCTTCTTCCCCGTGTTTTCTTGGAGTTTTACAATATTGGGTCTTATGTTTAAATCTTTAATCTACTTCAAGTAGTGAGTAGTGTAAGATAAGGATCTAATTTCATTTTTGTTTTGCATATGGTTATACAGTTTTCCAAACACTATTTATTGACTATCCTTTCCCCATTGAATGTTCTTGGTCCTCTTGTCAAACAGTTGACCATTTATGCATGGAGTTTATTTCTGAGGGATTCCTTAATAGCTCAGTTTGTAAAGAATCCGCCTGCAATACAGGAGGCCCCAGCTCAATTCCTGGGTCAGGAAGATCTGCTGGAGAAGGGAAAGGCTACCCACTTCAGTATTCTGGCCTGGAGAATTCCATGAATTGTAAAGTCCATGGGCTCGCAAAGAGTCAAACACGACTGAGTGACTTTCACTTTCACTTCACTTCACTTTATTTCTGAGCTCCCTATTTAATTCCATTGGTCTATGTGTCTAGCACCATGCTGATGTAATTATTAGTGGTTTGTAGTATAGTTGAAATAAGGAAGTGTGATGCTTCCAATTTTCTTCTTTCTTGGGGCACTTTGGCTATTCAGAGCCTTCCATGATTCCTTACAAATTTTAAGATTGTTTTTTCCATTTTTGTGAAATATGCCATTGGGAATTTTGATAGAATTGCATTAAATCTATAGATGACTTTGGATGGTATGGCCCAAACACAAAATTTAAATCAACTATAATAAAATTTTAAAAGAGATCAGTTATGTTTCTATACACTAACAATGAAATATGTCCCAATTACAATAGTATAAAAAACAATACTTAGGAGTAAATTTAATCAAGGGAGTGAAAGATCAGGAAAATGAAAACCACAAGACTTTGAGAAAAGAAATTTAAGACAATGTAAACAGATGGAAAGAGATCCTGTGTTCATGTATCAGAAGAATTAATATCGTTAAAGAGACCTGGTTTTGACCTCTAGGTTGGGAAGATCCCCTGGAGGAGGGCATGACAGCCCAACCCAGTATTCCTGCCTGGAGAATCCCCATGGACAGAGTAGCCTGGTGGGCTACAGTCCATGGAGTCACAGAGTTGGACATGACTGAGTGACTAAGCACAGCACATAAGTGATATAATATAATATTTGTCTTTTTCTTTCTGACTTATTTTACTTATTGTGAGACTCTCTGGATCCATCCGTGTGGCTGCAAATGGCATTTCATTTTTTATGGCTGAGTAATATTCCACTACACACACATACCATACCACACACACATATGCTGTGTCTTCTCTATCCATTCATCTGTTGATGGACACTTAGGTTTCTTCCATGTTCTGGCTATTAGAAATAGTGCTGCTTTGAACATTGAGATGCAAGTAATTTTTCAAATGAAAGTTTTCATCTTTTCTGGATATATGCTCAGGAGTGGGACCTGGATCATGTGGTAACTATGTTTAATTTTAGTTTTTTTTTTTTTCCAGTGGGTTTGTCATACATTGATATGATTCAGCCATGGATTTACATGTATTCCCAATCCCGATCCCCCCTCCCACCTCCCTCTCCACCCGATTCCTCTGGGTCTTCCCAGTGCACCAGGCCGGAGCACTTGTCTCATGCATCCCACCTGGGCTGGTGATCTGTTTCACCATAGATAGTATACATGCTGTTCTTTTGAAATATCCCACCCTCACCTTCTCCCACAGAGTTCAAAAGTCTGTTCTGTATTTCTGTGTCTCTTTTTCTGTTTTGCATATAGGGTTATCGTTATCACCTTTCTAAATTCCATATATATGTGTTAGTATGCTGTAATGTTCTTTATCTTTCTGGCTTACTTCACTCTGTATAATGGGCTCCAGTTTCATCCATCTCATTAGAACTGGTTCAAATGAATTCTTTTTAATGGCTGAGTAATATTCCATGGTGTATATGTACCACAGCTTCCTTATCCATTCATCTGCTGATGGGCATCTAGGTTGCTTCCATGTCCTGGCTATTATAAACAGTGCTGCGATGAACATTGGGGTGCACGTGTCTCTTTCAGATCTGGTTTCCTCAGTGTGTATGCCCAGAAGTGGGATTGCTGGGTCATATGGCAGTTCTATTTCCAGTTTTTTAAGGAATCTCCACACTGTTCTCCATAGTGGCTGTACTAGTTTGCATTCCCACCAACAGTGTAAGAGGGTTCCCTTTTCTCCACACCCTCTCCAGCATTTATTGCTTGTAGACTTTTGGATAGCAGCCATCCTGACTGGCGTGTAATGGTACCTCATTGTGGTTTTGATTTGCATTTCTCTAATAATGAGTGATGTTGAGCATCTTTTCATGTGTTTGTTAGCCATCTGTATGTCTTCTTTGGAGAAATGTCTGTTTAGTTCTTTGGCCCATTTTTTGATTGGGTCATTTATTTTTCTGGAATTGAGCTGCAGGAGTTGCTTGTATATTTTTGAGATTAATCCTTTGTCTGTTTCTTCATTTGCTATTATTTTCTCCCAATCTGAGGGCTGTCTTTTCACCTTACTTATAGTTTCCTTTGTAGTGCAAAAGCTTTTAAGTTTCATTAGGTCCCATTTGTTTAGTTTTGCTTTTATTTCCAATATTCTGGGAGGTGGGTCATAGAGGATCTTGCTGTGATTTATGTCGGAGAGTGTTTTGCCTATGTTCTCCTCTAGGAGTTTTATAGTTTCTGGTCTTACATTTAGATCTTTGATCCATTTTGAGTTTATTTTTGTGTATGGTGTTAGAAAGTGTTCTAGTTTCATTCTTTTACTGGTCAAGTGGTTGACCAGTTTTCCCAGCACCACTTGTTAAAGAGGTTGTCTTTTTTCCATTGTATATTCTTGTGGAAGGAGATTCCATACTGCTGTCCATGGTGGTTACACCATTTTACATTCCTACCAATAGATTGGGAAAGTTCTTTTTCCTCTAGCATTTACTATTTGTAGACTTCATAATGATGACCGTTCTGACTGGTATGAGCTAATACTCACTGTAATTTTGGTTTGTATAATAATTAGAGATGTTTACCATCTTTTCATGTGCCTATTGGCCATCTGTATGTCTTCTTTGGAGAAATGGCTATTTAGGTCTTCTGTCCATTTTTTGACTGAGTTGTTTGGTGTTTTGATATTGAGTTGTATGAGCCATTTGTGTATTTTGGAAATTAAGCCCTTGTTGGTTGCACTGATTGCAAATTTTTACTTCCAGTTCATTGGTTGTCTGTTCATTTGTTTCCTTTGCTGTGCAAAACCTTCTAAATTTGATTAGGTCCCATTGGTTTATTTTTTATTTCTTTTGCCTTGGGAGATTGACTTAAGAAAATATTGCTATGATTTACAAAACATTTCAAAGAATGTTTTACTTGTGTTCTATTCTAGGAGTTTTATGGCATCATGTCTTATATTTAAGCCATTTTTAGTTTATTTTTTGTGTATGATGTGAAGGAGTGTTCTAATTTCATTGATTTACATGCAGCTATCCAGCCTTCTTAACACTACTTGATGAAGAGACTAGCTTTTCTCCATTGTATATTCTTGCCTCTTTTGTTGAAGATTAATTGACCATAGGTGTTTGGAATTATTTCTGGGTTCTCTATTCTGTTCCATTGATGTATATGTCTATTCTTGTGCCAACACCATGCTGTTTTGATTACTGTAGCTTTGTATTATTGTCTGAAGTCTGGAGGGGTTATACCTCCAGCTTTGATCTCTTTCCTCAAGATTGCTTTGGCAGTTTTGGTCTTTTGTGGTTTCATATAAATTTAGGATTATTTTATCCAGTCCTGTGAAATATCATGGGGAATTTGATAGAAATCACATTAAATCTGTAGATTGCTTTGGATAGTATGGCCATTTTAACTATATTAATTTTTCCACTTCAAGAGCATGGGATATCTTTTTACTTCTTAAGATCATCTTTGATTTCCTTTATCAATGGAAACATAATTGATTCCTGTATGTTGATTTTTATATTCTACAATGTACTAAATTTATACAGTTCCAGTTTTTTTTATTGACTTTTTAGGATTTTCTTTATAAGAGATCATATGTGCATGCTCAGTCACATCTGACTCTTTGCAATACCATGGACTGTAGCCCACCAGGCTCCTCTGTCCATGGGATTTTCCAGGCAAGAATGCTGGAGGGGGTTGTCTTTTCCTTCTCTAGGGGATCTTTCCAACCCAGGGATCGAACTTGCGTTTCTCACATCTCCTGCTTTGGCAGGTGGATTCTTTACCACTAGTGCCTCCTGGTAAGCCCCATATTATCTATAAATAATGAAAATTTTACTTCCTCCTTCCTGAATGAATGCCTTTCATTTCTTGCCTAATTGATCTAGCTAGGACTTCTAGTATTATGTTGAATAATAGTGGTGAATGTGGGCACATGTCTTGTTCCTAATGTTATGGGAAAACCTTTTTCTTTTTCTTTTTTTTTTTTAAAGCTTTCAGTCTTCCATCACTGATAATGATGTTAGCTGTGGGCTTGTCATATATGGCCTTTATTATGTTGAGGTACATTCCTTCTATACATAATTTTTTGAGTTTTTATCATATGACTTTTATCTTTTATCCTATTAAAGTGTTGTATCTCATTTGTTGATTTACATATATTAAACCAGCCTTGCATCTCAGGTATAAATTCCACTTGGTCATGGTGTATGATCCTTTTAATGTGCTATTGAATTAGATTTCTTAATACTTTGAGGATTTTTTAATCTATATCCATCAGGAATATTGGTCTGTAGTTCTTTCTTATAGTGTGCTTATGTGGCTTTGGTATCAGGGTAATGCTAGCATCATAAAATGAGTTTGAAAGTGATTCCTCTTTGATTTTTCGGAAAAGTTTCAGAAGGACTGGCACTAATTATCTTTTATATGTTTGGTAGAATTTGCCAGTAAAGCTTCTTTCCCTCTGGCTGTTTTTAAGATTCTCTTTGATATATGACATTTTCATTATATCTTAGAGAAGAGGTTAGGGGAGAACAAAGAAAAAATAATGAGGATAGACCATTAGACTTTCTTCATTCTACTTTCTTTGTTCTCCACTAACTGTGTTATTTCAAAGTTCCAATCCTTTGGCTCACTTTTCCTGTCTTCCATTAGATCTACTTTGCTGTACATGTTTTATATTGCATTTTTCATTTTGTTCACTGAATTTGTCACCTCCAGAATTTGGTCATTTTTAATGATTTCTGTCTCTTTGTTAAATTTCTCATTTTTCATGTATTTTCCTCATTTCATTGAGTTGTCTGTGTTTTCTTGTAGCATACTGGATTTTCCTCAGAACTGCTGTTTCAAACTCTATATCAGCTTGATCTCAAAATTCCATGTCATTGAGTTCAGTTATTGGAGGATTACTGTTTTCTTTTGGTGATGATATTTTTCATGCTCCTTGGAGGTTTGCAGCTTGTGCACTGAAGCAGTTGTTGTTCAGTGGCTGAGTCGTGTCTGACTATGACTCACAGCTATGGCGAACCGTGAATGCTGCCGCCAGATTCGCGGTCTCCAAAGAAGGAGATTTAACTCCAGGACCAAAGAGAGTCTCAGTCACTCAGAGCTTTGTGTAGATTTTATTTAAAGTGAAAGTGACAGAAAAAGCTTCTGACATAGATATCAGAAGCGGGCAGGAGAGTACCCGCCTCACTAGTTTAAGTGGGCCTTATATACTTCTCAACTAGCTGCTGAAAATAGGTTAAAAAATACCTCAAGACTGTGAGAATTTTGCCCAGACCCTTTCCCGTAACATACTCCTGGGATGACATCAGCACGAGATTAGCCAGAAGGACAGGTTAACCCAGAGCTCAAGGCTGTGGAAGTTTTTACCCAGACCTTCTCCCATGACATACATCCAAAGCTCAAAAAAAGGAATGTCCTTGAACAAGAGATACTGCTGCCCAGGAGGCCTACTTGTCTAAGGCAAAAGAATGTGAAAAAGAAAGAATGTTTACCTCCTCCTTAAAGGGGCCTTAGGCTTGGACTCTTTGTCAACCTGCTGAAGTTAACTTTCTCATGACCCCATGAACTGTAGCATGCCAGGCTCTTCTGTCCTCCACTATCTCCTGGTGTTTGCTCAGATTCATGTCCATTGAGTTGATGATGCTATCTAACTATCTCACCCTCTGCCTCCCCCTTCACCTTTTGCCTTCAGTATTTCCCAGGGTCTTTTCCAATGAGTCGGCTCCTCCCCTCAAATTCACCGGTCACCTTCAGGTGGGATATACTGTTCATTGTCCTGTTACATCTGGATTTTCTCTGACCCTGTCTGGGTGCACCTGCTCCACACTTCTTTCTCCCTTTTGTGATGGAATTGTTAAGCTTTTATGCCCTCTCCGGTTCTTACAACTCATCAGGTTGACCTCTGGAAACCTTTCTTTGTTTGCCAGAAGGTGGCACTACAGCACAAGATTGAGGTTCTTGTCCACAGACCCTGGTCAGATTTTTCTGACTGCAGTCAGTAGCACACACAGTGTCCACGGCAGAGTAGGGGTGGAGGGGGGAGTGTGAGTCTAGCACTCAGGGCTTTGGGGGTACCTGCGGGTCCAGTGGGGAGATTTTCAGGCGAGTCTCCCAGAGGCTCATGAGCAGACTTCCTGCCGGAATCCTGAGCACAGTCAGTGGGAACCATGTCCCTTTAATGCTGTTTGATACTCTTAAAATTTTTTTTATTGGCGAATAGTTGATTTACAATGCTGTGTTAGTTTTGGGTGTACAGCAAAATGAATCCGTTATACATATACATATATCCACTCTTTTAAAGATTCTTTTCCCATATAGGTCATTACAGAGTGCTGAGTAGAGTTCCCTGGGCTGCATGTGCGTGTGTGCTAAGTCGCTTCAGTCGTGTCCAACTCTTTGTGACGATATGGACTGTAGCCTGCCAGGCTCCTCTGTCCATGGGGTTCTCCAGGCAAGAATACTGGAGTGGGTTGCCATGCCCTCCTCCAGGGGATCCTCCTGACCCAGGGATCGAACCCGACTCTTAGGTCTCCTGCATTGGCAGGTGGGTTCCTTACCACGAGCCCCACAGTAGGTCCTTATTAGTTATCTATTTCTGTTTAATATCCTTATCTGCCTCTTTTCTGATTTCCTTCATCTCTCCAGTCCCGGAGGCCCTGCCTCAGCACTCGAGGTGCTGCTGGAGAGAAAGGGGTTTGTCCAGCAGTGTCCCGCACAGCCAGGACACCCAGGCGCTCACACACTGCTCTCCTTTCCCCTGGGAGAGAGGCTGCTGTTGGTTCGTTCAGCCCTGCAGGGCACTGCTTTGGGAGGGGCAGCACTGGCAAAATTCTTCTTACCCCCTCCAGTGCATCCAAATCCATCCTTCTTTTCTTTTTTCCCTCCAGCAGTGTGTTGGACTCTCTCCTCTGGAAGGTTGGACATCCGTGGGTATCTGCCCAGGTCAGCACTCTGCAGGTCTTGCCTGACCGTGGCTGGGAGGGGTTGGGGCACGTTCCCCAACACTGTTGGCTCCATGGCCTGTACCAAGGTCTGCCTGTTACCAGATGCACGGGCACTGAGACTCCTCCTGGATCCCTTGGCTTTCGGTGGTGGAGCCCACAACTCCCACAGAGGTATTTTGTTTATGGATGGATGGGTAATTAGCTGTTGTGATTGTTTTTAAAGTTTGTTTTTTTTTTTTAAGGCTTATTTATTTGGATGTGCTGGGTCTCTGTTGCTGCTCAGATTGCGGTGCACAGGCTTCTCATTGCACTGGCTTCTCCTGTTGTGGAGCACAGGCTCTAGTGCATTCAGGCTTCAGTAGCTGCAGCATGTGAGCTCAGTAATTGTGGCTCTCAGGCTCTAGAGTACAGACTCAGAAGTTACAGCACACAGGCTTAGTTGCTCCATGGTATGTGGGATCTTCCCAGACTCGGGATTTGAATCTGCGTCCCCTGCATTGGCAGGTGAATCCCTTACCACTGAGCCACCAAGGAAACCCAGTTGTTTTATAAAGGGACAAAAAGGAGGGACATCTTATACCACATAATGCTGAGGTCATTTCCCATTGCCAGTTTTCACAATCAGGACTTCTCCCTTACGAGATTCAGCCTGCTTTAGTTTTATTTTTGTCTTTCTGAAGGACCACACTCTTCTTTTTTCTGTGCAATTTGAAACACACAGTTAGAAAAACAGAGTTGTAAATAATGGGTTTCTTTACAAGGATGGTAATGACTAGCACAAAATTATTTAAGTCAGATGGCTTAAAAATACATGAAACAAGAATTTATAACATATGTAAGAAAAAGGGCATACCCCTCGTTACACTTAACGGAAGAAAGATTAGAAAAGTCTAAGAGAGTCTCATGAAGGGGGGAGTGTATTAACTTGTTTGCTTGGAGGGATCTGGGAAAGAGGACACTAAGGAAGCTGGGCCACTCACAGAAGGGGTGCGAAGTGGAGAGGAAAGATCTTGGCAGTGATCTGAGTGTAGGGAAGCCTTCTAACAGACCTGCACTGTCCAAGAAACCCAGAGAGCATGTGTCCTCTCCTACCTCACCAACGCCTTCCCTCCAAACCAACTCATATCCCTTACTCTGTTGGCTGTTTTCCCAATCACTTGAAACATGACACTTTAAAATTGGAAGTACTGGAGAGCTTTCTTTCTCTGTCTTGACTTTCTTATTAGGAAAAGTAAATTCAGTAATGCTTCTATCAGGCAATTAAAAACTTAAGATACTCTCTCAAGACTATTTCATAGTGTATAATATGTGCTTTACATTTTTATGAATATACAAAACCTGGTACTTTTCTCAAGATTGTTTTTACATGGAGATGTCATTTAGAGATTTGGTTTCCTCTTCCTTAAAAATAATTTTTAAAATTTATTTATTTTTGGCTGTGCTGTGTCTTCATTGCTGCAAGTTTTTCTCTAGTTGTGGCAAGTGGGGGCTACTCTCTAGCTGTGGTGGGGGGCTTCTCACTGTGGTGGTTTCTCTTGTTGTGGAGCACAGACTCTAGGGTGTGCAGGCTTCAGGAGCTGTGGCACATGGGTTTGGTAGCTGCGGCTCCCCGGCTCTAGAGCACAGGGTCCATAGTTGTAGTGAGTTGTGCATGGGCTTAGCTGCTCCGAGGTATGTGGGAGCTTCCTGGACCAGGGATCGAACCTGTGTCTCCTGCATTGGCAGGTGTTCTTTACCACTGAGCCACCAGGGAAGCCTTCCTCTTGTTTTATGAAAAAGAGAGAACAACATTGTTGAGGTTTCTGGCCCAGAGCAGTCCACATTTTATTTCCTATAAAGGACTTGCCTTGTGCCATTCGTTTCACAAGATGAGAATTTGCAGGGGGTGTTAAAAAGAAAGGGGAGGGTTTTCTGGTTCACATTTGCCTGATTAGGAACCAGTTTCACATGCAGCTTCTGTACAATAGAAGACTTTGTATTCATTAGAGAGACAGGTAGCTCTGTACATATCACTATGGGACAATGTTCAAGCTAGTAGTTAAGTGTGTGTTTGGGGGTGGGGGGAAGAGGAGTCCATGTTATAGGAGGCTGTCCTGACTTCAGATTCTTATCACCAAGAACAGTCCAGTTTGCTTGCTAGTGACAACCTAGAGTAGCTTTTCTGTCCCTTCTAGGCTTTTCTAAAATTATTCATATCCCTTACCTTTCCCTTCTGTCTTTGTGACCCCATGGACTGTAGCCCGCCAGACTCTTCTATGATCTATGAAAAATCATGGGATTTTTCAGGCAAGAATACTGGAGTGGGTTGCCATTTCCTCCTCCAGGGGATTTTCCTGACCCAGGGATGAACCTATGTCTCCTTTGTCTCCTTCATTGCAGGCAGATTCTTTACCCACTGAACCATCAGGGAAGCCCCATGTCATCCCTAAATTCCCCAGTATTTGGCTTCTGTCCCAATCACAATGGTGACAATACAAAACGGGGTTTTACACTTAGGAGTTTGATTGCTGAGTCACGCGGTGTTTCTGTTTAACTCTTTGAGGAGCCTAGAAAGTGTTTTCCATGGCAGCTACACCATTTTATGTTTCACTGTTGAGTTACAAGGGTTCCACTCTGTATCTATCCTAGCACCTGTTCTCTTTGAATTTTAATTAGTCATTCTAGTGGGTAATGAAGTGGTATCTCATTGCAATTTTTTTTTTCATTGCAATTTTGATTTGCATTTCCCTGATGACTCATGCTGGTAAACATTTAATCTGCTTGTTGGTTATTTGTATATATTTTTTGAGGAAATATCTATCCAAGTCCTTTGCCCATTTTTAGATGGTTTGCCTCTTTAAAAAAAAAAAATTTACTTGGCTACGCCAGGTCTTCACATGGTATCTTTAGTTATGACGTGGGAACTCTTAGTTGTGGCCTGTGGGATCTAGTTCCCTCACCAGGAATTGGATATGGGTCCCCTGTATTGGGAGTGCAGAGTGTTAGCCACTGGACCACCAGGGACCTCCCTGCCTTTTTGCTGTTGAGTTGTAATTTCATGTGAATTTGAACTGGTCTTTCCATTTTTGCAAAAAAAGGCCACTGGAATTTTCATAGGCATTGTATTGAATCTCTAGATTGCTTTTGATAGTATTGCTATCTTAACAATATTGTGTAACTCATGAACCTGAGATATACTTGAATTTTTAAAATAAATATTCATTTACTTCAGTGATGTGTTGTTTTCAGTGTACAGGTACTTAATTTCCTTGGATAAATTTATTCCTGATATTTTATTCTTTGGATACTATTGTGTGTGTGTGTGTGTGTGTGTGTGTGTGTGTGTGTGTGTGTGTGTGTGTGTGTGTGTGTGTGTGTGTGTGCTTGCTCAGTTGTGTCCTATTCTTTGCAACCTCATGGATGATAGCCTGCCAGGCTCCTCTGTCCAAGGAATTCTCCAGGTAAGAATACTGGAGTGGGTTGCCATTTCCTACTACAGGGGATCTTCCTGACCTGGGAATCAAACCATCTCTCATGCATCTTCTGCATTGGCAGGTGGATTCTTTACCACTGCGCCACCTGGGAAGCCCCAGATGCTATTGTAAATGGCATTATTTTCTCAATTGTTTTACTGCTTGTTCCTTGCTAGTGTATTGTAAACGCAAAACTGATCTTGTGTGTTCATTTTGTACACTGCATCTTTGTCATATGCAAACTGAAATTCATTTATTCTGGTAGTAAGTTTTCTCTCTGTGTGTGTTCTTTGGGATTTTCCATTTACAGGAGCATATCATCTGCAAGCAGAGGTATATTGATTCCTCCTCTCCAGTTTTGATGCCTTTCCTTTTTCTTACTAAATTATTCTGGCAAGAACTTCCAGTCCAGTGTGGAATAACAGTGATGAAAGTGGGCTTCCTGGTCTTGTTCCTGCTCTAAAGGGAGAAACTGTTAATGAATATGAAGTTAGTTAGCTTTGTGGTTTCACCTGAATCATGAGGAAGTTCTCTTCTATTCCTAGTTTTCTGAGTGTTATTATCCTGCAAGGATGTTAGATAATTTCAAAAGCTTTTTCTGCATCTGTGAAGATGATTATGTGGGTTTTTTCCTTGGTTCTATTACTGTAGTGTATTATATTGATTTTTCTTATTTTGAACCATCCTTGCATCCTAGAATAAATCCTATTTGGCCATAGTGTATAATATTTTTGATATGTTGTCTGATTCTATGTGATAGTATTTAATGAGGATTTTGCAACTATAAGTGATACTGATCTACAGCTTTCTGTTCTTTAGGTACCTTTGTATGGATTTGGTATTAGGGTAATATGACCTCACAGATATTAAGAAGAGGTGGCAAGAAAACACAGAAGAACTGTACAAAAAAGATCTTCACGACCCAGATAATCACAATGGTGTGATCACTCACCTAGAGCCAGGCATCCTGGAATGTGAAGTCAAATGGGCCTTAGAAAGCATCACTATGAACTGCGGTGTTGGAGAAGACTCTTGCGAGTCCCTCGGACTGCAAGGAGATCCAACCAGTCCATCCTGAAGGAGATCAGTCCTGGGTGTTCATTGGAAAGACTGATGCTGAAGCTGAAACTCCAGTACTTTGGCCACCTCATGTGAAGAGTTGACTCATTGGAAAAAACCCTGATGCTGGGAGGGATTGGGGGCAGGAGAAGGGGACGACAGAGGATGAGATGGCTGGATGGCATCACCGACTCGATGGGCATGAATTTGAGTAAACTCCGGGAGCTGGTGATGGACAGGGAGGCCTGGCGTGCTGCGATTCAAGCGGTCGCAGAGTCGAACACGACTGAGCGACTGAACTGAACTGAACTGACCTCACAGAATACATAAGAAATTGCTTCCTCTTCTCTTTTTCGAAGAGTTTGAAGGACTAGTGTTACTTATTTAGACGTTTGGTGGAATTCACCAGTGAAGCCATATGGTCTTGGATTTTCTTTCCTGGGTGGCTTCTTCTTTTTAAAAAACTAATTCAACCTCTTTATTCACTATAGGTCTTTCAGATTTTCTATTCCTTCTTGAGTCAGTTTTGGTAGGTTGTGCCTTTTCTAAGAGTTGGTCTATTTCTTCCAGGTTATCTAATTTAGTATACAGTTGTTCATAACATTCTTTTATAACCCTTTCTAATTCTGTAAGGTCAATAGTAACATCCCAGTTTCATTTCTGATATGAGTTGTTTGCACGTTTTCTCTTTCTCAATCTAGCTAACAGTTTGCCATATTGGCTAACAGTCTCAAAGAACCACATTTGGTATAATCAATTCCTTTTTAAAAATTTTCTATTTCATTTGTCTCTGCTTTAATCTTTATTAGTTCCTTCTGGTATATTTGGGTTTAGCTTGTCTTTCTGTCTTCCTTAAGATACAAAGCGAGCTTACTGAGATTTTCCCTTTTGAAAAAATATATATTTTTAAGAGCTGTTTTCAGTTCAGTTTAGTCACTCAGTCGTGTCCAGCTCTTTGTGACCCCATGGACTGCAGCACACCAGGATTCCCTGCCCATCACCAACTCCCAGAGCTTGCTCAAACTCATGTCCATCGAGTCGATGATGCCAACTAACCATCTCATCCTCTGTCGTCCCCTTCTCCTCCTGCCTTCAATCTTTCCCAGCATTAGGGTCTTTTCCAATGATTCATTTCTTCACATAGGTGGCCAAAGTATTGAAGCTTCAGCTTGGAAGCTTCGATCCTTCCAATGAATATTCAGGACTGATTTCCTTTAGGATTGACTGGTTTGATCTCCTCGCAGTCTCCAGCACCACAGTTCAAAAGCCATCAATTCTTCAGCACTCAGCTTTCTTTATGGTCCAACTCTCATATCCATACGTGACTACTGAAGAACCATGGCTTCTGCTGTTTTAGGTTCATGGGAAAATTGAGTGCAAAGTGCAAGAGATTTATCATATATTAAATGCTCCCACTCATGCATGGTCTCCCCCATTCTCAACATTCCCAACCAGACTGGCACACTTGTGACAATTGATCACCTACCTACCTTGATGCATCATTATCACTCAAAGTCCTTAGTTTAGGGTTCATTCTTATTGTTGCTGTTTTGGATGTGGACAAATGTGTAATGTAAACATGTATAATGACATGTATCTGCTATTACAGTATGATTCAGGGTACAGATGTCCCTGACCTGTGATGATTCAACTTAAAGATTTTTTGACTTTATAATGGTGTGAATGTAAATAAGCATTCAGTAGGAACTGAACTTTGAATTCTGACCTTTTCCTGGGCTAGTGCCCTGTTGGACAGAACTCTGGCAATGCCAGGCAGCAGCAGGGAGCCACAGCTCCAGTCAGCACATGATTACCAGGGTAAACAACTGACATGATTATAACCATCTGTACCTAGACAACCATCCTGGGTTTTTTCTCACTTCCAGCACAGTATTTAAATTACATGAGATAGCCAACACTTTATACAACAGGCTTTGTGTTGCATGATTTTGCCCAACTGAAAACTAATGTGTGCCCTAAGCACATTTAAGGTAGGCAAGGCTAACCTATGATGTTTAGATAGGTTAGATGTATTAAAAGCATTTTTAAGTTATGGTATCTTCAATTTATTGTGGGTTTATCAGGCTGTAACCTTGTCATGAAGTCCGGAAAGATCTGTAGTTTCACTGCCCTAAAAATCCTATGTGCTTCAGCTTTTCATACCTCACTCCACTTTAACCCCTGGCAACCACTCATCTTTTCACTGCCTCCAATATTTTAAGATCTATTTATTTTTGGCTGCCCTGGGTCTTCGTTCCTGCATGCAGGTCTTCTCTAGTTGCAGTGAGCAGGGGCTACTTTGTTGCAGTGCACAGGCTCTAGGGCATGGGCGGCAGTGATTATAGCATGCAAGTTCAGTACTTGTTGCTTGCCGGCTCCAGAACGCTGGCTCAGTACATGCCGTGCATGGGCTGAGCTGCTCCGCCGCGTGTGGGGTTGTCTTGGGCCAGGGATCGAACCTGAGTCTCCTGGCAGGTGGATTCTTAACCACTGGACTAGCAGGGAAGTCCACTGCCTCCAATATTACCTTTCCTAGAATATCACATAGTTGAAACCATACAGTATGTAACCTTCCAGATTGGTATCTTTCACTTTGTACCACGCATTTAAGTTTCCTCCATGCCTTTTCAAGTCTTAATAGCTCATTTATGTTGAACACTGGATACTATTCCATTGTCTGAATGTACCACAGTTTACCCATTCATCTGAGACATCTTGGTTGCTACCAAGTTTAGCAATTATGAATAAAGCTGTTGTAGGCATTCATGTATAGGTTTCTGTGTAGAAATAAATTTTCAACTTATTTAGGTAAATATCAGGAGTGCAATTTCTGGATCATCTGGTAAGAGTGTTTTGTAAGTAAGAAACTGCTGAACTGTCTTTCAAGGTGGCTGTACCATTATTACCAGCAATGAATGGGAGTTCCTCTCCCTCTGCACCCATACCCGCATTTGGCGCTGTGGTTTGCGTCTTTGGTCATTCTAATCGGTGTGTAGTGGTATCTCAATTGTTTTAACTTGCATTCCCCTTATGACATACAATGTGGGGCATATCTTCATGTACTTCTTTATCTTCTGCATATATTCTTGGGTGAAGTGTCTGTTCAGGTATTTGGCCCATCCTTTGAGTTGTTTTCTTATGGGTTGTTGTTAAGTTTCAAGAGTTCTTTTTTTATTTCAGGAGTCTCTTATTATATTTTGCAAGTATTTCCTCTCTATGACTTGTCTTATTTTTTTCACATTTGTTTTCACAGAGCACAAATTTTTATTTAATAAAGTCCATCTTAGCCATTCTTTCATTCAGGGATTTTGCCTTTGGTGTTGCATCTAAAAAGTCATCACCACACATACCCAAGATCATCTAGGTTTTCTCCTAAGTTATCTGCTAGGAATTTTAGTTTTCTGCTGATACACTTAGTTCTAAAATCTATTTTGAGTTAATGTTTGTGAATGGCATAAAATTTGTCTGAATTCTTTTTTGGGAGGAGGGCATGCGAAGGTCTAGTTGTTGTAGCACCATTGTTGAAAAGGTTATCTTTGCTTGCCTCTGCTTTTCCTGTCAAAGATCAGCTGACTATACATACAATATGGGTTTGTATCTGGGCTCTCTATTCTATTTGTCCATTCTTCTGCCAACACTACACTGTCATTGTTGTTGATCAGTCACTAAGTCATGTCCAACTCCTTGTGACTCCATGGACTGCAGCATGCCAGGCTTCCCTGTCCCTTACTAACTCCTGGAGTTTGCTCAAATTCATGTCCAGAGTCAGCGATGCCATCCAACCATCCCATCCTTTGTCAGCCCCTTCTCCTCCTGCCCTCAATCTTTCCCTGTATTAGGGTCTTTTCCAATGAGCCAGCTCTTTGCATCAGGTGGCCAAAGTATTGGAGCTTCAGCGTCAGTCCTTCCAATGAGTATTCAGGGTTGATTTCCTTTAGGATTGACTTGTTAGATCTCCTTGCTATCCAAGTGACTCTCAAGAGTTTTCTCCAGCACCACAGTTCGAAAGCATCTATTCAGTGCTCAGCCTTCTTTATGGCCCAACTCTCATCTCCATACACTGCTACTGGAAAACCCATAGCTTTCACTATACAGATCATTTCCAGCAAAGTGATGTCTCTGCTTTTAATATTCTGTCTAGATTTGTCATAACTTTTCTTCCAAGGAGTAAGCCTCTTTTAATTTCATGGCTGCATTATCCATGTCTTTTTGTGTGTGAAATTTGAAGAAAATATGTACTTTCATTAATACTGTATCACATTAATTTCCTGGTTTTTTTGGCAACATATTATTTCTTTATATTCTCAGAACTGGATTAGAAGGGTCAAGCATCAAATTCTTTTTGAAAATCATTAAGGTAATAAAATTTCTAGACTTTTAGCAGTAATACCAGATGCCACAATACACAGAAGTATATTAAAAGTTTTGAGTGAATATAAATTAGAAATCTAGCATTCTATTCATCCTAAGTCAAACAAGTGGAATCACAATGCCATAAATTTCTTACCTAGGCAAAAATTCTTAAGTTTTCTAAAATATATATTACATTATCAGTTCAGTTGTGTCTAGCTCCTTGCGACCCCATGGACTGCAGCACGCCAGGCTTCTCTGCCCATGACCAATTCCCACAGCTTGCTCAAACTCATGTCCATAGAGTCAGTGATGCCATCCAATCATCTCATCCACTGTCATCCTCTTCTCTTGCTTTCAATCTTTCCCAGCATCAGGGTCTTTTCCAATGAGTCAGCCCTTTGCATCATGTGGTCAAAGTATTGGCACTTCAGCATCAGTCCTTCCAATGAATATTCAGGGTTGATTTCCTTTAGGATTGACTGGCTTGATCTCCTTGCAGTCCAAGGGATTCTCTGGAGTCTTCTCCAACACCATAGTTTAAAAGCACCAATCCTTTCCTGCTCAGCTTTCTTTATGGTCCAACGATCACATCCACACATGCCTACTGGAGAAACCATAGCTTTGACTATATGAACATTTGTTGGTAAAGTAATGTCTCTTTTAATATGCTGTCTAGGTTTGTCATGGGCTTCCCTCGTGATTCACAAGCTTCCCTTGTGGCTCAGCTGCTAAAAAATCTGCCTGCAATGCAGGAGACCTGGGTTTGATCCCTGGGTTGGGAAGATTCTCCCGGAGAAGGGAAAGGACACCCACTCCAGTATTCTGACCTGGAGAATTCCATGGACTGTATAGTTCACGCGGTCAGAGTCGGACACGACGTAGTGACTTTCACTTCAGGTTTGTCATAGCTTTTCTTCCAAGGAGCAAGTGTCTTTTAATTTCATGGCTGCAGTCACCATCAGCGGTGATTTTGGAGCCCAAGAAAATAATGTCTGTCATTGTTTCCTCATGTATTTGCCCATATTACATTATACCTACTATTTATATATATGTGTATAGAAAAGCTCTTCTACTACATTTGATAAACAAGGAGGAAAAAAAGATGGAGAAATTGGAAAACATAAACTAAATGAAATGAGAACACTGAATATGAAATAGAAGTGAAACAAACTAGATTAGATTTACCAGAATTATGTTGGAAGTTTTTGAAAAATACAAATGCCCAGGTATTGCTTTTTTTCTCTGAAGTTCCAGATGTATTTCTAACTAGCACTCATGTTTTAAAAAGTGCTTTTTAAAAGGTATGATAAAAAGATATGATGATCTTTTATTGTAAGTCTTAAAGTTGGGTAATGTTAGTCTTCCAATTTTGTTGTTCTCCTTCCATACTGTGTTGGCTGTTCTGAGCCTTTTTCTTTTTCATATAAACTTGAGAATGTTTGTCAGTATCCATAAATTAAGTTTCAGGGATTTTGACTGGGATTGTGTGGAATCTATGAATTAAATTTATGAACCTGTGAATCAAGTTGACTGTAATGATTAACCGACATCTTAAATATTGAGTCACCCTATCCCTGAACATGGACTGTATCTCCATTTATTCCTTAATATCTTTCATCTGTTTTGTTTTTTTCCCTCAAGTCTTATACATACCTCATGTCCATTTCATTTCAGTCAGTTCAGTCGTGTCCGACTCCTTGCAACCCCATGAACTGCAGCACACCAGGCCTCCCTGTCCATCACCAACTCCCAGAGTCCACCCAAACCCGTGTCCATCGAGTTGGTGATGCCATCCATCTCATCCTCTCTCATCCCCTTCTCCTGCCCTCAATCCTTCCCAGCTTCACGGTCTTTTCAGGGTCAGCGCTCTGAATCAAGTGGCCAAAGTACTGGAGTTTCAGCTTCAACATCAGTCCCTCCAATGAACACCCAGGACTGATCTCCTTCAGGACTGACTGGTTGGATCTCCTTGCAGTCCAAGGGACTCTCAAGAGTCTTCTCCAACACCACAGTTCAAAAGCATCAATTCTTCGGTGCTCAGCTTTCTTCACAGTCCAACTCTCACATCCATACATGACTACTGGAAAAACCATAGCCCTGACCAGATGGACCTTTGTTGGCAAAGTAATGTCTATGCTTTTTAATATGCTGTCTACGTTGGTCATAACTTTCCTTCCAAGGAGCAAGTGTCTTTAGTGCTAATGTAAATGGTAGCATCTTTTAATTTCAAATTTCAGTTGTTCATTGCTGCTGGTATAGGAAGACAACAGACTTTTGTACATTAACCTTGTATTCTGCAACTTTGTTGTATCTTTCATTAGTCCCAGGAGGGTTGTGTGCTTGTTTTTGTAAATTATGCTGGACTTTCTATTAATACATAATCATGTCATTTACAAACTAACACAAATTTACTTCTTCCTTTTCAATCTGCACATATATTTTTTCTTTCCTTTTTGTATTAGCTAAGAGTTCCAGTATGATACTGAAAAGCAGGGATGAGCTGGGAAAGACAATTTGCCTTGTGTGTGATCTCAATTGGAAAACTTCAAACCTCTCCCATTAGGTGTGATACTAGCTATAGGTATATTAGTTGTAGGTTTTTGTAGATATTTTTAAAAAATCAAGTTGAGGAAATTCCCTTCTATTGTTTACTGAGTTTTAATCATGAGTGGTATTGGATTTTGTCAAATGCTTTTTCTACCGATAAGGTTATGTGATTCTAATTCTTTAGACTGTGATTACATTGATTTTTCAAGTATTGAAACAGCTTTGCATACCTGGGATAAATCTCACTTGGTTGTGGTGCCTGGTTGTTTTTTGTATACCGTTGGACTGATTTGCTAATATTTTAAGGATCTTTGCTTCTGTTCAAGACAGATTCTGGTCTGTAGTTTTCCCATAATGTCTTTGTTTTTGGCATTAGAGTAAAGCTGGTCTCAGGAGTTAGGAATGAGACCTAACTCATTCTGCTTCCATCTTTTGAAACAGACTGTAGCGAATTAATAAAACCTCTTCATTAATTAATGTTTGCTAGAATTCACCGGTGAACCCACGTGGGTCTGGTGCTTTCTGTTTTAGAAAGCTAGTAGCTGTTGATTATATAAAATAGGTCTATTCAGATTGTCTATTTCTTGTGTGAGTTTTAGCAGGATCATGGTTCAAGTACCACAGAGACTCACTATTCTTCCCAAGACTGAGTATTTTCTTGAGTGTTTTTTGTTTGCTGTATGCTCTCATGACAATTCCCAGAGACTTTAATTTTTAAAAAAATATTTACCAGTTATGGCTGTTTCACTGTAGATCATGCTGCCATTACCAAAGTGCTTCTTGCCTGATTAATGCACATCTTAAAATATAAGCAATCAGGACCTTTAAATAAGGCAGTATGTTCACAACCTGAAAAAGCTTCCTGATGCCATCAGCTGGTTCAACAACACCAAGCAGCTTACAGAATAAATAAACAGTTCTTTAATAATTACTTAAATATATTCCAGAAGTGATGAGTGTTTCTAATTCATTTACAAGTGCTATCTGTTACACCAGTAAATGTTACTTGACCTCTTTATAAAGTAAATAATGCTGCGTAAGAATTAGTCCTGGAATAGTGTGCTGAATTTCTATTTTCAATTCAGTAGATTAAAAACACAATTGTGAATGGTATAAAAACGTAAGAATCATTGTGATAAAACCAATCTCAAAAATAGAGAATCCGGACTCTCCTCAGATTATTTTAGAACTCAAGACGTTTTCTTCTACTTAAACACAAGCTCCACATAGAAAATATTAAAGATGTTTTTCAACATGATGCCACTGCATAAAACTCTAGAATGTGACCATCAGGAGATGAACATACTGAAATCAATGGAGTTTAGAAAACACATCTAATTGTGAAGTAAGGAGAAATAAAAAGACAATTTACAAAGAATTATAACTGATTTCTAATCATCATCAGAGTCTGAATCATATTTCTTTCCTCGAATAGTTTTCTTTTCCAGCTTTGTGAAGTTTGTTCCAAATTTCTTTTGGCTCTGAAATGGTGGCTCCATTAAATTTCCACTAAAAAGAAACAAATTTCAAAAACACTTAATTCTCTATGATTTAGTACAGCTGGTATACTAAACTACACAAAAATCTATCTTCACTGTAACACATGGAATAGAGTAAAATTTTCTTTATAATGCTGGTGTTGAGGAAGAGGTACTGAAAATTAATACTGATAATTAATAGTTGATAATGATAATTAGCAGTTTTAAACCTTACTTTGTACTACTAAATGCTTTTGACTAGCATTTTATTTTCTTATCGTTAATTACTGATTAGCATTTCATGGAATGTACCAACAAAATCTCTGATTGAAAACCACAGGAGGAAATCAGTTATTTTCATGTTTTGGGTATGCCGAATCTGTATTAGATTCCTATCCCTGTGAGAATGACAGGAAAATCGTGCTCTATTTTCGATAGCCTGTTACAGCCAGTTCGATCCTATTTAACATCTTTTAATGTTTAGATCACTATAGACAACAAACTCATGGAACTCATTATCATTAACCCTGAATTACTATGGAAAGCTTTTCATGATACCTGAAAAATAAGATCTTGGTTTTGAAATATCATTTGTCACTGAAGGGAATCATGGCTTCTCGGAGATAAAGTCAATTCCTATGGAGAGTACAACACAGGTCCCCCTAAAAGATCTTACCTGCACCAGAAAGAAAGTGCTCAAAGGATTATGGGGACGTGTCAAGAACACACAGAAGTCAGTATGCAAGGCTCTCACTGGGCAAATGTGAGGCAATCTGAGCTTCAAAGTAAATAATAACAGTAATATTCAAGAATATATCCCATTGAACAAAACAATCCATAGCCCATTCTAATACAAATAAATGAAAAAGTAAACTAATGTGGGGTCTGGAAAAGGTCTTCCTTAAATTACCAGTTGGCTTGGTAGACAACTGATTAGCCAGTGCTCAGATAATACTGCCAGTAATGTGAGAAACCACCCTATGTCTCCTGATATGGTACAATGAGAAAGAAGAACACATCGCTTCCAAATTACACCTGTGGAAAAGGTGCAAAACCTGACTCTAACTGTGAATCATTAGATGAACCCAGACTGGGAGATGCTCTATGAAATAACTAGTTTGTTCTCGTCCAAAGTGTTAAACTGTTGGAAAACAAGGGGAACAAGGTGCTACAGGTTAAAGGGAACTAAAAATTCACAGTAAGTACTTGTGACTCATTTCTTCAGTAGGGAGGATATTATTGGGACAATGATGGACTTTGAATAAGGCCTGTAAACTATGTATTTTGTGTTTTAATAATTTTACTGTGGATGTGTAAGAATGTCCCTTAGGAAATGCAAACAGAAATATTTAGGAGTAAAGGGACAATACATCTATAATATCCAGTCAAATGGTTCTGAAAAGTTTATATATACCCAGAAACAGAATGATAAAGCAAATATAAAATATTGAAAATTGGGGGATACAGGTGAATGATATATGAGAATTCTTTGTACTAGTTTCCAACTTATTTAAAATTGGAAGTCACGATTTAATATTAACATTTTACTTAAGAAAACAAAACCTGGAACTTCAAAATCAATTTCTACAATATAGGAATGACTTATACACATGTAGGAGAGATTCAGAGAAAAAGGAGGAAGGAAAATAAAAAGATGAGGGAATTTTCTACTTATTGAGAGGTACTCTGGAATAACTGGAAAATTTAACCTATTATTTTTGCAAATAAAAAACAGATACATAAGATGATGTGCTCTAACCTGTGAAATTAGATAAACTGCCTGGAGAAGTGAACAAAGAGATGAGTGGAAAATGGAAGTTGGATTTTAGATCATTTTCTACTGAGACTGTTCTTTATAGGTAAGTAATTTAAGCTTAACATAGAAATGAGATGTGATATAGTTTATCAGAGTCGACAAGTGATACAGGAATAACTACATTAAAAATCTAATGTTTGAAAATAAGTCATTATCAATTTGAGTAAGCTGGGTTCAAGCAGGAAGGAGTCAATTCTTCTGGAGTGTCATCCTGGGTTTCCAGATGAATCCTATGAATATTAGATTTCATAGGATCTGTTTGAAAACTTTTAGAGTTAGGTGGACTCTAGAACCCAAGATCAACTTTATTTGGAACTCTGATTTTGCTTTAAGATCATACTAAGGTACACTTTAAGAGATATGCTTTTCCTGTGTGGCAGTTTTTCTTCATCTCCAGCTTCAAGATAAAGCTTATAGAAATATTTCCATAAAATAAATATTAACATTAAAAAATTATCTAAAAACTTCAACTGAATATGGCAGTTAAAATAAACTGAGAGTTTGCTGAAGGTTACCTGTAATTAAGAATATCAGCACAACCCAGCCTCCACTCCAAGGTTTCTGTGGTGAAGTCATCTGTATTTCCTAGGTCAGAAAATCCAACAACAAAATCCTGTGTTTTTCCATCTTTCACCAGTGCTAGTGTGGGGATGACTTTGATACGCAGTCTCTCACAAAGGAAAGGTGCTTTTTCCACATTCAGTTTCAAAAATTTGGTCTCAAGATGTTTCTTGGACAATATCACCAAATGTCTGTCTAGTATTTTACACCTGTAAATAACAACACATAGAAAACCAAAAGCTAAAAATGACAATTTCTTTATCAAAATAAATATTAAGGCACATCTTAGTTTTTACTTTTTCTGAATCTCATAATCTGCCAGTCAACCTATATATCTATCAGATAACCTTATTTCCATTTCATAGGTTAGGTACCTCTTTTTCTACCTCTTATGATACTGTAGTCTAGAAGGTTGGATCTCCCTTAATGATAAATATAAAGAACAAAGTATTCAACATATGACTTAAGTCTTAAGTGGCTCACAAAGCTGTCATGTTCATTGTTAAGAATAAAAAATAGTCATTTTCCTTATGCATATTTCCTGCCATTTCATAGAAAGAGAGAAACCTGAACTTGACAGAGCTCAGAAGACACCTCTCAGAATTAGAAATATACAGGTGGTGGTGTACTTGGAAGTCACTAGGAAAGACCAAATGTGTCACTGAGAAGGAACCTTTCCAACCGTTCAAATTCTGTTAGTGTGAAGTCTGTCAAGGTTAAGGGCTACAAATATATGGTCATTATGGTCCTAAAGAAGTGCAAAATTCCAGCAGTATTTTTATTAAGCCACCTGAAAAGGAAAAGTGGTATTTTCTTTAAATTATACTTTAAACTGGCCAACCCTTTAGTGTATCTGAGAGATAACTTATAGTTGAGCAGTTGTTCTTACCCAGAGGTGATTAGTACAATCAACTTTTAAAACATACAGATGAATCAAAATTCTCTGGGACTTGAGCTGAGAAACATGCAGGTGATTCTCATGCTCAGTGAAGTTTGATAACTACTCTGCTTTTGATGATTAAGACACCAAATTAAGACACCAAAATCATAGCTGATTTTACCAGCAGGTTTTTGGGGTACTTCTTGGTAGTTTTTCCTGAGTTAAGTTCGGGTCCACTGAGTTTCTTATAACCTTGATGCCTCACCACCTCTGAGTGATTCTTTTTATATATCACTCATGCAGTGCAGCAATGGGATTTTATTAATAGTGAAAACTGTCAGGAGAGAATATGTGGTTTCTGAATGAAGCTCCAAAACAGTGACAGATCATTTGGAGAAATACGTTCTTGAGGATTTCTACATCAATCAACTCCACGGTTTTACTGGAATAATATGGAATCTATTTTAAATAAGTATGTCCCATTGGCCAATTAATCCATTTTTTAATCGAATTTTATATCCAATTTAAACCCAGAGGTAGCAGTCATGATGTAGTTAAAATAGCATTAAGCTGGGCTCAAATCTGCTTTTATCATTTAGCAACTGAGTGACATCAGGCAGGTCACTTAATTTCTCCAAGTCTTGGTGTCTACACACAAAAAAGCATGGGGATTATAAAGTGCTTACCTCAAAGGGAGATTGTGAATGTTCCAGGATCTTATATCGCCTGAAGCATCTAGCATTACCACATGCTAAAAACTTTGATATCTACCTGTCTATATTTATATCAATTCATTCAACCTTGACTTTATTTTCTTTCATTTGTATTCTATTAGTTAATAAATCCCAGGCATTAATAACCACGTTGTTGGGTGAAGAGGCAAAAACAGGTGCCAGGCAGACTATGGAGATGAGAGAAGAGGGCAGGGCTGGGGGAGACTCTGGGTGGAGTGTGAGTTTCCACAGGAGCTACTCAGCATCAGCAAACTGCTTTCATACAATTCTAGGTCTGTTATCACATCATCTGATGTTGGCAACTATTCAAACTTTGGAGCTAGGAAAAAAAAAAAACAGGCTTGAGCCATCTGGTTTAAGATATAACCTCTACTGGGGCTATTTTTACTGTGAGGGATCTGCCTCCAAAGAGAGGTTGGCAGACCTGGGCTCATCTAAGAGAAATTACTTTCTCCACCTTCCAGCCAAACCTGAAGTCCCAACTCTGCTTCTGGAGAAAGGCCTCGTCAAGCCATCGTCCCCCTGTGAATTGCCAGTTAAGAAGTGACTGAATTCAAACTTGGTGTTCGGGTGTTGGCCCCATTTCCAACACTGTGGCTGTATTGTAATAGTAGGGACAAAAGCAGAACTCTTGGAATTGATATTAAAAAAAAAAATTTAAGTGCTCATTGCTAAGATGTTTCTAAAATTAGCTAGCGAAAATATCATTCAGAAAATAGCCACTTCTATGAAAAAACTGAAATCCAATAATTTATACTTTTTTATGTCACTGGTTTTTAAGTTAATCTTTGATGACTGCTTAATTTTAATATACAGACTTCCAGTACAAAGGGACAACTAAGGAATTAGTTCCTTTCACATTTTTCTTAATTTCTCTATTAAGTCAGGGTACCTATTCAACAATCTCTTCATGTTTAAAAACAGTCACTGAGGGGAAACAAAGTTACCTGAATGTGGAGTCTCTGTAGAAATGGCAAACCACTTTTTTACTCTCCTTGACTTCTTGAAAAAAATCTCTTTCACTAGGGATTTCTCTGTATTCCCCATGTCCTTTTGAAAGCCATTCCTAATTTGAAAAGAGAAATATCACACATTTGAAATCTCTTTCAATGTCACTTTACATCTTATATCCAAATCACTAAATTATTTTGTAATTAAGTCGATTTTATCTTAGAAATGAATTCTTCTTGGTGATGTACTTTCCTATCTTTCTAGTGTCAATGCAGAAATAGTCTGTGGGCCACGACTATCTCCACAGCATGGCTTGTAATTATTTTGTCTTTGTAACTTGAAACACATGTTTTCCTAGAATTTTGAAAATAAAAATTTAGACCATAAAGATTGAGAATGTAAACATCTACTTAATTTCTTTGCACTTAAACTACTAAAATCAAAAGAATCTGATCCAAGTTACTACAAAGCTTTAAAAAAGAACAGCTGTGAGATAAAGCCAATTGATTTTTGGGGAGGGGGCGGGTACTGCAGCTTTGAAGCTGAGGAGCCCACTTTTGATGACCACCTCAGAGACAGCACTCTTCTAGCCCGGCCACCCACGGATAGTATCCAGTGAAGAAAAAGGGGTTTTCTCACATGGTATCCAGAAAAAAGGACCCACAAGTCCATCTAATCCAATTCTCCAAATCACTGTCTCGGCCCTCATCATCCATGTTGGACAGGTATTTCAGTTTCCTGTACCTTTCCTGTGGCAGGAAGCTGACTGCCTCAAGTGGAAACTTGTTTCCTTTCTCAAGACTTCTACTGTCATTTAACCTTTTTTTTTTTTTTTCCCTCTATTTCTTTGCCCTTCTCAAGACTTGGTTTTAATAAAAAGGAGGACTGGACTTGCAGACAGAAGGACTTGAATCACTGCTCTACCACTCATTAGGCTGTGAATTCTCATAACCTTTCTGAGTCTCACATTCCTCATTTGTAATGTAGAGATCATAAAACTATCTCACTGAGCTACTGTGACAAGACAACATGAAAATAACAGACTGGCTGGCACATCACATGTGCCTGAAAAGCATTAATACATGCATTCTCTAGTTCTCAGAAAAGTCTTCTCACGCTGACTGAAATATATCCTGACCTTTCGTCTGTGGATCCCAGCCTGGACCTCAAATGAGAGAAGTTCTAATCTATCTTTCAGGTCAGCCCTTCAAATATCACATGATGCTTACGTCTGTCCTCTTCTACAGGGAACATTTCTGTTTGCTTTTGACTTTCTCATATGAAATGACTTTTAGACGTCCTCATCCTCTGAACGCGCTCTAGAAAGGGGCAAGAGCGCAGACTGCATCCCTAGTTTTCGTATCTGTTTCATGTTGGCTTATGCGGAGCTACAGGAGGCCCTGGTATTTTTACCTTATTTCTTTGATAAAGCTTCCATAAAGAGTTTAAACTCCTTAATGACTCACTTCCTTTGAGCACAGACAAATCATGATGGGCTTTCTCGTAACTCTACCTGAAAGGGAACCTGCTGATCCCTGTTTCTCCCAGTGTTCTTCCTCATCCATACTCTCCTCAACTACACAAATCTGAGCTCAGAAAATTATCCTGGGCCAGGTGTTTCTTGTATTTGACTGAATTAACACTGAGCAGGCTAACTCGGAATGTGTCTTTAAAAACTATCTTTTCCCCCAGGGAAAATTTTCACTGGCATTAGGTACTTTTGAGGCCAAGCAACCCTAAAGACTGAGGACTGAAATGTGACTACTGCGGCACGTGTATATAGAAGTGGTTAGAAGCATACTGTGAGAGCAATTTCAGAAAGCAGGGCAGAGAGGTTACTTGTTTCTGCTGTTGAGCTTTCTTCAGAGCCTCGAGTCTCTTTTCTTTGAGGCGTTCCAATTCATCCTCATCCATCTGATCTAGTTTCTGAATTTCCGAATCCAAATGTTCTTCCACTAGTTTGGTGGTTTGAAGCAACTGATTCTCTAGGACTTTTGAAAACATGTCAACAGATGCGTTCGCTTCCATTCTTCTAAATGGTACAGTTCAGCCTTGACGCTGGGGAGAAGGTTTACAAAGTTGGAGAGAAAAATGACAGGAAACTTTTCTCTTAGTTCCCAAAATGCTAGCAAATATATAATTTGGAGTTCACAAAGTGTTCTGCTGACAACCAACCACATCATGTTAAGAATTTTTACTTAAATGTTTTAAAATTTAATTTTCAACAGGTTATAGTCACTCTTGTGTGTTAAGTTGCTTCAGTTGTGTCTGACTTGTTGCAACCCTATGGACTGGAGCCTGCCAAGCTCCTCTGTCCATTAAAACTTGTGTAAAGAACTCTGCCTGGTGTTCCCTAAGCTCTAGTTTCCAATTCTGTTCTCTCAGTAACTAATAGTCTATAAGCCCACAAAGATTGACACTAGTATTGATTTAGGGACACTCAGTGCTTGTAACTTTGATGTCAAACAACTTAATACTCCAAATATTAAAAGTATATTGATTTTACCATCACTCCTCTATGTAAGATAGGAGTTTAAAAATACTCTAAAAATAGACTCTAATTCAGATTAGAAAGGCAGATCTCAATGAGTCTATTTATTTACAATTTTTATTTTATATTGGCATATAGTTGATTTACAATGTTGTGTCAGTTTCAGGAATATAGCAAAGTGATTAATTTATACATACTCAATTACCTTTTTCAAATTCTTTTCCCATTTAAGTTATTACAGATTACTGAGTAGCGTTTCCCGTGCTATACAGCATGTCTTTGTTGGTTATCTACTTCAACTGCATATTTTAAAAGAAATTATTTTCTACCAGCAACAATTAGATGGTGATTTTATGTGTACTCCTAGGTTATTACCACAGAAATTTATAATTTTTCTGTCAAAACAGGAGTCTGTTGATCTCAACTAACTATGATATGTTTCAACTACTACTGAAGCACTTTTAAAAAATCTGAATAAACTTGTGAGCTCATTTGCCCAGCTTCTGACACACAGCCTGGCCCACCAGACCCCCTATTAACTTTGAACTGAATTGAAACAGTCTTTCTGCAAAATTCGCCTCTGATTCCACTTGTTTCCCCCACATGAAAAGCAGTCGAAAAGCACACTGGATTTTATCTTTGTATTCCTGGAGCTAGCAGTGTTGGGAACACTGCAGGTGCGCAAAAAATATTTGTCAACGGTAGAAGTAGCATGTGTCTAGCTATTGTTCAAATTATGGTTATGTTTCAAAAGTATTTCTGGGTTTTAAAAACCAAAATGTAAGTTCCTCATATGCGATAAAATTTTAAAGGAGCTGTATTTCAAATACAGGAAATGAATTTCACACTCCCTACTTCTCAAGAAAAATTTAAGGCTATGACTCTCAGGACTGGAGCCGGATGAGACAGAAAAGTATTCGTTAAACACTGACTTGCTTGTCAGACCTTGTTCTTTATAAGGGGCGTAGCGGATGCTTGTTCCTGGAGTTTTACAGGCTGAGCTCAGAATTTAATTCTGGGATAACTGGGAGGAGAAGCGATTAACAAGAGCTGTTGTGGGGGGCAGGCTGTGCTGGTCATCGCCTTCACAAAGGGGGAAAGGAGATGGTGCAGAGAGAACTTCATTCTCCAAACCACAAGCTTCTGATTCTTTTTTCAGTTTAACTGAATGGTGGGCAGGGACGTGTCCTCAAGTTACCTAACCATTTCCGCGATTCCCCTGCGAGCACCCGCCAAAACAAGCAGGGGGCCTCACCGTTAACCGCACGCCAGCCGCTTCCCTCGCCACTCCCCGCGCCCCCGGGGACAGACGAGGGCAGAGGCGAGGTGGCCCCAGCTTCAAAGCCTCCCCGGGCGCATGCGCCAAAGCCTCCTCCGTGGCGGGGACTTCGGAGCCCGAGCCGCGCCCCTCCCCCGCCCAGGCAGGATGCTGAGCAGTCGGGTGTCCGTTAGCACCAAGATGCATGGGCGGTGTTTTCACACCACCCTCTGCCTCACCTGAGCTCTCGGCGACACCTGAGATACGAAGACACAGCTTCTCCAGAAGAGCAATCCTCTCTGGCTTCAGCCTCCAAGCAGCTGCGGGTAGCTGCGAAGCGGCCGTCACTTCTGCCTCCTCATTGGCCGCGGTTCTCACGCGATAGTATCTGCGACGTCCCAGGAAGTGGAGGTAGTGCGGGGGAGGGGGGAGGGAAGTGCGCGCGGCGAGCGCTTCTGCGCGTGCGCCCTTCTGCACCTTTCCGGCGCTCCAGCGCTCCGAGCGCTTGGCGTATGAACCTTTCCCTCCCTCCGAGTAAACAGCCCAGAGGGCGGGGGAGCGAAGTACGCTGGAGATTGTAGTTTCTTCGTGCTCAGCCTGGAATTGACGTTCTTATGCTCTGACATATGTTACATCAGAAAGGGAATAGCTATGCTCCTGCTCGGGAGTGGCACTCCAATTTTGTTTCCATTCGGTTTATTGAACAATTCCCACCTTTAAAAAACAAAGTATAACTTACGTGTAAGTTTTTACATAGTTAACACATAGTGTCGTTGTCCAGATCCGGATATAAAACATTTTCACAACCTTAGTATGCTCCCTTCGCGACTTCCCTGACATAAATTTTTAGAGCTTGTTCTCGGTTTGAATGTAAAGATCATGATCTATTTAGGAGAATTAATGGGTGTGTCCTTTTTAAAAGAATGGTTTCTGTTTATTTGTTTCGGTAATTCATGGACATGACTACGAGGTTCAATATTGTGGATTTCTCTGTCTCCCTTTGGAACACCCAGACGGCTCACCAGTGGTTCACTGTGCTGCTTTATTGAACTTGACGCAGCTGAGTACAAAGGGACAGAGGTTAAAGGTGGAAGGGAAGCCCAAAGTCTGCTTTTGAACTGAGATCCAATTCCCCAACTCTGCGTCCCCCAGCAGGGAGAGGGGCCGACGGGGTAAATTTTCAACCTTATTGTCCACCCCCGGGTTCTAGAATCTTGAAACCTCGAGGACCTTGGAGCGCCCCTGACGCTTGCCGGAAGAGGGCGCTCGGGTTCCCGCCTGACGGGCGGGGTAACTAGAGACGCTCTACCCGCGGCGCAGCTCTCGATGAGCCGCGCCCTGCGTCCCCACGCCGAGGCGGCGGGGCGATGCGCTTGCGCACTCGGAGCTCACACCATATGTGCCCTGTCCCAGTGCGCGGGTCTGTGGAGAGCCGGGTGCGAGAGGCGGCAGCGCGAGGGGGACGGAGCCGAGCGGAGACCGAAGTCAGCCGAGGGACAGCGGGTCTGTGAGGGACCGAGTCGAGGGGCTGGGGCTGCGAGCGCCGCTGACACACGATGGGGAAGAAGCAGAAAAACAAGAGCGAAGACAGGTAGCTAGTGGCGGGTTCTCACGGCGGCGGCCGGCGCGGCTCAGGGGGTCGCGCGGGTCCCGCGGGCGCGGGGCGGACCCGGGTCGAGGCTCGAGAGCGGCCCCCCGAGGCACAGGCCGGGACCCAGAGTGGGCAGCGCGGGCCCGAGACCCCAGTTCCCGGCGGGCGAGGAGGGCCTCGGCGGCGAGCGGGTTCCCAGCCGAGACTTCGTCCCCTCGCCCGGCTCGGGAGAAGGTCTCCGGCTTGAGGAGCCCGGGGTCGTTTTGGGTTTCGCGGTCCCGTGGGGCAGGGCTCGGGCGGCCTCACGGAGCCGGGGGCCGCTTGGCCACGGTGGCACGGGCGGGTGGGAGTTGTTGCGGCGCTGCTTTTGGCGGCGGTCTGGAAGAGTTCTTTTTCATGCCTGTGTACCTATGAATTCTTGGGGAGAGAAGGGTTTGGAATGCGGTATGTCTCCAGCCAGGTGTTCTCACTCTCGGAGCCTCTCAGGCACGTTAGAGACAACGCGAAGAGCGTAGCAGGTTGCTCTGTCTTAACTTCATTTAATTTGGTTCAGCTTTCAATTACTTACGGGCTGATTGTCCAGACTCCATGCTTTTCGCGTTTCTTCTTCCGGCCTTTTGGTCATTTCTTTACTCGCTAGCACCTCCCCTAAGAAAGGAGGAGATGAAACAAACCAACCAGGGTCGCTCTTTTCTAACCACTTAAAAAGGCTTTGGGGGCGAGAGAGCTTAAGGATGTGTGTAGAGTTGAGTACCCCGAGATTGTTGTAACATTCCTGGGTGTCACATTCGGTGGAGTTCTTTACCCCTCCTCATGGAAAGGGCTTACTTCCTGGGAGTGAACAATATGTTATTTTTCACCTTTGTAAACTACTCACCAGACTTAGTTCAAATACTGGGTGTAGTAAGAGGAATTCAAAAGACAAAAACAACAACCTGTGATAGTTCATTTTGACTCAAAACGGATATTTGCTCTTGAAGTTTGAATAAGTCGTGATTTGGAATCCTGGGTCGTTTCCTGACCTGGCCCTCACCTAGCTGTTGAATGGAGTTAAAAAGACACCAAGTGTCTTGTATTTCAGTTAGAGGTCTATTGGAAGAAGTTAATTGGTTTGAAGAGTAGCCAGATAAATAAGAAAAAATAAGCAGAATTCTGGGGTGATTTAGTGGGGCAAAAATTTCTATGCTTTTGACAGGATGTTTTGGTGCCTGAGATACTTCTTTTTCTTCAGCCTTACACAAGAAATGGAGAGATGAGTGTAATAAAGCTTCCTGTACCAGTTCCCCAGCTTCAGCCATTGTTGTCACGTGACTGGTCCTGTTTCATCTACCTGCTGGATAGTTGAAAGCAACTCTGAAAATCGTTTCATGTGTAAATCCTTTAAGTGTATCTGAAAGGTGAATACTTGAGGGAAAAAAACCACAGAAACACAACATAAAGTACAAACACAGTGTCATTAAACCCAAGGAATACTAGCAATGATTTCTTAAATACAGTCAATTGTCAGTTTTCTAATTTCACTGATCCTTATTTTAAGAAATCTTTTTTTTTTTTTTATTTAAACAATAGGTTTGTTTGGATCAGGATTACAGAACTCTATAGATAAAAAACATGTATATGTTATCTTAATTTTTTTACTTTTCAAGCTCTTTTGCATTAGAGAAAAGCTATTCAGAAGAGAAATATTTATTCTTGTGTGTGTATTTTTTAGAGAAAAGTGTTACTGATTCATAACGTTGTTTATGGATGACATAAAGTTTAGATTGCAGACACTAGAACCTGTTCAATGATTGGTTTGATAGTATAGAAAGAAGGCTGTTGGATTTTTTTCCCCTCAGACTAAATCTGCAGCCTTTATTTTTTGGCTCTTGTTGAAGGAAAAATGGTGGCAATGTCAGTGAAAAACACATTTTCTCATAAACCAGTATCCAGTTTCTTTGTTTTTTAATGCTTTGTGGAGACTTCCCACCTCCCCTTTCCTTCCCAGTTGTCTTAAGCCAGACATGTTTCTCCTCAGGAAGAACTGGGTGAGAAATGAGCACCTGCTCATTAGCTATCAAGTTAAGGCATTGGGCCACTTTTCAGTTACTGGAAAGAACATAAAATACGTGACTATTTTAATCCATATATTGTTAATTTAAAATTTTTAGCCGCTCAGTGTTCATTTAAAATTAGATTTTACTATCTAATCTGAGGGCTCCCAGGTGGTAAAGAATCCACCTGCCAGTGCAGGAGACACAAGAGATGTGGGTTCAGTCTCTGGGTGGGGAAGATCCCCTGGAGAAGGAAATGGCAACCCACTCCAGTATTCCAGCCTGGAAAATTCCGTTGACAGAGGAGCCCTGGTGGGCTACAGTCCATGTGGTCACAAGAGTTGGACGTGACTGAGTGCGCACATACACATCTAATCTGAGGGATCTTATTTGGATTACATATGTTTTGTTATGTCAGTGACTGACCTTTGTTTAAACATAGAGTTCTAGAATTTTGTTTTAGCTTATGAAATTCTGAGTGAGATTTTGGTAGGTGTTAAGCAAGTTTCCTTTTTCAGTTGACTGGGGTAAGATTCAATATTCACAGATCATACAGACAAAATACATGGCCAATATTTTCGTTTCTTCCTGGGCTTCCCTGGTGGCTCAGATGGTAAAGAATCTGCCTGCAATGCAGGAGACCCACATTGAATCCCTGGGTCGGAAAGATCCTCTGGAGAAGGGAATGGCAACCCACTCCAGTATTCTTGCTTGGAGAATCCCATGGACAGAGGAGCCTGGCGGGCTACAGTCCATGGGGTCACAAAGAGTCGGACATGACTGAGCGGTTAACACCCACACATAGAACTTTCTGGTCATCAGTTTATGTGACCGGGCCGCATCTCACGGTGCCTTGTGTGCTCTAGCAGTGCCCTGCTGTTTCCATTTACACAGCACATCTCTTTTTAGTATGTGCAGAGAAAAAAATGATCCTGATTATCTAATTTTTCACAGTTAATCTCCAATTCATCATTTTAATCCTTTTTTTAAAATCCCCCAAGTGTGGTAGTTGTAGTTTTCAGGTTGTAAGGAATGTGTTCTGTTGCCTTATTTAGGAAGATTAATACATTTCCATTCCATCACAAAGGCTGTAGAGCGAAGAAAGATCATCATTTCACTTATCTCACAGTCAGACATGAAGATGGGGATGTCATTCAGGAATTAGGAGTTGTTTCAGGATTGAGTGGGCTTCCCTTGTGGCTCTGCTGGTAAAGAATCCGCCTGCAATGTGGGAGACCCGGGTTCGATCCCTGGATTGGGAAGATCCCCTGGAGAAGGGAAAGGCTACCCACTCCAGTATTCTGGCCTGGAGAATTCCACGGACTGTCTAGTCAGTGGGGTCACAAAGACTCGCACGTGACTGAGTGACTTTCTCTTCACTTCAGGATTGAGTGCAGTTGTGGGGCATCTTCAGCTCTGACTGTTTGCTGGTGGTGAGCTAGTTATTGTTGTTCAGTCACTAAGTTGTGTCCAGCTCTTTTCGACTCCATGAACTGCAACGTGCCAGCCTTCCCTGTCCTCCACCATTACCTGAAGTTTGCGCAAATTCACTTCCATTGAGTCAGTGATGCCATCTCATCCTCTGTTGCCCTCTTCTCCTTTTGCCTTCAGTCTTTCCCAGCATCAGGGTCTTTTCCAGTGAGTTAGCTCTTCACATCAGGAGGCCAAAGTATTGAAGCTTCAGCTTCAGCATCAGTCCTTCCAATGAATATTCAGGGTTGATTTCCTTTAGGATTTGCTCTCCTCGCAGTCCAAGGGACTCTCAAAGAGTCTTCTCCAGCACCACGGTTCGAAAGCATCAGTTCTTTGGCTCTCAGTCTTCTTTATGGTCCAACTCTCACATCCATACATGAGTACTGGAAAAACCATAGCTTTGACTAGATGGACCTTTGTTGGCAAAGTGATGTCTCTGCTTTTTAATAGGCTGTCTAGGTTTGTCATAGCTTTTCTTCCAAAAGCAAGAGTCTTTTAATTTCGTGGCTGCAGTCATCGTCCACAGTTATTTTGGAACCCAAGAAAAGAAAAGTCTGTCACTGTTTTCACTTTTTCCCCATCTATTCGCCATGAAGTGATGGGACTGGATGCCATGATCTTCATGTTTTGAATGTGAGTTTTAAGCCAGCTTTTTCACACTCCTCTTACCTTATCAAGAGGCTCTCTAGTTCCTCTTCATTTTCTGCAGTGGTATCATCTGCAGGTCTAAGGTTGTTGATATTTCTCCTGACAGTCTTGATTCCAGCTTGTGATTCATCCAGCCTGGCATTTTGCATTATGTACTCTGCATGCAAGTTAAATAAGCAGGTGAACTAGTACAGTAGCTCTTTGCTTTTAATGATATATAATGCTCCTGTCATTCCTGGCAAGATTCCTGCCTTTAGGGGAGTTCTGGCTATCTCTGAGTCAACTGTCTATGTTCTAGACTTTTGTCTTGGTTTCACGCATTCACCTTACTCAGGTGTGATCACAGGGTGGCGGGTCCCTCCCCTGAGATAGAAACGTGGTGATCTGCTTAAGGAGCCTGTGAGCATGGCAGGTACTCCAGAGCTTTCCAGAGGAAGTAGTCCAGTTCAACAAAGAAATTTACCTCTCATTTGTGTATTTTTTGAATTAACAATAAACTATTTGCATACATTAGATCAAAAAAGAAAAAAAGATGTATAATCTGATCATTCTCTTGGCATACCTTGTTCCTGTGCTGATACTTCAGGTGATTGATACCTGAAAGGAGGGGAAGATGTCCTAGTTAGTCATAAATGGATAAAAAACGCAGATAATAAACTTGTGAGGTTCTGGTAGCCTCTTCAGCCTTCTATACTGGTGATCTCTGAGGAGCTTATGTAGGTACTTTTGATGTTGCTTACCAGCTAGTTGGACTTGACTTATCCTTCTGGGTTTATTCCAATCTGGCAGTTGGGCTGTACATTGGGCAAAGCATTGTTTAACTGAGGAATGGAGTGTCTGGTTAGGTTAGAAAAGCAGTTCTCAAACTTTCTGGTCCTAGAACCTCCTTACACTCTTAAATTACTAGGGAACCCAAAAGGCTTTTCTTTATGTGGGTTATATCAATGTCTCTGTGTGTGTTAAGTCACTCAGTCACATTCAGCTCTTTGTGACCTTATGGACTGTAGCCTGCCAGGCCCCTCTGTCCATGAGATTTTCCAGTGGACAAGAATACTGGAGTAGGTTGCCATTTCCTCCTCCAGGGTATCTTCCCTACCCAGGGATCAAACCTGCATCTCTTGCATTGGCAGGCAGATTCTTTACCACTGAGCCACCTGGGAAGCCCATGTTATTGGATACCACATTACAAATTAAAACTGAAAAATTCTTTGAATATATTGATTTAAAAATAAAAACAATAAGCATCACATATCAACATAAAATAACATTGCTGAATAATCACTTTCAAAAATTAATGAAAGTAATGGTGTTAAATGGTTTGTAAACCTCCACAGTCTGGTTTAGTAGAAGATAACTTGATTCTTACCTGCTTGTGCATTCAGTCTGTAGCAAATCACACACCATGTGGCCTTGGGAAAACACTCTACTATACAGTCGTGAGGAAATGAGAATGAAAAAAGGCCTCCCAGTATTATGTGGAAAATAGTTATGATCTCTTGATTTGGTTTAGATGCCCTGAATAAGTCTTGAGGGGAAACTACCTTGAGAACTGTTTATTTAGGGATTCCTAAACTTAAGAGTTAGACATTTGTGAGACATTCTGCAAGCTTTTTGACTTCCATTAATATTTGTCCAACAGGTGCTTAGAATGCTTGAGTATCACTCAGAGGAAAACTTAAGATATTTGTGGGCATGTTCATGCTCTTGATAGTTTAGGCATTCATAATTTTATTTTTTTATGTAATAAGTGAGTTTATCAAGGTCTATTAAAAATCTCTTGGGACTGATTTTAATTAGGAATCCCATTAAGTTTTTAGATTATGTGGTACACTTTTATCTTTATGGTATTGAATCATTCCCTTTGAGAAATACATTGTCTGTTTGAGTTTTTAAATGCCAAATATAGTGCTGAAATATAGTGATAAACAAGTTAGTAACAATATTCTTCTCTGGTTAATTATCAGCAATATTATTTTCTTCATTTGCACCTTTAGGATATTTCTTGTTTGGTTTCTTTCTAGGTATCTTGCAGTTTTGGTTGCTGTTAATATATGAAAACTTCTTGAGATGATCTGACCATCTTACTTTGTGAAGGATGAGGCCTTCTTAGGCCTATCACTTCTTAGTTTGTGATAATATGTGATAGAGGGAAGAGCAGGGAGAAAAAATTAACATAACAGCACAAATGACTCCTTTTCCCCTCCCTTTCTAACTTTTATTGTTGTTCAGTGGCTAAGTTGTGTCTGACACTTTTCAACCCCATAGACTGCAGTACGCCAGATTTTTCTGTCCTTCACTATCTTCCAGGGTTTGCTTGAATTCGTCTCCATTAGTCGGTGATGCTGTCCAACCATCTCAACCTCTGCCTTACCCTTCTTTTGCCTTCAGTCTTTGCCAGCATCAGGGTCTTTTCCAGTGAGTCAACTCTTTGCGTAAGGTGGCCAAAGTATTGGAGCTTCTAGTGATTCTAGAGCTCCTAGCTTCTAGGAGCATCAGTCCTTCTAGTGATTCAGGGTTGATTTCCTTGCAGTCAAAGCGACTTTATCTAAAGTCTTCTCTGGCACCACAGTTCTAAAGCATCAGTTTTGCTGTGTTCAGCCTTGTTTATGGTCCAACTTTCACATCCATACCTGACTACTGGAAAAACTATAGCTTTAACTATATGGACCTTGTTAGCAAAGTGATGTTTCAGCTTTTTAATACACTGTTTAGGTTTGTCATTCGCTGTCCTTCCTTTTGTCAAATATGTACTGTTAAGAAATTTTAAATCAAGTAATTTGAACTGTTGTTAAACAATATTGAAATAAACACAGTATAGTACTTGCCCTAGCAGTAATCACAGAATTTACATAATTTTAATAATGAAAACACTTAATGTAGAGGCAGTAAGTATGCTGTAACTAGTTTGAGAATCTGGAGGAAGGGAAAGGTACAAAGAGATAAGAACTACTCTGTAACAAGTAGTGGAGGAAACAGATTTAGCATAATAATGTGCTTGCAGCTCACAGCCTCTCAGCTGATAAGGCAAATGGGACTCCAGAACCTGTGGTTAAGTGTGCCAATTTCTTTCTTACTTAACTTTAATTGAATAACTACCTGTTTCATAGTCTGTTTACCATGAAAGCTATGATGATTTGATGTTTCATTCCTTCCCATTTCAGACATGATATAGAAATTTTCAGGTGTGTTTTTTCAGAGGAATCCCTACTTTTCACCCAGGTAGCAGTCCTTTTTTAGAATCATTTATTTTCAGACCAAATACAAAATATTTGTTTTTTCTGTTTTTGAAACTTGTTTCATACCATAAACTTCATATGAGCAGTCTCCAAAAACACAGTAAGTACTGTTTCAATGAAATTAAATTTGTGCCATTAGGTTTTAGGTACCGAGCTCTGGTGAAACTAGTAGATGTCATTGATGATACTGTAGTAGTTGGAATTTAAGTCTAGAATCACATGCCCTCAGAATTCATTGTATGAATGTGCCACATTTTATTAACCCATCCATATATCAGTTAGTGGAGATAGGGGTTTTTCCCACTTTTTGACTCTTTTGAATAATAACCATTATAAAAATGCGTGTTTAAGTTTTTGTGTAGGTGTATGTTGGAGAAGACTCTTGAGAGTCCCTTGGACTGCAAGGAGATCCAACCAGTCCATCCTGAAGGAGATAAGTCCTAGGTGTTCATTGGAAGGACTGATGCTGAAGCTGAAACTCCAATACTTTGGCCACCTCATGCAAAGAGTTGACTCGTTGGAAAAGACCCTGATACTGGGAGGGATTGGGGGCAGGAGGAGAAGAGGATGACAGAGGATGAGATGGCTGGATGGCATCACCGACTCAATGGTCATGAGTTTGAGTAAACTCTGGGAGTTTGTGATGGACAGGGAGGCCTGGCGTGCTGCAATTCATGGGGTCGCAAAGAATCGGACACGACTGAACGACTGAACTGAACTGATGTCTAAGAGTGAAATTGCTTGGTCACTCTAGATTTAACTTTTTCAGAAACTGTTGAGTAGGTTAACTTGTTTTCCAGGAAGTGTCAAAGCTGCTGCTCCGTTTTTTATTCCAACCAACAGTGTATTAGAGCTTCAGTTTCTATGCATCTTTGTCAGCACTTATCATCTGACTTTTTGATGATAGCCTTTCTAGTTGGTGTGAAGTGGTATCTTATTGTGACTTTTGGTTTGCACTTGATGGCTTAAGGTGTTGAGTATCTTATGTTTATTAGACTTTTGTATTTGTATATCTTGTTTGGAGAGCTATCTGTTCAGATCCTTTGCTCATTTTAAAATTGAGTTCTTTATTATTGAGGAATAAGAGTTCTTTGTATATTCTAGAAAAACCACTTTATCGGATACGGCTTGCAAATACTTTCTCTTCTTCTGTGCATTATCCTTATTTTTCTCCCATAGGAAGTTCTTTCAGTTTCTTGGTGGTGGTGCTCGTAGCACAGAAGTTTCTAAGTTTGATGAATTCTGATTTATCTATTGTTTTGTTTAGTTGCTTGTGCTTTTGGTGTCAGATCTAAGAAATTATCACAAAATCTAAGGTCATGAAATTTTACTGTTTTCCTCTAGGAGCTTTATAGCTTTGGTTCTTACATTTGGATCTTTGAGCCATCTGGGGTTAATTTTTTTTCTGTTGTCTGAAATCATCAGTAAAGAATCTCAATGCAAGAGACGTGGGTTCAATCCCTGGGTTGGGAAAATCCCCTGGAGGCAGAAATGACAACTCACTCCAGTATTCTTGCCTGGAAATCCCTTGGACAGAAGAGCCTGGTGGGCTACAGTCCATAGGGTTGCAGAGAGTTGAACACGACTGAAGCGACTTAACAGCAGCAACAGGGAACCAGGTTCATTCTTTGCGTGTGGACATTCAGTTATTAGGTTAATAACATTCAGTTATTCAGTTAATAATAGGACAGACAGCCCTATTATTTTATTAAAAATCATTCTTTCTCTAATTCCTTGTTCACATCAGTTGACTGTGTGTGTCGTGTTTTATTCTGGGCTCAGTTCTGTTCCATTGGTCCATGTGTCTGTCCTTATGGCAGTGTCACACTGTTTTGATTATTACAGCTTTAGTATTAAGTTTTGAATTTAGAAAGTGATTTCTCTTCGTTCCTTTCAGAGCTGTTTTTGGCTATTCTGGGTTCCTTGCATTTCTATACAGATTTTATGGTTAGATTCTCAATTACTGGCCCCCTCCACCCCCGGCCAAAGGAAAAAAAAAAGAAAAGGCAGCTGGGATTTCAATTGAGATTGAATTTCTTCTGTAGATTGATTTTGGGAGTATTGCCAATATTATGCCTTCAAATCCATGTACATGGAATGTGTTTCCATTTATTTAGGTCTTCAGGTTTTTTCCAGTGATTTTTTTTTTTTTTGTAGTTTTCAATATATAACAATTGCAACTTTTAAAAAATCATCGTGACATTTAATTTTTTTATGCTGTCATAAATGGGATTATTTTTAAATTTCATTCCCAGATTGTTTATTGTACAGTTTAAATACAGTTGATTTTTATATATCAATCTGTTGTTCTTGCAAGCTTACTGAACTCCTATATTATTAATAGCTTGAATGTTTGTTGTGTATGTGGATTTCCCTGGTGGCTCAGTGGTAAGGAATCACCTGCCAATGTAGGAGACCCAGCTTTGATCCCTGGGTGAGGAACATCTTCTGGAGAAGGGGATGACATCCCTTCCAGTATTCTTGCCTGGAAAATCCCATGGACCATGGAGCCTGGTGGGCTGTGGTCCATAGAGTCTCAAAGAGTTGGACACTACTGAGCAAGTAAATAATCACTGTGGATTCCTTAGTATTTTCTGTGTATGTGGTCATATCAGGTACAAGTCCGGACAGTCTGCCCTTTCTTTCCCGTTCTTTTCCTGTCTCAGTGGTTTATAGTTCTCTGGCTAGATCCTGCTGTCCACTGTTGGATAGAATGGGGGGAATGGGCATCCTTGTCTTGTTTCTGATCTTAGTGGGGGAAAAAGGCTTTCAGTTTTTCCCAAGAATGGCTGTTGGATTTTGTTAAATGGTATTTCTTCATCTGTGAGATGATTATGTGATTTTGGTCTATTACCCTACTTATACATGATGGATTACATTAATCAGATTTCATGTGTTGAACCAACTTGCAGTCCTGGGATAGATCCCACTTGGTCATGGTGTGCAGTCCTTTTTATATGTTTCTAAATTTGGTTTGCTAGTGTTTTATTGAGAATTTCATTTTTTTTTTTCTTTTTTCACTTTTAACCTTTCTATGTACTTGTTTGAGTTCTTTAGAAAAACCTCATAGAATTGAAATTTTATTAATACAATTTGATAATATCTCTGAGTTACTTATACTTGGCTTGTGATTATACATCTGTGTTAGTGGCTCAGTCGTGTTCAACTCTTTGGAACCCTGTGTGGTGTAGCCCACCAGGCTCCTCTGTCCACGGAATTCTCCAGGCGACAGTACTGGAGTGGGTAGCCATTCCCTTCCCCAGGGGATCTTCCTGACCCAGGGATTGAACATGGGTCTCCTGCATTGCAGGCAGATTCTTTACCATCTGAGCCCCAAGGGAAGCCCGATTAATGATATATTTGATCTTATTTCAGCCATCCTGGTTTGTTTTTTGTTTGTGCCAGTTCTGCAGTTCTTTGTTTCTATTTTTACCCCCTCTTATCTTGGATTAGAATTTATACATGCTGTTTCTATTTTTTTTAAGTGATTTGACTTAAAATTTTACTTTGGTTTGACTTAAAATTTTGCCTTGCATATGTATATAAAGCCCTGTAAACCTATAAAAAGGTAGATTGTTTCTTCCTTTTGGCTGTTGAGGGTTTCCCTGGTAGCTCAGTTGGTAAAGAATCCACCTGCAATGCAGGAGACTCTGGTTCAGTTCCTGGATTGGGAAGAAAAGTGCTGCTCTGAACATTTGTTTGTGGTTTTGTTTGGTTTTGAGTCCCAGTTTTCAGTTCTTTTGAGTGTAGTATACACCTGGGAATGGAATTGGTAGGTCACTCAATGTTTACGTTTTTGAGGAACCACCAAACTTTTCCACCACAGCTGCACCATTTTACATTACCACCAGAATGTACAAGGGTTTTGATTTCTTCATTTCATTGCCAACAGTTCTGTTCCTTTTTTGTTGTTGTTAATAGCCATCCTAGCAGTTGTAAAGTGGGGTCCCATTATGGTTTAATTGGCATTTCCGTGGTTACTGATGAAGTTGAACATCTTTTATGTATTCACTGGTCAATTGTATTGTTGTTGGTTAATTGCTAAGTTGTGTCCAACTGTTTGCGACCCCATGGACTGTAGCTTGCTAGGCTCCTCTGTCCATGGGATTTCTGAGGCAAGAATACTGGAGTGGGTTGCCATTTCCCTTTTCAGGGGAACTTCCTAACTCAGGGATCAAACCCAGGTCTCCTGCATTGGCAGGTGAATTCTTTACTGCCAAGTCACCAGGGAAGCCCAGTCATTTGTGTATCTTTGGACAAACATCTGTGAAAGTCCTTTACTCATTTTTTTTTTTTTTTAAAGATTTATTTGGCTGTTGTTCAATCTTAGTTGTGTGGCGTGGGCATCTGCAAGATGAGGCATGTGGGCTTAGTTGTCCTGGGGCATATGGGAATCTTAGTTCTCAGACTAGGAATCAAACCTGCATCCCCTGAATTGCAAGGTGGATTCTTACCACTGGATCATCAGGGAAGTCCTACTTATTTTTAAATTGGCTTGTTTCTCTCAGGTTGTAAGAGTTATTTCAGGATGCTTGATCTTTAACAGATTTGTAAATACTTCTGCCGTTGTGTGGGTTGTGTTTTGACTGTATTGATAAGGTGTCATTTTTACAAAAATTTTAAAAATTTTAATAAAATTTAGTTTTCTTTGCTTGTGTTTTGGGTATTCCTTGCGTATCAAGGAATCTACTGCTGAGTCATACCAGGTCATGAAGATTCACCTATACGTTTTCTTAAGAGTTCTCTTGTTTTAGCACTAACATTTAGGTTATAACCCATTTTGAGTTAGTTTTTCTATGTAGTGTGAGGTAGGGGTCCAACTTTATTCTTTTATGTGTGGAAATCTAGTCCCAGCACCATTTGTTGAAAAGACTGTTTCTTTCCCTAGTTATTGATTTTGGCACTGTCACATCAGTTGACCATGGATAAATGGGTTTATTTCTGGACTAATGGTTTTATTCTTTTGTTTTTTATGTTTATCCTAATAACCAGTTATAATAACCAGTACCTAATAACCAGTACCACATTGTTTTGGTTACTGTGGGGTAAATTTTCTTAAATAAAGAATTTCAACTGTATACAGAAGTAGAACAGTTTAATGAACACATCTGTCCACCACTCACCTTCAAATATTATTGATTCACAGATTATTTTGTTTCGTCTACATTCTACTCATTCTTCTCCTCACTCTACCCATTATATTGAAATAACCCCAGACATGTGTAAATATTTCAATAGGTTATATAATTAGAAAAAATTATATATTTATAGGAAAGAAAGCTTTACATCTTAAATATGATTTTTAAAGAATGGTATGTTTTCATTCATATGAAAAATTCACATAGAGTCCTTGCCTGTGTTAGATAAATGAAATATTGTGGTTTTCTCTCAGTGGGATTTTTAAACTGTTGTTTGAATCTGTTGTCTCAGAAAATTCAATTTGGAAGTTTACAGTGATCAAAATATAGTAATTGTTACGCTGGTAGCAAGGTTTTTATTAAGCTCAAGTGATGAAACTGGTGAGGTTTGCCTGTGGTGTGCAAATTGTGGTAGCCATTCCAGAATAGGGTTTTTTCTTTAATAATGTCTGTTAGGAATGTGTTACATTCCCTGCTGGTTGCTAGTTGTAAAAGGTAGGGAGATGAATTGAGCATACAAAAAGACATTTTGTGTTCTCAGAGGAGCTTACATTTTAATATAGCAAATAGGCACAGTATAGTGAGGAGATCTCGAGTTGCTTCACTGTTGCCTGTACTCATGTGCAGCCGGACCATTCTAATGCTGGTGGTGTTCAGCACATGAGAAGTTCTGTCTCCTGAGAGTAGTTACCTACATTGAAATGTTATTAGTATTTGATTATGCCAGGTGAGAATAACCTTTTAACAGTGATTAAGGACTAGAGTTCTTTTACAAAGAGATTGAGTTTGCTATCTGTGAATGCTGAAAGTATTCAATTCAGTCAATTAATTTTGAACATAAGTTGTGTCCTTAAGGTGTTAATTGAGAATGTCGACTTAAATTATCAACACTGCTTATATATATATATATATCTTCAAGCTCAAAACTAAGTATAAACTCTGATGTGGTTTGAAATTGTAAATACTCATATCAAATAGAAACAAAGATGAAAGTTTCTGAAATTCAGATTTGCAGCATCAATGTGAAGAATGATACTTTCGTTGATTCTGAACCAGCACTTCTGATATTCTAATGTGCATGTGATTCACCTGTAGGTCTTGTTAAAATGGAGATTTTGATTCTGTAACTCTTGAGTGAGACCTGAGATTTGGCATTTCCAACAAGCTGATGCTAATGCTGCTTATCCTGGATTTGTTCTTTGAGTGGCAGGATCTGAATGACCATTTTATTGTGAATGTATTGCTTCCTATGATGGCAAAAGTTCAAAACCTAAACTTGAGTTCAACATGCCTATGCTAGTAAAGGCTCTTTTTTTATGATATCTTTTTCAGTATGAAATAATGACTTTCAGTTTTGCTTTATAGCACTGTCTTGGGAAAAATGTTTAATTTCCACATTGTTTGCTTCTGATCTTTTACATTAATGTGAAACAACTTAGTAGAGGTTTGTAAACAAAAGCCTTGGCTGATGTTCTGTGATAGTAAACTGTGATAAAGTGGCAATCCATATAATTCATGGAATGTTCAATTAGATAAAAGTCACTGGGGACAGTTTTCAGATTTCTGAAATTATCCACAACCCTGCATTTCCCCATCCTAACCCATCCCACCCAACCCTCCTTTGAGGGTGGTACTTGTTTCAGTTTGAAAAAGCTGCCCTCAACTGATGACATAGTTGGACATATTGGAATCCATAATAATGTGTGAACTTAGATATGTATGTTTGGAAGGCTACGAGATGGTGCTTGTTCTTGCTTTTGCTTTTGTATTCTTACTACTTCAGTTATGAGGCATTTAGAAAGTGGAGAATTAGGCTGCATTTTGTGGAGGGTAGTAAGATACATTCTGTTTGCTTGCATTGTGTGATGCAGTATGGTTTCATATCCCCTTGAAGGGCATCAAGACTCAGTGCATAAGGAAATTTTAAGGTTGGAGGGGCTTTTCGTTTTTCTCTAAGACATGATTAGGTACTTCTGAATTTATTAATGAGTTTTACCTAAGATAGAACTCCATTGAGGGAGTGGAGAGTGTGGGGTTCTGTGGTTGTGCAAGTGGCGAGAGCTAGTGAGGAGCAATGACTGCTGGACTTTTTCTTGTTTTATCTTTGTTTTTCCTGTTTGTAACTGTTGTCAAGGAGTGTTTGACAGGTGTTGAGATAAGAAGAGATGGAAGTTGGAGGAGAAGAAATCTGAAAGGAGTCTTAAGGAGAAGGCAGGACTAGATTCCCTGTTTTCCTTATTGGTAGTGGCACTGCCGAGATAGAGTTGGAAGTGAAGAAGGGAGTCTTTGTGGTTTCTGTCTTGTTTGCTCTTATTCGTAAGCCGGTTTAATGGGAGGAGCAGAAGCCAAAGTAAAATGAAAAGGGTTAGTGACCACTATGCCTGCCCTCAGTACTTATAGATTATGAACTTTTTTTTTTCTTTCCACCCGGGTTTGGGGGAGGGTCAAGTTCTGGGTGGGGAGAGGAAGGACTGGTGTGGTTTGGATTTTACCTTCTTCCATCACTCTGCTTTCTACTTATAGGCCCTGGTATCCTATTAGGAACAGAAAGAAACATGTGAGTGCTTCAGTTATTATTGTATCCTAGCAAGTCATTCCCATACTTAGTGGTTTAAAACACTGAAAATAATCGTCTCTCTTGGTCCTGAGTGTTGACTGGACTCAAATGGGTCTTGCTTGGAGGTCTCCATGTTGTTGCAGGTAAACGATGACTGAGATGGAGTCATCTGACAGCCCCCTCACTGGCCGTTGCTTGCTTCTGGTAGTTGATGGTAACTGTTGGTTGGGATGTCAGCCTGAACATCCACCCTTGGCCTCTCTATGTCGTCTGGACATCCTCATTAGCTTGGCAGTGAATATCTCAAGAGCCAGGAAGTAGAAGGCCTGGGCTCAGAAATTGTAGCATCATTTCTGCCATACTCAGTTGAGTAAACATACAACCGTGTATTAAAAGGAAGGGGCATAGATCCCTCTTAGAATGTCAGAGAAATTTTGGGCCAGGTTGTAAGACCTCCACAGAGGGTAAAATAAAGAGGCGCTGGAGAAAGGGGATTATAGTAGGAGAGAATCCTTGGGAGCTGGCAGATTTTGAATTGTGGACTGATTGGGAGGGGATTGGATTTCCTGTGTTCTTATCTAACTTAGACAACTTTTTAGTGGAACATACATGTCATTAATAAATCGAATTTGCCTAGTTCAAAATTGAGAGATTTGTAAATAAGTTAATTTTACTTCTTCACAGTAAACTTTTTTGAGTGGGGTTATATTGTGTATAATTAAAAGGCTTTGGTGTATTGATCTCAAAGTGAAGTGTCTCATTTTAAATTTTTATATGTGTTTTTTGATTATTCCAAAAAGCCAAGCACTGAAGTTGATCACATGCTTTTACATACAGTTAATAAATAACCATGTTTTTTAAAAGACTCCTTCACAGTAATATCATTTTGGTTACATATTACATTGTGCTAGTAGAGATTAAGGTATTATAAAAATATTATATGTTGATTCTTTTTCATAACTTATAAAAATGAATAAAATGACATATTATATATATATAATTTTAACTTCACTGTTTTCAGAAAATTGATAAATCCATTCTGTATCCTCTCAGCTGCTTTTATAGCATTCCTAGAGATTTAAATTCTCCTCTTTGAGGTATAATTGACACAAAATAAAATACACAGATTTCAAGTGTGGAGTCAATAAGCTTTGGCAAATTATACAGTTGTGCTTCTTCACCAGGGCTTCCCTGGTGGCTCAGACAATAAAAAATCTGCCTGCTGTGTGGGAGACCTGGGTTCAATCCCAGGGTTTGGAAGATTCCCTGGATGATATTTTATATTTTCATTAGCCCTAGAAGTTCATGACCCTTTGTAGGCAATCCTTTCAGGCTAAAAATAACTGTAGCTTCTGGTTTTTTTTTTGGGGGGGGCGGTTATTGTAATTTTCCCTTTTCTAGAAATTCATGTAAATAGAACCAGAGGATGTAGCCTTTATTGACTGGCTGGGTTTCTTTTAAAGCAGTACTTTTGAGATTCATCTGTGTTGGTATGTATAATATTAATTCTTTATATGCTTATTATTGAGTAGTATTCTATTATGTGGGTGCCGTGCCATGCCTAGTTGCTCAGTCATGTCTGACTCTGAACCGCATGAACTCTAGCCCACCAGGTTCCTTTGTCCACGCGGATTCTCCAGGCAAGCTTACTGGAGTGGGTTTGCTATGCCCTCCTCCGGAGTGTCTTCCCAACCCAGGGATTGAACCCAGGTCTCTCGAACAGTAGGCAGATTCTTTACCATCTGAGCCACCAGGGAAGGGTAGCTGGATATTTAGTTTTTATTCCAGCTTCTTGTGATTACAACTAAAGCTGCTATGGACATTTGAGTACAAGTCCTTGTGTGGATGTGTGTTTTCGTTTCTCTTAGGTAATACCTAGGAGTGAGATTGCTAGGTCATATGGTAAGTGTGTATGTTTAACTTGAAACTGCCAAACTCTTTTCCAAAGTGACTGTGCCATTTTTGCATTCCCTCCAGGGGTGTGTTCCAGTTGCTCCACATCTTCTCTCAACACTTAGTATTATCAGTCCTTTCAGTCGTTCTGGTGGTTGTGGAGTGGCGGATCATTGTGATTTGACTTACATTTCCTTATGAGTTAATGGTACTGACCGTCTTGTCATGTGTTTGCCATTGTTATATCTCATTTGGTTAAGTGTTGAAATCATTTGCCTGTTTAAAAATTGTGATCTTTAATGTTGAGCTGTAGAAATTTAATATATTATAGACAGATATTTCATTAGATATATTATTGCAAAATCTTTTTCTCAGTATAAGGTTTGCCTTCTCATTTAAACAGTGTTTAGTTTTGTTAATTAAACTTTCAAGATTATTGTCCATTCACATGTAGTTGTAAGAATTAATAGAGAGATTCCTGTATCTTTTAATCAGTTTCCTTTAATAACATCTTGCAAAACTGTACAGTATCACAACCTGAATATTGACACTGATACAGTTCACTGATCATATTCAGATTTGCCCAGTTTCACTTGTACTAGCACACGTGTGTATGCTTGTTTTTAGTGTTATACAGTATTACCACATTGGCAGATTTGTATTTTCATTGCCATAGTCAAAATACAGAACATCACTGCAAGGATCCTTCATGTTGTTCATTAGTAACCATAATCATCTCCTCTCTGTGCACCTCCCCCTAGTAGCCCCTAGTAACCCTGAGTCTGTCTATACTTGCATAAAATCTTTTATTTTCAAAAATTCATATAAGTGGAGTCATATATGTATATAACCTTTGGGAATTAGCTTTTTTCCACTCAGTCTGATTTTCTTGAGATCCATCCAAGTTGTTGCATGTATCAGTGAGTGAAGTGAACGTCGCTCAGTCATGTCCAGCTCTTTGCGACTCCATGGACTATACAGACCATGGAATTCTCCAGGCTAGAATACTAGAGTAAGTAGCCGTTCCCTTCTCCAGGGATCTTCCCAACCCAGGGATCAAAGCCAGGTCTCCTGCGTTGCAGGCCGATTCTTTACCGGCTGAGCCACAAAGGAAGCCCGCATGTATCAGTAGTTCATTCCATTTTGCTGCTGAATAGTATTCCATGGAATGGGGTGAACCACGGTTTATTTAACCATTCACCCATTGAAGGACATACGGGTTATTTCCAGTTTTTGTTTATGCAACAAACATTTGTCTACAAGTTTCTGCATGAGATGTATTTTTTGTTACTTTGGAATAAATGAGCATGAGTGCAGTTGCTGGATCATATGGTGAGTACGTTTTTAGTTTTACAGGAAAATGACTGTTTTCCAGAGTGGCTGTACCAGTTTGCCTTTCCACCAGTAGTGTGTGAGTGATCCAGGTCCTCTATGTCCTCAACCACTACGGTTATTATCAGTGTTGTTTGGAGAGAGGACATTCTGATGGTGTGTAGTGATAGCACATCGTGGTTTTAGTTTGCATTTCCCAAACAGCTCATGATGTGAAACATCCTTTATTTGTCATCTGTAAATGCTCTTTAGTGAAATATCTTTTCATGCCCTTTGTCCATTTTCTTTGTTTGGATTTTTACTGATGTGTTTGGAAATTTCTTTATATAGTTTAGATACTAATTCCCCTCCCTCCGCCCTGGCCCGGATATGTACTTTGCGAATACTTTCTTCTACTTTGTAGCTTGTTTTTTTTTTTTTTTTTTAGCCTTAACAGAGAATTCTTTATTTTGTCCAAACAGCAGAATGAAAACATCCTCAATAATACACAAACCTATATATAAAATATAGAACATCTCCAGTATATTTCCTTTTTATGGGATCATGCCAAGTATAGGCAAAAGAAAGTACTGTTGACAGGGTAAGACAAAAACTGACTTAGGCAATGACCTCATTAGCCAGGCATTAACATTCAAAGACCAGGTAAACAATGATTTTAACCAGAAAAGCAGTATGAAAGAGTTCCTATGAAGCTGAGATTCACACACCATATTCCCCATTCCTGGTCACTTCATGCACAGGTTGACTCTTCTCAACCATGGCTCTCTGCCGTCTTTCACAGAAGAAAGATAATTTGGAGAGTACTATTATAAAGGTACAGGGAATACGTAGCCCAATACCAAATTTTCACCATAAAAAATTATAACGACAAAGCAAAAAAAAAAAAAAACGTGGAATTTCAGAAGTACACACCCTAATAATTTTTAAGAAAGCTCACCATAAATATTTCCAGAAACAACAGGCTTTACAGAAGATTGTACAATGTCCTGTGTACAGGAGTGTAGCTTGTTTTTTTACATTCCCTTCACATGGTCTTTTGCACAGTAGATATTTTAAATTTTGATGAAGTCCAGTTTTTTTTTTCTGAATTGTACTTTTAACTTCATAACTCCATGCTTAGTGCAGAGAACTAATAAGCAAATTCAGTAAGTGGGTGGTTGCAGTATACCAGATCAGCATAAAAAATTCAGTCACATTTTTGTGTATTAGGAATGAGTATGTGGAAACATATACTGTGTGGATAAACATATAAACGCATAAACCTAGACTGTGTGGATCACAACAAACTTGAAAATTCTTAAAGATGGAAATACCAGACCACTTTACCTGCCTCCTGAGAAATTTGTATGCAGGTCAAGAAGCAACAGTTAGAACTGAACATGGAAAAACACACTGGTTCCAATTTGGGAAAGGAGTACGTCAAGGCTGTATGTTGTCACCCTGCTTATTTAACTTCTATGCAGAGTACATCATGAGACATGCTGGAATGGATGAAGCACAAGCTGGAATCAGGATTGCCAGGAGAAATATCAATAACCCCAGATATGCAGATAACACCACCCTGATGGCAGAAAGTGAAGAACTAAAGAGCCTCTTGATGAAAGTGAAAGAGGAGAGTGAAAAAGTTGGCTTAAAACGCAACACTCAAAAAACTAAGATCATGGCATCTGGTCCCATCACTTCATGGCAAATAGATGGGGAAACAGTGGAAACAGTGACAGACTTTATTTTTGGGGGGCTCTAAAATCACTGCAGATGGTGACTGCAGCCATGAAATTAAAAGATGCTTGCTCGTTGGGAGAAAAGCTATGACCAACCTAGACAGCATATTGAAAAGCAGAGACGAAGATGGCGGAGGAAGGACGGGGAGACCACTTTCTCTCCTACAAGTTCATCAAAAGAATAACTGAACGCAGAGCAAACTTCACAAAACAACTTCTGATCACCAGCTGAGGTCATCAGGCGCCCAGAAAAGCAACCCATTGTCTTCGAAAGGAGGTAGGACAAAATATAAAAGATAAAAAGAGAGACAAAAGAGCTAAGGACGGAGATCCGTCCTGGGAAGGGAGTCTTAATAGAGGAAGTTTCCAAACACCAGGAAACCCTCGCACTGGCGGGTCTGGGGGAAGTTTTTGAATCTCGGAGGGCAACCTGACTGGGAGGGGAACAATAAATAAAACCCACAGATTACGAGCCTAAAAGCAACTCCCAGCAGAAAAGTACCCCAGATGCCCGCATCCGCCACCAGCAAGTGGGGGCGGAATGGAGAGGAGCGGGCGGCATTGCTTAGGGTAAGGACCAGGCTGGAGTGCCCTGAGGACAATCGGAGGGAGCTTTTGTGAGTTACCAACTTAAACTGTGGGACAGCAAAAGAGAGAGAGAAAATTAACCTGCCGGAACACACTGCCGGCCGTTCGGAGAACAAAGGGACCAAGCAAGTCCAGAGAAGAGCTCGAAGGCTTCGCACCGGCCCAGCCCTGCCTGAGGCTGGAGGCAGGGGGGAGGGGAAAGGGGCAGGCTTGGCCCCAAGGACCGCATCCCCTACTGCACTGCAAACAGGCCTCCAGTTTCTAATCAAAGACCTCCTGAGATTCTGGATGGTCGACATCCGCCGGGAGGGTGGCGGAGAGACACAGGGCGCAGGCATCCGACCGGCGCGGGTGGGGACTGGGGCTGGGGACACAGAGGGCAGGAGGCGTACGCACCTGACTGGTGCAGGTGGAAACAGAGACTGGGACCGCGGAGGGGAGAAGGCGTGCCGCACCCGGGGAGAGTGCACCAGTCAAGCTCCTGGCTGCCTGAGCCGCTCTGGCGGGGAAGGCACAAAAAGCAGGCGCAGCTTTTTGTTCCGTGCTTTAGTGGAACACCCTAGGGCTGGAACCGCGCGCAGCGCAGGGCACGCTCCATATAGAACAGCCGGGAGCCTGAGCAACCTAGGTGGGGGAAAGCAGCGCCAGCCCCTCCCCGCAGCGCGACGGAACTAGCACCCTGAATGAGTCCAGCGGGCGGAAGTTGGGCACTGAAGTGACCGGCAAACAGAAGGCAAATAAACAAAGGGAACTGCTTCAAAAGGGACCGGTGCAACAGATCAAAATCCCTGTAGGTAACACCGACTACACCGGAAGGGGCCTGTAGATATCGAGAAGTGTAAGCTGGAACGAGGAGCTTTCTGAAACTGAACCGAACCCACACTGACCACAACAGCTCCAGAGAAATTCCTAGATATACTTTTACTTTTTTTTTTTTTAAGTAAGAAACCTAACCCCCATTACTCCTTAACTTTCATTTTCTAGATTTTTACGATTTTTTTAATTAGTTTAATTTTTTTAATTAAAAAAAGTTTTAATTAAAAAAGTTTTTTTAAAACTTTTTTTTCCCTTTTTTTTCCTTTTTCTCTTCTATTTTCTATTTTTCTTTTTCTCTTATTTCCTTTTAAAGTCCTCTATTACTCCTCTACTACTCCTTAATTTTCATTTTCATTACACTATAACCTTACAAAATAAAAGAGAGAAGCCCTATTTTTAAACTGAACTTCATATATATTTCTAAAATTTTTTTGTGTGTTTTGGTTTTTGTTTTTAATATAGTATTTTTAAGAGTCTAACCTCTACTCTAGACTTTTAATTTTTGTTTTTCAGTATATGATATAAATTGTGGACATTTAAGAATCCAATATTCAGTTCCCATTTTTATTCAGGAGTGTGTTGATTATTCTCTCCCAATCTTGACTCTCCGTTGTCTACCTCAGAACTTTCTCCCTCTGTTCCCAATCCAATTCTGTGAATCTTTGTGGGTGTCTGGGCTACAGAGAATACTATGGGAACAGACAACTGCGTAGATCTGTCTCTCTCCTCTTGGGTCCCCCTTTTTCTCCTCCTGCTCATCTCTATCTCCCTCCTCCCTCTCCTCTTCTTCATGTAACTCTGTGAACCTCTCTGGGTGTCCCTAACGGGGGAGAATCTTTTCGCCATTAACCTAGAAGTTTTATTGTCAGTGCTGTATAGTTGGAGAAGTCCTGAGACTACTGGAAAAATAAAACTGAAATCCAGAGGCAGGAGACTTAAGCACAAAACCTAAGAACACCAGAAAACTCCTGACTACATGGAACTTTAAGTAATAAGAGACCGTCCAAAAGCCTCCATACCTACACTGAAACCAACCACCAGCCAAGAGCCAATAAGTATTAGAGCAAGACATACCACACAAATTCTTCAGCAACGCAGGAACATAGCCCTGAAAGTCAACATATAGGCTGCCCAAGGTCACACCTAACACACAGACCCATCTCAAAACTCATTACTTGGGCACTCCATTGCACTCCAGAGAGAAGAAATCAAGTTCCACGCACCAGAACACTGACGCAAGCTTCCCTAACCAGGAAACCTTGACAAGCCAATAGTCCAACCCCACCCACTGGGTAAAACCTCCACAATAAAAAGGAACCACAGACCTCCAGAATACAGAAAGCCCACTCCAGACACAGCAATCTAAACAAGATGAAAAGGCAGAGAAATACCCAACAGGTAAAGGAACATGAAAAATGCCCACCAAGTCAAACAAAAGAGGAGGAGATAGGGAATCTACCTGAAAAAGAATTTAGAATAATGATAATAAAAATGATCCAAAATCTTAAAAACAAAATGGAGTTACAGATAAGTAGCCTGGAGACAAAGATTGAAAAGATGCAAGAAATGTTTAATAAAGACCTAGAAGAAATAAAAAAGAGTCAATTAAAAATGAATAATGCAATGAATGAGATCAAAAACACTCTGGAGGGAACCAAGAGTAGAATAACGGAGACAGAAGATAGGATAAGTGAGGTAGAAGATAAAATGGTAGAAATAAATGAAGCAGAGAGGAAAAAAGAATCAAAAGAAATGAGGACAACCTCTGGGACAATGTGAAACGCCCCAACATTCGAATCATAGGAGTCCCAGAAGAAGAAGACAAAAAGAAAGGCCGTGAGAAAATACTCGAGGAGATAATAGCTGAAAACTTCCCTAAAATGGGGAAGGAAATAGCCACCCAAGTCCAAGAAACCCAAAGAGTCGCAAACAGGATAAACCCAAGGTGAAACACCCCAAGACACATATTAATCAAATTAACAAAGATCAAACACAAAGAACAAATATTAAAAGCAGCAAGGGAGAAACAACAAATAACACACAAAGGGATTCCCATAAGGATAAGAGCTGATCTATCAATAGAAACCCTCCAGGCCAGAAGGGAATGGCAGGACATACTGAAAGTAATGAAAGAGAATAACCTACAACCTAGATTACTGTACCCAGCAAGGATCTCATTCAGATATGAAGGAGAATTCAAAAGCTTTACAGACAAGCAAAAGCTGAGAGAATTCAGCACCACCAAACCAGCTCTTCAACAAATGCTAAAGGATCTTCTCTAGACAGGAAATGCAGAAAGGTTGTATAAACGTGAACCCAAAACAACAAAGTAAATGGCAACGGGACCACACCTATCAATAATTACCTTAAATGTAAATGGGTTGAATGCCCCAACCAAAAGACAAAGACTGGCTGAATGGATACAAAAACAAGACCCCTATATATGCTGTCTACAAGAGACCCACCTCAAAACAAGAGACACATACAGACTAAAAGTGAAGGGCTGGAAAAAAATATTTCACGCAAACGGAGACCAAAAGAAAGCAGGAGTCGCAATACTCATATCAGATAAAATAGACTTTCAAATAAAGGATGTGAAAAGAGACAAGAAGGACACTACATAATGATCAAAGGATCAATCCAAGAAGAATATATAACAATTATAAATATATATGCACCCAACATAGGAGCACCACAATATGTATGGCAAACGCTAACGAGTATGAAAGAGGAAATTAATAGTAACACAGTAATAGTGGAAGATTTTAATACCCCACTCACAGCCATGGAGAGATCAACTAAACAGAAAATTAACAAGGAAACACAAACCTTAAATGACACAATGGACCAGCTAGACCTAATCGGTATCTATAGGACATTTCACCCCAAAACAATCAACTTCACCTTTTTCTCAAGTGCACACGGAACCTTCTCCAGAATAGATCACATCCTGGGCCATAAATCTGGTCTTGGAAAATTAAAAAAAATTTAAATCATTCCAGTCATCTTTTCTGACCACAGTGCAGTAAGATTAGATCTCAATTACAGGAAAAAAATTGTTAAAAAATGCAAACATATGGAGGCTAAATAACACGCTTCTGAATAACCAACAAATCATAGAAGAAATCAAAAGAGAAATCAAAATATGTATAGAAATGAATGAAAATGAAAACACAACAACCCAAAACCTATGGGACACTGTAAAAGCAGTGCTAAGGGGAAGGTTCATAGCATTACAGGCTTACATCAAGAAACAAGAAAAAAGCCAATTAAATAACCTAACTCTACACCTAAAGCAATTAGAGAAGGAAGAAATGAAGAACCCCAGGGTTAGCAGAAGGAAAGAAATCTTAAAATTAGGGCAGAAATAAATGCAAAAGAAACTAAAGAGACCATAGCAAAAATCAACAAAGCTAAAAGCTGGTTTTTTGAAAAAATAAACAAAATTGACAAACCATTAGCAAGACTCATTAAGAAACAAAGAGAGAAGAACCAAATTAACAAAATTAGAAATGAAAATGGAGAGATCACAACAGACAACACTGAAATACAAAGGATCATAAGAGACTACTACCAGCAGCTCTATGCCAATAAAATGGACAACTTGGAAGAAATGGACAAATTCTTAGAAAAGTATAACTTTCCAAAACTGAACCAGGAAAGAAATAGAAGATCTTAACAGACCCATCACAAGCAAGGAAATCGAAACTGTAATCAGAAATCTTCCAGCAAACAAAAGCCCAGGACCAGATGGCTTCACAGCTGAATTCTACCAAAAATTTAGAGAAGAGCTAACACCTATCTTACTCAAACTCTTCCAGAAAAATTGCAGATGAAGGTAAGCTTCCAAACTCATTCTATGAGGCCACCATCACCCTAATTCCAAAACCAGACAAAGATGCCACAAAAAAAGAAAACTACAGGCCAATATCACTGATGAACATAGATGCAAAAATCCTTAACAAAATTCTAGCAAACAGAATCCAACAACATATTAAAAAAATCATACACCATGACCAAGTGGGCTTTATCCCAGGAATGCAAGGATTCTTTAATATCCGCAAATCAATCAATGTAATACACCACATTAACAAATTGAAAGATAAAAACTATATGATTATCTCAATAGATGCAGAGAAAGCCTTTGACAAAATTCAACACTCATTTATGATTAAAACTCTCCAAAAAGCAGGAATAGAAGGAACATACCTCAACATAATAAAAGCTATATATGACAAACCCACAGCAAGCATCACCCTCAATGGTGAAAAATTGAAAGCATTTCCCCTGAAATCAGGAACAAGACAAGGGTGCCCACTCTCACCACTACTATTCAACATAGTTTTGGAAGTTTTGGCCACAGCAATCAAAGCAGAAAAAGAAGTAAAAGGAATCCAGATAGGAAAAGAAGAAGTGAAACTCTTGCTGTTTGCAGATGACATGATCCTCTACATAGAAAACCCTAAAGACTCTTCCAGAAAATTACTAGAGCTAATCAATGAATATAGTAAAGTTGCAGGATATAAAATTAACACACAGAAATCCCTTGCATTCCTATACACTAACAATGAAAAAACAGAAAGAGAAATTAAGGAAACAATACCATTCACCATTGCAACAAAAAGAATAAAATACCTAGGAGTATATCTACCTAAAGAAACAAAAGATCTATACATAGAAAACTATAAAACGCTGATGAAAGAAATCAAAGAGGACACAAACAGATGGAGAAACATACCGTGTTCATGGATTGGAAGAATCAATATTGTCAAAATGGCTATTCTACCCAAAGCAATCTATAGATTCAATGCAATCCCTATCAAGCTACCAACGGTATTTTTCACAGAACTAGACCAAAGAATTTCACAATTTGTATGGAAATACAAAAAACCTCGAATAGCCAAAGTAATCTTGAGAAAGAAGAATGGAACTGGAGGAATCAACCTGCCTGACTTCAGACTCTACTACAAAGCCACAGTCATCAAGACAGTATGGTACTGGCACAAAGACAGATATAATAGATCAATGGAACAGAAGAGAAAGCCCAGAGATAAATCCACGAACCTATGGACACCTTATCTTTGACAAAGGAGGCAAGGATATACAATGGAAAAAAGACAACCTCTTTAACAAGTGGTGCTGGGAAAACTAGTCAACCACTTGTAAAAGAATGAAACTAGAACACTTTCTAACACCATACACAAAAATAAACTCAAAATGGATTAAAGATCTAAATATAAGACCAGAAACTATAAAACTCCTAGAGGAGAACATAGGCAAAACACTCTCCGACATAAATCACAGCAGGATCCTCTATGATCCACCTCCCAGAATATTGGAAATAAAAGCGAAAATAAACAAATGGGACATAATGAAACTTAAAAGCTTTTGCACAACAAAGGAAACTATAAGCAAGGTGAAAAGACAGCCCTCAGATTGGGAGAAAATAATAGCAAATGAAGCAACAGACAAAGGATTAATCTCAAAAATATACAAGCATCTCCTGCAGCTCAATTCCAGAAAAATAAATGACCCAATCAAAAAATGGGCCAAAGAACTAAACAGACATTTCTCCAAAGAAGACATACAGATGGCTAACAAACACATGAAAAGATGCTCAACATCACTCATTATCAGAGAAATGCAAATCAAAACCACAATGAGGTACCATTTCATGCCAGTCAGAATGGCTTCTGTCCAAAAGTCTACAAGCAGTAAATGCTGGAGAGGGTGTGGAGAAAAGGGAACCCTCTTACACTGTTGGTGGGAATGCAAACTAGTACAGCCACTATGGAAAAGAGTGTGGAGTTTTCTTAAAAAACTGGAAATAGAACTGCCGTATGACCCGGCAATACCACTTCTAGGCATACACACCGAGGAAACCAGATCTGAAAGAGACATATGCACCCCAATGTTCATCGCAGCACTGTTTATAATAGCCAGGACATGGAAGCAACCTAGATGCCCATCAGCAGACGAATGGATAAGGAAGCTGTGGTACATATACACCATGGAATATTACTCAGCCGTTAAAAAGAATTCATTTGAATCAGTTCTAATAAGATGGATGAAACTGGAGCCCATTATACAGAGTGAAGTAAGCCAGAAATATAAAGAACATTACAGCATACTAACACATATTTATGGAATTTAGAAAGATGGTAATGATAACCCTATATGCAAAACAGAAAAAGAGACACAGATGTACAGAACAGACTTTTGAACTCTGTGGGAGAAGGGGAGGGTGGGATGTTTCGAAAGAACAGCATGTATATTATCTATAGTGAAACAGATCACGAGCCCAGGTGGGATGCATGAGACAAGTGCTCGGGCCTGGTGCACTGGGAAGACCCAGAGGAATCGGGTGGAGAGGGAGATGGGAGGGGGGATCGGGATGGGGAATACATGTAACTCCATGGCTGATTCAAGTCAATGTATGACAAAACCCACTGAAATGTTGTGAAGTAATTAGCCTCCAACTAATAAAAATAAATGAAAAAAAAGAAAAGCAGAGACATTACTTTGCCGACAATGGTCCGTCTAGTCAAAGTTATGGTTTTTCCAGTAGTCATGTATGGATGTGAGAGTTGGACTACAAAGAAAGCTGAGTGGTGAAGAATTGATGCTTTTTAACTGTGGTGTTGGAGAAGACTCTTGAGAGTCCCTTGGACTGCAAGGAGATCCAACTAGTCAATCCTAAAGGGAATCGGTCCTGAATATTCATTGGAAGGACTGATGTTGAAGCTGAAACTCCAATACTTTGGCCACCTGATGTGAAGAACTGACTCATTTGAAAAGACCCTGTTGCTGGGAAAGATTGAAGGCAGGAGAAGAAGGGGATGACAGAGGATGAGATGGTTGGGTGGCATCACTGGTTCGATGGACATGAGTTTGAGCAAGCTCTGGGAGTTGGTGATGGAAAAGGTAATCCTGGAGTGCTGCAGTCCATGGGGTTGTAAAATGTCAGACACGACTGAGTGACTGAACTGAACTGATGTGGAAACAAAAATACCAGTTTGGATTACTTTAAAAATTAAATACATACACTGATGAAAAAAATCAAAGAATATTTAAATAAATTGAGAAATACTGTGTTCGCAGATTGGAAAACTGAACATAGTAAAGATGTCAGTTTTTTTAAATTCATGTACAGTGTATGCAGTTGCTATTAAAATTACAGCAAGAATATTCTAAAATTTATTTGAAAAGTCAAAGGAATTAAGAATAGAGAGAGCTATTCTGATAATGAAAGGAATCATTCCATTTCATTTCAAGATTTATAGCTAAATTAATCATGACAGTTTAGTAGTGTCAGAGGGAAGGACACATCAGTAAATAGAGCAGAATAGAGGACTTAGAAATAGCCCCATACGAGCACGGCCGAGTGGTTTCTGACAAAGGTGCAAAGGCAATTCCATGTTGAATGGATAGTTGAAATGTTGCTGGAGCTGTTGGCTACCCAAAGGCAAAAGATCAATTAAACATTGAAATACCCAATGTTTGGAACACAACACAGTTAAAAATCTTCAGGACCTAGGAGTTGGTGAAAAGTTCCTTTTCATGACATCAAAAGCATAAAGAACAAACTTGATAAATGGTACCTCATGAAAATTCAAAATTTTTGCTCTGGTTCAAAACCCTGTTAAGTGGATGGAAAGACAAGCTACAAATTGGAAGAAAGTATATACAAACCATATGTAAAAGAGTTCTGAAAACTCAACATTAGAAGAAAATCATTACAACTAGAAAATGGGTAAAAGAAATGACATTTCACTGAATGTGTGTGAATGGCAAATACATGAAAAAATGTTTAACTTCTCTAGCCTTCAAGGAATTGAATAGGAAGACTTGATCACCACACATCTACTAGAGCAACTTAAAGGAAGAGTAGCTGTAATACTAAATAATAGGCTGGCGTGTGGGAGAAAATGTATATCTCTGTGGAGATAGTGTGGATATTGGTGTATGTATGGAGATACATCAATATTGTTGGTGTGAATATTAAATGGGAAACCACTTCAGAAAGTGCTTCAGCTGTTTCTTGAATTGCACATGCAATATTGTTAATAGCTTCAATTTTTTAAGGCCATTCAGTTGTAACATTTTTTCTGTCTTGACGGAGGAGTGTGGCCTCTGAAAACAGTGCCTTGATTGAGTACCATGGAAAATTGCCTTTTATTTCTGGAATTTTGCAGTAAGTTTGGAATAAAAGATTAGGAGCTATAGGGGAAATATTGGTAGGAATATTGGTAGGAAGCTTTAATAAAGGAAAAAGTGCTCTGCGGAAAGATATACCTACGGAAAAATACTCTTACAGATTCCTTAAAGATTTTAAAGGGTTCATTATCAGCATGACTGGATTTTAGATTTGACTCTTAGTTCATTAAAATCTTCAAGCTGTAATGTGTATGGACAGGTAGAAAAGTAGGACTGAAATGTAGACCGTATATAGAGTATGGTTTCAAGTTAGATCACTGGCACTAACGTCACTTTCATGTCTTGTAATAGGGTTGACATTTTAGGACATTCTTTTGAATCAAGGGCAGGAAGTTCTGTACACATTGAAAGAATGCTTTAAAAAACACAGTAATGAAGACTGTTAAGCATTGCTGTATCATTGATATGTTTTGTAGTTGTATTTGGATTTCTCAAGATACTTTTCAGAAACTTGATTACTGAATTTCCCATTTTCTAGGAAGTCACTACAGTTTTGGTGTCAGATTTGGGCTTGAGTTCCTGGTGTGTGAGTTTCTAGCAGGATGCTTTTTATAAACTATCTGTCATCGTGAAGCTTAATTGAATAGAGTTGTTAAGGAGGATTAAATGGCATAACAAATAGTGTGTCTGGTGACTGGGTCAGCGCAGTGCCTGAGACACAGAAAGCACTAAGAAGCCGTTAATTTCTCTTCCTACCCAGGAGCAGCTTTTCAAACTCAGTGGCATACAGATGTAGTTCTGTGTTTTGTTATTCTAGAGCTATTTGTTAATGAATATTGTGGCAGTATAGCCTACCATAAGCTGCTTTGATTAGATGAGTGAGGGCTGACAGTTCTGGAGGTGAGGTGCCAAGTTTCAGCATTAATCGCCTTCACCTTCCCTTCTCACCCTGTCAGACTTCTGTTTTGTGAAATGTTGGCAGGGCTGCCTTTGGAGATAGTGCTGCTTGATCTCAAGCTGGGCCAGATGGCTGATGCTGGACCAGGCTTAGGTTCCTGTTACCTGATGAGACCTGAGATTTGTCCTTGATTCTTCCCTTCCCCTTTTTGTATACATTCAGTTGGTCACGGTGTTGCTGATTGATCCCCAAGTATTTACCTGACTCATATGTCTTCATCATGCCTGCCACTGCTGCATGTCAGGAGTTTGTCATCCCAATTAACTGTAAAAGCTTCCTACCTTCTCTTGCTTCTTAACTAGTTGGGATTCTGCCCTGTAATTTATACCAGAGGCAGCTTTCTAAAATGCGAATTTGATTATGGCAGCAGGGTTAAGACCTTCAACTTCAGAATCAGAGCTTCCAGGGTTCAAATCCCATCTCTGCCTTGTCTAATTCTGGACAAGTTCTCTGTGCTTCAATTTCTTCATTTATTAAAAAAGGAAAAACAATTCAAATCTGACTTGCAGTCACCTGGAAAGATAGCTAAATGTACACTGCCTGGCTCCCACCCTAAATTCTGGTTCCCTTGAGAAATTAATAGCCTGTAAAAAGCTTCTCAGTTGATTCAGATGCCCTTTTTTGAGTCCTCCTGAGGCCCTGTGCATGGTATCACCCTTAGGCTTTTGTGCTCATTGTGTCTGATACCTGGGCCTCCTTTGCCTGGTTAACTTCTTTTTTCCTTCTGAAACTCGGGTCAGAGTTTCACTCAGCTGGGAAGTGTCTGACTTTCTCTTTCTTGATTTGGTGCTTTGGAAAGTCACCACCAGTACAGTGGTTTTGTATTCTGTGTGAAGTCACTCAGTCGTCTCCGACTCTTTGAGATCCCATAGACTGTAGCCTACCAGGCTCCTCCGTCCATGGGATTTTCCAGGCAAGAATACTGGAATGGGTTGCCATTTCCTTCTCCATAATCTCCCTCAAATACACTGTGTAAAATATAGGACCAAAGAGAACACATTCAATTCTAATGTGTCACTTAAAGGCATTAAATTATTTTGTGGCATTTAGCATTTTGCAGTTCCTGATTTACTCATTTTCTCTCTCTCTGTCTCTCCTTGAAGCTTCTTGAGTATAAATTCTGTGTCCTCAGTGTCTTGTTACATAATCTTAAAATTTGTTGTTGTTTAGTTGCTAAGTTGTGCTTGACTCTTTTGTGATCTCATGGACTGTAGCTCACCAGGCTCCTCCTTTCCATGGGATTTTCTAGACTAGAATACTGGAGTGAGTTGTCATTTCCTTCTCCAGATCTTAAAATTACATATTTCATATTAGGAATTGTTTTTGTTGAAGTGAAACACCTTTGCAACAAGGCACCTACCAGTGGAGGCCATGTTGCATGAGGCCCTTGTTTTCTTATTGCATCATTATTTGAATTCATACACCTTTTCTACTTGTGTGTTTCAAACTGACCTCCTTTGTTTCCTGTAGGTTTTAATTGAATTTAGTTTGTTTTGCTGTAAATAAAATAATATTGGCAGATGAGGATGTTGGGGGATGGAACCAGAAGCGAAACCAGGAATGTAAAAGACTGTGAGCAGGTTTGGTTCTGGATTTGGGGGCTGTTTTATGTGTTTTATTTACTCAGTCATTCCTATTTACATTTGGATGTGTGGTTATGAGTTGCTGAAAGTACTCAAACTGTTTGCATCTTTGTTTCCCCTCAATGAAACTTCCTTTCAACTCTAAAAATTTCTACTTTTCCAAATAAAGCTACAAAGATTTCCAAAGATTTAGGTTTTACTGATAATCAAATAATAATATTTTTCTCTTTTAAGTTCTTTTCATTTTATAAATAACTCCATTCAGATATTCACACACACAAAAGAAACTTTGGTGTCAGCAAAAGTGAGTTTTTTTTTCTTCTTTAGGGTTACTTGAATACAAGCATGACTTTCCTTTTCTTGATTACCTAGATTTTCTCCCTGGAGCTCCTCATTACAACTCTTTCTGGGTTTGAGTGTAACTCAGACTTCATTGAAGATGCAGAGAGTCTGAATAAATACAACCCAAGTGTTGTCATGAAAGAACTTGTCAAGTGAATTTTTTTTCACTGGGCTGCCAATGCATGAAAAATGCTAAAATGAAAAGAAAAAATGTTTTCTGTAAGTGAATATGGTAGATTTATTATTTTGGTCTTGAGTAACATTTGGGTCTCCTTTGCTTTCATTTAAGTGCCAAGGATGATATTGATCTTGATGCCTTGGCTGCAGAAATAGAAGGAGCTGGTGCTGCCAAGGAGCAAGAACCTCAAAAGGCAAAGGGGAAAAAGAAAAAGGAGAAAAAAAGACAAGACTTTGAGTAAGTAGATTTTAAATATATTTGATTTTTCTTAGCTTTGGTGCTAAATTTACTTATTAAACTGAGTCAGTGTCTCAAACTGTATTTTAACCCATTTCCAGTGAAGATGATATCCTGAAAGAACTGGAAGAATTGTCTTGGGAAGCTCAAGGCATCAAAGCTGACAGAGAACCTGCTGCGGTAAAGGTGAATACAGATCACTGTTACTTGTTCATGCTTCTTCCTAGCTCCATTTTTAGGGACTGCCTTTGGAAATTTGTGAGCAATATAAGTATGTTGGTTAGAAGTTTCTAGCTGATGCCAAAGGGGGAAAACAGTTTTTAGGAAAGCAATAATGAATTTTGAAGTCTTTCACAGATATAAAGATGTTTTATTTGGGAATCTAAAGCTGTTTCACTTTATATTGCCAGTTTATAAAATTGGTACATTTGGAAATGCAACATTTCACAACACTACCTCCATATTCTATATTATTTCCTTTCCATCCTTTGAAATTGGATAAGCCTCAGAGTAATGAGAGAGGGGTAGATACTTTTTCTTTCAATTTTCCCCCTTAGGTTTTTTATGCCATGTGAAGAAGGTAGTGAGGTGGACTGTGATTAGTGTCTACTTCAGAGCACCTGAGTTCCAAAACTTACAGTGACTGTGAGATGTGCTTGAGTCCTAGGCCAGCTTCTGGTACTTGCTTGAGTTTTATATTCTTACGAAAGAACCATATTTTAAAATTCTTTTGATAGTTTTTTCCATGTGTACTTAATGAAGTACATGACTTTGAACAGCTTCAGTTATTAAAAAAAATAAAATATAATGCTGTTAATATTTCTAACAGTGGACATGTTTTAGCCAACAGAAAATAATGAAGATGAACCCATCTCAAAACAAGATAAGAAAAAGAAAGGACAGAAAGGCAAAAAACAGAGTTTTGAAGATAATGATAGTGAAGAATTGGAAGAAAAAGATTTAAAATCAAAAAAGACTGCAAAACCCAAAGTGGAAATGTACTCTGGGAGTGATGATGATGATGATTTTAATAAACTCTCCAAAAAAGCAAAGGGGAAAGCTCAGAAATCAAATAAGAAGCGTGATGCATCAGAAGAGGATGAGGATAACAGTAAAAGAATTAAAGAGCGTATGAGAGCACATTCTTCTGGTGAAAGTGGTGATGAATCGGATGAATTTTTGCAATCCAGGAAAGGACAGAAAAAGAATCAGAAAAACAAGCCAGGTCCTACTGTCGAGAGCGGGAATGAAGATGATGACTCCTCCTTTAAAATTAAGACAGTGGCTCAAAAGAAGGCAGAGAAGAAAGAGCGTGAGAGAAAAAAACGGGATGAAGAAAAGGCAAAACTGCGGAAGCTGAAAGAAAAAGAAGAGCTGGAGTCTGGTAAAAAGGATCAGGGTAAACCAAAAGAATCTCAGAGGAAACTTGAGGAGGAACCAGTGAAATCCAAAGTGACACTTGACTCTGGAGCAGCTCCTGCCTCTGAAGAGAAAGGAGAGGGTCCCACAGGTGCAGAAGGTTGGTAATAATACTGACGGAAGGGTCAGAGGCTTGGATTCATAGTTAGTTCCTTTATTTATTTGCTGTGCTGGGTTTTTGTTGCTACGCACAGGCTTTCTGTAGTTGCAGTGAGCGGGGGGATACTCCCTTATTTGTGGTGCGTGGGCTTCTCATTGTGGAGGTTTCTCGTTGCAGAGCTCAGGAGGTTCTAGGAGCTTGGGCTCAGTGGTTGTGGAGCATGGACGTAGTTGCCTCGCAGCGTGTGGGACCTTCCTGGGCCAGGGATTGAACCCTGTCCCCTGCATTGGCAGGAGGATTCCTAAACACTGGACCACTGGGGAAGTTTCCAGTTAATCTGAATTTTGATTGTTATGCTCCAAAGTCATTTTGTTATTTATCCTTGGTTATAAGGGTACTGAGTTGTAAGATGCATTAAAAAAAATTAGTCTAAGTACTCTTTTTAAATTGATTTTTGTTGTTAAACATGTATGTAGTATAAAATATCTTTCAAATGAGTTGTACACAAAGTAGGATTTTCGTGGAATTTCACTTTGGAAAACAACTTTTTGCTGCTGATGAAGACTGGAAGTTGCTTAATGAAAAATTTATTGTTCCTTTTGATAACTCAGTGTGAGATGATACCTGAATTCTCTCCTGTTATTAAAAACCTAATTCAGGTTTTCAAATGAAAATGAAATGGAAAAACAATATACTAAAATTAGTTAACGTCTTTTAAGCAATAGTGAGCCATGTTTTTGTACTGGAACCAATTAACAAAAAAAAGCTATCTAGTTAAACTTCCCCCTCTTATTCAGAATGAAAACAAAGAGCAAATGATTTACATAATTTTTCTTTTAGACTGGAAAACTTTTGATGGGAAGATTGGCATAGCTTTTTAACCTCTCAAATTCTTATTGTCTGGGCATCTTTGAGGAGAACCATCATGAATGTAGCTTCAGAAGCTTTAATTCTTTAGTATAATGCTGTAGAGTTCTTGGAACATATTTGTATTTTTGTGTTTTATCCTAATATCTGTCCCCTTAAGGTAGACTTCTTATCTCCATCCTACAGAAGCATTAGGTACGGTGTATCCTCTCCCTTCTGACAGCATCCTGCTGTCTTCTTGAATCCGTTAGGATAACTCAGAGTAACACCAACATCATAGGCTTCTAAGGAAGCCAGCTGGGTTGTTCTGAGCTACTGGCTACTCCCAAGTGCTCAGGAGGCCTTGATGCCTAAAGACCTTAGTCTGCTGCTGGCCCATTGTAGTCCCTGGATTCTAGGGTTTGCTCACCACTGTTGTAGGAAATGACTTAAAAATACTCTGCCTCTTTTTTTTGTAGATGACAATGAAGGAGACAAAAAGAAAAAAGATAAGAAGAAAAAGAAAGGAGAAAAGGAAGAAAAGGAGAAAGAAAAGAAGAAAGGGCCTAGCAAAGCCACAGTTAAGGCCATGCAGGAAGCCCTGGCTAAGCTTAAGGAAGAGGAGGAGAGACAGAAGAGAGAGGAGGAGGAGCGCATAAAACGGCTGGAAGAGTTGGAAGCCAAGCGTAAAGAAGAGGTGTGTTTTTGTGAAGTTGCTGACATTGACACTGTGTTACTTAAATCCTCTTCTCATGACACATCTCTAGCATTCTAATTGTAAAACTTTCTTAGTTGCATGGTAGTTCAGTTACATTATTGTTCAGATATAGATAATAAGATCAGTACAGAAAATCCTGCCTTACTTCCTTGGGTACAGACAGGAGTTGCTTTTGCATCATTACCAACACATAGTCTACCCTCACGTGATACTAATTATACTCATTATGTACAACATTTAAAATACTTTCATTTGGAAGTTCCTACCATAATACTCTGCATGTATCTCAAGAGCTTTGTTAGAAATTTGGCATGTTTGCTTTTAAATTTTGTAATTTGTTAAGCCAATACAGTTTTGTCTGCTACGTTTTCTTTTATAGGAAAGATTGGAACAAGAAAAAAGAGAAAGGAAAAAGCAAAAAGAAAAGGAAAGGAAAGAACGCTTGAAAAAAGAGGGGAAACTTTTAACTAAATCCCAGAGAGAAGCCAGAGCCAGAGCCGAAGCTACCCTTAAACTTCTACAAGCTCAGGGTAGGTTGTGTTCTTAATTAACTGAACAGTCCAGAGAGTTCTCTCAAGCAGTTATCTCTGTAGTGGTCAAAAGGAGAATTGAATTGAGACAGAAGAATTTCTGTGAAAAGGCTGTGAAAAAGTCCAATAGTGTAAGTAGGTGAGATAATTTCATTATTTCAGGAGATGAACTCTATGCTGTGATAAGTTTGCATGTAAGTGATGGTATTTCCGTAAATGAAAGTACAGAATAGTGAAACGAGTCCCCATGTATGCATCACTGTTTTAACACTTAACCATTCTTGTTTTGTTCCCCTCCCCCACCCAACCCCAGAGTATTTTAAGGTGAATTCCAGGAGTCAGTATTATTCTACTCACAGTTTACTTTAGTATGTGTCTCTAACAGATAAGGAGATTTTCCTTTTTAACATAGTATAGTGTGTATTATTATATTTAACAAAGTTCCTTGATTTCTTGATTTTGTCCATGTCTGTTTTTTTTTTTTTTTACTTGTCTCCAAAACATCGTTTATAATTGATTTGTTCAAATCAGGATCCAGATTAGATTCAAGTATTGCATTTGGTTGGCATGTCTCTCATTGATACTACTTCCACCCTCTGCTTTTGGCATGGATTGATTTATTTGTTCAAGATACTGGATTTTTTTTCTAGAACTTTCCCTGTTCTGAATTTATCTAATTGCATTCTGCTGGTGTTGGCTAATTTATTTCTCTATACCTTATAATTTTTTAGATCTAGTAGTTTGGCTGCTACTTAGCAGTGCTGTGTGGCACCGAGTGCCTCGTGTGAGTAGGCGTATGATCTGGTTGTCTTGCTTCTAATGATGTCAGGATTGATCATTGAGTTTAACCTTTGGTAGCCTTGTCCATTACAGAAGTACTTCATTGACTTTTCATCTAATAATGTAAATTCCAATTGGTGATCATTGCCTATGTCTTGTATTTCATTAGGAACTGCAGAATTGTGATAGGAAAATCAGGAAATATGCTTAATTCTTTCCCTTTCTTTACTGATTTACAAAATAATAATTTGCTGTCCCCACAACCTCCAAAGCTAACCAATGAGTTTAATTTTGTTTTGGATGTAGAACACTTCATCTTAATGGAATTTTATGTATTTGGTAAGTTTTCATCTCCTGAAGTTATTTACATTTTGGATATTCTAATTAGATGCTATCTTTGGCTCGGAGGAGGTCAGTCAGGTTGGTCCCTGTGACTTTTTCATTTGACTACAGTGTTCTTGGGCCCTTCCTTGCTTTCTGACACCACGAGATATCTCACCAAGTTCCTTGTAGATGTTCTTCTCTAGACCTTAAAATCAACTGTTTACCCAAGGAACTTGGTTCCTTTTAGTTTAGATTCTATAATATGAACATTTCATTAATTGTGCCTTTGACAGGTAAGATGATTTAAAATAGTGTCTTTGCTCCATTGAGAAGAATGTTTTGGGATTTCTCTTTATGTACTGTCCCTGCATTCCACAGGTTTTATATTATAGTAATTTTGGTGCTTATGCTATAATTAAAATAATAGCTACCATTTATTAATGTATTTAGTATATAACTGATGCCATTTTTGACATTATTTCTTCATAAAAGTCTTCATTTCCATTATATAGATGAAAAAATGGAGACTCAGGAAACTTGAACAGCTTGCCGGAGGTCCTGGAGCTGAGGTTTAACTTATCTGTGGGACTTCCTCTGTGCTATGTTCAGGTGGAAGCAGTAAATTTGGAGAAGCACAGGACTGAGATTTCAGAAAGTTTTATTTTTAACTGGTGATATAGCTTTTTAAAAAATGAAACTAAAGAACAGATTCGAGTACAACTAGCAAATCCAAATATTGGACTTAACCAATGGCTGTGACAGACTGGAAGACAAACTTCTCATGGAGAAGTTGGGATGGGGCCATGCAAAGAGTAGTAATGCCAGTCTCGGAAATGCTGTTTTATGGAGTAGTTTGACTTGTGTCTATAAGATGAAAATTAAAATTATGAACTTGGCATCTGTCTTTAGGACAGGCTTGGAAGAGGTGGTGTCTCGTGTGGCATCTCTAGCCTCAGTCTCCTTCTTTATTCTTCATAATGTTGCCCAGTGTTTGCCTTTGTACGGGCTCTGTATGGTCTGGTAATAAAAAAAAAATCCAAACTTCCTAGCCTGGGATTAAAGGTCCTCTACAAGTCTGCTCATTGAGTCACTTCAAGGAAGAAGTACTACATGTTATGTCTGACCATATCTTTTGAAGCCACCTTGTTAGATAAATATTATTTACTATGTTCATTACCTAGAATAATATAGATAAACTTATTCATGGAGCTCAAAAATGTGTTCTAAGAGAGTATATCTGCAGTTATTTTCAGATAATGACCTTGAATTGTGTAGCAGGTTACCTTTTTGGTCTGTTCCATAGCCTTTAGCCTGTAACTACTGAGCATATACCAAGTACACATTCCTTAAAAGACACAAACTACCAAAACTCAAATACATAACCTAGATAGTCCTATATCTATTTAAAAACATACTGATATCTATTTACATTTTAGCTTAGCTAAAAATTTCCAATAAAGACTTTATGCCTCTATGATTTCACTTGGGAATTCTAACAAATATTTAGGTAAGAAATATTGCCAGTTATCAACATTATCTTCTAGAATCACCCAACTCATGAGGACAGCATTATCCTTATGTCATAGTAAGACTGGAGAAGGCGATGGCACCCCACTCCAGTACTCTTGTCTGGAAACTCCCATGGACGGAGGAGCCTGGGAGGCTGCAGTCCATGGGGTTGCTACAAGTCTGACACAGCTGAGCGACTTCACTTTCACTTTTCACTTTCACGCACTGGAGAAGGAAATGGCAACCCACTCCAGTGTTCTTGCCTGGAGAATCGCAGGGACGGCAGAGCCTAGTGGGCTGCTCTCTATGGGGTCGCACAGAGTCAGACACGACTGAAGCGACTTAGCAGCAGCAGCAGCAGGAGCATAGTGAGACAAAGACATTACAAGAAGGGAAATTATAGATCAATATCCCTCAACAGAGATGCAGATTTCTCAGCAGAGTATTAGCAGTGTGATTCCAGCAATGCAGTTGCCCCTTGTGCAATCTAGGAGTCAGAGGCAGCTCTCCATGCAGTCACCAGTGTGTGGACATTTATAGTTGGCCCTCTGTATCCACGGTCTGTATCCACATACTGAACCAGCAGTGGATCTTGTAGTACTGTAGTATTTAGTGAAAAAAATGTGAGTCCAAGTATCCATGTAGTTCAAACCTGTGTTATTCAAGGGTCGACTATATAAATATATGTTGCATATATTTATGTATATATTTAGGGACAGTTTGTCATGACCAAGTGGATTTTATCCTGGTAGTGCAGGGGTGTTCAGTATTTAAAAATCAAGAAATAGTTCACCTTATTAATAGACTAAAGAAAATCTACATGATTGTCTCAATATACAGAAGTACCATTTCACAAAATTCAGTATTCGTATATAATAAGAATCTACAAACTGGGGATAGAAGGGAACTTCCTTCCCTGATATAAGATATTTACAAAAAATATGCAATTACACTTACTTTTAAATGACTGAAAACTAATAAACTCTAATACTGTGATTAAGGCAAGGATATGCACTCTCATCACAATCATTCCATATTGGTCTGGAATGTCGTGATTCAGGCAATTAGGCAAAAAATAAGGCCTGCAGATTGGAAAGAAACAAACTGTCTATTCATAGATGCCAGTTGTCTACGTAGAAAATTCCATGCAGTCTATCCCCCACAAAATCCTATAGTTAGTAAGTGAGGTTAAGAAGATTATAGATAGGCCAGTATGCAAATATCAACTGTATTTCTGTATGCTAGCAATTAACATATAAATACTAACAGTATAAAATAACAGTACTATTTGTAGTAGCGCTCGCCCATAAAAGAAATTGAAACACTTGGTTAAAGTTCTAGTATTTGTGGAATCTATATGCTGAAACCTGTAGAACACTGATGAAAATAATCAAAGGCCTGTGTAAATAGAGAGATGTTGCTTTCGCGGAGCCAAAGCTGTGATATTGTTAGGATACCAGTTCTCCCAAACTGATTCATAGATTCAGTGCAATCTCAGTCAGAATTATAGCAGAATATTCTGTGGATATCTGTCAGCTGTTTCTAAATGTATGTGAAAAGATAAAGGAATTAGAATGACTGAAGTATTTTTGAAAGAACCTTGGAGGACTCACAGCATCCGCTGTCAAGACTGACTGTAAAACTACAACAATCACAGTGTGATGCTGGTTAAAGGGTAAACAAATCGGTTTTCTTTGTGTCATCAGTTCCGTTCAGTTCAGTCACTCAGTCGTGTCTGACTATTTGCGACCCCATGGACCACAGCACGCCAGGCCTCCCTGTCCATCACCAACTCCCGGAGTTTACTCAAACTCATGTCCATTGAGTTGGTGATGCCATCCAACCACCTCATCCTGTCTTCCCTTTCTCCCGCCTTCAATCTTTCCCAGCATCAGGGTCTTTTCAGATGAGTCAGTTCTTTGCATCAGGTGGCCAAAGTATTGGAGTTTCAGCTTTAGCATCAGTCCTTCCAGTGAATATTCAGAACTGATTTCCTTTAGGATGCACTGGTTGGATATCCTTGCATTCCAGCGGACTCTCAAGAGTCTTCTACAACACCACAGTTCAAAAGCATCAATTCTTCGGTGCTCAGCTTCTGTATAGTCCAACTCTCACATCCATACATGACTACTGGAAGAACCATAACTTTGACTAGATGGACCTTTGTTGGCAAAGTAGTGTCTGCTTTTTAATATGCTGTCTAGGTTGGTCCTAACTTTTCTTCCAAGGAGCAAGCATCTTTTCATATCATGGCTGCAGTCACCATCTGCAGTGATTTTGGAGCCCCCAAAAATAAAGTCTGTCACTGTTTCCACTGTTTCCCCATCTATTTGTCATGAAGTGATGGGACCGGATGCCATGATCTTAGTTTTCTGAATGTTGAGCTTTAAGCCAACTTTTTCACTCTCCTCTTTCACTTTCATCTAGAGGCTCTTTAGTTCTTTGCTTTCTGCCATAAGGGTGGTGTCATCTGCATATCTGGGGTTATTGCTATTTCTCCCAGCAATCTTGATTCCAGCTTGTGCTTCTTCCAGCCCAGCATTTCTCATGATGTACTCTGCATATAAGTTAAATAAGCAGGGTGACAATATACAGCCTTGGTGTACTCCTTTTCCTATTTGGAACCAGTCTGTTGTTCCATGTCCAGTTCTAAGTGTTGCTTCCTGACCTGCATACAGATTTCTCAAGAGACAGGTCAGGTGATCTGGTAGTCCCATCTCTAAGAATTTTCCATAGTTTCTGGTGATCCACACAGTCAAAGGCTTTGACGTAGTTAATAAAGCAGAAATAGATGTTTTTCTGGAATTCTCTTGCTTTTTCGATGATCCAGCGGATGTTGGTAATTTGATCTCTGGTTCCTCTGCCTTTTCTAAATCCAGCTTGAACATCTGGAAGTTCATAGTTCACGTATTGCTGAAGCCTGGCTTGGAGAATTTCGAGCATTACTTTACTAGCGGGTGAGATGAAATGCAATTGTGCGGTAGTTTCAGCATTCTTTGGCATTGTCTTTCTTTGGGGTTAGAATGAAAACTGACCTTTTCCAGTCCTGTGGCCACTGCCGAGTTTTCCAAATTTGCTGGCATATTGAGTGCAGCACTTTCACAGCATCATCTTTTAGGATTTGAAATAGCTCAGCTGGAATTTCATCACCTCCACTAGCTTTGTTCGTAGAGATGCTTCCTAAGGCCCATTTGGCTTCACATTCCAGGATTTCTGGCTCTAGGTGAGTGATCACACCATCATGATTATCTGGATCATGGAGATCTTTTTTGTACAGTTCTTCTGTGTATTCTTGCCACCTCTTCTTAATATTGTCTGCTTCTGTTAGGTCCATATCATTTCTGTCCTTTATTGTGCCCATCTTTGCATGAAATGTTCCCTTGTATCTCTAATTTTCTTGAAGAGATCTCTAGTCTTTCCCATTCTATTGTTTTCCTCTGTTTCTTTGCACTGATCACTGAGGAAGGCTTTTTTTATCTCTCCTTGCTATTCTTTGGAACTCTGCATTCAAATAGGTATATCTTTCCTTTTTTTCCTTTGCTTTTCGCTTCTCTTCTTTTCACAGCTATTTGTAAGGCCTCCTCAGAAAGTCATTTTGCTGTTTTGCATTTCTTTGTGTCATAGGAAAAGATGATTCAGTAGATAAAATACAGTGTTTGCTACAAGTGATAGTGGAATAATTAGACATTTATGTGCAAAAAATAAAACTCAAAACGAAAAACCTAGCCCTCAGCCCCACTCATTATATAGAATTTAACGTGTAATGGATTGTAGATTTAAATGTGAAATATACAACTGAAGAACTTTCAGAGGAAAACATAGAAACTATGAGTTTGTGCTAGGCAGAGAGTGCTTAGTTACAACTTCAAAAGCATAATCCATAAAAGGGATAAAATCATAAAATTGAGGAAGTCCAGTTAACAGCTTCTGCAGTTCAAGAGACCATTGAGAGAATATCAAAGATAATACCTAAAAATCACACATTTGAAAATTGTGTGTGTGTGTGTATATATAAAGATAACTCAGAATTCAACAAGAAAAGCAATCCTATTTGAAAAGGGGCAAAAGGTTGAAGAGACACTTCACTGAGATACTATAAAATGTGGAAGGAATGCTCGACAGTATTGGTGGTGGTTTAGTTGCTAAGTCGTTTCCGACTCTTGAGACCCCATGGACTGTAGCCTGGCAGGCTCCTCTGTCTATGGAATTCTCCAGGCAGGAATACTGGAGTCGGTTGCCATTTCCTTCCATGGGATCTTCCCGATCCAGGAATCAAACCCTAGTCTCCTGCATTGCAGGCAGATTCTTTCCTGACTGAGCTATGAGGGAAACCATTAGGAAAATTCAAATTAAGACCACTATGAGGTATCCCTAACCATTTATTAGAATATGTAAATTTAAAAAAAACCCAGCATTTGTCTCTGCCAAATGCTGGCAAGAGCAGTTGGAAGTCTCATATGCTGCTGGTGGGAACGCAGAATTGTAAAGCCACTACAGTTGGCAGTTTCTTACAGATTTAAATACAGTTGACCTCTGGACAACATGTATTTGAATTGTGAGGGTGTTTTTCAATAATAAATACTACAGTACACGATCTGTGATTGGTTGAATCGAAGAATTTGGAACCATGCATACAGAGGGCTGACTATAGGTTATATGCAGATTTTCAGCTACATGGAGGGTTGGCAGCCCAGACCTACATGTTTATCAAGCGTCAGTTGTATGTATTTAATGTCCCATCCAGTCTACAATGTGTATCCCAGAGAAACATTCACACAAAAATCTGCGTGCAAATGTTGATAGCAGCTTTATTTGTAATGTCAAAAACTAGAAATAACTCATGTCCTTTAGCTGTCTATTGAATAAATGGACTGTGGTCCGTCCATAAATTGGACTACTATTCACCATAAAATGAAATGAAGTATTGATACATATAGTAACGAGGATGATTTGGATCCATTATAATGATAGCCAGACTGTAAAGCTTTATTTCTGTGACTTTCTGGAAAGAGAACATCTTAAGGGATAGAGAACAGATCAGTGGTTGCCAGGGGCTTAAGGATGTGAATAGTGACCTCCCAGAGCAGTCTGGGGTGATGGAACTGTTATGCATCTTCATTATGATGGTACTTGTGTAACTACAAGCATTTGTCAAAAGTCAAAGAGCTAGACACCAAAAAGATGAAATTCTAATGCATGTTTAAAATACCTCATGTTGAAAAGAAGGTTTTCCATGAATGTTCTTTATATTTTAGGGTGTGTATCTCTGAGGTGAATAAAATGTTACCTTCTTAAATAGTATTTCTTAGGTGACAAGCAAGTAGTATAAACCCTGAACTTTTCCAATTTTATCCTTCAGGTGTTGAAGTGCCATCAAAAGACTCTTTGCCAAAGAAGAGGCCAATTTATGAAGATAAAAAGAAGAAAAAACCACCACAGCAGATGGAAAATAAAGGTTTGCATACAAAACCTGTGATTTAGAAACAGTTTTGCTTGCCTTTTCCCCATAACCTTCAAAATAGAAGTCTTAAAAAGAAATCAAATCAGAATTGCATATTGAAACCAACTTCCTGTACCTTGTTTCATATTAATATCATTCTCCACTGATTCAAATGACAGGTTAATGAAAAAGGACATCTGTTTGTAAAATCTGGGTTCTATGCTATGAATAACTGTTCTTGACTGAAAAAGCATAATTATCATTTTTTTTTTTCTTTTCTGTTTCCTTCTCAACCTTCTGTAATTATATAGTCTTGTCAGAAAGAAAAACTAGTTTCCTGTTTGTAAAAAACCATAGCTGGTATTAAATGTTTTGTAAACTTACTAAAGAATTTAGATCGTGCTACTGGTTTTTATTCAATACTTAACAGAGTATCCTAACAGAAAATGCACTGAAAAGTATTGTTACGTTGGTTTCTGTTCCTTTTGTCAGTTTCTGAACCAGTGGAATTAAGCGCTGCTGTAGAAGCTGTGGAGCAGGGAGTACCCGAGAAAGAGGAGACGCCGCCCCCTGTTGAACCAGGCCAGTAGTGCTCCTGTGTCGTGCTTGTCTTGGCTATCACTAGTTTGCGGAAACCAGGTGTCTGGCGGAATGGCCTTCTTACTTTATAGTTCTTTCTTTAAATCATTTCATTTCCTCTGAAAAAATTGTAGAGGTGAGACTTGAATCACTTTTGTTCTTTACAGTAGTGTTGGAAGTGTTTTATAGAAAGGATAGAGGTATTTGGATTTTCTCTGATGTTTTTATTTATGGGTCAGAATTCTTAGGTGGTACCAAAAAGACCTAAAATTCTTTGTTTAAATCCTTTGGAAGCAAATTGGGAGCACTTTTGATTAGACCTTTTACTAAGAATCATAAGAATTGGCATTTTAAAATCTTTAGAGGTCAGCTTCTGTTTACTAAATTAGTAAAGAGGATTCAGTTTACTCATTCTATGTGTGTATTTTGAGATTAGAGAACATCTCTGGATTTTTTTCTTTTCTTTAAACATTGTTCTAATTCATGAAACTAGGTGTTGCTGGGAGAGCCAGAGGCTGGCTAAATTGTATGTTTGGTAAAATCAGGAGAATCTCTGGTGTTTACAGATAGGAGTAGGAGTTCCTTTAGAGAATGTTAAGACTGACCCAGACTGGGGAGAGTTTGGGGGAGAATGAATTCATGTATATGCATGGCCGAGTTCTTTTGCTGTCCTGAAACTATCACAACATCGTTAGTTGGCTGTGCCCCCAATACAAAACAAAAAGTTCTATCTTTTTTTTAAAAGACTGACCTACACTTGTGAAAGATACTGGGTTGGCCAATAAATTCACTCAGGGTTATTTTAAAATGTTACGGAAAAACCCAAATGAACCTTTTGGCTAACCCAGTATTACTGATCCTTTTTTTCTTCCCCTCCTATTCTCAATGTAAAAAGGATTATTTTCCTCAACACACCTCAGCTTAACCTGACATTAAACCTGAGATCAAAGACATTCATGTTGATAGACTTAATGGGAGTTCACTACCTTAGGTGGCAATTTGTAGCAGTAGAAAGAGTTACTAATTTAGGAGTTGTTTAGGGTTCATGTTTCTGACTCATTTCCTCCTCCTCAGGAAAATGTATCCAGGCTTGTTGGCAAGCAGTAATTATGACAGGGAAACAAATACCCCATGTTCCACCCTCATCTTCCTTTCATTTGAGAATAACTTTGCTTGACTAGATCTAAGTAAAAAGAGAGTCATTTTTGTTAATAAGGAGAGTTTATAGTCTTTAAATTCAAAATTATACCTTTCTGGCTATTTTGGGGTTATAAGCACAACATGCTGTTCTTACTTTCAGCTGGAATAGAACTGTAGATTTGTACCTCCAACTGTGTAATTTAAGTAGTACTTGTATGTATTTGAAGAGGTTAAAGCTAAATAAACAATACAATCTTATGTATATAGTTTGAAGATCAAAAAGAAGATATATGTGAAATTCCATTTGTCCTCAAGAACTGAATGCCATCATGTACCCTCTTCAAGATCTAAAGGAACATTTCAATGAGTTGCTAATATTTTGGACACGACTTAGCGACTGAACAGCAATATTTTACCTCAGATATGAAATCTGGGTGAAGTTTAATATATTGTATTCAAAACATGAGGAAATTGTGAAGCATTTAGTGACAGTAAAGGATTTAGCATGCTAGGTATGTTGAAAAATAGTTGCAAAGAATGAAATTATATACATCTTTTTATAACTAAAGCATTTTTTAAATGTCAGTATAGTTTTCTGCATTTGTTTTTCCTAAAAGCAGTCTTAAATGTCTAGATAATTTTTATGTCCTTAATGAAAACTTTGATCCACAGAAGAGGAAGAAGAAACAGAGGATGCTGGGCTGGATGACTGGGAAGCTATGGCTAGCGATGAGGAGAGAGAGACAGGTGAGTGGCCCCTAAGCACACTCTGCAAGCCCACTGGCTCTTGGTGCTGTGTCTGTGTTTCAGGGAGTGGTCTCTTGATTGTGAAAGCTGCACGCACAGTCCCGGAGATAGAGGACAGTCTGGCTCTTTCCATTGCCTTGATTCCTAAATCCTCCACTGGATCCTGATTTTATTAATAAATGGTTTTTCAGAAAGTGACTTGTAAGATAGTTGCCTAGGATTTAGAATGCATTTTGTCTTAGACTGGTGATTTTTACAAATGAGAATAGGTTATTAAAGCTCTTTAACTTAAAATAGAATAATACAAAGATAATACAGACAAGATAGTAGAGTTCCTCTTAATCACTATGAACAAAAAATGGTTTTCCTGGTCATTTCTTCCTGGCTTCTATTTTAGGGTTTTATTTGCTGGCTTTCTCCTAACTTTTTGAAGTGACTATTTGGCTCTTTGTTTTTTCAGTCTTTTTTTAAATCTACATATTTTTCTCTCAGCCTGGCTTTAGCCAAATTCTCTAAGTTCTGATATATTGATATTTAAAAATTTCTATTTTGATATTTTAGCCTGTAATTTACTTAAAGTTTATTTCTTAATTTATGAAAATGAGGACTTTACGTATCTTTGTTATTTCTTTGTGATCAGAAAAACACATGTTTCTGTCCTTTGAATTGTGTTGACTTAATTTACAACCCAACAAACGGGTGGTTATTTTACATATTTCATGTGACTGGAAAGAATTTATATTCTGCATTAGTTGAGGGCCTTATTATCTATATTTAGTTTGCTGGTTATCTTGTTCAGCTTCTGAGTTTTTTTTCCTGGTATACTTTTCTCTCTCTTGCTGAGAGTGGTATACTTAAATCTCCCATTGTGCTTTTTCTCTGAGATTGTCTTTTTCTCTGAGAGTTATGTTAATTTTTGCTTTATGTATTTTTGTGCTGTATTATTAAATGAATGTAATCTTACATCTTTCTGGTGAATTGACTGTTTTATCACTTATTTCTAGTAATGTCTTTTTTCTTAAAGTCTACCTTATCTGATGTTAATATAGCTATACCAGCTTTAATTTACATGATTTTTTCTGTCTTTATTACACTTTCTGTATCCTTACACAGCATATAGTTGAGATTTTTAAATCTAGTTTGTCACTTTTTATTTTACCTGGTGTACTTAGCCAATTACATCTAGCATTTAATACAGTTAATGAAGTTTAGTGATTTTATATTTATCATCTTACTCTTCTTAATTCTATTTCTTTTTCTCTCCTTTCTAACTATCTTTTGGATTATTTGATTTTTCTTTTTTTTAATTCCTTTTTTTGCCCTTTCATGAGCTTGGACGTTTTGTACTTTTCTACTTACTTTTGGTGGTTACTCTAGACAGTTTTAACGTGGACTTCTGAAGTATCAGCGTCTATTACCTTCTTTCCAGGCAAGATAAAGACCAGAGAATACATAAATTACATTTGAACAGTTCTCAGTTTATATACCATTGTTCTCATTTACTTTAATTCTCGTTTTAAACGCCAAAAGCTTTAAAACACACACACACACAACAATGGGTATATATTGAAGTTTACTCACATTCTTAGCTTTTGTGGTGCTTCTTTTGTTCCTCAATCTCTGACCTTCTATTGGGGTCATTTCTTCCAACCTGAAGAGTATCTTTTAGAATTCCCTTCAGTATGACTCTGCTACAGAGACTGTCCATATTTGTTTTTCTGAAAAAGCTTTATCTCATCTTCATTTTTTTTTTTTTTTAATTTATTTTTGGCTGTGCTGAGTTTTCATTGCTACATGGGCTTTTGTCTAGCTGTGATAAGTAGGGGCTAACTCTAGGTGGTGGTACACAGGCTTCTCATTGCGGTGCCTTCTGTCGCGGAACCTGGGCTCTAGGGCATGGGGGCTTCGGCACTTGGGGCTTCTGATCTTTAGAGCACAAGCTTGATAGTTGTAGCACACAGGCTTAGTTGCTCTGCGGCATGTGGGATCTTCCTCAGTCGAACAGAGATCGAACCCATGTCTCCTGCTTTGGCAGGCGGATTCTTCTCCTCTGAGCCACCAGGGAATGAATCCCTCATCTTCATTCTTGAAGGTGACATACTAAATGAGAAATTCTTTGTTGTAATTTTATTAATACTTTGATGATACTAGTCCCCTGTCTTGGCTTTTATTGTTTCTGTTTAAAAGTCAGGTGTTGGCCCTGAAGTTTCCATGTGTCTTTGTTTTCATCAGTTTTGTTATGATACAGCGCGGTTTGTTTTTATTTTCTCCTGAGTTGTTTGAAACTGTAGAGATAATTTGATGGCAAAGTTGGTGTTTTCTTACTCCAGAGAGAATTTATGTGCACATTTGCCAGGAGTCTGAGTGAACTAGCAATATAGAATCATCTTATTCCACATTTGGAATTTAGAGAACCTGGAGGTGATCCGTCAGTGATGGGGAGGTCCTGTTTACTTCCTGTTTATCTCTACTTCCACAGTAGAGTTTTTCAGGATTTCACCCCACAGTAAGGGCATTACCCATTGTTCGTCTACCTTGCCCCCCTGAAATCCTTGGTAGGCCTGAACCCCCAGTGCCTGGACCCTTGAGCTTTGAGGGGCCTTTGAGAGCACTGCATAGCCTTTCAGCTGCCTCCTCCAGGGCCTGCAGATGACCCTGGGAGGCAGGAAGTACTGACATTGTGTTCCCCTCCCTGGGTTGCTGTCCTCTCTGGGACAGTGTATCCTGGCTGTGTCCTGGCCAGCGATGCTTTGCTTTTTTTATTAGCTTAAGTATGGTTAATGCATTAAGTTTTTACTGTTAAAAGGCAGTCTTTACTGTAGTATGTAGACAAACACTTTGCGTTTATGATGTATGAAAACATTAATTTGGAATTATATAGTAAAATGTTACTGCCTTATTTAGTACAGTTTAGGTATTATTTTGTCTTTAAGGTCTCTATCTTGATAGAAACCTCATTTTTAATTTTGGTTTATTTCGAAATGTCTTTTCCTGAAAGAAGAAAACACGGTGCATATAGAAGTAAAAGAAAACCCTGAAGAGGAGGAGGAGGAGGAAGAGGAGGAGGAGGAGGAAGAAGAGAGTGAAGAGGAAGAGGAAGATGAAGGAGACAGTGAAGGCAGTGAAGGTGAAGAAGATGATGAAAAGGTGTCAGATGAGAAGGATGCTGGGAAAACATTAGATAAAAAACCAAGTAAAGACGTGAGCTCAGAATCTGAGTATGACTCTGATGACGATCGAACTAAAGAAGAACGGGCTTATGACAAAGCAAAACGGAGGATTGAGGTATTCATTTTTCCTCTTCTCTAACTTCTTTCCTCCCCTTTCCTCTGTGATCATTAGAGCTTTACAACTAAGGCTTCTATTGAGGAGCAATTTAAAAAATAGTCTTGGATTGGTGTCTGTTCAGTTTTTGTGATGCTGAGACATAATAGGTCCTTGACACTGGTCTAACCCAAGGACCTCACTGTTTGCTTAAGATGGAATGATGACTGCTTTATCAGTTTTTCCTTTTTTAATCCAAATTTTAGTGTGCTCTTTGAGAGATTTTTTTATAGGTTTACAGAGGTATTCTGAGCTTATGCGCTCTGAGTGTTTGCCTTATGTTTAGTCATTCTGACGCATGTGGTCCCTTCAGTTGTTTAAATCAGGTGGGTTAATGAAGCTTCCGTTTAGTCAAGTTCACATATCCTGCCACTTACTGTTTTCCCTTCTTAATGCAGTAGACTTCTGCTACTACTGCTAGACTTCAAGAGAAAGTTTTCTCTAGTTATGTCAGCTTAGCATAAATGATACACTAAAAACTAATTTGCTTTGAGGAGGCTAAACTATTTTAAAACTAAAAATTCTTTTTAGCTTTCCTTAATTTTTTCATGTGTAATTCTAGCTTTCAGTTTGTGTTTTAATACCTCTGTGTCAGTATTTGCCTTTTCCTTCTGTAAAGTTTAGTTAGGAATACATTTTCCGAATTTCTAAAGGACTAGCAAAGTCTGTTACTGTTAATTGGGATTTCTCAGCCTCAGCACTATTGACTTTTTTGGGCCTAAGAATTCTCTGTTGTGGGGGACTGTCCTCTTCATTTTAGGATGTTGAGCACCCTCTAGATCCCCTCCCTTCTGCTGCTTGTGTCTGCTTCTTCCCACAGCACCTGCTTTGGCCAGATATTGTATACTGTGCTTGATGATTTACAAATAGAATGGGTATAATCAGAAAGTAAGAGTTCCCTATTATCTCACTCCCTAGTGAGACAGAAGAACTACCCTTGGCAGTGAATCTGTTTATGAACCTCATGATTTTTTTCTTAAATAATTAAAAATAAAGTAATAAATTTAGTGGATGCATTCCACCTCCCGACCCCACCCCACCCCACCCCCCGCCATTTAACAGTATGCACGGGTCCTCTTTAGCTTGTTGGGTTTAAACATCGTTTTTGGCTGCACTGGGTCTTCGTTGCTGCGCTCAGACTGTCTCTAGTTGCAGCTCACGGGCTTAAGCTGCTTTGTGCCATGTGGGATCTTCCAGGACCCGGGATTGAACCTGTGTCTCTGCACTATATGGCAGATTCCTCTAGACCACCAGGGAAGTCCTAGCTTTTTTTAAACGGCTTGGTTGAGATGTGATTTACATACTGTAAAATTGACCCATTTTAAGTTTACAATTCAGTGACATTTTGTAAATTTACAGAGTTGTGCAACCACTCCCATAACTCAAGTTTTAGAGTATGTTCATCACCCCAGAAAGATCCTTGTACCAATCTCCAGTCATTACCCATTCCTGCCCCCAAGCGACTGCTCACCTGTTTTCTGCCTCAGGAGAGCGTCTTCTCCAGAAACTTCTTCATAAGCACAGCTTTATATTATGTGGCCTTTTGTGTCTGGCTTCTTTCACTTAAGCCTGTTCATTTGTGTTGCTGTTCTGTCAGTACTGTGTTCCTTTTAACTGACAGTAGTGTTCTGTTACATACAGATATTACCACATTTTACTAGTGTCCATTCACCAGTTAAAGAACATTTGGATTGTTTCCACTTTTTGGCATTTGTACTGCTGTTACAAAATGGTCTCATAGGAGTCTGTGTGTGGAAATATATTTTTATTACTTTTGAATAAAAACAATTTTTAGGAGTGAATTTTTTAAATCCTAGAAATTTAGCAATTTCTAGGAGTGAAATTGCTAACTCACATAGTAAATTCATGTTTAGCTTTTTCAGAAACTGCATTTTCAAAGTGGCTCTACAATTAAAGATGTTAACCACTTGAGGGTTCTAATTTCTCTGCATCCTCATTAATACTTGTTATTATCTGCTTTCCCATTGTAACCATTCTAGAGGGATGTGAAGCAGTGTGTCTAACTGTGGTTTCAATTTGCATTTCCATGATGTTAATCATTTCTTTGTATGCTTTTTGGCCATTCCTATAATCTTAATTGTTGAAGCATCTATTCAAACTTTTGTTCATTTTTAAATTTTGGAATTTGTCTTTTTATTATTGTGTTGTAAGAGTAGTTCTTTTCATTTTTAGCAGTTTCTTTTTGAAAGGCATACATTTTTAAGTTTGATAACATCTAATTTATTAAGTTTTTCTCTTACTAGAGCGTAAGTTATTCTTCTGGTGTTGTATTGAAGAAATCTTTGTTGAAACCAAGATCATGAATAGTTTGTCCTGTGACTTTATTCTTACAGATTTATACTTTTTGTTCCTTGTATCTTTATGATCTATTTTAAGATAATTTTTATGTAGGGTGTAACGTAAGGACTTAGGTAATTTTTTTAATGATAACCAGCACTGTTGGTTTAAAAGACGACTCTTCCCCTCTTTGTGTTGCTTCCTTGTCTTTGACAAATCAAGTGGCCAGAAGTGTGAGGGTTTACTTTTGAACTTTCAGTTCTGTTTCATTCATCTGTACATCTTTTCTTATGTCAGTACCACACTGTCTTGATACTGTAGTTTTTATGATAAGTTTTTTTTTTTTTTTTTTATGGTAAGTTTTGAAGTTGGGTAATGTAAGTCTTCCAACATTGTTCCTCCTTTTTTAGATTGTTTCAACTTCCTAGGTCACTTGCTTTACGGTTCAGATTTTAGAATCAGCTTGTCAGTTTTTGCAAAAGTCTTCTCATACTTTTGATAGAGACTGCATTGAATCTGTAGATCAATTTTAGGGAGAATTGCCATCTTATTAATACTGAATCTGCCAATCCATGGAAATAGCTGTCTCTCCATTTATTTAGATCCTTTGAAACTTCATCCAGCAATGTTTTGTAGTTTCAAGAGTATAGGATTTATTTTTCTTTTGTTAAATTTATTGTCACATATATTGTTTTTTTGATGCTCTTGTGAGCGGAGTCACTATTTAATCTTCCATTGTTAGTACAAAGAAACGCAGTTGATTTTTATAGATTGATCTTATATGCAGCACTACACTGAAATTTTTTTACTCCAGTAATTTTTCATAGATTGTAACTAAGCTCATGATGTTTGCTTTTGAGTCATACTTTTTTTTTTTTTTTAAAGATTTTTATTTATTAGTTTTGGCTGTGCTGGCTCTTCATTGCTGCACACACTTTCTCTAGTTGCAGCAAGCAGGGGCTGCTCTCTAGTTGCAGCGCACAGGCTTCTCCTCGCGGTGGTTTCTCTTGCTGGGGAGCAGGAGCTCTGGGCACATACGGGCTCAGGAGTTGTGGCATGTGGGCTCTAGAGCACCAGCTCAGTAGTTGTGGGGCATGGTCTTCGTTGCTCTGCAGCACGTGCAGTCTTCCTGGACCAGGGATCAAACCCTTGTCCCCTGCATTGACTGGTGAATTCTTAATCACTGGACCACCAGGGAAAGTGAGTCATAAATACTGTGAAGCTGTTGTACTGCTCTTTGCTAGTAAACTGCATCTCTCTTTTGGCATTCCAAAATATTTTTTCATTACAGTTTCTATAGAAAGATTCAGTGTCTGATGCTAGAAATGAGAGTGTTCTTACAAAAATGGTTTATTAGACAGAAAATAGTTTTGTAAATGACATTACTTCAGACTTTTTGTAGAAGTCCTCCTTCATTTGCATGCCAGCTTTGCTTGAAAGGCTGTCGTTTTGAAGAGGAACTGCTGCCTTGTGTTTTTGTTTGGTTCTCAGAAAACTGAAGTATTTAGAAATAAATGCTTCAATAAACACATTGTGGTTGAAGAGGCTTTCTCATGCTTAGAGGTACCTTAGGAAGGTGGGAAGTGTCATCTGGGTGTCTTGGGCTGAAGCTTGCAGTAGCTGTGTACATTTGTACACTGGATAGAGTTTTGAAATACATTGCTTTAAAATTTTTAACAATTTGAAGTGAAATTTTTTTGAATGCTAGAGTATACCTCTTTTTATATAAACTCCCCCCCTCCACAGGGCTTCCCTGCTGGGTCAGCAGTAAAGAATCCACCTGCATTGCAGGAGACATAGGTTCAATCTCTGGTTTGGGAAGATCCCCTGGAGAAGGAAATGGCTGTCCACTCCAGTATTCTTGCCTGGAAAATCCCATGGAGCCTGGTGGGCTACAGTCCATGGGGTCATAAAGAGTTGGACATGACTTAGCAACTAGACAACAGAAAAACAACAACATAAGTTAGAGGTTTTACTATATAGTAAGTGTGAACAAAATATTTATTATATTCCATTAAATTAACCATGTACAAAAGTGTTCAGGAAGTTTGAGCCAATGTTTTACATCATTCTCATCCATAATTAGCAGTGCTGCTCTGAAATCTAAGCAGGGGTCTCCTTGCTCAAAGACTGTAAAGTTCACATTGTAAAATGCAGTTACATGTAGTTAAATCAGCAAACAACTTGTATGCAGGTTGTGGCATTCTCTTGAGAAGGCAAACTAAAGGAAAATGGTAGTGAAGGTTTGAAATATTTAATTTTGTGTGTGGTTTTTTTGTTGTTGTTCCTAGAAACGGCGACTTGAACACAGTAAAAATGTAAATACAGAGAAGCTGAGAGCTCCTGTTATTTGTGTACTTGGACATGTGGATACAGGGAAGACAAAAATTCTAGATAAGGTAAGAAAATGTGGTGTGCCTTGATACATAACTCTTTGAATAAGTGAATGATACCTTATGAAAAGCTAATAGAAACTATAGCACACATGGGCAGTTCTGTTTACAAAAAGTAAGCTGCTGTTTTACTGCTTTTGCTTCGTTTTGCATTTTGAAATTTGACTTGGCATCTGCTCTCTTATCCCAGCTCCGTCACACACATGTACAAGATGGTGAAGCAGGTGGTATCACGCAGCAAATTGGTGCCACCAATGTCCCTCTTGAAGCTATTAATGAACAAACGAAGATGATTAAAAGTGTAAGTGCACTATGTTTCGTGTGTCTTAATCTCTGACAAAAATTGTTATAAATAATTTTACAATTATTTATATATCTATAAATATAGAAAAAGGAACAGAATAGTATCACAGACCCATAAGCTCACCGTTCATAAGTAACAAGTGCCACGTTGCCCTTCAGGTCTCTTTTAAAGACATAAAGCATTAAATATTGTAGGAATCCTCCTTCCCTCTTGCTCCAAGAGGCAGTTGCTTTTCTCTGTTAAAAGTATGCCATTTCCTTGTTTTAATACTTTTATCATGGGTCTCCATGTTTGAACATTGTGTTTCCTCCCCCACTCTTCTGATTTTATCTCCTATTTCTCAACTTTGGAAATACTCAGTTTTTATTTATGTTAAATATAATACGAGAGAAAATCAACATAAGATTAATGTAAAGCTTAGTGAATCAAACATCGTTTGTGTTACTCAGCTTCTGGGCAGAACCTTGCCAGTTTCTTCAGAAGCCTTGTGTCCCTTTTCAATCCGAGTCTTCCTCTCCCACCCAGGATTAGCTTTTAAAGTCATCTCTAAATGTTGATATTCCAATCCCATTATTTGATTACTTCTGCAGAGTCCTTATCTACTGTTCGGTTTCAGAGTGATGGGATGTGGGGGAAAGGCCTGATCCTTCACCTTTAAGTCCCAGCTTTTCAAACAAAGAGTGGTTTGGTTCTATATTATTATAAACTCATGGATTTCAACCTCTTTATACTGTGTTTTAATCCATTTCAGTTTTTACTCTGCCGAGGTAGTTCCATCGTTCCAGGAGTGATTGGCTTCTGTGTTTTTGATACTGTTCAAGTGGTCGGTCATATTTGTCTTTGGTGGCCTCCATGCGCTCTGATGTAACACAGCGTGTTGTCACGTGCTGGGGTCTGTCCCCACTCTTTGCTCAGTCTCAGCTCTGTGTTTAGAAAGGCTCTGTGAGCGGGTCACTGCAGTTTCTGTTCTGTTTGTTGGAAGTGGTTTTATGAAGCTTCTTTTCTGGTAGATTCCTAAAGGAGTAATGGGAGTAATATTGCTTGAGTTCTTTGAACATTGAAGCGTTACTTTGTGGCTTTCATCCTGGAAAATCAGTTGGCTGCATGTAAATCCTTGGTTCCCTTTTTCTCTCCTTAAATGTATTGACTGTTATTCCAGTTTCTTCTCACATAAAGCATCACCTTTCGAGCTTTAATATAAGCTGGCTTTCATCCTCTTATAAGCTGTGTGGTCTTTTGCATCTTGGTATGGTTGTTCTGGGTCAATTTTCTAGTTATATGGTGTTCCTTTTTAGTATATAGTTAAAATTTTTATTTTAGGATAGTTTTCTTGAATTGCAGTTTTCCGAATTTGTAATTTAAATTTGATTCTGGTGGTGTTTATCTGTTAACCTGTCTGTGTTAGCTCCTGAGGAATTATAATAGCTTATTCCATCAGTTTTCTGAACCTGAAACCTGGTGTTATTTCAGAACATAGTTAAATAGCATGATTTTTATTAGGTCTGTATTAAAGTTCTCAGGATAACCTTTATATGACAATTGTAATTATATTGTTTGTATTCCAGACAGTGAACTGAAAGTAATCATGGCACATTTTGATTTAAGACCACCAGAATGCAAAATTGAAATGTTTTGTATTTGATTCATTTTGACCCAGATCCCTAGATAAGGTTTTGGAAAATCGTTTCAAGATTGACAAAAGTATAGATAAGCAAAGTGAAAAAAGTTCTGTGTGTGTGTGAGTGAGAGATTTGTTGGTCGGAGCTACTGTTCAGGTTAAAAGAGGATGTCCGTGTCTCAGTTCAGCGCCGTTCGGTTGCCTAGTCATGTCCGCCTCTGAGACCCCACGGACTGTATCACACCAGGCTTCGCTGTCCATCACCAACTCCTGGAGCTTGCTCAAACTCATGTCTGTCAAGTTGGTGATATCATCCAACAGTGTCATCCTCTGTCATCCCCTTCTCCTCCTGCCTTAATCTTTCTCAGCGTCAGGGTCTTTTCTGATGAGTCAGCTCTTCACAGCAGGTGGCCAAAGCATTGGAGCTTCAGCTTCAGCATCAGTCCTTCCAGTGGATGGATACTCAGGTGTAATGCTGTTTCCATTCGTTCATGGACTTTTGTTCAGAAAATCAAGTCTTTATAATGATGTTTGAATAAAGCAGGATATGAGCTTAATTCTTTAATATTTTAATATACTAATTTTCTTTTAAAACATACTTTGGTTTGTTTTTCAGAGTTTATAATTGCTCTAAAATTGGACCAGATAAATTTTCCAAACACTGAGAGCCTCTTCTGTGTCAGCTTTTTATAGATAATCACTCTCAGATGACTCCTCTGTCATTTGTTCCTTACAAGTAATCTGTTCAGTTTTAGACTACATCAAAGTTAACTTAACAAGGGGACTTTTTCTCATTTCACTTTTTTTCCTGCAAAACTCCTTTTAATATTAATGAAAATGTTAACAGTTGTGCTTTGCTGGTTGACTCACTATTTTAAAGCAGTTCATTTGGAAAAGGAAGTGCTGTTATTTTGAAGTTCCTGGCAGAATAATTGTCTTGTAAAGATGCTTTTGTTGTTTTGGTTCTGTGTGTTAAGTAAGCTCTCCACTTTTCCTACTTTTTCTAGTTTGATCGCGAGAATGTACGGATTCCAGGAATGCTGATTATTGACACTCCGGGGCATGAGTCTTTCAGGTAAGAGTGATTTGTGTCTTTTGTCAGCAGGCACACTGCTTGAAACCATTAAGTCTCAAAATTCAGTGAGTGAGGACTTCTGACTAGTCATTAATCTTTGTGTACTAATTTGATTCTGTGGTCCCTGTAACACCAGCCCTCACAAGTCAGTGCGTCACTGGCTTGTTAGTAGCACTTTATTTGGGTACTTGTTTTTTGTAGAGAGAAGTCTTTTCCATTTTGAAAGAGCAAATCCTAGTACATGCCTGGTCTATCTCCTATGAAACCTGTTACAGGTGGAGTTTTATTCTGTTGCCTCTTGACCATGTTCCTTAGTGCAAAAAACTTGGTCAGTTAAACTGGCAGAAATAATGGAGTAATTTCTGAAACTAAGTCATTGCAACTGATGTCAGTTCACTGTCAGATAAGCATTTCGCAAGTTAAGGGCTAATGCCACTTGAATTTAATGCATGTGCTTCATTTTGTTCTTTTTGTGTAGGTTTTACAAATAAGTGAAAATTTTAAGTTTCTTTGAGTAAAAGTATTTAATTTCAAGATTTCTATTTATGTGTCCTTTTCCAACAGTAATTTGAGAAACAGAGGAAGTTCTCTTTGTGACATTGCCATTTTAGTTGTTGATATTATGCATGGTTTGGAGCCCCAGACAATTGAATCTATCAACCTTTTGAAATCTAAAAAATGTCCCTTCATTGTTGCCCTCAATAAGGTAAGCTCCTCTCCTGAAAAATTAAGTCGTGAAAATGTGCTTATTTTTTTATGGTTAAAATAACATAACTTTCATATAAGAAAACACACTCATGTTAAGTGTACAGTTCAGTGTATGTGGACAAAATTACACACACATACAGCCACCATCATTTAGAATATAGACTTAACGTCCATATTCCCAGAATGTTCCCTCATGTTCTTTTAAGTCAGTGCGCCCCTTCTACACCCCTGAACACCAGCCTTCTTTCTGCCACCATAGACTAGTTTCGTCTGGTTTATAGTTTCATGTTAATGGAACTACACAGTGTGTGACCTCTTTATCCATGTTGCTACATAGGCCATAGATTGTTCTTTTTATTGTTCAGTAAGATTTTATTACCTGGTTAATAACGTCTTCACCATACTTCATCCATGCATCTGTTGAAGGATTCTTGGATTGATTATAGTTTTAGGTTATTAATGAAGCAGCTATGAACATTTTTACACAAGTCTTTGTGTAGACATTTATTTTCCTTTACTTGTTGTAAATATTTAGGAATAGAATTTCTGGGTCATATGGTAGGTATATATTCAGCCTTATGATAAAATGACACATTTTCCCAAAGAAATGGTACCAATTTACATTTTTTAGCCAACAGTTAAGAAGAGTTTATTTCTACACATTCTTGCCAACACTAAACCCCTGCCTGCTGCCACTCTGATAAGTGTGTAGTGCCAAAGTGTACCGTTTCTGTTTGCATTTCCATGATGACTAATGGCATCAAACATCTTTTTGTATACTTACTTGATTTCTCAAGTATCTATTCAAAATCCTTTGCTTATTTTTTATTAGATTGTCATCTTGCTCAGTTTTAAGAGTTCTTTTTATCGTTGATAGAAGTCCTTTGTCAGTTGTGTGTGTTGCAGATATATTCTTATAGTCAGACTTAAGAGTTTTTTTTTTAATGATGTTTTTTGAAGAGAAGAAATTTGTAGTTTTAGCAAAATTGATTTATGAGAAATTTTTTTATAATTTGTTGTTTGTATTCTATACAGTAACCTTTTCCCACCCCAAGTTCATGAAAATTTTTTTCCAGTGTTGCTAGATACTTAGCATTTAGATCTGTGATTTTAATTTTGCATGGTATAAAGTAGAAATCAAAGTTCACTTTTTTCAAAATGTATATCCACCTCAAAATCCCCTTGTGACAGGGTTATTCTTCCCCCATTGAATTACTTTGCAATCTTTGTTAAAACTGACCAGGTACACGTTCGTTCTTAGTATTTCTCTTCTCTTCCACTGACCTCTGTGTCCCTCCTTACGCCACTGCTTCCCTGTCTTGATGATTGTAGTTTCATAGTGATGTCATGAAAGCAGATGGTGGTTAAGTGCTTCAACTTCTTATTTCTCAGATTTGTTTTGGTTATTTCAGGGTCCTTGAATTTCCATATAAAGTTTAGAATCAGCTTGTTATTTTCTGCAAAAAACCTTCTGGGATTTTTATTGGGGTTGTATTTGTAGGTAAATTCTGGGAGAATGGACATTTTAGCAAAGTTGAGTCTTCCAGTCAGTGAACACGGTGTCTGTCTCTCCAGTTACTTTCTCTCGACAGTATGCTATAGTTTTTTATGGTCCGTGTGTTGGTCATATTTTACTAGATTTTCCCTAATATTTCATGCTTTTGGTGTTACTGTAAATAGCTGTTTGGATTTCTGATCATCAGTTTTAAATAAAAACACAGTTGATTTTTATATATTGACCTTTATCCTGTGACCTTTTAAATTCAATAGATTAGGCCTAGGGGCTTCTTTTGTAGTTCATGTGGAATTTTCTATAGTTTGCCAAAAAGTTCATTCAGGTTTTCCAGGTTTGGGGAAAACCCAAATGAACTTTTTGGTCAAGTCAATACATGATTATGTAATCTGCTGATGAAAACTTTTATACTTTTTCCCTTATCTGTATCCTTTATAAATTTTTTTCTTCTTTATTGCACTAACTGGATCGTCTAGAATATTGCTGAATAAAAGTGATGACAGACATCCTTGTTTCTTCTCCATCTTAGGGGAAAGTTTTCCATTTTTTACCATGAGGTAAAAAGGACATTCCCTTCTATTCCTAGGTTACTTAGTATTGTTTTTTGTTTGTCTTGAGATGGTTGTTGATTTTTGTCAGATGCCCATTCTCTGTCTCTTGATATGATCATGTGGCTTTTCTCCTTTATTCAGTAACAGTGAGAATTCCTGTTGATGTGGAGATTGGGGGACTTGACTTACTTCTTGTTATTAAAACTTTATTATTTTTAGAGCACTTTTAGATTCATAGCAAAATTGAGGGGAAAGTACCCCTGTCTTCACACATGCAAAGCCTTCCCCATTATTGACATCCTGCACGGAAGAGATACCTTTTGTTACAACTGATGAGCCTCCGCTGACACATCATTATCGCTCAAAATTCATGGTTCACTCTTGGTGGTGTTATATTCTCTGGGTTTGGACAGAGCTGGAGGAGACTGACCACTAAGCCTTCTTCACAGACGCAGCCTCACTAGGTGACCTTTGGAAACTGAATTCTAAGTTCATCACTTTTTTAGAAGAGATAAAAAGATTCTCATTAAGCTCTGGTCAGTACCAGTTGTAAGATGGAGTTGTTTTGTATCTTTTCTAAGTCATAAATCCTGTTAAATAGTAACAATAAGAATTTAGTGAGTGCCTGCTGCATACCCAACTCTTACCATATATTCCAACCACTGTGCTAATTTTGGAGAAAGACTGTTTTGTGGGTTGCTTAGTTCAGTTTGAACTTACAATAGTTTCCATGTCTTTTACTGTATAATATGCAAACCTGATAGACCATTTCCTTCCACTTCATTTTGTTAGTTTTTTTCCTTCTAGGAGTTTAACTGTGTTTAATCCAATTTCCTTAATTTATTAAGGTCATTCGAATGTTGCTTTGTTCAAATGCAGGCAGGTCCTCCCTTAGGAGTTTTCTCCCAGACCGTACAAGCCTGTGCTTTTGACTTCTCACCAGAACGTGGTTTGGCCATTGGTGGGCAAATCTGAATTAAGCAAGCACAGTGACTCTGGTCTTGTTGTGTCCTGGAAATCTCTATTTGCTCCTTACTCCTAGAACTTTCCTAGAAAAACTGACAATCTTAACAGGACCTCAGCCTGCTCTTCTGCTGTAGGCACCACCTTAGTCAACTGACTGTGTTTTGTTGTTTTGTTGTTTCTGGAGAAGCAGCATCCTGAGAGCTCGGAGTTAGCAGAGAGGGACAATGGTTAAGAGCTTGGCGTCCAGGGTTTGAATCCTAGGTTCTTATCCTGGCTTTACCACTTCAGACTTAGAAAAATGGCCTTAATTAGCCTCTTTTTGCCTGCAGAATAGAGCATTATTGAATTTTTGTAAGAATTAGAGGTGATAAAATATGTCAGGTCTTAAGACTAGTATTTGATCAGAGTAAGGTTCAAAATAGGTTAATTATTATCAAGTGGAAAAGCTGCGACATAAGTATTTTTATTCTTTCTATAAATTTGCTTTTTCCTTATTTTTAAAGTGTTAGTCGTTCAGTTGTGTCTGACCTTTTCAACACCATGGACTATAGCCCGCTAGGCTCCTCTGTCCATGGAATTTCCCAGGCAAGAATACTAGAGTGGGTTGCCATTCCCTTCTCCAGGGGATCTTTCCAACCCAGGGATCAAACTCCGGTCTCCTGTATAGCAGGAGGTTTCTTCATTGGGCCACCAGGGAGGATTGAGGTAAAATTTATATACAGTGTGAAATTGAGTTTTGATAAATGTATTCATAGATACTTATCTGTTTTTCTTTAGTCACTAAGTTTTGTCCAGCTCTTTGCAACCCCATGGACTGTAGCCTGCCAGGCTCCTCTGTCCATGGGATTCTCCAGGCCAGAATACTGGAGTGGGTGCCCATTCCCTTCTCCAGGCATCTTCCCAGCTCAGGGATTGAACCCAGGTCTCTTGCATTGGCATGTGAGTTCTTTACCCCTGAACCACCAGGGAAGCCCACATCTTTGTTAAATAGCCCAAATTAAGACATAAAACTTTCCATCACCTCAAAAGTACTAGCGTGCTCCACTCTAGTCTAATTCCCAGCCCCTTATAGCAATCACTGTCCCAAATTCTATGTCCATTGATTAGTTTTGCCTGTTCTTCAATTTCATGTAAGTCAAATTTGACAAAATACAGTCTTTTGTGTCTGGCTTTTTACATTTAACATTATGGTTCTGTGAATTCATCCATGTTTTTTGAGGGTGTGAGAAGCTTATTGCTATTTTTAAAATAAGTCTTAATTTTTTAGAACAGTTTTAAGTTCACAGCAAAACTGAGGGGAAAGTAGAGATTTCTGATACACTCCCTGCCCCCACACACGCATAGCTTTTCCCATAGTTGTTCCCATGATCAACACACCCCACCTAAGTGCTACCTTTGTTGCAACTGATGAACCTGCGCTGACACACTCAAGAGTCCATAGTTTACCTTAAAATTTACTCTTGTTACGGTGCGCGCTCTGGGTTTGCACAGGTGTGTCGTGTACCCACCAGTATAGAATCATACATTGTTTTCACTGCCCTGGATATCCTCTGTGCTCCACCTGTTCGTCCCTCTGCCTCCCACCCCTTGTCAACCACTGATCTTACTGTCTTCCTGGTTTTGCCCTTTCCAGAGTAGTCATATGGTTGGAATTCTATAGTATGTATGTAGTCTTTTCAGATTATCTTCTCTCCGTTAGTAATGTGTTAAAAGTTTCTTCCATGTCCTTTTTCCATGACTTGGTATAGTTCTTTTCTTTTTAGCACTGAATGATATCCCATTGTCTAGATGACCCATAGTTTATTTATCCATTTACCCGCTGAAGGACATCTCAGTTTTGATAATTAGGAATAAAGCTGCTGTAGCCATTTTGTGTGCGCATAAGTTTTCAACTCTTGGGTAAATAACAGTGGAGTGTGATGGCTAGGCTGTTTGGTCAGAGTGTTTAGTTTTTGTAGGAAGCTGCCTAACTGTCTTCCAGAGTATCTGTAGCATGTTGTATTTCCACCAGCAGTGGAGGAGAGTTCCCATCACTCCTCATCCTCACCAGCCTTTGGTGTTGTGTTTTGAAATTTGGCCATTCTAATGGGTGTGTGCTGTGCTTAGTCGTGTCCAAGTCTTTGTGACCCCATGGATTGTAGCCCACTAGGTTCCTCTGTCCATGGGATTGTCCAGGCAAGAATACTGGAGTGGGTTGCCGTGCCCTCCACAGGGGATCTCCCCACCCAGGGATCAAGCCGGGTTCCCCTGCACTGCAGGCGGATCTTTACAGCTGAGACACCAGGGACGCCCAGTAGGTGTGTAGTAGTGTCTTGTTTCAATTCGTATTTCACTGGTGACGTAAGATGACATCTCTTCATGTACCTGTTTGCCATCTGTGTGTCTTTTTTGGTGAAGTGTTTGTTAAGCATTTTGGCCCATTTTAAAAATTGGATTCTTTGTTTACTTACGGTTGAATTTTAAACGTTATTTGTATATTTTAGATATTGTTCCTTCATCCACATGTATTTTGCCAATATTCTCTTCTAGTCTGTTCTTTGTTATCTCACTGTCTTGACTCTGTTTCACAGAACAGAAGTTTTTAATTAAGTCTAGATTATCAGTTCTGTTTTTCATGGATCATGCCTTTGGTGTTGTATCTAGTCATCACCATGGCCAAGGTCATCTGGGTTTTCTCCTGTTTAAAGAGTTTTAGAGTTCGGTGTTCTACATTTAGATGATCCCTTCTGAGCTAACGTTTTTGTGAAGGGTGTGAGATTTGTGTGTCTCTTCAGTGTTTTGCCTGTGGACATCCAGTTGGTCCAGCACCATTTGTTCTTTACCATTGCCTTTTTAAAACATTAAACCAACTTTTTCATTACTTGAACAACACCCATTTGGTCATAGTATATTTTTTATGTTTTGCTGGATTTGATTTGCTAACTTTTTTATGTGGGAAGATTTTTGTGTCTGTCTGTGAGTGATTTTCATGTATAGTTTTCTTCTAATATCTTTTGTCTGGTTTTCAGAATAATGACCTTATAAGATGAGAAGTATTTCCTCCTCTGTTTTCTAAAAGGGTTTGTATAGAAATATTATTCTTTAGGTATTTGATAGCATTCATTACTAAAGCCACATCAGCATGGAGTTTAAGTAAGCTGAGTTTATTTATTTTTTTACTTTCCTTTTGTTAGTATAGAAATCTGTGTCTTTCAGAGAACCAGCTTTTGGTTTTATTGATATTTTGTACTGTTTGTCTGTTTTGTATTTCATTGATTTCAGGGGTAGGTAATTTTTATCATTTTTTTTTTTCTTTCTGCTTACATTTGTATTCATTGTTCTTTTTCTGGCTTCTTAAAATGGAAGCTTTCAGATATTTTTTTCTTTTCTAACACAAGCCTTTAAAGATATGCTTATTAGCACTGTTAAAAACATTGCTTAGACGTACTGTGTTTTTATTATCACAGGTAAAAATATTTTACAAATAGTTTTGTTGATACAGAATTCTAGGTTAAAAAATTTTTTTTGCCCTTCATCATCATCACTTTCTGGCTTTTATCTCTACTCATTCTTTGTTCCGCAGTGTGTAATGTGGGATTTTTTGGATTGCTTTTTTTTTTTTTGGAAATGAAATTATGATTTATTAATTTACATAAAAATATACATTAATGAATAAATTTTCAAATTTTTAAAAAAACAAAGTCTGAAGCTGTCATTATTGGGATTGCTTTTAAAAAGGCTTTTTAAGAATTTTGTCAGTGAGATTATGTAATAGTTTCTTTATCCTTCAGTCAGTTTGATTTCCTTAGAAGGTTCTTGGTCATTATTTGTGCAGTTATTTTTCTGCTCTCTTCTCTTATTCTTTAAGTGTTTGATAGAATTCTAGAGGTTTTCTAGACCCTGAGTTATTTCTGTTAATATTGTTTTATAGAAGTTACTGAAGTTTTCTTTTTCTCCATGATTTTTTTCTATGTGCCTCAGTTGGGGTAGTTTTTATTTGCTATATCTTATTTGCTGATCTTTGGCATTGTGTCACCTGCTTCAGTTCAATCAGGGATTTTTTTTTTTCTTTTTAGTTCAGATTTTATATATGTATATATACACTTTTTAGCTCTACGGGTTTCCTTTAAAGTCTTTGAGTATATTTATAATAACTGTTTTAAGGCCCTTGGATGTTAGATGGGGGGCTTTCCTGGTGGCTCAGAGGTGATGCTAATTATATTTCATCGTTGTCATTTCTGGGTCTGTTTCTACTGATTTTCCTTCTTGTTAACATTCAGATTGGTCTGCTACTTTGTATTATCATCCTAGACTGAGCCAACATATGATGGTTTTTTTGTTTTTACTGTTAAATAATCTTCCTCTTTATACCCATTTATCACTCTTGAAAAGTGAGAGAACATAGATTATTAAACAGATTTAACCCTAATTTGAGCAATAAAACAGGTAATGGTGGGGTGTTCTCTGAGGTAGGAAATAATTATTGTCTATTTTCCATGTTTTTCATATGTCATTTTCCTGGTGATGTACTTGGCTGTAATTAATCCTTTTTTCTGTCAGCTACTTAACCATTTTGGAATTCCAGCATATGTTAATGTTCCTAGGATATTTTGGAATAAATGGCAGCCTCTCATGAACTGGTTGGAAGCCAGGGCAGTGTGGTACTTCAGTTTCTCATTAAGAGGGGGTGCAGCTAAGCACATGATTGGGACTTTTGGTTCCATGAAATGTCTGAGTAGTACACACTCTTCCACATGTGTGTGATACACATTTGGATTTCCTGGAGCTTTTACATTAACCTTAGTTATTAACTTGCTGAGCTTTGTGAGTGCTTTAGAAATGCTTCTTACATAAAAAAATGTTCTAGATTGATAGGTTGTATGATTGGAAAAAGAGCCCTGACTCTGACGTGGCTGCTACTCTGAAGAAGCAGAAGAAGAACACCAGAGATGAATTCGAGGAGCGGGCCAAGGCGATCATTGTGGAGTTTGCACAGCAGGTCAGAAAGTTCCCTTCTTTACAAGAGAGCACATCATTGGAGATTTTTTCTTCTTTTGCCCTGTCTTTATAATCAGGCCAGTACTTTGATTGATACTGGTTCTGTTTCCCTATGAATGGCATTTAGCATTTTTCATTCTCTTCTCTTCTCCAGTCTCCTTTTAAATTCTTTATTTCAAAGACCTCTCTTTGCAGTCTGAATTTTTAACATTTAAATAAATGTTAAAAACCAAGCTGATTGGAAAGAAGCTGCTTTTCTGTACGATGATTAATACCTCCAGGGTTCATGTGATCCAGGTGTTGGTGAGGAGTTTTCAGAACGAAGAGCCATTGTTCATCCAGCTTCCAGCTAGTGGTTTCTGTTCTGGAGACCTTCCTCCCCAGCTTGGCCTGTACCAGTGACTTTGCTTTTATGTTTAGGGGCTGAATGCAGCTTTGTTTTATGAGAATAAGGATCCCCGCACTTTTGTGTCCTTGGTACCTACCTCTGCACATACTGGAGATGGCATGGGAAGTCTGATCTGCCTTCTTGTCGAGTTGACTCAGACCATGTTGAGTAAGAGACTTGCCCAGTGTGAGGAGCTGAGAGCCCAGGTGATGGAGGTAATGCCAGCTATTCAGTTTAATCCACCCCGCCGCACCCCCGCCGCCCCCAGCAGGGGTTTTCAGGTGGGGCCGTGGACTGCTCTTGATTTAATCAATGTGGTTCATTGTAGCCTGTGTTTCACCCCATTTACAACAACGTCTCTTAGGTTAAGGCTCTCCCGGGAATGGGCACGACTATTGATGTAATACTGATCAACGGGCGTCTGAAGGAAGGAGACACGATTATTGTTCCCGGAGTAGAAGGGCCTATCGTCACACAGATCCGAGGCCTCCTGTTACCTCCCCCCATGAAGGAGTTAAGAGTGAAGGTGAGTCAGGGTGGTGAGCATCGGCACACAGGACTTGCACAGAGAAGTTCTGCTGGGGTTGTTCCTCCCTTTGAGAGCCACCTACTTTAATACACACACGCACCCCTCACTGGTTAAATTCCAGGTGTCTTCATACAGAAAGGACCTTCTATTAGAGATTTGAGAAAGTTCTTACTTAACAGCAGAGTTCCTCATAAAACTCACAAGCATGTTGTTTTGGTTCCACATAGCTATCTAGTTACTAGCATTAACTAGATAAGTAATTAGCAGTAAGTATTGTGGCATTTTCTGCTGTGACTCGTTTGTTTACTCATTCTGTGGTATCTTTGGAATCAACGTTACTTAGCTTTAATGTTGACTTTATCAGTCTTTGATTTGTATTTATTTCTTTTTGCATGTACTTTAGCAAACTCTTCCTGTCCCAAAGTCATGACAGTATCATCATGACAGTATCCTTGTCCCCTGCTAGCCACCTTTCATGTAAATATAGTAACAACTGTTTTGATCTCTGTAGAACCAATATGAGAAGCATAAAGAGGTAGAAGCAGCTCAGGGGGTAAAGATTCTTGGAAAGGACCTGGAAAAAACATTGGCTGGTTTACCCCTCCTCGTGGCTTATAAAGAAGATGAAATCCCAGTTCTTAAAGTAAGTTCATTTATTTTTTCCTCCAGTGATGTTTTGTGTTGTATATTGTGTGAGGAGGGCACATGCTGAGAATGAAGAATAAAATAGGCACCTTTGTCTTTGTGGAGACTTATCTGGGCCTCTTAACAAATGGTTGATGGTTTAGAATTACTTCCGTTCGTATAATCACAAATTGGCATAAATGATCATTTATATACATTAAAGTTAGGACATTTTATTTAAGAAATGAACCAGGGACTTTCCTGGTGGTCCAGTGGTGAAGACTTTGCTGCAGGTTCAATCCCTGGTTGGGGGACTAAGGTCCCACATGCCTCAATGGCCAAAAAACCAAACATAAACCAGAAACAGTGTTGTAACAAATTCAGTACAGATTTTAAAAATGGTCCACATCCCCCCAAAAAAAAAGAACCAGAAACTGGAAGTTCTCCATTCGTGTTTATTTTTTTTAAGATACTCAGTTATATAGACTGGGCTTCCCTGATGGCTCAGATGGTAAAGAATCTGCCTGCAATGGAGGAGACCTGGGTTCAATCCCTGGGTTGGGAAGATCCCCTGGAGAAGGGAATGACAACCCACTCGACTATTCTGGCCTAGAGAATTCTATCGACAGAGGAGCCTGGCGGGCTACAGTCCGTGGGGTCGCAAAGATCGGACACGACCGAGCCACTTTGACTCAGTCATAGAGACAGAACTAACGGATCTCTTACTGGGTTCTAGAGGTCCTTTTAAAGCCCGTCTGCCAGGTGGCGCACCTGAGCCCAGCGGAGCTTCACAGAAGCAAATGCTGAGACATGACTGTTCTCTCGTGAAGAGAAACACCCCTGTTGCCCGCACAGGGCTCCCGTGTGCTGGGGCCGCTGTCCTTGAGGCAGCACCCAGGCACTGTGCTCAGGGAGTCGGCCACTTCAGGGCCAGTGAGGACAGGGCGTCCCTCTCGCCAGTCTCCGGGAGGCCATGGACGGGGCTTGCGTGACAACGACAGGGTGGTTTTACTGACCTCTGGTCAGAATCTCTTCACCTTCTAAGGAACAGTGATGAAATAAAGGACTGTTGAGATGAGGGGGTTTGACCATCAAACCCGCTGGGCTCAGGACTCCTTACCACATTACATCAGTACTTTTATCTTCCAGAAGATTATTATGTCATTCCTTTCATCCATCTGCTTTATATCTACTCTGCCAGGGTGGTGCAGAGGTTTCACACGTCCCAACATTAGTCAGCCTAACAGCCCAGGTCTGCACCCACATCTCTTCTTCCCTTCCCGCACAAGTTTACCATGCCTTGCCCGCATTCAGCCTTGGGTTCATATTTTCAGATGAACACTTAATCAAAAAGAGAAACAGTTTAATTCTAGGCTGCTGAGATAGTGGCTTATTTATAACCTTGTCAAATGTCGTTTATTCTCAAGGATGAGCTGATCCACGAGTTAAAGCAGACACTGAATGCTATCAAGTTAGAAGAGAAAGGCGTCTACGTCCAGGCCTCGACACTGGGATCTCTGGAAGCTCTCCTTGAATTTCTGAAGACATCAGAAGTGCCCGTAAGTCGTGGGGCTGACTCCCCAGGACTCAGTGGGAGGCGCTGTCTGGGGGGGCTGTCCCATCACCTAACATAGGCATCTGAACTGGGAAACCCCCTTTTTACAGTATGCAGGGATCAACATTGGGCCTGTCCACAAAAAAGATGTCATGAAGGCTTCAGTGATGTTGGAACACGACCCTCAGTAAGTCACTTCTCTGCGCTGAAGGCTTGCATGCTGCCTGTTTGATTGAGTAGGACTGTTAAGACACGGTCTGTATTTCATCAAGTAATCCTTGATGTGTTTTAACCTTGCAGGTATGCAGTGATTTTGGCCTTCGATGTGAGAATTGAACGGGATGCACAAGAAATGGCTGATAGTTTAGGAGTTAGAATTTTTAGTGCAGAAATTATTTATCATTTATTTGATGCCTTTACGAAATACAGACAAGACTACAAGAAACAGAAACAGGAAGAATTTAAGTAAGTTGGTAATTGTACCTACTTTGGATCTGTGCTAACAGCTGATGACGTGACTGTCTACAGTACCAGACAGCTATGTGTGGGCAACAGAAGCATGGCACTTGATCTCCTGGAGGCTGCATCCTGTGGAGATGTGTTACCACAGATCAGGCCCACCTGAGACGCACAGTGTGTGAACCCACGCTCTCTCTAACATTTCTGTTTAGTGTTTGGTTTTCCAGTCGGCAGACCTAGGTTGCATTAACGGGCTGGGGATGCATCTTGCTGGGGGTCCTCATCTGGGGTCACGTGGACCAGTGTGAGTGGGGAATTAGAAAGTAAAGGAGCCCCACTCCTCCAGCAAAGCTCCAAGGGCGACCCTGGCAGGTCCCTCCTCTTGGAGCTCAGGGCGAAGACGAGCAGAGAACACGGGAGAAGCTGGGAGAAGCAGGGTAAAGCAAGGAAGGGCCTCAGGAGAGCTGAGGTTGACAGTGTGGCTGGGGAGGGGGCGGCGGGGTGAGAACAGCCCTGGCCATCAGGATGAGTGCTGGGGTGGAGGCACCGGTGACCTCGGGGAGAGCGGCGGGAAGCACGTGCAGAGAAGCGGGCAGTCCGCATAGTCCAGGCGGGACGTGGGTGGGGCTGGCCAGCAGGGCCTGAGTGGGGGCCAGCCTACCTGCTGCCCTCCCCTGAGGGGAGGGGACGTCCCATAGTCACCTGTGCTTGCTTTTTCATGCATCTTAAGTGATTCTGTAAGCTCAAAAATTCTTGGGTTTTATTCTTGTAGGCACATAGCAGTATTCCCCTGCAAGATAAAGATCCTCCCTCAGTTTATCTTCAATTCTCGGGATCCGATAGTGATGGGCGTGACTGTGGAAGCAGGGCAAGTGAAGCAGGGGACACCCATGTGCGTGCCCAGCAAAAATGTAAGTTCTGGGTGTACTTAGAACTAAGTCTTCTCTTAAAGCAGTCCTGGTAGTTCAGGAGTGAAGACAGAAAGCCCAGCAGAGCCTGCTCCTCACTGTACGTTATTCCTCGGTGCCAGTTCCTTATCAGTGTCGATTCTCGGCTCCTGGTGTCAGTGCTTGAAGTAATGAAAGCTGCAGAATTATCAACCTTGATACTTCTGAGTCTGGGAGAAAATTCAGACTAGACTAATGAACACTCATTCATCTTTCCTCTGGATTAGCGTCATACCTAAGGAAAAGTAACATTGAGTAAAACCCTGTAATTCACAGTTCTCATTCATACTTCACCAATAGTGCCCAAAATGTCTTCGGTCATGTTGTTTGCTGATCTGGCCCAGGGCTCCGTCCAGATGTTCGGGGTCTGGTTATTAGCGCTTCGATCTCAATCAGGAACAGCCCACCATCCTTCCTGAAGAGTCCAGACCAGCAGTTTCACAGAGGGCTCCTCAGCCTGGATTTGTCTGGTGGTTCCCATGTGACTGGGTGCAGGTTACAGTGACTGGGAAGGCCACTCAGCATCTCCGTCGGGGACAGGTTTGCCCCACTTAGCACTCACTGTCCTCCCCTGGGCAGTGGTTATGCCTTCTCCCCACCCTGGACTTTGCTTCAGGCATCTTGTACAAAGGGGTTTGTCTCCCTTGGTACCCCAGTTATCTGGTGTTTGGTCCTCGTGTGCTTGCCCGTGGCACTTGGAGCCTTCTCCCCCTTGCTGGTGCACGAAGGTGCCCCAGGAGGCCGGGGGCCCTGCCGTCCTCTGCGCACCGTGACTCGGCTGCTCCTCGGGGTCATCGCTCCTGCACCGTCTCAGTGGGCTGAGCTGGACACTTCCTGGCAGCAGGGGCCCCTGGTGTGGCTTTAGCCAGACTAGACTCCGTTTTCACTCGTGTTTTCCTGGGTAGGGACCCAGGCAGCAGAGTGGTGCTGTGGCTGAGGGCAGCTGGCTCAGCGCTCGCCCCACGTGGGCTCCTGCCCCTCACCCCAGGCTTGTTTCTGTCCCCCCTCCTCCGGCAGCTGTCACGCAGAGGGCAGGGTAGAGACAACTCAGTGCCTCCGCTCACACTGCAGTTTCTGTTCTTTACAGTTTGTTGACATTGGAATAGTAACAAGTATTGAAGTAAACCATAAACAAGTGGATGTTGCGAAAAAAGGACAAGAAGTCTGTGTCAAAATAGAACCCATCCCTGGTGAATCTCCCAAAATGTACGGACGCCATTTTGAAGCTACAGACATTCTCGTCAGTAAGGTAAGCCGCTCACTCAGCAGTTAAGGGAGGGGGCTGTCAGCTCTTCCGATTTTACTCGGGAGCGGAGGGCGGATGTTTAGAACCTGAAGGGACTGGATTCTTCATTAAGGCTTGGCTGGTGTCCAGCCGCCTCAGAGCATCTGCTCGAACATCTAGGTTGGGTCCCGTCTGCCCGCCTTGCCGAGCAGAGTGGGGGCACTGGGCCTCTGCCTTGGTTAAGTTCCGCCTGAGCTTTCTTGGTGACGACAGCAGCTGGCACTCGTCGGGACGTGGTTTTGTTTACTGTCTGCCTCGGGCCTTGCAGATCAGCCGGCAGTCCATCGACGCCCTCAAAGACTGGTTCAGAGACGAGATGCAGAAGAGTGACTGGCAGCTTATTGTGGAGCTGAAGAAAGTGTTTGAGATCATCTAAGTTTTCCACCCGGGGCAGGAATTGGAGTCAGCGTAATATTATGTGGTAATATCACCAAGAAAAACAAGGAATGGACCTGTCGGAACACTGATTGACCTTAAGTATAGAAGGAAAAAACTAGGTGTATAAAATGTTTTCCATGAGAAACCAAGAAACTACACTGGTTTGACAGTGGTCGATACACGTCCCCACAGCTCCGACGTGCCTGTTCACTCGCCCACGCCCTCCCCAGCCCCTCTCTACTGGCTGCTGTTTTAAAGTCTGCCCTTCCTTCCCCAAATCTGGATTTTTATTACAGATCTAAAGCTCTTTCAATTTTATACTGATTAAATCAGTACTGCAGTATTTGATTAACCAAGCTTCTGCAGACTTTGTGATTCTTGGGACTTTTTTGAGGTAAGAAACACGTCTTTATTTATGCATATCCTTCCCAGTGATTCTTCCAGCGTTCTTCTGCCATATGCCCTTAGGAATTTTTTAAAATAGAAAATTAGGCTTTCTTGATATTTCTTTATCTGCTTTGTGTGAAACCATGGTGTCAAGCATCGCCGGCTGCCCTTTACTGCTTGTGTGGTCATGAGAGTCCACAGTTCTCAGCACCGTCCGCAATTCCAAGAAAGAACCCAGAGGCTGCCCACAAGCGCCGCTGGGCTCCCTTCCTGTCAGCATAGTTGCTCTCCCAAGTCTCCTTCTGGTATAGCACGTTCTCTCAAGGACAGGAACTGTCTGATTGACTGTTAACATGAGGGGTTTTTATACATCAGTCTGGGTCTGTTTTGTCCTAGCAGGTTCTATCATGCATACATTTTCTGATGAGACAATCAGTAGGGTGTTGATTAACTGTCTGGACTTTGTTAACAACTTAGAAATACTGAGACATAACAGTTTCTTCATATTAGTAATTTGGTGGTAGCTAGTCCCCTAAGGTTTTCCTGAAGAATATGGGAAGTGGGTCCCTGAGATAAGCAGTCTGTTAGCATCAGACTAGTACCTGACTACCTTCTATAGCACAGTGTTGAATGAAGTCAGTGTGGGTGTTGGATAGCAGGTGTTCCCAAGTATTCACTGGCATTAGAATTATAAACTATATTTTTAAAGTATTATAACATATAGCATAGACGAATACTTTTATATACATTTGAAAATCTGTACCATTCATTCTTCATTATTGTTAAAGTTTCTCAAGGGCCAGTAGAGGCAAAGACAAAAAAACCTCTAAACCATCTGGGGGATGTGATTTTCCCAGGAAAAACTTAGTCTTCATTGTGTGTGTGTTCTAATTCAGAATATGTAAATTCCTCCACTTGGAAGAAGTAAAGGAGATTTTCTTAACATGGTCCTGTGTTGGTGCTTTGGGTTAGGAGTGAGTGCACGCTTTCTTTACCCTTGCTTGGTTGGCACAAGTAGAACGCCAGTCAGAGCTCTCAGGGATTTCAGAGCTTAGCATGGAGCCCGTAACCGTCCGGCTGGGAGGGTTTTCAGCCTCTTTAAGTAGAATAGTTCAGGATTTGCTTCCTAAAGGAGTCACAAAAAGGAGCCTGTACAAAATATACATACAGTTCTTTATTAAACAACTGTAAACACTTCACTGTAAAAATCCATAAAACTTTATAAACAAACATTTTGTAAATAGAATCTATGCTACAGTAAAAGAACACAATTATTTACATGCAATACTGACAAATTTGGCACTTACTGAAAAGAAATGTACAAAAACACTTGGCTTAAAAAGAAATTTAAAAATTATAAAACTCAGAGCATTACTATCATGCACTTTGCAAATACCTCACGAGCACTTATGGCACAGCTAGTGGAGAGCGCCAGGCTCCCTGGTAATTCATCTTCATGTGACTTTTAATGTGCTTCCGTACGTTTGCTGTAAAACCACCTGAACATTGTCGAGAATAAAGTCAAATGCCATATTCCAAACCGACTCCACCGACTGCTGCATCAGCCTACAGGCAGGAGACGAGAGGTTAGCGTATATATATATGAAGGTTAAGGGCTTTAACATCTTCAGTATAAACACTCAAAAAGGTACTTTCATGGTTTGACTTATCTTTGAGAGGGGGAATCTCGTTTTGACCCCTTTTACTCCCCAGCCACTATTAGCCGGTGTTCAAAATGAACTTACCGCTCTCACATCAGTACCTCCGAGGAGCACAGTTAACCTAAACCTACGTGATGCCCAGAAGGAATGCAGCCTGCTTGCGCCCCCCTGCCATCCTCCCCCACCCCACGAGCTGTGGTGACAGACATGTTGGTAAAATCCTGAGTAGTTTACCTTTTCATGTATTTTATAACGAGGTCCAATTTTTCCAAATCCTTTTCCTCTATTAGATCAGTGCAGTATTTTACAACTTGCAGAATGTCTTCCTCCATCGGATCTAGAGCGGGGAGAGCACGTGTGAGGACCAGCTTGTCCTTCTGAAGGGGAAGGCCGCACTCAGTGGGGACGGTGGGGAGACCTCACCCCGGGGGGCTGTAGTGAGCGAGGCTGCAGAGCCAACCCCACAGTGCAGAAGACGGGGAGGTGGGTGTCAGAGGCTGGCTTATCAGACCTTGGAAACGAGTCCCTCCCTCTAGCTGAGTTCATGCTCTGCACGCCTGCGAGGCTGGCACATCTCAGGACCAACACCAGCGCCACCAACCTGAGATGGTGGTGATCCACTCTCTGAGCAAGGTCTTCACGTCACTGAACTCCACGGCTCCAGCCAGGTTGGGCGCGGGGGGCCTGACACTTGTGGACACGTCAGGCTGCAACCCAGAAAGGCCAGCAACACCTGAAGTGGAAGCAGAGAGTTCTCCCTGTTAAGAAAACAAATGATAACAAGTGCTGGGTTTACATAACATCCGGTACAGGAGGAGCTGATGAAGGAAGGGGTCAAGGTTTAAAAAGTGCAGAGCAGTTACCAGAGCTTTCTCTGATGTGGAACCTTCCTGTTTTAGAAACCCATCAATGAGCTTCTGGGGACTTGTGCAGGCCCCTGGCTCGGTCTTCGCCGGGCTGTTAACCAGCGTGGTTTTCAGAGGGCTCTGAATCTTTCTTTGGGGGCTGAGGGGACTTTTTTTCTTGTTTCTTCTCTTGTCTTTCGCCGCTGCTGGTTTTAGCTGCAGTAACGGGTTCTTTGGCACTAGAGGAAGATGGATGTAAGACCCTCAACAAACATGCCAGAGAGGGGAGCGCCGCAGGCCCCTTTTCTGCACGTGCAGCCCTGCATGCAGGTGTGGGCCCAGCCTGAGGGCGGCCGCTGACAACGGCCCCAGTTCCTAGGGTTTGCTCAGCCCGGTGCTCACGGCCTCTGCTTATCTATCTGGGGGCTCACAGGAGTCAATGAAAACAGGTGAATTACTTCCAACAGTTCAGCAGCACTACCATTCCGTTTTCATTTTAACAACTTCTTATTGAAATGACTTCTGACCAGAGACTTAATGCCTTTTGTTATTGGAACGGAATGTTACTGGCCAGAGGTATTTCAGTGTTCACTTACATAACAAATCACTCACTGCAAAAATCCTCAGGTCAGTGAGGTGTTAAATGTGGTGTTTGTGATGCATGTTCAGAAAACCTTCAGATTCTGTGCTTTAAAGCTACATCCCTACAAGGAGCAGTCTCAAAGGATAACAGATAATTCAGAAGATTTCCGGGTGGTATCTTGTTCAGATGTAAGAAGTTCCAGGTACGAATCTGCCTGGGACTCTGCGGCCTCCCCCGGACCACGTGCTAGTCCCTAGTCCTGTCTGAGGTGAGGAGCGTGAACAGCACTGACCGACTGCCCCAGGCCCTCACACCCGCCAACCCAACCACACGCTCCCTTCTCCCAGCCTCACTGCTGGCCCGGGAAACCTGCCCAGCTCACCGGGGGCGCCGGCCGGCTGCTGGGGAGGGGCCTGCTCGCCCTGACGCTGCCTTTGCTCGTAGGCTGCTCTCAGCTCCTTCTGAAGCTCCGCAGGGAGAGCCGAGAACACCTCTGGATCCACCTGGCGGGAAGGAGAAGGTTCAGTCAGGCCTGGGCTGGCCACAGGCAGCTGGTTTATGTTCTTCACCAAGTATTTCAAATCATACTTTTCTGATCTGTATGAATTCTTAATAGGTCCTCACTATCAAAGCTCATTAAATTCTCACAAAGTTTTAGGCTGAGAATAAGGAATACAACTTTGAATATGAATTGATGAACAAAAACAACCAGGGCAAGAAGCATTAGTAGAAAAAGGGGAGCAAAATGCAAGAAAACAGGTGTGTGTAATGCTCCTGAAACCTCAAACCCTGACTGCTGTCGTCCCTGGTGCTGAGGGGGCCCAGGAACAGCAGACTGTTCTTTCTTTGGGGGGAGCTCTGGGCACCCCCACACCGGAGCCCCCCTCCTCTCCGCCCTGGTGTCCTGGCTGCTCTGTCAGCGTCTGTCCCGCGGGTGATGTGGAGGCCGGCCGGGCTCTGCTTGGGAGGGGCAGAGGAGACGAGAAGTGCTTGGGGCTGGACGGCCGCAGAGACTCACCTGGGAAAACGCCGGAAGGGCTATTAAATTAATCCCTGTGTCGCTGCTAGGGTCTTGAGGTGCCGGTATCTGTAGCAGCACAGTCCCCACGGGTTGCGGCAGGATCCCTGGGCTGCAGCCGTTGACGGGCTCTCTCCTCCGCTCGCCCGGCGGTTCCGCCTGCTGCACCGCGCACGCCTGCTCCACCTGCTCCCGGAGGTCGGGCGGGAGAGCCTCCAGGACGGAGAGATCGAGCTGTGAGAGCAGACATGCTCAGAGACCACATCTCCTCTGGACACGGCAGCAAACGCGAGGTACAGGTGCCCGGCTAGCAAGGCCACCCCCAGACAGACCAACTTCTGGAATGTCTGGGATTTCGGCCATTGACGCCCGGCTCGTCCGACGTGGACTCTGGATATGACCAGCGCGGGCCCCTGGCTGGTTCCCAGGGTCAGCTCTGCCCCACCTCTTCGCCTCCTCACGGGCGGTCCTAGACCTTGCCCTGGAAGCAGCCAGAGCCCAAGGCACATAGGCATTTCTGGGATGGGTCAGGAGTCAGAGGTTTGAGTTTCAGACAGGAGACTGCCTGCCTCACATCTATTTGAGAGCAGCAACCTAGAAAAAAAGGATTCTAGAAGCTTAACTCCGCTCCAGCCTACACACCAGAACCCCTGCCCGTCCGTGACATCCCCACAGGAACATGACTGCAGACACTGGGCAGGCCAGGCTGCCGTGCTGGGAGCCACTCCTTGGGGAACTCACCAGAAACCCGTGCCCTCCCCCGGCCCGGTCACACCCCCTTTCCCTGGCCTCACAGCCCCCACTTAGGGGAACAGAGAAAAGGGATTTCCCCAACAGAGCTTCCAAACAGCCAACACACCAACAGCATACCCTGCTTACAGCCCCCATCAGCTGAGTGAATAGCTTGTGTGAGGAAAATCATCCACCCTACAGAGCGAGCTGCTTGCCAGGGCTGCAAGAAAAACCTCTGACATAAGGCCTCTGGAGCAAAGCTGTGCTGCTGACCAGGGTGAGTCACCACGATCACGTCTGGGGGCTGCTGATGGCGACAGCTCAGGAACTGGCTCTCATCCGTGCCGCATGACCTGCAAGAGCGGCAGGTCTCCACGGAAGCACTCCTGCCTCTCGGCTGTTTCCCACTGGAATGAGCAACTGAATCCTCCCCGACAGGTAGCCCTTTCTTGGCCGTTATTGGTGAAGAAAACTCGCATTCCTGCTGTAAAGCTACTCGGGCTGACCTCACGTCGACAACCCTGAGCACCCACCTGGGAAGGTGACGGGACCTCGATGCTCAGGTTGAGTCTTGACTTGAAGCTGACGGGAGAATGCAGCCCGTTCCACTTGCCGGCACACTCGGCTTTGCTGGCACCGACAGGCGCGGCGCCCGACGCCAGAGGCAGAGACGGCACAGTGCAAGATCGAGAGGCAGGTGGCACTTCCAGATCCACAGCAGCCAGAAACACTGGAGATACAGGAGAGGCCGTGAAACAGCTTCTTCACGCACAGAAGGCCTCATTACTCACGTAACTCAGCGTCAGGCTGCTGCTGAGCGTCGGGTGGAGCCCGCCGGCAGCACTGACCTTGTGCGGGCTCCTCTTCGGGGGGCTGCCTCGCCCGCTGGGCCTGCAGGAGCTCCAGGACCGAGGGGGCCCCGCCCGAACCGTGGCTGGGCTGGGCTGCTGTGCGGCTGAGGCACGCGGGAGGGTTTGGATTCGTTGGAACCAACTGATTCACATGAATCCCAACCTGGAACCAGAATGAAACAGGTTTCTAGGAAGAAAGGTTAAGTGAAAAGTATTCAAACAGCCTTTTATATCATTTATTCCAAAACTACTGCAGTAGCTGGTGAGCAGTTAAGAGTTCAACAAAATTTAACTAGGGGGAGTCTCCTTGCAGCCCTACTTCATCTCTCATTTTGGGGGGCGGGGAGTGGGTGCGCTGCAGGGACGTGCAGGTAAGCAGCCCCGCCCCGGGAGCACTCATTCAGTTACTCCAGTGCTCGGGTGTGTGTGTCGGGGGGACTCTTAGCACCCCTACGGACATTTCAGTCCTTCCACAAAGCCCACGCCATGCAACTACTGTTGACTCACACGTGTGTGCACACACAACCTACAAAGGTTAACCTTTAAGAAAATTGAGGTTTTTACATCTAGATGCCCTCTCACCATCTGTTCCAAAGGTATCTTCACCTGCCTGGGGTAAAGTCTCCCTGCTAGGTCATCAGACCTCAGAGCAAATTTCTGACAAAAAAGGACCTCACAGGTCAGAACATTTGCAGCCTCACAGTCCCCCCGGCCCTGCCCATTGCAGGGACCAGAGCAGCGGTCCCTGACTGTTTAACAGAAAAACGCTTTGAAAATTCAAGACCATGAGTGGGTGAAACCCTACACGGCACCACGAGCGCCCTCAGACGAACCCTCAAGTAAGAAAACGTTCCGGTCTAGGGTTTTACCTACTCACCCCTCGCATATCAGATATGTTGAGTTTCATCGCATGAAACATGTTCAGCGCGGCCGTGCCAATTAGTTTCGCACTGTCTGTTGCCTGGTCAAGAGTCACGGTCCTGCAAGTGATAGAACCAACTCTTTTGAAGAACAAAAGCTACATTCCATATGTGTTCCCTAGTACGTAAGTGGTACAGAAAGAACTGTTTTAAAAGACTAAAGTTGTAAAGAAAGTTATCAGAAGCTTTAAGTAAATGGGATCCTTAAAAAGGAAGGTGTGTCTTCCTTCAGTGAAGTCAATAATGTGAAATCCATTATGCTGGCAACAAGGGGGAAAGGAAAATCAAGAACACTGGGACTTTCAGAGACCTGGTCAACTAAAAATACGTGGAGAAAAATGTCTCAGAGAAACTGTATTTTAATGTATATTTAATATTGGCACATGGTGCTGCTTCTAAACCATGAGTCTAAGTACAACGATGTAGACTGCAACAGAGCTTTTAGGTTGCAAGACTATCTATGCTGACTTACGGTTACTACTCACGAGAGAAAGATGACTCCTGGATTCTCCTGACTGTTTTCAACACATGAACATGCCCAACATAACTGTCCTTTTCTCCCAGAGGGTCTCCTAAGTGGACACAGAATGTGTGGACAGCTCTGACAAAGGAAGTGTGGTGGCTCCCTGTCTAAAACCCAGACTAGATTATATAATTCTTACATCTAAAGACTCCTCAAGGAGGACCAGAGAATGTGCCAGCATTGGTGGTGGTGGTTTACTTGCTAAGTCGTGTGCCTCTTGCAACCCCACAGCCTGCCTGGCTCCACTGTCCATGGGATTCTCCAGGCAAGAACACTGGAGTGGGTTGCCGTTTCCTTCTCCAGGGGATCTTCCCAACACAAGGATCGAACCCAGGTCTCCTGCATTGCAGGCAGATTCTTTACCAAGTAAGCTACGAGGGAACTGTGCCAGCATTATTAGGTGCCAAAAACTACATTTACTCTTGATTTTTTCCATACCATGAATACATCATGTTCTTATTTAGGAAAAGTCCCTGTTTCTTTAAAGAAACACATTTGCAAAAAATTTCCACTGATTACCTAATGGTAATCTTAAATGTATTTCACACAAATCAATAGAGAATAACTTAAAAGCAAAATTTGCAGGGGACTGTGGTGGTTTAAACATGTTTCTTTCCAAAACAACACTAAAATGGACTTGAAATTCCTTCCGAATGGTATAAACTCTTGAATACTGAAAGCAAATCAGTAAGTGGTAAGTTACCAAATGCCTGTTAAATGTGTAAAGCAAGGCACCCACTTTAGAAGCCAGTTCACAGTACAGAACCTCGGATGGCTCAGCAGTCAGAGGTATGTGTGCGGGGGTGCCTCCTCCCCTGACAGCTTCCCACAGACGGGGATGGTGACACAGAAGCTACAGACTGGGGCACAGCGAGGAGCAGCAAGGCCCCTCTGCAGCACAGGACGCCCCCCGAACCCCTCCTGAGCACCCAGACACCAGCTGCATGGCCCACCTTCTCGCCCACCCAGGGCTGCACGGCTCCCAGGAAGGGTGGCAGACACCGCCCGGCCTGGTGAGTGACCGAAGACACGGCCCTCCATCGGCTCTCCCTGGCTGCGTGTCCTACTGAGAGCCCAGAGGCTCCCATGTTTCAGCAGTTCACTTACAGACGGTCAACAGCTATCAGGTAAATGCTTGAAGAAAATCTCTATTATGAAAGACAGCAACCGAAACTGGAATAAAAGGAACTTAAGAAACAGACTGATACTGGGACTAGAAGAATCTCCAGGAGGTGAGAGAAATTCTCTCTGTGAAGAGATACTGTAAATACTTAAGGTCCAAAGAATAAATTTAAAAACTAAAAATGTTAGTAGAAATGAAAAATTTAGTTAGTAGAGATGAAACGTTAAAAGTAGAGATGAAACGTTAAAATCCACTGACAAAGTATGGGGCACAAAGACAAATGAAGACCGCTCCAGGACCCCTGTGATAACGAGGCAATCGGGGCAACCGCACCCCGAGAAGACGATGGCAACGGAGCCTTTCTGTGTCTGAGGGAGGATAGCTGCTGGTCATGTCTATACTTTCGGTCAGCAGACCGCCAAGTACGAGCAGAGATGGGTGTAACCCGTGAATTCTTGCTCAAGCTCTGAGCAGACCAGGGGCCCAGGGAAACGGATCCACACAGAAAAAGGACATCTCACAACTCCCAACTGTTCAGCAACCCTTAAAACGAATTCCGACTGGAGTAGCAGGCTGGGCTGCCCCGAGAGACAGGCCGGTAAGAAAAGACGTCAAAACCAGTAACGGACCTGCTGATGTGCTAATACAGAGTCACACTGGAAGGGAGTTTGGGGGTACACTCAGCGGTAAATTCACAAAACAGCAAAACCAGATGCTCAGTAACTTGAGGAGAAACCATCAAAAGGAAAGAGAATGTTAGCCTAGTGGACAGTGTGGGGTATGTACAGCATATGCACGTCCTAACAGTGGAACACTGGATGGACTGAACAAAACCCACCAACTCTAGCAGGGGCAAAAGAAATACACGTGCGAACAGCAAGAGGCGACGGAAGAAAGCGATCCGCTCTCCTACTGCACAGCCAGCTGACATTTTGGAAAACTGTGGATGTGAGCATCAGAAGAAACCATGAAAGAACAACGGTGCTCGGAACCAGGGAGAAGAAAGGGGCAAGGGGCTCGAAGCTGTTATTTGACCTTTTCAATTAATCACTTTTAAAAATACATATACAATTCAAAATAAAAACATATACACAAAAGAACCCCAAGAAGGAAAACTTCTTTTTCCAAAAGGAAAACTGTTAAGAGAAAAATTTCCCTAAGTGGTAATGAAGTCACAGATCTAAATATCTCCACGCGGCTCTCTGGCTTACGAAACTTTTGTCATTGCATTGACAGTGTCCTAACACGTCTGTGAGTCACGAGACTGCAGGGAGTCTGAGGTCACAAAATGATCACTGAATTTAGCAGGCACACGAGACTCCAAACTGCAGCCTTGTGGGAGCTTGCACTCTGCCGTCTCTCACATAGCCTCTATTTTACACAGCCTTTCAGATAAAATCATTCTTCGTTGCCACAGATCAAGTAAAAACAGGCCACAGGCTGGATGTGGGCCTCAGGAAATAGTTTATCATCCCCTAAGTTAGAGGAAATACAGGATCAGTATTATAATATTTCAGAAGCTCTTACCTAAAGCTTCTCCTAGGCAGTTATAATGTTAGGCTCCCAAAATGTTAGGCTGAAATTAATGGCTTACAATTGACCAACATCTTATATTTATAAAATGACACTACTTTCAGTTTAAAAAGTGTAATTATCATGCATTATCATGTCTTACACAAAGGTGAGGGCCAAGTGAAGCCCTCTGGCCTGCGTGTCCTACTGAGAGTCCAGAGGCACCCGCGTTTCAGCAGTTCACATACAAACAGTCAACAGCTATCAGGTAAATGCTTGAAGAAAATCACGTCTTACCCAAAGGTAAAGGGCGTGGTGAAATGAGCACTTTATTGCCAGCAACGCAGGCAGCTTTTGAACTGTCCTGTGTTTACTAAACCAGGGTCTTGTCAGAGATAGACACCTAGATACCCGTGGAAGAAACGGTCCAGTCTCTGAGAGTCACTTCAGAATAGCTGGGGACAGGGGGGGCTGGTGCAGGAGCCCAGCAGCGACCATGGAGCTCAGGGGGTGGGGTGTGGGTTCAGGACGCTGCTCTCTACTTACACATGCACACATTTTCCAAAATAAAACTTTTCAATAGGACAAAAATGAACAAATACCAGTAACAGCAAGCAGATAAGTGTACATCAAAAACGCTGAATGAATATTATTGTTGAACTGGAGGGTGGGCTTTGAGTATAGTTAAAAATCCCATTTTTTTAGTGTTGTGTTGGTAACTAGATTTTTTGGAATATCTGGATTTTCCAAAAAGGCTTAAATGAAGGCAGATTTTCTTACTGAGCTTAGACTCAGCCCCTAGGTACACCAAAATACAGAGTCCTAAGAAACTGTAAGGTATTTAAAATTGAGTAGAGAGCAAGAAGAAACTACTACAGTTTATTTTAATTTACCCATCAGTCAACCAAAGCTTTACAACAGTGTCCTGTATAGTATAAGTGGCACACAAAATTAGGTGTTTTCACACTGGCCGCAGATCTTACATCAGTCTTATGTTAGTGGCCCTCACATTAAAAAAAAATAGGGTTTTAAAATGCTTTCTACCAATTTCCAGAGACTATCATGATTAATCTTTTCACAAAAAGGAAATCACACCTCCCTAAATGAAGTCAAGTCCTCACTGCAATCATTTTCTGAATGACTGATGCTTCCCCACGGGACCTTCCCACCAAGCCCACAAGCATCCCCCTTCCTGTCCCCGCACCGAAGCCCACGGCCTGCAGACCCCACGGACACGCCGACAGGCTGGGGCAACCTGGCCCGGCAGGGCCGCTCCACGGCAGGGCCCGAGGCCTGGCTCTGAACATCACCCAGGAGCGTCAGTGTCTGCAGCTCTCTGGGCACACTTTTCCTTGGGTTTTTTTTTTTCCTTCCCATTTTCCATTCATTACAATCACCTGTAATGAAATATTGATATCTAATGTCCTTTTTATTAATAAGCTTACCTGGTGGTGATGTCACAAATGCCATGGCCTCCGTATTTGGCCGTTTCTACAGGGGCCCCCGGCTTCCGTACCATGATTTTGAGAGTCAGGCGTTTGCCCTTCATGCCCACAGCTTCAAGGCGCCGCTGAATTTCTTCTGAAAGACTCAGAAGAAAAGCTTCTGCTTCTTTTGGCTACAGAAAGACAAACATAAAAAATACCCATGTTATTTTCCTCCACGCCTAATGGTTCTTCTCAAGTATATTAACCTTCAGTATTTAATATGTGATTTACTGCACTGTCTGCTCTATTTAAGAACATACGTTCTGCCAGCTCTGGGAACGGCAAGGGTTTTAAGGCTTCATTTCAAGTATCAAGAGTCATGGTCTAGCTGGAGAGACAGGACTATGTGCAAATACGAAAAACAGAAGCTGAAACCTGTGAGGAGATCAGTACCTGGGAAAACCTTATTCCATAGTTGATCTCAGCTGAAACAGATTTTCTTTCCTTTTCAGTGCGAACTGGTCTGTCGTCCAAACCTCGGCAGAACCTATAAAGCATCTGACCAGTTTTGGGACCAAATTCTTTCTGGAGTTTGGCCATGGTCATATACTGCAAGTCTCCACACGTCCTAATCCCCAAAGACATCAGCTTGGATTCCATCGAACGTCCAACTCCTAGGAAAGGGACAGTTCCTTAATTCTGCATGTAAACTGTTAAAAACAACTCAGCGACACAAAATAACTGCTAATGCACAACTAGTTTAAAATAATCTCCCTTATAGTTCTGAAGTGACATAACTGAAGCATCTCATAGATTAAGCATGTTTTTTAGTGCAAATCGTACTAGGAAAGTTATTTCTGGACACTGCTTCTCAATTTGGACTCCCCCTACAGGTGCGCCAGAACTTCTCAAACGGGTATTAGTAAGTTTTCCAAAAAATGTGATTTTTATTTATTACTGAGTAATAAAGTTTTCTATCTTAGTCACAAAATCAACGAAGTTACACACTGGCTTGAGCTGGCTCACAGCACGACTCAGACATTCTAGGAGACCCGGCAATGTGAGGGACTCTACCATGATTCCGGCGGTGAGCAAACTTCGCAGTGGCTTCAGCCGCGTTTTCTTTGAATGGGAACTAGAGTCAGAAGTCATGACAGGCCGATGCCCACATGCTCTCATACCAAACAAGGTGGCACAAGTGATGTGGGATGGTGTTTCCTGAGCCAAGTGGCAGCGAGCCGAGGACAGGCAGAAGTCTTCTACAAACGAGAACTATCTCCCTAGACAGACAGCGAGTGTCCCGCGGCCAGCCCGGCACCCAGCAGCCCCCTCGTCACTGTCTGCAAGGTGGAGCCTCAGCCGAAGGGCTGGGCTCCTATCAATGTGGTCTCCACGTGCCGAGGTCAGTGAGCCCCTCAGAGACTCAGACTGAGGTTCTGGTCTCCTGCAGGCTCCTGGCTCCAGGTCTGAGTGGCCTTGTGGGGACAAGCAGTCCGTCCAGGTTCTGGAGGGGAACCTCTTATAGCCGTTGTGCGGACACATGGCTAGGAGGGAGGTGGACAACCTGATAAAAGGTATACAGCCACGGAAGGGGGAGAGGGACAAGTTTAACTCAAGAAAATCTGTCCCCTGATGGAAGTCAGACGAGAGGCGCTAAGGGCGCTGCGTCCCATTTGCGCCACTTTAAAGTTCAAGTCAGAACAGAGACCAAGCACAGACAGCAGGGTCTCAGTCAACAGCCAGAGGGAGAAACACTGTGCGCAGAAAGACAGAATTTTAAGTGAAACCTAACTGAATATAAGGGAAGGTTGCCGTTCCCTTCTCCAGGAGAGCTTCCTGACCCAGGGATCGAACCCTCGTCTCCTGCACTGCAGAAGGATTCTTTACTGATGAGCCACCGGGGAAGTCCTAAAGAGCGAAGGATCAGGTAGCAGCAGGCGGTGCGTACGTGTGTGCTAAGTTGCTTTAGTCGTGCCTGACTCAGTGACCCCGTGGACTGTAGCCCGCCAGGCCCCTCTGTCCGTGGGATTCTCCAGGCAGAAGACTGGAGTTGCCAAGTCCTCCTCCGGGGACCTTCCCAACCCGGGGATCGAACCTGCGTCTCTTGTGTCTCCTGCACTGGCAGGTGGGTTCTGTCCCACTAGTGCCACCTGGGAAATGACTAATTTTTAACAAGATAAACAGCTGCTTCCTTGTCAGAATTTTCAGAAACGTTTACTGCCTAGTCTCCTGTACATATGTGAGACCCATTTCCAAAGGAACAGCTCATATTTTAGATGGGTTACCAGCTCAGGGCAGGGATAACAACCGAAAATGCTGACATTTTACATACTAAAAAGTTCTAAAACCTGTCCAATAATAAATTGGGGACTTTTATAAAAGTCAGTAGTGTTATATGTCAGAGAAGGCAATGGCACCCCACTTCAGTACTCTTGCCTGGAAAATCCCATGGATGGAGGAGCCTGGTAGGCTGCAGTCCATGGTGTTGCTAAGAGTTGGACAGGACTGAGCGACTTCACTTTCATTTTTCACTTTCATGCATTGGAGAAGGAAATGGCAACCCACTCCAGTGTTCTTGCCTGGAGAATCCCAGGGATGGGGTTGCACAGAGTCGGACACGACTGAAGTGACTTAGCAGTAGCAGCAGTGTTATATATAAAAATCTCACTGACAATTCTGGGTGGCCACAGCTGGCTACAAGCCGGTTCTGAAGGAGAGAGGAGCAGTGTGAGAAGGTGGTTTGTGGGAAGAAGTCCATCCTGGCTGCCATGCTTCCCCCGCATCTCAGCTGCCTCTTAGGAAATTCAAGGTTGTGCGGAAGGATTCAGCCAGGACACATAACCGCACACTTGCCCTTCAAAACATCAAGTCCTTTTGACCATGAAGCAAACGAAGGTGAAAGGTAAACTCTCTATTTCTGTGTTTAAAAAAAAACCACCCAAACCCAACAAATAAACTTGACAAAAAAGATCCAGTATGAAGATGGTGCTATGGGTGGAACTGCATCCAGAATCTCAGGATTGCTATGCTGAAATCTTAATTCCCAGAATCTCAGAACACGACTAACTGGAGAAAGGTCCTTCATAAAGGTAATTACAGTAACAACAGGTCACACACGCGGGCCCTAATCCAGCATCCCTGCTGGCCCTGTAAGAGACCAGGACACAGACGCGGAGAGCGAGCACCACGCTGAGAAGACAGCCACCTACAGGCCAACAGGAGAGACCTCGAAGAAACCCAACCTGCTGACAATTCAACTGTGCATGTCTAGTCTCCAAGATCTTGAGGGAATAACCTGTGTGGTATTTTCTTATGGCAGTTTTAGCAAACTAATATAGATAACCAGTATCATAATCTTGAACTCTTAGATTTCACAGGCACTTTAAATATACTGGTTTCTTCTTATATATAACTGCAATAAGATGTGTTAGAAAAATGCTAAACTGTGTTGTCTAATAAGGTAGTTTGCTAGCATGATTTTATAAGGCTAATTACTCTTCAAATTTAACCTCAAACTGACCACCACAATGTTGTATTCCACGTTTCTGATACTAACACATTCTTCAGTTCACTCAGTTGTGTCCGACTCCTCATGACCCCATGGACTGCAGCACACCAGGCCTCCCTGTCATTCACCAACTCCTGAGCTTACTCAAACTCATGTCCATCGAGTCAGTGATGACATTCTCTATTGTCCCCTTCTCCTCCCACCTTCAACCTTTCCCAACATCAGGGTCTTTTCTAGTGAGTCAGTTCTTCCCATCAGGTGGCCAAAGTATTAAGAGTTTCACCTTCAGCATCAGTCCTTCCAATGAATATTCAGGACTGATTTCCTTTAGGATGGACTGGTTAGATCTCCTTTCAGTTCAAGGGACTCTCAAGAGTCTTCTCCAACACCACAGATCAAAAGCTCAATTCTTTGGCACTCAGCTTTCTTTATAGTGCAATTCTCACATCCATACATGACCACTGGAAAAACCATAGCCTTGACTAGACGGACGTTTGTTGGCAAAGTAATGTCTATGTTTTTTAATACGCTGTCTAGGTTGATCATAGCTTTTCTTCCAAGGAGCAAGTGTCTTTTAATTTCATGGCTGCAGTCACCACCTGCAGTGATTTTGGAGCCCAAAAAAATAAAGTCTCTCACTGTTTGCACTGTTTCCCCATCTATTTGCCATGAAGAGTTTGGACTGGATGCCATGATCTTAGTTTTCTGAATTGAGCTTTAAGCCAACTTTTTCACTCTCCTCTTTCACTTTCATCAAGAGGCTCTTCTGTTCTTCTGCGCTTTCTGCCATAAGAGTGGTGTCATCTGCACATCTGAGGTTATTGATATTTCTCCCGGCAATCTTGATTCCAGCTTGTGCTTCATCCAGCCCAGCGTTTCTCATGATGTACTCTGCATATAAATTAAATAAGCAGGGTGACAATATGCAGCCTTGACGTACTCCTTTTCCTATTTGGAACCAGTCTGTTGGTCCTTGTCCAGTTCTAACTGTTGCTTCTTGACCTGCATACAGATTTTTCGGGAAGGTCAGGTGGTCTGGTATTCTCATCTGTTGAAGAATTTTCCACAGTTTGTTGTGATCCACACAGTAAAAGGCTTTGGCATAGTCAGTAAAGCAGAAATAGATGTCTTTCTGGCACTCTCTTGCTTTTTCAATGATCCAACAGGATGTTGGCAATTTGATATCTGGTTCCACTGCCTTTTCCAAATCCGGCTTGAACATCTGGAAATTCACAGTTCACGTACTGTTGAAGCCTGGCTTGGGGAATTTTAAGCATTACTTTACTAGTGGGTGAGATGAAATGCAATTGTGCAGTAGTTTCAGCATTCTCTGGCATTGCGTTTCCTTGGGACTGGAATGAAAACTGACCTTTTCCAGTCCTGTGGCCACTGCTGAGTTTTCCAAATTTGCTGGCATATTGAGTGCAGCACTTTCACAGCATTATCTTTCAGGATTTGAAATAGCCCAACTGGAATTCCATCACCTCCACTAGCTTTGATCGTAGTGATGCTTCCTAAGGACCCCTTGACTCCGCATTCCAGGATGTCTGGCTCTAGGTGAGTGATCACACCACCGTGATTATCTGGGTCGTGAAGATCTTTTTTGTACAGTTCGTCTGTGTATTCTTGCCACCTCTTCTTAATATCTTCTGCTTCTGTTAGGTCCATATCATTTCTGTCCTTTATTGTGCCCATCTTTGCATGAAATGTTCCCTGAGTATCTCTAATTTTCTTGAGGAGATCTCTAGTCTTTCCCATTCTATTGTTTTCCTCTATTGCTTTGCACTGATCACTGAGGAAGGCTTCCTTATCTCTCCTTGCCCTTCTACGGAACTCCACATTCAGATGGGAACATCTTTCCTTTTCTCCTTTGCTTTTCACCTCTCTTCTTTTCTCAGCTATTTGTCAGGCCTCCTCAGACAGCCATTTTGCCTTTTTGCATTTCTTTCTCTTGGGGATGGTCTTGATCCCTGCCTCCTCTACAATGTCACGAACCTCTGTCCATAGTTCTTCAGGTACTCTATCAGATCTAATCCCTTGAATCTAATTGTCACTTCCACTGTATAATCATAAGGGATTTGATTTAGGTCATACCTGAAAGGTCTGGTGGTTTTCCCTACTTTCTTCAACTTAAGTCCAAATTTGGCAAAAAGAAGCTCATGATCTGAGCCACAGTCAGCTCCTAGTCTTGTTTTTGCTGACTGTATAGAGCTTCTCCATCTTTGGCTGCAAAGAATATAATCAATCTCATTTCAGTATTGACCATCTGGTGATGTCCATGTGTACAGTCTTCTCTTGTGTTGTTGGAAGAGGGTGTTTGCTATGACCAGTGTGTTCTTTTGGCAAAACTCTATTAGCCTTTGCCCTGCTTCATTTTGTACTCCAAGGCCAAATTTGCCTGTTACTCCAGGTATTTCTTGACTTCTTACTTTTGCCTTTCAGTTCCCTATAATGAAAAGGATATCTTTTCTGGGTGTTAGTTCTAGAAAGCCTTGTAGGTCTTCATAGAACCATTCTACTTCAGCTTCTTCAGCATTACTGGTTGGGGCATAGACTTGGATTACTGTGATATTGAATGGTTTGCCTTGGAAATGAACAGAGGTCATTCAGTCGTTTTTGAGACTGCATCCAAGTACTGCATTTCAGACTCTTGTTGAATATGATCGCTACTCCATTTCTTCTAAGGGGTTCTTGCCCACAGGAGTAGATATAATGGTCATCTAAGTTAAGTTCACCCATTCCAATCCATCTTAGTTCACTGATTCCTAAAATGTTGATGTTCACTCTTGTCATCTCCTATTTGAGCACTTCCAATTCACCTTGATTCATGGAGCTAACATTCCAGGTTCCTATGCAATATTGTTCTTTACAGAATCAGACTTCACTTCCATCACCAGTCACATCCACAATGGGGTGCTGTTTTTGTTTTGGCTCCATCTCTTCATTCTTTCTGGAGTTATTTCTCCACCGATCTCCAATAGCATATTGGGCACCTACTGACCTGAGGAGTTCATCTTTCAGTGTCCTATCTTTTTGCCTTTTCGTACTCCTTATGGGGTTCTCAAGGCAAGAATACTGAAATGGTTTGCCATTCCCTTCTCCAGTGGACCATGTTTTGTCAGAACTCTCCACCATGATCCATCCGTCTTGGGTGGCCCCACACGGCACGGCTCCTAGTTTCATCAAGTACATTCTTAGATTTATTTATTAGGGAGCAAAGTGGCTTTAGAACTAATCCATCATAAAATGGCATTTGGGTCCTTTAATAACTTTGGCCTATAACAGATACTTTTATGTTAGTTCAGGTATACTTTTCTTAGGCTCAGGAACATGCATTCAAAAACACCACTGAATATACTTTCAACAAACATTCACTAAAAATACACTGTCTTGAATGTTCATACTACAAATACACAGGAGTTTTGTGAAGCTAACACAAGCTGCTTTACAAAAACCGGAGAGGATAATCTGAAATGGAATCATGGATTACTATAAGGTGCAGAGAAATTTTTTTTTAATTTATTTTTTAATTGAAGGATAATTGCTTTACAGAAAGAACTTTGTTAGAAAGAGGCATCACCATAGAAAGCAAGTCTAAATATTTAGTAAAAGTGAAGTGAATTCCCTACACACAAAATTTACACCTGATCAAGTGCCCCAAAGGGCAATGATTTTTCCGTTATAGTCGATGACACTTGATGTTTTTCCATAGAGAAAGGCCTCTGCATGCCAGGTGAGCTAGCCACACTACACAAAACAGTAAAACCACTAGCCGTGCTGCCCAGGAGGGGAGAAAGGTATGCCCCTCTAGACACTTCACTCCTGCCTGAGTTAAGAGAACAGAATACTTCAGTTTAGGTTTTCTTCTACCTGATATGCTTCAAACATTTTCTACTTTTAAAACAACTTGCTGACTAAACTCAGAAACATATCACTAGCTTGGCAGGACAATTTTGTAAACAGGGGAATCAACTGTCAAAACTTTATCTTGGGCCTAGATGTACATTATTTCAATTCTGATTTATTTAAAGGATCAAAAGTCAGTTTCATCATATTCTTTTATATATGTCTTCTTAGAACTCCTTGACCTTGGTACTTCAGAAATACTTAAACACTTGAAGTAAAACACATGAGCAGCAAAGCTAAAACATTATATCAAGGTTCTGATAAACAAATCGAAGGGGTATTTACTGCAGTGTTGTAAATTTTGTTTACCATGGCACTCAATAAAGATTAAAAAAATTTAAATCATGTTTTGGAAAAGAGAGATACATTATACATCTATACAAAGCACCAATGAATATTTACAACAAATAAAAGAAAGAAATGCTCTGTATTTACCTGGTAGGTTAGTAACGAGCTGACCTCTGATAAAATCATCTACTTCTTCCGGTTTTAAGTGGTATTGGCCATCTGGTTTTGCCTTTCTAGTTGCCATTCTAGCCAGCAGAATATTAGAACCTATAAAAATTTGTTTTTAAAAAACAAAGAAGTCATTTAAGAAATAGTCACAATTATTTTCAAAATTTCCTAACAAAGACATCTACAGATAGGTTATCTATCAAATTTCTAAAAAGAATAAAAATAATCTGCAACTGTGGTAACTTTGAGTTGCATCTCCCACCCAGGTGAAGGAGTAGAGAAAATAATCCTAACCAAAGATGAGAGGTTTACAGGCAGGCAATCATCAGCAATCAGCTCATTTTACCAAACAATCTTTGTGTTTCTGGCCACACCATGCAGCTTGCAGGATCTTAGTTCCCCAATCAGGGACTGAACCCGGGCCCAAGGCAGTGAAAGGTCAGAGTCCTAACCACTGGACCACCAGGGAAGTCCCTCATTTTACCAACCAGTGAATCCACACTAGGGAGAAATAAGGCCAAAGAAATGCCATTGGACTTGGTGGGGGGAGCCCCAAGAACCAGATGTCTCACTATATGATCAGAATACGGGTGCAGAACTGCAGGCGTTGAGTGTCTTAGAAAAGAAGGCAGACAGATAGGGAGGTCCAAGGGGTGTGAGTGGACACAGATGCTAACGCAGAGCAGACAGAAGGCTACCGGTGCCAGAGAAGGTGTCAGGCAGCTGAGAAACATCTCAACGCGCGTCAGATGAACTTCCATGTAAATAACAAAATCTCCACAAACTACAGAAGACTTCTATAAAGGACATATCTTAGTTTTATGGGAAGCTTATTTAAAAACAATGTGTTTTCCTAGGGTAAATGTAAAAATATTCATTGAAGAGAAAAAGTACTGCAACTTCACACCAAAATGATAAAAGTGGTAAGCTGTGAAGAAAAAGAGGGCTGAGAAGTAGAAACATCATTTGGGTCTTAATAATGTGCTTGAACTTAAAAGAACATATTCATATCATCCCACTTGTAAATTTAAAATAAATACAATTAAAAACGAAGAACTAAGCCAGTGCCTGATAGCAGACTCCAAGAGGCAAGTCCTAAACGAATGCTGAGGGGGGTCTGCAGGCCACACCCAGGAGCCCAAGAGCAGGCCTGCTGGAAAGCGGAGGGATGCTGTTGACCTGCTCTGCATTGGGCGGGCCAAAAAGTCTTTTCAGGTTTTCCTGCTACATCTTATGGAAAAACCCACACAAACTTTCTGGGCAACCCAGTATCTTCTAGGGCTCATGATGTTCTGACACCTTAGAAGTCCTGCCTGACGGGAGCACCTGCCCTCCCAGGGCTGGTTCACTCCTGAAGATGGCAAGCTGCTTCCGGTTCCTGGGAGCCCGCCTCACACACCCGGCAGAAGCCCAACCCCCTAAGCACACTCACACAAACCCCAGCAGAGGCCCCACCGAGGAGCCTGTTCCCTCCCACTCTGCCTCCAGAGGGAGACCTGGTGCTCCGTCAGGCCACCCTGCGAGGGCCACACAAGCAGTCGGGGTCTTCAGGCAGCAGAGGCACTGGGTGCTCAGAGAGGGGCAGGCAGGCAGGGGAGCCGAGGGCGACACGGGGGACTCAGGGCACACAGCGGGGGAGTCCAAGGCAGCACAGACGACCGGCGTGGGGGCAGCCAGCGGAGGGAGGCACACGTCAGCACTGTGACTTCTGCAGACCGTGGAGGCGGGGCTGGCTGAGGGGCCCGGGGAGCTTCGGAGGGTAATCGAGTTCCTACAAGGCTCATCAACACGGAACTCCAAACCCAGCCCCGCTGCACGGCTTTAAACACAGCCTCTGTTCACGTGAGAAAAATAACATTGTTGACCAATACTGAGTTCAATTCTCTCCATTTCTGAGGGAAAAGAAATATTCCAACTTGTATACTCTACAGATGTTATCAACCATTTACTAACACTTCCATCAGTTTGATCTCGGGCTTTGCCTGTGAGCCATGCTAAGTACCGTCTCAGAAGTGGAGGTCTATACATGAAAGTGATAAAAACAAAACCTAAAAATTACTCCTAAAGTTAAGTAGGTTTCAGTGCTCCTAGAGCGAGGCTCTGACTAAAATGAGCAGTACGAGAGACGCCGTCTACTGACCGATCCCCACAGAGGCAGCACATTTAGTCTGGTCCTTAATCTCCATGCGGACAGCGTTGGCAAACTCGTCAGGCGTGAGCCTGGTCTCCGCGAGGATCTCGGTGATGTCCACCAGGGCCTCATCACAGCTGACGGCTTCGATGTTGTGTGTGTAGCTGCCGACACAGAGCAGACGTGCGAGTCACAGCCGTGCTTAGCGTCACGCAGGCGCGCCCGGCCAGCAGGCTTCCCACAGCCGCCTTCCCAACATCCCCTGAGACTGAAGGTGCTAGAAGTGCTACCATTGAACTGAGCTGGCTCAGGTCACTTCACCTCTAACTGCAAAGTTAGTTCATCAGTATTTTTTTCCATATTAATTACCAAAAATACAACAGAAATGATCACTTCAATTTCTCTACGGTGAGAACACCTCCATAAACCTTTGAATATCTGCAAAGTATTGAGTCAATTAGAACTGTCACAACATTTAATTTTAAACATATTCAAACATGTTTTACCAGAATCCCTGAGGAAGAAAAACCACACAAATCAAACAAGCAATTGATGGTCTCCTGAACACAAATGCCCGGGACAGAGCAGGATATGACGGCCGGTCAGCCACGTGCCCGTCTAGAAGGACACTGGTGACATTCTCTTCAGATGGAAACACTTTGGGCTTTGGTTTTGGTTGTTGCTGTTTTTGGTCATGATCTACCTACACAGAGCACTGTTTCAGTTCACCAGAGGAGAGGAAAGGGGAGAGAAGAGTTATTGTGTGGCTCTGATGTTCATTAAATACGTGGACCACAGGCCAGCAAAGGCCTCGGGACGAGAAACGGATCTTCAAAAATCCACCTGGTGAAGTATCAGGGGGCCAGCCCTCCACCTCTCACCCCAACTCACTGCAGGCTGTATATCAGACTAATTACTACCAACAATCATTTAAGAGATGAGTGGTCTGTCTTGGATTAACTCCAGGGAGCCATCTATCAGAGCAGAGTGTGTCCTGATACTAGAGCTGCCCTGAGGCGGGATTTCCAAAGGTGGCAGGAGAATAATGAGGAATCTTTTGTTCAAAGCACAGCCACATGGCCACTGAAAATGTCTCCACCAACCAAAACTGCGTGACCGTGTCCACGAAGTCCCCGCCCTGCGGTCCAGGCTGCTGGCCACTCCGGCTTCATAACCACAAGCAGCAGCACCAGCTCAGGCCCCACCTCCAGCCCCCGCGGGCAGCGGCTGACCACAGCTCCGGAGGGGACCCAACAAGCGCACACCCCACCTGCTAACAGGGCGGGCCCGTGTTTGGGGTCTTAGGACAGCTGTGTGAGAACTGGCTTGTCCCTCAGCCCTAAGTCCACACACTGATGGCAGAGAGCTTCCCTGGCCCTCTCAGGTTCTCTCTCCGTTAGAGGAAGCCCCACAAAGGCAGGGCTTGGATCTGACTCCTCTCCTGCAGGACTGGCAGCATCGACAGTTGTCTGCACGTGGTAGATGCCCTGTAAGCAGGAGAGGACGAAGTGACGAGAGAGGCGAGCATCTCCCTCAGAACTCCTTCAGAACATTGGTACAGCCTAAGGGCTGGCCGGCGTCCACTCACACCTCGCCCGCGGCGGCTCCCGCTGCCCTCAGCAGAGCTCAGAGGCTGGGACGATGACCTTACCTGGCCTTTTATAGAGAGAATATGGCAGGCCCACATACTTATTTAAAAGTTTGAGTTTTGAATTAACATTAAATATATGTATACTGTAAATATTCAAAAAACAAAATCTCCTTTTCTCAAGCCATCTAATCACCTATCTTGAGACTATGGGCGACCCTTGAACAACAGTGGTATGAACCTTGAGGGATGGCTCATGCATGGGTTTTTTCAGTAGTGAATACGAAGAGTGCTACGTGATCATGACCACGGAGAAGCCAAGGGTACAGACAGCTGGCTGTGGGCTACACACGATTCTGCACCTCGTGAGCACAGCTCCCCACTGCCACCAAGTCGTTCAAGGGCCAGCTGCATCACTAAACGTTTTTATAAAAGCTAACATCTGGCACGCCTAATGATTTCAGAGGACAAAGGATTCGAAAGAGTCTCTACTTGTGAACCTACAGTTCTAATTTTCAACAAAACTATAGCTCGTATGTAATAAAAGAGAATAACCAGGTTAAAAATGCCCATCTTTCATCCGTCTGGTCCCATGAAGGGAAACTGGAGCCGCTGAGCAAACGCCATGTGGACAGAAGGTGAGGCCCGCGGCAGCACCGGCGAGCGGCTCAGGCCCGGCTGCACAGAAGTGTCCCGCGGCCCGAGCCTCGCCCTGGGGGTGCGCACGGGAGGAGTGGGCCGGATGCTGGCGGCGGAGGAGTGGGTTTCCACCAGGCCTGAGGCAGCGGGTCCATCCCCAGGATTAGGTCTGAGCAGCCAAGGGACAGAGGAGTAAGCATGGCGCACATACCTGGCTAGCGTCTCGTACATCGTTCGTGCAACCTCTTTATACGCATGGAAATCGTAAGGAACCGCCTGGAGACTGGGACAAAGCTGCTTGGCTTGCCCGAAAAACATTCCATTCCTAATGCCAACTTGTCTAGAGAAAGAACAGAATACAGGGGAGGTTAGACCTGGAATTTTTAAAAGTCAAATCAAGTATCAAATATTGCTATCTCCCCAAGCCACTGACACACAATTTTCATTTAACTCCCCTCTCAGGAGACGTAAAAAACAGGCAGTGAGAAAGCTTACAAGTTTGTTTCCCCACAAAGGAGAATCCCACAGTTGTCAGGTAAGTGTAAGTGACACAGCAGACATGCCCAAATATGTTATTCAAAGACACCTCCCGGGCCTCGTACCTCTGACCCCCCTGCAGATGCCAGAGAGTCCCCAGCCATGCCACAACCACCACAGAGCGGGACCGTGCTATGGAGGTCTGCTGCCCCAAAAGAGGGCCTGGCTCAGCCACGGTTCATCCCCCAAAGACAGAGAACCACACAGGACAGTGAGCGCTGCATGACAGGCAGGCAGGAGGCACTCATCCCGTCACCACCCAGCTCCCCCGCGACCGACTCCAAGCGCCTGTGGCGGTTCCACGGTGGCCGAGATGCCGACAGCGGTGGCCACGGCGGGACGTCACTCTGGCAGGAGCCGGGGTCCACAACCGTGAGGGACCTGGTTGAAAATGGTACATCTCAAATCTCCCACATGTCTCCGTGCCCCACATCACCTTTGATATTTAGAGCATTCAGCACAAAACTGTAATTATGGGATTATGCACAGTGAGTAAAATTCCATGTTACTACTCTGCAATGGATCAAGAAAAAAAATCTTACAGTAAAAACATAAGCAGATGACAATAAGCAGTGTTTCCTGAGATTACATACTTGTAGGTAAATGCATCACATGGTTACGTCATGTTTCCACTCAATAAACATGTACTCACTCAGTACTCAGTATTTAGTACAGAGGTGTCCCTGTTTTTAAGAAACACGGTCTTCAATAAGCAGAGGCCTGCGGCTCCCTGACTATCCCAGACCAGCAGTGAGCAGCAAGGAGGAAAAGAATCCTCCAAGCTACTGACATGAAATGATATACTTTTTAAATGTATATAAAACAGTAATGGATGATCAGACTGCAAAGCCCAGAGTAGATGAGAAACATCTAATAGGAGGGAAAAATGACAGGAAAGGAAGAGATGACTAACAAATCATGGTAAAGAAAACAAAGCTCTCATTCATTTAACAAAAATCTATGTCTCAGGCGCCATGTGAAGTGGTGGGTAGAAGACAGTGAACAAAATGGACCCCATGACGTCCACGAGGATGACCCGCAGAGACCCACGAGAGAACGGGCTCGAGCCCACGGGCCTTATTATGAGGCAGGGAAGTGCATGCACAGTAGTTTACAAGGCTACGTAGAAGTACACAAATAGTTTAAAACATGATAGGTAGGTTCAACATGTAAAAGCTAAACTTACAAATTAAAGGCATGTGTTACATAATTCCCATAAGTACTATATTCTTATATTTACAGTACTTTCATTTTCAAATTTTTTACCTACACAAAAAATTCCACAGGCATATTACTTAGAAAATTATAATACATCAACTTACGTCCTCAGGCATACCTATGTCCCAGAGAGAGATGCTTGGGGATCACTAGACACTGTGAGGAAGTTATGAACAGAAAAGGAAAAACCTAAGAGGCCTCCCACAACTGAGGGAAGTAGAACGCTCCTAGTTGGTGGCTGGGAAAGGAGGCTTGTTTCACATAAAACAAATGCGCAGGACTTCCCTGACGGTCCAGTGGTTAGGATTCAGCGCGCTCACTGCCAAGGGCCCGGGTTCAATCCCTGGTCAGGGAACTAAGACCCCACAAGCCATGCAGCATGGTCAGAAAGTAATAACAAACAGGTAAAGACAATTACACGGTGACTTCACCACACTGACATCTCTGCCCGCCAGCTCAAACACCAAGCAGGACCAACACCAGGACTTCACGGGCGCCCACTGCCAGGTTTACAGGGAAAGCAGCACACGCCGTCTTCTCTGTGCTATGTGCTCAGGCAAGGGTACCTGGGTTGCATTAGATAATGTTAAAAAAAAACCCAGCTATTAAATCGCTGTCATTGTCAATTCAATATTCTGAAGGCCATCCACATCACTAATTCAGGATAGTAAAGGGTGAAAACGGAGGTTTAGAAATTATTTGCTCCTTAAAATCGGTAACTGTAGGATATATGTATATCATTACCTATCCATCCACATATCTGCCTTCTAACTTAGTTATGGATAAAGCTATTACTAGTTCTCTATGGTGGTTTAGTCACTAAGTTGTGTCCAACTCTTGAGACCCCATGAACTACAGCCTGCCAGGTTCTCTATGGTAAATATAAGTAAAGAAAACAGGCATGCAAATCTCGACTTGTGGAATTAGATTCTACCTTCCTATGGCTTCTACGGTCATGTTCCATACTTAGCTAACCCCATTATTATAAGGACCATGTCTACTGAAAACTCTCCAGTGCCTAAAACTGGGATGACTGTCCCTACAACCTAGTCTCCAGTCCAAGTCCAGAAACATTTCTCTGATGCAACTCTGTATATATTCATTAAAAAAAAAAAATCTCACTGAAGGAAAATATAACTGTTAGATAGCCTTTAAAAAATAGGATATCCAAGAGACTCTCATTAGGAGTAGCCTAGAAAATGAAAAAATTACAATTAAAGGACAAAAACCCCATTGTTGTGGGTTTCATGTTTTCTTTCCCCTCAACTTACACTCAAATTCATTTTCACCACTTTTCGCATCTCCTTCAACATTTGCCATCTAAGTGACCCTTAAATGGCTTGCTGCACAGCATTTGGCCCTCATATATCATCACTCCAATTATTCTGTAGCATATTCAGCTTGACAATCACCATCTGTGGTACAATACAAATGCCCTATCCAAACACCAACAGAGGCCTGGAGTCCAAAACCACCAGGAGCTGGCAACACTCTGAACTCTGAGGCGACCTTGGCACTCACTCCCCAGCCAGCATCCAGCAGGGGGCGCCGGGTACGGGGGGAGACCCGGCAGAGGCAGCACAGGAAGGCCGCTCCCACGTCACCGACAGCCAAGACCAAAGACTGGGCAAGCATCCCTCACAGCTTCGAGATGCAGAACACGACGCCCGGTCACCAGAAGCATGCCGTCTGTCACCACCCGTAACTCAGCAGGGGGAGACTAGCCCACTGCACAGAATCAGCTCTAAACTTCCTGCACTAATGAAAACATAGAATCCACAATGCATTCAGATCTAATTATCTTTTTCATTAAAGAAAGTTTCAATTCCTTGGCGACATGATCAACGAACAATGAAAAAGATTAAAACATAACTGTCAATGAAAAAAGCAAAGTCAGTCGGGGAGTAAAGCCTGACGTGTCATAAAGGATTTGAATATAATCCTTTTTTCTTAGATATCCTTTTAATAAGACAATTGGCAAGATTTTAAGCAAACTATTCTGGTTAGATGATGATGTGTCAAGATACTTTTTTGATCAGATTAGACTTGCTTGAATAACTCCAACTTTAAATCACGACTGAAAAATGTAATATATATATCAAGTCATTGTTGTATACTGTTAATGTTACATGTCAATTATATCTCATTTTTTAAAAAGCATGAATGACAAAACCATTAAGACACTACCAAACAAAAACAGGACTGAAAAGTGTGCCCGATGTGACCTCAGCCTGCTTCTGTAATTAGTAAACACTCCCACACTTGCCAGCGGTGTGTAAGTAAGTGCTTTGCTGTTGCTGCTCCGTCGCTCAGCCGTATCCGACTCCTCATGACCTACGAACTGTGACTCACAGGCTTCCCTGTCCCTCAGCACCTCCTGGAGTTTGCCCAAGTTCATGTCCACTGAATCAATGCCGCCATCCAACCATCTCATCCTCTGTCACCCTTTTTCTGTCTTCAATCTTTCCCAGCCTTAGGGTCTTATCCAATGATTCACCTGTTCCCATCAGGTGGCCAAAGTACTGGAGCTTCAGGTTCAGCATCAGTCCTTCCAAAGAGTATTTCGGATTGATTTCCTTTAAGATTGACTAGTTTGCTCTCTGTGCTGTCCAAGGGACTCTCAAGAGTCTTCTCCAACACCACAGTTCGAAAGCATCAATTCTTTGGTGCTCTGCCTTCTTTATCGTCTAGCTCTCACATCCATACAAGTCTAGTGGAAAGCCACAGCCTTAACTACGTGAGCCTTTGTCAGCAAAGTGATGTCTTTGCTTTTTAACACACAGTCTAAATGCTCGCTGTGTTATAAAGTGTCTGTGTTCAGTTAACAAGGAAGAAAAAAATAATGAATGCTCTTTAAATTAATCACTTAATCATTAATCATGACTCCATTTTTACAACCCGAATAATCGATTTCTAAAAACATCTTTCTAAACTAGGAGGAACGTGTGGGATGTATCTGTTTCCTCCAGAACTGACACAGCCGGCAGTAATCAGGCTTCGTGCTGGCAGGCCAGAGCACTGCGACTTGAAGTGAGCAGATGACCAGGCGTGCCAGGGCGGGACTGCTGGGTTGTGACCTAACAGGCAATCAGGTTTTAACATAACTTAAAAAAATGCTGAGTACCAGGTTTAAATAACAAGGGATATTTCCTGGCAGAAAGAAATAACGATCAGAGTAGATGACCCTAAGGCCCTCTTCCACCCAAAAATATCTAATTCTTTAATCTTATGCTTTGAAAGACAACGACTGAAAAATGACAATGTCCAGCTTCTTTTGGTTTTCATCACAGAACCTACTGCTTCAGCAGGACACTAAGGTATTTATTTAAAGTTACTGAGCATTTGTGAAGGCAAAAAAAGGAAACGGAAGGGATTAAGGTTAGAAAGACTTCTTTCTTTATTTGTTACATTCAAGTCACAGGTTTGACTAACCCATCTAAATCCACTTCAAAAGATTATATAAGAAATGAAGTAAATTAATTATTCAACAACATCTTTAATGCCTACATACCTGGCTTCATAACTGCAAGATGCGATTTCAGCCTTTGACAAAACAGAATCAATTCCATTTATCTGTGCGGAATCTTGACTCTCCCACGTTGATGGATCTGGTATTTCTGCTTCAAAAATAAAATTGAATGATTTTATGTTAAAAATTATTTTCCTTAACTTTCATTCAAGAAGTTTGTTTACCATTCATTTCATATACAAATGTTCAATAAATTCCAAGTAAACTGACATTTACCCCCTAATCATTTAACAAAAGAAAATCTAAAACTCTAAAATAGCTTACTTCCAGTATATCCTTTACCAGCAATCAAGAACTTATCATAATACATACAGTTCTATCTTAATAACAGTTTGAAGAGACATATACCGAAGGATAAATATAAACCATCCCTTAGGTCTCTGGAGATGCACAAGAATAATGAACCTCTTCCTACAGCCGCAAAAGGATGACACAGCTCTCCCAACTTCCAGCTTCACACAAGAACACCAAAGCACACAGTCTAGACAGCCTATTGACTGCCCGTCCTATGATGTGACCAGCACGTGAGAGATGGGTTAAAACACAACTTCAGTTACGTCTCTTGGGACACCACAGAATTCCCAAAAAGAATATGCTCTAAAAAAAATCTATTCTCATAGTTCTACTATTCTGAACAAAAAATACCATGAGTCAGTAAAATATGACTGAGAGTGCTTGGGCTAATTCTAGACAAATACATTAAGAGCACGACGTTAACAACATCACTAACAAGCTCAGGATCTCTTTCCTATTTATTTCAGAGACATAACATTCCATGAAAAATCAGCCAAGTGAAAAGCACTGCCAGGTAAACAAAGATTTACGAACAACTCCTCCTGATCTGACTTCGGTGATCCTCAACACATTTCACCCGACTATGCAACACATACAAGCGAGTCTGGGTTCCAGCACCCACATACACGAAGCATAAATACAAACCAAAGTCTGAGGACTGGCATATTCATGGGGTCAAATTCCACTTGCATCCAAATTAAAAACAGCAGAGCACACAACCTGAGTCATGATTTCTGATACAGCATGACTAACACGTGCTATACTAGGACAAATTAAGGACAGAATGCAGAGCGGCCGACCCAGTGTCCTGAAGGGGTTTGGAAGGCTAAATATCAGCTTTAATAGTCCATTATTCCAAGCTGAAAATCTGTAAGGATTTCAGGGTTGTTAGTATGACAGTTCAACGGTGGCTGCTACTAACCCAAAAAAGAAGAGCTGAAGCCGGAACAGCCACAACCAGCTGCCTTTCAAAGGAGCACCCATGAGCTATGCCTTAAGAGCTGGGGAGTCAGGGGACTTCTATTCCAAGGGCTAATTAACCCACCTACGGGAAAAGTCCCACTGCTGCTGAGAGCACTGTCCGCGGCCCCTGCTCCCAGCAGCCTGCCGGGGGAACCTTGCAAAGTTCTCTCTGCTGGGTGGACTGACCCAGTCCACAGTGTGCCAGGGCAGTGCCTCCACAAGCGGAGCGAGCTGCTCCGTGGGCGGTGCGGGGAAGTGCAGGGACACACTGTCCTTTCCTCCCTGGAGGGCAAGGGAGAAGGCGGCTCGTCAAGCCCTGACAAACCAGATGGGCACATGGAGTATGCGCAGGGATGGCTGGAGAAATCAGGAGAGGACCCACATCTGTGAAAAAGAAATCGCTGAGAGTAAGTCTATGACTAATACAATTTAAAACTTCGGTCGCTCTTTAGAACGAACACTGAAGTTGCTGACGGGATAGGAACACCTGCATTCTGGAATCTGGGAAGGGAGAAAAGGCCCAGCCAGGAAATCATAGTATACACAGATTCCAAATTCCAGACAAGGCCCACTGCTGAGTATGGCTCAGAAGCAGCTGCAAAGAAGCCAGGGGTGGAGACCCTGGTCACGCTGGTCTGATCAGACAGAGTCCCTGAGTATGACAAGAAAGAAACTGAGGTCCTATAAAAGGCTAATGATGTGTTAGCTCTAATACCTCGCCTAGATGTACAAGACAAAACATTAGAACTGAGTTGTTTTTTTTTTTTAAGTTATGGTACAGAAGGCAAAGATTCTAATTCCTAAATTGATCCTCAATGTTTTAAAATTTGGTGTCGTATCTAATAACAGGACCCAGGGAAAGAAAGATCAAAGAATAAAAAGGAAAGAGGAATGAAAGCACTGGAGAAACAAGTTCCAGGGGTGAGCTTAACTGCAACCGCTCTAACAAAGGCCATCTATTCACATCATATGCAGCAAATACTGTTAAGATCCTAACAGGTCAAAAGGTTCAGCACACACATAAAAGTGAATGATGTCACGTCAGAGAGAGTGTAAAATATAAAGTATCGTATTCTCTTTTTCTAGTGACAGGAAAATCTAGTTTTGACAGTTTTCAATGGCAAGTCCAACATCAATACTTCTTCTAATATTTACCTCTGGTTTACCACTCATACTTAAAGAGGCAGAGAGAATGTGAGCTATACAAGCTTATGAAAATCCAGCGGCTACACTGAGGAAGACAGTTAAGTTATTACAAAGGTCAGAATTCTGCTTACAAACTGCTTATGGTCAGATCATTGGTGACAGGAGGAAAGACGTGAGAGAACAGCTCTCCACTCACTCTGAGGAAGGCATGCTTGCCAAGACCAAACCTCTGGATGTACACTGCGTAACAGGGGCAGACACAAGTCTACCCACAGGAGCAGCTCTGAGCACCGGGGAACCAAGAGATGCTACGAGCAGCGTGCACAAGGCGTCTTCCCTCTTTAAAGCTCATTCAGTATTTACTGAGCGCCCAGTGTGACAAGTGCCGTGCATTCTCTTAAGCTACTTGTTTACCAGAATCTTAGATTTCATCTTTAATACCACACAGAAAAGCAGATAGGAAAACCAACCTACTACAAAACCAAGCTACCAATACTTCAACTACCCACCTTGTCAAATATGACAATACAATGCTCAACAAGTTCAGAATACCAACCTCAAGATCTACTCACTTCACACTAGAATCTCAAAAACTCTCTTATTAAATGACCAGGAAAAGGTTCAGGAAATCTGGAGAATACAAGTACACATGAAGCATCAAAATGTAGCTATAAATATTCTCCTTTGTATCCATGGCATGTAAACAGATGATCACAACCAGCAAGAAAAATGTAATCCCAAGAAGGTCCTCCGAGACATCTACTGGCGTTACTTTCATCTTAATTTCATCGAGGTCATTTCTAAAATAACCCCCAACTTTTCTAACTGAACACTAAGAACCTGAAGTAACTGGGATGAAATTTAACTGCAAGCGTTCCAGACTACTACATATCTGATCTCTATTTTCTGAAAAATTAATTTTAAAAAATTTGCAGACATCTATGGGAAAACTGACCAATGTCAAACAATTACTTCGTAATTACTAAGCAAATATTTCTCAGGGAAAACTGTCGGGTGGGGGTGGGAGGAGGAGGGGAGAGACATGAAAATCAAACAGTAATGTGATTAGTGTAATTTATATAATTTTGTTTATTAACAGCCAAAATTTAAAAGCTAAAGAGGCAAGAAAAAAGTTTCCCATATGAAACAGGTGCAACAAAGATGTGGGGGATGATTGCTGGCTTTATCTTCTCACTCCAGTAACTAAAACCTTAACTGTTCTTCAGTCCGATGATGCATACACATCTTCAGAAAACAAACTTCAGTGTCCTTACTTGGATCAGAGCCCAAAACAACAGGTAATTAACTTTCAAGTCTAGAAGTTCCTACAAAATGATGTCCATGATTTTCCTCCCCAAACTAAATCTATAGAACGCAAGCTAATCATGCCTTTTAAACATTCTTCACTCTCTTTCCCAGGAAAGTATCATTATCCAATTCAACAAAGCCTAACTATAAACCACTCATTTGTATTATGTTCAGATTTTGCTTTAAGATGTGACTGACACCCTTAAAACCATTGAATGAAAAAGCTAATTGTTTCAACTCTGCTTTTATTTCTGTAACAACAGAACCAAAGCAAAATGCAGAAGTCTTCGACAGGTGCACTAGGACTGTGCAGCTTGTATCTGTACCTGCTTTGCCTCTCAGGATCTTATTCTGATAATACTGCCACTCCAACTGGGGGTTAGCGCCAGGACGCAGAGGGGCCCAGCCGGTGCCCCTGTTACTTGTAACAGCCACTGGTTTTCCTGTGAGAAGAGTACGATCAGTTTTAAACCTAAGTACAGGAATGTTAACAACAGTAAAAAACATGTAACGGAAAATTTTTCAAAAGACGTAAAAAAATATGACATTTTTCTCTAGCTTTATTCAGGCATTAGTCCCTAACGGAGACAGGAGCTTTAAAGATTATCAACCGCTATGCAAAAGTCATCTAAGTGTCTCTGCACCCCCCAAAGTAAACTATTCATGACAATCTTGATGCATTTATTCAACTTAAAAGCAACACTATCATAGCTTCTCGTTGTCTCTCTGGTTTCTTAAAGTAGAAAATAGGCAACACAGAACCTCAATTCAGAGTGGCAGGGTGAGGAGAGAAAGAAAAACTGTATCTAGGTTTTTTATAATTCTGGTATCAAAAAAGTAAGGTAACATCTAAACTAATCTTTATTTTTACAGCAAGAAAAAACTAATCAAAATATATATGCAGAGGAATCACAACCTGACCTACTACAGAACAAAGGTGAGTGTATACGGTCGCGAAATTTTTGGTTTAGTTACAAAATCTTTCACACACCATTTCCTTGTATGCGTATGTGTCAGAAGATAGGTCTAACTCTGTAAACCAACAGCATGGATAATTCATGTTTGTGTGTGTGTGTATAAAAATATATTTCACTGAATGCATTTGTAGTGAGGATAAAGAAAAAAATGCATCAAAAAGCCAGTCATGGGCTAAAATCAACTCTTTACAATCTAAACACCTCTATCGGAGCTCAAGCAGCAACTACTTGTGATAAAAATAAAGCCCTACTATTATCCCCAGCAGCTTCTGTGCTTCTCTTACACGAAAAATACTCTTGGAAGAAAAGGCTAATAGTTATCGCTTTCAGATCTAAACTTCTGAAAAATCCAGAACAAATATTTCCAAAATTACTGACAGGTCACAAATACCTAAAATTTCCATTAAAACAAAGACTGCACAGAGGACAACACATTTTAACAATGTTCAATAACACAAAATTATTCTACAACCAAAAAACTTAGAATGTCCCCTAACAGAAGGATAGTTAAGCGATTCACTCAGGAGAAAGCATAGTGACCCAAGTTGCAAAGACATATGCTGCCATAAAATTTCCATTTATTGACAAAAAATAATAAATATAGGTTAAAAACAGAAAATGCCCTAATCTTAGATGATAGATCCTTCAACTGAAGAGGAGTATTCTTCCCTAAAGGCTTGGTCTCTACAGGGAGGAAAACAATTTTTTCTAACTTCCCTCAATCTTTCTTTATTATGGAGTCCAGAAAATTTGGAAGCAGTAACTGATTTTGCCAAGGAAAATCAGAATGAGTATTTCTTAAAGAGTATGTTGTGATCCCTTAGAATATATATTTGTAACAATATATCAATTTTCTTAATACATAAACAAGAATACAGACCTTTGAGATCTGGTCTATTTCGTATACCCACTGATACAAAGAAGCAATCCATATCAACATGCATTATACAGCTCTGATGTCTGGGTGAACTCAATACTGACATATTTCCTAGAAGGAAAAAAAGAACGTTCAAACCCCAAACTCATCAATACTTTTTAAAATATCAGGTCTAGTTAACTTTAGAAATTATATTCTTAAATGCTTATAAGCAGAATAAAGTTTTTAAAACAATACAGATTCTATAATTGATTATTTATATCACCTCAAGAGAAATCAAAGTTCAGCTTCTTTGTCTCTAAAAATAATTCAGAGATACAAATTTAGTTTCCAAACATAATTTAAAATCAATCATGAAGACATCATGTTTCCGAGTCTATATTCTAACGAGTCTCTCAATCTGTCTGAATACCTATCTCAAAGTTATTTCTATGTGCTGAATGGTACATAAAAATGTACAGAGGTGTGTTCATGTATTTAGTCCCAGGGAGCTAAGTAACTTTAGCGGGCACTACTCCATGTGGTGACAACACTCCTTGGTAGGACAGCCAGAAACAGGGCTACTGTTATCCAGCGCTTAGCAGTAGGTGTTAGGCACTGTTTTAAGAGCTTTACATGTATTAATTTAAACCCTCACAACAACATTATGAAAGAGGTAGTAAGATTATCCCCATTTTCCAGGGTAATAACTTCAGTCACACAGCCAGTAGGAGGCTGAGCTGGTATTTAATCCCAGGGCATCTGATTTCAGAGCCCACAGGCCACCACCCTTGTAAAAAGCATGCTCTCATAAAGGAATTTTCTTTCCTCTGATAGATTTAAGAACAACTGTACTGAGGTTAGTCTTCATGACAGGCTCCTAAAAACTTCCAGTTAGTACCCAAAAGGTTGAGACAGCTCTATCTAGCAGACTGTGACTATGAGCACGTTTCCCTTGTTCCCACCAGGGCACAGCATGGGGCCTTGCTCCTGCCACCCTCCTGGAACATCACTCGTCAGCCAACAGGAAACAGGCTCAGAGAGTGAACTCACACGCTACTTCCCGAGAAGGGTGCAGCCCGGCTGCGCGCGACTACCTGACTCCAAAGCCTTGGACTTCCCTGCTGCTCTCCCTCTTACCTCAAGAAAGAACTTATAAATCTTTACTATAATCCTGCTGGATAAGAAACTATTATATAAACATAACGTAAACAACTCAAAATAATGGTTTTAAAGATTCAAGTCATATGGAAGGCATGTACGAAATGCCCACTGAATGCTTTCATACAATATAAAAATCTCTCATCTTGGAAAATTCCCACTCATAGAAATGATTCATAATTGCTCTTGGAAGCTTTCTAAATTAAATGACCTTTAGGTAACAAGACCAAGGCATGATATAAGGAAAATCTAATACCTATAACCATTATTTTGAACTATTTTATAAATAACAAAAAGCATCTGGAATAACTAAACAGCAAAACGTAACAAAAAATCCACATGTAGCGGCTCTACCAGTCTGGGAGACGTGAGCTGCTCTCTGCACCTCACCTTCCACAGCTATAAACGAATGGTAGTATCAGCTCATCTTCAGGGAGGAACCATGTAAGCCACAAAAAGCATCGAAAGCCTCACACTAGATACCAAACACACTGACAGGCACAGAGATACAGCCTGTTACTGTGGTTTCGTTTTTGATGACAAGAGAAATGTTGAAATATAATATACAATTAGCCAATCTACTTATGTGAAAATACTTAACCTCACTAAAAGTGTACCACTATAATTACAATAGCTATTATGTCAAAGTTACTGAAAGACTTAAAAATCATTATGACGCAAGCTTTTAAAAATTAACAGTTACTCTTATCAAACCAATTCATTTTTACAGGAGATTAAGCACTGAATATAAACTATGCTATATTTTACAGTTCAAAACTTCAACAACTGATAAAGTCTACAGGAAGAATGAATGCTCAGAACCCCAACCTTGGACCTATTCAAATTACTTAAAGATGTTCAGTTAGCCACACTCAAAAATAATTTTGTAAAAAATACTTTAGTAAGAAAGCTTTTCATCATCTGTTATACTTACTGTTACTTACATAACCCGATACTCCTCAAGGCTGCCATGTTACAAGAGCTTAGTACTGACCAGAACACCAGTGACAGATTAAGAGCAAAACGGTAAGCATGACTGTTTCTTAGAAAACGATTGTAGTTGAGTATCTACCTGTGTCAGTTACAACAAGTGCAGACCTGCCTGCTTTCATTTTTTTTAACTTTTCCCTTCCTGGAAAGATACCACTATTCTGCCTCTGCAGCATATTGACAAACTCAGTCAGTTCACACTTCCACGTGGATATGTGGTGCAGTCTGGACCGGGAGTAGAAGTCCGAGATGAAGTTGCAGTCCGAGGGTCGGGGCGGCCCCGAGGGCGCCCCCCTGCCCGGGGCAGGTACTGACGAAGTGCTCTTTGTGCTTGAAGGCCCCTGAACGGTGGAGTGGTGAGCACCGTTGACTCGAGGGTTGCTGTGCAAAGACGGCGAGGAGAAGGGCTTAGTTCTGTGTGGGTCCCGCAGAGCGTCCGCGCTGCAGGTGCTCTGCGGGGCCGGCTGCACGGCGCAGTCTCTGAAGGCGCCGCGGCTCCTCTCGGGCCCCGCGGCCTCCTCCCGGGCGGGCTCTGCGGACAGCCTGCTGGAGACACCGCTGCTGCCCGGGGGCGCCAAGCAATCCAGGCTCTTTAAGGCACCGTGAGAGCTGTGGGCGTGCCCATTACAAAGGGCACGGCCATCTCTGGGATGCGGAATGCCATTCTGTTTCCTTCCTGGGAACACAGGCTGCAGCCCCACAAAATCAAAGTCATTATCTGCAGCTTCCTCATTCCAGCTGTTCACTCCGTTGACTCGGACTTCACTTTCCGTCTCGATTTTCTTAATTATGTGATTTCTAAAGCAGGAAAAGAAAAAAAATTTTGTTTAAATGAATAGTGTCTGACTTTCAAGCTGAAACAATTTTTCATGTAAACTTTCTTACTGATACACACTTTAATATCCCCCCACCCAAATCTGAAAGATTAAACCATGACTTGAATTACTGCTCTTCCAACAGAAGATAATTCTTTGCTAAACTGAAGGAGCAAGGTACTAGGAAAATTCCAGCATATTAACTAACAGTCTTTTAGGTTTTGTTTCCTTTTTAAAAATTTCAGATACTCCCAAAGAAGAAATAGAATGGGATCTTCTTCAGATTGAAGAAAAAACCAAGAAACAATTTTCAATTATTTTCCCATTAAAAATTGTCATCTATTGATATAAGTCTGAGTCACAGTGCCTGGCATACACTAGTAGTCAAGCATTTGCTCAATTAATACAATATGAATAATTCCTGTAAAAATGGGTAAGAAACCTCATATGAATTCTTACTGCTATGTTTATTTTCAGTTTTTTATGTAAGGTACTATTCAACACATTAAATCCAATACTGCTGCCCTCCTGAGGCTGGTTACTTTCCCTCAGGAAACAACCAACATACTATATTCATTAATCCATTAATAGGGTCAACTGGTGTAGATAAAAAGTAAAGAAAGAAAAAGTCAATGTGTAAGGTTAATTCAATGAAATTTATATCTAGAAAAATGAGGATGTTTGCCCTATTGACAGGGAATTAGTGTTTCCATTCTAAGAAATGCATTATTTAGATGCCAGGGTGGTAGGTCCAAGGCAGTCTGGACCCAGTGCCCTGATGACAGATTTATAAATGCAGGAACTATGACAAACGTTACACTAAATTAATCATTCCTCTGATGATTCCCGGTAATGTTCTATAATAAAGAAAAAAATAATTTGTATTCAAAAGAATCATCTAAGTAACAAAAACAAGAGTCTGAACCACAAAGCCGTAATTCACTCTACTTAGGAAAGCCCGCAGCGTCAGCCCAGTTACAGTTCAGGCCCCAGATGAGGGCATGCACAGCACCCCGGGGTGGTGGTTAGACTACCGCCCCGTCAACAGGTTTAATCTCAAGTTTCTCCTCCTAATACCAACTGGGTCTATTAGTAATGACAGTCTGACTACACAGGAAAACCACACATGAGCTGGATCCAAACATCACCTCCCATTTCTGGGTTGGCTCTGGCTGATCAGCTTGTGGAATCTCACCGCCAGCTCTGGGCAGGTCCAAGCCTCACAAGTGAGCACACCAAAGAGAGAAACAGAAAACCAGCCAGAAACGATTAAGAGAGGAAGGGAAGAAAACCTAAAGCGAGGCAAGACAGAGAAAGTCTGGCCCCTGAGACAAAGAACGAGGGAGCAAAAGGCGACACGAAGGAGCTTCAGAAAAAATTTATAAAATGCACGGAACATGCCAAAAAATAAAGATCAAGAAAGAAACAAAAGTGCAATCAGAAAAGCCTTAGATCTCATTTAAATACTAAGACTTTAAATTAATACTAGCAACACATGCAATAGAAATGCACACACTGGCAATAAAACACTGCTCACGGCCCTCTTTCTGCACTGCGGTGTTCCAGCCTAGGCAATCGGGCATCTAAAGTGGCTGGACTGGAAATGCACCATGAGTGGATAATACATTCACTAGGCAACAACATAAATGGATCAATAATTAAAATCTAATAGGCAAATTCTTCCTAAAATCGACACAGAGAAGAACTTCAAAACACACACACATAGATATTTTATTAGTGGAGTAAGAAAAAAAAAGATGAAGTTGTGCATTCAGAAAGTTTTCTGATATTGCCTATACACATTGATGGTACTAAAAAAACAAAATTAGAAGTTTTAGGTAACATGAAAAACAACTTATGTAAGTGAACACAAGTTAAAGAACAAACACCAACAAAACTACAGAAGGTAGTGACATCGGATCCCCCCAATGCAATTAACACTCCTGGTGTTTTGGGAAAAAATACATCCAACTCCCAAAGCAAGCAATTTAAATAAATAAGGAGAAGGCTCATGATAATGAATCATGATGATAAACCACCTGATATACAAGTTAAGGCAACATACCAATTAACTATAGAGCCAATTTACCTAGGGTTACTGCAATTAAAACTTAAATCAAAATATTTTAAAAACACATGGAATAAGGCCTAGATTCATCTCTAATTCTACAACCTTGAGGGTCATCAACTAAATTTTCACCAACATAAAATATTTATGTTTTTATATTGTTACTGACTTAGAATTTTTCAAAAATAACCTAGAAATGTTAACATTTTATCTATCTTTCTGTGTAACAGTGCACAACAAATGTACAGGTGGCGTAGCTCAGTTTTTGAGAAGGTAATATTCTACAGCAAATTACTTGTGTCAAAAATTATTACTACCATGGAAAATCCATGAAAAATTTTACTTCTAGTAACTTAACAGCCATTGGTTTAACCTGGAAATCTAATGTGAGTGGAAAAGTTTTCTTGTTTACATTTTATTTATGAAACTGTCGTGATAAAAATAATTTTTAGCTAAGACACCCACCCCTATACTTCCACAGCATTAATACAGACGAGTAACAAGGTTTCACGTGTGCTTCTAGCTTGCGTAGAGCAGGGGCCATGCACTGCTAAACTCCCGCTCTGCAGTCTCCCCAGCCCAGACGCACTTACACCCTGTCGCTGAGCTGCTTGGCGATGCTGCTGGGACCGGGGAGGGGGTCCTCAGGCTTGCACACAGGATTGAAGTTGAGGCTTTTCTGCACGGAGGACTGCTTGCTGTACAGCTGATACGGAATGTAGGACAGCAGGCGTCCAGCTTTGATGCTGAAACGAAAAAGTCAGACCAGTTTAAGGGTTTAATACTGGGGTACACGAGCTTCACAGAAAATGAACGTTCTCAAGAACAGGAGTATTCCACCAACAGCATGCCACTGCTCTTTCTAGTTTATTCCTTCCTCCTTCGTTTTAGTGGTCCTAACACAATATAATTTTAGTTAAACATGAAGAGATGTGTCTGAAACTTTAAAAACCAGTGGCCAACAATCTCACATTGAGGAAGGGAAAACTAGAGAATAGGATGAGAAAAGTTTAAATACAGAGCTGGACTAGTCAATATTTTAATCATCATGACTTTAATATTAACCACAATCCTTCCCCAAAATTGCTACAAATGGTGACTACAGCCATGAAATTAAAAGCCTGCTCCTTGGAAGAAAAGTTTTGACAAACCTAGACTGCATATTAAAAAGCAGAGACATTAGTTTGCCAACAAAGGTTCATATAGTAAAAGCTATGATTTTTCCAGTAGTCAAGTATGGATGTGAAAGATGAACCATAAACAAAGCTGAATGCTGATGAACTGATGCTTTTGAGCTGTGGTGTTGCAGAAGACTCTTGAGAGTCCCTTGGACTGCAAGATCAAACCAGTCAAACCTAAAGGAAATCAATCATGAATATTCATTACAAGGACTGATGCTGAAGCTCCAATACTATGGCCACCTGATGGGAAGAGCCGACTCATTAGAAAAGACCCTGATATCAGCTGGGAAAGAGTGAAGGCAGGAGAAAGGGACGACAGAGAATGAGATGGCTGGATGGCATCACCGACTCAATGGACATGAGTTTGAGCAAGCTCCAGGAGATGGTGAAGGGCAGGAAGCCTGACATGATGCAGTCCATGGGGCCGCAAGGAGTCGGACACGACTGAGCCACTGAACAACAACTACAACAACAACCTTTCTCCAGTTCCCACACAATCATCGAGGTTTTCTCAACCCATCTCACATGGGTTTCCCCAGTGATCCCCCATTCCTAAGATTCATGTCAGGTCTATTACATGTGAAAGCCTGTAATGTGAAGGCCAAAATAAAGAACCTCAACTTTAAGAGAAGTAACTTATACTATTTTATATGTATAAGTGTGATAGAGACAAGGCCACTAGAAGACAGGAACTAAGAGAAGCTACCATATACATCTAGGTATCCTCTTCCAAACGTTCACTATCTACATACCAACCACCACTGCGGTAAATCAGGGGGCATGAGGAGTATGATGCTAGACAGCCAGGCCCATTAACAGACATTCCCAAACACCTGTTGTAACTAAGAACTCAAACCAAGGCCATTAAACTAATATTTGCTTTCTAATAAACTGAGTTACATATGGTAACTGTGCCTTTAAATATATCATTTTCAATTCAAAACTGAAACATTTCAAAGCACGTGTGGCTTTAAACCTAAACTACATATTAAGAAAGCCACCCTTCAATTATTTAGGAAAAAATGAATAAAGAGTAAAATATTTTTCTTAGTATCTGACAAATTCAAAAGTTTTGACATTTTCCTCAAGGGGCACTCCACAAAACTTAAAAAAAAAAGTAAGAAATTACTGAACTGGCTTAAACAAACAAACCAATTCAAAATATTGAGTCAACAATTGTGAATACTGAAAAACATATGATGATATCCTAAAAATGGAAATATGCCATGTTACAAACTAAGTCCTTTATGTAATTATATCAGTATATAATGCCCCCATAACACCTTCAGCTTTAGGTAGCATTACTAAATATGCTGAAGTACTAAATTAAGACAGTGGAGAACATTACTGCTGACAACACACTCAATTCTCATTTACCAAAATAAATTTACCATCAGGCTAAAGTTAGTTTTTATCAAGACGACAGATTACATGCAAATAAGAGAATGAAAATCCTAAAACTGGACTATTTATTAATCTCCTTTATTCTTCTTCAAACTAATTTTGCTTCCTTTAACAATCGTCTCCGCTGCCTGGCCACAGATCTTTGTCTTCTTAGCCTCTCCTGTCCTACCTGCTCCCCCAGCCCCAGCAGCAGAGGGACTTGGCCCTACCCTAGCATCTGCCGGCTCCATCACACACAGCACAGCTGGGACTGAGGGCTGAGTGGAGACTGAAACGGTGCCCGATGTGCCAGGGGCACGTCAGGAGGAAGACCCAGGTGCAGCAAAGCCAGGACATGCCCTGCGGTCATGCTGGCTTCTCCCAGCCTCCTGACAGTGTGCTGGCTGACCAGACCCTGGAGGTGCTCTCTGTGGTCGACACTGATCACACACGACCCCTGTGAAGACTGCGGTCACCTGGCAGAGCCTAAGGCCTATGTAACTCAGCCCATGGAGGCTGATGAGAGAGAGCCAATTTTAATACTGCAGGTTTCTAACCAGACATCCTCAGAGATGCCCAGTAAAAGCAACTAACACCCAGCACACTATAATAATGTTAGACAAGGAATTTTTAAAATTTCAAACCCAAACCACTACACATCCACTGTACACTCCTAACTGTCAAGACTTACCCATCTGTCCAACTACAGACATGGCAGAAGCATTATCTGAAGGAATGTTTTTAAAAGATCTTCTTTTAAGAAATCTCTCAGAGATTAACTTGTAACATTTTCTAATTTCACTGCTTATCCTAAGCACAAAGGAGCTGTATATTTTCTACTATTTTTAAGGAAAAAAAAAAAAAGCTGAATACCAAATATCAAAATCCAAATTTCAAGATCAAAAGGAGTTTCACTTTACCAAAAGATATTACTACATGATTTCTTTAAACAGTGGACTTCCTTCATACACTGAAAATAGACTCTGGTATATATGAAAGAGATTACATTCTAGTCAGTGTATCAGACGCATGCTCACTGATATGAAACATTCACTTACTTTGGGGACTCTTAACTTGGTTTGTCCTCTAGCCCCAATAAACTTATCTCTAAAGTAGAACTTTGCTTCTAACAATCCTCTAAATCATTTCCTATGCTGACACAATGAATTTACACTGACAGTTATAACCAGAATCTGGAAAATTTTGTAAAAATCGAGATATAAAAGTCAGTACGTTGATTTCTATTTCAAACTCTGTAGTATCACTGTAGCAATACTATCTTCTTTAGAAATGCAATTCTGCTCATCAAATGTCATACGGTTCCAGTCAACATCCCAGTCATTCTCTATTAGAAAACCCCTAACACTGTATATTCATCTGCCCATCCAATTCAGGCATCTGTCTTCTTCCTCATTCAAAAGTAAATTTAAGGCAAGAAAGGAGTGAATTATGTGCTAAGGAAAAACAGAACTGTTTTTGCCTTATATTCTACCACTAAACAAAAATTCTCCATTCATTCAACATTAAATTTCCTCCGTCCCCACCTCCCTGATCACCTAAGCTTTCCAACCACTCACCAAGATCGTACAAGCTCAAAAAAGGAAATAACAGGTATGAACACACACATATATATATAACTTGTTGTCCTTTATCCTACAGGGCCCAAACTGCTTTTTATTTTTCACTACAAATATTGAGAGTTAAGCTATTCACAGTCATTCTTTAACTCCTAAAAACCAAGAATATCAGTCCAGTTCAGTTGCTCAGTCGTGTCCGACTCTTTGCGACCCCATGAATCGCAGCACGCCAAGCCTCCCTGTCCATCACTAACTCCCAGAGTTTACTCAAACTCATGTCCATCGAGTCGGTGATGCCATCCAGCCATCTCATCCTCTGTCGTCCCCTTCTCCTCCTGCCCTCAATGTTCCCCAGCAGCATGGTCTTTTCCAATGAGTCAGCTTTTCACATCACATGGCCAAAGTACTGGAGTTTCAGCTCCAGCAGCAGTCCTTCCAATGAACACCCAGGACTGATCTCCTTTAGGATGGACTGGTTGGATCTCCTTGCAGTCCAAGGGACTCTCAAGAGTCTTCTCCAACACCACAGTTCAAAAGCATCAATTCTTCGGCGCTCAGCTTTCTTTATAGTCCAACTCTCACATCCATACATGACCGCTGGAAAAACCATACCCTTGACTAGATGGACCTTTTTTTGGCAAAATAATGTCTATGTTTTTTAATGTGCTGTCTAGGTTGGTCATAGCTTTTCTTCCAAGGAGCGAGTGTGTTTTAACTTCATGGCTGCAGTCACCATCTGCAGTGATTTTGGAGCCCAAAAATATAAAGTCTCTCACTGTTTCCACTGTTTCTCTATATATTTGCCATGAAATGATTGGACTGGATGCCATGATCTTAGTTAATGAATGCTGAATTTTAAGCCAACTTTTTCACTCTCCTCTTTCACTTTCATCAAGAGGCTCTTTAGTTCTTCACTTTCTGCCATAAGGGTGGTGTCATCTGCATATCTGAGGTTACTGATATTTCTCCTGGCAATCTTGATTCCAGCTTGTGCTTCCTCCAGCCCAGCTTTTCTCATGATGTACTCTGCATATAAGTTAAATAAGCAGGCTGACAATGTGCAGCCTTGATGTACTCCTTTTCCTATTTGGAACCAGTCTGTTGTTCCATGTCCAGTTCTAACTGTTGCTTCCTGACCTGTATACAGATTTCTCAGGAGGTAGGTCAGGTGGTCTGGTATTCTCATCCGTTGAAGAATTTTCCACAGTTTGTTGTGATCCACACAGTAAAAGGCTTTGGCATAATCAATAAAGCAGAAGTAGATGTTTTTCTGCCACTCTCTTGCTTTTTCAATGATCCAACGGATGTTGGCAATTTGATCTCTGGTTCCTCTGCCTTTTCTAAGACCAGCCTGAACATCTGGAAGCTCACAGTTCACATACTGTTGGAGCCTGGCTTGGAGAATTTTAAGCATTACTTTACTAGCAGGTGAGATGAGTGCAATTGTGCACAGTAATTTGAGCATTCCCTGACATTGCCTTTCCTCCGTATTGGAATGAAAACTGAACTTTTCCAGTCCTGTGGCCACTGCTGAGTATTCCAAATTTGCTGGCATACTGAGTGCAGCACTTTCACAGCATCATCTTTTAGGATTTGAAATAACTCAGCTGGAATTCCATCACCTCCACTAGCTTTGATCGTAGTGATGCTTCCTAAGGCCCACTTGACTTCACATTCCAGGATGTCTGGCTCTAGGTGAGTGATCACACCATCGTGATTGTCTGGGTCATGAAGATCTTTTTTGTATAGTTCTTCTGTGTATTCTTGCCACCTCTTAATATCTTCTGCTTCTGTTAGGTCCATATCATTTCTGTCCTTTATTGTGCCCATCCTTGCATGAAATGTTCCCTTGGTATCTCTAATTTTCTTGAGGAGATCTCTAGTCTTTCCCATTCTGCATTCAAATGGGAGTATCTTTCCTTTTCTCCTTTGCCTTTTACTTCACTTCTTTTCTCAGTTATTTGTAAGGCCTCCTCAGGCAGCCATTTTGCTTTTTTGCATTTCTTTTTCTTCGGGGTAGTCTTGATCCCTGCCTCCTGTACAATGTCACAAACCTCTGTCCATAGCTCCTCAGGCACTCTATCAGATCAGATCCCTTGAATCTAATGTCACTTCCACTGTATTATCATAAGGGATTTGATTTAGGTCATACCAAAATGGTCTGGTGGTTTTCCCTTCAGTTCAGTTCAGTTCAGTTGCTCAGCTGTGTCTGACTCTTTGCGACCCCATCAATCACAGCATGCCAGGCCTCCCTGTCCATCACCAACTCCCGGAGTCCACCCAAACCCATGTCTATCGAGTCAATGATGCCATCCAACCACCTGATCCTCTGTCGTCCCCTTCTTCTTCTGCCCTCAATCTTTCCCAGCAGCAGAGTCTTTTCCAATGAGTCAGCTTTTCACCTCAGGTGGCCAAAGTATTGGAGTTTCAGCTTCAGCATCAGTCCTTCCAATGAACACCCAGGACTGATCTCCTTTAGGACGGACTGGTTGGATCTCCACGCAGTCCAAGGGACTCTCACGAGTCTTCTCCAACACCACAGTTCAAAAGCATCATTTCTTCAGTGCTCAGCTTTCTTTATAGTCCAACTCTCACATCCATACATGACCAGTGGAAAAACCATAGCCTTGACTAGACGGATCTTTGTTGGCAAAGTAATGTCTCTGCTTTTTAATATGCTGTCTAGGTTGGTCCTAACTTTCCTTTCAGGGAGTAAGCATCTTTTAATTTCATTGATGCAGTCACCATCTGCAGTGCTTTTGGAGCCCAAAAAAATAAAGTCAGCCACTGTTTCCACTGTTTCCCCATCTATTTCCCATGAAGTGATGGGACCAGATGCCATGATCTTAGTTTTCTGAATGTTGAGCTTTAAGCCAACTTTTCACTCTCCTCTTTCACTTTCATCAAGAGGCTCTTTAGTTCTTCACTTTCTGTCAAAAGGGTGGTGTCATCTGCATATCTGAGGTTATTATGCAGCCTTGACGTATTCCTTTTCCTATTTGGAACCAGTCTGTTGTTCCATGTCCAGTTCTAACTGTTGCTTCCTGACCTGCATACAGGTTTCTCAAGAGGCAGGTCAGGTGGTCTGGTATTCCCATCTCTTTCAGAAGTTTCCACAGTTTATTGTGATCCACACAGTCAAAGGCTTTGGCATAGTCAATAAAGCACAAGTAGATGTTTTTCTGGAACTCTCTTGCCCTTTCAATGATCCAGCAGATGTTGGCAATTTGATCTTTGGTTCCTCTGCCTTTTCTAAGGCCAGCTTGAACATCTGGAATTTCATCCTTCACGTATTGCTGAAGCCTGGCTTGGAGAATTTTAAGTATTACTTTATTAGCATGTGAGATGAGTGCAACTGTGCGGTTGTTTGAGCATTCTTTGGCATTGCCTTTCTTTGGGATAACCAAGAATATATTTTCTTATAAATATTATCTACAACATGGGGTGGGGGGGACTGAAATGTGTGTACTGGGTAGCTGGCCAAGTAAAAATAATTTGAGAAGAATTCTGTAGTGTAGTGAGAGAAAAAAGTAAACACTCAAGGTAAAAAATTTTTTTAAAATGCAAATCTAGACTAGAAATGAGAATCATGCATATTTTCTATTAAGAATTGAGGCAAGACACAGAAACATAAGGGGGAAATCATGAGATAAAATTGCAGTCAGCTTATATTTGATCTCAATAGGCACTCTAATAATTACGTTGAGTGTAATTAGAAACAGTTTTATTCCACCTGAAGCACGAGGCCTTCATGGCATCACAATTACGTGACAGACACACAAGCATGTGACGCTCAGGAAGGGCGTGCTGCCTGGGAGCCAGTTCCTCCCATGAGAAGACCCTGTGGGCTGGCATGAACAGGACCCTCTCTCCTCACAGCCCAGCCCGTGAGAACCAGGCTCTCTCGCCATGGAGACTTGATGCAAAGTGGACGACGAGAACAAAACCATGGTTTCTACTGTGCTGCGCCCTGATGAGTCAGAGAGGTGACCAGAGCGGCTTCTGTAACTACTTCACACTTCAAATTTCCACACCAAATTGTCTGAAGAAAGGGATTAACAAAAATGTGAAAATCACAAACTCATACTATACCATAAACAACCATAAGATTCACAAGGCAAAGCCTTCAGTAACATAACTCAGAACTTAAACTAATGCACACAGGCTTCTCATTAAAGAACTCCCCTGCCTCTTCGAAGTCATGACCTCGTAATCATGCCTGTATTAACTCAGGTTTAATGGCACCTACACAGGCACCAGGGAATTTGAATCAAAGTAATCAACCTGCACACTTAGAAGTGTTAGTCACTTTTTAAACTGCTCAAACCAAAAACAGGAAAACCAATTATAGAAGAGAATACCATATATCACCCTTTAAATAGCTAATATAATGTTCAAATTTTTAAGTATAATAAACTCTCATTAAAGCACTGCAGAGGACAAGAGATGAACAAGGCTGGGATTAAGAGTGTGGAAGCAAACAGCTCTGATTTACCCTGGAGAAGCCCATGCTTATGACATTACAGCCACCGGGCATTTATGTCATCTATTAGGGCACAGCGCCGACTGATCCATTTCTATAGAGATGAGCGAGCCAGTTCTCCTATAACGACTTAATTAAATGGCAAAGAGCAGACCCAATGATGAGTCAGGAATCTGGATTCTGAATTCTGTCACTTGGGCAAATCAGTTAACCTTATCTGTCCTGCCTTCTCATCTACCACATAAAGCAAATACACCACATAATCATGATTCCATAGTCACTTCAGTTATTTAAAAACAGATCATTAGGTCTGAAGGTGTATTTTATAACTTGTAACTGCCTCAGCTGCATTTATTATTGAATTACCCATCTAGCTGCATTCAGCAAAAAAGAGTCATTATAAAGAAAGAGCTGTCATGAAGTCCACCATTTTCTAAACACGTCAACTTACACCCAGCCAGGGCCCTCTTCACCTCCCTTTCCTATCATCCACAATCTCCCCTATTCCTCCCAAAGCCAAACTAACACCCCCAGATCAAAATTCCAGCCCCAGAACAATGAAATGACTGTGTATAAGTGCCCACACACAGTGGAACTCTGAAATAAAACTAACCTCTTATAAAAAAATTTCACAATTCCTTTTTAAGAAGACACACCACTAAAACCCATGTGGATAAATCCTATATAATGAACAGTGACTGGGTCCTCGGAACACAGCACAAACATGTTCCAGGGATGAGTCTTCAACTCAATACACCAAGACTTAAATTAAAAAACCCCCAGTTTATATAAATAATTTGGCTTTCTGGAAGCCAAATGCACTTTTTCCCTAAATGTACCTTTGAGCTTCTGGAATTCATTTTTCTAATACTTGGTCATGTTTATAGAGTAAAAATAAAATAGCATAGCAGCAGCAGCTTCTTCCGTATTATGCCTCTGTAATATGTGAAGCATTGTGCTAGGCAGTTTGCATGAATTATTTCTAGTTTTCACATAACCCTAACAGGTAGACAGTGATCTTCTACAAATGAGGAGACAAGGTTCAGAATGGCGACACCCCCGCTCCTGTTACCATCCAAGATGCAGGGGCCCTGAAGAGCTGAGCTGGCACATGAACCCAGGTCTGTTTCCAGAGCCCAACACAGCCTTTCCACATACTGCCTCGTGTGAATCTATGCTGCTGGATCTGCGATACAGAAGACCTGAACAAGTCTAAATCTACCAAACAAATTAGTTTATGGTGTCAGAATTAATGAAATTTGGGGTAAGAAAAGCTTTGGCAGTTGACTTAAAATAATTTCTAAGTTTGTGTCATTAACACTCCACTATATAATCTGACCATTCTCTCACATACTGATTACAATCCATTCATGCATAAAATTATGACTTTAATACTTTCACTTTTAACTTTCAATCACTCATAAATTACATGTGAATCACTTAAGTTCTAGCTCATCCTCAAATTTCAGATGATGTATTTTATGTTAGGAAGTTACTAAGAATGGCCACCACTGATTTACAACACACCAATTCCAAACAACAGTCAAGGAACTGCAACAACTGAAAAATAGGTTATTAATAATACTGCAAACTGCTCCCCTCTCTAAGAACTTCAGGTCCACATTATCCTCATCTTTTCCCCCTTAGCATGTACTAAATTTTAAAATATGATATAAACTTACTCACATATTGTTTATTATCTATTTCCCCCAGTAGAATGTAAGCTCCAAGAAGTAGGGGAGGTACTCTGTTTTGCTCAATGATGTATTTCCCAAGTACAAAGAACACTGCCTACTGATAACAGGTGCACGAACATTTGCTGAATGAGTAACATGCTTCGTCAAGCCCTTCCGTCACTGTCTCCTGCTCTTCCTTGAGTCGTCTTCCCTGAGCTCTGGGAGCTGAGGATGCAGGAACACTGACCTCAGGCCACAGGCACCTGAACTGCCATGCAAGGCTAAGGAGTACAGTTGTTGTTTAGTTGCTAAGTCATGTTCAGCTCTTCTGCAACCCCAGGGACTGGAGCCCACCAGGCTCCTCTGTCCATGGGATTCCCCAGGAAAGAATACTAAACTGGGTTGCCATTTCCTTCTCCAGGGGATTGACCTGACCCAGGGATCGAACCTGTGTCTCCTGCATTGGCAGGCGAGTTCTTTACCACTGAGCCACCCAAGGAGCAGAGCCGTGTTGTTTAAGACATTGATTACTCTTCACCCTTAAGTTAAAAGGCACCGCAGGTTAGGTAAGGGTTTATAATACAAATAAGCATTCCAATTTCTAAAAACGCTTTAATTAAAAATTAAACTTACCTTTCCACAATCCATTCTGGTCGAATTACTTTTTCTCCCTTTAACTCTTTGATTTTGGCATTAGGAAGATTTGTGGCAATGATGTGTGTTGTTTTGGATCTGGAATAATACACGTGATACTGGCCTCCATGCAACATCATTAGCTTTCTCAATTCCTCAGCAGATGGGTCTGAAAATTAATAATAAAACATGCTGAAAGTTTTATACCTAAGAAAGTATAAGTAGAGCACTGGCTGAACAATCCCTTCAACTGGATGATTTAAAGAACACATCACTGGTTCACCTTCTCCTTGGCTGTGCTGTGATAGAGCTATTTTGCATTATTCAGCACAGCTTGAATTCTGATTCTCCTGGCTACTAATAGTCAACCAACACAAGAACATGCACTGCCAGGCTTCCTTGGTGGCTCAGTGATAAAGAACCCCCCAGCCAGTGCAGCAGACTTGGGTTCAATCCCTGGTTTGGGGTGATCCCATATGCCACACAGCAACTAAGCCCATGTGCCACAACTACTAAGTCTGCGCTCTAGAGCCCAGAAGCCGCAACTACCGAAGTCCGCTCACCCTGGACTCTGTGCTCAAGAGAAGTCACCACAAAGAGAATCTGTGCACCACAACTACAGAGGAGCTCCCGTTCACTGCAACGAGAGAAAAGGCCATGCGCCAACAAAGACCCAATGCAACCAAAATGAACTATTTTTTAAAAACTCATCCACATAAAAAAAAATCTTAGAAAAGCAAAACCAAAAACATCTACTGACAAGAGACGCCTAAAGAGCAGACAGGCTCCTCAAGTAATGAATCTGATACTGACAACAGTGCAGTATTATGAAACGGTGAGGATTTTTACCACAGCTATATGACCGTGATATTTTTGTTATGCTTAAAAATACTTACTATAAGCAGACTTACTGTAGGGCTTAAGACTTTACTCCTATGAAGCTATCTAAAGTTTTATTTAAGAAAATATAAGAAAAGTTAAAATAATCCTATTTGGTTTCCTAATATGAACTTGCATCAAAGCCAAAAAATAAACCAAACCAAATAAAAAAAAGGAACTGCCAACCAAGAAGCACTGTTTTATCCCCAATTCTGTTTCAAATTATTTCATTCTTAGTAAAACTGCAAAAAAATAAATATGAATCAATGTGGTTTATGCTTTCCCATAAAAATGTCTGACTCACAAAAGTTATGTTATGACTGGCATTACTAGTATCACATTAAACTAATTATTTTCAATAGCTCTTCTATTTCTTTTAATTTTTATCCTAAGAAAAGGAAAGGAAAGTGAAAGTCACTCAGTCATGTCTGACTCTTTGCGACCGTATGGACTATACAGTCCTTGCAATTCTCCTGGCCAGAATATTGGAGTGGGTAGCCCTTCCCTTCTCCAGGGGATCTTTCCAACCCAGGGATCCAACCCGGGTCTCCCGCATAGCAGGTGGATTCTCTACCAGCTGAGCCACAAGGAAGACTCTGCATCACACCTCCCACAGCAGTAGCTATTGGCGGGGTGGGGGCGGGGGTGATATCCACAGGAAGCTTGCGTATCTTCTTGGTTATTCAAGCAATAGACTGTCTTTAAGCACAAATAATACAAATCCAAGCACTTAAATGAGTACCTTTATTAGAATAACTAATTCGGTGAGTTTGGGTCTTTAGAAGAAGAAACATGTTCCCTTAACAGGAGTTTTGGTAAGGGTTTTTATCATGAACAACCTAACCTTACACCTAAAGTAACTAGAGAAAGATGAACAAACAGAACTCAGTTAGTAGAAAGAAAAAAATCATAAAGACAAATAATATCAGAAATGAAAAAAGTTAAAATGGACACCATGGAAATACAAAGACTCCTAAGAGACTACTGTGAGCAGCTATACATGAATAAAATGGACAACCTAGAAGAAATGGACAAATTCTCAGACAGGAATAATCTCCCAAGACTGAACCAGGAAGAAACAGAAAACATGAACCGACCAATTACTAGTACTGAAATTGAATCAGTAATTTAGAAACTCCCAAGAAAGGCTTCTCTGGCGGTCCAGTGGCTAAGAATCGCCTTGCAGAGAGGGGACACTGTGAGCCCGCGTGCCGAGGAGCACCTGAGCCGGGAGCCACAAGCAGGGAGCCCGCACGCCTGGAGCCCGCGCTCTGCCGGGAGAAGCCACTGCAGTCGACGCCCGCGGCCACAAGGGGAGAGCAGCCCCACTCGCTGTGCTGGGACAGAGCCCACGCAGCAGCGGCCAGACACCCGACAAGCAAGACCCAGGGCCAGACGGCCTCAGAGGGGATCCTACCAAGCCACCGGGAAGAGCTAGCACCTGTCCTTCTGAAGGAAGGAACACTTCTCAACTCCTTTTATGAGGCCACCATCATCCTGATAACAAAACCAGCCAAAGGCATCACAAAAAAAGAAAATTACAGGCTGGTATCACTGATGAGCACAGATGCAAAAACCCCCAACAAAGTACTAGCAAACCAACTCAAACAATACATTAAAAAGATCACACAACATGATCGAGTGGGATTTATCCCAGGGATGCAAGAATTTTTCAACATTCAAAACTCAGTCATCAACAAGCTGAAGCATAAAAACCATATGATAAGTATCAATAGATGAAGAAAAAAATTTTAAGAAAATTCAACATCCATTTATTATTAAAAACTCTTCACAAAGTGGGCACAAAGGGAACACAGCTCAACATAATAAAGACTGTGTATGACAAACCCAGAGCTAACACCATATTCAATGGAGAAAAGCTGAAGGCATTTCCTCTGAGATTAGGAACAAGACAAGGATGCCCACTCTAACCACTTTTATTCAATATAGTCTTGGAAGTCTTCGCCACAGCAATCAGAAAAGAAAAAGGAACAGAAGGGACCCAACCTGGAAAAGTAAAACTGTCACTATCTGCAGGTGACAGGACACAATTAGGATGCTACCAGAAAGCCAGCAGAGCTCATCAGTGACTTCGGTAAAGCAGATCACAAAATCAGTATAATGGAGATCCACTGCATCTCTGTACACTAGGAACAAAACATCAGCAACAGAGATTAACAACCCCATTTACCATCTCATCAGAAAGAATAAAATACCTAGGAATAAACCTACCTAAGGAGAAAGACGACCTGTACTCAGAAAACTGTAAGACGCTGATGAAAGAAACTGAAGATGACAGAAATGATGGGAAGACACACCATGCTCTCAGTCTAGAAGAATCAATATCAGAGGTGAGACTGGATGATAGTTAAGATCCCTTACAAAGTTATCATACAATTCTAGGCACTAAAACCATTATCTCCAGCAAACAAAATCTGGAGACTAAAAGCAAAGCAGGTCACACTATGCCCAATTTTACAGGTAAAGGAACAGAAAGCAGAATAATGTAAATGATGGAAAAAATACATATAAATTAGCGGGACATCAGAAAAAGTAGGTCAACAACTCATATCCTGCCTATCGAATAAACTACAATGTCTTATACACTTAACAAGTACAAAACTGAAGAAGTTTAAAGTCACACAACAGAAAGTACTTAAAAGCAAGCAAGGTCTCTACTTGTGGCAACAGAATGTGGTACAGGGCAAATAGTGCAGGAAGTGGAAGTCCTGAGTGCTAGCCCGGCTGTGAGAACTAGCTGGTGAACCCCACACAGGCTTCCCACCATCTGTGGTTCAGTGTGATGAAGGTCAAATGGGATAAATGGAACAAATGATCTCTAGTATTCCTTTCAGATTTAAAACATAAGGAATTTATTTAGCTTTTGGACAAATTCTCTATCACTGCCTCACATTCCGTTACAAGTAGATTCCATTACATCAAACACCACCATGGAAAACAAAAATCAGTATTACAAAGTCAATTCTACAACCAAAAAGAAAAAAGTAACGACCTGGTTAAAATAAACCATCTTTTATGATACTTTTTTTTCCAGACTCCTGCTTCATTTAGTTTGTACTCTATAAAGGAAGTTCTACATCTGATACTATTGCATGTAAATAGTATTTGTTAACGGGATCAAAGATTCAAGGGGTCTTCACTGATATTATTCCCTCAATAAGCAATATTATCACCATTATCATTACTATACATGTATTCATTACATATTTAAGTGTGCTTATATGTGTACCATCACACACCCTGAACTGCCAACATCAACTCCCAAACTGCCCACTAAAATATCAGCCAGTAGGGCTTCCCCGGTGGCTCAGTGGTTGCAGAACCCACCTGCCAGTAGAGGAGACATGGGTTGGACCCCCGGTCTGGAAGATTCCACATTCGGAGGAACAACTGAGTCCGTGCACCCCAATGACTGAGCCCGTGCTCTAAAGCCCGGGAGCCACAGCTACCAAACCCCATGAGCCCTAGAGCCCGTGCCCCACCCAAGGGAAGCCACAGCAATGAGAAGCCCTTGAGAGCAGCGAGAGCGCAGGCCCCACTCTCCACAGCGAGAGAAAAGCCCAGGCAGCAGCAAAGACCCAGAGAGCCAAAAAGTAAATAAATAAAAGAATCTCTTAAAAAACAAAAAAAGAAACGATTAAAACGAAGTACCAGCCAGAAGATCAAAGACAGATTTGAAAAGTGTAATCTATTCTTTTCAACTGCAGCTTCACTATGAGGAAAGGCAGTGGTCGGCAAAAGCTACCACGATATATGAGCAATATGCTCAGGAAACCTCTTAACAAAGCAACTGGGCAATCATGTGGAATTTCACGACTTTTACTAGCAATAATTCTAAATATTTGATATAGAAATTTAAGATCAGTTGACAGTTTCCCTAAGCCATTATATTTAACAAAATGTCTGAACAGCAATTTACACAATACTTGGCATATCCTGAAACAGAGTATGTGCTCTCAATACATGATTTCATGCATGTTAAGTTGCTAAGTCATGTCCAACTCTTTGTGACCCCAGGGACTGTAGCCTGCCAGGCTCCTCTGTCCACGGGATTCTCAGGCAAGAATACTGGAGTGGGTTGCCGTTTCCTCCTGCAGGGGATCTTCCCAACCAGGGACTGAACCTGTGTCTCCTGCATTGGCAGGTGGATTCTTTCACCACTGAGCGACCTGGGAAGCCCCAATACATAATTCCTGCACAAAATAACAAGGGAACGTTTTTACACATGATCACAGTAAGAATTAAACTTGAAAATATTATTTTTTCTTTCCTATAGTCAGCAGACACTTAACATGTGTCCATTCTAGTAGCACCAACATATATATATATATATAAATTTGATTAAAACACACCACCTCTCTGCTGAACGAAATGAAACTGTCATTTCCTGTTTTATAGTCATAAGCAGATAAAAAGAACTGAGGAAAGAGAATTCACAGTAATGCAACACCTAGTCAGTCATGTACTTCCACACTCTATCTCACTTAATCCTCACTACTGGTGATTCCAAGATTGGAATTCAACAACAGTCTTGGCATACATGTTCTTTGCAAGGTTATTAATGTCACTGCAATGTTATTCTTACCAAAACCAAAACAACAAGCATGTTCTGGATAATTTGGATAATCATGACTTCTGTGCAGGTTTTATTTATGGAGGTACTGGGAATGCTTTAAACGTCACATGCTAATGAAAAGAACAGAAACCAACGTAAGGTACAAAAAATGCACTTGCATCAAATGAAGACCAAAAACATCAAGGTACACTATTTAAATGTTGATTGTGTAGTGATAGAACAGAAAAAATTAGTGGGGGAAAAGGGTCAATAAAAAACACATGTGGGGATTTCCCTGGTGGCGCAGTGGGTAGGAATCCACCTGCCAATGCAAAGGACATGGGTTCAATCCCTGGTCTGGGAAGACTGCACATGCCACGGAGCGAGTGAGCCCGTGTGCCCCAACTGCTGGAGCCTGCACGCTCTAGGGCCCTCGAGCTACACCTACTGAGCCCGTGGGCCGTAACTACCAAAGCCCACACGCCTAGAGCCTGCACTCCACAGCAAGAGAAGTCACTGCAATGAAAAGCCTGTGCCCTCCAACAAAGGGCAGACCCAGCTCGCCACTACCAGAGAAAGCCTGTGCCAAAAGAAAGCAACAAAAGGCCTAGCACAGCCAAAAATAATAAATAAAAAACCAACACACCTGCCGGACAGCCACGGGCAAAAGAATGAAGAGACTTTATAACATGACAGAAATTAACTCAAATGGACGAAAGACCTAAATGGAAGAAAACACAGGGGACAAGCTTTATGACACTGGATTCAGCAATGATTTCTCAGATACAATGCCAAAAGCACAGGCAACAAAAAGAAAAGCAGATAAACTAGACTACATGAAAATGCAAAACTTCTGTACATGAAGGACACAACCTGTGGGACTGGAAGCAATATCTGCAAACTGAGATCACTCTGAGGAGGAGTTAATAGACTATATAAAAAAGAACAGAAATTCAACAAGAACAAAAGGTCCAATTTAAAAATGGCCAAAGGACTTTAAAGATGATATACATATGGCCAACAAGCATATGAAAAGACACTTGACATCACTAATCATTAGAGAAATGCAAATTAAAATCCCAATGAAACATCCCTTTAAACCAAAATTCTGAGCTCCTTCAGCATCCTGAAAGATGTTTCTACAAAGGAGACCAACTTCAGGTAAGAGGACTGTAACACGGCAACATTTCAAGTTTTAAAAAATCTAAAAATAAGTTCTAAAATGTCTCTTATAGGTTGAACAACATAATACACCTTTCTTTTCTATGTTACATGTATCCCTGCTTGACAAACAAGATACATCAAAGAACATTTGATCAACTAGAAAATAATTTATCTAAGCTATCTATATTTCTCACTAAATAGAATGGCACAATTTTTAAAACTTACAAATATTTTATAAAAAATACTTTGCAAATCTGTAACAATTATATTCTGTAATATTCCTATTGTTAATTTTACAGAACATTCTTCGGGAATATTCTGTATGCAATCAAAGTTTAACATTAATTAAAACCAACCATATTAAGAAACAACTTAAGCACAGAAAAGGTAAAAGGACCACAGTTTAGGCCTAAAGCTCCACATGTGAAATTCTGCCACAGTAAATGCCATCACGTAACATCAGAACAGCCATTGAAGACCACTGACAAGTCTCTGGGCACAACTTATAAAAAGGTTGCTCACTCGGCTAAAACATATCCTATAAACAAACACATTCTATAAATTTTAAAATCTTGTACAAAAGTTTTCTTTGATCTTTATTGAGAAAACAGTCTATGCACACCATTTCACTCTGCACATCCAAAGAGCTTGACTAAATACTGGCCGTGTCACATGCATGATAGGAAGAAGTAAGCCAATAGCTGTTTACACCTCCTATGGTCTTACAGTAGGTAACACCCTTCACTATTTCATTTGAGTTTCACAGTCCTGTAAATGAGAAAGATAGTTTAGCACTGTGTTGACTGCTGAGGAAATGAGAGGATGTATCCACAATCACCCACCACTGTGCAGACTCTTGGTCTTCTGAGCTCTGTCCATCATGACTTTCTCCAGTGGCCATCCACTCTCCTCAGCAAGTGCGTGAGACTTACTACCAAATTCAGCTAAAAGCCACATACACTCAACCAAACAAAAACTGAAGAAAAGTTTCAAAAGCCTAAAGAACCTCTAATAGGAGCAAATACCTTTCAGACTCTGGCAAAATTACAGGGAATGGTATAAACTAACACAGTAAGTCTCTCCCACATAGGAGGTTAAATTCCTCCATTCCTGGATTCACAAGATCAGAGTCCCACAGGAAATGGGAGGAGACAGCATGTATGGATCCACAGAAAATAACTCCTGGAAGGCATCCATTTCAAAAGAATTAGATCAGAGTATTAAACGGGCTCTGTCCCTAAGTCACATTTGTATGCTCAGAAAACATCAATGTTAAAGGTTCAGTTTTCAAACAGATCTCTACCACTTAGAACATCAGTCTGTTGTATGTGTATATTCCCATTTCATTTTGCAGTCATATTTGCAGAATGTCTCTGCCTGCCCCATTTTTCCACAGAATTCAGTAGTGCCAAAGTCCCCAGACCTGGTCTCTGATCCACCTACTGAAAAAGGCAGAAAATTACCCAAACACTTCTTTCCGTATTAACTATCCTGATCCAACCTCACAGAAGAGCAATTACAGCTCCCTATATCTGAAGCACTAGCTGACCCAAGCTTTCACCAAGATAAACATACCCAGGGCCCGTCTCCCAGAGATTACAATCCAGTAAGCCTAGAGTGTGGCCAGTGTCTTATTTAAAAACTAGAGACTTAAGAAAATGGAGTTGAATTAGCACACAAGTGAACACATTTTAACATTCTGATGTGCAAGCATGACACCCTGGCACTCACTCACACACTCAGCTGATATTTACTGAGATCTCACAACGTGCTGCGCAAGCTCCGGGCCCTTGGTACTCCCTTCGGTGCTCCACTGGGCAGACAGAAAGTACCAGCTCGAGTGCAAGGAAATTCTATGAAGAGAAACAAAGCTGGATAAGAGATGAGAAATTTATTTTAGACAAAGCTGATCAGGGAAAGTCTCCTGGAGAAGGTAATATCTGACCGAGGCGTGAATGATCAAGACTTGGAGGAGGAAGGGCTGAATGGAGGCCCAGGGGTCACTACACAAAACGGGCTTTCTGACTCCTCAAAACTTAATACATTTAGAAACCTGACAAAACAAAACGACACTCAGGTGTTTTGTTTTCTAGCCAAAATGCTCTGAGATGTATACACTATGGACCAAGCTTAGGGAAGGAGGCAAATCTAATTAATGAATGAATCTGACTCCAGGTTACAGAAGTGAGGCGAGGAGCTATGATCACAGTGACAGCACGAACAGCAGCAGAGGGAACTGAGATGTCAGAACAGCCCTGCTGACCACAGTCAGAGGGTGTCAAGGTGAAAATGGAGGTGAGGGTCAGGACAAGAATGCCTTTACCCAGCTTCATCCAGAAACATCGATTTACCCAGAACCAGTTTAAAAAGTCAATTCTACCTCAAAGGCTTACTTTTGTCTGTGTTGCCACCTCTTGCCTCTGTCCGTATCTAATGCTCAGAAATTGACTTTTTCATCACAAAATTCATATTCTCCACCATTGTCATCTCTGTTCAAACACAATCCCTAACACACAAGCAGCATAAAAAATATATTTGCTTAATTAATCAACGTAGAGTAAAATGGGATGAAAGGTTTAAAGACTGGAAAACTTAACAAGGATGTCAATTCTTCCTAAATTCAACTATAGGTTTAATGTCATTCCTACCAAAATCCCAGCAAGGCACCTATTTTGTAGACACAGAAAAACTTCCCCTAAATTTTATGTGGAAAAGCACAGGCTCAAAAAAATAGCTAGAACAATCTTGACAAAGAATAAAACCGAAATAATATACCTGATATTACAGCTTACTATATAGGACCATAATCAAGATATGTGGAACTGGTGAACAGACAGACGCATATTTCAGTGGGGCAGAAAACAGAACCCAGAAACAGACCCACCCAAATACGGCCAACTGATTTTTGAGAAAAGTACAAAATGGAGGAAGAACAACAGCCTTTTCAACAAACAGTGCCGGAGCAAGTGGATATCCACAGGTCACAAAAAACAAACAGAAATAATCAATATGGTCCATGAGTTTAAATATGAAACATAAACCTGTATAATTTTTAGAAAAAACTAGGAGAAAATCTTTGGGATCTAGGACCAAGCAAAGATTTTTGACTTGAAAGCACAATCCGTAAAAGTAGAGGTTGATAAACTGGATCCCATCAAAATAAAAAACTTCTGTTCCGCAAAAGACTGTGTGAAGAGCGAGAAAGACAAACCACAGACTGGGAGACAACATTTGCAAACCACGTATCTGACAAAGGAGCAGTACTGAGAACAAAGAACCCTCAAAATTCAACAGTAAAAAACCAAGCAATTCAACTGGAAAACAGGCAAAGGACACGTACAGACAGTTCACTGAAGAGAATCGGCAGGTGGCAAAGCAACCCATGCAAGGAGGCTCGGCATCACTAGCCAGCAGCAAATACAGACTAAAGCCACGAGATGGACTGCACATCTGTTAGAATACCTACATTAAAACCACAAAAACCCAGCCTGTCTTTACAAAATGCTGATGAGGATGTGGAGCAACTGGAATACAGACTGAAACCACAAAGAGATATCACTACATACCTATTAAATGTTTAAAACAAATCACTAAATCCTAACAAGGATGCAGAAAAACGGAATCGCCCATAAACTGCTCGTGGGAATGTAAATCGTACAGCCACTTGGGAAAGAGTTTGGCTGCTTCTTAGAAAAATAAAAACCACGCAACTTCAACCATACAACCCAGCAACTGCACTCTTATGTTCACACAAAAACTCGTACATGAGTGCTCACAGTCAAAAAGAGGACATGATCCAGACATTCTTAAATGGGTCAATGGTTAATCTGTGGAAACATTCATACCATGGAATACAGCTCGGTAATAAGAAGGATAAAATTAATAATAAACACAACAACTTGGATGACTCTCCAGAATATTATGCTGAGTAAAAAAAGCCAATTAATTCCAGAAGGTAACGTACTGTATGTTCTATTTATGTAACATTGTTGAATTGAAAAAGTACGTGAATGGTGGCCAGACTAGCAGTCCCCAGGTGCTTAAGGAAGGAGCAGAGTGGCTACAGAAGTGAAGCACGAGGATCCTTGTGTGAAAAGTTCTGCATCTTGACTGTATCCATATCATCCATACTCTATCCTGGTTGATAAGAGTACTATCTTTTTAAAGATATTACACTGTGGAAAAGTGGACAAGAGTCATGGTCTCTCTCTGTATTTTTTCTGTGTGTGAATCCATAGTCAAAAAAATTTTTAATTAAAAAAAAAAGTTGGAAGGCAAAGAAGTGAACTTAGAAGGGAAAAGATGCTGTTTGGGAGGAAAAAGAGAAGAGAGAATAAGTTAACAGAGGCAGAGTATCCAGAAGATGCGGGATCTTATCTCTAAACTATGTTGGAAGGGATGGGGATCACCAAAGAGAAGCTCATATAGCAGAACAGGGAGCTTTAAAGGAATCAAGGAAACCTGGAACATCAGTTAAAGTCTGTGAGGAGCGTGAGTAAGAGTCAACATTATCATAGAGTTTCCCCACTGTCTCAATGACTCCAAAGCACTAGTCTTTACTTGCGGAGTCATCACAGAGATCTTAGATTCTGTTTCACCTATAAAGCTGCAAAGCAGTCACTGCAAGTGGAAATTTTTTCTAAAAACAATTATACCACGACAACTTGCATATCCCTATAAAAGTCAACTTAATGGAACTTTACTTATGGAATTATAATGTAATCCTAACAAAACCAAGAATAAAAACTATATTATTATCCCTATCTCAAAGGAAAGGACAGGGATAATAAAAGGTCCAAACAAGAAAATGTCGAACAGTCACATACAAATTAGTGATGAAAGTAAATTGGAATTCCAAATTGTCAACCATGGTAGTGATTACTACAACATTCATTTTCTTCTCCCTCATACAAAGAATCTCCTCTTCTTCCTCTTATGTAAATGAGGGTGCCCCTGTAAACTGGAGACTTCCAAACTGGCTAATGTAACAAGTAATGTTTATGTCTTTTTATTAACATCTTTAGTCTTTTATAATGCATCTCATGAAAGTCTGTGGAGTTTGAATGTTCTAAGATGCCTATGTAGAAAAGCTGCATGTGAATTTTCCCAAAGTTGCAGCAGCACTGGCTTTGAGTTAGCATTCCTAGACTAAATTGTCAATGATGTCTGATAAAATGCAACCAGGCAACATTATTGCTTAACTGAAACCTAACTTTAATCAACAAATACCCCAAGTTACCCACAAGACTGCAGGGGCACCAAGGACACAGGAGTAGTGAATGTGGAAATGGCGCTCTTGCTCCTGTCTGTAAACCGGCAGCTACAGTAAGATCCAATAAACGCCAGGATGTGAATAAATGCAAGGAGCCACCCCCACCAAGAGCAGGGAGACACAACCAACAGGAATTGGTTCACGGAGACCTTAAAAACAAGTAGCTAACGGCCAACTAAGAAATGGAGGGGAAAAGTGGGCCCTTGGATGGCTGGTAAAACAGGAAGCTGATGGCTGACATTGTGAACTAAAATTCTCAATCTCCTCTCCAACTCACAGAGAAAAACCATCCTTTCCCTTCTAGACACTGGACTCAACGACAACAGGCATGGCAGGAGGACAGGAGGGAAACAGAGGAGGAAAAAAATACAGCAGGAGAGTAAATGAGATTCTGCTTCCTAAACAGTGAGAACTGGGCCCTCACCTTTCCTGTTGGCAACCAGATGCCAGCTGCTGCGTTTACACCCTCCTCAAGACGGGATGCAGAGAGCCTGACACACGCCCCACCCATTCCCCCACCAGCCCCAAAGGACCTCTGGACAATTACAGTTGAAGAGTCCCCAGGGAAGGGTCCCTACAAGGCCCCCCTCTTCGAGGCTCACAGTTTACAAAGCCCCACACGTGTGATGAGCTGTTTAAGCAGGAGGACTACAACTTTTCATTTTAAACTTCGTCTGACTTTTAAAAAAACCATGTGCTTTGATAAAAATTAAAATAAGACCATGGCAAGCTGAGGGGAGATGGAAAGAAAGCGTGAGGAAGGAGTATCTAAGCAGAGGGTCTTACTTCTATCTTTTTTATATGCAAGATAAACAATTAAAAACAGAATTTAAAACAAGTCACCCCAATCCTAAAAAAAGGTACACGCCAAAATGAGATAAATAAAAGGTAAGATGCAGTCAACCTGTATATCCATTAACATAGATGGCGACTCCACTAAAAATTGTTGATGAAGTTCCGTCCTTCTGGATAGCAGCGTCTGATCGAAACTGTTGCTCCAATTTCTGGACCTTGGCAGCCATATACCCACCCTAGAATTCAAGAAAAGTAAACTAATCATAAAAGTTTTATTTCCTTCCCACCTCCCCATTTTAAAATGAAATTAAAATTAAAAAAAAAAAAAAAAAAAAAGACCTTACTCTGTGACAGTGATCAACATACAAGGATGACATAGGGCATAATGATAACATAAACCATAATTCAAGGTGATACAACAGGCAGGTCAAGGGAGACTTTTCCTGTCAACTCGATTTTTAATAATTCTGTCCATAACATTGTAAAGCAGTTACCTCCAATTAAAGAAAAATTCTATCACATTCTTACAACAGTAAGTACTATGTTAAAAGAGGAAAAAGGTAAGTCTAGAATAAGCGTAATATCACAGAATATTGCTCTTGTCTACAAAAGTTATGACAAAGTTTAAACCAATTAAAAATTTGACAAGTAGTCAATTAAAGAGTATATTTTAGACTGGCTTCCACTGTCTTCTCTGTATAGTAAGCTTAACATCAAAAACTTCAATTTAAATGAAGCTGTTTGACAAACCAACACAGTTACCCATACATGTGGATAAGAATACAATAAACAATTCAGTGGTTAGGTTCTGGATCTAATCAATCTGATAGTAGTACTAAAATTTATAACACCAACTTAAAAAAAGAATGTAAAAACATTATTACGTCTGCTAAAGACATTTAGAAATCTATGAATTCAGCTATACCTTTCCTGAACACTGAAATAATTAAGCTAAATCTATTAAGACTTATTAATCTCACTTTATTTATAAGTCTTCAAAGTAAAATTGTAGATGTCTAGAAGTGGTATATATTTTTCCCAAAATGGAAATAACTTTTAATACTGTTTTTGATTATTCAAATATCACATGCCATTAAAAATTTTTTTCTTTTCCCAGAAAAGAAGAAAATTTAAATTAGCTGTGATCCATTCAGTGCTAACAGTATGGGATCTTACTTTCAAAGCTTATTTCTGTGCCTCAGAACACAATAAGTTTTACACACACAGGATCACATGTAATACTCCTTTATACCACAAGACCATCCTGCCAGGTTAGCACACAGCTAAATGACAGGTACATACTCTTCTTTGCTACAGAAGATAACCTACTTGCCCAATCCCCTGTTACTGGATGTCTATGTCTTCCTGTTATCTAGGACTATTAGCAAATCTGTGATAAAACGATGATATAATACATTCTGTGCACTAGAACATTTATTTCCTCAGGACAAAATTTCTCAAAGTTTAAGCTTTCAATATACTGTGAATACACACACAGAGTTGGTGTCTAAAGCGATTTACAATTTAGAAAAGACCTTAAACCACATTATAAACTAAAAGAAGAATGAAGAATACCGAGACAGTTCAATATAATTATTTTTATTCTTTTAAAACACACCCATTTTTCCCAGTCATCTTCGGCTCTCTTCCTCCATCCACCTCGTCTCATGGTGGAGCTTCTGTATTGGGGGGAAGAAAAAAGAAATACTTCAATTTCTCAACAGACTGTACTACTAATTGATACTATATTTCAATATAAAGAAAAATGAGAAAGTAAAATAAATTCAAATGTTCAATTCATTCAAGTTGAAAGTATAAAACTGAGGAAATTTTTCCAAGGCGTACCATTCTCCTACTTCACCCCAAAACTCCTTGCAGATAAGTATCAGGTTGAAATATCAAACTTTAATTACAACTCATTTTTATTTTTGGCCATGCCGTGCACATGCGGGATCTTAGTTTCCTGATCAGGGAACGAGCTCGTATCCTCTGCATTGGAAGCACGGAGTCTTAACCACTGAACCACCAGGGAAATCCCTTCAAGTTTAACAGGAAAAACTTTTATGCATTTCTGAGCATCAGTCCTAACACCCACTTATATAAAGCATTACCAAATCCAACTAACATACTGTGCTTACTTGTTAACATTAATTAGTGTTAAAAGAACCTAAAAAATCATTTCCCTCCATAAACTGTCCTAAAATATGGCTTCTGAATTTTGTATTTTTAAAAAATTTATTATTTTATTTTTTGCTACACCACATGACATGCAGGATCTTAGTTCCCCAACCAGGAATTGAACCTGCGCCCCCTACATTGGGAGTGCAGTCTCAACCACTGGACCATCAGGGAACTCCCTTGACTTCTGTCTTTGCTATTACATACTGCATACTTAAGAGTGCAGTCATATGACTAAGCACACACACAAAAAAGAGCGCAGTCCCAGTGTAATTCATCAATTATGCAAAAATCCTAAAAGAAATCGATCAAAGCAGTGTAATTAAGGGACATGATGCAGAAAGATTATCACTGATAATAAATTAGTAACTCTAGCATTTTCCTTAAGGGAACACATGACCAGCTCTACCATAAAGCCACCAAACTGGCTCATCTCAAGTGTCAGCCGGCATAGCAGTGATAAAGGTATAAATCAAAGCAGGCACTACATGAGGCTCCTTGTAAAGTCGAATTCTTCTCATTCAAACAGCTACATCCTGGGTGGGACATGACTGCATTATCCTTCACAAAATTAATGTGAGGTCCATTTTTCTCATTTAGTAACTATATAGGTTAATACCGAATGGTTACCATACACCACTGGAGAAGTCATACAGTATCCAAGTTAAACTGGTTCTGATACGGTTTAAAACAATCTTTTATTGAGTAACATTTTAAAATAGCCACACTTTATCCACATATATCACCTGACATTTTCCTTCAAATATTTCTTTCTTAGTATATACAGGATTTATAATATCTACTTGGTGACTCTGTATTAATTACCAATTTTTACTGCCTACTCTAAAAGGCACCTGAAAGACATGCAGAGATAGCCTCAGAGTTAACTCCAACAGGGGGACAAGGGGCAGGTGGGGAGGCTCTGAGAACAGGAGGCCAAGTGGCTAACCCTGAGCAGGTGCGGTGCGCGCAGGAGGGGAGGGTGGCTGTTTTGTCTCCGACAAGTAAGGGCGTGTGTTCACCCTGAGCGCCAGGACAGCCATCAGTGCTGTTTAATACTTCTTCTGGTCTCAACAGGCTCACTCTGGCCAGGCTGCTCCCCCAAGACCTCTCTCTTATCTTAAAGGAGTCTGGGAAATGTGACCACATAGTTCTTGACTAACTCTGACTCCACACATCTGCTCTTACAAGTGAAAAGTGTGGGCATTCTGGTCACTGTACATTAAGAACGAATAATAACAAAAATTATACGAAACCATTAATCTGTTACACAAAGGTAAGTTTAAGAACAAAACACATTTAAAAAGTTTAATTCACCTGACCATTTAAGAGCCTCATTGTAAAAGGTCAATACGAAAATCCTTATTGATGGCTTAATGAATGAGATCTCACTGACACAAAATTTCTTTGAAGAAAAGTTTTAAAGAAACTTTTAAGCTTCCCAAATAAAGCTACCCCAGACCAAGTTTTGAAAACAAAAAGCAATGAAGGGCTGAAAAGGTAATTTCATCAAATTTCGAAAAATGTAATTTGACCCATGTACAGCAAACTCCTATTGGCCCAAGATTCAATAAAAACCAAGAAAAGGGAAACGGAAACAAGAAACACACTTCATTTTATTTTATTTTTACACACTTCACTTTTTACATTCAAATTCTACTCTGAAAAAATTTCAGGACAAATAGTCAATTTGGTTATTTGGACCAACTCCCTGCGGAGGAGGAGCAAAACTAGACAAAACATTGTTTAAAAAGATAGCCTCAAGGCACAGAAGGCCGAGTAAACGATGAAAAATTACTGGGCCAAGACTCGGCAGCTGACAGAGGAGACCTGCTGCATCACATCACCTCCCCAAACCGGGTGGCCTTCCCCTCTGGCTGAGAACACACAGTGAGCACTAAGGGAATGCCAGCCGGGGCTCAGGGTCGTCCTAGGACAAAGCTCTTCACATCTGGGCTGAGGGTCCCAGGGTCAGGGTCAACTGGAGGCAGGCAGTCCAGAGCACCCTGCCCGGGGTCATCCCAGCCTTAAGAGCAGACCCAGGTGACCTCAGCTGCCCCACGGCGCCTGGCAGAAGGAAATGTGGATGCTCTGAGGAGACAACTTCCTAAACTTCATACATCTCTACACACGAGCTTGCAAATACTGTATCTGGCACATAAAAATAACCAGGCACACAAAGAAATGATCACATGAACCAACAGAAAAAATAAATAAATAAATAAATAAACAGACCTACACAGATTCTAGGAAAGGAAATTAATGTAGACTTTAAAGTAACCGTGTTTACTTTGCTCAAAGAGGGGAAAGACAAACTTCAGACTATTGGTAAAGAACTGGAAAATATCAGAAATAACTAGACAGCAACTCTCAAGTGAAAAGATAAAATATTAGAAATTAAGAATGTAATGAACAGGTAAAATGTCCAGATATGGAGCATATGGACAGAAGGGAAAGAGATACAGAATATCCATAAGAAAGTCTAATTTAAGTAAATTGTGGGGGTAAAGAGGAAAAAGAGAAGTTATGTTTAAAGAAACAATGGCTAAAACATAGTCTAAAACTAATTAAAGATATCAAACTACATATTCAAGAGGCTCAATGAGTCCCAAACTGGAAACAAAACATAAAGAACCTACATCTAAACATATAATAGTAACACTATGAAAAACTAAAGACAGGGAAAAAAAAGTCTTAAAAGCTGTCATGGGTGGGAAAAAGAGATCCCGTTCAAAATACGGTAATGAGACAGCTATCTTTTCCATAGAAACAACAGAAGCAGAAGACAACAGTGCTGAAAGGAAATGATGCTCAGAATTCTATACCCAGAGAAAAATTCAGCCAAGAGAGACGAAATACAGGCTTTTTCAGGCAAATAAAAAGAGGTTAATATCACCAGCAAAGTTGTCTAAAGAAAATTAGAAAGTATGTCCCTTAGGTAGAAAGAAAATCCTCTCAGATGGAAGATCAAAAATACAGGAAAAACAGACACACACACAGCAAGGAAAACAGTAAAGAGCTGCATGAACCAATGTCAGAAACTGACTTAGTAAAACCACATGACAATCAGATACTGTCTGTAGCGTAATGGTCAGAACATACGAATCAAAAGATTATGAATGAAAGACTAGGGGAAAGGGACTTATTTCTAATCCAGGCTCTGCCTCTGACTTCATTGACCGCTCGTCAACTGCGATCTCTCTGATGGAGTCTCAATGACTATATTATTGGGGTCTCTTACTACCAGGGGTTCGGGTAGTTGACTACTAGAGTTCCCCTCGGGCGCCCTACAGAAGACACACTAAATAACTATTTTCAGAAATGAAACATAAAAAATTAAAGAGAAACATCATATGACATCCCTTATCTAAAAAGAATCTAAAAAGAAATGATACAAATGAAACTTTTACAAAACAGGAAGAGACTCACAGACTTAAAGAGAAAGAACTTTTGTTTACCAGGGAAGGGATAGTTATCCAGTTAGACATGTACACTGCTATATTTAAAACAGGTAACCAACAAAGACCCACTGTAACTCTGCTCAACGTTACCTGGCAGCTGGACCAGAGGGGAGTTAGGGGAGAATGGATCCAAGTGTATGAATGGCTAAGGCGGAGTCACTTTGCTGTGAACTGATACTGTTTCTGCTAACCAATAAGGATCATGGAAAGAGTCTCTGCCTGTGCTCAGAAGCTCTATCACGAAAGGAACTTCCACAGTAGAGGACTGATCTGCCTCTTCAAACAGGACTTTCCCCAGAATGGGAACCTCAGCTTGACAGAGAGAGCAGCCCTCAGACGTAACACATCCTCTAGGTTCCAAGCAACCTTCTCAATTACAGTATGTCCTCTCGAGAACACCCTTTAACAAGCCATTCGGTTATCAAGCCAGACTTGTACATAAAAACTGCCTTCTGGTTTTTAAATGAAACTTGCAGACTGGGTTCCCAATCTAGTTCCATTGTACACAGTGGCCTTGAGGAAAGTGTTACACATTGCTGAGACTGTAATGTACAACCTAGAATAACCATCCAACCTTGCCTTATTCAAGCATTAATGTAGAAGCCAATTTCTGGGTTTTTAAAACTTAGTTTAAAAAAATGGATAAAGAATGAATTCATGTATGCAAAAGTACCCTGATCTCTAACACTGAGGGGGTGTGTGCTCAGTCATGTCTGACTCTGTGACCCCATAGACTGCAGCCCCCAGGCTCCTCTGTCCATGGGCTTCTCCAGACAAGAATACTGGAGTGGGTTGCCATTTCTTCCTTCAGGGGACCTTCTGGACCCAAGGATCCGGACCCGGGTCTCCTGCATTCAGGCAGAGCATTCTTTACCACTGAGCCCTAGCTATTATTATACAAATCTACTCTACCCAGGCCACAGTGTGAAAATCAAATGAGACCACGTATGTGGAAACCGCTTGAATAGCGCAAGATACAAATGTCTTTCCTTTAAATAAGCTATCTGTGGTCTATATACAACACAGTAGATTTACTGACACGAGACCTGAGCTCTAACCCCAGCCCTGCATCTCCCAACCTGCATCTCGTCTCCTGCATTGCAGGAAGATTCTTTACCAGGAAAAGACCAAATTCACCTATTAGGCTTCAAGTAATGAAATCAGAAAGACCACATGGGAGGCACCGTGCAGCCCCGCCCTCTATATATGCCAGCAGCTGCCAGATGAGGCAAGTGTGAGGCCAACAGGAGAGCAGCTCCAGGAGCCCAGGAGCCCTGGGTGCCCACGATGCAAAAGATTTCCCGACTCTCTCATGCTCTTACCAGAGATACTCAGAACACTATGAAGAGTGTCAGCACGGTCCTACTTACGAAAACGATACTGGAATGACTGACACACCATTTCACACCTGCCGGAGCACACTGTCGTCAGCTCACTCAGGACTTCCAACGCGTGTCTTACGAGGCTAGTCAAGTTACCACTGCAAAGAACTTCGTTCTGTCTTCTTTCCTAGGATCACTGGTGGATTTTAGTATCTCCCCACAGGATGATGTTCATCACCAGGAGCAACTGTTTTCAAGCAAAAGTGGTATTTATTTATTTGTTAAAGAATCATTAATATTCTAGATAGTTCAGCACACACCAGCGAAATTCCCACTACATATCTAGAAAATGCCCAAATACATATTAATGTTACTCTACTGGTTACGTATTTGTAACCCTCAAGTATATTGACTATTAAGTCATGAAACTGACATTGAGTGGCTTTTATTCAGTCTCATTACTCTTGCCCCTGGTGGCTCAGATGATTAAGAATCCACCTGCAATGCAGGAGACCTGGGTTTGACCCCTAGGTTTGGAAGACCCCTGGAGGAGCGCATGGCAACCTACTCCAGTACTCCTGCCTGGAGAATCCCATGGACAGAGGAACTCGGTGGGCTACAGTCCATGGGGTTGCAAAGACTCAGACACGACTAAGTGACTAAGCACAGCACACACATACATGGATAGGTTTAGCTTATCTTCATTTAATAGTTACTTAAGAAATAGTTGACAAATGAACTAGAATATACAGATATACAAATGAATACACAATGAATGAATGAATATGCAAATTACAGTAGCATAAGAATCCATGACTGACACACACGCAGAGAGCAGCCTGTGGCCACCCAGACCGTCACCAGGCAAGGTCAAAATAAAGCGAGTTTCCCTGTGGCTCTCACCATGTCACTGTGCAATGCCTCTTCTCCTTCAGGGCCTCTTTCTTTACCTTAGTTAGCTGTCAATTCTCTGCTGACAATCAACAAGCTGCTTGATAAACGGCTTAAAGTATGACCACCCCAGGGACCTGTGTATTTAAAAGGACTTCCCTGTGACCATTCAGAGGGGGAAAGCACATCTTTCTGATACATGGAGTTGGGATGTTCAGACACCCACATGCAAAAGAATGGACCCTTGTCTTACACCGTATACAAAAATTAATGGACAGTGGATCAGACTTTAATGGAAGGCCTAAAACTAGAAAGCTCTTGGAAGAAAATAGGAGAAAAGCTACATGGCACTGGATTTGGCAATGATTTCTTGGATATGACATCAAAGCATAGGTAACAAAAGAAAAAATAAACTGGACTAAACCAAAATTTTAAAATCTGCATCAAAAGGATAAATCAAATGAGTAAAAAGCAACTCAGAGAATGAGACAAAATATTTTAAAGTCATCTATCTGCAGAGGGACTAATAAACAGAGTATATGAAGAACTGCTACAACTTAATAAAAAATACACGGATTAAAAAATGGGCAAAAAATTTCCATAGACATCTCTTTATAAAGAAAATATACAAATGGCCATTAAGCCCATGAAAAGATGTTTAACATCACTAACCATTAGAGAAATGCAAATTGAAACCACAATGAGAACCATCTCATACCCATTAGGATGGCTACTATCAAAAAAACAGAAAATAAGTGTTAACAAGCATTTAAAAAACAGGAACCCTTGTGCACCACTGGTGGGAAATGGTGTAAATGGTATAAAATGGTGTAGCCATTATGAAAAATGCTATGGTGGTTCCTCAAAAAATTAGATACAGCACTGCCACATGATCCAACAATTCCACTTCTGGGTACAAAACCAAAAGGATTGAGATATTTGTACACCCATGGTCATAGCAGCATTATTCTCAAAACCCGAAAGAAAGAAAGAAACCCAAGTGTCCACTGACAGATGAATGGATAAACAAAGCGTGATATACATAAAGTGGAACAGTATTCAGCCTTAAAAATGAAGGTGGGCTTCCATGGTGGTCCACTGGTTTAGAGTCGCCTCGTGAGGCAGGGGACACCAGTTTGATCCCTGGTCCAGGAAGATCCCACATGCTTCGGGGCCACGACTACTAAGCCACAACTGCCCTAGAACCTGGGACCCGCAAGTACTGAAGCCCGCACCCAGAGCCTGTGTCCACAAGAGAGGCCACCACAATGAAAAGCCCTCACACAGCAACTGGAAGCCCCTGCTTGCCGCAACTGGAGGAAAGGCCACGTACGACAACGAAAACCCAGCACAGCCAAAAATAAAAATAAATAAATATTTTTTAAAAGAAGGTAATTCCAACAAATGCTGAAAAGAGGTGAACCTCGAGGGTATTATGCGAAGTGAAATAAGCAAGTCACAAAAAGGCAAATGCCATACGATTTATATAAGGTATCCAGAGTGCACAGATTCACAGACACAGAAAGCCCAACGGACAGGAGGGGAGCAGGGAGCTACTGCTTACCGCGTAGTTTGAGTTATCCCCGGTGAAAATCATTCCGGGAAGACGGACGGTGGAAATGGCTACACAACAATGGGAAGGTGCTTAATGCTGCTGAATGAAGGGCACACTTAAAAATGGTTAAGATGGTAAATTTTATATGTATTTTACATACAAATTTAAAAATAATTTTTTTAAAATAAAGAAAGACCATAACACTGGAAATACTCCGCAGGCAGTTGGGTTCTCAGGGACTGGCAAGTTGCAGCGAAGGGTAACAGAATGTCCACTGAGAATACAAAGTCTGGTAAGAAGCGTTTCTTCTCTGGGAAATCTGCAGAGCATACCTGGGATTCTTTACCTCAGGAGGGCAGTGGGCAGAACTAATTAGGGCCAAGTAGACTTAAATTGAAGAAAGTGGGCTATTAAGGTATGACCTAAATCAAATCCCTTACAATTATACAGCCGAAGTGCCAAAAAGATTCAAGGGATTAGATCTCATAGACAGAGTGCCTGAAGAACTATGGACAGAGGTTTGTAACACTGCACAGGAGGTGGTGATCAAAACCATCCCAAAGAAAAAGAAATGCAAAAAGGCAAAATGGCTGTCTGAGGAGGCCTTACAAATAGCTGAGACAAGAAGGGAAGTGAAAGGCAAACGAGAAAAGGAAAGATATTCCCATTTGAATGCAGAGTTCCAAAGAATAGCAAGGAGAGATAAGAAAGCCTTCCTCAGTGATCAGTGCAAAGAGATAGAGGAAAACAACAGAATGGGAAAGACTAGAGATCTTTTCGGGAAAATTAGAGATACCAAGGGAACATTTCATGCAAAGATGGGCTCAATAAAGGACAGAAATGGTATGGACTCAACAGAAGCTGAAGATAGTAAGAGGTAGAAAAAATACACAGAACTACACAAAAAAGATCTTAATGACCCAGACAACCACAATGGTGTGATCACTCACCTAGAGCCAGACATCCTGGAACGTGAAGTCAAGTGGGCCTTAGGAAGCATCACTATGAACAAAGCTAGTGGAGGTGATGGAATTCCAGCTGAGCTACTTCAAATCCTAAAAGATGATGCTGTGTAAATGCTGTACTCAATATGCCAGCAAAGTTGGAAAACTCAGCAGTGGCCACAGGACTGGAAAAGGTCAATTTTCACTCCAGTCCCAAAAAAGGGCAATGTGAAAGAATGTTCAAACTACTGCACCACTGCCCTCATTTCATATGCTAGCAAAGTAATGCTCGAAACTCTCCAAACTAGGCTTTAACAGTACATGAACCAAGCACTCCCAGATGTTCAAGCTGGATTTAGAAGAGTCAGAGGAACGAGATCAAATTGCCAATATCCGTTGGATCGTAGAAAAAGCAACAAAATTCCAGAAAACCATCTACTTCTGCTTCACTGACCACGCTAAAACCTTTGACTATGTGGATCACCTTAGAGAGAGGGGAATACCAGACCACCTTACTTGCTTCCTGAGAAACCTGTATGCCTATCAAGAAGCAAGTTAGAACTGGACATAGAACAACAGACAGGTTCAAAATTGGGAAAGGAATACATCAAGGCTGTATATTGTCATCCTGCTTATTTAACTTACGTGGAGAGTACATCATGAGAAATGCCAGGCTGGAGGAAGCAGAAGCTGGAATCAAGATTGCCAGGAGAAATATCAATAACCTCAGATGTGCAGATGACACCACCCTTACGGCAGAAAGCAAAGAGGAACTAAAGAGCCTGTTGATGAAGGTTAAAGAGCAGAGTGAAAAAACTGGCCTAAAACTCAACATTCAAAAATCTAAGATCATGGCATACAGTCCCATCACTTCATGGCAAATATATGGGCAAACAATGAAACTAGTAACAGATTTTATTTTCTTGGGCTCCAAAATCACTACAGATAATGATTGCAGCCATGAAGTTAGAAGATGCTTGCTCCTTGCAAGGAAAGCTAGGACGAACCTAGACAACGTATTAAGAGGCAGAGATATCACTTTGATAAGAAAGGCCCATTTGTGAAAGCTATTGTTTTTCCAGTAGTCATGTATGGATGTGAGAGTTGGACCATAAGGAAGGCTAAGTGCTGAAGAATTGATGCTTTTGAGCTGTGGTGTTGGAGAAAACCCTTGAGAGTCCCTAAAGGAGATCACTCCTGGGTATTCACTGGAAGGACTGATGTTGAAGCTGAAAACTCCAATACTTTGGCCACCTGTTGTGGAGAGCCCACCCATTGGAAAAGCCCCTGCTGCTGGGAAAGACTGAAGGCAGGAGGAGAAGGGGACGACAGAGGATGAGATGGCTGGATGGCATCATCGACTCAATGGACATGAGTTTGAGCACCCGGGAGATGGTGAAGGACAGGGAAGCCTGGTGTGCTGCAGTCCATGGGGTCACAAAGAGTCAGACAGGACTAAGCAACTGAACACCCCCACCACCAAGTACTGTCCTCACAATACGAGAAGATGGGACAGTCACTACGAAGTTTAACTAGCTGCTCCAACGGGTTCTCGTTTGTCCTTAAATGGGAAAGGCTTCAACACCAAAGAGCTGTTTTGAGGTTTTGTTTTGTTTCTGTTCAACTATAGAGACCCTCATTGTCTAAGGCTATGATCATTCTCAGATCACTGAGGTTATAAGAGCACAATGGAGATTCTTGGAATTCAAAACCCAGGGAAGCAGAACCTTATTCTAGACCCATTAGTCAGGTTGCCAATTTGAAGAGACTCTCACCAATGTTATTAGAAACAAAAATCAGATAACTATGTGCAGGGCATTATTATGTCTTTGTAACTCTCTTTTGTCTTCACCATATACTGGCTTTTAGGGATTCTAAATCGAGCTGACAGTTTATATTCTAACACAGCATGTATTTCTTACCTTTAAAATACCTTTGAAAAATTTACAGAAACAACATCAAGACATTTAGAACAGATATTACTCCTAATCTAACAGAACTCTTAAAAAAATTTTTTTTAACCTGGTCTCTTCACCTTCAGTACAGTGAAAGATTTTCCTATTATCAGTTATTTAAATGTGCAATGAAACAATTCCTGTACTACAAGATACCAGTCTGATCAACACCACACACACACAGACTTCAAAGAATTTAACCCACCAACAGAAGTGGCTCAATATACAGGCATTCTCTAAACAACAAACTGTACATGTGGGTACAAACGACTTTTCAAGAAGTGGACCTGATCTATCTCTTCTCAAGGCATTCTCTACTACCCTCCAAATTCATGGTTTGTGTTTATACACTGCTTTGTCAGATTGCTTGTATTCAGTTGTGCTAGGTGTCCATTTTCAAAAACAGTTTTTCCTTCTATGTAAAAGCACTATATGTTTACTGCAGAAAACTGAGAAACTACAGGGAGCAAAAAACGGAAGGGAAAATTATCACATTTCCACCTTCTTAAAAAAAAATCACCTGTTGGTCTTCAGTATTCCTTAAATTTTTAACATTGAATTTTAAATGTTAAATGTTAAACAATATTATGTTAAATGTTATGCTAAATTGTTATTTAAATTTAAATGTTAAAAATTTAAACACACCACTGTATCTTACCGCTGCATTTCCAGTGTCTTACTCCCCAAGGAGGTCTGTACATCTCCTATTTATCTTGACAATACATCTATGGAATAGGGAGGCCAAGTACTGATTTTTTCACACACAGGAGCCTTCTAGGTAAAAGGGCTAAAATGTTTGATAAGGCTGCATGGCCGGTTTGTGGTGCAAAACCACACTCATCTCGTACAAATGTATGTCTCCAAATCTCCAATGGAGAAATGAACAATGCTATTAGTGTAACAAACTTCTGAAAACAACACTCCCACTGGACTGAGCCAGCCTAACGCAGTTCCACAACACAAGACGCTTCGCCTCGCCCCGTCCGGGTCAGCAACGGTAGCTGCCGGACCTGTGACAGAGGACTGCCGAGGGACAGGCCCCTGAACAGCCCGCATCCAGACCCCGCTGTGCGCCCACAGTCACGAGCGGCGGAGGCCGGGAACACCGCCCCCTTCAGCTGCTTCTCTGGCCTCAAGCCCTCGGTAGTTCCTGCGTCTGTGGACAGAGCGGGGCCTGACAAACTCTAGTCTCTGGCAGTTTTTAAAAATTATGATTCTATACATCTATCCATTTATTAAAAAGGCTTTTACAGTGAAAGCACGCGTATTATGCTACTCTGTTTATACGTCCAGGAAACAAAGGCTGTGCACAGATGTGGCTCTACAGTAAGTAATGAACCCTGCTCAGTGAGAGGTCTGGCCTTTGCCCCGGCTTGCCCTGCTGATAAATGTCTCCTTTTACCTGAGGGTTAACAGTCACTTCAGGTAGTCTAACAATAAGATTTACGGTGGAGGCTTCGGGCCATGCGCCACTAACCTTCTCGGGGCTGGAGACAGAAGGTCAACCTCATCTATCTGACCAAACTCCAATAAAAACCCTGGCCACTAGGTGAGCTGCCCTGCTTGGCAACACTTCTTGGGTATTGTCAACTGTCATTAACAGAAGTCACCCCACCTCAGACTCCAGTGGTGCAGCCAAAGTTCCACATGGAACTCCCCCGTGTGGCCCATGCCCTTGGCCGGCTTTAACCTCATCTGTTCACTGCAATAAGTCACCACCACGATAACCACAGCTGCTCCCACGAGCTCGGAGTCCTTCCAGTGAGCTACTGCACCTGAGGGTGGTCCTGGGGACCCCCAAACTCTGGAGCGCCAGAATGACAACAGTCTCCCAGTATCCTTTCTTTTAGTAAAATAACACCTCTCCTAACCCATCTTCGTGGTGAGCAGGGCTGCAAAGGGAGGCTCCATTTCCTCAGCTCCTTTAAATCAGGAGTGGCCATGTGACTAAGCTCTGGCCCGTGAGATGAGAGCAGAGTAATGTATACAAAACACTGTGCCATTTTTCTGAAAAGAAGTTGTTTACTCTTTTTTGGAATGCAGCTTTGAGGTGACCAAGCTTCAACCAACAGAACAACGACAGGGGATGGCTAAGAAAACAGAAGGAACCTGGGCCCTCAATGACCTAAAACAAGCAGTCGTCCATCAGCTGTGACCTGCCGCCATCGCAGGGGAGAGAACTGTTAATACTCTGTCACCGCCCACATCACTGCGCTCTAAGTCTCGGCCACAACCTTATACCCTGGTACCGTGTTACCCTGCACCCTAATGAAGGTACCTACACTTCACTGTTTGGGTATTATGACTGAGAATCAATTATTACAACAAACTACACAGAAATAGAGAGAGACAAGCAATAAAATAGAGAATTAAAATTTATGGATATACAGGTTTTGCCCCCCTTTTTTCAAAAGTTTACTTTGCACCACTTTACTCTTATGAAAGACCTACATCAGTACACGTTTTTGCTAACCAAAAGAAACCCCAAGAGGATTTTCACTTTTACAAAAAAATGGGAAAGCAAAAGCAGCATTTGGCTTGCTTTGCAGCAGCCTGTTACCAAGGGAGCGTGCACCCAAGCACTGCCCGGCTCCTTCTCCAGGAACCACGCTCCGTATCACAGCATCAAGCCCCCATTGTGACAGGCAGAGTCACTAGGTCTGTGAGCATCTGTACTCCATCTCAGTTTATATTTTGCACCCATTGGCAAGACAGTCCTATGGTAATTGTTTCTTTGCTTTTGGCCATTTCAGCTTAAGAAAGGTTTCACAGGAACACTCTACTCAGTCAGCAGGGGAAATCTATATTCAAACTGAAAATGGGTAACATACTTGTAATGTCCTGTCTGAGGCTGATCTTGCTAAAAGCAAATTTTCTATCTCAAACCATTCAATATAACATTTCTCTCTTATCCTCTTGGTTATCCACAACAATGAAAATACATTCCCCTCCCCCCACAAATGACTGATCTAACAAAATCAGTCATTTGAAAACAAAGTGTTCTAAAAGAATCACTAATGATTTTCTTCCCTGTCATTACAGATTTCCATAGAAGGAAAAGGAAACGAAGACACAGTTGTAATAAAGTACAAAGAACCGCCTCCTCTGGTTTTCAAGGGTGTAGCAACATTAACTGGTTTCCTAAAGCCCTCCCTCATTAAAATATCTCCACTAGGAGGTCCCACCTGCTTCTCAAAGTCAGCATGTCCGAAAGTAGGGATCAAGCTACAAAGGAAAATGAAAGAATGTTCTGGAGATGATACGATTTTAGAAAAGAGAGTCAGCAAGGAGTGATTTCACTAAGGAGAAGCTCCAGTCTCACAGGAAAGCCAAACGGACACCTGGAGGAAGTTCAAGGTTGCAGGAAATCAAGGACTCCCAAGGCCACTGCAGAAGGCAGGGAGAGAATTCAGCCAGAGAACAAAGGAGTCCCGTCAGAGAAGAGGGCGGCCTGCACTCACACTGGAGCTTCACCAGCAGCTCCTGGAGGGCGTGTCAAAACACACGCTGGGCCCCAACTGCAAGCTCCTCACTCTGTAGGTGGGTCAGGAGTGCGGCTGGGTACCTGAATTTCTGAAAAGCTCCTGGGGAACGGTGTGCTGGTGTGAGGCACGGGCTTTGAAAGCCACCAGCTTTGCCTACAGTGCACCTAGGGTGGTCAGAGGACAGAGACGAGTGCAAGCGCAGCTCAGCGGTGATGAGACGGAGTCCACCGAGGAGAAAGGATGCCGGGACCATTTGCACCAGTGAAAAAACTTCACCACAGAGTGAATGCAGCTCAGCAAGAGGAGGTCTGGATTAGATTATGGGTAACAAGATCTTTCCTATCCTTCGCCTTCTCCCTCTCCCCGCAAATTTCAGGTCTGATCCAATAGTTTACTCCACAATCACTGAATATTTACTGTAATTTGCAGTTTTCAAGATGAATAAAGTATAAACCACAATTCAAAATTATCTTTTAGAGAAGAAGGATTTGCACAGAACTGCAATACTGGAGCCAACAGTAGCAGCACTGACAAAAAGCAACAGACCCCCAGGAAGACAGCAGTAGGTAGCGCTCTCATTGGGGACTAGATCCAAGACCTCACTGAAAAGGCAGATATGAGCTGAGGGCAATGAATAAGATTTTAACAGGCAGAGGGGATTTAAAGAGTGATTTCAAGAAGAAGAAAAAAAGTGTGTTCAAGGCAACAATCTGGGGCTGACACATGGACAGAGCCAGTGACAGATGAACTAACAAGGCAGGTAAGGGAATATTAACAGTAGGCCCTCAAAATCATAAGAAGTCTGAACCTTCCTTTGTGAAAGTGAGGGAAAGAAAAAAGTTAGTTGCTCAGTCATGTCCAACTCTTTGTGACCTCATGGATTGTAGCCCGTCAGGATCCTCTGTCCATGGGATTCTCTAGGCAAGAACACTGGAGTGGGTTGCCATGCCCTTCTCCAGGGGATCTTCCTGACCCAGGGATCGAACCCTGGTCTCCTGCACTGACAGGCAGGTTCTTTACCATCTGAACCACTGAACCTGTGAGTATCAATGATGGGGAAGGTAACGGTTGCACACAGGGGCGAGGTTCCAGCTACCGAGCCTCCTCTACACCAAGAGCTCATGTTTGCCGCCCACACAAAGCATTAGAGCTCCGAACTCATAAGGCAGACGTGGCGACACACACTAGAAACAAATCCTCCTGAGTAACCGCAATTCAAAAATAAGGTCAAACCCACTCTAGTCTAGATCTGCTATCAGTTCCATCTGTCACAAACCTCTTCTCTCACAAATCCTTATGTTAATGCAACTGCAAGTGAAAATAGAGTGCTTAAGAAACAGCCACTGCATTACTTTCTGGCCTCTTTTCTCTTGCTTTGTGACAAGAATTCCCTATGTTAAAAACAACCAAAAACAACTCCACTACTTTCTAGGATGACAGGACATTTTACCAAGCTACTATATTCATCATAAGACACTAGAAGTCTTCCTCAAGACAGTTTATTTAGGTTCTATGGCTGCATTAACAGATTCTATTTCTGAGAAACCCTCAGTGAGCTCCAAGAGGATATAATAACCTTTAAGGGACAATCAGAAATAAGATGTTCCATTGGGCATAAATAATATGCCAAAAAATTAACCTAGCAACTTCAACTCAAGATCTAAAATTCAAAGTGCCAACTAAGTGGCTACAAGATTTTACAACTCTAACACCACCACCTCCACCTCAGTAACAAGAATCCCGTGTCATAGATTTAGGTCTCTTTTCAGTTAACAATAGTAATAACCTAAGTTTAAAATTACAAATTCAAAAAGAAACCAAGAGTAAACTTTTTAAGAGTTAAAATTACCGTGCTTTTAAAATACCAAAAGGCATGTAGTTTATAACCCTACCTACAACACAATTTATATAAATAAAGTATTTAACTCAAATGAACCCAGGTTTCAAATGCCATTATTTCCATAAGAGAAAATGCTATTTTCAACAGAAGGCAATCTTTCTACATACATAAATACATTCAAATGCAACCCGCCCCCATTTCTAGTACACTGGAGATCTCCAAGTTACCTCTGCAGAGCTGTATCCAAGACTGAGCTGTGACAACAGGGCCTCTGTCTGCCCTTCTTGAGCTACTGTCTGTGAGAAAGAATCTGGCTGGCCTTTGTCCCAGGTTCCTGGGAGACTCTAAACCCCTGGAATTTCACAACTGACTGTAGTCTCTATTACCCACAGTGGACCCCAGGAACACGTCTTTTATATAAACGGGTGACTCCCAGGTGGCCCCTTATTTCAAGACGGGGAGGCCATGCTGGCAAGGCCAACCAAGTGATTAGAGGCTTGGCTCTGAGCCACACGCCATCAGCCTGACCTCCTGGAAGAGGGGTCTGCAGATGAAATTCGGCCTTGTGGTCCATGATTCAATCAATCGTGCCAATGTAATAAAAACCCAATAAGACCTCTTGACTCTGAGATGCAGGTAAGCGTCCCTGGTAATCATAAACTGACGGGGCAGGAGGGTGAGTCCTGAACACGGAAGCACCGGGTCTCCACGTCTCTCTTCATTTGGAAGATGCTGGTTTGTATCCTTTGTAACAATGTTAATTCTAAGTACAGCACCTTCCTGAGTGCTGTGAGTCATTCTAACAAATGATCAAATCTGAGGGGGCAGTGGGAACTCCCAAATATGGGGCCAGGTGGCCACAAGTGCCGGGGGCCTGCAAGCCCCAAAGCCTGCAGCTGGCATCTGAAAAAGGGGGAGGCTGATGCCCTTAACCTGTGGCACCGGGATGGCTGTCCCAGCGCTGGGCTGTTAAGAGCCAAAACCACACAGTGCACATGAAGCAGGACATACAGCCCTGCCCCTCGTCTCAGGACTTAACAGAGGCTAAATGAGAAAAAGTCGAGTGAAAGCACTTTTTAAGGCCTGTGTTTAGTTGCTCAGTCGTGTCTGACTCTTTGTGACCCCATGGACTGTAACCCACCAGGCTCCTCTATCCATGGGGATTCTCCAGGCAAGAATACTGGAGTGGGTTGCCATCCCCTTCTCCAGTGGATCTTACCAATCCAGGGATCAAACCCAGGCCTCCCCGTCTTGAGCCACCAGGGATGCCCTTTTAAGGCCTAAAGCATTACAAAAAGGGACTTTTTTGGTTATGTGCTCAAAAAAATTAGAGAAGAAATTATTAAAATATTTTTTAAATTCATGATTCTTCAGCTTAAATTTCTAACAGGCTTAAAATATCAATAAATAGCCAATAAGTTACACAGAAATAAAGTTTACTAGAAGATAAAACTGAGAAATTCAATGAAAAGATTTTAAATCTCAAGTATAGAAATGATGCAGTTTAGAAAATGTGAAATTCAGCTATTATATTCTGATTAAACCTCCCAAAAGCTCATTTTAGCCTTGATTCTGATCAGGCATGATTGAGAACAATAAGCAACATTTTGCCTACTCATATACTGGGCTCAAGCAAAAACTATTTACATCATAATCAACTTTATGCCCATCCCCAACTAATCTTTTAATTTAAGGATAAGACTATATTGGTCTTTAAAAAGTTTCTCAAACCATCCCAGATGCATATAGCAGAATATACCATTCAACTCTACCCTCTTGAACCTAAGATACTAAGCATACACTGGTCTTTGGGTGATGAACGGGGAAATTTAGGGTATCAGAGAAAAATGGCTTTAGAGTTTAAAGACACAAAAAATATCCCAACAAAACTAGATTCTAGTTCTATTTCTCCTCTCGATCATCAAATAATTCTCTGGGTCTCATTTTTTCTCCAGGAAAATACAGGGCCATGGCCTACAGAACCTTCAGGGTTCATTCTAGCACTGGCATTCTGAATCGACTTAAGTGTTGAGAAGTCAGCAACTTAGAATTTAGATATTCTTCAAATTTTAAAAATGCCACAAAGTGATGTCAAAAATCATTAAAGCTTACCATGGCGTAAAAATGTTCTACACCAATGTATCCCTCCTTACTAAAAACAAAAATAACCAAGGTCTGCACCACAATCAACAGAAACACATCTATTTACTTGCCATCTGAAATCTATTTTATTTTAGCCTTAAGCAACTTTAAAGACAGTCACGTTTTCCTAAATCTGATACAATCTATGACATGCAAAGCCTTTTCAAACGAACTACAGAGCTGACCTACCAGGACACACACGATGCTTTGCCTTATTGTTAATAACTTAATAATTCTGCATATCATCACCCTATTAAAATGTTTCACACTTATAAAACACAGACATTTAAGTATAGTGCAGATGGTCCCTAACTCAGAATGCTTTCGTTTACAATTTTTCGACTTTCTGGTGATACCAAAGCGACACACATTCAACAGAAACCAAACTTGCCCTTCTGACCTCGCCCGTGTGATACTCTGGTGGTGCTGGGTTGGGGATCCACATTTCCCAATCAGCCACCCAGTCCTGAGGATGGACCACTGACACACTCACAACCTATTTTTCACTTTCAGTGTAGTATGGAGGCTTCCCAAGTGGCTCAGTGGTAAAGAATCCACCTGCCAGTGCAGGAGATGCAAGAGACACAGGTTCAATCCCTGGGTCAGGAAGATCCTCTGGAGGGAATGACTACCCGCTCCAGTATTCTTGCCTACAGAATTCCAGGGACAGAGAAGCCTGGCGGTTATAAAGTCCATACAGTACATGGGGTTGCAAAGAGACAGACACGACTGAGCACGCTATAAGCTCTACCTAAGAACCACACGCATTTTTCGGGTGTGGAACCCATCATGAAAGAAGGCAGAAATTGAACATACTAAAGATGGTGAAAATCTCCCCTCTCCCAACTACAAAACTTGTACTTCAACTGGATCTCAAGGATTTTCCTGTCTTCAGCCTCCAGCAAGTCCTTTCATCACCACAATCACATCTCCAGCTGAACTTCAAAGGAAAAGATATAAAAGCCACTCCAGTGGACGACTGTTGAGATAATCACTCTTAGCATCTTCCACAGATCTAAGAATAAAGCTGACTCACACCTAAAGACCAAATACTCGTCACCATTCTCAGCAGTTTATTTTCTAAATCCATTCTAGACATCCACAAAATGTATTTATTTTAAAAGGGAGTTCCATAAATATAACTTTGGTAGCCAGAAAAATTCAGCAAAATAAAGATAAAACTCGATGAACTGCATTTTTATCTCACGCAAAAACACAAAAGTCCTAAGTGAATACTCAAAGCTAATTTCAAGTAGTGGCTTTCAAAACTGTGAAATAGCCCCTTCTAAGCACTTTATATATATTAACTTGATTATTTCTTACCATAATCCTATAAAGTAGGCATTACTGTCCCATCTTACAGGGAAGGCAAACTAAGGCATCAAAAGATATTCCCTTGCCCAAAGCCACACAATCAGTAAATGGTAGAAGCCAGGCTGTCTTGACTCCAGAACTAATGTTTACATCAACTATATACCACTCATTCACTTAACAAGTTTAACTGAGAGCCTACTGTGTGCCAAGCACCCTTCTAGCACCGGGGACAGAGCCATGAACAAGTCAGACAAGGCCTCTGCCCTCTAGGGGAGAAGAGGTCTTGGAACAAACAAGTCTTATGGGGGAAATGGATACATGAAGAACGTTATCTTACCTCATAATAAATGCCAGGAAGAGAGAAAAAAACAAAATGAATCGAAAGTGACAGAGAGAGGGGCTGGCTTCATTTTAGGGGTGAGAGAAGGGATTATTTTGATGTGATGACATCTAAGCAGCAAACGGAAGACATCTGTCAAGGCAAGATCACCACCAGGAGCGAAGAGGCAGGCCAACTTAAAGAACAGAAGATACAACATCCCTAAAACAGGAATAGCGTGATTTGTTCAAGAAACGGCAAAAAGTTCTGATTCAATTCTAAGGGTAACAGGAAGCTTTTGGAAGATTTTGATCAAGAAGAATGATGGTATGATTTATGTTTTTAAAAAGACCACTCTGTTACTTTGGGATCAGTCAGTAAGACCCAGAAAAACAGGGTCACGGGGGAAAGCACGGTCACAACCGTCTGAGATACCTGAACTAAGATGAGGATCCATGTATTCTTTATCAGTAGACACTAAAAGTGATTCTTTTTATTTTTTAATTTTTTGGCCATGCGGCATGTGGGATCTTAGATCCCTGACCAGGGATCAAACCCACGGACCCTGCAGTGGAAGCTTGGAGTCTTAACCACTGGACCACCAGGGAAATCCCCAGTAGACACTAAAAGAAGAGCATGCAACCTACTCATCCCTGAAAAAGACTTTCTTAAAATAGTCCTCCTTCCTCATCCCCTGTTCCTGACTTTTTTGGAAAAAAAAAAAAAAAATCAGTTTTCTAAAATATCCATGTTAATGCTTTAGTGGGTACTGTTATAGGAGGAAAATAAGGTTAAAAGGTATTTCCTTCACTTACAAACATACTCTTATGATTTATCATATGCCACACACACCATACATTCCTGAGAAGCAGAAACAGCTTTACTGCTCTTTAGTTCAGGGCTTGTTCATTTACTTGGAGACAAGAAGTGGCAGCTCTTCTGATCAGCTTTCTTCTCACACTTCATCTCAGCACATCCCAGTGCATACTATTAACAGGTTGTGGACTGCAATAAAGTACACCAAAGGGAATAACACGTATTCAGGGAGCACCACTATGTACCATGGACTCACTAGATGCCGTACATTTAAGAACTCATTTAATCCTCAAATACCCCAGGTAGGAAGTAAAGTCTTCATTACACAAAGGAGAGGAAAAAAAAAAAAATCTGAGAGATCAGTAACTTAAATTGTCCACAATAATAACAAGCAGAGCCAGGATTTAAGCCTACATCTAACTCTGAAGTTCTTGTCTTTCTATTACAGCAGCTATCAAAGACAGGATTATAAAATATATATCACATGTAGTCTTTCTAGCTTCTCATTACTGACTACCTTGTTGTTGGTGGGGCTGGGTTTCTTTTATTAAGAATCTGAGTTTTGAAGTTGGGAGTGCAGAAGATGAAGTGATCTTACATATTCAAATACATTATTTTGAAAAAGTATTTTCTGCTTGAGATTTCAAAGAAATTAATCATAAAGATTCCCCACCTTTAAAAAAAAATATCTTAAATATCAATCGTTTACCATGAAGTAGGAGTAATGCTGAGAAGTCTGGTACAGATTCTGCCCTCAAAAGACCTACAGATAAAGACAGGAAGCAAATAAAAAGAAAATCATCAATAATACCTGAGAAGTGGCAAAGAGCCTCAGGAGTGAATGAAGAGCCTTCTAGATCAGGGAAGGATTGCTGGAAAAAGAGGGACTCTAGGTAAGCTTCCCTGGAGAAGGGAATGGCAACCCACTCCAGTATTCTTGCCCGGAGAATTCCACGGACAGAGAAGTCTGGCGGGCTACAGTCCATGGGGTCGCAAAGAGTCGGACTCGACTGAGCCAGTAACACACACAGGTGAGCTTCCCAGAGTCTAGCAAGTACAGGGAGGGGGCAACGCTCTAGCAGCACCCGCTCCGGCTAAGACGAGCCTATGTGCAAAAGCAGAGATGGAAGTTTGGAAAGCAGGTAGACGGTGCCTAAGGTTACCTACGTTGCACACTAAAGAGGAAAAGGCTAATTCTCGCAGACTATAGTGGACAGGCTCGGCAGACAGAATTAAGAATCAGAATTACCTCAACTCCTTACCAGCTAGTTACAAGCTCTTTTATGGTACGCGCTAGTCTAGTTATTCTCATTTAAATGATACCATCTCTACGCTGGACGTGACCTGAAAACATGCGGAAGGCAGAAATTACAGTAGACTCAACACCTGCAATCTTTTTTTTTTAAACCAGAGGTGGGTGGGGGGGTCAACTAAGGAGTGATACACTAACATTTCTTTCCCAGCTGAGTTTCGGCTGTAAGAGCAGGGAAACATGGAGGGAAATGCCCCTCTCCGTCCACACAGGTGCTGAATCATTTCACAAGGAGTGCAGTGGGCGAGGGGCGCTTGTCAGGACAGTTGGGGACAGGTGCCCGCGTATTAAGGCAACAGATAAGTAACCAGGAAAAACAAGTGAGTAAAAACTGTCTTCGGGGAGTCCGACACCGATTACCAGGTCCCGCGGGGCGGAGGGGAGACGCCACGGCGGGAGGCCGGGCGGAGGGTCCGGCGCGGGGCCCCGGCCGCCAGCCCGCGCCGCTCCGAGCGCGGCCGCCCGCGCGCACGAATGAATGGCGCGGGGCTGAAGAGCCGGCGCGGCGCCGGCGCAGCAGCCGGGAGTTTGCGGCGCGGTCCGAGCGGGGCCGGCGCGGGGAGCGGCGGAGGGCCGCCGGCGCGGGTCGTCGGCGTGGCGCCTCCGCAGGCGGCCGAGCGCGGGCGGCGACGGCGGGCCGGCCGCGCCATGGCGGAGGGGGAAGGGGAGGTCACGCGTTACATAACCCGGCAGCTGCCGCGCTTCGGGCGCCGCGGGCCGCCCAGGCCGCGAGACCAACGGCCGCGGGGCCCGGGCCGGCGCGCCCGCCCCCGCCCCGCCTCAGGCCGCCGCGCCGGGCGACGCGGGGCCGCTCCCACCCCGCCCCCACCCCCGCCTCCGGCCCGGGGTCGCTCACCTTCAGCCCTGCCCCAGACCACCATGCCCGGGCACGGCCGCCTCCTCCTGCCTCGCGGGCCCCGGAGCCGCCGCACGGTGCCCTCGCCGTGGGCGGGGAGGAGGGCCGGCGAAGGAGTCGCACCGCCGCGCCGCGGTCCACGCTCGCCCCACGCTCGCGGCGGCCGGCCTGCGCGCGCTCGGCGCCTGCTCCGCCCCTCCCCCCCGGCGGGCGCGCGCGCCGCGGCTCCGCCCCGCCCCGCCCCTCCCCCTCCGGCGGCCGGCGCGCTCCCAGGCCCCGCCCCGCCCCGCCCCGCCCGCGGCTGCTCGCGCTCCGCCCCGCGCGGCGCTGGCGCCCGCTTGGAGCACTGCCCCGGGCGATGCCGAACCGCGGGCGCCGAGCCCCTGCTGTTCCCGGTCGGCCCGCAGCGGCCGCGCCTCCGTGGCACTTGACCGTCTCGCTCGCGGGGGCAGAGAGGAGCGCGGCGCGGGCCCGCCTCCCGCATCGCGCCGCCAGCCCTGCACCCCGAGCCCGGCGCGTCTCCCGCTTGGGTCACGGAGCTGTCCTGGCCTCCGGGAGGTCCAGCCCGGCTCTGCGCTCCCCGGTCCGGGAAGGCACAAGTCAGGGACTGACCATGCTGGAAACCCTGGAAGATCCGTAAAACACCGGGGTCCCCCGCCACTAGCCGTTGACTCACAGTGACATCTAGTGACGGAAGGGACACTCGCGAACTAACACTTTGCTGTGTCAGGGGGCGACCGGGAACCAGGGCCCACGGACGTTAGTGGGAAAGAAAGCTGTGCCGCCGGGGGTGAGCGTTGCCAGCTCCCTTGGGGGCTCGAACATTTGTCCCTGCGCGACCAGGCTCGCCCTGCATTGCACCTGGACTTTTGTAAACCTGAGGCAGGTGGCCCATCCCACATGCAGCACTGGGGTTACACGTGAAAGCAATTTGATACTACTGTCGAAAAAAAAAATCATATATTATGTATGCCTAAATACAATTGTAATTGAGGACCTTCTGGCAAAAGACAAGTTGTTCCATAAGGACCATTTTCCCCCTCTTGGCAATTTTGGTTTGCCAGGAGATCATCCCATATCTCTATTACAATAGTCTTTATTGTTGCAACGCACAAGCATGAAGCGAACCTCCCAGCAAAGGCTCAACACTGTCCATTTATTCCCTTACCTGAAAGACTTGAAGAGTTTGCAAGTGCTTAGGAAACAATTAATACTCTTTTTCAAAACTGATTTTGCAGAGCAGAGTCTTGTTTACTGGTGATTCAGCCAGTATTCAAATAACTTGTTTCCTTTTTCGAGTCCCTTTGTTTTTGCTACTTTATAGACTTCTATAAATGCACTTCAACTTGAGTATTCTTGTCTAACCTTGCTGAAAATGTTCTTCTGAGAAGTCATATTTTTTTTTCATTTATTTTTATTAGTTGGAGGCGAATTACTTTACAATATTGAAGTGGGTTTTGTCATACATTGACATGAATCAGCCATGGAGTTACATGTATTCCCCATCCCGATCCCCCCTCCCACCTCCCTCTCCACCCAATTCCTCTGGGTCTTCCCAGTGCACCAGGCCCGAGCACTTGTCTCATGCATCCCACCTGGGCTGGTGATCTGTTTCACTAGAGATAATATACATGTTTCGATGCTGTTCTCTCAAAACATCCCACCCTCGCCTTCTCCCACAGAGTCCAAAAGTCTGTTCTATACATCTGTGCTGAGACATCATAATTTAATAAAAACGGCATCATTTCAACAGGACCACAAACAGGTACTTCAGGGTATCACCTCGTGAGATGCCACAGAAAACCAGTGGCAGCCCCTTATTATTTTTTTAATATAAATCTATAAATGTCAGTATTCTATTAACATGAAATGGTAAAACTCGATTTTCAAATTGAAGAATGAACTGGGAACTCTATAGGAACAATACTCTTATATTTCAATTTTCTTTCCCACTCTCTCCTATCCAAGTCAAAGATTTTTTCCCCCTGTATTTTCTCAAGAAAGAAACACAGACATTGAGATAACTGACCTCAGCAATACCTTAATAGAATATAGTGAAATGGTATTAGCTGCATTTTAGTGCAAATTAGTAGGCAGTCTCCAATAACAAGGGAGAAAAATCAGTTTGCTCTCTAGATAAAACAGGGCAAAAAGAGAGATTAAAAATAGATAAATAAAATGTACATTTTATACCTACACATTTTGTATGCAGATATACACAAACCACAGAATCCTCTGAAACAATTTTGTCAAAGTTTTCTTTTGCCCATTCTAGAATATTCTGTTATGCTATCCCATAATATATTGTACAGTGCCTAAAGATCCTTCTATTTCAATTTTATCCAGTCACCTACACTCATTCATTCATTCATTTACTTCCATTTATTCTCATGAGGACTATCTTTCCCAGTCTGAGGAGAGCGGGCCTCACCTTTGGGTAAAAGCAGCTGAGAAGGCCACTCAGGACTCTCTCACATAGGGGAGCCCTTTGGGGGCACTGCACCTTACTCCTCTTTTCTGAACTTTATTAAAAATCATTTTTGAAAGGTCTAATATTAATGCCATCTCAAGATCCTATGAAAGTGTAGATCCCTGACACCTGTAGGGACAGCCCTGGATAAGGACATGACCCTGATATCTTTTAACCTCCATATCCAGCAGTAAGCTCTTCTTGGAAACATCCACCTCTGGTTTCCTCACATGCCAAAAACAGAAAATAAGAACATGGAACCATTAAAAAACAACAATCTGTACTTAAGTCCCTTGGGTGAAATACACACTGTAACTCATGTATATGCTCTTAGGAAAGAGTGATCTTGCTAACTGTTATAAGGCAATATATGCTTTTTATGCTATAAGGCAATTTATGCCGAAAGACAAAATAATAAGAAGAAGCACAAGCCCACAGAAATTTTGAGAGGAAATTGGAACCAGAATTGGCTTACCAAGACTTAATTCTTCTAAACACAGTATCTGTTTTTACAGAGTAAAGACATACCATGGACAGATATGTATAATATCAGCCCTCCTTAAGGGCAGAATTCCATCTGTAACTGGGCTTCCCAGGTGGCGCTAACAGTAAAGAACCCATCTGCCAATGCGGGAGACTCAAGAGATGCAAATTCTATCGCTGGGTCAGGAAGATCCCCTGGAATAGGAAACAGCAACCCACTCCAGTATTCTTGCCTGGCAAATTGCATGGACGGAGGAGCGTGGCGGGCTACAGTCTATGGGGTCGCAGAGTTGGAGACGACTTAGCACACACAGTGCCACTGTAACTGACTGGATCCATCAGAGTCGGAACTGTGGCTACAGCGGCCTGACTGTACCACATTGTGTTATATAAGGGGCTTGGGTCTCTGGGGATGCTGCTATCTGAGGGGTTCTGGAATACATCCAACATACTTAAATAGCATAGTTCACAAGATTCGAGATGATGCAATAATGACTTACGATGAGCATTCTGAGTGCCAGTCACTGTTGTGTGAATGGTGAACATACTGCATGTCCTGCCCTTGACCAGTTCCCGGTGTAGCGAGGGAAGCAAATAAACACCACACACACACACACAAAAAAAACACCACACACTTGCAGTACAGGCTCAGAGCTGTTGCCAGAGCGTGGTCCATGGAGCACACACGGAGGGTGTCTGGGAGGGTTCCTAGAGAGAATGACATCCCAGGAAGGACCGAGAGACAAGTGAGACCACCAGGAAGGACCGAGAGACAAGTGAGATACCACCACCCATGGAGGGAGCAACACGTGTAACGGCAGAGAAGGGAGGGAGAACAAAGAACATTCCAGAAACTGCAAAGTGTGAAGTACAGAGGGGTATGGGTAGGGGTGGGGTGTGTGCTGAAAAAGGAGGCTGGAGAGGCAAGCAGGGGTCAGGGCAGGGAAGGGCCCCATAAAGTGTATGACTGAGTTTTGACTCTATCCTAAAGGCTTTAAGGGATAGTGTGACTTTAGAAAGTCACTCTGTTTGCTGTATGGAAAATAGGTTGGGGAGGCAGTCAGGAGGACTTGTAATAGCCTAGGTTTTCAGGTGCAGGCTTAGAGGAGGCAGGGGTTGCATCTGGCCTGAGTAGGGATTTTGCAAGGCAAGTATAATGAAGAAAAGGGCAAATGCAAATCAAAACTACAATGAGGTACCACCTCACATGGGTCAGAATGGCCATCATAAAAAATCTACAAACAGTAAATTCTGGAGAGGGTGTAGAGAAAAGGGAACCCTCCTGCACTGTTGGTGGGAATGTAAATTGGTGCAACCACTATGGAGAACAGTATGGAGGTTCCTTTAAAAACTAAAAATAGAGCTCTGATATGATGGAGCAATCCCACTCCTGGGCATATACCTGGAGAAAACCTTAATTTGAAAAGATTCATGCACCCCAATATTCATGGCAGCACTATTTACAATAGCCAGGACATGGAAACAACTTAAATGTCCATCAACAAAGGGATGGATAAAGAAGATATGGTACATATATACAGTGGAATATTCAGTTCAGTTCAGTTCAGTTGCTCAGTCATGTCCGACTCTTTGCAACCTCATGAACCGCAGCACGCCAGGCCTCCCTGTCCATCACCAACTCCCGGAGTTTACTCAAACTCATGTCCGTCGAGTCGGTGATGCCATCCAGCCATCTCATCCTCTGTCGTCCCTTTCTCCTCCTGCCCCTAATCCCTCCCAGCATCAGGGTCTTAAACAATGAGTCAACTTTTCCCATGAGGTGGCCAAAGTACTGGAGTTTCAGCTTCAGCAGCAGTCCTTCCAATGAACACCCAGGACTGATCTCCTTTAGGATGGACTGGTTGGATCTCCTTGCAGTCCAAGGGACTCTCAAGAGTCTTCTCCAACACCACAGTTCAAAGGCATCAATTTTTCGGCACTCAGCTTTCTTCACAGTGGAATATTACTCAGCCATAAAAAAGAACGAAATAACGCCATTGCAGCACCATGGATGGACCTAGAGATCATCACACTTAAGTAAAGTTAAGTCAGAAAAAGGATAAAATCACATGGTATCACTGGTATATGGAGTCTAAAACAATGATACAAATGAACCTATTTCCAAAACAGAAAGACTCACAGACAGAAGACAAACTTATGGTCACCAGAGAAGAAAGGCAGGGAAGGGATGAGTGAGGAGGCTGGAATTGACAGATACACATTATTACATATAAAATAGATAACCAACAAGGACCTGCTGTATAGCACAGGAAGCTTTACTCAATATCTTGTGATAACCTATAATGGTTAACATATGATATTGCTTATATGTGGAATCTACAAAAAAAGATACAAATGAACTTATTTACAAAACAGAAACAGACTCACAGACATAGAAAGCAATCCTCTGGTTACCAAAGGGGAAAAGGTGGAGAAGAGAAGGATGAATCAGGAGTTTGGGACTAACAGATACATACCACTATATATAAAAAATGGATACACAAGAAAGTCCTACTGTGTAGCACAAGGAAAGATATTCAATATCTTATAGTAATCTTTAATAGAAAAGAAATTTTAAAAGAATGTTTAGATATAACTGAATCACTTTGCTGTACATGTGAAACTAACACAACATTGTAAATCAACTGTACTTCAATTTTTTAAAAAATCTCTTTATGGTCATTTTTTGTGAGATTTGGAAGAAATAATGTGTGCTTAAACCAGAAAGTCTCATTGAATTATTTTTAAAATTAATGAATGATTATTTTTCTGGTTTGCTTAGGTCAGTTGTTCCTTCCTGATGTTTATATCAGATGTTTCAGAGCCTGTGTTTTCTATCTGAGATCGATCAATAATCTGAGTGATAGATTTTCTTCCTGCTTTCTTCCTTTCCCTTTCTCTAAATCTCCTTGTGCATGAAGCAATGCATTTTATTTATGAATTGCCTGGGAATACTACCACTGGATACCAGCCAGGAAAAAAAAGCATGTAAAGAATCTGACTGCAATGCGGGAGCTGCAGGGGACTTGGGTTCAATCCCTGGAATGGCAAGATCCCCTGAAAGATGAAATGGCAACCCACTCCAATATTCTTGACTGGAGAATCCCATGGACAAAGAAGCCTGGCAGTCTACAGTCCAGGGGGTCACAGAGAGTTGGACACGACTGAGCAACTGAACTGACAACCACCATTTAAAACTACAAGGAGTGTTTCCTTAGAAAGTGTGTGTGAGTGTGTGTGGGTCTTTGTGCATGTTTGAAATATAGGGTGTGCCCTTATGAACAAGTTAGAATCACAAAGAACCATGCAAATGTAATTGTACCCCACCTCCATTTATCTTGGGCCCTGGCTAGGGAGTTTGGAATCAGAACAGAGAGAGGGTATCCCCGGGTGACACACAGCCTATGGGGAATTTCTGGGCTGGGTGCCAGGAAGCCTCTTCTTGTGGATTCCCAGAACAGATTCTTAGAGCAAAGTAGCTGCCATGGACAGAACTCCTCTTGGGCTCCCCTTCAGGGCTTTTCCAGGCCTTGTCAGCCCCGGCTCTGTGATAGGCCTGTGTCCTTGAAGCTGATTTCTCTGTCAAGTGTGAGTTGACTCAAGTTGGTTTCAGTAACTTGCAGCCAAGCTTACTAAGGGCTTCTCTGGTGGCTCAGACGGTAAAGAATCTGCCTGCAATGCAGGAGACCCAGGTTCGATCCCTGAGTTGGGAAGATCCCCTGGAGAGGGAATGGCAACCCACTCCAGTATTCTTGCCTGGAGAATTCCATGGACAGAGGAGCCTGGTGGGCTGCAGTCTGTGCGTCACAAAGAGTCAGATACGGCTGAGAGACTAACACTTTCACTTTCAAGGATACTAAGCTTAAAATCTGTGTTTCACTCATCTGAAAGGTTGATCGGACTCTCTTTGGAGAGTTAAAGCATTTCTCCCTACTAACATCACAAAGAACCAAGGTCAGGGCTTAGGACCAACAGCTCTCAACTCAACTATCCTGGGGACCAGCAAATTCCCATGATTTTGGACTTTAGCAGAACTTGATCTCAGGGACTCACTATGTGCCACCACATGGAGAAAACAACATAAGGACACAGGCTTAATTTATTGGCCTTGCCCTTTTCATTAGAACAGTAAGCAAACCCAAGGAACATTCTAAATTGCCATGAGTCTTGGACTGAGTGGGAGAGAATGAGAAATGTACTCTTAATTAGCACGAGAGGTGGGAAGATCACATTTTTGGAGGAAAATGTGAATGCCCAAAGTGAATGTCCTAAATGATGCTGTATATCTTGTTTTTAAACTCTTCTAGATGAGGTTTTTCTTAGGGTCTGTCTGTAACTGGAATCCATCACATTAGCAAAGCCCAAAGGGAAAATACAACTGAAGTTATATACCATATCGGCAGGAAAGCTGAAAATAAAGCATGGGGACTTTCACTGCCCACTCTGTCAACAATGAGTCAGGGACCTGCAGGGACCTTGAGGGATGGAGTCTGTTTCTGAATTTTATTGGGTGATTTCCCCTTTGTAGGTGTTAAATACCGGAGGAAAAATAATTAATCCACAAGTTGTGAAAATGATGACTTAGGCCGATGGTATTCAAACATAGATGCCACTTTAAATGGAGACTAGGTTTTGTTATAGAAACATCACTGGACCAGAAGATAGGGACCAGGTGTCTGGTTCTGACACCAGCACCAATGAGCCACTTAATTTTGGACAAACAGTTTAGCTTCTCCAAACCTCAAATTCCTGGTCTGTTCAATGAGTGGACTGTGATAAATGGTGTTTTCACTAGTTCTAACACCCTATGAAAACACTAATATTTTAAAAAGTTTTACTTTATATTGGAGTGTAGTTGACTTACAATGCTGTGTTAGTTTCAGGTGTACAACAAAGTGATTCAGTTATAAATATACATATATCCATTTTTTCCCAGATTCTTTTCCTATATAGGTTACTATAGAGTATTGAGTATAGTTTCCTATGTGGACAGTAGGTCCTTGTTGGCTATCTATTTTAGATACAGTTCCATGTATGTGTCAGTCCCAAATTCCCAGTTTCTCCCTCCAATCTTCCTACTTTAGTAATCATAAATTTGGAAAACATTCATTTTAAAGGTTTAAAAACTGAAAAAAGTGAATTGGACTGATGGTTGTATTGTGCAGTCCAAAATATTCAAAAGAATGCAATTCACCGAATACAATTTTAAAAAGCTAAAATGGTTAAGAAATATATTCAATTAAGGATACAAAGAACAATAGAGAGGCTTTTGTTTCTATCTCTTTTTTTTTTTTTAAGGACAAGAGGAAGTCAGAATAGAGATAAGGGGATTATAAAAGACAAGCAGAATTCATCATTATATGAATATAATCAGAGAAAGATTTTAAAAAACTAAGAGGCTGAATACTGCAAGCGGCATTCATAATCATTGGCTTTTAAACCACACATACGAGACATCAAATGTTTTTGCATGGGGGGAAGAGCGGCTCAGAGTACAAAAGAAATAAAGACTAGTTTTTTAAAAGACAATTTCATGACTCACAGAGGGAGAGCGAAGAATCGCCAAAATCTAGGAACAACAGTTGATGTTCAGGAGGAGACTGAGTGAAAGGGCATTGGTAGAAGTGATTATTAACAGGTGGAATGCATTTCAGCTAAGCAAAGCACCAAGCTCAGACAGTATTGTCTCAAAGGTGTCCAGCAAAGAAACAGAGATATAGATAAAACTTGAAAACAATTATGAAAAAAAAAAACAAAAAACCAAAACCCAACCAATGTGAAGATTCCAGAGTAGGAAGAAGCACAGTTACCTTGAAGGAAAAACAACAAAAAAACAACTGAAAGACGAAGTCACAACAGACAATAGTTGGTGCGCATGCGTGCTAATTCGCTTCAGTCATGTCCGACTCTGTGCAACTCTATGGACTGTAGCCCACCAGGCTCCTCTCTCCATGGGGACCCTCCAGGCAAGAATACTGGAGTGGGTTGCCATGCCCTCTTCTACAGGATCTTCCCAACACAGGGATCAAACCCACTTCTCTTGCGTCTCCTGCACTGGCAGGTGGGTTCTTTACCACTAGTGCCACCTGGGAAGCCCAGACAGTAGTTTAGGCAAATGCAAAATCTATTGTGGGAAAATGGCCAAGAAGAGAGCTGTGGAGGGACTTCCCTGGTGGTCCAGTGGCTGAGACTCCAAGCTCCCAATGCAGGGGGCATGGGTTTGATTCCTGGTCAGGGAACTAGATCCCACATGCTAATTGGCATGCCCCAACTAAGAATTCTTATGCTGCAACTGAAGATCCTACCTGCCGCAATGAAGACCCAGCACAGGCAAACCAATGAACTAGTTAAAAGAAAGCTATGGAAAAGCAACTTGAATTTTGAAAAGCACCATTTGGTCTCATTCTCAGACATGAGCTTAACCATCCATCACCAAACTTTGGACATTTCTGGAGGTTACTTCTGTAATGATGAAGTAAAGCTAAGGGTTGGTTCTGTGCACAATGATTTTTAGTAGGGAGCATTTGAAATTCCTGCAGGGGAGACGATTTCAAATGCTGTGCCAGAGGCTAGCAAGTTGCCCCCTTATAAGCCAGTAAGAGGTAGAAGGGTGGCTCATCAGTGTCCTGGAGTTAGAACACCACTGCTCAGAGAGCCCAGATCCCCAGAGGGAAATGGAAACGGCAGCAGGAAAGAAGAAATGGGTGAGGAGAGGGGCTCTAGGGGTGAGCAGCATCTGTGCAGTTTGGTCCCCTCTGCAGTGGAAGTCTTCTCTTGGCCTCCAGGTCACTGGCCTGCTTCCTCACCAGTGTCACTTTGGGGCACTCTTTCCTTCACCCACCACTCTGCAATCAAACTTTGTGCCTTTCCTCAATTCTACCTCTGGCTCTTCCCCCTTATCTGTCCCTCTGTCCAAAATACTCCTTCCAAGCTCCCCGTTCAGGCCCCAGCTCATCACTCACCTTGGCAGAGTGACCTTCCCAATGACCAGCCTGCCCAAGGTGTTGCCACCATGCTTTCTGTACACTTTCCATCACATCCCCGGCTCTGTTGTCCGTCTCCTTTCTTATCTCATGCCCAAATGGTCTCCATCTCACTGCCCCCACTGGAGTATGAGCTCTCTAAGAGAGATTTGGTTGTCTTGCTCAGCACTGTGTCCTGCAGGCATTGGTTGCCTGGATAAAAGAATGATAATTACCCAGTTCCCACCAACTTTTCTTCCAAGTGTCCCTTGTCTCTTCATCTTTATTCCAGTGACTGTAGTTTTAGCTCATCCCTTTCCTTTCAGACTCACACAGTTGCTTCCTAAAAAAATCACCCTGCCCTTTTCTCTGGGCATGTTAGTTTCAGATGACTCTCCCTAAGATATCATCTTTGTTATGACTCTTCCTATGATGAATTTGTCAGTGCTTGCCAGCCAAGGACCACTGGGGACATACATGTAGTTAGCAATCTAGTTTATTACTCACTGGGCTTCTCTGGTGGCTCAGTGGTAAAGAATCTGTCTGTTGATGCAGGAAATGCGGGTTTGATCCCTGGGTTGGGAAGATCCCCTGGAAAAGGAAATGGCAACCCACTCCAATATTCTTGCCTGGAAAATTCCTTGGACAGAGGAGCCTGGCAGGCTACAGTACGTGGGGTCATAAAGAGTCAGACACTAGCAACTAAGCAACTACAACAACAATTATTACTAGCAATGGAGGACACACAGTATGTGTGTGTGCAGCGGTGGGACTCTCTCAGGAAGACTGAGAGGAAGAATCTACTGTAAGATTTGTCTTTGGGTGGGTGTTTTGGAAGCGGGTTTAAGGAAGTGGGGGTACACTCTAGACTGCATGTCAGAAAGCAGGGGTAATTCTATGATTGCTTGTCTTAATAACTCTTACCTGCGGGGAGAGAAGATCAGAAGGAAGACAAAGTTGTAATTAGTAAAGGAACAGAGTCACTCACTTGGTTGAGACAGGAGCTGTTTGGTAATTTTGAGTGGCAGAGTGACCTCGGTTTTTCCATACTTAAGCAAAACTATGAAGTGACCTTGCTAGGTCTCATTTCATCATGGTCTCAGAGAGAACTTGTCTGAGAATGGGAAGCTGTGAGATGGTTTCTTTCTACTAGAAGACTTACACACCTCGCTGTGACAGGCCAGTTTCTGAATATCACAAGCTGCTCTGTTCTTTTTTTTTTTTTTTTTTTCTCTCTCATTCACTTTGGTCAAGGGCAGATGAAGTCAGGCCATGAAACATCAATCATGATATCCAGATTGTTACCGTTGCCAGGTTTTTGTTGATTATGATCAGAAAAGTGTCCTTTGAATGTAGTCTGTCGTTAATCAAAGGTTAATCTTTCCTTCTTCTTTGTAGGAGGAGTTGTTGAAATTCTTAAGTGACAGTGGCTTTGCAGAAGCTTTTAAGACTCTGGACAGGCTACATCAGCCAACTGCAACACAGACAATTATCAGAAGTAGCATACTATTAGCCTTTGGAATTGGGTTGGAGCCAGGTCTAGATGATGAGACCCAGGCAATGAAGGTGTATGCTGTAGTCCACCAGAGTCTCCTCAAGAGAGCCAGATAGCTTTTTCTTCTAGCTTACTCAAAGCTGTTCTATGTACACTTGTGTTTATACAGGGGCAACCAAAGTATTTGCTATGGCACAAACTTCCCCTTGGCTGGTTAAGAGGAAATCAAGGGCTACATGGTTGTCCATGACGACTCTAGATGCTGAATTAGACTGGCTTTTGGAATTCTGACTATATATATATATATATATATCCTTTGAGCTAGAAAACATAAATCTAAGATACAATACCTTGGGGGTTTTTCTGCTATTAACTGACATGGTCCTTTCACTAAATCTCCAGGTCATAGACCTTGCAGAGACTCTTTGTTGTTGTTTAGTCGCTAAGTCATCTCCAAATCTTTTGTGACCCCAGGTTCCTCTCTCCATGGGATTCTCCAGGCAAGAATACTGGACTGGGTTGCTATGCCCTCCTCCAGGGGATCTTCCTGACCCAGAGATCGAACCTGTGTCCCTGATGTCTCCTGCTTAGACATTGCAGCTAATGATAATACTTTAGGTTATGGGAGTTAAGGGTTTCTGAGAGCTTTGCTAATTTTGTTTTAGAATTCCTCTAGTCCCATTATTATTATTATTATTATTATTGAAGAATTCTGGATGATTAGTTTCACACTAGAAGACAAAACTTTATGAAGTTATTTGATAAAAATACCAGTAAAATACATGTCCCTCTCTTTAGAGAAATAAGTGAAGACAAGTTGGGAAAACAAAGCAGGTAATTTCCTTTTTTCTTTTTAGTTCAGTTCAGTCACTCATTCGGGTCCGACTCTATCTGACCCCTTGGACTGCAGAAGCCAGGCCTCCCTGTCCATCACCAACTCCCGGAGTTTACTCAAACTCATGTCCATTGAGTCAGTGATGCCATCCAACCATCTCATCCTCTGTCATCCCCTTCTCCTCCCACCTTCAATCTTTCCCAGCATCAGGGTCTTTTCAAATGAGTCAGTTCTTCGCATCAGGTGGCCAAAGTGTTGGAGTTTCAGCTTCAACATCAGTCCTTCCAATGAATAGTCAGGACTGATTTCCTTTAGGATGGACTGGTTGGATCTCCTTGCAGTCGAAGGGACTCTCAAGAGTCTTCTCCAACAACACAGTTCAAAAGCATCAATTCTTCAGCACTCAGCTTTCTTTATAGTCCAACTCTCACATCCATACATGACTACTGGAAAAACCATAGCCTTGACTAGATGGAATTTTGTTGGCTAAGTAATGTCTCTGCTTTTTAGTATGCTGTCTAGGTTGGTATTAACTTTTCTTCCAAGGAGTAAGCATCTTTTAATTTCATGGCTGCAGTCACCATCTGCAGTGATTTTGGAGCCCCCAAAAATAAAGTCTCTCATTGTTTCTGCATTTATTTGCCATGAAGTGATGGGACCAGATGCCATGATCTTAGTTTTCTGAATGTTGAGTTTTAAGCAAACTCTTTCACTTTCAACAAGAGGCTCTTTAGTTCTTCACTTTCTGCCATAAGGGTGGTGTCATCTGCATATCTGAGGTTATTGATATTTCTCCCAGAAATTTTGATTCCAGCTTGTGGTTCATCCAGTCCAGCATTTCTCATGATGTACTCTGAATATAAGTTAAATAAGCAGGGTGACAATATGCAGCCTTGATGTACTCCTTTCCCGATTTGGAACCAGTCTGTTGTTCCATGTCCAGTTCTAATTGGTGCTTCCTGACCTGCATACAGATTTCTCAAGAGGCAGATCAAGCTGTGGTATTCCCATCTCTTGAAGAATTTTCCACAGTTTGTGGTGATCCACACAGTCAAAGACTTTGGCATAGTCAATAAAGCAGAAATAGATGTTTTTCTGGAACTCTCTTGCTTTTTCAATGGTCCAACGGATGTTGGCAATCTGATCTCTGGTTCCTCTGCCTTTTCTAAATCCAGCTTGAACATCTGGAAGTTCATGATTCATGCACTGTTGAAGCCTAGTTTGGTGAATTTTGAGCATTACTTTACTAGTGTGTGAGATGAGTGCAATTGTGCGGTAGTTTGAGCATTCTTTGGGATTGCCTTTCTTTGGGATTGGAATGAAAGCTGACCTTTTCTAGTCCTGTGGCCACTGCTGAGTTTTCCAAATTCACTGGCATATTGAGTGCAGCACATTCACAGCATCATCTTTTAGGATTTCAAATAGCTCAACTGGAATTCCATCACCTCCACTAGCTTTGTCCATAGTGATGCTTCCTAAGGCCCACTTGACTTCACATTCCAGGATGTCTGGCTCTAGGTGAGTGATCACACCATCATGATTATCTGGGTCATGGAGATCTTTTTTGTATAGTTCTTATGTATATTCTTGCCACCTCTTCTTATTATCTTCTGCTTCTGATAGGTCCATTTCATTTCTGTCCTTTATTGTGCCCATCTTTGCATGAAATGTTCCCTTCAGTTCAGTTCAGTTCAATTGCTCAGTCGTGTCTGGCTCTTTGCGACACCATGAACCACAGCATGCCAGGCCTCCCTGTCCATCACCAACTCCCAGAGTCCACCCAAACCCACGTCCATTGAGTCAGTGATTCCATCCAACCATCTCATCCTCTGTCATCCCCTTCTCCTCCTGCCCTCAATCTTTCCCAGCATCAGGGTCTTTTCAAATGAGTCAGCTGTTCACATCAGGTGGCCAGAGTATTGGAGTTTCACCTTCAACATAAGCCCTTCCAATGTATATTCAGGACTGATTTCCTTTAGGATGGACTGGTTGGATCTCCTTGCAGTCCAAGGGGCTCTCAAGAGTCTTCTCCAACAACACAGTTCAAAAGCATCAATTCTTCAGCACTCAGCTTTCTTTATAGTCCAACTCTCACATCCATACATGACCACTGGAAAAACCATGGCCTTGACTAGATGGACCTTTGTTGACAAAGCAATGTCTCTGCTTTTCAATATGCCGTCTAGGTTGGTCATAACTTTCCTTCCAAGGAGTAAGCATCTTTTAATTTCATGGCTGCAATCACCATCCGCAGTGATTTTGGAGCCCAGAAAAATAAAGTCAGCCACTGTTTCCATTGTTTCCCCATCTATTTGCCATGAAGTGATGGGACCAGCTGCCATGATCTTAGTTTTCTGAATGTTGAGTTTTAAGTCAACTTTTTCACTCTCCTCTTTCACTTTAATCAAGAGGCTCTTTAGTTCTTCTTCACTTTCTGCCATAAGGGTGGTGTCATCTGCATATCTGAGGTTATTGATATTTCTCCTGGCAATCTTGATTCCAGCTTGTGGTTCATCCAGCCCAGCATTTCTCCTGATGTACTCTGCATATAAGTTAAATAAGTAGGGTGACAACATACAGCCTTGACGTACTCCTTTTCCTATCTGGAATCAGTCTGTTGTTTCATGTTCCCTTGGTATCTCTAATTTTCTTGAAGAGATCTCTAGTCTTTCCCATTCTATTGTTTTCCTCTATTTCTTTGCATTGATCACTGAGGAAGGCTTTCTTATCTCTCCTTGCTATTCTTTGGAACTCTGCCTTCCAATGGGTATATCTTTCCTTTTCTCCTTTGCCTTTTGCTTCTCTTCTTTTCACAGCTATTTGTCAGCCCTCCTCAGACAGCCATTTTGCCTTTTGGCATTTCTTTTTCTTGGGGATGGTCTTGATCCCTGCCTCCTGTACCATGTCACGAACCTCTGTCCATAGTTCTTCAGGCACTCTGTCTATCAGATCTAATCCCTTGCATCTATTTGTCACTTGCACTGTATAATCGTAAGGGATTTGATTTAGGTCATACCAAAATGGTCTAGTGGTTTTCCCTACTTTCTTCAATTTAAGTCTGAATTTGGCAATAGGAATTCATGATATGAGCCACAGTCAGCTCCCGGTCTTGTTTTTGCTGACTGTATAGAGCTTCTCCATTTTTGGCTGCAAAGATATATAATCAGTCTCATTTCAGTGTTGACCATCTGGTGATATCCATGTGTAGAGTCTTCTCATGTTGTTGGAAGAGGGTGTTTGCTATGACCAGTGTGTTCTCTTGGCAAAACTCTATTAGCCTTTGCCCTCCTTCGTTCTGTACTCCAAGGCCAAATTTGCCTGTTACTCCAGGTATTTCTTGACTTTCTAGTTTTGCATTCCAGTCCCCTATAATGAAAAGGACATCTTTTTGGGGTGTTAGTTCTAGAAGGTCTTGTAGGTCTTCATAGAACTGTTCAACTTCAGCCTCTCTGCATTACTGGTCAGGGCATACACTTGGATTACTGTGATATTGAATGGTTTGCCTTGGAAACCAACATAGATCATTCTGTCGTTTTTGAGATTGCCTCCAAGTACTGCATTTCAGACTCTTGTTGACTGTGATGGCTCTTTCTAAGGGATTCTTGCCCACAGTAGTAGATATAATGGTCATCTGAGTTAAATTCACCCATTCCAGTCCACTTTACTTCGCTGATTCCTAAAATGTTTTTGTCTGATCTTCTTTTCTTTCTCTTCTCTCTCTCCTCCCTTCCTACATCTCTTTCTCTCCTTCTTTCTCTCTGCCCACCCTGCCATGGTTAGAGCAGCAGCTCCCAGAGGAGAAGAATCTTTTCTTAGAACAAACAGGCAACAACCGGAATGGATTCATAACCCAGGCAGGAGGCTTTGACAGAAAGGCCATTAGGAGAGTTTAAGGATTCGTGAAGTTTGGTTCCTATCCACATCTGGTCTCCAGAGCTTTGCTAGGACTGTGTCACTAGCTGGTGGGAGGTGTTTTGGAAACTTCCTCATTATAAGATTACCCACTAATGTTAGTCTGACACCCCTGCCAATTGATTTTTGCTATTATGTATAATACCATAGGGCTTCCCTTGTGGCTCCGCAGGAAAGAGCCTGCCTGCCAAAGAAGGAGACACGGGTTTGATCCTTGGGTTGGGAAGATCTCCTGGAGAAGGAAATGGTAACCCACTCCAGTATTCTCGTCTGGGAAATCCCTTGACAAAGGAGCCTGGTGCGTTGCAAAGAGTCAGACATGGCTTAGTGACTAAACAACAACATGATATAATAAAACATTTTTGCTAAGCTTCATTAAAATTTTCTTTGGCACAACCAGAGAGGGTGCCAATTTTTTTTTTTTTTTTGGCTCATCCTGAGAGTGCCAAGTATTGTCTAATTAGTTAGCATCCTAATTTTTTCCACTTACACTTTCTGAATCAGGGGCTGGTCTCTCATAGCCTAATCACCTCTTTGAATTCCTCCAATACCTGTCTTTCCTGTATGAGTGCATGAGCAATTCTCTTGGATAATGCTGCCCTTTTTCTGGGCATAGTGGTCAGCTAGAGCACTACCGGGAGATTCAAGTTCTTTGCATTTTGAGTGACCTTCCGCTTTTATTAGAGCTATTTCCTTAAGTGAAAGCAAGGCATTAAAAGTTCTTTAATTTGTTGCCTAATTTTTATATGGGATCCTGCCGATGTAAGAAAGGCTTTCTGAAGCATTCTGAAGTCATAGACTACTCTTAAAAATATGTTCATTATCAGTATAACTGTTTGCTCTTTTATTCTTTTCCAGCTGGTAGAGCCAGGTAAGGGCAATTATATCTGAGCTGATTTGATTTGGGGAGTAGCTTCTCTTCCAAAGGTGAATTTGGGTTTGTGTAACATAACCTGCTCGACAATTTCAGGTTTCTGTTTTTAAATAAGAGCCACCCACCAATAAAATCATCTTAGGGTTACCCAGAGAATCTGTAATAAATTGGTAGGAGACATAGAAAATTCTTGAAGACACACAAATAATCATAAAGTTCTCCTTTAGGTGAAGGAAGGGGAGAGGTTGGGTTTCCTGTGTTGTAGCAGTAGATAGTAATGTTGAAAGAAAAAGAGTAACGTTTCATTGGATGTGAGGCAGCGAGATGAGAAACACTGTCTGCTTTCCATACGTAAAGGAGTCTATTCACGGAGAGCCATTAAGTTTGGTGGAGTCCCTACATCTAAGCCAGCTGAGGCTGCCGAAGCTTTGATGCTGCCGCTTTGTCCTTGTGTGTGTGTATGTGCGTGCTTAGTCGCTCAGTCGTGTCTGACTCTTGGCGACCCCATGGACTGTAGCCGGCCAGGCTCCTCTGTCCATGAGATTCTCCCAGGAAGAATACTGGAGTGGGTAGCCATTCCCTTCTCCAGGGGATCTTCCCAACCCAGGGATCGACCTGGGTCTCCTGCATTGCAGGTGGAGTCTTTACTGTCTGAGCCACCAGGAAAGCCCACTCAGTTCTTAGATGAGGTAACTATGTCTTAGCGGCCAGGTCTAAACGACGATTGAAATAAGCTATGGGCCTGTAATGACTCCCAGGTAATCGAGTCAACATTTATGGTTTATGACAACTAGGCAACCCAGGTTTGAGGTTGTTGCGGACCTGTTCTTAGGTGTCAGAAAGTTTATTCATCTTCCAAATATACCTTCAAGGTCTGAAGATTTAGTTCTGAAAAGGAGATTCAGTGTTAGACAAGCTTGGCATTCAGTGTCTGCAAGAAACAATCATCCTTGCTCGTTGTTCAGTCCCTAAGTCATGTCTGACTCTTTGTGATCCCATAGACTGCAGCGCGCCTGCCTGGCTCCTCTGTCCTTAACCATCTCCTGGAGTTTGCTCAAATTCATGTCCATTGAACCTGTGATGCTATCCAACCGTCTCATCTTCTGTGCCCCCTTCTCTTTTTGCCTTCAATCTTTCACAGCATCAGGGTCATCCTGCTGCTGCTGCTAAGTCACTTCAGTTGTGTCCGACTCTGTGCGACCCCACAGATGGCAACTGACCAGGCTCCCCTGTCCCTGGGATTCTCCAGGCAAGAACACTGGAGTGGGTTGCCATTTCCTTCTCCACAGGGTCATCTTAGGAGTCCTCAAAGTTTATTTTAAAAAGTTGGTCTTGGAAAATTCTGAATAGTTTGCCATTTTCAGTGTGGTGAGAGAGTTATCTTCTTGCGATATTGTCTGCCATAAATAATGAACTTGTTGTTGCAAAATTGAATGTCTTTGAAGGGTGTAAGTCGCTTCTGGACTAAGGTCTTTAATAAGTACACAAAAATCAATCTTAAAATTTTGCTCATTTTTTGAATGTAGTAAAAGATCATCCACATATTAGAGTAGAAGAGAATCACAAGGAAATCTCAAATCTTTAACATCTCAATTAATCTGAGAGAAATAAGAGGGGAGCTTCAGCAAATTTCTGAGACAAAATAGTCCAGGTGTATTGTTTATTTTCCCTTGAGAAAGGAAATAAATATTGACTGTCTAGACCTAATAGGATGCTAAAGAATGAACATAAGTCCATCAGAGTGAAGTGGGTGGTTTCGAGCAGTGGTGAAGACAAAATTGAATTGCGGTTAAAGACTACTGGGAAAAGAGGAATCACCATTTTATTTATGGTGGCACAGTCTTGCATAAATCGATATCTATGCCCACGAGGCTTCTTACCAGGCAATCCTGGAGTTTTATAAGAGCTGATGCAAGGAATAATGAATCCCTGATTTATAAAATCTTCTGTACTGGGTCTCAATCCTTCCTTAGCTTCAGGCTTTATAGAGTATTGAGCAAGAACAGGGCAGGGTTTAGAAGAGTCCATTTCTATTTTGATGGGTTTGGTCTTCAGAATTCGTTAGTAGGTCTGTTGGCCCAGAGAAAATTAGGGCTCATATAATTGCTCAAATTGAGATTCAGCTGGATTTGTAGGTATAGCAAGGGTGCCATCTAAATTGCACTATTAAAGGATTATGCAGAGGAGGGACTTTGGGTGTTTCCAGCAATAATCTGAGGAACATTTGAATGGGTAGTTCCATTTACATAAAACATCCTTGCCAATAAAATTTACCGGTGTGGTGTCAAAGAGAAGAAAACATGTTGACTAGTGAAGGGTCGAGAGTTACAGTCACAGGCTGGGTAACGGGAAGAGTTTGAGCACTATTGGAAATTCCTAAATGGTTTGATGCTAGAGACACTGTGGTAGAATTTACATTGACAGAGTAGCACACATGTTTATCAAAAAGATTTGCTTTTGTTTTTTATTATTAAAGATAATTCTCCTGGTTGATTTAGAGGAATCATTGGAAATTGGGGACTACAATGAAGGGACTACAAGAGTCCCTTCATTGTTCCTGTTTGGAATAACAAGGGGGCAGTGTAGTTCTGTTTCTTTTTTTTTTTTTTTTTTTGACCATGCTCTGAGGCATATGGGAATCTTAGTTCCCCAACCAGGGATCGAATCCCAGGCCCCTACTTTGGAAGCACTGACACTTAACCACTGGACCACCAGCGAAGTCTCAATTCTGTTTCATTTTAGTTCAGATGGGGTAGATATTTTTTCAGGGCTCCCTTCTCCCTCTCCACTCCTTTATTTTACAGTATTGGCAAGTAGTCTTTGTCAAGGGAAAGTTTTTATTGTCTCTTGAGGGAGAGGAGGGTAGATTTAATTGCTTTAATCAGAACAGTATGTGCTTTGTTTGTTTACTGGTTTATTTTTCTTTTGGGTACCTAGAGCCTTTTCAAAATGTTCAGCCAAATGTTAAAGTTTATGAAAAGGGGTGAACTGCAAGTCAATTTTTTTTAATGAACCAAATCTGCAATTTCTGCCTTTAAATCACCAACAAGAAAGGTGGACAGGGCATTAGAAATGGTATCAGGAGCTGAACCAGCATATTGTCTAAGTATGCTGATTAGTCTGCTGATGAAGACTCTTTGGATTATTTCTTTTGCTATTTGCAAGATGGAATCAAGGTCCGTGGTTTTTTGTTTGTTTCTTTTGTTTTTGTTTTAGTAAGAAAGTCTTGTGTTACAGTTTCCAAAAGGTTCTCATCCATTTGCTGTACTTTAAGATGTCCTGACTGAGTAAAAAGTATCTCATTATTTTATTAAAGTTTTTTTTTTACTCATAAAAGTATAGATCCTCATGTACTTATAAGAAGTCATACAGAGAGATCCCTTGTATCCTTTATCTAGTTTCCCCAAATATCTTGCAAACTGAGGTACAATTTCTCAAGGATATTGACGATCCACCAATTTGTTCAGATAGCCCCCGTATTACTTGTAAACGTTTGAGTGGACATGTGTACAATTTTATACCTGGTTAGGTTGATGTACTCACCACCAACAGTCAAGATATAGAACAGTTCCACATTGCAACAGCCCCTCTTGTTGTCCCTTAAACATTACATCTACCTCCCTCAAGCTCCTTTATCCCTGGAAACCAATGATCTCTGTTTCTAGAATTGTGTTTTAGATGTTATAGAAATGTTATATAAATGGAATCATGCAGCTTTTTGAGATTTTTTTCCCACTTAGCACAGGTCTCTGGAGATTCAGTTGTAGCAGTTATCCATAATTCATTCATTTTTAATGACTGAATAGTATTCCATTTTCCTCATTCACCCACTGAAGGACATCTATGTTGGGCTTCCAGTTTTTTGGCTATTACAAAGAAAGCTGGTATGAGCATTCATGGACAGGTTTTTGTATGAACACAAGATTTCATTTATGTGGAATAAACACCTGAGTGCAACTGGTGAGATGCAAGCTAATTGCACGTTTAGTTGTATAAGAAACTGCCAGTTTCCAGAGAGACTGTACCATTTTATATTACCACAAACAACGCACTTTGTCCACATCCTTGCCCACATATGGTGCTGTCTTTATTTAGGTGCTTCGGGGTTGGGTACAATTTTGGCCATTCTGACAGGTATGTAGAGGTATATCATTGTGATTTTAATTTGCATTTCTTTGATGGCTAATGATAAACTTTTCATGTTCTTATTTGCTATGTATTTGCCTTCAGTGAAATGTAAATATTTGTCTCTTGTCCATTGTTTGACTGAATTTCTTTAACTGTTAAGTTTCAGGATCTTTATATCTTCTAAATACTAACCCACTGTCAGATGTGTCATTTGCAAATATTTTGCTCCCAGTTTGTAGCTTGTCTTTTTCATCCTCTTATCAGAGTCCATCACAGAGAAAAACTTTTAAATTTTGATGAGGTCCAATTTATCAGTTTTTCCTTTTATGGACTGTATTTTTGGTGTCAAATATAAGAACTCTTTACAAAGGTCTAGATCCCAAAGATTCTCTCCACTGTCAGCTCCAGAAAGGTTTCTAGTTTATCATTTTACATTTAAGTCCATAATTTATTCTGAGTTAATTTTTGTATAAAGACTAAGGTTTAGGTTGAGGTTTATTTTCTTTATTTTGCCTGTGGATAGCCAATTACTCCAATGCTGTTGGTTGAAAAGGCCATCCTTCCTCTATTGAATTGCTTTTGTATCTTTGCTAAAAATCAGTTGAGTGTATTTCTATGGGAATATTTCTGCATTCTAAATTTTAATCCATTGTTCTATATGTATCTCCCTTGCTAGTATCACACTGTGTTTTTTACTCTAGCTATAAATTAAGCCTTCATATTAGAGTTATTTCTCCCACTGCATTTTTCTTTGTCAAGATTATTTTTGCTCTTCTATAATCTGCACCTTGGTGGCACTAGTGTAAAGAACCTGTCTGCCAACGCAGAAGACATAAGAGATATGGGTTTAATCCCTGGGTTGGGAATATCCCCTGGAGGAGGGAATGGCAACCCACTCCAGTATTCTTGCCTGGAGAATCCCATGGACAGAGAAGACTGGCAGGCTACAGCCCATGGGATTGCAAGAGTCAGATACAACTGAAGTTTTCTGAGGAACTTCCAATCTATTTTCCACAGTGGCTGCACCAATTTACATTCCCACCAACAGTGTAGGAGGGTTCCCTTTTCTCTATACCTTCTCTAGCAGGATATTGCATTAAGAAAAAAAAAATTAGAATATACATTCTTTTCAAGTGCACAGGGAACATTCTCTAGGATTGACCACATACTAGGGCACAAAACTAACCTTAACAAATTTAAGAGTACAGAAATTATTTCAAGCATCTTCCCTGACCACAATAGCATGAAACTAGATATCAACCACAGGAAAAGAAATGAGGGAAAAAAAATGACATGAAGATTAAACAAGATGCTGAAAAGTCAATGAGTCAATAAAAAGGACATTTAAAACATATCTTGAGACAAATGACAATGAAAAAACAACTATTAAAAAATCTATGAGATATAGCAAAGGATGCTCTTAGAAGTTCATAGTGATACAGGCCTTCCTCAAAAAAACCAGAAAAATCTCAAATAAACAACCCAACATACCACTTAAAAGAATTAGAAAAAGAATAAACAAAACCTAAAGTCAACAGAAGGAAGGAAATAGTAAAATAGAGATTAAAAACATGATAGAAAAAGTCAATAAAACCAAGAGCTGTTTCTTTGAAAGGGTAAACAAAATTGACAAACCTCTGGCCAGGCTCATCAAGAAGAAAAGAGAGTGAACCCAAATAAACAAATTAAGAAATGAAGAAGGAGAAATCTCAGCTGATACCACAGAAATACAAAAAACCATAAAAAAATACTGTGAACAATTATATGCCAACCAATTGGAAACCTAGAAGAAATAGACACCTTTCTAGAAACACACAGCCCACCAAAATTGAATCAAGAACAAACAGATAATTTGAACAGATTGAACACTAAAAATGAAAAAGAATCTGTAGTAATAGTAACAATAGTAAAAAACCCTTAGAAACAAAAATCCAGGACCAGATGGCTTCACAGGCAAATTCTACCAAACATACAAAGAAGTTATACTGATCCTTCTTAAACTTTTCTAAAAAGATTGAAGAGGAAGAAACACTCCCCAAGAAAAGTCATTTAGTCATGTCCAACTCTTTAGAACCCCATGGACTGTAGCCCACCAGACTTCCCTGTCCATGGATTCTCCAGGCAAGAATACTCGGGTAGGGTGCCATGCCCTCCTCCAGGGGATCTTCCCAACCCAGTGATCAAACCCAAGTCTCCTGAATTGCAGGCGGATTCTTTACCATCTGAGCCATCAGGGAAGCCTTCTATGAAGCCACCATCACCCTGATACCAAAACCGAAGACAGCACTAAAAAAGAAAATTATAAAAAAAAAAAAAAAGAAAATTATAGGCCAATATCTTTGATGAATACAGATGCGAAACTTGTCAACAGAATACTCGCAAACTGAATCCAACAACACATAAAAAAGACCACACACCAGGGCCATGTGGGACTCATCCCAACTTCACAAATATGGTTCAACATATGCAAATCAATCAATATGATACACAAAATAAACAAAAGACAAAAGCCACATGATCATTTCAATAGATGCAGAAGAAGCATTTGACAAAATTCAACATCCATTCATGATTTAAAAAACCTCACATATATAATTTAAATTTTTCTAGAAATTTCCCACATTTAATAAGTAAAAAGCAGCTGAAATTAGTTTTAACAATATTCTAACCCAAGGTATCAAAATATTATCATTTCAACATATGAGCAATAAAAATGTTAGTTAGATAGTGTTCTTTTTTTTTTTTTTTTTTAATGCTAAACCTTCAAAATCTTGAGGGTATGTTTTACTTACACACATCTCAGTCCAGGCTAACTTCATTTCAAGTCTTCAGTACCACCCCTTCACCCCTGCTCTTTTGCTTGACAAATTCTTCCCTTGAGACAATGAGCACAGAATAGCCTTGAATGCTTGAATTCTAAGGACCAGGAGGTGATAAGTTAGAAAGTGGGAAAACAACTGGCAAATATCTCAAAAAGTATTATTCCAGGAAGAAAAGGAAGTCTTCCATTCATCTGAGAACCTCGGCTGATTTTCCGTATACTCTTAGATTTTTAAAATTTGTTCATCCATGATGACTTTTCCATCCCAAATACAAGGCTTAGTTTCCCTGGTGGCTCAGATGGTAAAGAATCTGCCTGTAATGCAGGAGACCCAGGTTTGATCCCTGGGTTGGGAAGATCCCCTGGAGAAGGGAATGGCAACCCACTCTAGTACTCTTGCCTGAAGAATCCCATGTACGGAGGAGCCTAGTGAGCTACAGTCCATGGGGTTGCTAAGAGTTGGACACACTTGAGTGACTAACACACATTTTTTTATACTATACTTTTAAAGGAAGATGATCCCCAGCTCTAGGGAAGCCAGGAGATTAAGAGCCAGTTTTCTGCTCAGAAATGCATCGGCGCAGCCACTTCTAGGAGCCTCCTGCACATTTCCTCCTTTAGGATCTAATGGACAGGATAGAGGAAGAGGAACTTCATTTGCAGCCTTCAAAGGAATGTCTAACCCTTCATTGACAGAGCCAGCAGAGGACCAGAATAGCTTAGAATGGAATGAGTGAACTGCATGGTCAGAGGGCAAAGGGTGAATCAGGGGTCAGGGCAACCTCAACACCGTCAGCAAGGAGGGACATCCAAGAAGGGCCAGTGTTTGAACAAGGACCATCTGGGATAACCAGTAATCATTGGAGAGAGGGTAAAGTACTTTGCCTGAGATTAAAAAAAAAAAAAAATAGCCCAGCAACTGATGTATGTGCTAAGGGCCTCCCTTTATTGATATACATATATATGGTTTTTATGAGGGACCAGCATTTACTTTTATGGCTGAGTTAATGGATTTCTAGAAATAAAAATTGAACACAGAAAGCAACATTTACTACTCCTGTAGCATTAGGAAAATCTCCAGCAGCCTTTCTCCTTCTTTCTGTCCTTCCTTCTCCCCCTTCCCTGCTTCCCTTCATCTCCCCCTGCATCCCTCCCTCCTCTCAAGCTCATTTACTCAGCATCAAGCCAGGTACTGCGGACAAGGAGAGGAAAGACAGGATCCCACCCTAACGAAGCAGACTAGCTCACATTCTGATGCCATAAAAGTCTGCACCACGTAGTGCAGGAAGGGGCTGGGTGGAGCTCTGAGCAAGGTGATTCCAGGGTCCGAGGCTGGCCCCTTTCTCAGAAGTCAGGAGGCAGAGAAATAAATGAAGGTTGTATCTAGGTGGGGGGAGGGGGCGGTGGTGGTCTGGATGATGCCTGTCTGAGGTTTGAAGGCTAATAAGGGATTGGCTGAGTGAATTTGGAGAAAGAACATCTAGGAAGTGGGGAGGAGGTGTACAAAGGCATGGAGGTGCTGGGTTGGGACTTGAGTCCAAAGATCTCAAGTGGGCTCAGCATGACTGGAGCCCTCAATGGGGACACGTGAGAGGGCTGAGATCAGACAGGCCAAGGCCAGATCACTGAGGGTCTTTATATATCAAAGATGCTGGATTATCTTCCAAAGCAGTGGTTCTCAATGTGTGGAGATTTTTCCCGTCAAGAGACCGCTGGTGATGTCTGGAGACGATGTACATGGTCACCACTTGGAGAGCGGTGCAGCTGGTATCATTTAATGGGTAAAGGTCGAGAACACCACGAAACATCCCACAGTTCACCAGACAGCTCCCCAGGGCTGACTCCTTACCTTGCAAGGTCCAAACGAGAAGATGACTTTTGATCTAACACACACTGGCCAGGGTTCCCTTTGACCATGCTATACAAATGCTCGATTAGTTGTGTCTTGGTCTGCTTCCCCCGTGGCCTTCCCTGGTGGATCAGACAGTTAAGAATCTGCCTGCAATGCAGGAGACCTGGCTTCAATCCCTAGGGAATGGCACCCTACTCTAGTATTCTTGCCTGGAGAATCCATGGAGAGAGGAGCCTGGCGGGCTATAGTCCATGGGGGCATGAAGAGTCAGACACGACTGAGACACTTTCACTTTCTTTGCTTTCCCATTTTAAATGTTTGGAGTGAATACATTCTGTTGGAAAGTCTTACTTTCTTGGGGGGGCAGGGCTAGTTCCATGAATTAACAAACTCATCAGAGTAAGAAATATTATTTTTCTAGATAGTAAGTATGTGGACTGGAATGGGTGAATTTAACTGAGATGACCATTACATCTACTACTGTGGGCAAGAATCCCTTAGAAAAAATGGAGTAGCCGTCATAGTCAACAAGAGTCCAAAATGCAGTACCTGGATGCAATCTCAAAAACGACAGAATGATCTCTGTTGGTTTCCAAAGACAAACCATTCAATATCAGAGTAATCCAAGCCCTGACCAGTAAAGCTGAAGAGGCTGAAGTTGAACAGTTCTATGAAGACCTACAAGATCTTCTAGAACTAACATCCCAAAAAGATGTCCTTTTCATTATAGGGGACTGGAATGCAAAAGTAGGAAGTCAAGAAACACCTGGAGTAACAGGCAAATTTGGCCTTGGAGTATAGAATGAAGGAGGGCAAAGGCTAATAGAGTTTTGCCAAGAGAACACACTGGTCATAGCAAACACCCTCTTCCAACAACACAGGAGAAGACTCTACACATGGATATCACCAGATGGTCAATACTGAAATGAGATTGATTATATTCTTTGCAGCCAAAGATGGAGAAGCTCTATACAGTCAGCAAAAACAAGACCGGGAGCTGACTGTGGTTCAGATCATGAATTCCTTATTACCAAACTTAGATTTAAATTAAAGAAAGTAGGGAAAACCACCAGACCTTTCAGGTATGACCTAAATTAAATCCCTTACAACTATACAGTGGAAGTGACAAATAGATTCAAGGGATTAGACCTGATAGACTGAGTGCCTGAAGAACTATGGACGGAGGTTTGTGACACTGTACAGGAGGCAGGATCAAGACCATCCCCAAGAAAAAGAAATGCAAAAAGGAAAAATGGCTGTCTGAGGAGGCTTGACAAATAGCTGTGAAAAGAAGAGAAGTGAAAGGCAAAGGAGAAAAGGAAAGATATTCCCATTTGAATGCAGAGTTCCAAAGAAAAGCAAGAAGAGATAAGAAAGCCTTCCTCAGTGATCAATGCAAAGAAATAGAGGAAAACAATAGAATGAGACAGACTAGAGATCTCCTCAAGAAAACTAGAGATACCAAGGGAATATTTCATGCAAAGATGGGCACAATAAAGGATAGAAATGGTATGGACCTAACAAAAGTGGAAGATATTAAGAAGAGGTGGCAAGAATACACAGAAGAACTATATAAAAAAGATCTCCATGATCCAGATAGCCACGGTGGTGTGATCACTCACCTAGAGCCAGACATCCTGGAATGCGAAGTCAAGTGGGCCTTAGGAAGCATCACTATGGACAAAGCTAGTGGAGGTGATGGAATTCCAGTTGAGCTATTTGAAATCCTAAAAGATGATGCTGTGAAAGTGCTGCACTCAATATGCCAACAAATTTGGAAAACTCAGCAGTGGCCACAGGACTGGAAAAGGTCAGTTTTCATTCCAATCCCAAAGAAAGGCAATGCCAAAGAATGCTCAAACTACCGCACAATTGCACTCATCTCACACGCTAGTAAAGTAATGCTCAAAATTCTCCAAGTCAGTCTTCAACGATATGTGAATCGTGAACTTCCAGATGTTCAGGCTGGATTTAGAAAAGGCAGAGGAACCAGAGATCAGATTGCCAACATCCGTTGGACCACTGAAAAAGCAAGAGAGTTCCAGAAAAACATCTATTTCTGCTTTATTGACTATGCCAAAGCCTTTGACTGTGTGGATCACAATAAACTGTGGAAAATTCTGAAAGAGATGGGAATACCAGACCACCTGACCTGCCTCTTGAGAAATCTGTATGCAGGTCAAGCAGCACCAGTTAGAACTGGACATGGAACACCAGACTGTTTCCAAATAGGAAAAGGTGTACATAAAGGCTGTATATTGTCACCCTGCTTATTTAACTTATATGCAGAGTACATCATGAGAAATGCTGGGCTGGAGGAAGCACAAGCTGGAATTAAGATTGCCGGGATAAATACCAATAACCTCAGATATGCAGATGACACCACCCTTATGGCAGAAAGATACAGAACTGAACTGAACTAAAGTATCTGGAGGGTAGGAATTATCTACAATTTCATTCATTCACTTACCCTTATGGCAGAAAGTGAAGAAGAACTAAAGAGCCTCTTGATTAAAGTGAAAGAGGAGAGTGAAAAAGTTGGCTTAAAGCTCAACATTCAGAAAACTACGATCATGGCATCTGGTCCCATCACTTCATGGGAAATAGATGGGGAAACAATGGAAACAGTGAGAGACTTTATTTTTGGGGGCTCCAAAATCACTGCAGGTGGTGATTGCAGCCATGAAATTAAAAGACGCTTGCTCCTTGGAAGAAAAGTTATGACCAACCTAGACAGCATATTAAAAAGCAGAGACATTACTTTGCCAACAAAGGTCCGTCTAGTCAAGGCTACGGTTTTGCCAGTGGTCATGTATGGATGTGAGAGTTGGACTATAAAGATAGCTGAGCATCGATGAATTGATGCTTTTGATCTGTGGTGTTGGAGAAGACTCTTGAGAGTCCCTTGGACTGCAGGGAGATCCAACCAGTCCATCCTAAAGGAAATCAGTCCTGACTATTCATTGGAAGGACTGATGCTAAAGCTGAAACTCGAATACTTTGGCTACCTGATGCAAAGAACTGACTCATTTGAAAAGACCCTGATTCTGGGAAAGATTGAAGGTGGGAGAAGGGGATGACAGAGGATGAGAGGGTTGGATGGCATCACTGACTCAATGGACATGAGTTTGAGTAAACTCCGGGAGTTGGTGATGGACAGGGAAGCCTGGCTTCTGCAGTCTATGGGGTCGCAAAGAGGCGGAAACGACGGAGATACAGAACTGAACTGAACTAAAGTATCTGGAGGGTAGGAATTATCTACAATTTCATTCATTCACTTACTAAACAATGAAGGCCAGGTTCTCTGCACACTTTGCACACATCTGCACAATTCACCATTGCCCTTCACGTAGGTTGTGAAGATCAGGATGGTCCACAGAACTTCCCAAAGTCTGAGAGGGTCCAGGATCACCCACATCTGTGAGTTTGTTTCCAGGAATCCACTTCCTATTCAGGGTCCTCCCTGCATCATAACTTACTCACGTTCTTAGTTACAGACATCACCCTCTTCTACTTCCCAGTTGTTCACCTCAGATGCAGAATTTTTCAGTTTACAGAAATGATTTAGAGATTTTCGGAGCCAACCTGTATATTTTCAGAATGAGTCTCTCATGGAAAGATGGATATAAAGTGTTAGTTCAGTGGGAAAGGATGGACAGGCATAGATTCAGACCTTCCTCCTTGTCAGACTATCAGGATAGTATCACTGATGGGAGGGACTTCCTTGAAAGTGGGGAAGTTTTTTTGACCTCTGACAGACATTCATCTGAGCATAGCCTGTGGCCCACTCCCCCGAATCTTAATGGATCCATATGAATTATAAGAAGGTAGACAGATATATAGAGCTTATTCAGCTATGCATGTTTCTTTTTCCCTCCTTTCCCCTCTAGGAATCAGGTGTATGACAGTCAGAAAACCTCTTCTATGAGCCTGAGTAGGAGGGAAAGAGGCTGGGACCACAAAGAGGAGGAAATGGGAAGAGAATTGATGAAAACCTCCAGCAGCCCTTAAGCTTCCCTGGTGGCTCAGATGGAGAGGTTTTCCATCCCTGGGTCGGGAAGATCCCCTGGAGTTAGGAAATGGCAACCCACTCCAGTATTCTTCCCTGGAGAAGCCCATGGACAGAGGAGCCTGGTGGGCTACAGTCTGTGGGGTCGTAAAGAGTTGGACATGACTGAGCAACTAACATTTTCACTTTCCAGCACGTCTTATTTCCTGATCAGTTTGAGGTTGGGTTATGTGGCTACGGAAGAGAAATGGGAAAGAACAGAACCCGTAACTTCTCCCCTTTGTGCTTTCTCTTTGTGTCCTGGAACCCCGTGAGCAGAGGGGAGGAAAGCGGCCACAAGCACCGCCCTTTAGTTGTGTAACCTGGACAGGTTGCCGGCTCTGGCTTCAGACAGGGTATGGAGACCTTAGCACCATGTCCCATGTGTCAGGAGGGCTCAGTCCATGGCAGGCACGTACACATAGATATATCACACAAAATGCCAACAAAGGATCAGAGGGATCATTTATCCAACTGGTCAACCTCCCAGATGTGGTGGCCATGGCCCAGAGAAGTTAGCGCAGTTTTTTGAGGGTCACAGGCAGTATGATCCCTGGAACCAGCCTCTGGGACTCGAGTTACTTGGCTGAAATTCTTAATGCCAATCACACCCTTGGAGTGAATAAAGAAAAACCTGCATTCTCTCTTGCATGTGTTCTTCAGCATCTGTATTGGCCGTTGCTGAACTTAGCATTTGAAGCTATCATTTTCATACAAAAGCAAAATGGAATAAAACAATACAATCCATTCACCATGATTTACAAATCGAAGACACCGAATACTAATACCTTGCACTTCCAGAGAGCTTTTTATCTACGGAGCTCTTCCTAGACAATAAGTAATGAATTCTCCAACTCCCCTTAGGAATAGAGACACACATCCCCTCATGCGCCAGCAACTTAATTTACATGAAACGAAGGAAAAGACATTCTGAAGCCGTGTTCCGCTAAATCATAATTACAACCCCGAGCCCAAGATAAACATGTTGAACTCTCCCAGGAAGGCAGCGACGCTTACCCATGGGGGACTTTCCTCTTAGATTCCAGCCCTGCCCGTGAGGGGAGGACAGTTTGGGAGTGTCCACATAGAGCTGGCCTCCCTAGGGTCACGGTCTCCTTGTAAAGGCAAACAACCTCAGGCAAATGGCCTGTTGGGGGCAAGCGCTGGTGCAGTGGTCGGGTTTGACTTTGGGCCTTTCTCCTCCGCTGGGCAGCCCCCTCGCCTCTGCTGGGCCTCTCTGGCCCTTCCTGGCACCCCCGCCTCTTCATCGTCTCCTCTCGGTAATTGAGGGAACCAGTGTCCAAAGGTGTCACGGTGAGTCAGGGGCTGCCTGTGAGACACCTCGTGGGAAAACAGGCATTTTACAAAGAAGAGCCTGGAAGTGGATGTCCAGGAGCTGTCAGTCACCAAGGGAGGTAGAGTTGTCTTCCCAGCGCCCCGTGAATCACACTATCTGGCTGTCACCTGCCTCCACCTCCCCAAGGAGAGGGGCTTGTGTCCAGGCTCACATGTCCGCCTGTGCGTTCAACCTCCTGGACCTTTTCCACAGTCTAGCCTTACTTACCTTGCTTACTTGCTTTGAGATGACACCAGCCTCCACAGAGGTGTCCCCAAGTCCCGTGTTAGAAATGTCCAGGCTAAATGACTCCTCTAGGGGCGCAGCGGCTGAGTGCCACCTCCTGCCCTCCAGGTCAGCGGGCTCTGTAAGAGTCGTTCTAGTGGGAAGCATGGACTCCCTTTACTTGTCTCTACCCCTCATCCCCTCCCTTCCCATGGCTGAAGCCATGAGACCTCCAACTGCAGGCCACCCACTTCATTCTCTGAGCCGCCCTGAGTCAGGAGCCACAGCTCAGGGTCCCGGCAGCTCACGGGCAAGTTCCCTTGGTTCTGGTCCAGCTCTTCTGTCCCAGCACTGACACCTGATCTCTGCTATTTTTCCTGGGACGGGTCCCTGGTTTACACTCAGGGTAGAAGGTGCTGTGTTGACCAGAAGTGGATTAGAACTGCCTGGTTTCTGGGTGTGGCTCTCTGAAGGCCAGGGTAGAAATGGTTTCCATATGGTCTGTGATGGAGAAGACATCTCTGCTCTGCCTCCTGGGAGCATTGTTAAGGCCAAATTAGGGGTAGGAAAAAAAAAGCACCCCATACTAGACTGATGTATATGGCAGAAGCAACAAAGGCCAGAAACAGCCAGTAGGGAGGAGGGACCTGCCAGGGGTCCTGCTGGATGTACTGACGAGACGTGGAGAAGAGGCAGCAGGGCTGAACAGCAAAGAGGTTCTCAGGGGACGCCTGAGCAGTGACCGAGCCACAAAGGCCAGGATAACCAGAGCTGGCTTGCCAAGGAGGTGGCTGCTGGTGGGGCTGCAGCCTCAGTAAGCTCCTAGCAACATGGAGTCTAGAAGTCCAAGACAATCTCAGGAAGTGAGTTAGATGGAAGAGGGAAGAACGCAGACCACCAACATGCTGAACCACTGGTAAGGAAGCCTGAGCTGCATCAAACCTGTATGAAATGCTCCTGTATGAAATGATCACAGTATGGAAATGCTCCTGCCACTGGGAAACACCCGGGCTTGGTTTTATTAAAGGAGAGAAAGGATCAAGATGGCCAGAGAGATATAATCAGCATCACCACCACCACCATCGTCACCACCATCGTAATCACCACCACCACCACCACCATGACCACCACTACCATCACCACCACCACCATCACCACCACCATCATCACCACTGCCATCACTGTCATCATCACCACCATCATAATCACCACCATCACCACCACCATCATAATCACCACCATCACCACCACCATCATAATCACCACCACCACCATGACCACCACTACCATCACCACCACCACCACCAGTGCCACCATCACCACTGCCATCATCATCACTACCACCACCATCATCACCACTGCCATCACCATCATCACCACCACCACCATCACCACCACCATCATAATCACCAGCATCACCACCACCATCATAATCACCACCATCACCACCATCACCACCACCATCATCATCACCACTGCCATCACTGTCATCACCACCATCACCACCACCATGACCACCACTACCATCACCACCACCACCACCAGTGCCACCATCACCATCACCACTGCCATCACTGTCATCACCACCACCATCATAATCACCACCATCACCACCACCATGACCACCACTACCATCACCACCACCACCATCACCACCACCATCATCATCACCACTGCCATCACTGTCATCACCACCACCATCATAATCAC